>NC_090375.1:64656060-66111060 GCF_036365525.1 Heterodontus francisci | reverse complement strand
TCTCCCGGAGATGGTGACGGGTTGGTGGCGTTGGTGAGGGGTGGTGGTGTTGGTTAGGATGGTAGGGCAGGAGGTCCTCCCAGTTTGGGGGGGGGGCAGCCATCACAGCCAGGGGGGGCCCTGGATTGCCATGAAAGGAGGGATCCCCCCAACCACTGACCCCGCTAGGAGGCTGCCAGGCTTTACCTGGCAGGGTCTCTCCAGGGTGGTTGTGGAGGCATGAAAAGGCCCTCAAGTGTCCACTAAATTGGCTTGGAGAGGGAAGGACGTCCTCAGCCTTCCCCGCCCTAGAAAAAATGCAGGAGGCCCTGGTAATGTCAGCACCCCTGCCATTTTGTCTGTCCCCCCTGCCCACCTCCAAGGGCGAACAAAACCCTGCCCATAGTCTGCAGCGACAGGTCTACACTTCCAAATCAGGCAGTTTATTAATCATCAGTGTCCTGGAGTACTGCGGACCTTCCTGGCTCCACTGACAGTTGAATCGCTTCCAATCTTCCATCTCTGATCATCGGATCTGGGATCCAACTTAAGTAGGAGTTAGGGGTGACCACATTATGTCTGTGGATTCTTGAACAGAGCTGATGGATGACCTTTAGTGGAGTGATAATAGTGCAGCAGATGACCTATGAGCGAAGAAGGGCATCATCAACTGCTTAGGCTACAAAGCACAGGCTGTTATCTGGAATCAACTGTAAATCAAAAAGTTGCCTGCAGAATTATGCATATGACACGTCTTCCAAATACAGTAATTAAAAGAATTATGTAGGAAGGAGTAAAAACATCCTTGGGATTAGCTTTCTGGGACAAAAACTACGTGGGAAGGGACTGATTTTTTTGTCACTCCAGGGCACCCTTGCTTGTCAGGAGGTGGCAGTAAAATAGCTGAAGGAAATAATAACCTTGTCAGTCACTGGCATGTTTGCTGCAGATATCCTTGCAACTGATGAGAAAGTGTCTCCATGCTGATCAGCTGTCTGCAGGCCCTGGTGTACTTGGTTATCTTGATATTCAAGGGTTTTGACATTTCCATAGGATAGGAACAAAGGCAAATAAGGTGGGGTAGCTCTGTAAATAAAGGATGATACAAGTACAGTTTTTTTTTAAATATTCATTTATGGGATGTGGGCGTCACTGGATCCCTAATTGCCCTGGAGAAGGTGGTGGTCCTGAGAAATGATCTTGGATCAGAAGATCAAGAGGTAGAATCAGTTTGGGTGGAGATAAGAAATATCAAGGGAAAGAAGTCACTGGTAGGAGTAGTTTATAGGCCTAACCGTAGCTACACTGTAGGACAGAATATAAGTCAAGAAATAATGGAGGTTTGTAAAAAAAGGTACTGCAATAATATTGGGCGATTTTAATCTTTGCACTGATTGCCAATTTGATTTGTCCAAAGGTAGCCTCGTGGACAAGCTCAGTGTGTATTCGGGGTAGTTTCTTAGATCAATACAATGTGGAACCAACCAAGGAAACAGGCTATTTTAGACTTGGTAATTTTTAATGCGCAGGATTAATGAATGATCTCATATCAAGGGATCTTCTCGGGAAGAGTGATCATAACAGTATTGAATTTCACATTCAGTTTAAAGGTGAGAATCTTGGGTCTGAAATTAGTGTCTTCAACTTAAATAAAGGCAATTACAAAGATATGAAGAGTGTGGCTAAAGTGGACTGAGAAAATAAGTTAAAAGGTAAGATGGGAGATAAGCAGTTGCAGATATTTAAGCAGATATTTCATAACTCTCAACAAAGATATGTTCCACTGAGAAAGAAAGACTCAGAGGATGAACCATCCGTGGCTAAGTAAGTTAAGGATGGTATCAAATTGAAAAGAAAGATGTACAATGCTGCAAAGATTAGTGGTAAGGCAGAATATTGGGAAAATTTTAGAAACCAACAAAGGATGACTAAAAGAGGGGGGGAATTAGAATATGAGAGTAAACTAGCAAGAAATATGAGAAGACAATAAAAACTTCTACAAGTATATATGCGAGTAGCTAAAGTAAATGTTGGTCCCTTAGAAGAGACGAGGGAATTAATAATGGGAAACAAGGAAATTTCAGAGACTTTGAACAATTATTTTATATCTGTCTTCATGGTACAAGACATTTAAAAACATCCCAATAATAAATTGAAAATCAAGGTGCCAAAGAGAGGGAGGAACTTAAAACAATCACTAGAGAAAAGTACCAGGAAAACTAATGGGACTAAAGGTTGACAAGTTGCCTGGACCTGATCCGAGGGTGTTATTTGGTTGCATTGGTTGTAATCTTCTAAAATTCCCTAGATTCTGGCAAGGTCCCAGAGGATTGGAAAACCGGAAATGTAACACCCCTATTCAAGAAAGGAGGGAGACAGAAAGCAGGAAACTATAGGCCAGTTAGCCTAACATCTGTCATTGGGAAAGTGCTGGCATCCATCATTAAGGAAGTAGTAGGAAGACATTTAGAAAATCATTATAAAACCATGTTAACTCTGCTTGATTGTATGAAAGGAAAATTGTGCTTGACAAATTTATTAGCGTTCTTTGAGGATGTAATAAGCAGGGTGGATAAAGGGGATGATTATAGGATTGGGCAACAGGAAACAGAGAGTTGGGATAAATGGGTCATTTTCTGGTTGGCAAGCTGTAACCACTGGGGTTCCACAGGGATCAGTGCTGGGGCCTCAACTATTTACAATCTGTGTTAATGACTAGGATGAATGGACAGAATGTACTGTAGCCAAATTTGCTGATGATACAAAGATGGTTGGGAAAGGAAATTGTGAGGAGGACATAGGGTGTCCGCAAAGGGAAAAGATAGGTTAAATGAGTGAGCAAAAATGTGGCAGGTGGAGTATAATGTGGGCAAATGTGAGGCAATCCACTTTGGTCGAAGAATACAAAAGAAGATTATTTAAATAGAGAAACACTACAGAATACTGTGGTATAGAGGGATCTGGGGGTCATCGTACATGAATCACAAACAGTTTGCATGCAGGTACAGTAAGTAATTTGGAAGACAAATGGAATGTTAGCCTTTATTGCAAGGGGGATGGAATATAAAAGTAGGGAAGTCTTGTTACAACTGTACAGAGCATTGTACATCTAGAGTACTGTGTACAGTTTTGGGATACTTATTTATGGAGGGATATACTTGCATTGGAGGCAGTTCAGAGAAGGCTCACGAGGCTGATTCCTGGGATAAAGGTGTTGTCATGAGGAAAAGTTGAGTAGGTTGGGCCTATACTCATTGCAGTTTAGAAGAATGAGAAATGATCATATTGACACATATAAGATTATATATAACATATTATAATACGTATTACATTCGGCGAAGGTTTACCAAACTAATTCCTGGGATGGAGGGATTGTCCTATGAGAAAAGATTAAATAGACTGGGTCTTTATTCTCTGGAGTTTAGAAGAATGAGAGGCGATCTCATTTAAACATAAAATTCTTACAGGGCTCAACAGGTTTCCTCCTGAAGTCTCCAGCATCACAGACGCCAGACTTCAGCTAATTCAATTCACTCCGCGTGATATCAAGAAATGACTGAAGGTACTGGATACCGCAAAGGCTATGAGCCCTGACAATATTCCGGCAATAGTACCAAAGACCTGTGCTCCAGAACTTGCCGCGCCCCTAGCCAAGCTGTTCTAGTACAGCTACAACACTGGCATCTACCCTGCAATGTGGAAAATTGCCCAAGTATGTCCTGTACACAAAAAGCAGGACAAGTCCAACCCGGCCAAGTACTGCCCCATCAGCCTGCTCTCAATTATCAGTAAAGTGATGGAAGGTGTCATCAACAGTGCCATCAAGTGGCACTTGCTTAGCAATAACCTGCTCAGTGACACAGTTTGGGTTCCGCCAGGATCACTCAGCTCCTGAACTCATTACAGCCTTGATTCAAACATGGACAAAAGAGCTGAGCCCAAGAGGTGAGATGAGAATGACTGCCCTTGACATCAAGGCAGCATTTGACTGAGTATGACATCAAGGAGCCCTAGCAAAACTGGAGTCAATGGGAATCGGGGAAAACTCTCCGCTGGTTGGAGTCATACCTAGCACAAAGGAAGATGGCTGTGGTTGTTGGAGGTCAATCATCTGAGCTCCAGGACATCACTGCAAGAGTTCCTCAGGGTAGTGGCCTAGGCCCAACCATCTTCAACTGCTTCATCAATGACCTTCCTTCAGTCATAAGGTCAGAAATGGGTATGTTCGCTGATGATTGCACAATGTTCAGCACCATTTGCGACTCCTCCGATACTGAAGCAGTCCGTGTAGAAATGCAGCAAGACCGGGACAATATCCGGGCTTGGACTCATAAGTGGCAAGTCACATTCACGCCACACAAGTGCCAGGCAATGACCATCTCCAACAAGAGAGAATCTAACCATCTCTCCTTGATATTCAATGGCGTTACCATCGCTGAATCCCCCACTATCAACATCCTAGGGGCTACCATTGACCAGAAACTGAACTGGAGTAGCCATACAAATACCGTGGCTACAAGAGCAGGTCAGAGTCTGGGAATCCTGCGGCGAGTAACTCACCTCCTGACTCCCCAAAGCCTGTCCACCATCTACAAAGCACAAATCAGGAGTGTGATGGAATACTCTCCATTTGCCTGGATGGGTGCAGCTCCAACAACACACAAGAAGCTGGACGCCATCCAGGACAAAGCAGCCCACTTGATTGGCACCCCATCCACAAACATTCAGTCCCTCCACCACCGACGCACAGTGGCAGCAGTGTGTACCATCTACAAGATGCACTGCAGCAACGCACCAAGGCTCCTTGGGCAGCACCTTCCAAACCTGCGACCTCTACCAACTACAAGGACAAGGGCAGCAAATACATGGGAACCACCTGCAAGTTCCCCTTCAAGTCACACATCATCCTGACTTGGAACTATATTGCCATTCCTTCACTGTCACTGTGTCAAAATCCTGGAACTCCCTTCCTAACAGCACTGTGGGTGTACCTACCCCACATGAACTGCAGTGGTTCATGAAGGCAGCTCACCACCACCTTCTCAAGGGCAATTAGGGATGGGCAATAAGTGCTGGCCTGGCCAGTGATGACCTCATCGCATGAATGAATTAAAAAAACATGCAGGAAGGATGTTTCTCCTGGTTGGGGAATCTAGAACCAGCGGACGCCGTCTCAAAATAAGGGGCAGGCCATTTAGGGCTGAGATGAGGAGGAATTTCTTTACTCAGATGGCTGTGAATCGTTCTAATTCTTTACCCGAGGGTTGTGGATGCTCAATCGTTGAATACATTTAAGGCTGTGATAAGGTACTTAAAGTAATTAGGAGAGCAAAGAGAGGGCACGAAAAAAAACTGGCGGTCGAGATAGATGGACATCCCAAGGTGTTTTATAAGTATATTAAGGGCAAGATGATAACCAGGGAAGGAGTGGGTCCCATTGGGGACCAAAGTGGCAATCTGTGTTAGGAGCCGGAGGATGTGGGTGAGGTTTTAAGTGATTACTTTTCATCTGTGTTCACTATGGAGAAGGACGATGTGTGTGTAGAGATCAGGGAGGGGGATTGTGATATACTTGAACAAATTAGCATTGAAAGGGAGGAGGTATTAGCGGTTTTAGCAGGCTTAAAAGTGGATAAATCCCCAGGCTCATATGAGATGTATCCCAGGCTGCTATGTGAGGCAAGGGAGGAGATTGCAGTGGCTCTGACACAAATTTTCAAATCCTCTCTGGCCACAGCAGATGTGCCAGAGGACTGGAGGACAGCGAATGTAGTACCATTATTCAAGAAGAGCAGCAGGGATAGACCAGGTAATTATAGGCCAGTGAGTCTAAGATCAGTGGTAGGGAAACTATTGGAAAAAATTCTGAAGGATAGGATTAATCTCTACGTGGAGAGGCAGGGATTAATCAAGGATAGTCAGCATGGCTTTGTCAGGAGAAGATCATGCCTAACAAATTTGAATTTTTAGAGGAGGTGACTAGGTGTGTAGATGAGGGCAATTGATGTAGTCTACATGGATTTCAGTAAGGCATTTGATAAGGTCGCGTATGGGAGATTTGTCAAGAAGGTAAGAGCCCATGGGATCCAGGGAAATCTGGCAAATTGGATCCATAATTGGCTTAGTGGCAGGAGGCAGAGGGTTGCTTTTGCGAGTGGAGGCCTGTGACCAGTGGTGTACCGCAGGGATCGGTGCTGGGACCCTTATTGTTTGTAGTGTACATTAATGAGTTAGACTCGAATATAGGAAGTATGATGAGTAAGTTTGCAGATGACACAAAAATTGGCGTCGTAAATAGCAAGGAGCAAAGCCTTAGATTACAGGACGATATAGATGGGCTGGTAAGATGGGCAGAGCAGTGGCAAATGGAATTTAATTCTGAGAAGTGTGAGGTGATGCATTTTGGGAGGTCTAACAAGGCAAGTGAATATACAATGGATGGTAGGACCCGAGGAAGTACAGAAGGTCAGAGGGACCTTGGTGTACTTGTCGATAGATCACTGAAGGCAGCAGCACAGGTAGATAAGCTGGTTAGGAAGGCATATTGGATACTTGCCTTTATTAGCCGAGGCACTGAATATAAGAGCAGGGCGGTTATGATGGAGCTGTATATAACGTTAGTTAGGCCCCTGCTAGAGTACTGTGTACAGTTCTGGTCACCACACTATTGGAAGGATGTGATTGCACTGGAGAGGGTGCAGAGGAGATTCATTAGGCTTATGCCTGGGCTGGAGCATTTCAGTTATGAAGAGAGAATGGATCGGTTAGGGTTGTTTTCCTTAGAGCAAAGAAGGCCGAGAGGGGACCTGATTGAGGTATACAAATTTATGAGGGACATAGATAGGAATAAACTTTTTCCATTAGCGGAGGTGTCAATAACCAGGGGGCATAGATTTAAGGTAAGAGGTTTAGAGGGATCTGAGGAAAGATTTTTTCACCCAGAGGGTGGTTGGAATCTGGAACACACTGCCTGAGGGGGTGGTAGAAGCAGTAACCCTCATAACATTTTAGTAGTATTTAAATGAGCACTTGAAACCCCATAGCATACAAGGCTACGGGCCAAGTGCTGGAAAATGGGATTAGAATAGATAGGTGCCTGATGGCTGGCGCAGACATGGAGGTCCGAAGGGCCTGTTTCTGTGCTGTATAACTCTTTGACTCTAAGATTCTGAGGGAGCTTGACAGGGTAGATGCCAAGAGGATGTTTCTCCTCGTGAGGGGCACAGTTTCAGAATAAGGGGTTGCCTATTTATGATGGAGGAATTTCTTCTCTGGCGTTGCTGCATTTATTGCCCATCCCCAATTGCTCTGCAGAAGGTGGTGGTGAGCTGCCAGCTTGAACCATTGCAGTCCTTGGGATGTAGGTACTGTTAAGAAGGGATTTCCAGGTCAGGACCCAGCGACAGTGAAGGAACAGCAATATGGTTCCAAATCAGGAAGTTGTGTGGCTTGGATGGGAACTTGTAGATGGTGGTGCTCCCATGCATCTGTTGTCCTTGTAGGTGTTAGAGGTCACGGGTTTGGAAGGAGACTTGGTGAGTTGCTGCAGTGCATCCTGTAGATGGAACAAACTGCTGCCACTGTGTGTTCGTGGTGAAAGTCGTGAATGTTGAAGGTGGTGGACGGGGTGCCAATCACGCGGGCTGCTTTGTTTTGAACGGTGTCGAGCTTCTTAAGTGTTGTTGGAGCTGCATCTATCCAGGCAAGTGGAGAGTATTCCATCATACTCCTGACTTGTGCCTTGTCGATGGCGGACAGGCATTGGGGAGACAGGAGGTCAGTTACTCGCTGCAGAATTCCTAGCCCGACCTGCTCTTGTAGCCACAACATTTATGCGGCTGGTCCAGTTCAGTTTCTGGTCAATGGTAACCCCCAGGATATTGATAGTGGGGGAAATCAGCAATGGTAATGCCATTGAATATCAAGGGGAGATGGTTAGATTCCCTCTTGTTTGAGATGTCATTGCCTGCCACTTGTGGCACAAATGTTGCTTATCACTCATCAGCCCAATTCCCTTGCTTTTTTCACTTTCTCTCTAAAATTCAAGTCTAAGTCTTTCCAATTCTATTGCTTTTACTTTCTCCTGGTGAAGCTCAAGTTTTTCCAGTGCTATGGCTATTTCTTTTTCTACTTCAAGTGTTTTTGTTTCTAGCTGAATTTTGGCTAATTCCACTGCATTGCTTTCTGACTTAGTACCTTCATGTTCCTCGTCGCCTTTTACTTCCAGATGTTGGGCTATTAGGTCAATTATCACTGCTTTTTTGGCATCACATTTCAATTCTAACTCCAATTCTGCCTCCAATTCTTTTAGTTTATTGTTAAAGTTATGAAGTCACTGAGGGAAACATTCTCCTTACCCAGAAACTCTGCAGCACCTACTAATGCCATTATAATGGTATAGACTGTACTTATTGTACAAGAAATCTGGTTCCTTTTATTTTTGTAATTTCCATTAGATTTGTATCCCAACATTAAGCTCCTATTAATATGATCCCAGACGTGAGAGCAATTAATATGATGCCAGACACATGACCTTAATTTGTGTTATCCCAGAGACTAGCAATTAATATGATTCCAAACGCAAGCCCTCCAAATTAATCGGATTCTGATCCCAGACGTGAGCCACCTAATTAAATATGATCTGACTGCAGACTAACCCCCAATTAAAATGTATGTTACGACCGCGCAGGACAAAGCCCCCAATTAAAATATGATTCCGATCGCAGTGGGAGCAACGCAATTCAGTCCCATCACTTCACAGGTCACATATTTCTTTCAGCTTTCCAAAATGGGGAAAGAAGCCAACTTGAACAATCTAGTAACTCCCAAATGAAGTGAACCAAACCAGGTATCTTTAGCTATCAACAAATTAACTATTTAAAAAAACAGCTAAACACCAAGATAAGCCAATATCTAAAGATCTTAGAACTTATTTAAAAATCTCTCTCCCACATTTGCATACATATACTCTTAAATTAGCTGACTGAAAAAATAGAAAAAGTCTTCGCAAATCACGTTCCTGTCGAATGGTTTTCCAATACAACACAGTCAAAGTTTATTTGCAATCATCCAAGATCTGATGGAAACACAAGGTCCTTCCAAACTTAGGGGTTTAACAGTTCAGCTGCTGTAGTATTAAACTTTTATCCCCCAGCGATGAACGTAGAAGATATCAATAATTTGTTGCGAAAGAAAAAGATTTTTATTTTTTATGGAATTAATTTGGTTTGAAGTTTTGTAGAATTTTGGGAGAAATAAAACAGCTTTTCCTCCTTCAGTTTAAATTTTCTCAGAGCTCTGTCTGCTTAAAACCTGTTTTTGTCTGCTAATTTAAAAGTCAAAACTGTAACACTAAATATTGTGTTCTCTCTCTGTGGCTGTTGCTTGACAACCAGAATGCACTCTGGCTCACTGAGCCTCCAGAACTTTCTTAAAGATGCACTGATCTTTTTACTGTCTTAAAGGTGCACCGCAATACTTCAGGAGAGAAAAACATACACAGGACCGTGACAGAAATTTCTCATCCCTGAAATTATCAGTCAAGGACCTCCAAATTTTCTATTACAGATACTGGTGTCCATGTACAGATACGTTACTGACCCCTGGTGAAGGTACTCCCACAGTACTGTTAGAGAGGGAATTCCAGGATTCTGACCCAGCACAAATGAAGCAACGGTAATATATTTTCAAGTCAGGGTGGTGAGCGACTTGGAGGAGAACTTGCAGGTGGTAGTGTTCCAGTGTGCTTGTTGTCTTTGTTCTTTTAGGCGGTGTAAGTCGCGGGTTTGGAAGGTACTGTGGAAGCAGCCTTGGCAAGTTGCTGCAGTGATACACATAGCACCCACAGTATGTTGGTGATGGAGGGAGTGAATGTTTGAAGTGGTGGATGGGGTGTCAATCAAGCAGGCTGCTTTGTCCTAGATGTTGAGCTCCTTCCTTGAGTATTGTTGGGGCCACACTCATCTAGGTAAGTGCAAAGTAGTTCATAACACCCATGACCTCTAGTTTGTGGATGGTGGAAGTCTTTTGGAAGTCAGGAGCTGAGTCATTAGCTGCAGAATACCCAGCTTCTGACTTGCTCTTGCAACCACAAAACCTCTGAACTCCACTGCCTCTTCCTGGGTGCTATTAAATGCCAGCTACTTAGCTTTGGTGTGGTTTATCATGCTATGCATCCTGGGTTTTAAAGCAGTACAAGACAAAAACAGAATACATAAAGGATCACATAATTGAGATGACAATTTAGTTTTTATTGAAAAACACAGTATTGTGGAATTTGCTTCCCAATATGCCAATGAAAATTGCACATTTAATAACAATTTGATTTATTCAGTCATCCCAATATTACAAGCTGCTTTATAAGATTCATTATTGATATAATGAAGTGCATCCTGAGAAGCGATCTGTGCAAATTTCCTGATGATCACATAATTGCTGTTAGTCACACTTTATCAACAATTTATAATGTGACAATGTCCCAAAACACTTCACGAGCATTATGGGGAGATTGTAGCATAGTGGTAATCTCGCTGAAACTAATCCAGAGGCCCAGGCTAATGTCCTGGGGGCATAGGTTCAAATACCACCATGGCAGCTGGTGGCATTTAATTTCAATTAATTAATTATTATCTCAAATTGAAAGTTAGTCTGAGCAATGGTGCCATGAATCATCAACTGTCATTATAAACTCACCTGGTTCACTAATATCCTTTAGGGAAGGAAATCTGCAGTCCTTACCTGATCTGGCCTACATGTGACTGTTGACCCACAGCAACATGGTTGACTCTTTACTGCTCTCTGAAATGCCTTAGCAAGCCACTCAGTTGTCAAGGGCAATTAGGAATGGGCAACAAATGCTGGCCTTGCCAACAACGCCCTTGTCCCAAGAAAGAATGACACCGAGCCACAAAAGGAGATATTAGCTAAGATGATCAAAGGCTTGAACAAAGAAGTAGGCTTTAAGGAATGTCTTAAAGGAAGGAGAGGTGGCAAGGTGGACAGGTATAGGGAGGGTATTCCAGAGCCTGGGGCCTAAGCAACTGAAGGCACAGCTACCAATGGTGGAATGGTTAAAATCAGGGATGCACAAGAGGCCAGAATTAGAAGAGCACAGATATATGGGAGGGTTGTGGGTCTGGAGGAGATTACAGAGAAAGGGAGGGGTGACACCATAGAGGGATTTGAAAACAAGGATGAAAATTTTTAAATCAAGAGGTTGCTTGACTGGGACCCAACGTAAGTCAGCATGCACAGGGATAATAGGAGACTTGCTGCGAGTTCAGACATGGACAGCAGAGTTTTGGGATGACCTCAAGTTTATGGACAGTAGAATGTGGGAGACCAGCCAGGAGTGTATGGGAATAGTCAAGTCTAGAGGTAGCAAAGGCATGAATGAGGGTTTCAGCAGATAAGCTAAGACAGGGACCAAGTCAGACGATGTTATGGAGGTGGAAATAGGCAGTCTTAGTAATGGCACAAATGAGGTCAGAAGCTCATCGCGGGGGCAAATGTGACACCAAGTTTGCGAACAGACTGGCTTAATCTCAGACTATTGCCAGGGAGAGGGAATGGAGCTTGGAGCGGAGACCGAAAACGGGTTCAGTCTTCCCAATATTTAATTAGAGGAAATTTCTGCTCATCCGGCATTGGATGGTGGATAAAGAGTCTGATAATTTAGCAACAGTGGAGGAGTCAAGAGAAATAGTGGTGAAATACAGCTGAGCGTCGTCACCATACATGTGGAAACTAATGCTGCGCTTTCGGATGAGGTGGCTTAGGGGCAGCATGTAGATGAGAAAAAGGAGGGGGCCAAGGATAGATCGTTTGGGGACACCAGAGGTAACACTGCGGGAGCAGGAAGAGAAGTCATGGCAAGTGATTCTATGGCTGCGATTTAGATAGATGAGAATGGAACTAGGTGAGAGCAGTCCCACTCAGCTGGACGACAGTGGAGGCGCGTTGGAGGACGATGGTACAGCCAGGCATGTCAGTGGCTGCAGACAGGCTGAGAAGGACGAGAAGGGAAAGTTTACCTTTGTCACAGTCACATGGGATGTAATTTGTGACTTTGATAAGAGCTGTTGCAGGGGCAGAAACCTGATTGGAGAGATTCACACATGGAGTTCTGGGAAAGCTGGGAATGGATTTGAAAAACAACACATTCAAAGACTTTGGAGAGGAAAGGGAGATTGGAGATGGGACAGTAGTTTGTAAGGGCAGTGGAGTCAGTTGATTTTTTTGAGGAGAGGGGTGATGACAGCAGATTTAAACAGAGAGGGGACAACATCTGAAGGGAGAGAACCATTTACGCTATCGGCTAACACGAGGACCAGAACGGGAAGTCAGGTGATCAGCAGTTTCGTGGGAACAGGATCGAGGAAACAAGAGGTAGGTCTCATGGACAAGAAGATCTGAGGGCAAAAGGGAAGATAGGATTAAAAAAACTAGAGAAAGATGTAAGTTTAGGACTAGGGCAGGGAGAGCATTGTTGGAAGTTTGACCAGGTTTTTTTCCCCAAAAATATACTTTATTCATAAAAATCTGTAAAAATGCATTATAAAACAGTTCAAAACAGCACCAAGTTGACATTCCAAAAAGTGCAAAGGAAATCAGTTTTCTTTGATACAAGAGTGAGTTGCCTCACAACCCTTCCATTTTACATGCCATGTACATTTTACAGCAAACCCATATCTGGTGTATACAGCCCGAGGGGTTTCCCATGGGTCCAGCCCCTCAGTGGTCTTTCCCCATTGAGCCTCTGCAGTGGCTGCCCCAAGTTTTAATGCGTCCCACAGCACTTAGTCCTGGACCTTGGAATGTGCCAGTCTGCAACACTCGGTCGTGGACAACTCTGTGCTGGAAGACCAGCAAGTTTCGGGCAGACCAAAGAGCGTCTTTCACTGAATTGATGATCCTCTAGCAGCAGTTGGTGTTTATCTCGGTGTACGTCCCTGGGAACAGCCCATACAGCACAGACTCCTGGTTACAGAGCTGCTTGGGATGAATCTCGACAAAAACCACTGCATCTCTTTCTACACCTACTTTACAAAGACACATTCCAGAAGAAGATGGACACCTCGACGGCAGCGTGTGGAGGGGCTGAGACACCGGGCGTGCAGGATCTGACAGGGAGAACCCTTCTCACCACAGCCAAACTACATCTTGGTGCTTGTTTGAAAGTTCTGGATGAGGCATTCTGTCAAATGACTTTGGCGGTCTGCTCAGGGAACCAACCGACCGGATCCACCATCTCCTTTTCCCGTAGGGCCTTGAGGACATTCCGTGCAGACCACTGCCTGATGGATTGGTGGTCAAAGGTGTTTTCCCGCAGAAACTTTCCCATGAAGGATAGGTGGTACGGCACGGTCCAACTGGATGGAGCGTTCCGTGGCAATTTGACCAGACCCATCCTTCGCAACACCGGGGAGAGATAGAACCACAGCACGTAGTGACACTTGGTGTTTGCGTACTGGGGATCTATGCACAGCTTGATACAACCGCACACGAAAGTGGTCACCAGGATGAGGGTGACTTTGGGTACATTTTTCCCACCCTTATCCAGACGTTTGAACATCGTGTCCCTCCGGACCGGTCCATTTTAGATCTCCAGATAAAGCAGAAAATGGCTCGGGTGAGCGCCACGGCGCAGGAGTGGGGTATGGGCCAGACTTGCGCCACATACAGCAACATGAGCGTCTCGCACCTGATGATCAGGTTCTTGACCGCAATGGAGAGAGATCGCTGCTCCCACATGCTCAGTCTGTTGTGCACCCTGGCTACTCGCTCCTTCCAGGTTTTGGCACATGCCCCGGCCCTTCTGAACCATATCCCCAGCACCTTCAGGTAGTCTGACCTGACGGTGAAAGGGACAAAGGATCGGTTGGCCCAGTTCCCAAAGAACATGGCCTCACTCTTGCCGTGGTTGACTTTGGCTCCCGAGGCCAGTTCGAACTGGTTGCAGATGCTCATCAGACTGCACACAGACAGCTGGTCCGAGCAGAAGACGGCGATGTCATCCATGTACAGGGAGGTTTTAACCTGAGTGCCTCCACTGCCTGGGATTGTCACCTCTCTTATGCCCGCATCCTTCCTAAAAGACTCAGCAAAAGGTTCAATACAGCAAAAAAAGACAGGGGAGAGGGGACAGCCCTGTCAGACTCCAGATTGGATCTGGGGGCCTTTATCTTCCAGCTCCTTTGAGTTCTGCCGCTTCTTTTGCAGGTGCTGTCGTTCGGCCCTTCCTCATCCAGCGAGCAGGAGCTGCTGTAGTCTGTCTCAGATGGTAGCCTCCTCTTGCCAATGGTTTGGGTGGTGGCCTGTTCCATTTTTGGAGGTTTTTTCTTTGTGGTTTTCCTTTGTACCACCTGCCACTGACCTGTTTGCTCATCTGCTGCCTCCTCCTCCATTGATTCTGTCTGTAGAGGGGGGGGTTTCTGGGGACGGGATAAATGTTGGGTCACTGGTTTCAGCTGCCTCCTCTTTCTTCTCCTTCTCAGGCAGACTTTCCTCACTGTGCAGAGGGTTGCTCGTCTCCTTCCCAGCACCAGATGCATTTGCCATTCCTTGGACCTTGCTGCCTGAGCATAACTGAGACAGTGTTTGGGGCAGGTTTTGTAGAGGTGACCTGCCTCATCGCACAGGTTGCAGCATTGCTTACAGTCCTTGGTCTGATGGCTTTCCTTCTTGCAGATGACTGTTTGGCCAGGTGGGCTAGTAGAAGGGAGACACACGACAGAGGCAGCTGATCGGATCTCGACCTTAATGACAAAAGTCTGTGAGCTCCTCACACTTATTGGTGGAGGTGAGGATGGAAGGGACATGGGAGAGGGGTTTAAGACGACAGTTTGCAGTGCAAAGAAGCCAGGGGTTATCTTTGCATTCAAGGATTATTTTGGAACAGCGAGTAGTTTTAGCAGACGAGAGCAGGACCAGATGATAGTATTTTAAATGGTCCTGCCAAATAGGGCAGTGAATAGCTAAACCAGTTTTCCACCATATCCTTTCAAGTCTGCATCCCTTGGACTTAAGTGAGCAGAGATGAGTGCTGTACCAGGGGAATGGCCAGACGTGAGAAACATCTTTTTATTGGGACTAGGCCATCAATGGTGGAGGTGAGGGTGCAGCTGAACAAATAAGTAGCTGCAGAAATTGTGACAAACAGAGGGGCAAGGGCTAGATAGTTAAGATTTTGAAAGTACAGTTGAATTGAATAGGGGGATAGATTTTTCAAGGAATGTATGCAGAATGAAGTAGGGTTGGGGGGTGGAAGGCCGAATGACACAAGGAAGTGATCAGAGATGACCTTATCTGTAATTGATAGGATGGGACCAGCAAGATCACTTGAGATGGCAAGGTCAAGTAGGTGGCCATGAATATAGGTTGGGAAGTTTACATGCTTGGAGAGATTTAGGGAGGATAAGAGAGCAGTGAACTCAGATGAGAGAGAACATGAGGAGTTGAGATATAGGCATAGAGAAGAAAAGCAGGAAAGTTATACTGAACCTTTATAAAGGTCTGGTTCGGCACCAAATAGAGTATTCTGTCCAGTTCTGGTCACCACACTTTAGGAAGAATGAGAGTGTTCTTGAGAGAGTGCAGAGGAGATTTACCAGAACAGTTCCAGGAATGAGGGGATTTTAGTTACAAGGTTAGGTTGAAAAAGTTGGGGTTGTTCTCCCTGAAGCAAAGGGGATTGAGGGGAGATTTGCTTGAGGTGTACAAGATTATGACAGACTTCGATAAGTTAGTCAAGGAAAAACTGTTCCCATTAACTGATGGTACAAGGACTAGGGGACATAGATTGAAGGTTTTGGGCTTCAATGCAGGGGGAATGTGCGGAAGAATTCTTTTTTAAAAACGCAGTGAGTGGTAATGACCTGGAAGTCGCTGACCAAGAGGGTGGAAGCGGAGACAGTGATTTCAAAAGGAAATAAACTTGCAGAGCTACAGGGATCGAGCGTGGGTGTGGGACTGACTGGATTGTTCCACGGAAAGCCAGCATGGACTCGATGGGACAAATGGCCTCCTGCTATGCCGTAAATGACACTGACAAAGTTGGAGGACACCATAAAATCCAGAAGCAGCAGAGGTGTATTCTTCAGCTCAAGTAGGTGATATGCTGGCCAGGAACAGACTGAAGCAAAAAAAAAAACTATCACCAGTAACCAGTCACAGGTGATGTCTCTCAATCACAGCAGTGGTGGAGGAAGTGCAGTAAACGGATCAAAGTTACTTCAAATAGTGCAAAGGAGCAGCAAATCAGAGACAGAAGTTGGGTCTAACTTAACCCAAATATCCCAAACGCTAACAAAATTCAGTGTTATACTTGCAGCTCATGGTTTATATTCAAATTTGTCCACTCTAATTCAAATTTCTTCCACCTCATTTGCAAATTTTATTTGTTAATTTTCAAATAGAGCAGAAATTTAAAAGTTGAAAGCTATGCCTAAACACAGACAACTTCTTAAACAACTATTGCAACGACTGATGTAATTAAATACAGTCTGTAAGTTCATTTAACTGTTCACTAAATAATTTACTTTTCATACTTCCTACTTTGGCAGCAACTGCCTCTGAAGCTCACCGTTTCCATACCTCTTGAACCCTGGTCACTAATTATCCACTGGGCACTGCAGCAAGGCAAACAGGCATAAAATTTACAAGCAATCGAGAGAAGGCTGATGTTGCACCCAGGGTGGGAGAAAAGGGTTTTTATCTTTGAGGCAATCTGATACTGAGCTTAGCTGTTCCGACTAGCGTTAGCCAGTCTGGCTTGGATTACAGTGAATAATCACCTGGTCAAGATGTTGGTCACAAGAGACTTAATGGTAGGGAAAACATTCCTAAGATAGCATCATGGCTTATGTGGTTTCATACAATCAGAGTTTAATTTCCAATTCTTCAAACTCACCCTGTTCACAGAAGTCTCCATGATAACCAGGCAGACAGTTGCAGGTACCATGTGTATGATCACAAATTCCACCATTTACGCAGTGACATTTTTGGCTACACCCATCGCCATAGAAACCAACAGGGCATTCTGTTGGGAAAAGAAATGAGCATAATTGCTGAAAATTAAACGTTGTTTATAATATTCTTGCAGTGTACCATTGTCAACAAGAGTAAACAGTTCTACATTCAATATATTGACATTTAATAAGGGAAAGGTTTACCATGGAAAATCTTACAGTAATAAAACAAAAACATGTAAAGATTTATACTGAATTACATGCCCAGAATTTAAAGCAGCCAACCAGTTCCTTGACATAATATTTTGAATGTTTAGTTTCATACTTTGTCCAGTTCATCACTTTCCCCCAGTGCAAGATGTACAACATATGGGCCTCAAGTGCTGGCAATTCAGTCTTCTAAGCTGATCAAATTCAGTCCTATTTGAGCTTGTATTTCTTATTTGGTCATGTTCATATCTGTGGGCCTAGAGGTTTAGACATGACTGTTCTTGGTGTTCAAGATGGCTCCTGAGCAGTCAGTTCCCTAGGGAGCTCCTCACTGCGCATGTCTGTCCATGGCCATTTGTTGCCCTTCCCCTCTCACCAATCCTCTCTTTCACTGATTCTAACAGTGGGGGTGCATTTTAGCCCAAACTTTAAGTTCACTATTGGTTTAAAAGGCCACTCGTTCGTTCAAACTCGATCCCCCAACCCTACCTTGTGAACCCTGGATAAAGATCTGGAAAAGATCTGGACTTGGATTTTTTCTCAAGCTTGGCTTGAAATTCCTGGACTTGTCTGGACATCAAGACCACATTTCCGTGCTGAACTACACTGGAATAAACCGTAAGACTCTGCTTCGGTCAATGATCTGCTGCTCTTTGCTTTGATAACTTTGGAAAAGATCTGGAAAAAAAAAAAATCTAGATCTTCTCTCAAACTTGGCTTTAAATTCCTAGTCTTCTCGTGACATCAAGAACACATTTCTGCTCTGGTCTACGCTAGCTATACCATAAGGCCCAACTTCTGTCTGCGATCAGCTGCTCTTTTGCAACTTACAAAGAAATGTCTATCAGTTGACAGCCCTTTCCACACGATTGCTGTGACTGAGAGACTTCAGTCTCCTGCTGAACCTCTGACTTGCCACTGGTTATAGTGGTTTTTCAGCCTCAGTCTGTTCCTGGCCAGAAAATCACTCAACTAGGCCAAAGAATAAACTGCTACTGGATTTTATGGTGTCCTCCAATTTTGCCATTATCTTTCTGATCACTCAACTGACTCTATACAATACCTGCATCCACATTCACAAGAAAATATCTCCATGAGTGAATCCTCTGATACTCTATTCTCAAATAGTTTCTGGATTTCACACGCTACACCTGCACCGAGCTCAGACGTTTTGTTTATGTTCCATGCCAACTCCACCCTACCAATATTATTATCCCACCATGGACCTCTGACTTTAATATCCTAACAACTTCCTATTATCTCCCATCTATTTCCAGTTTATTCTCAGGTTTTTATGTACCCTAATGTTTATGTAACCAGTCCTTCCTAGCAGTACTGTGGGTGTACCTATATCAGATGGACTGCAGTGGTTCAAGGTGGCAGCTCACCACCACCTTCTCGAGGGCAATTAGGGATGAGCAGCAAAGGGATGACACTCAATCACTGAAAGAATTTTTGCAACTTGAGCTTTCCCCGAGTCCACTCACATGTGCATTCTGGCTGCTGCTCAGGACATGAGCCCATCACTCTATCTTCTGTTTTCTCTTTACCCCTCCGAGACCACTTTTTTCTATCGTCATACCACCTTTCAATTCTCCCCCTCAGGTATTCTCTCCTCCCAATTCACTATTCCAACCCACACTTTCCTGCTCTCTTGCTGCCTTCCCAGACTTAACTCCCTCTTAGAGAAGCCTACAGCTTCTCTCCGTGCCAACATCCTCGCAGAGAGATTTGCTATTGCAGTTGGGGAGGGTTTAAACCATCTTTTCAGGGGGATGGGAAGCGGAGGGGTAGTTCAAACTGGAAAGAGGTAAAGCTGGTAACAGGAAATAGAAAAGTAGCAAGTGACATTAGAAGCAGGCGAAACAAAGGCGAGCATCAACTAGGCTTAGAAGGCAGAATGCCAAGACAAGGTTAAGGGCACTCTACCTGAAAGCACACAGCATTTGCAACAAGGTAGATGATTTAAAGGCCCAAATAGAGGTACATGGGTATGATCTAATTGCCATCACAGAAACGTGGCTACAGGGTGACCAAGACTGGGAACTGAATATTCAAGGATATTCGACATTCAGGAAGGACAGGCAAAAAGAAAAAAAGAGGTGGTGTTGCGCTGATAATAAGGGATGGGATCAGTACATTAGTAAGGGAGGATCTCAGAATCAGAAGAACAAAATGTAGAACCTGTTTGGGTGGAGCTAAGAAACAGCAAGGGACGGCAAACATTGGTAGGAGTTGTTTAAAGGCCAAACAGTAGTGGTAGTGTGGGGCATGGCATTAATCAGATTAGAGAAGCATGTAGCATAAGTAATACAGAATCATGGGTGATTTCAATCTGCACATAGACTGGGTAAACCTAATGAGCACTAATGCTGTGGAGGATGGGTTCCGGAGTGTGTTAGGGATCGTTTTCTAGAGCAGTATGTTGAGGAACAGGCTATTTTAGATCTAGTGTTATGTAATGAGAAAGGACTAATTAATAATCTTGTTCTAAAAGAACCTTTAGGGATGACTGACCATAATATGATAGAATTTGACATTATGTTTGAAAGTGAGGTCGTTCAATCTGAAGCCAGGTTGTTAAATTTGAACAAAGGAAATTATGAAGGTATAAAGGAGCAAATTGGCTGAGGTGGACTGGAAAAATACTTTAAAAAGGTATGACAGTACATAGGCAATGGATAGTCTTTAAAGAATTATTAATAGTTTACAGCAACTATACATTCCTTCAAGGCACAAAAACCACAAAAGTAAAGACAGTCAACTGTGGATAACAAAGGAAGTTAAGGATTGTATAAGATTAAAAGAAAAGGCCTATAAAGTTGCCAGAAATATCTGTAAACCTGAGGATTGGGAGGATTTTAGAATATAACAAAGGAGGATGAAGAAACTGATAAAGGAAGAATAGAATATGAATGTAAACCAGCAAAAAATATTAAAACGGATTGTAAAAGCTTCTATAGGTATATAAAAAGGAAACGCTTGGCTAAGACATGGGCGGCACAGTGGCGCAGTGGTTAGCACCGCAGCCTCAGCTCCAGCGACTCGGGTTCAGTTCTGGGTACTGCCTGTGTGGAGTTTGCAAGTTCTTCGTGTTTGCGTGGATTTTCGCCGGGCGCTCCGGTTTCCTCCCACAGCCAAAAACTTGCAGGTTGATAGGTAAATTGGCCATTGTAAATTGCCCCTAGTGTAGGTAGGTGGTAGGAGAATGTTGGGGATGTGGCAGAGAATATGGGGTTAATGCAGGATTAGTATAAATGGGTGGTTGTTGGTCGGCACAGACTCGGTGGGCCGAAGGGCCTGTTTCAGTGCTGTATCTCTAAATAAAATAAAAATAAAATAAATAAAGACAAATGTGGGTCCATTACAGGCAGAGTCAGGAGAATTTATAATGGAGAATAGAAAAAGGCATTTGATTACTTTGTGTCTGTCTTCAGAGGAAGATAGAAAAAATCTCCCAGAATTAGAGATAAGGGGGAAAATAAGGAATTGATGGAAATTAGTAAGAAACTTACATTGGAGAAATTAATGGGCTTAAGGTTGATAAGTCCCTAGGAACTGCTATTCTACATCGCAGAGTACTGAAAGAGGTAGCTATGGAGATAGTGGATGAATTGGTGATCGTCTTCCAAAATTCTATAGATTCTGGAGCAGTTACTGCAGATTGGAAGGCCGCAAATGTCACCCCACTATTTAAGAAGGGAGGGAGAGAGAAAACAGGGAATTACAGACCCGTTAGCCTTATATCAGTCATTGGGAAATTGCTAGAATCTGTTCTAAAGGATATGATAAATGGGGACACTTGGATAATAATGATCTGATTGGGCATAATCACCATGGATTTAAGAATGGGAAATCATGTTTGTCAAACCTGTTAGAGTTTTTGAGGATCTTACTAACAGAATTGACAAAGGGGAGTCAGTGGACGTGGTATACTTTGATTTTCAGAAGGCTTTTCATGAAGTCCCCCACAGAGGTTAGCAAAACTAAAGCACATGGGATAGGAGGTAATATACTGGCATGGATTAAGGATTGGTTAGCAGCAGAAAGCAGAGAGTAGGAATAAACGAGTCATTCTCACGTTGGCAGGTTGTGACTAGTGGGTTACCGCAGGGATCAGTGCTTGGGCCCCAGCTGTTCACAATATATATCAATGACTTGGATGTGGGGACCAAATGTAGTATTTCCAAGTTCGCGGATGACAAAACTAGGTGGGAATGTGTGTTGTGAGGAAGATGCAAAGCAGCTTTAAACGGATTTGGACAGACTTAGTAAATGGGCAAGAACATGGCAGATCGAATAAAATGTGGAGGTTATCCACTTTGGCAGGAGGAACAGATGTGATTACTTCTTAAATGGTAAACGATTAGAAACTGTAGATGTACAAAGGGATCTGGGTGTTCTTGTCAATAAGTCACTGAAAGCTAACATGCAGGTGCAGCAAGCAATTAAGAAGGCTAATGATACCGCAAGAGGATTTGAGTACAGTAGTGAAGTCTTGCTTCAATTGTGTAGAACCTTGGTTAGACTGCACCTGAGAGTACTGTGCGCAGTTTTGGTCCCCTTACCTTGGGAAGGATATTACAGTCATAGAGGGAATGCACCAAAGGGTTCACCAGACTTGTTCCCACGATGGCAGGACTGTCCTATGAAGAGAGATTAGGGAAACTGGGCCTGTATACTCTGGAGTTTCAAAGAATGAGAGGTGATCTCATTGAAACCTACAAAATACTTAAAGGGATAGACCGGGTAGATGCAGGTAAGATGTTTCCCCTGGTTGGGGAGTCTAAAACCAGGGGGCACAATTTCAAAATAAGGGGGAAGCCACTTAGCACAGAGATGAGAAATTTCTTTCCTCAGAGGGTTGTAAATCTTTGGAATTTTCTACCTCCGAAGCCTGTGGAAGCTCAGTCATGGAGTATGTTTAAAGCTGAGATTGACAGATTTCTAAATACAAATGACATAATGGGATATGAGGATAGTGTGGGAAAACGGCATTGAAATGGAAGATCAGCCGTGATCATACTGAATGGCGGGGCAGGCTTGATGGGCTGAATTGCCTACTCCTGCACCTATGTTCCTCTGTGCCTATGTCCCTCTTGTGGCAGCCTTCAAAGGGGGCATTCAGCGCTGGCTCATTACAAACAGCAACCCCAATTGCCCCATCTTACTGTGTTGCCTAATTTCCTGCCCAGCATGTCCGTTCACTTCTGAAGAGTCCCTTTCAATCCATGAACTTATTGTGGATGACTGCATCAACATCATGGTCTTGACAGAAAATGGCTGACAGGTGATGACACCTTCCCGTAAATGAAGCTTCCCCACCTGGTTATATCTTCCACCACTTGCCCGGTCAAGAATTTCAAATCACAACTTAGCCGAACCCCCCTACTCCTCTGGCACTTTCTCCTCCTTTGATCATCTCACCTTGTTGGAACTCCCTGCCTGCAACAGTAGTAGACTCGCCAACTTTAAGGGCATTTAAGTGGTCATTGGATAGACATATGGATGAAAATGGAATAGTGTAGGTCAGATGGTTTCACAGGTCGGCGCAACATCGAGGGCCGAAGGGCCTGTACTGCGCTGTAATGTTCTATATTCTATGTTTCACCCTTTTCATCTCTTCCAAAATCATCCTTTTCTCCTGCTCTCCTAAGTGCAATAAAAACTTTTGCACTGACATATCGTCACTGTTTTCCTCCCTCAGCATCAGCACCTAACAACTTCTCATTCCTGGTGATTTCAACCTACAGTCCGACTCATCATGCTCTCTCTCTCCTCAGTTCACCGCCCTCTCACCTTCAAATTTCTCCCTCCATGAAACTCCACAACCAATATTCACGACCACCTCTTGACCTTACCGTCTCAGGTGGTCTTGCTACTCCCATCCGAATCACATACAAGGCCAGTGGTGCAGTGGTTAGCACTGCAGCCTCACAGCTCCAGGGACCCGGGTTCGATTCTGGGCACTGCCTGTGTGGAGTTTGCAAGTTCTCCCTGTGTCTGCGTGGGTTTTCTCCGGGTGCTCCGGTTTCCTCCCACAAGCCAAAAGACTTGCAGGTTGGTAGGTAAATTGGCCATTATAAATTGTCACTAGTATAGGTAGGTGGTAGGGAAATATAGGGACAGATGGGGATGTTTGGTAGGAATATGGGATTAGTGTAGGATTAGTATAAGTGGGTGGTTGATGGTCGGCACAGACTCGGTGGGCCGAAGGGCCTGTTTCAGTGCTGTATCTCTAATCTAATCTAATCAGGTCACTTCTTCCAATCACTTGCCACCCACATCTCCCTTCCATACCCCAACCCTACCTCCTACTGTATCCGTCCCTGGAAAAAACTATCCCCCAATTCACTTACAACTGCACTTTTAAAATTCCAACTATTGAACCATTAGCCTTCAATTTGCCACAAAATTTCTGCAGCTACCTCCACTTTTGATGTCCTAGTCCCCAATAAAACTATTACTCTCTCTCACACTGGCCATTCCATCTGGCATGGCATCATTTTTGCACCCGTGTCCAAGGGATACAAACTTGAAAGGATATGGTGGTCAACTGGTTTAGCCATTCACTGCCAGATCTGGCTAGCCCACATAAAGCACTATAGTGTGCTGCTCTTGTCTGCTAAAACTGTTCAATATTCAAGGATCATCTTGGAATGCAAAAATAACCTCCAGCTTCTTTCCTCTACTGCAATTGAACTTGTTCGCTTTGATCGGAAAAATAGAAAAGCAACATATTATTTAAATGGAGAGAAATTGCAGAACTCAGATACAGAAAAATCTGGGTGCCCTGGTACATGAAACACAAGAAGTTCTTCTGCAGGCACAGCAAGTGATTAAGAAGGCAAATGCAATGTTCTTGCTTATTGCAAGGGGAATGAAATATAAAAGGAGAAATGTTTAGCTACAGTTGTACAGGGCATTGGTGAGACCACATCTAGAGTGGTGTGTACAGTTTTGGTCTCCTTACTTAAGAAAGGATATAATTGCACTGGAAGCAGTTCAAAGTAGGTTCACTCGACTGATTCCTGAGATGAGAGGGTTATCGTATGAGGAAAGTTTGGACAGGTTGGTACCAACAGGATGAGAGGTGATCTTATCGAAATATACAAGATCCTGAGGCAACTTGATAGAGTCGTTGTTGAAAGGATGTTTCCCCTTGTGGGAGAGACTAAAAATAAGGGGTCTCGCATTTAAGACAGATGTGAGGAGAGATTTTCTCTCCCCAGGGTCATGAGTCAGTGGAACACTCTTCCCCAGAGAGCGGTGGAGGCAGGGTCATTGAATATTTAAGGCAGAGGTAGACAGATTATTGATAAACAAGGGAGTCAAAGGGTATCGGGGGTAGGCAGGAAAGTGGAGTTGAGCCCTCAAACAGATCAGCCATGATCTTATCGAATGGCGGAGCAGGCTTGAGGGGCCGAATAGCCTACTCCTGCTCCTAGTTCTGGTTCGTATGCTCATATGCAAACCATCTTAAACCCCTCTCCTCTATCTCCTCCAGCCTCATCAACAATAAATGCAAGGAACTCATGACCTTTGTCACTAAGATCAAGACCATCCAATAAGCTGGCTCTGCTGCGTCCCTCCCTTCCACTGGCCCACTAGCCCAAACTTCCTCTAAATCTCCTCTTGAACTTACATCTTTCTCTGTTTCATCCCCTATCTCCCTTCATGCTCTCTGAGCTGATCTTGTCCATGAGAACCACCTCCTGCTCCCTCAACAATAATCCCACTAAACTGACCACCCACCTCCCCTCCTGGTTCCCATGTTAGCCGATATTGTTAATGATTCTCGCTCTTCAGGTGCTGACACCCTCTCCTTTAAATCTGCCGTCATCACTGCTCTCCTCCAAAAACCAACCTTTGACCCACCGTCCTTGAAAACCACCACTGATCTCCAAGCTCTTTTTCGTCTCCAAAGTCTTTCAATGTTTTGACACCTCCCAAATCCATGCCCATCTTTCCTGGAACTCCATGTTTGAATCCCTCCAATCAGGTTTCAGCCCCTGCTACACTGAAATGCCTTTCATCAAAGTCACAAATGACATCCTGTGGGACTGTAACAAACGTAAACTATCCCTCCTTGTCTTTCTCAATTTGCTCTGCAGCCTTTGATACGGCTGACCACACCACCCTCCTCCAATGCCTTGCCACTATCGTCCAACTGGATAGGACTACATTTGCCTGGTTCCATTCTTATCTATCTGATCATATTAAGAATATTACTTGCAATAGCTTCTCTTTCTGCTCCTGCACCGTTACCTCTGATGTCCTCCAAGGATCTATCCTTGGCCCCCTATTTCTCATCTACATGCTGCACCTTGGCAACATCATCCAAAAGCATAGCATTAGCTTTCACATGTAGGTTGATGACACCCAGCTTTACCTCACCACCATCTCTTAACTCCTCCACTGTTGCTAAATCATCAGACTGCTTATTCGACAACCAGCACGGAATAAGCAGACATCTCCAACTAAATATTGGGAAGACTGGAGCCATTAACTTTGATTCCGGCTCCGAACTCTGTTCTCTAGTCACAGAGGCCATCCCTCTCCCTGGCAACTGTCTGCAATTTTGATGTTATATTTCACTGTGATGAGCTTCCGATCATAGCTCCGCGCCATCACTAAGATCACCCATTTTTACTTCTGTAACCATACCCAACTTTGCCCCTGGCTCAGTTCATTTGCTGCTGAAATCCTCATTCACACCTTTGCAACCTCCAGACTTGACTATTCCAATACACTCAAGGTCAGCCTTCCACATTCTGCACTCTGTAAACTTGAAGTCATTCAAAACTCTGCTGCCCTTGTCCTTACTCGCACCAAGTCCTGTTCAGCTATCACCACTGTGCTTGCTGAACTACATTGGCACCCGATCAATCAACACCTTGATTTTAAAATTCTCATCCCTATTTTCAAATCCCTCCATGACCTTGCCCCTCCCTATCTCTGTAATCTCGTCCAGCACGACAACCCACAGATATGTGGTCATCTAATTCCGGCCTCTTGAGCAGCCCTGATTTTAATTGCTCCACCAGTGGTGGCCATGTCTTCACCTGCCTAGGCTCTGGAATTCCCTCCCTAAACCTCTCCGACACTCTAGCTCTATTTCTTCTTTTAAGAAGCTCCTTAAAATCCACCTCTTTGACCAAGCTTTTGGCCATCTGTCCTATATGGCGGTGTGTCTAATTTTGCTTTATAACGTTCCTGTGAAGCGCCATGGAACGATTTATTACTTTCAAGGCAAAAAATTTAAAGGGCTCATGCACTGGAAAAAAATACAGGGTACATTGCTTATGGCTGCTATATGCTTCATACATTATTTTAATGCATTCACATGAAAACAGCAGAAAATTCCACAAGTCCAGGGACAGTGATTTTTTTTAAAGCAACGATATACACAAGTCATGGCAACAAGAGCTGCGGAGTCAAATTAAATTTGAAACTATGTCCCAGATGTGGAAGACCAATTCATTTACTACTGTATGACCCCGTTGCTCTCTAAGATAAAGTTTTTGTGAGAAGCTTGATCTAGATTTTGGTGTCCCTTTCATCTGCCCACATTGGAATGCTGATTTTTTTTTTGGCAGAGGAAATGCATTTTGCAGGAATACTATCAAGATGATAGTAATAAGACAAGACTTAAAAAAGAGCTTTAATATGCAATTCTTGCTAAATTGTTAATGTTTTGAATGATGATATGCCTTTCTACTCAACTCAAATTATATTTCTATAGAGAAAGCAATTTTCAAAATTAAGCATTCCATTAAAAAGTGAAACTTCAAAACAAATATTATGGAGTTATAAAATAAAATACAAGCATGCCCTGAAGGGGTAGGTGGGGGGGATGGGGGGTAGGTGGGGGGGATGGGGGGTAGGTGGGGGGGATGGGGGGTAGGTGGGGGGGATGGGGGGGGGGGGGAAGAGGAACTTGAAGACAATGGAAAAAGCGGGAAAAACCGACATACTCACCATCACTACAGTTAGTGCCCATCCACCCAGCATCACAAAGACATCCACCTGCGTGATAAGCGGTAGAACTCATAAGTGGCAAAAAAAATTAAATTACCTGTTTTAAAAGTTTAAGTATATTAAACATGCACCTGGAAAATGTGTTTATATATTCCAATTTAAGTGACAGCATGCAGCATTTATAATCGAACGCTATTTGCCTACAACTGATATAAAAATATTGATACAAATACAATTAAGATGAAAGAATAATTCTTTGAAAGAAGCTGATATTTCATGTATCATGAAGTGGTAGAAGTGAATATAGGAAGAGAAAAATCACCTAGTAACACTGACCTAAGAATTTTGTGCACTTTTTGGTTAAGTAATGAAGATCTATACGACACAAGAAATAATCAGGTTGGAAGATCATGAATCTTCAACTTTAACCTACCATCTTAGTTACTTGCCCAGATGGAGCAGCATTGACACACTAATGAGGGTACTAAGGGATTCTGAAAGGATGTTTCCCCGTGTGGGAGAGACTAAAACTAGGCGGCACAGTTTAAAAATAAGGCATCGTCCATTTAAGGCAGAGATGAGGAGAAATTTTTTCTCAGAGGGTTGAGTGTCTTTGGAACTCTCTTTCCCAGAGAGCGGTGGAGGTAGGGTCACTGAATATTTTTTTTTTTTAAAAAGGCAGAGGTAGATAAATTCTTGATTAACAAGGGAGTTAAAGGGCATCGGGGGTAGGCGGGAAAGTGGAGTTGAGGCCACAATCAGATCAGCCACAATCTTATTAAATGGCAGAGCAGGCACGAAGGGACTGAATGGCCTACTGCTGCTCCTAATTAGTGTGCTTATATACTCGTAAACACAATTAAATAAGAACATAAGAACTAGGAGCAGGAGTAGGCAATTCAGCCCCTCGAGCCTGCTCCGCCATTCAATAAGATCATGGCTGATCTCATCTCGGCCTCAAGTCCACTTTCCTGCCCGTTCTCCATAACCCTTCAACCCATTACTAATTAAAAATCTGTCTATCTCCTCCTTAAATTTACTCAATGTCCCAGCATCCACCGCACTCTGGGGTAGTGAATTCCACAGACTCACAACCCTTTGAGAGAAGTAATTTCTCATCTGTTTTAAATCATCTACCCCTTATCCTAAAACTATGACCTCTCGTTCCAGAAAGCCCCACCAGAGGAAACATCCTCTCTACGTCTACTTTGCCAATCCCCTTAATCATCTTATATACCTCAATTAGATCTCCTCTCATTCTTCTAAACTCGAGAGTGTAAAGGCCTAAACTGCTCAATCCCTCTTCATAAGACAAACCTGGAATCAATCTAGTGAACCTCCTCTGAACTGCCTCCAATGCAACTACATCCCTCCTCAAGTAAGGGGACCAAAACTGCACGCAATACTCCAGGTGCGGTCTCACTAATGCCTTGTACAGTTGCAGCAACATGTCCCTACTTTTATACTCTATTCCTTTAGCAATAAATGCCAAAATTCCATTTGCCTTCCTTATTACCTGCTGTATCTGCATTCTAGCTTTCTGTGATGCATGCACGAGGACACCCAGATCTGTCTGCACCGAAGCACTCTGACGTTTCTCCATTTAGATAATAATTTGCCTTTCTATTCTTCCGACCAAAATGGATAACCTCACACTTATCCACGTTAAACTCCATCTGCCAAATTTTGGCCCATTCATCTAACCTATCCATATGTAAATTTCTTATTTCTTTATTGTAACTTACTATCCCACCTATTTAGTGTCATCTGCAAATTTGGCAATAGTACCTTCTATCCCCGCATCCAAGTCATTAATATAGATTGTAAATAGCTGGGGCCCCGAGGACTGAACCCTGCGGCACCCCACCAGTTACATCTTGCCAACCAGAAAAAGACCAATTTATCCAGCTCTGTTTTCTGTTGGTTAGCCAATCCTCTATCCAAGCTAATAAATTGCCCCTAACCCCATGTGATCTTACCTTGTATATTAACCTTTTGTGCGGCACCTTATCAAATGTCTTCTGGAAGTCCAGATATACTACATCTACAGGATCCCCATTATCCACTTTACTTGTTACATCTTCGAAGAACTCTAGCAAATTAGTCAAACATGATTTACCCTTCATAAAACCATGCTGTCTCTGATGGATTGTGTTTTGACTTTCTAAATATCCTGTTATTACTTCCTTAATAACGGATTCTAACAATATCCCAACGACAGATGATAAACTAACTGATCTATAGTTTCCTACTTTCTGCCTCCCTCCCTTTTTGATTAAGGGCATTATAGTAGCAATTTTCCAATCCACTGGAACCTTTCCCGCATCTAGGAAATTTTGGAATATTATAACCAATGGATCCACTATCTCCGCTGCCACTTCCTTTAAGACCCTAAGTTGTAGGCCATCAGGCCCTGGGGACTTGACTGCCTTCAACCCCAATAGTTTGCTCAGTACTTTTCCCCTAGTGATGATGATTGTTCTAAGTTCCTCCATTTCGATAACCTCTGCATTATCTGTTACTATTGGGATGGTACCAGTGTCCTCTGAAAATGGAGGCAAAATACTGATTTAATGTCTCCACCATTTGCATTCCTCATTAACTCCCCAGTCTCATTCTCCAAGGGACAATATTCACTTTAACTACTCTCTTCCCTTTTATACACTTACAGAAGCTTTTGCTATCCGTTTTTATATTTTGCACTAGTTTTCTTTCATGATTTACCTTTGCTCTTATTACTTTTTTAGTAACTCTTTGTTGATCTTTAAAAGTTTCCCAATCTTCCAGCCTGCCACTGGCCTTTGCAATATGGTATGCCTTAGTTTTTGTCTTTATGTTATCCTTAACTTCCTTGCTTAGCCATGGATGTTTTTTCCATGGTAGAGTTATGCTAAAATGCATCAGTTCAGAGAATCCAGCTGGGTAAGGGGCACAGTAAGAGAGTAGCTAAGAGGGAGCTCTGTACTTGCAGTCAAAGAATGAGGAAAATTCTAATCAGTAAGTTCAATGTCCTTCATGTATTTAATCTCTGTAGATCTTCAAAAAGTTAGTGTTTTAAATATTGAAGTATAAAGAAAACTTTAAAAATCAAGAGCTGGCATACATGAAAAGAAGAAATAAAAGCAAAGTACTGCAGATGCTGGAAATCTGAAATAAAAACAAGAAATGCTGGAAATACTCAGCACGTCTGGCAGCATCTGTGGAGAGAGCAGAGTTAACATTTCAGGTCAGTGACCCTTCTTCAGAACTGACAAATATTAGAAATGTAAAAGGTTTTAAGCAAGTAAAGCAGGAGTGGGGCAAGAGATAACAAAAGGTGAAGGTGTTGATAGGACAGGATCACAGAATAACTGACCAGGTGGTCATGGAACAAAGGCAAACGGTATGTTAATGGTGTGCTGAAAGACAAAGCAGTAGTGCAGAGAGGGTGTGAATGACTGAAGCACAGAGCACTCCAAGCACAAACATAAAAAAAAATTAAAAACCAAAACAGTGGGCAAGCACAGTGGAAACAAACTAAAAAAATCTAAAACAACCAAATAAAGGAAAAAGAAAAAAATATAATAACTAAGCACGAAAAAGGGCGACCAGTCATGCTCTGAAATTACTGAACTCAATGTTCAGTCCGGTAGGCTGTAGTGTGCCTAATCGGTAAATGAGGTGCTGTTCTTCGAGTTTGCGTTGATGTTCGCTGGAACACTGCAGCAATCCCAGGACAGAGATGTGAGCATGCGAGCAGAGGGGGTGTGTTGAAATGGCTAGCAACCAGAAGCTCGGGGTCATGCTTACGGACTGAGCGGAGGTGTTCCACAAAGCAGTCACCCAATCTGCGTTTGGTCTCCCCAATGTAGAGGAGACCACATTGTGAGCAGCGAATACAGTATACTAAATTCAAAGAAGTACAAGTAAATCACTGCTTCACCTGAAAGGAGTCTTCAAACTACAACTAAAATGATGCAATCTCATCTTGGTTACAACCTCGTTGCCGATTCTCAATACCAAATGCTCAGTTGATTGAACTGTAACTGCTAAGTGTCAACTATAGCTCAGTTAGTAGCACACTCGCCCCCTAAATCAGATGGTTGTGGATTCAATTCCCACTCCAGGTCTTGAGCACAAAAATCAAGACGGACACCCCAGCAGTGAGGAAGTGCTGCACTGTTGGAGGTGCCATCTCCTGGTGTCCTGGCCAATATTCATCAATCAACCTTAAGAAAAACAGATTATCTGGTCATTATCACATTGCTGTTCGTGGGAGCAAATTGGTTGCCATGTTTCCTACATTGCAACAGTGACTACACTTCAAAAGTACTTCATTAGCTGGAAAGTATTTTGGGAAGTCCCATGGTCATGAAAGGTGCTTTATAATACGTTTTTCTTTTCTGCAATTTAATTAAGGAAAAACATTGATACATACCCTCAGAACACATTCCATGTAGAGTACAATTTGAAGGTCCACAGTTAAGCAGGTTACAAGCTGGGCCAGACCAAAAACCTGTGCAGTAACAATCTCCTAGTAAACAAGCTCCGTGGCCACTGCAGTCTGCAGGGAAACATTCAGGTTCATGAACACACACGACTGTGGAAACAGCCCGAGGACAACGCCACATGGGATCAGATAAACTGTTGAAGAAAAGATCTAACTTGGGAAATGACCTTAATTAATTGACAGAAATAAGACATTGGCATTTGTATTGCAGTTTAATATAGGTATTCATGGATTAATCAAACAAACAATAATGTACTTAGAGTACAATAAAAGCAAAACACTGCGGATGCTGGAAATCTGAAATAAAAACAAGAAATGCTGGAACCACTCAGCAGGTCTGGCAGCATCTGTGGAAAGAGAAGCAGAGTTAACATTTTGGGTCAGTGACCCTTCTTTGGAACTCGGAATGTACTTAGAGTCTTCAATTTAGAAATGCTCAAGTACATGTGTCTTGCATGAAGATTATACATTAATTTTCAATTCATATTCATTTGTAAAAGCAATAAATAAAAGGAATATTGTATCACACATTTATATTTAAAAGTTTTTGACAAGTAGTCGATCATACAAATACATCGAATATGTCAAAAATTGGTGTGATGGTTGCAACATTTCATTTCAAAAGTGCAGGAAAATCCATTTGTGTCAACATTAACCTATTATACCTGCAGGTAGTGCTGTGATAAGTTTAGCTAAAACAGCAATAGTTAGATAGTATCGGGGTTTGCATAGTCTCCCAGGCTCTAGCAACTATGTGTCATTGTGCAGCTTCCCAAGATTTTCTCAGCCTGTAGCCACATTGGTATAAGAAAACTAGGTAAGTTTTAAATTCTGAAATGCAACTAAAACTTTTAACTTTCATCCTAACAGACTACAGACTTCACCTACCTCTCCGAGAATATCCCTTGGTCCATGGCCACCTAAGTTGGCCCGCTTGAATCTACAGGGCCATTGACCAATTACCCTACCTTTGCCCACCAGTCAAGCTAGTCACTTCTTTGGTCCATTTGCCCATCCCAACCATCAGGTGGCATTGAAACGTTGCCTCCTTTCTTATATATTGTGACCATTGTCGAGGTCCCAACAACGACTGATGCCATACAAAGACATACCCTGCACCCTCATAACTGAGCAGCAATTTGGCTTCTTCTTGACCTCTTTTCTCCCCCACCATATCAGCAGAATGTTACCTGGTGCCACAGATCATATCAGATGCACCTTCTCTAATGAACAGTACAGCCCCATCCTATCCCATTACCCCCAGCACGTCCAGGGTCCCCTCACTAACCAGAATTTGCACTGTATAAGCCCCCTTCCCAAATGTTCAGCATGATGTACCCACCCACAAGCAATACTTTGGGTAATTTCACCCTTCATCATCATTTATACCTCCATCTCACTGAGCAGCATGACAGGCATTTCCTCAACTCCACCTCCCTGATTATCGAGATATATTTAGTGCAGCAATACTTTGGGCCCCATTTTCTCGCATATCTCCCAGCTTAGACCTCTTACAAGTTCGGAGGCAGGGGCTAAAGCCGGGAGGCAAGGCATTTTGGAGTCATGAGCAGTGGCGATCAGAATATTGCTTTATAAGAAAGCAACTTTCCTTTTTTTCGGCAGGTGATCTTTAGAGTTAGTTTCCCCTAGTACAGCTGGCATTGACTGCGTCAAGGCAAACCAACAATGAAGCAGTAACGAAGCATCGGGCTCCTTATTTGCATACGCAAGAAGCCCAACCGAAAATGGTGGTCAGAAATGAACGTGTGCTTCCTACCTGCACTTTGGGACCTTAGAAGGCTGCATAGCACTTGAAAAACTGGCACTACCTAACCTGATTTCTAGGCCATTAAATTCAGTTAAAAAAAAAGAGCAAGCAGGAAAAAAAAATCTGACAAAAAGGAATGTGACAGAGGAAACTCAGGTAAACTCCAATGGTGTTGACCACATGTGTACTGACTGGGGATCCTCACCCTAAGCCTCTGTGAAGGCAGCCCGAGGTAGCAGCAATCATTATGATTGAATTTTACGTTCAGTTTGAGGGACAGAGGAATGGGTCCAAGACTAGTATTTTAAACTTAAATAAGGACAATTATGAGGGCATGAAAGCAGAGCTAGCTAACGTGAACTGGCAAATTGGGTTAAGGGATAAGTCAATAGGGATGCATTGGCAGTAACTTAAGGGGATATTCCAGAATACAGAATACACTCCAACAAGAAAAATTCCAAGAGGAGGACCCAATATACATAATTAACTAAAAAAAGTTAAAGATAGCATTACGAGTGCTTCTTTATTTTGTTAAATTTTGAAGATTTGGTTTAAAACTGAAAAAAAAAGAGTCCATGGATTATGTTTTGTTTTTACAAGCGTCACTGAGAGGTCTGGACTGTAAACAGGTACCGGAAGGCATCGGTTATCAAATAATTAGCCAAAGGGGGTTGTTTTTGACTTGGGGGAAGTTGTTTAGAGAAGTGACAGGTCAAGATTTATAGGAGTCAGGTGGCTTGACTCCTGAGATGTTTTGGTTGTACTTTGGACAGCGAGTTGGGATATGGACAACAATTTGAAAAGACTGTTGAGAAAACTTGCCAAAAGAACACCCAGCTCAGTCTGTTCCTGCTCTTTGAAAAAGCCTGACAGTTTCCATCTCTTGAGAAGTATAAGAAACTGCCTGAAACCAGTTACTGCATTTTCCCTGGAAAGCCTACCCAAACTGATCTTTGTCGCTTGTCAAGAACTGTTCTTGGAAGATCCCAGCAACAGCCGTCTATACGTATTTGGGATGCCAAACCAAAAAGGTCTTCTGATATCTTTTCATATCGTTGCTTTTTTTGTTCAAGAATTAGCAAGTATTTTGGTGAACGTATTTTTTTTCTACTGGAGCTCTAAAGAGCAAATTTCTATTTTTTCAGTTAACCTGCGTGTGTGTGTGCACACGAGCAAGAGAGCGAGGTTAAAGTAAAAAGGGAACTTTTAGATTTCAATCTGTGTTTATGTTTTGCCTCATTATTGGTTTAGACTGGTCTTATAATAAACTTATTTTTATTGTTTATTAAAGAAACCTGGTTGGTGTTTTTTTTATTCTGGGATAAAAATAGTCCATAACTGACCGTATCAGTAAGTGGGAAAAAATTTAAATATATGTTGTGATCTGTGGAGAAGTGGAACTAGAACAGTGCACTCCTCCCGCCTTGATCATAACAGTAGCAAAGGACAGAATGTAAAGAACAGCACAGAGTGACTAAAAGATTGACAAGGAGGGAAAAATTAGAGTACAAGAGAAAGCTAGCTAGAAATATAAAAGGATAGTAAGAGCTTCTTTGATATTTAAAAAAGAAAAGGAGTTAAAGTGAGGGTTGGTCCTATAGAAAGTGAGTCTGGGAACTTACTAAGAGAAAATAAGGAGATGGCAGATAAATTGAACAGTTATTTAGCATTGGTCTTCACTACAGGAGGATACAAGTAACATCCCAGAAATAGCCGTAAATCAGGAAAAGAGAGGGAGGGAGGGAGGAACTCACTCAAGACAATTACAACCACCAGGGAAGTGGTACTGAGCAGATTGTTGGAGCTGCGGGCTGACAAGTCTCTGGGTAATGATGGACTTCATCCTATGGCCCGAAAAGAAGTGTCTAGGTGAGATAGTTGATGCATCGGTTTTAATTTTCCAAAATTCCCTAGATTCAGAGAAGGTTGTATTAGATTGGCTAACTGTGAATGTAACTTCTTTATTCAAAAAGGGAGGGAGACAGAAAGCAGGAAGCTATAGGGCAGTTAACTTAACATCTGTCATAGGGAAACTGTTAGAAGCTATGAAAGACATTATAGCAGGGCATTTAGAAAAATTCACGGTAAATCAGGCAGAGTCAACATGGTTTTGTGAAAGGGAAATCATGGCTAACCAATTTATTGGAGTTCTTCGAAGAAGTAACATGTGCTGTGGATAAAGGGGAATCAGTGGATGTGCAGTACTTAGATTTCCAGAAGGCATTTGATAAGGTGCCACATCAAAGGTTGTTGCAGAAAATAAAAGCTCATGGTGTAGGGGACAACGTATGGCAAGATGTAATGAGTGGTGTGCCATAGGGATCAGTGTGGGGTTTATATAAATTACTTAGATGAAGGGACCGAAGGTATGGTTGCTACATTTGCTAATGACACAAAGATAGGTAGGAAAGTAAGTAGTGAAGAGGACATAAGGAGGCTACAAAGGGATAGAGAGATGTTAAGCGAGTGGGCAAAGATCTGGCAAATGGAGTATAATGTGGGAAAATGTGAAATTGCCCATTTTGACAAGAAGAATAAAAAAGCATTATCTAAACAGTGAGAGATTGCAGAGTTCTGAGATGTAGAGGCATCTGGGTATCCTAGTGCATAGAACTATCTATCGCAAAAGGTTAGTATGCAGGTTCAGCACGTAATTAGAAAAGCTAAAGGAATATTATCGTTTATTACGAAGGAAATTCAATACAAAAGTAGGGAGGTTATGCTTCAGTTATACAGGGCATTGGTGAGACCACATCTGAAGTACTGTGTACAGTATTGGTCTCCTTATTTAAGGAAGGATGTAAATACGTTGGCGGCAGTAGAGAGAAGGTTTACTAGACTAATACCTGGAATGGGTGGGTTGTCTTATGAGGAAAGGTTAGACAGGCTAGGCTTATATCTTCTGGAGTCTAGGAGAGCAAGAGGCGACTTGATTGAAACATACAAGATCCTGAGGGGTCTTGACAGGGTGGATGGGGAAAGGGTGTTTCCCCTTGTGAGAAAATCTAGAACTAGGAGGTCACTATTTAAAAAAAAAGGGGGTCACCCATTTAAGATCGATGAGGAGAAATTGTTTCTCTGAGGGTCGAGTGTCTTTGGAACTCTCTTCCTCAAAAAGGCAGAAGCAGAGTCTTTAAATATTGTTAAGTCAAAGGAGATAGATTCTTGATAAGCACAGTGGCGCAGTGGTTAGCACCGCAGCCTCACAGCTCCAGGGACCCGGGTTCGATTCCGGGTACTGCCTGTGTGGAGTTTGCAAGTTCTCCCTGTGTCTGCGTGGGTTTTCTCCGGGTGCTCCGGTTTCCTCCCACAAGCCAAAAGACTTGCAGGTTGATAGGTAAATTGGCCATTATAAATTGTCACTAGTATAGGTAGGTGGTAGGAAAATATAGGGACAGGTGGGGATGTTTGGTAGGAATATGGGATTAGTGTAGGATTAGTATAAATGGGTGGTTGATGTTCGGCACAGACTCGGTGGGCCGAAGGGCCTGTTTCAGTGCTGTATCTCTAATCTAATCTAATCAAGGGGGTGAAAGGTTATCTGGGGTTGGTGGGAATGTGGAGTCGAGGTTACAATCAGATCAGCCATGATCTTAACGAATGGCGCAGCAGGCTCAAGGGGCCGAGTGGTCTACTCCTGCTCCTAATTCGTATCTTCGTAAGCAACAGCCCACATCTTTTTCATTCTCAGTGGCTCTGGTGCAGCTGTCCTCCATCACCAGCGCCTGCCGTCTAAGAGAAAATGGCAGCGGTGGTCAAGGTCTGAAGTTGTTAAACTCAGTTTTAAGGCCAGAACGTTGTAAAACATGGAGAAAGATGGAGATGCTGTTCTTCGAGCTTTCGCTGAGCTTCATTAGAACAGTATGGGTCAGAGTGGAAGTGGGATGGAGAATTCATGTTGCAAAAGACTGCAAGTTCAGTCACAACTGTAGGTTGAATCTAAGTGTTCAGCAAAATGATCACCCAATCTGGGTTTAATCTACTGAATGTAGAGAAACCATATTGTGAACAGTCAATAAAGTATACTAAGTTGGAAGTAGTACAAGTAAGTCGGTGCCTTACTGGAAGAAATGTTTGGGGCCCTGAATATTAGACAGTAGTTGAAAGGGCAGAGGTTTCATCTCCTGTGCTTGGATAGGAAGGTGTCATGGGACAGGGAGGGAGTGTTGGGTGCAACTGAGGAGAGCATTAAGGTGTTGAGGGAATGGTCCCTTCGGAATACAGGGGAGCAAGAGATGTATTCGGTGGTGGTAGCAACTCGCTGGAGGTGGCAGAAAAGGATGATCCAGTGATTACGGAAGTTGGTGGGGTGGTGAGGACAAGGATAACTGCATTATGGTTCTGGGAGGGTGGGGAAGGGGCAAGAGCAAAAGAGCAGGAAATAGAATTGATATGGTCGCAGGCCTGACAACTACTGTGGGGGCAGGGGGACTCCTTGGTTGAGGCCGAAGAAAGACATATCAGACACACTGATATTGAAAGTGACATCAAAACTGATACAACAAAAACAGAGAAACTGGGAGAATGGAATAGAGTCCTTACAGGAAGGAGCATAGGAGGGGAGGTGGTGGTGTAGTGGTAATGTCACTGGACTAGTTATCCAGAGTCCAGGCTTTGGGGACATGGGTTCAACACCCATGGTCAATAGCCTGAATAAGATGCTGAGCACCACAGAATGAAGCTTATTGCTAACTGAAGCCTGTAGCTGAGATACCGCTCTGTGGAGACAAGCCTGTTTTCTCAGGTTTGGTTGTGAATGCGCAAAATTAATACTTACAGTATCTAATCTACAACTAAAATTATAGACAACTAGTTTGTGGAAACAAATATTGACAATTTAAACGGAGAATAAAAAAGTTAAACATACTCAAGTACAGTGTGTCTTATGCTCAAGAAAAATTGTTTGAATTTATGATTTGTTGCTTTTGGACTTGTGGAATAGAGTGGTGATTGATGATCAACTGGTGGTGTCAGGGTGGGGTGTTGGCAATGGAAGAAACAAGAATGGAGAGAAGTCAGGTTAATCCCTGAAGAGGAAGGTGGAAAAATGGTTGTTAGGAGCTAAAAGTGAGATAATTAGGGTTGCTGCTTCGGGTGAACCAGTGATGGGTTTTTTTTTAGATTAGATTAGATATACAGCACTGAAACAGGCCCTTCGGCCCACCGAGTCTGTGCCGAACATCAGCCACCCATTTATACTAATCCTACACTAATCCCATATTCCTACCAAACATCCCCACCAGTTCTTATATTTCCCTACCACCTACCTATACTAGTGACAATTTATAATGGCCAATTTACTTATCAACCTGCAAGTCTTTTGGCTTGTGGGAGGAAACCGGAGCACCCGGAGGAAACCCACGCAGACACAGGGAGAACTTGCAAACTCCACACAGGCAGTACCAGGAATCGAACCCGGGTCCCTGGAGCTGTGAGGCTGCGGTGCTAACCACTGCGCCACTGTGCCGCCCGTGTGGCAGAAAATACCAAGGGAAGTGTGGAGGGAGAAAGTGGGTGGTGGTAAAAGAACATTTAAGAGGGAATGTGGAGAAGTATCAAATGGGGTGAGGAATCAGAAGAGGGTGCTGGAGAAGGAGTAGGTCAATGGCAGAATGGCTAGATGAAATGCCATCTTGTCTGTATAATAGCGACTACACTGCAAAAGTTAGTTATTCACTTGTTATGAAGCAAGTTCTTTATTTCAATGGCTTAAATTTTGTGGAATCTAAATTGATGCCTCCTCCTGAACATTTGGACACTGGTGATCTTAAATCCCTAATATGCAAGGCTGCTCTGATGGCACTTGTTTCAGTACAACATGAGTGGGATCCATCTGTGCAACTATTTGATTGGCATTTTGACGGTGTAGTATTGTAAGTACATCCAAAATTCTGGCATAAATTGTTTTCTCATTTAAAATCAGGATATCATTCTGACTTTTGTTCCCTGTCTTTGTGTTCAGGCTCAGAACCCTGTTACATCATAACGCTCAGCAAAGATACACTCCAGGGAGAAAGATAGACTCTAGGAGAAGGATGCGCCATCCATGGCTAACTAATGAAGTTAAAGGTAGTATCAAATCGAAAGAAAAAGCGTACAATTCTGTGGTAGATTACTGGTAGGACAGAAGTTTGGCCAGAATTTAAAAACCAACGAAGAATGACTAAAAAAAGGAGAAATTAGAGTATGAGCGAAAGCTAGCTAGAAATATAGAAACAGGATGGAAGAATTTCTAGAAATATTTAAAAAAAGTAACTAAAGTGAGCATTGGTCCCCTGGAGGGCGAGACTGGGGAATTAATAATGGGAAAAAGTGGAAGCGTTGAACAGATATTTTGTGTCTGTCTTCATGGTGGAAGACACAAATAACATCCCAGAAATACTTGTAAATCATGAGGCGAAAGGGAGGGAGGAACTTAAAACAACCACCAGGGGAAGGGTACTGAGAAAACTGTTAGAACTAAAAGCCAAAAAGTCCCTGGGACCGGATGGCCTGCATCCTAGGGTCTTAAAAGAAGTGGCTTCTGAGGTAGTTGATGCATTGGTTGCAATTTTCGAAAATTCCCTAGATTCTGGAAAGGTTCAATCAGACTGGAAAATAGCGAATGTATAGTCTCTAAACAAAAAAGGAGACAGAAAGCAGGAAACTACAGGCCAGGTAGCCTGACATCTGTCATAGGGAAAAAGCTAGAATCTATTAAGGAGGTTATAGCAGAGCACTTAGAAAATCTTAATGCAATCAGGCAGAGTCAACATGGTTTACATGAGACACTAATTTGTAAGAGTTCTTTGAGGAAGTAACAAAAAACGTGGATAAAGGGGAACCTGTAAATGCGGTGCACTTGGATTTCCAACAGGCATTTGATAAGGTGCTACATCAAAGGTTACTATACAAAATAAGAGCTCATGGTGTAGGGGTAACATATTAGCATGGACAGAAGATTGGCTTGCTAACAGGAAGCAGAGACCAGGGATAAATGGGTTATTTTCAGGTTGGCAAGCTTTAACTAGTGGAATGCCACAGGGACCTGTGCTGGGGCCTCAACTATTTACAATCTATGTTAATGACTAGGATGAAGGAACAGAATATATGGTTGCTAAATTTGCTGATGATAAAGATAGGTAGGAGAGTGATTTGTGAAGAGAACATAAGGAGTCTGCAAAGGGATATAGATAGGCTAAGTGAGCAGGCACAAATTTGGCAGATGGAGTATAATGTGGGAAAATGTGAAATTGTCCACTTTGGCAGGAAGAAAAAAAAAGTATATTATTTAAATGGCAAGAGATTGCAGAACTGCGGTACAGAGGGATCGAGGTGTACTGGTACATGACTCAAGTTAGTATGCAGGTATAGCAAGTGATTAGGAAGGCAAATTGAATGTTGTTGTTTACTGCAAGGGGAATTGGAGTATAAAGTAGGGAATAAAAACAAGAAATGCTGAAATTACTCAGCAGGTCTGGCAGCATCTGTGGAGAGAGAAGCAGAGTTAATGTTTCAGGTTTCATCAGAAGGGTCACTGACCTGTAATGTTAACTCTGCTTCTCTCTCCGCAGATGCTGCCAGACCTGACTATTTCCTGCATTTCTTGTTTTTATTTCAGATTTCCAGCATCTGCAGTATTTTGCTTTCATAAAAGTAGGGAAGTTTTACTACAGTTGTACAGGGCGTTGATGAGACCACATCTGGAATACTGTGCACAGTTTTGGTCTCCTTACTTAAGAAAGGATATACTGCATTAGCAGTTCAGAGAAGGTTCATTTACTTGACTAATTCCAAGGACGAAAGGGTTATCATATGAAGAATGATGAAGCAGGGTGGGCAGAGAGCCACTGGAGTTTAGAAGAATGAGAGATGATCTTATTGAAACACAAGATCCCGAGGGGACTTGGCAGGGTGGATGCGGAGAGGAGGTTTCTGCTTGTGGGAGAGACTAGAACTGGGGGAAGAACAAAGAACAAAGATAATTACAGCACAGGAACAGGCCCTTCGGCCCTCCAAGCCTGCGCCGATCCAGATCCTCTCTCTAAACATGTCGCCTATTTTCTAAGGTTCTGTATCTCTTTTCTTCCTGCCCATTCATGTATCTGTCTAGATACATCTTAAAAGACTCCATCGTGCCCGCATCTACCACCTCCGCTGGCAATGCGTTCCAGGTGCCCACCACCCTCTGCGTAAAGAACTTTCCACGCATATCCCCCCTAAACTTTTCCCCTTTCACTTTGAACTCGTGTCCTCTCGTAATTGAAACCCCCACTCTGGGAAAAAGCCTCTTGCTATCCACCCTGTCTATACCTCTCATGATTTTGTACACCTCAATCAGGTCCCCCCTCAACCTCCGTCTTTCTAATGAAAATAATCCTAATCTGCTCAACCTCTCTTCATAGCTAGCGCCCTCCATACCAGGCAACATCCTGGTGAACCTCCTCTGCACCCTCTCCAAAGCATCCACATCCTTTTGATAATGTGGCGACCAGAACTGTACGCAGTATTCCAAATGTGGCCGAACCAAAGTCCTATACAACTGTAACATGACCTGCCAACTCTTGTACCCAATGCCCCGTCCGATGAAGGAAAGCATGCCGTATGCCTTCTTGACCACTCTATTTACCTGCGTTGCCACCTTCAGGGAACAGTGGACCTGAACACCCAAATCTCTCTGGACATCAATTTTCCCCAGGACTTTTCCATTTACTGTATAGTTCACTCTTGAATTGGATCTTCCAAAATGCATCACCTCGCATTTGCCCTGATTGAACTCCATCTGCCATTTCTCTGCCCAACTCTCCAATCTATCTATATTCTGCTGTATTCTCTGACAGTCCCCTTCACTATCTGCTACTCCACCAATCTTAGTGTCGTCTGCAAACTTGCTAATCAGTCCACCTATACTTTCCTCCAAATCATTAATGTATATCACAAACAACAGTGGTCCCAGCACGGATCCCTGTGGAACACCACTGGTCACACGTCTCCATTTTGAGAAACTCCCTTCTACTGCTACTCTCTGTCTCCTGTTGCCCAGCCAGTTCTTTATCCATCTAGCTAGTACACCTTGGACCCCAAGCGCCTTCACTTTCTCCATCAGCCTGCCATGGGGAACCTTATCAAACGCCTTACTGAAGTCCATGTATATGACATCGACAGCCCTTCCCTCATCAATCAACTTTGTCACTTCCTCAAAGAATTCTATTAAGTTGGTAAGACATGACCTTCCCTGCACAAAACCATGTTGCCTATCACTGATGAGCCCATTTTCTTCCAAATGGGAATAGATCCTATCCCTCAGTATCTTCTCCAGCAGCTTCCCTACCACTGACGTCAGGCTCACCGGTCTATAATTACCTGGATTATCCCTGCTACCCTTCTTAAACAAGGGGACAACATTAGCAATTCTCCAGTCCTCCGGGACCTCACCCGTGTTTAAGGATGCTGCAAAGATATCTGTTAAGGCCCCAGCTATTTCCTCTCTCGCTTCCCTCAGTAACCTGGGATAGATCCTATCCGGACCTGGGGACTTGTCCACCTTAATGCCCTTTAGAATACCCAACACTTCCTCCCTCCTTATGCCGACTTGACCTAGAGTAATCAAATATCTGTTCCTAACCTCAACATCCGTCATGTCCCTCTCCTCGGTGAATACCGATGCAAAGTACTCGTTTAGAATCTCACCCATTTTCTCTGAGTCCAAGCATAACATTCCTCCTTTGTCCTTTAGTGGGCCAATCCTTTCTCTAGTTACCCTCTTTCTCCTTATATATGAATAAAAGGCTTTGGGATTTTCCTTAACCCTGTTTGCTAAAGATATTTCATGACCCCTTTTAGCCCTCTTGATTCCTCGTTTCAGATTGGTCCTACATTCCCGATATTCTTTCAAAGCTTCGTCTTTCATCAGCCGCCTAGACCTTATGTATGCTTCCTTTTTCCTCTTAGCTAGTCTCACAATTTCACCTGTCATCCATGGTTCCCTAATCTTGCCATTTCTATCCCTCATTTTCACAGGAACATGTCTCTCCTGCACGCTAATCAACCTCTCTTTAAAAGCCTCCCACATATCACATGTGGATTTACCTTCAAACAGCTGCTCCCAATCTACATTTCCCAGCTCCTGCCGAATTTTGGTATAGTTGGCCTTCCCCCAATTTAGCACTCTTCCTTTAGGACCACTCTCGTCTTTGTCCATGAGTATTTTAAAGCTTACGGAATTGTGATCACTATTCCCAAAGTAGTCCCCTACTGAAATTTCAACCACCTGGCCGGGCTCATTCCCCAACACCAGGTCCAGTATGGCCCCTTCCCGAGTTGGACTATTTACATACTGCTCTAGAAAACCCTCCTGGATGCTCCTTACAAATTCTTCTCCATCTGGACCTCTAACATTAAGCGAATCCCAGTCAATGTTGGGAAAATTAAAATCTCCTATCACCACCACCCTGTTGCTCCTACATCTTTCCATAATCTGTTTACATATTTGTACCTCTATCTCACGCTCGCTGTTGGGAGAACTGTAGTACAGCCCCAACATTGTTACCGCACCCTTCCTATTTCTGAGTTCTGTCCATATTGCCTCACTGCTCGAGTCCTCCATAGTGCCCTCCTTCAGCACAGCTGTGATATCCTCTTTGACCAGTAATGCAACTCCTCCACCCCTTTTACCTCCCTCTCTATCCCGCCTGAAGCATCGATATCCTGGGATATTTAGTTGTCAATCATGCCCTTCCCTCAACCAAGTCTCAGTAATAGCTATAACATCATACTCCCAGGTACTAATCCAAGCCCTAAGTTCATCTGCCTTACCTACTACATTTCTTGCATTAAAACAAATGCACCTCAGACCACCAGGCCCTTTATATTCATCATCTGCTCCCTGCCTGCTCTTCCCCTTAGTCACACTGACTTCATTATCTAGTTCCTTACAGGCTTTTGTTACTACCTCCTTACTGTCAACTGACCTCAATTGGTTCCCATCCCCCTGCCACATTAGTTTAAACCCTCCCCAACAGCGTTAGCAAAAGCACCTCCAAGGACATTGGTTCCAGTCCGGCCCAGGTGTAGACCGTCCAATTTGTAATAGTCCCACCTCCCCCAGAACCGGTCCCAATGTCCCAAAAATCTGAACCCCTCCTTCCTGCACCATCTCTCAAGCCACGCATTCATCCTGACTATTCTTTCATTTTTACTCTGACTATCACGTGGCACTGGTAGTAATCCTGACATTACTACCTCTGAGGTCCTACTTTTTAACTTGGCTCCTAACTCCCTAAACTCTGCTTGTAGGACCTCATCCCGTTTTTTACCTATATCATTAGTGCCTATGTGCACAATGACAACTGGCTGTTCACCCTCCCCCTTTAGAATGTTCTGCAGCCGATCTGAGATGTCCCTGACCCGTGCACCTGGGAGGCAACATACCATTCGGGAGCCTCGTTTTCGACCACAGAACCGCCTATCTACTCCCCTTACAATCGAATCCCCTACGACTATAGCCCTTCCACTCTTTTTCCCGCCCTTCTGAACAGCAGAGCCAGCCACGGTGCCATGGACCTGGCTACTGCTGCCTTCCCCTGGTGAGCCATCTCCCTCAACAGTATCCAAAACGGTATACTTGTTTTGGAGGGAGATGACCGCAGGGGACTCCTGCGCTGCCTTCCTGCTCTTTCTCTGCCTTTTGGTCACCCATTCCCTTTCTCCCTCAGCAATCCTAATCTGCGGTGTGACCAATTCACTAAACGTGCTATCCACGACCTCCTCAGCATCGCGCATGCTCCAAAGTGAGTCCATCCGCAGTTCGAGAGCCGTCATGCGGTCTAACAAGAGCTGCAGCTGGACACACTTCCTGCACGTGAAGGAGTCAGGGCCATCAGCCATGTCCCTGAGCTCCCACATTGAGCAAGAGGAGCATGATACGGGTCTGAGATCTCCTGCCATTTTTAATCTTAAGTTTAAACTTAGTTAAATGAAAAAGGAACGAAAAGTTTTTACCAATCACAATAAAACCAGAGAAATCGAAAAAGCCTTACCTTATAAACACCCCACCGAGTCCTTTTTTTTTTGGTTAGAGGAGGAGGGCGGGTGGGAGACACTACAAGTGTGATGTCTCGGGTTTAGAAACCGCCCAAATATATAGTCTTTTACTTACCCAGCAGCCCCCTGGCCTCCGCCGAAAAACAAAAGGAAATTAATTTTACTTTCAAACTGACTTTCCCAGTGCTCACTCGCTCACACTCTGCTCCCGAAAAAGCTGCTGCACTGAAAGAGTTTAAAAATAAGAGGTCTCTCATTTAAGATGCAGATGAGGAGAATTTCTTTCTCTTGAAGGCTGTTAGTCTGTGGGATTCTCTTCTCCAGAGAGCAATGGAGGTAGGGTCATTGAATATTTTTAAGGTGGAGTTTGATTGATTTTTGATTGACAAGGGAGCCAAAGGGTATGGGGGTAGACAGGAAAGCAAAAGTGAAGTCACAATTCGATCAACCATGATCTTATCAAATGGTGGAGCAGGCCTGAAGGGCCGAATGGCTTATTCCTGCTCCTAATTCATATATATTTCGTACAGGAGGAGTTGGCCATTCAGCCCATCGAGCCTGCTCTGTCATTCAATACAATCATGGCTGATCATCCACTTCAATGCCTTTTTCCCCCCACACTATCCCTATATCCCGTTATATCATTGGTATTTAGAAATCTGTCAATCTCTAAACATACTCCATGACTGAGCTTCCACAGCCCTTTGGGGTAGAGACATCCAAAGATTCACAACCCTCTGAGCAAAGAAATTTCTCCTCAGCACGGTCCTAAGTGGCTTCCCACTTATTTCAAAATTGTGCCCCCTGGTTCTGGACTCCCCAACCAGGGGAAACATCTTACCTGCATCTACCCCGTCTATCCCTTTAAGTATTTTGTAGGTTTCAATGAGATCACCTCTCATTCTTCAAAACTCCAGAGAATACATGCCCAGTTTCCCCAATCTCTCTTCATTGGACAGTCCTGCCATCCCGGGAACAAGTCTGGTGAACCTTCGTTGCACTCCCTCTATGGCAATAATATCCTTCCTAAGGTAAGGGGACCAAAACGGCACACAGTACTCCAGGTGTGGTCTAACCAAGGTTCTATATCATTGAAGCAAGATTTCGCAACTCCTGTACTCAAATCCTCTTGCTATAAAGGCCAACATAACATTCGCCTTCCTAAATGCTTGTTGCACCTGCAGGTTAGATTTCAGTGACTTATTGACGAGGACACCCAGGTCCCTTTGTACATCTACACTTTCTAATCTCTTAACAATTAAGGAATAATCTGCACATCTGTTCCTCCTACCAAAGTGGATAACCTTACATTTTATTCCATCTGCCATGTTCTTGCCCATTCACTAAGTCTGTCCCAATGCCCTTGAAGCTATTTTGCATCTTCTTCACAACACACATTCCCACCTAGTTTTGTGTTATCCACAAACTTGGAAATATTATATTTGGTCCCTACATCCAAATCATTAATATATATATATTGTGAACAGCTGGGGCCCTAGCACTGATCCTTGCAGTACCTCACTAGTCACAGCTTGCCAACACAAGAATGACCCGTTTATTCCTACTCTATTTTCTGCCTGTTAACCACTTCTTAATCCATGTCAGTATATTACCTCCTATCCCATATGCTTTAATTTTGCTAACCAACCTCCTGCGGGGGAGTTGATCAAAAACCTTCTGAAAATCCAAGTATACTACGTCCAACTTCCTTCATCAATTCTGTTAGTAACATCTTCAAAAAACTCCAACAGGTTCGTCTAACATGATTTCCCACTCATAAATCCATGCCTATGCCCAATTAGATTATCCAAGTGTCCATTTATCATATCCTTTAGAATAGATTCTAGCATTTTCCCTACTATTGATGCAAGGCTAACAGGTCTGTAGCTCCCTGTGTTCTCTCTTCCTCCCTTCTTAAATAGTGGGGTGACAATTTGCTACCTTCCAGTCTGCAGGAACTGTTCCAGAATCTATAGAATTTTGGAAGACATCCACTACCTCCATAGCTACATCTTTCAACACGCTTGGATGTAGAATATCAGATCCTGGGGACTTATCAACCTTCAGCCCCAATTTTCTGGCCTTTACTGCAAGGGGATTGGAGTACAGGAATAAAGAAATCTTACTACAACTGTACAGGGCTTTGGTGAGACGGCACCTGAAATATTACGTGCAGTTTTGGTCTCCGCATTGAAGAAAAGATACAGATTTCTAAATGAAAAACATAGCACAGAGCTATTTTAAGATTTTGCATGGGTTGATTAGACTCCAAATTTTAAATAAAAACAGGACTTCAGCAAAATTGCTCATTTGTGTGTCATTTGGAGAGAACATGTCATTTGTGACTTTTTCACTGTTGCCATTTATTTGTTTAATTATGTGTGAATTTTCAATGTCCATCTTTTTGTGCAAGTTGAACTCATGAATTTTAACAGATTTCAAACAGAAACAGCACCAAAAAATTAATTACTTCTGATGTGTCAGAACTCCAGATTACTTCTATCTTTTCCAAAGCAGGCATTTACGTTGTAAAAAATTCAATATTCAGAGTGTAAGCAATTTTTGGTGCTTTCAGGCTGTCCCAAGGGCAAATAAAACTACCGAATGACAAGTATGAACAAAGTACTCCAAACCATTTTGTCCACGAGGAACATAACAAAAGTTCAACTAGTACGCAACTTAATATACTTTACAGCGTACATACCAGTGATCTGATGGATAGCTTGCAAGAGATCCGTTGAGTGCCAGAGTAGCTGATCCCCCTCCATCCAAATTAATGGCATTAATAACTCCATGTTCTTTTAAAAATCCTGCAACCTCCCAGAGACTCAGCCTGTAATGCATTTTTTCAATAATTGTTAGTTCAAATCTCTTACTTGATTAACCAAGATGAATTACTATGAACAGGAATATCAAAGGATGAGTTAAGTCTGGGTCAGCATCCAACCCAAGATTTCAAAATAGCAAAGATTGTTATCTTTCTCATAATGCAATCTAGGACAATCTAACATACAAATTACGAGGAATAGGCCACTCAGCCCTACGAGCCTGCTCCACCATTCAATAAGTTCATGGCTGAACTGATTACTCCACATTTCCACCCCCTTGCTTATCAAGAATCTAACAACCTCTGCCTTAAAAATATTCAAAGACTCTGCATCCACTTCCTTTGGAGGAAGAGAATTCCAAAGACTCACGACCCTCAGAGAAAGTATTGCTCCTCATCTCTGTCTTAATTGGGTGACCCCCCTTTTTTTTTAAAAAAAAAAACAGCGACCCTTTAGTTCTAGATTCTCCCACAATGGGAAACATCCTTTCCACATCCACCCTGCCAAGACCCCTCAGGATCTTGCGTTTCAATCAAGTCACCTCGTACTCTTCTAAACTCCAGCGGATACAAGCCTAGCCTGTCCAATCTTTCCCCATAAGACAGCCCGCGAATTCCAGGTATTAGTGCAGTAAACCTCATCTGTACTGCCGCCAATGCATTTACATCCTTCCTTAAATAAGACAACCAGTACTGTACACAGTACTCCAGATGTGGTCTCACCAATGCCCTGTATGGTTGAAGCATAATCTCCCTACTTTTGGATTCAACTCCCCTCGCGATAAACTATGACATTCTATTAGCTTTCCTAATTACGTGCTGTACCTGCATGCTAACCTTTTGCGATTCATGACACGCAAATCCCTCTGCATCTCAGAGCTCTGCAATCTCTCACCATTTAGATAATATGCTAATTTTTAATTCTTCCTGCCAAAGTGGACAATTTCTCACTTTCCCACATTATATTCCATTTGCCAGGTCTTTGCCCACTCACTTAACCTATCTATATCCCTTTGTAGCCCCCTTATGTCCTCATCACAAGTTACTCTCCTGCCTATCCTTGTGTCATCAGCAAATTTAGCAACCAGACCTTTGGTCCCTTCATCCAAGTCATTTATATAAATTGTAAAAAGTTGAGGCTCCAGCATAGATCCCTGTGGCACACCACTCATTACACCTTGCCAACAAGAAAATTACCCATTTATGCCTACTCTCTGTTTCCTGTTAGCTAGCCAATCTTCTATCTATGCCAACATGTTACCCCCTACACCATGAGCTTTTATTTTCAGAAAAAACCTTTGATGTGGCACCTTATCACATGCCTTCTGGAAATCTAAGTACAATACATCCACCAGTTCCCCATTACCCACAGCACACATTACTTCTTCAAAAAACTGCAATAAATTGGCTAAACATGATTTTCCTTTCACAAAACCATGTTGACTCTGCCTGATTACCTTGAACTTTTCTAAATGCCCTGCTATAACATCTTTAATAGTTTCAGAACTGTCTTATGGAAAATGTTAGCTAACTGGCCTGTAGTTTCCTGCTTTCTGTCTCCTTCCCTTTTTGAATAAAGGAGTTACGTTCGCTATTTTCCAGTCTAACAGAACCTTCCCCGAATCTAGGGAATTTTGGAAAATTAAAACTAACGCATCAACTATCCCATTCACCACTTCTTTTTACAACCTAGGATGAAGTCCATCAGGACCCAGGGACTTGTCAGCCCGTAGCTCCCTGGCGATGGTAATTTTCTGCAGTTCCTCCTTCCCTTTCATTTCCTGACTTACAACTTATACTGGGATGTTACTTGTATCCTCAATAGTGAAGACTGATGCAAAATATATGTTCAATTCATCTGCCATCTCCTTATTATCCATTATTAATTCCCCAGATTTACTTTTTAATAGGACCGATGTTGACTTTGTTAACTTTAAAAAAAAAAATCTATCAAAACTCTTACTATCTGTTTTTATATTTCTAGCTAGCTTTTTCTCGTACTCTAATTCTACCTGCCTTATCAATCTTTTAGTCATTCTTTGCTGTTTTTTTATATTCTGTCCAATCTTTTGACCGGCCTCCCACCTTTGCACAATTATAGCCTTTTTCTTTAAGTTTGATACTATCTTTAACTGTTTGTTAACCACGGATGGCACGTTCCACCCTTGGAATTTTTCTTTCTCGCTGAAATGCATCTATTCTGTGTATTCTGAAATATCCCCTTAAATGTCTACCACTACATCTCTATTGACCTATCCCTTAACCGGTTTTGCCAGTTCACTTTAGCTAGCTCTGCTTTCATGCCCTCACAATTGCCCTTATTTAAGTTTAAAATACTAGTCTTGGACCCATTCTTCTCTCCCTCAATTAAAATTAAATTATATTATGGTTGCTACTACCTAGGGTGCCTTAACTATGAGGTCATTAATTAATCCTATCTCATTGCACAATCCCAGGTTTAGTATAGCCTGCTCTCTGGTTGGCTCCAGAATGTATTGTTCCAAGAAATTATCCTGAAAACATTCTATGTACTCATCTAGGCTACCTCTGCCCATCTGATTTTTCCAGTCTATATGTAGGTTAAAATCCCCCATAAGTATCGCTGTACCTTTCTGACAAGCTGCCATTATTTCTTCCTTTATACCCCATCCTACAGTGTGTTAATGTTAGGTGGCCTCTACAGCACTCTCATTTCTCATCTCTACTCAAACTGCTTCTACATCCTGGTCTCCTGAACTTAGGTTATCCCTCTCTATTGCGCTAATACCATTAATTAACAGAGCTACCCCTCCACCTTTTCCTAGCTTCCTGTCCTTCCTAAATGCCATGTACCCTTCAATATTCAGGTCCCAATCTAAGTCGTCCTGCAGCCATGTCTCCACAATGGCCATCAGATCGTACTTATTTATTTCTATTTGCGCTCAGTTCATCTGTTTTGTTTCGAATGCTACATGCATTCAGATACAGAACCTTTAGTTGTATCCTTTTATTATTTGTGTAACCACTAGCCTTATCTGTTGATTTACTCTTCGATTTGTACGCTCGGCCCCTTCTGGTCAGAGTCTATCATTTCCCATATTAATATATTTCTCTCTTGCCATGTCTCGAACTCCTTGATTTACCATATCTTCCCAAATTTGACCCCTTGCCCCCACTACTGAAGTTTGCCAGCTAGTGATGGTCTTGGAACATGGTGTATAATGGCTGTACATTTATCATGGGACTGTCAAATTTCATAGTTTATGAATGGTGTTAAAAATTGAGGGATAGTCAAAAATTAAGGCTTAGGATGCTGTGTAGAATATGTATCCTTATTTGCATTTTTCATATGTTTAAATTAATAATTTTGCATGTCATATGACCAATTACAATGAAATTTTGTTTTTTACAAGAACATTAATTACAGGGAACAGCAGCATGGTAGCAAAGCAGAATTAAAAAGGTCCAATCAGCTCCTCTAGATCTGGGTATTTAAACTATGGCCCATAAACTCTAGTTATTTAGCCCTCAAAGTAATTTTCTATTTATATGCTTAAGTGCTCAGCAAGCAGTTTAAATGACCAGAACAGCAGCAGCCATATCCAATTCTTTGTTAACCAAATTTAGCTGGTGTCCTCTGCCTGCTGCTCCGTGCTCTCTTTACTGTTGGTTTGTTGGCATATATTCTGCTGCTGATTTCATTCAACAATAGTAACAAAAGGCAGCAGTGATGAGAAGAATGTAGATCATGAACACCAGCTGAAGTCAGGAAAGAGAGTGGGAGGTACCAGCCACAAAAAAGGGGAGCAGGAAATAGTCAACCAGTGCTTATTTACATTAATGTTACAATTCTTATCTTTGGTTATTTGAATTTTTATGTTGGTTGTCAACAGGAAATGGTGTCAGTTCTCCAGAGCCCTGAAATTTCTGGGAGTATTGTGTTTAAATTCTGTAGGACATGGGAAATTTAAATTTAGTTTTCTACATGTTTACATCTCTTGTATGCATTGTGAACATTCAACAAAAATAAAAACCTGGATGGTGGGACTTGTGCATTAATCTCAAGGGTCAACACGGTCAAGTCAAAAATAGGTGAATAAATAGTTGTGTTCTGAACTACAAAGCGTTGTTGGAACTCGGTCAACATTGCCAAAGCTACTTGAACAAACATTACAATGATATAGTGCAAAACAAAGTTAAAGTGTTGTTCGACATGGTGTACAAACATAATTCTGCCCGACCTAATAGCATGTAATCACACACGTTGGGCAGGATTTAGTAGAGCTGATGGGGTGCCCGTGCCGGGCCGAAAAGGAGGTGGGAACTCCACCTCAGTCATTGGAAGCCCCTGGCTCTATTTAATGGCTACAGGCCATCAGCAGGCTGGCACCTGGATCTCCGTCTCTTTAAAGATGGGGATTCCACTTCCAACAGAGACGGGCCGGAGGGCCAGCAGCGCCTCCAAGACTGGTGGCCACTGGCGGTACTGTCTTGAAATCAGGCCCAGAATTGGAGACCCAGACTCCAGGTAAGTAAGGCGGGGTCACTGGGGCCAGTCCAGCAGGCACCAGCAATTTGGGGGGGGGGGGGGGGGGGTGGGTAGGTGGTTTTAGGGAAGTGGGTGCATTTCCGTCTGGGGCCCTTCATAGGCCACAGATTACCCACAGAGGAGGGCACCCATTCCCTTCCTCTGTGAGGTCACCTAATTTTACTAGACAACCTCCCCACGTGGCAGAAGCCCCCCTCCTCCCCACTGTGGTAATTCACAAACAGCGGTGGGAAGAGGCCCTTAAGTGACTGATAATAGGCCTCTTAAGGGCCTCAAATGGCCTCTGGGTGGGAGGGCCCTCTTTGGTCTATCCCGTCCCCGACTAAACTCCTGTGTGCTGGGAAGGCGATAGCCCTCTGCCTCGCACCTCAGTTCGATGGGCATCCCCCCGCCTCCTTGCCCATCTCCGGGGGGGCATTAAATTCAGTCCTATCTATTAATTAGCTGTGAGACATGGATATTATTCCCTGCTTTAATGAGGGAGCTGCCAAAGGAATACCATATCAAATATGTACGCCCATATCTTAATCCTTCTGACAAACACGAATGCCCAAACTTCTTTTCATTAGGTGCTTACCAAGGAGCCATACAGGTCAAATATAAATTACAAAATCAATACTTCTGTTAATTTTCTTGCATCTCAAACTGACAAATGTTTGTGCTGATTTCTGATTTGTTCACTAATGATGCAAGAATTGCTCGTTCCAAATCAGGCCAACAAAATTGAAACAAACAAACCAATACAAGCACAAATTAAACTGAACTGGCTGGGTAAAATTGCTCGGGTTTGAGGGACACAGTTTAGACAATTTGCCTTTAGAAATTCTGCTTAAATAGTATATCTGAAGGAGGAGCAAGGATCTTCCCAAAGACTAGCAAGCCCCTGCAAATATTTGTTTCTAACTAAATCAGAAGAATGTTTGACAAAACACGAACAAACCCAGGGACTTCTGCCCATGAGGAGGAAGCCTGAACGTTTATCAGCTGGTAGAATATACTAACCAATAAACCTTTATTTTGTATTTAGATGACAGGTTTTCTTAAAGTTTCTTCTACGTGACAATCAGTTCAATGGATTTCTGGCGCTTTCAAACGGACATTTTTCACACCAGGCCATGTTTGAACATTTCACATTTTTCTGCACATTTATCGTAGCCAAGGAAGGGATCCATGGTTTGCTCACAATACTCCCTGAAACCCACCAGGGGTACAAAAAACTGTCTGCTCAGATTTCCCTCCTCAACTGAGAGTTACAGAAAAACTCTGATCAGCATTTCCAATGGACCTCAGATGTGCAATAAAAATTAAAAGTAACAGAGTCTATCAAAAGCCTTTTGTATGGGAAAGGGTAGAGGGAAGGACATAACTGTAAAATTTCTTAAAATTTGACAATTCTATGAATAAAACCTATCCTTTAAGAGATGAGGTAGCAGGCATCACAAGTCAAACGATGCATAATATCCCATAACCTCCAAAAGGAGCGCTGGAAATGAATGAAATGGCACTCATTTTCTTTCTTATCCATGCTTATCTTAAAATGTCTATGAAAAGGAGATAAGACAAATATTTCATACTTGGACAATAAAAATCAAATCTTCGCAATGGTTACTACATGGAACCAAATGCAAGACAGCCTATGCTTTAATTGAATCAAGATGACTTTAATCTTCAATTCGATTATGTGGTAGATCAGTGAATTGAGGACAGTTACATGCCTGACGAATTATGGCCATAATAATAATTACAGCCAGAACTAATACTTCAAAAAAGTGAACAAAAAGCTTTTAAATATAATTGGTTTATGTATTGATTCTGAATAAAAACTTTAACCTGTAAAGTTGCAATAGGACAACCATAAAATAATCAATTCTAAATCAGAGGCTAATAAATGTGCCTTACCCTCTGTAGTCAGTCTGTCCATCAATATGTAATAAAATAAGTCTCCCATATTTATCATGTCCAATAGCTGTTCGTGCAGACATCACGTTAACAAATTTTTCAAAAGACCCTATTTAAAATAGAAGGCTTAGTAAATGTTTTCTTTTACATTGTACAACTTGCATTCATAAACGTCCAAAGGCCCTTCACAGGAATGTAATCAGACCAAAAGAACACCACGTCAAAGGACGAGACATTAGGACTGGTGGTTAAAAGCTTGATTGTAGAGGTAGATTTTAAGAAGCGTCTTAGAGGAGTGGAGAAAGGTGCAATTTTAGGGAGCTTAGGGCCTAGACTGCTGAAGGCATGGCCGCCAGCAGTGGGGTGAAGCAAGTGGCCAGAGTTGGAAGAACACAAGAGTTCTCAGAGGGTCGGCATTATCTGTGCATTTCTAGATCTATAATTTATAATGAAAAACTCAATTTGTTTTAAAAATAAATTCTTGTCCATTTTCTCCACTCATTGCTAGTTGTCCTCTAATACCTTGTCTGTCGAAAGTACTCATGAGCAAACCTTGAAATTTCAGTGCCAGCAGGCTATTTTACTGCACGAGACACAACAGTTGAGCCCAAGTTCTTCTCCCAATGTACACCTCAACCAGGGAGCTAGATAACAATCAGGGGACAATTACTCCTTCCCGATAGTGGGATATGCCCGTAAAGTCATAGTGCCCCTTACCACTGCTCCAGCTGAGATAAGCAGACCAAGGATTAAATCTGGGACCCTCTGGATCCGAGATATTCAGCGACTTACTGAGCTGTTGGAAGAGTGTGTTAATTCAGTTGTTCATCAAATAATTATAAAAACTTACAGGAATACTTTAGGTTAATAGTTTAGGGGTGTTGCAGTGCTTTGTGGTTCCCACCCATGCTCTGCCATATTTACATATTGTAGTCACAGCAGTGCTGGCTGGGCGGCAGTAGGGTGGGGGCAGAATTGAGCGACCTGTATCCACAGTCACTCTTGAAGTAGCTCAATGATGGGATAAAGGGAGATAAAGAACCATAGAATCATACAGGAAACTGAAGAAAATTACCTGAAAAAATAAATTTAATGCAGCTCAGTATTTAATTTGCTTATGAGTTCCAAAGCCACAATATGCTCAAGCTCCACCTAAATGAGAAATATTACCTCAAAAAATAAAGGAAAATGAAACAACTAAGTGAAATCATAGATTAAAATGAAAAGACAGCCAGCAATTTTGCAGAGCGTCTAATAACAGTCATAACATTTAAGTCACCTTTTGCTGATATTTGTAGCTGTTAGTGTACACGATGAGAAATTAAAATTTCAGAGTGATGAAATATCTGCACCACAATCGTTCTAAGACAATGCTATAGATTTGATTTTTTTTAAAATTTAGAGTAATCTTTCTTCATTCGGGGGATGAGGGTGCATTGAGGGAAGAGGGCAAAATGAGCCTCAAAAAAACTGAAATCTACAGACCTTCAACTATAAATTTAACAGCGATTCTTGACACGGCAGCTGGCCACTGACGTCAGACCGCGCCCATGCGCAAACAGGCTCCTGCTCTCTGCGCAGGCGCTGCATTCCAGATTGCCAGGAGTGGTTGGCGAATGCGCATATGACGCCATCGCGTTACGTGGGGAAGCAGGGAGAGCGCGGGTGGGCGAGCATCCGAAGACTCTGGTGGCGGCGGGTGAGCTCTGCTCCAACCACCTCCCCGCCCACCCGCTCGCTAGCTACCCCATCCCCCCACCCAGACCGCTTGCTTGCTACCCCATCCCCCCACCCGGCCCGTTTGCTCGCTACCCACCCCCCCCCTCCCGCTCTCTCCGGCCATTGTGTGCTACCATGTGTTTACTTTGGCTTTGTGTGATTATTTGAGCAGTGCCATCTTTTGTCCTGGCAGCTGCCTGAACGTTGCAGACTGATGTTTTAGTTGCACAGGCTGCATTTGCACATGTGCCTGTGCAGCGCCACCTAGTGGCTGCGTTGTCAGCAAACACAGCCTAAATTTAATGCTGTAATTCAATGAAAATGGCAGGACCTCAGAACCAAAGCTACATCCTAATTTCTACCAATTTTCATTTGGCACTCAGTTACTTCTCTGCTTCAAAAGCTACAATTTCTCTAATTAGTCAAAAGATTTTAAGGTTATTTTATGGAATAGCTATAAGTTACTCATATGGGAACCAGTAAGTACAAATAACGTTTCAGACACAAACCAACAGAATCCATTGAAATATTCTCCCACACCATCTGAAGAATGCTAGCACTTAATTGTTTTGTTACAGATGCACTGGATAAACAAACCATAGCGCTATCAGTAAACAAGTAAACTCATTCTGAAATAAAAGCAAAATACTGCAGATGCTGGAAATCTGAAATAAAAACAAGAAACACTGGAAATACTCAGCAGGTCTGGTAGCATCTGTGGAGAGAGAAACAGAGTTAACGTTTCAGGTCAGTGACCCTTCATCAGAACTGGCAAATATTAGAAATGTAAAAGATTTTAAGCAAGTCAAGCTGGGGGTGGGGCAAGAGATAACAAAAGAGAAGGTGTTGATAGGACAAGGTCACAGAATAACTGACCTGAAGTTCATGGAGCAAAGGCAAACAATAGGTTAATGGCATGCTGAAAGACAAAGCATTAGTACACAGAGGGTGTGAATTGACTGTAAAGCACACAGCACTCCAAGCACAAACATTAAAAAACATGTTTAAAAAAAAAAGTGGGTTGGCACAGAACAAACTAACCAAGCTTAAAAAAAGACAAAATAAATTCAATAAAAAAGAAAAAACATTAAAAAGTGGGAGGACCCATCATGCTCTGAAATGATTGAATTCAATGTTCAGTCCGGCAGGCTGTAGTGTGCATAATCGGTAAATGAGATGCTGTTCCTCGAGCTTGCACTGACGTTCGCTGGAACACTGCAGCAATCCCAGGCCAGAGATGTGAGCATGAGAGTGGTTGGGGCAGAGGGGGGGGGGGGGGGGGTGGGGTTGGTGTTCAAATGGCCAGTAACCAGAAACTCTGAGTCATGCTTACGGACTGAGCGGAGGTGTCCCGCAAAGCAGTCACCCAATCTGCATTTGGTCTCCCCAATGTAGAGGAGACCACATTGTGAGCAGCGAATACAGTATACTACATTGAAAGTAGTACAAGTAAATCGCTGCTTCACCTGAAAGGAGTGTTTGGGGCCTTGGATAGTCAGGAGAGAGGAGGTAAATGGGCAGGTATTACACCTCCTGTGATTGCAGGGGAAGGTGCCACAGGAAGAGGACGAGGTGGTGGAGGTAATGGAGGAGTGGATGAGAGTATCGCAGAGGGAAAGATCCCTTCGGAATGTTGACAGGGGAAGAGAGGGGAAGATGTGTTTGGTATGCATTCTGAAGTTGGGCGAAAAACAAAATAGTAACATACTTCATGCCTTCATCTGAAGGGGCTGAATTCACCAGTTCACAGGTGTTGCTGTATTTACTTAAAAGTGTTACTTAAATGGGCTTAGTCTCATCTTTGACTGTTAGACTAGATTTTAAAATATTTACACTTCGATTCACCAACTACTGGCATTTAGCAATGCCATATTTAACTCCTCCCCATAAAGCCCAATTCGTAATAGGGTACAATTTCACTGGAAAAAAAATATATACGCACACAAATTAGTGATGTTGATGTTGGAAAGTCTCCAGTAACTTGGCTCAAGTGGCCATTCTTCACAGGATTCTGGAGTGCCAGCAGTTTTTTTTCTTAAAAATAAAACTGGAAATTCAACACTGATCAAGAATTGTACTCTATAATGTGAGCCATATTTTAACATCTTAGTAAACTAGTTTTTAAATGTGCTGTTGCGACCCACTGAGAAAGGGGTCTAAGGTTCCCCCTCAGCCTTCACCTGGTCTTATTGTAACAGGTTTTAATTTTAAACAGTGTTTTAGCTCCCCCTTAGTGAATCCTTGTTCACTAACTTCCAATTATAAAGGCAAAGAGACTAGTCAAACAGGTTTTCTTAGGTTTAAAGGTGGTTGAGCTTTATTAAACTTAACTCTAATTCGGTTAACGCCTACGGATATACGATGCACCCACACTAACATGCATACGCGATACACACATGCAGAGAGACAGAAAAAAGAGAAGAGAAAGTGGAAAAATTTGAGGCAATATCCGAAGATGGTTTTGGTTACTGTTCTTAGAGCTCGCTGTAAAGCTCTTGATTGTAGGTAGGTCTGGCTTTTTGTTGGGGCCGAGTATTATTCTTAAATCTTGTTTGATGTGGAAAACTTTCCGCTCAAAGTTAATGTGTCCTCATTGGGTCCAGAGCCTTGTGAGAAAGAGATGGGAGCAGACAGGAGAGGCCTTCTCATTCCAGGAGAAGCCAGTCGGAGTTAAAAAAAAACCTGGACCAGCCAGTTAGTCACGTGACCAGCTGGTTTAACCAGTCCTGGCTTTTGTGGATTGTATCACCTTAGCAGTCTCTGGAATGCTATTCCTTACACCTTCAATGTCTGGTGATCAAAATCCATCGTGGGCTGAATGCGTCAGGGAATGGTCCTTTTGTCTCCACAAGCACTGCCTACTAGTATGCAAATGTTTTTCAGCTAAGTGTCCGGCGGCCCTTGTAGAAGGCCTTTTCTTCCCAGCAAGTTAAAAATCAATGTTCATATGACAAAATTAATATGCCTCATTCTTGGCAGGTGGGGGCCTTCAATGACAGTGCTTTTGGCAATCCTGCTGCACTATTGCAAATACCAATTTTATTATTGCACAGCACTCTGCTGTATTCAGTATACATTGAGTATAACTAAGTTACCACATTTAACATACTTTTAAGTATTACTATTAAGTCAAGTTCATTAACGTGCATGTTAACCATTGTATTCAATTGTCAAGTATTGAAACAGTATCATATGCCATCGTAACTAAGAGTATACATACTATACAACGAAATAGTGCTAAAAATAACCATAACCTTCAAAAAATACAAAAGAAAACTTTCTGCAGGTATATGTGCAGTATATGCTGGTTTTGACATACCACATGCAAATTACAACTTGCATTCATGTGGTAGTGCACACATGCAGGAAGACAAAGTGATTTGCAATGAGCAAAGGTATACCAAACATAAGGAAAAAGGAGACTTGAGATACAAGGATGGGAAGTTTGATAAGATTTTTGAAAGTAGTGTGGAGCTGATCGGAGACACCAGTAGTGGCAGCAGAGGATAAAAAGAGCAAGGGCGAGCGTGTGGGAGAGCAGTGCAGACCTGATCAGCAACACTAGGAGCAGCGACAGAGAAAGAGAAAGCATGCAGGGGAATAGCATGGACTTGATCAGTGCATTTCCAAAAGAGCACCTTCCGGGAGCAGAGCAGACCTGTGGGGAGAAGGCCGAGAGCGGAGCCTATAAATCGAGCCAGAGAATCGAGGCCCAGTCTCTTACCTTCCGGGAGCGGAGTGGAGCTCTTCTAGCGCGCCGAAGTTTTGAAAAAAAACCCAACAGTGACGTCAGAGGAGAGCTGCAAGGTGATTGGTTGGCGAGTCACTATTGTTACTTTTTTTTTTAAACATCTTTAAATTCACTAAGGGGAAAGTTTTATTTTGTTGAAAAAAAACCCTGGTGATAAGGCGAGTACTACTGAAGTGATTTTTTAAAATTCAGTGTAGCTTATTAAGGACTTGAGATTGGAGTGGGTAATTAGTATTTTTTTAATTAAGGGAGGAACTAATTAATCTAAAGGTAAGTCATGGCAGGAAAGCTCAGCCCCCTGATATGCTCCTCCTGCACTATGTGGGAAATCAGGGATGCTTCCAGTGTCCCTGACGACCATGTGTGCAGGAAGTGTGTGCAGGAAGATGGATATCTGCAGCCACTGGCTACTCCCATTACGGAGCTGGAGCTGCGGGTGGATTCACTGTGGAGCATCCGTGATGCTGAGTACGTCATGGATAGCACGTTTAGTGAGGTGGTCACACCGCAGGCAATGGTCACCCAGGCAGTGCAGGAGTCCCCTGTGGCCATCCCCCTCTCAAACAGATATATTGCTTTGGATACTGTTGGTGGGGGGGGGTGCGGGGGATGACCTCCAGGGGAAAGCAGCAACAGCCAAGTTCGTGGCACCACGGAGGGCTCTGCTGCACAGCAGGGGAGGAAAAGGGGTGGAACAGATATAATGATAGGGGATTCTATCTTAAGGGGTGCAGATAGGCATTTCTGTGGCCACAAATGAGACTCCAGGATGGTATGTTACCTCCCTGGTGCGAGGGTCAAGGACGTCTCAGAGCGGCTGCAGGACATTCTGAAAGGGGAGGGTGAGCAGCCAGAGGTCGTGGTCCATATTGCTACTAATGACATAGGCAGGAAGAGAGATGAGGTCTTGCAAACTGAATATAGGGAGTTAGGCAGGTTAAAAAGCAGGACCTCTAGGGTTGTAATCTCAGCATTACTCCCTGTGCCACGTGCTAGTGAGGGTAAGGCTAGTAAGGCAAATGAATGCGTGGCTGAAGAGCTGGTGTAGGCGGGAGGGCTTCAACTACTGGATCATTGGGATCTCCTCTGGTGCAGAGGTGACCTGCACAAGGACGGGTTGCATCTGAACTGGAAGGGGACCAATATCCTTGCGGGGAGGTTTGCTAGTACTACTCGGGAGGGTTTAAATTAGTCTGACAGGGGAGTGGGACCCAAAGTAGTAGCCTCTCCGATGAGATAGTTGAGGCAAATGTAGAGGTTAAAGCAAGCAAGTCCAGTAGGCAGGCCAGGCAGGGGCAGGACAGGGAGCATGGAAGGTCTGGTAGGCTAAACTGCACTTACTTTAATGCAAGAAGCCTACAGGTAAGGCAGATGAACTCAGAGCATGGATCGGTACATGGGATTGTGATATTATAGCTATTACAGAAACTTGGTTGAGGGATGGGCAGGACTGGCAGCTCAATGTTCCGGGATACCGATCCTCCCGGCGTGACAGAGGTGGAGGTAAGAGAGGAGGGGGAGTTGCACTATTGATTAGGGAGGACATCACGGCATTACTTAGAGAGGATATCCCGGGGGGAACGTTCAGCGAGGCCTTATGGGTAGAACTTAGAAATAAGAAAGGGGTGATCACTTTGATGGGATTATACTATAGGCCCCCAATAGTCAGAGGGAAGTGGAGGAGCATATATGTAGGGAAATCACAGATAGGTGTAGGAATTATAGGGTCGTAATAGTAGGTGATTTTAACTTTCCTAATATTGACTGGGACTGCCTTAGTGCTAAAGGATCAGATGGGGAAGAATTTGTTAAGTCATAGAGTCATAGAGATACAGCACTGAAACAGGCCCTTCGGCCCAACGAGTCCGCACCGACCAACCACCCGTGTGTCCAGGATAGTTTTCTGAAGCAGTATGTGGATGGCCCTACTAGAGAAGGGGCTACACTCGACCTCCTCTTAGGAAATGAGGATGGGCAGGTGGTTGATGTGTCGGGGGGGGGGGGGGGGGGGCGCAATTTGGGACCAGTGACCATAACTCTATTAGCTTCAAGATAGTTATGGAAAAGGATAGGACTGGTCCTCAGGTTGAAGTCCGAAATTGGGGTCGGCCAATTTCGATGGCATCATACAGGCACTCTTAAAAGTTGAATGGGAGAGGCTGTTTACAGGTAAAGGGATGTCTGGCAAGTGGGAGGCTTTTAAAAGTGAGATAGGAAGAGTTCAGGGCTGGCATGTTCCTGTTAGATGGAAGGGCAAGGCTGGCAAGTTTAGGGAACCTTGGTTCACAAGGGATATTGAGGGTCTGGTCAGGACAAAGAAGGAGGCATTTGTCAGGGACAGGCAGCTGGGATCGAGCGAGTCCCTCGAGGAGTATAGGGGATGTAGGAGTACACTTAAGAAGGAAATTAGGAGGGCGAAAAGGGGCCATGAGATTTCCCTGGTAGATAAGGTAAAGCAGAATCCTAAAAGATTCTGTAAGTATATTAAGAGTAAAAAGGTAGCTGGGGAGAGAGTAGGTCCCCCTAAGGATCAGTGTGGTAATCTACGTGTGGAGCCACAGGAAATGGGCGAGGTCTTAAATGAATCTTTCTCGTCCGTATTTACCATGGAGAAGGTCATGGAAGCTAGTGAGTTCAAGGGAGGGAACAGCGATATCCTGGAGCATATCAACATTACAAAGGAGGTGGTGTTGGAGGTTTTGAAGCGCATTAAGGTGGATAAATCCCCAGAGCCTGACCAGGTGTATCCTAGGATGCTATGGGAAGCAAGGGAGGAGATTGCTGGGGCCCTGGCAGAGATTTTTGTATCATTAGCCACGGGTGAGGTACCGGAAGACTGAAGGATAGCTAATGTTGTGCCTTTATTTAAGAAGGGCAGCAGGGATAAGCCAGGGAACTACAGGCCAGTGAGCCTTACATCAGTGGTGGGCAAGTTATTGGAAGGGATTCTGAGGGACAGGATTTATATGCATTTGGAAAGGCAAGGTCTGATTAGGGAAAGTCAGCATGGCTTTGTGTGTGAGAAATTATATCTCACGAATTTGATTGAGTTTTTTTGAGGAGGCGACCAAGAGGATTGACGAGGGCAGGGCGATGGATGTTGTCTACATGGACTTTAGCAAGTCCTTTGACAACGTCCCGCATGGTAGGCTGGTCTGGAAGGTTTGAACACTTGGGATCCATGGTGAGCTAGCCAATTGGATACAAAATTGGCTTGGTGAGAGGAGGCAGAGGGTGGTATTGGAGGGTTGTTTTTCATATTGGAGGCCGGTGACCAGTGATGTGCCGCAGGGATTGGTGCTGGGCCCTCTGTTGTTAGTCATATATATTAATGACTTGGAAGTGAACGTAGGGGGCATGATTAGTAAGTTTGCAGATGACAGCAAAATTGGTGGTATAGTGGACAGTGAAGAAGGTTGTCTAAGGTTACAACAGGATATAGAAAAACTGGGAAAGTGGGCAAGCGATTGACAAATGGAATTTAACGCAGGCAAGTGCGAAGTGATGCATTTTGGTAAGTTAAACCAGGGCAAGACATATACAGTGAATGGCAGGGCCCTGGGGAGTGTTGTTGAGCAGAGCGACCTTGGGGTGCAATTACATAGTTCCCTGAAAGTGGCAACACAGGTAGACAGGGTGGTGAAGGCGGTGTATGGCATGCTTGCCTTCATCGACCGAGGCACTGAGTACAAGAGTTGGGATGTCATGTTACAGTTGTGCATAATGTTGGTTAGGCCTCATTTGGAGTACTGTGTGCAGTTCTGGGCACTGCACTACAGAAAAAGATGTGATTAAGCTAGAGAGGGTGCAGAAAAGATTCACAAGGATGCTGACTGGTTTGGAGGGCTTGAGTTATAAAGAGAGATTGGATAGGCTGGGTCTGTTTTCCCTGGAATGAAGGAGGCTGAGAGGGGACATGATAGAGGTATATAAAATTATGAGAGGCATAGATAGGGTAGATAGCCAGAGTGTTTCCCATGGTAGGGGTGACTAAAACTAGAGGGCATAGATTTAAGGTGAGAGGGAGGAGGTTTAAAGGGGATCAAAGGGGTAAATGTTTCACACAAAGAATAGCGGGTATCTGGAATGAGCTGCCTGAGGAGGTAGTGGAGGCAGGAACAGTGGCGACATTTAAGAGGCATCTGGACAGGTACTTGAATTAGCAAGGCATAGAGGGATATGGAATTAATGCAGACAGGTGGGATTAGTATCGATAGGCATTATGGTCGGCATGGACGCGGTGCTGTACGACTAAGACTCTATGAGTGACAGCAAATAGGCAATTGGTGAGCATTAGGTAATTTAAAAAAAACTAGGGCAGTGGTTCAAATTAGGACCAGAAAACTATAAAGTTCTGTGCTAAATTTATAGCTTAACTAGTTAAACTGCAGAAAATATAACTATAAGGGAATTAGTATTAGGACTATTAGCACAGAGCAGGTCTGAAGGCATTACTTAAAATTAATAGTCGATACAAGGAGGGATTAGAGTTTTTTTTTTTGAAGATCAAGGATGGGCCGCCGAGACCTGTTGCTTGCAATTCCTGCGCCATGTGGGAACTTCAGGAGTGTCTTGGGGGTCCTGTGTGTAAGAATAAGTATCTCCATCTGCTTGAGCTTGGGCTCAGGATTTCTGAGCTTCAGGGGCAGCTGGAATCAGTGTGGAGCGTCAGGGAGGATGAGTGTTTCCTGTATCGCATGTTCCAGGAGGTGATCACACCATAGGCAATGAGTTCAGGATAGTAGATAGCTGACCATACAGAAGGATACGAAGAGACAGGAGGTGCAGGAGTCTTCTGGGTGTGTGCCACTCTCAAACTGGTACTCAACATTCAAGACTGTTGGGAAAAATGACAACTTGAAAGAGTACAGGCCAGACCATGACACCAATGAGAAAGGGAATGCACAGGAGCGAACAGGTAGAAGAAACGCAGTTGTTACAGGAAGCAGACATTTCTGTAACGGTCATAGTGAGTTTCACATGGTGTGTCGCCTGCCTGGTGCCAAGGTAAAGAATATCACAAAGAGGGTGCAGAACAGACTGCAGGAGGAAGCAGTGAGCCAAAAGTTGTGGTACACGTGGGTACCAACGACAGAGAGAGAGAGCATGTATTGATGTCCTACAGTCAGATTTTCCAGAAGCTGAGGAAGTTAAAACGTAGAACCTTGAAGGTAGCAATCTATGAAATCCTCCCAGTCCCGTGCACTAGCGAGAGTAGAATTAGGTAGAAAGAGGATCAATATGTGGCTTCAGGCATGATGCAGGAGGTCAGGCTTCAGATTCTTGGGACCAGTTCTGGGGCAGAAGGCACTGGTTCGAAAGGAACGGGTTGCTCCTCAACAGGACTGGGACCAATGTCCTTGTGGGGTGTGGGAACAGAACTATTGGGGGACATTTAAAGTGAACTAATCAATTAAGTATAGCCTACTAATAAAATAACCTCGGAGCTGCACAGACAGCTGATCAGAAATGACGTCATAACTTCAGGGCTGCAGAGGCAACTTATCAGCAGAAACTAACAGGACAGCTGCAGACTGCTTAATAATAACCCTTTGTATAACAGTCAGCCTAAAGGTTCACAAGGAGATAAGGGGATGGGAAACTGGAGTAAGAAGTTAAGACAAATTGACAAGGCAGTACCCCAATCAGGCCCCGACACCAAGAAACTGCAGAAGTTTGTAGACTATTTGGGAACAAAGAGTAGGTGTTACTGATTTGTATGAATAACTATAATAAGGCTTGATTTGGCGCTAAGTGTTAGTTCAGTTCGGGGGGGGGGGGGGGGGGGTTAGTTTAGTATGTGTGGTGCTTTTAGTTTTAGGTTAGTTCAGTGTTAGTTCAGTGTATGTGTTGCTTTTAGTTTTAGTTCAGTTCATTGTTAAGTTTTCTGAAGATGTAACAATTAAGTACTGCAATAAAGTTTCTTAAAGCTACAGTTGGACTTTGTCTCTTTTCGTGTAACCCATGAGATCATAAAAAACTGGGGTGATTCATTAGTGTGGTCGGGGAGGGTTTAAACTAAATTGGTGGGGGATGGACACCAGCATATAGAAGTAGAAAAAAGGAATAAGGTGCACAAAGGCATAAGTGCTGGAAAGCACTAGAGAAGGAAGTATACTTTATTAGGAGCAGACTGACTACTGACAAAGACTACGAGGAATATAAAGACAGGTTTACAATGCATGTATGTAAATGCACAAAAGTGGTGAATAAGGTTGGTGAGCTACAAGCACAAATAGTGGTATGGAAATATGATGTAATCGCAATAATGGAAATGTGGCTTAAAATGGTGAGGACTGGGTGCTTAATATTCAAGTATACAAAGAATTCAGAGAAGATAGAGAAGGAAAAAAGGGAGGTGGGGTAGCAGTATTGAATAGGGAGGATTTCCTTGAGGGGGCAAAGACAGAGGGGGAGGAATTTCTGCATCGCGTTCAAAAGTTTCTTGATCAGTATGTTCTCGACCAAACTAGAAAGGAGTCATTGCTGGATCTGGTGCTGAGAAATGAGGTGTGCCAAAGCGAACAAAGTGCACAAAGTGTCTGTGGGGAAGCACTTGGTTAAGAGGGATCATTGTATCATAAGGCTTACATTCATAATGGAGAAGAGTAAGGAACAATCTAAAGAATAACTTGTAAATTGGAAGAAGACTAACTTCAATGTGATGAGAGGGGATCTACCCAGGGTAAAATGCAATCAAAAGACGGACAGGAAAGACCGTAATGGAACAAAGGGCGATTTTTAAGGAGCAGCTGTTTCAGGTACAGGCTAGGTACATTCCAACAAGGGCAAAAGGTAAGGAAACCATAGCCAGGGCTCCTTGGATGATGAGGGAGATAGAGAATATGATGAAACAAAAAAGAAGTGCCTATGATGCATGTCAGGTGATAAGTCAACCCCTTCATCCCAGGAATCAGCCTAGTGAATCTCTTTTGAACTGCTAATACAAGTATATCCTTTCTTAAATACAGGAACCAAAACTGCACACAGTACTCCAGGTGCGGCCTCACCAACACCCTGTACAGTTGTAACAAGACTTCCCTAGTTTTAAACTCCAACCCCCTTGCAATAAAGGCCAAAATTCCATTTGCCTTCTTAAGTACTTGCTGCACCTACATGCTAACTTTTAGTGTTTCATGCACAACACCCAGATCCCTCTGTGCTGCACTTTTTTGAAGTCTGACTCCATTTAAATAATAGTCTGCCTTTTGACTCTTCCTACCAACAAGTGCATGACCTCACATTTTCCTACATTAAACTCCATCTGCCAAGTTTTTGCCCACTCACTCAACCTATCTATATCCCCTTGCAGATTCCTTATGTCCTCGTCACAACATGCCCTCCCACCTATTTTTGTATCGTCAGCAAATTTGGGTATATTACACTCTGCCCCCTCCTCCAAGTAATTAATATAGATAATAAATAATTGAGGCCCTAGGACTGATCCTTGTGGCACTCCACTTGTTATCTCTTTCCAACCTGAAAAAGACCCATTAATCCCGACTGTCTTCTGTGAGTTAACCAATCCTCAATCCATGCTAATACCTTACCCCTCATACCATGAGCTCCTATCTTATGCAATAATCTTTTATGTGGCACCTTATCAAATGCCTTCAGGAAATCCAAATACACTACATCTACCGGTTCCCCTTTATCAACTCTGCTTGTTATATCCTCAAAGAATTCTAGCAATTTTGTCAAACATGATTTCCCTTTCACAAAACCATGTTGACTGTTTGATTGTGTTAAGCTTTTCTAAATGTCCTATTTCTTCCTTAATAATGGACTCTCGCATTTTCTCAACGACTGATGTTAGGCTGACTGACCTATAGTTTCCTGCTTTTTGTCTCTCTCCCTCCCTTGAAAAGGGCCATCACATTAGCTGTTTTCCAATCCGCTGGGACCCTCCTGGAGTCCAGCGAGTTCTGGAATATTTCGACCAATGCCTCCACAATCTCCACAGCCACTTCCTTAAAAACCCTTGGATGCAGGCCATCAGGTCCTGACGACTTGTCGGCCTTTAGTCCCATTAGTTTGTCTAATATTTTGTCCCTCGTGATAGAGACTGTTACAAGATCTTCCCTCCCATTAGCTCCTTGCTTATCTGCTATCTGTGGGATGTTTATAGTGTCCTCCACCGTGAAGACTGATGCAAAATATTGGTTTAAATTATCTGCCATTTCCCTGTTCCCCATTATCAATTCTCCAGTCACATCCTCCAAGGTTCCCACGTTCATTTTAGCTACTCTCTTTTTATATATGCATAAAAGCTCTTGGTGTTTGTTTTTATATTTCTTGCCAACTTACTATCATAATCAATTTTCTTCCTTATTAGCTTTTTAGTCATCCGCTGCTCGTTTCTAAAAAATTTCCAACGCTCTGGCCTACCACTAGTTTTCTCTGCTTTGTATGCCTTAGTTTTTGATTGGATACTCTCCTTAACCACCTTTGTTAACCACGGGTGGTTCATCCTTTTCATCGAGTCCTTCTTTTTGACCGGGATAAATTTTTGCTGAGCCTCATGAAATATCTGCTTAAATGTCTGCCACTGCTCATCCACTGAGTCTATTTTCCCAGCCCGCTTTAGACAACTCTTTCTTCAGACATCTGGAATTGCCCTTGTTTAAGTTGAGGACACTGGTTTGAGACCGGAGTTGCTCGCCCTCAAACTGAATTCGAAATTCTACCATATAATGATCGCTACCCCCTAGAGGATCCTTATTTAGGATATCCCTTTTAATCCTACCTCATTACACAATACTAGATCTAAAACAGCCTGTTCCCCAGTAGGTTCTGCAACATATTGCTCTTAGTAACAATCCTTGATGCACTCTATAAATTCATCTTCCATGTTACTCTGGCAATTTGATTTGTCCAGTCAATATACAGATTAAAATCACCCATGACAATTGTAGCGCCCTTCTTGCCGACTCCGTTATTTCCTGATTTGTACTTTGTCCTACAGTGAGGCAATTCTTCGGGGGCCTATAGATGACTCCCACCTGTGACTTCTTCCCCTTGATATTCTTTATTTACATCCAAACTGATTCCACATCACGATCTATTGCACCTACATCACGACTCACCATGGCACTGATACCTTCCTTTATTAACAAAGCTACCCCACCTCCTTTTCCTTTTTGCCTATTTTTCTGGAACGTCGAATACCCTTGAATATTGAATTCTCAGTCTTGGTCACCCTGCAACCATGTCTCCGTTATAGCTATCAAGTCATACTCATTCATTTCTATTTGTGCCGTCAACTCACCCATCTTGTTACAAATGCTGTGTGCAATCAGATAAAGAGCCATAAGCTTTGACTTTTTGCCATTATTACTCTCGACCACAGATCTAGAGATGTTGATGGGAGTCAAAAGTCAACAGTTTGTTTTACTGGCATTCAGCTAGAGGCTGATTTGACTCATTCAAGTCTTGGGGCCGAATTTTCCTGGCCCACTGATGGTGGGCTTGGAGGGGGCAGTTTGGGATGACAGGAAAATAGGAGTTGTGTCGGATCGGCTCCCCTACGTATTCCCACCGCCAGGGAAGTTTCCCGGGGTGGGCTGTGAAGCAGATCGGCTGAACGCTCCATGGAGGACAGCCAATTAGCTGTGTTAAGGCCCCATTTAGGGGCTATTTTGTGGCCTCGCTGGCATTTTGCCACCAGTGGAGCAGACTCCACTGTGTGTGGAGGCCGCCAACTCAATGGAGGTGACCTCCCAGAAATCATTGGAGCCTGAGGCTCTATGCCGCAAAGAGGGGGCTGTGGTCATAAAAGGCCGTAATTGCAGCAGAGACCAATCCAGCACAGTGATTTCCCTCCATCACTACATACTATCGGCCTAGATCCTGTTTATTTGCTTATTGCTGTGCATGCCAGCGAGGGGGCATCCATGTTGAGGCGTATTCACTGCTTGTTGGGGCTGCCGAGGCTCCAGAGCTGCCAGCCCTCTGATTGCTGCTGGCAGCGAGATCCCGCTCACTGCCCTCAGTTGGACTCTGAGTGCAAAGATGGCCTCATCCAGGAAAATTGCTCTGGCAAGAGTCCTGAAGCCGGCAACAAAATCCATCCTTCGATAGATAGGTAATATGATTGCTAATTGAAGCGTCACAAATAGTGGTGGCATTACAATTAGCAAGCCAGAAGTAGGAGATAGCAGAGTTTAGTTAGTTTTGTTTTCCAGGAGAGAAACATGATGCTAGTGAGACTACTGCAGCAGAGGAACATGTCAAATGGAGATAAAAAATGTTAATAGAGCTAAGCCAATGACAAGATGAAGTAGTGACCCTGACTATGAATGGGGGAGTTGATGCGCAGAGGAGGTAGAAAGGAGTTAGCATTACAAGGAATTTGGTAGAGGAAGGTGTGAATTCATTCAAGTGAAGATTGAAATTGCTGAGTCTGAGGAATTATTTAATGCATAGTCACTGGTCAGACAAGAGAGGCGATTTCAGTGATTCATGTATTTGGAGGGCTAGGGTTGGGGGGGGGGGGTGGTGGGGAGAATGACAGGGTCATGAAGGAGAGATGGGACAAGTGATTAAAGTTTTAAAGATGAATTGATTGGGGAAAAAGAGCCAAGACAATTGCTGGAAAAGTGGAGTTGCAATTTGAGTCTAAGCACCACATCGCCATCATTGTAAATCTGATAAGGGTTTGGAATTCAATAATAGTAACCTGTTTTTTCACCCTTTTTTAGTTAGACAGTATCCTCAGTCACAAAAGGTAAGGGGCATGGCAAGAATAGGAACTTGAGAATCCTTAAATAATTGTGTTGAGAAGTGAATACTAGCAGATCTCCTGTCATTGCTCATGAAGCCAAGATAAATATTGCCTCTGAGCATCATAATGTCTGTGAATTGAGTCTTCATAAGTGCATGGTGTAGTATTTTGTAACTGTTCACATTTCCGTCACTGTATAATTTTGGCCTACGGTAGGTTGGAGGTGCAATTGGAGGTGACATTGCCAAACAGCAGGAGTCAACAGGATAAATCAAGAGGCCCAAACTGGTAATGAGGGAATATGGTGATCAGGCCTTGCAGTTGGGAGGGAGGAAGCCAGGTGGACAGGTCTAGGAAGAGGAGAATGAGTTAGGCAAGGAGTAGGGCACTGTGAAAATCCAGACTTGGACAACAGTCTGGGCCTCTGAAGTCAGACTTTCCAAGTCTTCTCTCAGTGATGGAAACTCATGAGTGCAAGAGGCAAAGCTGAAGTGTTTGTAAATGCCTGCAGTCAAAGGTACTGATTCAGCCTTCTTCAAAAAAAAAATCTCACCCCATAGGTCATAGCAAAAGAAGAACAGTACAGCACAGGAACAGGCCATTCGGCCCTCCAAGCCTGCGCCAATCTTGATGCCTGCTTAAACTAACACCTTCTGCACTCCCGGGGCCCATATCCCTCTATTCCCTTCCTATTCATGTATTTGTCAAGATGTCTCTTAAACGTCGCTATCGTATCTGCTTCCACCACCTCCCCTGGCAGCAAGTTCCAGGCACTCACCACCCTCTGTGTAAAAAAACTTGCCTCGCACATCCCCTCTAAACTTTGCCCCTCGCACCTTAAACCTATGTACCCTAGTAACTGACTCTTACACCCTGGGAAAAAGCTTCTGACTATCCACTCTGTCCATGCCGCTCATAACTTTGTAAACCTCTATCATGTCGCCCCTCCACCTCCGTCGTTCCAGTGAAAAGAGAGTTTTTCCAACCTCTCCTCATAGCTAATGCCCTCCAGACCAGGCAACATCCTGGTAAACCTCCTCTGTACCCTCTCCAAAGCCTCCACGTCCTTCTGGTAGTGTGGCGACCAGAATTGCACGCAATATTCTAAGTGTGGCCTAACCAAGGGTTCTGTACAGCTGCAACATGACTTGCCAATTTTTATACTCTATGCCCCGACCGATGAAGGCAAGCATGCCGTATGCCTTCTTGACTACCTTATCCACCTGCATTGCCACTTTGTGACCTGTGGACCTGTACGCCCAGATCTCTCTGCCTGTCAATTCTCCTAAGGGTTCTGCCATTTACTGTATACCTCCCACCTGCATTAGACCTTCCAAAATGCATTACTTCACATTTGTCCGGATTAAACTCCATTTGCCATTTCTCCGCCCAAGTCTCCAACCGATCTATATCCTGCTGTATCCTCTGACAATCCTCATCATTATCCGCAACTCCACCAACCTTTGTGTCGTCCGCAAACTTACTAATCAGACCAGCTAAATTTTCCTCCAAATCATTTATATATATTACAAACAGCAAAGGTCCCAGCACTGATCCCTGCGGAACACCACTAGTCACATTCCTCCATTCAGAAAAACACCCATCCACTGATACCCTTTGTCTTCTATGACAGAGCCAGTTCTGTATCCATCTTGCCAGCTCACCTCTGTGTGACTTCACCTTTTGTACCACTCTGCCATGCGGGACCTTGTCAAAGGCTTTACTGAAGTCCATATAGATAACATCCACTGCCCTTCCTTCATCAATCATCTTCGTCACTTCCTCAAAAAACTCAATCAAATTAGTAAGACACGACCTTCCCTTCACAAAACCATGCTGTCTCTCGCTAATAAGTTTGTTTGTTTCCAAATTGGAGTAAATCCTGTCCCGAATAATCCTCTCTAATAGTTTCCCTACCACTGACGTAAGGCTCACCGGCCTATAATTTCCTGGATTATCCTTACCACCCTTCTTAAACAAAGGCACAACATTGGCTATTCCCCAGTCCTCTGGGACCTCACCTGTCGCCAATGAGGATGCAAAGATTTCTGTCAAGGCCCCAGCAATTTCTTTCCTTGCCTCCCTCAGTATTCTAGGGTAGATCCCATCAGGCCCTGCGGACTTATCTACCTTAATGCCGAACAAGACACCCAACACCTCCTCCTTTTTGATAATGAGATGACAGAGAATATCTACACTCCCTTCCCTAGGCTCATCATCCACCAAGTCCTTCTCTTTGGTGAATACTGATGCAAAGTACTCATTTAGCACCTCGCCCATTTCCTCTGGCTCCACACAGATTCCCATCTCTGTCCTTGAGTGGGCCAACCCTTTCCCTGGTTACCTTCTTGCTCTTTATATACGTATAAAAAGCCTTGGGATTTTCCTTAAGCCTGTTTGCCAATGACTTTTCATGACCCCTTTTAGCCCTCCTAACTCCTTGCTTAAGTTCCTTCCTACTGTCTTTATATTCCTCAAGTGCTTCATCTGTTCCTAGCTTTCCAGCCCTTACAAATGCTTCCTTTTTCTTTTTGCCTAACAATATCCTGCAAGTAGCGGGCCTGCCTTCCGAAGCCAAGCTGTTCCAACCCATTAGGATTTGCACAACATAACAGGTTGGGACTAACAAGCGACAGGTAATAAGTATCAAGCAATGACCATCTCCAAGAAGAAAAAACCCAACCAACTTCTGACTTTCAACAGCACCACCATTGTCAACACTCAAACTGGCAATATTCTGGTGTGTAGGGAGAACCACTATTGACCAAAAGATTAATTTAACCAGCCATATTAGCTTGAAGTTCATGATTATACAGGACAGAGCTTAGAGTCAGAGTTATACAGCACAGAAACAGGCCCTTCGGCCCATTGTGTTTGTGCCGGCCATCAAGCACCTATCTATTCTTATCCCATTTTCCAGCACATGGCCCTCAGCCTTGTATGCTATGGTGTTTCAAGTGCTCATCTACCACCCCTTCAGGCAGCGTGTTCCAGATTCCAACCATCCTCGGGGTGAAAGAAGCTTTCCGCAAATCCCCTCTAAACCTCCTGCCCCTTACCTTAAATCTATGCCCGCTGGTTATTGACACCTCCACTAATGGAAAAAGCTTCTTCCTATCTAACCTATCAATGCCGCTCAATTTTATATAGCTCAAATCAGGTTCCCCTTAGCCTTCTCTGCTCTAACAGAAACAACCCCAGCCTATCCGGTCCCTCTCATAGCTAAAATGCTCCAGCCCAGACAACATCCTGGTGAATCTCCTCTGCACCCTCTCCAGTGCAATCACATCCTTCCTATAGCGTGGTGACCAGAACTGTACACAGTACTCCAGCTGTGGCCTAACTAGAATTTTATACAGCTCCATCATAACCTCCCTGCTCTTATACTCTCGGCCTCTGCTAAGAAAAGGCAGGTATCCCATATGCCTTCCTAACCACCTTATCTACCTGTGCTGCTGCCTTCAGTGATCTATGGACAAGTACACCAAGGTCCCTCTGACCTGGTGTACTTCCTAGGGTCCTACCATCCATTGTATATTCCCTTGCATTATTAGTCCTTTCAAAATGCATCACCTCACACTTCTCAGGATTAAATTCCATTTGCCACTGCTCCGCCCATCTTACCAGCCCATCTATATTGTCCTGTAATCTAAGGCTTTCCTCCTCACTATTTACAACACCAATTTTCGAGTCATCTGCGAACTTACTGATCATACCTCCTATATTCACGTCTGAATCATTAATGCACACTACAAACTAAAAGGTCCCAGCATTGATCCCTGCGGTACAGCACTGGTCATAGGCTTCAACTCGCAAAAACAACCCTCGACCATCACCCCCTGCCTCATGCCACTAAGCCAATTTTGGATGTAATTTGCCAAATTTCCCTGGATCCCATGGGCTCTTACCTTCATAAACAATCTCCCATGCGGGACCTTATCAAAAGCCTTACTGAAGACCATGTAGACTACATCAACTGCTTCATCCTCATCTACACACCTAGTCACCTCCTCGACAAATTCAATCAAGTTTGTTAGGCACGATATCCCCCTTACAAAGTCATGCTGACTATCCTTGATTAATCCCTGCCTCTCCAAGTGGAGATTAATACTGTCCCTCAAAAATTTTTCCAGTAGTTTCCCTACCACTGATGTTAGACTCACCGGCCTGTAATTACCTGGTTTATCCCTGCTACCCTTCTTGAATAATGGTACCACATTCACCGTCCTCAAGTCCTCTGTCACATCTCCTGTGGCCAGACAGGATTTGAAAATTTGTGTCAGTGCCCCTGCTATCTCCTCCCTCACATAACAGCCTGGGATACCTCTCATCCGGGCCTGGGGAGTTATCCACATTTAAGCCCACTAAAACCACTAATACCTCCTTTTTCAATGCTAATTTGTTCAAGTATATCACAATCCCCCTCCCTGATCTCTACACCTACATCGTCTTTCTCCATGGTGAACACAGATGAAAAGTAATCATTTAAAACCTCACTTACGTCCTCCAGCTCCACACACACATTGCCACATTGGTCCCTAATGGGCCCTACTCTTTCCCTGCTTATCCTCTTGCCCTTAATAGATTTATAAAATACCTTGGGATTTTCCTTTATCTTGCTCGCCAGTGTTTTTTCACTTATAGCTTTAGCATAACTTTTACCCCCTACTGTTCTGAAGAGACATACGATATTAAAGCTCCAGGCTGTTGTACTACTTTCTCTGCACCAGTTTACCTGCATCCTAACCCCATTTCATAGGTAGCGGTATATGGGTCACTGCCAGACAGAACAGGCAAATCAGCTCAGGTACTGAGATGATAGACACCATATTGGACCCGAAACATAAGGAAAATAGAAGTGACAGATTTGTTGACCACTTCTGTTTTCATACAAACATACAAATTACGAACATAAGAGCTAGGAGCAGGAGCAGGCAATTCAGCCCCTTGAGCCTGCTCCACCATTGAATATGATCATGGCTGATCTCATCTCTGCCTCAAGTCCACTTTCCTGCCCGTTCTCCATAACCCTTCAACCTATTACTAATTAAAAATCTGTCTATTTCCTCCTTAAATTTACTCAACATCCTAGCATCCACCGCAATCTGGGGTAGTGAATTCCACAGACTCCCGACCCTTTGAGAGAAGTAATTTCTCCTCACCGCTGTTTTAAATCTGCTACCCCTTATCCTAAAACTATGACCTCGCGTTTAGACTGCCCCACAAGAGGATACATCCTCTCTACGTTTTTGTCAATCCCCTTAATCATCTTACGTACCTCAATTAGATCTCCTCTCATTCTTCTAAACTCGAGAGAGTAAAGGCCTAAACTGCTCAATCTCTCTTCATGAGACAAACCCTTCATCTCTGGAATCAATCTAGTGAACCTCCTCTGAACTGCCTCCAATGCAACTACATCCCTCGTCAAGTAAGGGGACCAAAACTGTACGCAATACTCCAGGTGCAGTCTCACTTTCCATTTGCCTTCCTTATTACCGGCTGTATCTGCATACTAGTTTTCTGCGATTCATGCACGAGGACACCCAGATCCCTCTGCACCGAAGCACTCTGAAGTTTCTCTCCATTCAGATAATGATTTGCCTTTCTATTCTTCCAACTAAAATGGATAACCTCACACTTATCTACCTTAAACTGCATCTGCCAAATTTTGGCCCATTCACCTAACCTATCCATATCCATTTGTAATTTTCTTATTTCTTTATTGCAACTTACTATCCCATCTATTTTATTGTCAACTGCAAATTTGGCTATAGTACCTTCTATCCCCGCATCCAACTCATTAATATAGATTGTAAATAGTTGGGGCCGGAGGATTGAACTCTGTGGCACCCCACTAGCTACATCTTGCCAACCAGAAAGACCCATTTATCCCAACTCTGTTTTCTGTTGGTTAGCCAATCCTCTATCCGAGCTAATAAACTGCCCCTAACCCCATGTGATCAAACCTTGTGTATTAATCATCTGTGTGGCACCTTATCAAATGTTCTATGTTCTAAATGCCTTCTGGAAGTCCAGATATACTACAGCTACAGGATCCCCATTATCCACTTTAGTTGTTACATCTTCGAAGAACTCTAGCAAATTAGTCAAACATGATTTACCCTTCATAAAACCATGCTGACTCTGATGGATTGTGTTTTGACTTTCTAAATGTCCTATTATTACTTCCTTAATAATGGATTCTAACAATTTTCCAACGACAGATGTTAAACTAACTGGTCTATAGTTTCCTACTTTCTGCCTCCCTCCCTTTTTAATAACGGCGTTATATTAGCAGTTTTCCACTGGAACCTTTCCCACATCCAGGGAATTTTAGATTATTATAACCAATGGATCCACTACCTCCGCTACCACTTCCTTTAAGACCCTAGAATGTAGGCCATCAGGCTCTGGGGACTTGTCTGCCCTCAATCCCAATAGTTTGCTCAGTACTTTTTCCCTAGTGATGTTGATTGTTCTAAGTTCCTCCCTTTCTATAACCTCTGCATTATCTGTTACTATTGGGACGGTACTAGTGTCCTCCATCATGAAAACGGAGGCAAAATATAGATTTAGTGTCGCCGCCATTTCTGTGTTCTCCACTATTAACTCCCCAGTCACACCCTCCAAAGGACCAACATTCACTTTAGCTACTCTTCCCTTTTTATACTTATATAAGTTTTGCTATCCGTTTTTATATTTTGCATTAGTTTTCTTTCATAATTTACCTTTGCTCTTTTTATTACTTTTTTAGTAACCCTTTGTTGATCTCTAAAAATTTCCCAATCTTCCAGCCTGCCACTGGCCTTGCAATATGGTATACCTTAGTTTTTGTCTTTGTTATCCTCAACTTCCTTGCTTAGCCATGGATGTTTTTTCCCCCTCTTACAATCTTGGCCATTCAGTCCCTTCGTGCCTGCTCTGCCGTTTAATAAAATCATGGCTGATTTGTTTGTGGCTTCAACTCCACTTTCCCACCTACCCCTGAAACCCTTTGACTCCCTTGTTAGTCAACAATTTATCTACCTCTGCCTTAAAAATATTCAATGACCCTGCTTCCACCGCTCTCTATGGAAGAAAGTTCCAAAGACTCTCAACCCTCAGAGAAAATTTTTCATTTCCATCTTAAATGGGCAACCCCTTATTTTTAAACTGTGCCCCCTAGTTCTAACCTCTCCCACAAGGCAGAAACATACTTTCAGCATCCACCCTGTCAAGTCCCTTCAGGATCTTATATGTCTCCTGATGACAGTGCTGCTCTACTAGGCTATACTAATTGTCATAATGACATCATCAGTAGCCTGAGAACAAGCAGTCAAAAGGTGCCAATATAAAACGATTACAGAACTCTTCGGGCTAAGGTGTAAGAATCCTCATAAAAGATAAAGCTGCACTCATTCAAAACTAATTTTGTTAGCAGCATTAACTTCTTCCCACAGAAAACCTGCAAAATGTTCATTTTAAGAAATTAGAAGTGAAAGTCTTGATAAATTGAAGAAATCTTGTTACTTAACCTTGTCAGTCAGTCGCAAAAGTCACAGCCTAGAAATGCATGTAATAAAAGCATGAGTGCTTAGAACATTCACATTACATTGTGTACACTAATTTGACAAAAATATAGCCCATTTAAATCGGTTCAAAAATCCATATTGCACAGTAATTTTTAGGCCCTTGGATGCTCAGGTATCAGAGTAAATAAAGATTTCTTCTGTGATTTCTGTGGGTCTGAATAAGTGTGGAAATCACTGCTTAGGAAGGAAAACAAGTGCTGCTACAAGAATTGTTTCCACAGGTTTTGAAGTAATTGGCAATTTTAATGCTTAATACCGATTTCTGCTTAATCAATTGTGGTGTAAACTGTTCCACTGCAGTTCCAGAATAGTTTGTGCCACATCCCATAGCTAGAGTGCATGTTCATAAAACATACAAACTGTTCTTCTAAATATAGTTAACACTGCTCTAAAATGTGTACTTTTATCAGAATTAAATACAGCATTACAGAAATGTTTGCGGTAAACAGAAAAACTTGTTACATTAAGTTTGATTCTTTACTTTTGGAACAATGCAATAAACTTGGATTTCAGGGCAAAATTTTAAACACATTTTCACTGTCTTTACTCAGATAACCATGAGTTTTGGCTTTGGAACTGTACCTGTTTCCTGGGTCTTCGAACACTCAGCTGATTGGCTCTCATTAATATAAATAGTGCCATTTCGCAGGAGCCATATTACTCCACTCACTAGTTGAACAAATGGGTTTCCTTTATCCTCGACATCCTCTTCTGACAGATATCTGTCAATATTTAATTATGATTAAAATTTCTAATATAGTACATTGTAGATATAAAATGAAACCACATATTAATTGTGTTAAGACCAATTAGAAAAAAGGTACAGGATTAATAGATAAAATAGGGGTAGGCAGTGACGTACTGGTATTATCACTGGACTAGTAACCCAGGGTATTTTTCTGGGGACATAGGTTCGAATCCCACCACAGCAGAAGATGGAATTTGAATTTAATTAATAAAAAACCTGGAATTAAAAGCTAGTCTAATGGTGGCCATGAAACCATTGTCGATTGTTGTAAAAACCCATCTGGTTCACTAATGTCCTTTAGGGAAAGAAATCTGTTGTCCTTACCTGGTCTGGCCTACATGTGACTCCAAAGCCACAGCAATGTGGTTGACTCTTACATGCCCTCTGAAATGGCCTAGCAAGGCACTCAGTTGTATCAAACCACGACAAAGTCAATAAAAAGTAATGAAACCGGACAGACCACCTGGCATCGACCTAGGCACCGGAATCTACAACGGCAAACCCAGCTCTGTCGACCCTGCAAAGTCCTCCGACTAAACATCTGGGGGCTTGTGCCAAAGTTGGGAGAGCTGTTCCACAGACTAGTCAAGCAACAGCCTGACATAGTTATGCTCACGGAATCATACCTTACATGCAATGTCCCAGACACTGCAATCACTATCCCTGGGTATGCCCTGTCCCACTGGCAGGACAGACCCACCAGAGGTGGTGGCACAGTGGTATACAGTAGGGGTAGAGTTGCCCTGAAAGTCCACAACATCGACTCCGGACCTCATGAAGTCTCATGGCATCAGGTCAAACAAGGGCAAGGTAACCTCCTACTGATCACCACCTACCGCCCTCCCTCAGCTGATGACTCAGTACTCCATGTTGAACACCACTTGGAGGAAGCACTGAGGGTGGCAAGGGCACAAAATGTACTCTGGGTGGGGGACTTCAATGTCTAAGAGAGGCTCAGTATGCACCACTACTGGCTGAGTCCTAAAGGACATAGCTGCTAGACTGGGTCTGCGGCAGGTGGTGAGGGAACCAACACGAGGGAAAAACATACTTGACCTCGTCCTCACCAATCTGCCTGCTGCAAATGCTTCTGTCCATGACTGTATTGGTAGGAGTGACCACCGCACAGTCCTTGTGGAGACCTTCACATTGAGGATACCGTCCATTGTGTTGTGTGGCACTATCACCGTGCAAAATGGGATAGATTTCGAACAGATCTAGCAATGCAAAACTGGTCATCCATGAGGCGCTGTGGGCCATCAGCAGCAGCAGAATTGTACTCAACCACAATCTGTAACCTCATGGCCCGGCATATCGCCCACTCTACCATTACCATCAAGCCAGGAGACCAACCCTGGTTCAATGAAGAGTGCAGGAGGGCATGCCAGGAGCAGCACCAGGCATACCTCAAAATGAGGCGTCAACCTGGTGAAGCGACAACACAGGACTACTTGCATGCCAAACAGCGTATGCAGCATGCGATAGACAGAGCTAAGCGATCCCATAACCAACGGATCAGATCTAAGCTCTGCAGTCCTGCCACATCCAGCCGTGAATGGTGGTGGACAATTAGCAACTAACTGAAGGAGGTGGCTCCACATATATCCCCATCCTCAATGATGGGGCAGCCCAGCACATCAGTGCAAAAGATAAGGCTGAAGCATTTGCAACAATCTTCAGCCAGAAGTGCCGAGTTGATGATCCATCTTGGCCTCCTCCTGAAGTCCCCAGCATCACAGATGCCAGACTTCAGCCAATTCGATTCACTCCGCGTGATATCAAGAAACGACTGAAGGCACTGGATACTGCAAAAGCTATGGGCCCTGACAATATTGTGGCAATAGTACTGAAGAGCTGTGCTCCAGAACTTGCCGTGCCCCTAGCCAAGTTTTCCAGTACAGCTACAACACTGGCATCTACCCTGCAATGTGGAAAATTGCCCAGGTATGCCCTGTACACAAAAAGCAGGACAAGTCCAACTCGGCCAATTACCGCCCCATCAGCCTAGTCTCAATCATCAGTATAGTGATGGAAGGTGTCATCAACAGTGCCATCAAGCAGCACTTGGTTAGCAATAACCTGCTCAGTGACGCTCAGTTTGGGTTCTGCCAGGGCCACTCAGCTCCTGACCTCATTACAGCCTTGGTTCAAACATGGACAAAAGAGCTGAACTCAAGAGGTGAGGTGAGAGTGACTGCCCTTGACATCAAGGCAGCATTTGACCGAGTATGAGCCCTAGCAAAACTGAGGTCAATGGGAATCAGGGGGAAAGCCCTCTGCTGGCTGGAGTCATACCCAGCGCAAAGGAAGATGGTTGTGGTTGTTGGAGGTCCATCATCTGAGCTCCAGGACATCACTGCACGAGTTCCTCAGGGTAGTGTCCTAGGCCCAACCATCTTCAGCTGCTTCATCAATGACCTTCCTTCAATCATAAGGTCAGAAGTGGGGATGTTCGCAGATGATTGCACAATGTTCAGCACCATTCATGACTCCTCAAATACTGAAGCAGTCCGTGTAGAAATGCAGCAAGACCTGGACAATATCCAGGCTTGGGCTGATTAGTAGCAAGTAACATTCGCGCCACACAAGTGGCGGGCAATGACCATCTCCAACACAAGGGAATCTAACCGTCTCCCTTTGACATTTAACAGCATTACCATCGCTGAATCCCCCACTATCAACATCCTAGGGGTGTCCCATTGACCATAAACTGAACTGGAGTAGCCATATAAATACCGTGGCTACAAGAACAGGTCAGAGGCTAGGAATCCTGAGGCGGGTAACTCACCTCCTGACTCCCCAAAGCCTGTCCACCATCTACAAGGCACAAGTCAGGAGTGTGATGGAATACTCTCCATTTGCTTGGATGGGTGCAGCTCCAACAACACTCGAGAAGCTCGACACCATCCAGGACAAAGCAGCCCACTTGATCGGCACCCCATCTACAAACATTCACTCCCTCTACCACAGACGCACAGTGGCAGCAGTGTGTACCATCTACAAGATGCACTGCAGCAATGCACCAAGGCTCCTTAGACAGCACCTTCCAAACCTGCGACCTGTACCAACTAGAAGGACAAGGGCAGCAAATACATGGGAACACCACCACCTGCAAGATCCCCTCCAAGTCACACACCATCCTGACTTGGAACTATAGCGCCATTCCTTCACTGTCGCTGGGTCAAAATCCTGGAACTCCCTTCCTAACAGCACTGTGGGTATACCTACCCCAAATGGACTGCAGCGGTTCAAGATGGCAGCTCACTGCCACCTGCTCAAGGGCAATTAGGGATGGGCAATAAATGCTGGCCTGGCCAGCATCGCCCACATCCCATGAACAAATAAAAAAAATTTAACTGATACAAGCCTTTGCAATACTATACGGTCATGACTAGCATGTAGGAGTAGAATTTTATGAAATGAGGTCCAGCAGTAACATTTTTATTCATAGTAAATTGAAGGATTATATGGTGTTATAATAGCAAAAGTATATTATGCAATGAGGATGGACTGAAATAATGGTGAGGCTAACAGTGCTCATGATTGAAGTGTAAATTGGACAGCAACATCCAGCAACCACACATTTAAACATGAAAATCATGACATTTCTGTCCTAGTTGCCCTACTCCTCCAGAAGCTACACTAGACCAGTATCTCTCAGAACTACGTGAAATTGCCATACTTGTTTGATTGATACTCACTAGAAAAAAAATCAGGGCTTATCCAGGCTAGTAAAATTTCTAACAGTGCAATAAGTCTTAATTACAGCCAAACATTTCAGGCATTGAAAATTAACTTTCACATGTATGGATTCGCATTCCTTCAGAATTTAATTGTTGAACATTTTTTTTTTTACTTTTCCCTCTGTCTTTAGGCAGAGAGGGAATGGCAGTCAAGGAGGACCAGGGAGGTAGTGCAGGACTTTCTGGAGTACATTTCATTCTTCAACCAGTATTGTTTTGAATACTCGTGAGGGTGGTGGTTCCTCTGGAGAGTATAGCCAGAGCCAAATCCACAATACTACAGGTAGTCAGCTGTATGGAGGGGGCCGGGGGAGTGCTGGTGGCAGGAGGAAGATTGGGGTATAAATAGGCGTTACTGTAGCCACAGATATAAATCCAGGATGGTATCTTGCCTCCCTGGTGCTAGGGTCAAGGATGTCACAGTGGCTGCAGTAGTTGTGGTCCATATTGGTACCAACATGGATAGAAAGAGGGGGAGGTCCTGCAGGCAGCATTTAGGGCCCTAGCGAAGAAAGTAGCATGTAGCACCTCAAAGGTAGTCATGATCACCAGCATCCTTCCATCTTTGTGATGAACATGCAGAAGACACCAATTTGAGAGAGGCAGGTTCTGCCACAAGTGCCACATTTGAGGTGGTTATCAATGTTGTGAAGTGCTGCTTTTGGCTTTGGCGCCTGCAGTCAAGCTGCTGTAGCCACTGAACAACATGGTGGTGCACACCGGCCCACAGGTAATTTTGCCATTTTGCGCTGTTGTTGGCTAGCATCTCCCATGTGTGAAAAATCAATGTTTAGGGCCTTCATGTCACGCATGCAAGCACCCTTGAAGTGGATGAAAGCAAGGCAGAGAAGTATGTCCAGTTCCCTACACTTCTCTTGTAGCTCGGCTTCTTGCTGCGACTCCCTCCTCATACAGAATATCCATAGGAATGCATCTGTCTTCCATCCTGTAAAAGTGCCTCGGCCAGTGAAGTTGCCTCTGTTTGAAGAAAGCTAGCATACCTAGCAGAATTGCCTTTAAGAGGACTGCGCATTCATGTTGTTGTTCTTCCATGAGATGCTGAGAATGCACCACAGACATCGAAGATGAAAATTTTTGAGCTTCCTTTCTTGAAAGCTGCAAGTCATCTATGCTTCACAGCTGTACATGATGCTGAGAACACAGGTCTCAATTCATTATCTTGCTCCCAAGGGTCAGCGTGTTGTTTGTCCATGCATGTTTCTCGAGTCACCCAAAGGTGGTGTCTGCTTTCTCTATGCATGTGTCGAGTTCTGCATCAAGATTCAGATAGTCTGTTACTGTGGACCCAAGGTAGCAGAATTTGCTTACCACTTTCAGTGCTCTTGTTTATACCACAGAAAAATTACAGCATAGAAGGAGGCAATTCAGCCCATCGTGTCCGTGGCAACCAAAAAAAAACTAGCCACCCAATCTAATCCCACCTTCCAGCACTTGGTCCATAGCTTTGCAGGTTACAGCACTTCAGGTGCATGTCCCGCTACTGTTCAAAAGAATTGAGGGTTTTTGCCTCCACCACTGTTCCGGGCAGTGAATTTCAGGCACCCACCATCCTCTGGGTGAAAACGGTTTTGCTCATGCCCCCTCTAATCCTTCTACCAATCACCTTAAATCTGTGCCCTCTGGTAATTGACCTCTCCGCTAGGGGAAACAGGTCCTTCCTGTCTATCTAGGCCCTCAATTAACTCACCCCCTCAGCCTCCTCTGTTCGAAGGAAAACAACCCTAGCCTATCCAATCAATCTTCATTGCTGCAATTTTCAAGCCCCGGCAACATTCTTGTAAATCTCTACACTCTCTCCAGAGCAATTATCTCCTTCCTGTAATGCAGTGACCAGAACTGTATGCAATACTCCAGCTGTGGCCTAACCAGCATTTTATAAGTTCCAGCATTACATCCTTGCTTTTGAATTCTATACCTCCGCCAATAAATGAAAGCATTCCATATGCCTTCTTCGCCACTCTATCTACCTGTCCTGCCACCTCCAGGGACCTGTGGACAAGGTCTCACCTCTTCTACCCCCTCAATATCCTCCCATTTATTGTGTATTCCTTTGCTTTGTTTGCCCTCCCCAAATGCATTACCTCATTTCTCTGGATTGAATTCCATTTGCCACTTTTCTGCCCACTCAACCAAAACCATTGATATCATTCTGGACTCTACAGATATCCTCTTCATCAACTACAAGGCCAATTTTTGTGTTATCAGCCAATTTTCCAATCATGCCTCCCACATTTAAGTCCAAATCATTAATACATACCATAAATTGCAAGGGACCTTACACTGAGCCCTGTGGAATGCCACGAGAAACCACTTTCCATTCGCAGAAACATCCGTTGACTACTACCCTTGGCTTCCTGTCCATGAGCCAATTTCCGATCCAATTTGCCGCATTCCCCTGTATCTCATGGGCTTTTATTTTACTGACCAGTCTGCCATGTGGGACCTTGTCAAATGCCTTATTAAAATCCATGCAGACCACATCCACTGCACTACCCTCATCTATCTTCCTTATTACTTACTCAAAAAATTTAATCAAGTCAATGAGACATGACCTTCCCTTAACACATCCATCCTGACTACCTGATTAATCCGTGCCTTTCTAAGTGCAGTTTATCCTGACCCTCAGAATTGATTCTAATAATTTAACCACCACCAAGGTCAGACTGACGAGCCTATCCCTCGCACCCTTTTTATACAATGGTGCAATGTTTGCAAACCTCCAATCTTCTGGTACCTCACCTGTATCTAGTGAGGATTTGAAGATGACTGAGAATCCGCTTTTTCCTCCCTAGCTTCCTTTAACAACCTGGGATGCAATTCATCCGGTTCTGGCGATCTATCTACTTTCAAGGATGCCAGACCCTCTAGTACTTCCTCTCATTATGCTCATATCTAATATTTCACACTCCTCCTCTTTAATTACAATGTCGGCATCACCTTCTCCTTTGTGAAGACAGAGACAAAAATCTCATTAAGAACTCTGCCACATCTTCTGCATCCACGCATAAATTCTCTTGCACATCTGATGGGCCCTACCCTTTCCTTAGTTATCCTCGTGCTAAAACATCTTTCGATTTTCCTGGATTTTACATGACAACTTTTCAGATCCTCTCTTTGCTTTTCTAAATACCTTTTTTGCTTCACCCTTGTTGTGATAGTCATAAACTTTCTTTTTCTGCTTTAACTTACCTTCTAAGCTTCTAGATAACCAGGGGGCTCTAGATTTGGCAGTACCACCCTTTATCTTTGTGGAGACATGCCTACACTGTGCCTGTAGTACCTCACTTTTGAATGCCTCCCACTGGTTGGCCACTGATTTTCCTTCAAGTAGTTGCATCGAGTCCACTTTTGCTAGGTCACCTCTCAGTTTCGTAAAATTTGCCTTCCCCCAATTTAGAACTTTTACTCCTTTTTTATCTTTGTCCTTTTCCATGATTATGCTAAAACTAACTATTATGGTCACTATCTCCAAAATGGTCACCCACTGTTACTTCATCCACTTGCCCAGCTTCATTACCGAAAACTAAATCTAGAATTGCGCCCCCTCTCATTGGGCTTGTTGTGTGCTGGCCAAAAAAGTTCTATTGAATGCAGTTCAAGAATTTTGTGTCCTCTGTGCCCTTCACACTGTTTGTATCCCAGTTGATATTGGGGTAGTTTGAAATCCCCAACTTTTATTGACTTATAGTTTCTGCACTCAAATTTGCCTACATATTTGTTTTTCTATCTCCCTCTCATTATTTGGGGGTCTATAGTACACTCCTAGTAGTGAGCTCCAACCATATGGCCACATTTGATGATTCATTTAGCACATCATCTCTCCTCAAAACAGTTATTGATTCCTTAACTAATAATGCTACCCCCCTCTCTACCCACCTGAAAACTCTATATTCAGGGATGTTGAGCTGCCATTCTCGCCCCTCTTTAAACCAAGTTTCCGTTATTTACTGTGATCGAGGGCAGAGATGCCCATCCTATAAACACAGTTTTCTTGACACGGTTACAAAGAACAGGTTACACATGGGAGATACAATCCAGGAATTTTTTTAGCTGAGTTTGTGTGGGCAACCAGCGCAGCATCAGCACTGAGGAATTCTCTGAACAAGATATGTTATATTTTTGTCTTCGCTTTCGATCTGGACAGATTGTAGAGCTTGCCATCTGACCCAATATGCAGGTAAACTCTAAAATAAAAGCAAAATATTGCTGATGCTGGAAATCTGAAATAAAAACCAGAAATGCTGGAAATACTCAGCAAGTCTGGCAGCATCTGTGGAGAGAGAAGCAGAGTTAATGTTTCAGGTCAGTGACCTTTCTTTCGTTCTGTGACCTTTCATCAGAACTGACAAAAATTAGAAATGTGATAGGTTTTAAGCAAATAAAGTGGGGGTGGGGAAAAGAGAACAAATGGGAAGATGTGTGATAGGACAGAGGGCCGGAGGGATTCACTGACAAGGTCATGGACAAAGGCAAAGAGTGTGTGCTAACGGTGTGATGGAAGACAAAGCATTAGCGCAGAGGGAGTGTTCATGACAGAATAATGAGCAGCCCTGGCCAAAAGCACAAACATGAAAAAAGCCAGTAGGCAGGCACATGGCCAAAAAGATGGAATAAAATAGTAAAAATAAAAAAAGGCCAGATATGCTCTGAAATTGTTGAACTCAATGTTCAGTCTGGTAGGCTGCGTTGATGTGCACTAGAACACTGTAGTAGGCCCAGGACATGACAGCAGGGGCGTATGTTGAAATGGCAAGCGACCGGAGGCTTGGGGGTCATGTTTTCGGTCTGAGTGGAGGGAAGGAGGAGGGGTAGTAGCATTGAGAACAGTGCTAGTGAGAGCAAGAGCATTCTAGAGGGGTAAAGGGTAGAATCGATGTGGTTAAAATTAATAGAGGTACTATTACACCACTGGGTGCATTCTATAGGCCACCTAGTTCTTAGTTCTATAGTTCTTAGAGCTTGTTCGAGAATTTTCTATAGCAGTATGTTTCCAGTACGAAGGAGGAGGCACAGCTAGATCTGGTTCTTGGGAATGAGTTGGGCTAAGTGGATCAAGCATGGGAACATTTAGGGGACAGTGATCATAGTATCATAAGGTTTAGGTTGGCTATGGAAAAGGATAACAATCCAGAGTAAAAATAATTAATTAGGGGGATGACCAACTTCAATGGAGTGAGAATGGATCTGTCCCAGGTAAACTGGGATGAAAGATTAGCAGGCAAAACTGGAACTGAACAATGGATTGTTTTTAAAGAGGGAATGGTTCAGGTACAGTCAAGGTATATTCCCATGAAGGGGAAAAGACAAACAAATCCAGAGCTCCCTGGATGAAAGGAGATAGATTCCTTTTCCTTCCTTTCTTTTTTGGCCTCTTCGTCTCGAGAGACAATGGGTAAGCACCTAGAGGTGGTCAGTGGTTTATGGAGCAGCGTCTGGAGTGGCTATAATGGCCAATTCTAGAGCGACAGACTCTTCCACAGGTGCTGCAGGTAAAGTTGGTTGTCGGGGCTGTTACACAGTTGGCTCTCTCCTTACACTGCTGTCTCTTTGACTTGCCTTTCTTCCGCCCCGCCTTTATGGCTGTCCGCCAGTTCTGGCGATCGCTGGCAACTGGCTCCCATGACTTGTGGTCAATGTCGCAAGACTTCATGTCGCGTTTGCAAATGTCTTTTAAGCAGAGACACGGACGGCCGGTGAGTCTGATACCAGGGACGAGCTCGCTGTACAATACGTCCTTGGGGATCCTGCCACCTTCTATGCGGTTCACATGGCCAAGCCATCTCAAGTGCTGCTGGCTCAGCAGGACGTACATGCTGAGGATGTTGGCTGCCTCGAAGACTTCTGTGTTGGAGATACGGTCCTGCCACCTGATGCCAAGGATTCTCCAGAGACAGAGAAGATGGAACGCATTGAGGAGTCGCTCTTGGCTGACGTACGTTGTCCAGGCCTCACTGCCGTAGAGCAAGGTATTGAGGTGAAAGACTCGAAACAGTCGGACTTTTGTGTTCCATGTCAGTGCGCCATTTTCCCGCACCCTTTTGGCCAGTCTGGACATAGCAGCAAACACCTTCCCATGCGCTTGTTGATTTCTGCATCGAGAGACAGGTTACTGGTGATGGTTGAGCCCAGGTAGGTGAACTCTTGAACCACTTCCAGAGTGTGGTCGCCAATATTGATGGATGGAGCATTTCTGAGGTCCTGCCCCATGATGTTAGTTTTCTTGAAACTGTTGGTTAGACCAAATTCATTGCAGGCAGCCGCAAGCCTATTGACGAGTCTCTGCAGACACTCTTCCATGTGGGATATTAATGCAGCAGTCAGCAAAGAGGAGTTCCCTGACGAGGACTTGGTCTGTGCTCTAAGACGGGCAAGGTTGAACAACCTGCCATCTGATCTTGTGTGGAGGAAAATTCCTTCTTCTGAAGACTTGAACGCATGTGAGAGCAGCAGGGAGAAGAAAATCCCAGTGTGGGTGCGAGAACACAGCCCTGTTTCACACCACTCAGGATGGGAAAGGAGTCTGATGAGGCACCGTTATGCTGAATTGTGTTTTTCATATCGTTATGGAACGAGATGCTTAGTAGCTTTGGTGGACATCCGATCTTTGCTAGTAGTCTGAAGAGACCACATCTGCTGACGAGGTCAAAGGCTTTGGTGAGATCTATGAAGGCACCTTAACATGAAAAAAGTGTGCTTTGTCGGCGACCACACTCTGGAAGTGGTTCAAGAGTTCACCTACCTGGGCTCAACCATCACCAGTAATCGGTCTCTCGATGCAGATGTCAGATGGATAATACAACAGAGAACCAGGTTAAATACAGAAGATCCAGAGGGGAAGTGAAAAAGCAAACAGAGTATAAAGAGACTGGCAGCTAATATAAAAGGGAACCCAAAAGTCTCCTTTCGGCATATTAATAGTAAAAGGGAGGTGAAAGGAGGAGTGTGGTAGATTAGGGGCTGAAAAGGGGATTTACACATGGAGGCAGGGGCATGGCTGAGGTATTAAATGAGTATTTTGTATCTGTCTTCACCAAGGAAGATGCTGCACAGGTCATGGTGAAAGAGGAGGTAATTCAGACACTTGAAGACTTAAGATTGATAAAGAGGAGATATTAGATTAGTTAGCTGTACTTAAAGTTGATAAGGCACCAGGACCGAACGCGATACATCCAAGGATACTGAGGGTAATCACAGTGAAAATTGCAGAGTCATTGGCCATAATTTGTCCATTCTTCCTTAGGTGGTGCCAGACGACAGGGGAATTGCAAATGTTACAGCCTTGTTCAAAAAAGGGTGTAAAGATAAGCCCAGCAACTACAGGCCAGCCAGATTAACCTCAGTGGTGGGGAAGCCTCTGGAAACAATAATTCTGGACAAAATTAGTCACTTGGGCAAACGTGGGGCAATTAGGGAAAGCCAGCATAGATTTGTGAAGGGCAAATTGTGTTTAACTAACTTGGAGTTTTTTGATGAGGTAACAGAGAAGGTTGATCAGGGCTATGCTGTTGACCTGGTGTACATGGACTTCCAAAAACCATTTGATAAAGTGACACACAACAGACTTGTGAGCAAAGTTATAGCTCAAGGAATAAAAGGGACAGTTGCAACATGGATACAAAATTGGCTGACTGACAGGTAACAGAGTAGTAACGGATGCTTTTTGGACTGGAGGAAGGTTTGTAGTGAAGTTTCCCAAGAATCAGCGTTAGAACCCTTGCTGTTCCTGATAATATAATAACCTAGACCATGGTGTACAGGGCACAATTTCAAAATGTGGAGATGATACAAAACTTGGTAACATTGTGAACTGTGAGGAGGATAGCGTAGAACTTCAAAAAGGACAGAAAGGTTGGTGGAATAGGAGGACGAGTGGCAGATGAAATTTAATGCAGAGATTCATTTTGGTAGGAAGAACGCAGAGAGACAATATAAAATCAAGCGTGCAATTCTAAAAAGGGGCTGCAGGAGCAGAGGGACCTCGGGGTCTATGTGTACAAATCATTGAAGATGGCAGGGCAGGTTGAGAAAGCAGTTAATAAAGCACACGGAATTCTGGGCTTTTTAAATAGGGGCAGAGTACAGAAGCAAGGAACTTTACGATAAACCTGTAGAGAACACTGGTGTTACCTTAACTGGATACAGTGTCCAATTCTGGGCACTGCATTTTAGGAAGGATGTGAAGGCATTGGAGAGGGTGCAAAAAATATTCACAAGAATGCTTCCAGGATGAGAAACTCAGGCCTGGACAGAGCAGATAGGGAAAAACTGTTCCCATTGGCAGAAGCTAGAGATCCAGAGAACAGAGATTTAAGGTGAATGGCAAAAGAACCAAAGGAGACAACAACTTTTTTTTAAAAAAAGGAACGAGTAGCTAGGAATGCACTGCCCGCGAGCTTGGTGGAGACAGATTCAATTGAGGCCGTCAAAAGAAAACTGGGCAATTATCTGGAGAGAAAAAATTGCAGGAAAAGGTGAGGGAGTGGGACTAGCTCTTGCAGACAGTTTGCAAGAACATGGTGAGCCGAATGACCTCCTTTGCGCTTCAACTGTCGTATGATTTTTGTATCTCAATTCCATCTTTCTTTAACTCTATTTTGCTTTCTGTACCTTATTTGACATTGAATTAAACATTCTAACTGACATCTCCTGGTTCGCTAGTCATCAACGATTCTTCAGTCGATTGGTTAAAATATACAGTTCGCTTGACCAGTTCATAAAAGTCCCAGATACCCTGTAGAGGATGATGCACCATTCTGGCTTTCTAATTTAGATTAAGTTCCAGTGTAAAATCCTCTAGAATGTTTATGGGCAAGTGCTAATGCAAAGAATAGCTGTCAAAATGTATCTTATGACAGTGAGGGAGTATTTATATTGCGATAGCTTTTCCAAATAAGTGTAAAGGGTTTACCTTGAATAAAGCTATATGCTGCTAAAGCAGAGCTTTCGGAACACAGGAAAGAAACGTTGGCCATTTGGCCCCTCGCCCCTGCTCTGCTATTCAACTAGATCATGGCTGATCTTCTGCCTTAATGCCAATTTTTCCCATACTATCCCCATATCCTTTGATATCTTTAATATCTAGAAATCTAACAATTTCTGTCTTAAATATACTCTGATTGAGCCTCCACAGCCCGCTAAAGTACAGAATTCCAAATATTCACCTCCCTGTGAGTGAATAAATTCCTCCTCATCTCAGTCTCAGATTTAAGGTGACTTGTAGAAGGATTAGAGGGGACATGAGGAAAAACTTTTTCACCCAGAGAATGGTGGGTGTCTAGAATTCACTGCCCGGATCGGTGGTCGAGGCAGAAACCCTGAACTCTTTTAAAAGGTCCCTGAACCTGCAAGGCTACAAACCAGGTGCTGGAAAATGGGATTAGATTGAGCAGCTAGTTTTTTCAGCTGGCGCAGATGTTATGGGCTGCACGGTCTCTTTCTGTGCTGTACTTTTTCCATGGTTCTATGGTCTTAAATGGCCAACCTTTTATTCTGAGATTGTGTCGCCTGGTTCTAGACTCACCAGCCAGTGAAAACGTCCTTCCTGCATCCATCCTGTCAAGCCCTGCAAGAATTTCCTATGCTTCAATAAGATCACCTCACATTCTACTAAACGCTAGAGAATGTAGGCTCAGTCTCTTCAATTTCTCCTTGTAGGACAATCCCACCATCCCAGGGATCAGACTGGCGAACCTTCATTGCACTCCCTTATGGCAAGTATATCTTACCCAAGGAAGGGAGACCAAAACTGTACACAAAACTCCAGGTGCAGTCTCACCAAGGCTCTATACAATTGCAGCAAGACTTACACAAAAACATAAGAACAAGGGGCAAGAGCAGGCAATTCAGCCCCTCGAGCCTGCTCCGCCATTCAATACAATCATGGCTGATCTCATCGCTGCCTCAAGTCCACTTTCCTGCCCATTCTCCATAACCATTCAATCCATTACTAATTAAAAATCTGTATCTCCTCCTTAAATTTACTCAATGTCCCAGCATCCACCGCACTCAGGGGTAGTGAATTTTATTTTTATTTTTTATTTTAGAGATACAGCAGTGAAACAGGCCCTTCGGCCCACCAAGTCTGTGCTGACCAACAACCACCCATTTATACTAACCCTACAGTAACCCCATATTCCCTACCTACACTAGGGAAAATTTACAACAGCCAATTTACCTATCACCTGCAAGTCTTTGGCTGTGGGAGGAAACCGGAGCACCCGGCGAAAACCCACGCCGTCATAAGGAGAACTTGCAAACTCCGCACAGGCAGTACCCAGAATTGAACCCGGGTCCCTGGAGCTGTGAGGCTGCGGTGCTAACCACTGCGCCGCCCTGTGTTTGAACCTTCTAGACGAGCCTACCATGCGGGACCTTGTCAAAGTGCCTTGCTAAAGTCCATGTAGACAACGTCCATCGTCCTGCCCTCGTCAATCCTCTTGGTCACCTCCTCGAAAAACTCAATCAAATTCGTGAGACATGATTTCCCATGCACAAAGCCACGCTGACTATCCCTAATCAGACCATGCCTTTCCAGATGCATATAAATCCTGTCTCTCAGAATCCCTTCCAATAACTTTCCCAGTGATATAAGGTTCACCGGCCTGCCATTCCCTGGCTTATCCCTGCTGCCCTTCTTAAATAAAGGCACAACATTAGCTATCCTCCAGTCTTCCGGTACCTCACTCGTGGCTAACGATGCTGCAAAAATCTCTGCCAAGGTCCCAGCAATCTCCTCCCTTGCTTCCCATAGCATCCTAGGATCCACCTGGTCAGGCCCTGGGGATTTATCCACCTTAATGGGCTTCAAAACCTCCAACACCACCTCCTTTGTAATGTTGATATGCTCCAAGATATCGGTGTTCCCTCCCTTAAACTCACTAGCTTCCATGACCTCCTCCACGGTAAATACGGACGAGAAATATTCATTTAAGACCTCGCCCATTTCCAGTGGTTCCACACAGATTGCCACACTGATCCTTAAGGGGACCTACTCTCTCCCTAGCTACCCTTTTACTCTTAATATACTTATAGAATCTTTTAGGATTCTCCTTTATCTTATCTGCCAGGGAAATCTCATGGCCCCTTTTCACCCTCCTAATTTCCTTCTTAAGTTTACTCCTACATCCCCTATACTCCTCGAGGGACTCGCTCGATCCCAGCTGCCTATACCTGACATATGCCTCCTTCTTTGTCCTGACCTGACCCTCAATATCCCTCGTCAACCAAGGTTCCCTAAACTTGACAGCCTTGTCCTTCCATCTAACAGGAACATGCCGGCCCTGAACTCTTCCTATCTCACTTTTAAAAGCCTCCCACTTGCCAGGCGTCCCTTTACCTGTAAACAGCCTTTCCCATTCATCTTTTGAGAGTTCCTGTCTGATGCCATCGAAATTAGCCTTCCCCCAATTTAGGATTTCAACCTGAGGACCAGTGCTATCCTTTTCCATAACTATCTTGAAGCTAATAGAGTTATGGTCACTGGTCCCAAAGTGCTTCCCCACTGACACATCAACCACCTGCCCATCCTCATTTCCTAAGAGCAGGTCGAGTGTAACCCTTTCTCTAGTAGGATCATCCACATACTGTTTCAGAAAACTATCCTGGGCACACTTAAATTCTTCTCCATCTGAGAGAAGTAATTTCTCATCGTTGTTTTAAATCTGCTATCCCTTATCCTAAAACTATGACCTCTCGTTTGCATTGCCCCAGAAGAGGATACATCCTCTCTACGTCTACTTTGTCAATCCCCTTAATCATCTTACATACCTCAATTAGATCTCCTCTCATTCTTCTAAACTCCAGAGAGTAAAGGCCTAAACTGCTCAATCTCACTTCATAAGATAAAGCCCTCATCTATGGAATCAATCTAGTGAACCTCCTCTGAACTGCCTCCAATGCTACTACATTCCTCAAGCAAGGGGACTAAAACTGTACGCAATACTCCAGGTGCGGTCTCACTAATGCTTGGTACAATTGCATAAACACTTCCCTACTTCTATACTCTATTCCTTTAGCAATAAATGCCAAAATTCCATTTGCCTTCCTCATTACCTGCTGGACCTACATGCTAGTTTTCTGCGATTCATGCACGAGCACACCCAGATGCCTTTGCACCGAAGCATTCTGAAGTTTCTCCATTTAGATAATGATTTGCCTTTCTATTCTTCCGACCAAAATGGATAACCTCACACTTATCCACATTAAACTCCATCTGTCAAATTTTGGCCCATTCACCTAACCTATCCATATCCATTAGTAAATTTCTTATTTCTTTATTGCAACTTACTATCCAACCTATTTTAGCATCATCTGCAAATTTGGCTATAGTACCTTCTATCCCTGCATCCAAGTCATTAATATAGATTGTAAATAGTTGGGGCTCCGAGAACCGAACACTGTGGCACCCCACTGGTTACATCTTGCCAACCAGAAAAGGACCCATTTATCCCGACTCTGTTTTCTGTTGGTTAGCCAATTGTCTATCCAAGTTAATAAATTGCCCCAACCCCATGTGATCCTACCTTGTGTATTAACCTTTTGTGCGGCACCTTATCAAATGCCTTCTGGATGTCCAGATAGACTACATCTACAGGATCCCCATTATCCACTTTAGTTGTTACATCTTCGAAGAACTCTAGCAAATTAGTCAAACACGATTTACCCTTCATAAAGCCATGCTGACTCTGATGGATTGTGTTTTGACTTTCTAAATATCCTGTTATTACTTCCTTAATAATGGATTCTAACAATTTCCCAACAACAGATGATAAACTAACTGGTCTATAGTTTCCTGCTTTCTGCTTCCCTCCCTTTTTGAATAAGAGCGTTATCTCTGCTGCCACTTCCTTTAAGAGCCTAGGAAATAGGCCATCAGGCCCTGGGGACTTGTCTGCCTTCAATCCCAATAGTTTGCTCAGTACTTTTTCCCTAGTGATGTTGATTGTTCTAAGTTCCTCCCTTTCTATAACCTCTGCATTACCTGTTACTATTGGGATGGTACTAGTATCCATCATCATGAAAACTAAGGCAAAATATGGATTTAGTGGCTCCGCCATTTCTGTGTTCCCCATTATTAACTCCCCAGTCACATCCTCCAAGGGACCAACATTTACTTTAGCTACTCTCCTCCCTTTTTTATACTTATAGAAGCTTTAGCTATCCGTTATTATATTTTGCACTAGTTTTCTTTCATAATTTACCTTTTCTCTATTACTTTTTTAGTAACCCTTTGCTGATCTTTAAAAATTTCCCAATCTTCCAGCCTGCCACTGGCCTTTGCAATACGGTATGCCTTAGTTTTTGTCTTTAGGTCATCCTCAACTTCCTTGCTTAGCCATGGATGTTTATCCCCTCTTAAAATCTTTCTTCCTCTCTGGAATACATTTTAGTTGAGAGGAATTGAATATCTCAAACATCTGCCACTGCTCATCAACTGTCCTACCTTTTAGTCTTCCTGCCCAGTCCACTAGGGCCAAATCTGTCCTCATGCCCATGTAATTACCTTTGTTTAACTCCAGAACGCTAGTGTGGGACTCCAGTTTCTCACCCTGAAACTGAATTTGAAATTCTAGCATGTTATGATCACTCTTCCCTAAAGGATCCTTAACTATGAGACTAATTAATTAATCCACCTTCTTTACTCCTGTACTCAAATCCTCTTGCAATAAAGGCCAACATACCATTTGCCTTCCTAATTGCTTGCTGCACCTGCATGTTAACGGTCAGTGACTTATGTACAACAACAACCAGGTCCCTTTGGACATTGACACTTCCCAATCCTTCACCATTTAAGAAATACTCTGCATTTCTGATTTTCCCTATCAAAGTGGATAGCTTCACATTTTTCCACATTATTTTCCATCTACCATGTTCTTGCCTACTCACTTAGCCTGTCTAAATCCTCTTGAAGCCTCTCTGCATCCTCCTCACAACTCTCATGCCCACCTAGTTTAGTCATCTGCAAACTTAGAAATATTACATTTGGTCCCCACATCCAAATCATTGATATAGATTGAGAGTAGCTGGGGCCCAAGCATTGATCCTTGTGATACCCCACTAGTCACAGCCTGCCAACCTGAAAATGACCCATTTATTCTAATTTGGTTTTATCTCTGTTAACCAATTCTCAAGCCAGTATATAACCCCAATCCCATGTAATCTAATTTTGCTTACTAACCTCTTGTGTTTAACATGGTCTGTTTCTAAGGTGCACTCCATGGGATTGGGGGGGGAAGCAGTAAAAGGTAGGCATGTTAGCTTAGGGTAGATGAGCAGCTGCTTGTGAAGCCCAGTTTCTCCCTTTGAGAAGAGGTTAGGTTATCAAGGTCAGTAGACAACAGGTTTTTTTTTCGTAAAAAAAGATTTAAGACTTCAGCTTTGATTTAATACCATTTAATATATAAAATGCTGTTACTGTTTGTGAATGATATTCAAACCAATCATGTGCAAGTGCTGCATATACTTTGCATCTGTGGCATGAAGACATTACCTTAGGTAACTATGTCAAACGCTGCCTGGGAAATGTCAGTCTTGCAATACAGCTGGAGTACTACTCCACTTGAAAAGTATTACCTTAAAAATGCATTTTAAAGGTATAGTTTTGCAACTGGCATATTAAAATATCAAGATTAATGATATTCAACAATGCTGTATTTGTCAAATTAAACTATTGTCAACATACCTAACCTTCACAAATATTTTGAAATGTTATTCCTATATTAGATAATTAACTTCATGTTATTTGTCTCAATTCCAATATTTCAATTATTAATAATCAGTTGGATCACATAAAAAGCGACTCAATTTAAATAACTCCATTTTAATAAATCTTTAATTGATTCCATAATATAGCTGCAAATTGACTTGATAAGCCAATCCTAGATCAAACTCAATAAATTCTACACCACATAAAATTCATTCTCAGTATTCAAAAAAATGAAATCAAATCGAATCTGCAATAAGTGGTGCGACATTGTAGTCGGGACATTTTACTACACTAAAGGTGCGATATAAATGGTTGTTGTTTACTGAACAGACCCAGTAAATACTGTATATAGTGTGTTTACTTGTTGAAATCGCAAACACAGGTAGCTACAGGTCAAGTGAACTGGTACTGCATTCATACCTATTTTATTCTTTTTGGTTGCAAAAATTGAGTCCTAATGTACATAGATCTTTAGCAAGAAGCAAGTACGCACAAGGGCAAATATTTACTGCAGTAATCCATGAAGATAAACAGCTCTGCAGCTGTTCAGTCGTGGAATCACATGACTCAATGTAAACATTAAGAGAACAGAACATGACGGATAGCGATAAAACCACATCCCTGCAAAGGCACAAAATGTTCAAAGCTTAAATTTTTTTTTTACATAGACAATTAATAATTGAACTTCAAGGATGAATGAAAAAAAAGAGACCAAAAGGAAGAGTGAAAGGAGATAAAAAGATCAGCTAGACAATGAAGGAAAATTGAAGCATCTGTGGAACTATATAATTTTACTAAAATTAAAAAACTAGTTTTCTAAAAATAACTACCAACTCATTTCGCACAAAGAATAGGTGGTGACTAGGAAATGAAAGATCTTGTTGCCAAGACTTAGCTCAGCAGAAAAAAAAAGTAGCAGGAATCATGTAGGAGACAACCAAAATACAACAGAAACTAGATACTGACTTATCAATTCTGGATGCTCTTGAATAAAAGAGGCATACAAATTCGCCAGAAAAAACAACAGACCTGAGGATTGGGAGCAGTTTAGAATTCAGCAAAGGAGGACCAAGGGATTGATTAAGGGGAAAATAGACGAGTAAGCTTGACGGGAACATAAAAACTGACTGTAAAAGTTTCTATAGGTATGTCAAGAGAAAAAGATTGGTGAAGACCAATGCAGGTCCCTTACAGTCAGAAACAGGGGAATTTATTATGGGGAATGTGTAGTGTCTCCCACCCGCCCTCCTCCTATAACCAAAACAAAACTCTGGTGTGTTGATAAGGTAAGCTTTTTTATTTCTTCTGTATCATGTGATAAAAAAAAAGAAAGTAAATTTTTAACCAAACTTTCTTTTTTTGATTTATCTATTAATTGGTTATTTGAAAAAGACCATAGCAGAGAAGTATCAGAATGTATTTAACTCATAAATTTATATAAAGTAATTAACTAATTAGAGATGGCTGGGCAGGTGATGTGCTGTAGCTGTATGATGTGGGAGCTGGCTGACCCCATTGTGAACGGCAGGGACCACATCTGCAGCAAGTGTTGGTTGCTGGAAGAACTCCGGCTCAGAGTTGATGATCTGGAATCTGAGCTTCAAACACTGCGGCACATCCGGGAGGGGGAGAGTTACCTGGACGTTTTGTTTCAGGAGGCAGTCACACCTGGTAGATTAAGTAATTCAAATTCTGTTAGTGATCAGGGACAACAGGGTGTGATTGCAAGTGAGGCAGGTAGGGGGATCCTGAGTTCAGGAGTGGAGGAGCCTCAGCCTTTGACCTTATCCAACAGGTACAAGATACTTGCTCCCTGTGTGGATGAGGAAAAGGGCTGCAGGGAGGATGAGCCAACTGACCACGGCACCATGGTGCAGAAGGTCATTCAAGAGGGGGGAGCAAAAAGACAAGTGGTAGTTATAGGGGATTCTATAATTAGGGGGATAGATAGTATCCTTTGCAAGCCGGATCGGGAGTCCCGCATGGTGTGTTGCCTGCCCGGTGCCAGGGTGCAGGACATCTCTGACCGGCTTGAAAGGATATTGGAGCGGGAGGGGGAGGATCCAGTTGTTAGTCCCAACGTGGACCACAACAACATAGGCAAGGCTAGGATGGAGGACCTGTTTGGGGATTATAAAGCACTAGGAACGAAATTAAGGAACAGGTCCTCGAGGGTCATAATCTCCGGATTACTGCCCGAGCCACGTGCAAATTGGCTTAGGGATAAGAATATTAGGGAAGTAAACACGTGGCTAAGGGAGTGGAGTGGGAAAGAGGGGTTCCATTTCATGGGGCATTGGCATCAGTCTTGGAAACGGGGGGATCTGTACCGATGGGATGGTCTCCACTTGAACCGATCCGGAACCAGTGTTCTAGCGAAACGGATAAATAGGGTGGTCTCTAGGACTTTAAACTAGTGACTCGGGGGGAAGGGAAAGGGAAAACGACAGGGAGTATGATGGTAAATAAAAAGGTAAGCAGCAGGTTAACATGTGTGCAGGAGGGTTTAAGTTCAAAGCAGACTATGAAAGAAGCAGGAAGGAAGGATAACTCAGGAGTTATTATTAGAGATGTTGGAAATCACGAGGGTAAGAAAGCTAACATAAAGGCACTTTACCTGAATGCTCGTAGCATTCGTAACAAGGTTGATGAGTTAACGGCACAAATCATCGCGAATGAATATGATTTGGTAGCCATTACGGAGACATGGTTACAGGTTGGTCACGACTGGGAGTTAAATATCCAGGGGTACCAGACTATTCGGAAGGACAGACAGGAAGGTAAGGGAGGTGGTGTAGCTCTGATATTCAAGGACGACATCAGGGCGGTGCTGAGAGATGATATAGGTTCGAGGGAGAATGAGGTTGAATCCATTTGGGTGGAAATTAGAAACTCTAAGAAGAAAAAGTCCTTGATAGGCGTAGTCTATAGGCCACCAAATAATAACATCACATTGGAGCGGGCAATAAACAAAGAAATAACTAATGCCTGTAAAAATGGTACGGCAATTATCATGGGGGATTTTAATCTACATGTAGATTGGGCGAACCAGCTCAGTCAGGGTAGCCTTGAGGAGGAGTTTGTTGAGTGTATCCGTGATAGTTTTCTTGAACAGTATGTAATGCAACCGATGAGGGAGCAAGCTATCCTAGATCTAGTCCTGTGTAATGAGACAGGAATAATTAATGACCTCATAGTTAGGGATCCTCTTGGAAGGAGTGATCACAGTATGGTTGAATTTAAAATACAGATGGAAAGTGCGAAGATAAAATCCAATACCAGGGTCCTGCGCTTGAACAAGGGGGACTACAATAGAATGAGGGAGGACTTGGCTAAAGTAGACTGGAAACAAAGATTTTATGGTGGGACAGTTGACGAGCAGTGGAGGACTTTCAAAGCAATTTTTCATAGTGCTCAGCAAAAGTATATTCCAGTGAAAAGGAAGGACTGGAAGAAAAGGGGTAATCTGCCATGGGTGTCTAAGGAAATAAGGGAGGCTATCAAATTGAAAGAGAAGGCATACAAAGTGGCCAAAAACAGCATGAAACTAGAAGATTGGGAAAACTTTAAAGGTCAACAGAAAGCCACAAAAAGAGCTATAAAGAAAAGTAAGATAGAACATGAGAAAAAAACTAGCACAGAATATAAAGACTGATAGCAAAAGTTTCTATAAATATAGAAAACGAAAAAGTGTGGCTAAAGTAAACGTTGGTCCTTTAGAGGATGAGAAGGGGAATTTAGTTATGGGATATGATGAAATGGCCGAGGCATTGAACAGGTATTTTGTATCGGTCTTCACAGTGGAGGACATTAATAACATGTCAGTAATTGACAAAGAGACGAACGTAGGTGAGGACCTGGAAACAATCATTATTACGGAAGAGGTAGTGTTGGGCAAGCTAATGGAGCTAAGGATTGATAAGTCTCCTGGCCCTGATGAATGCATCCCAGGGTACTAAACGAGATGGCGGGAGAAATAGCAGGTGCACTGGCGGTAATTTTCCAAAATTCGCTGGACTCTGGGGTAGTCCCAGCAGATTGGAAAACAGCAGATGTGACGCCACTGTTTAAAAAGGGAAGTAGACAAAAGATGGGGAATTACAGACCGGTTAGCTTAACCTCTGTAGTGGGGAAGATGCTTGAGACTATTATCAAGGAAGAAATAGCAGGGCATCTTGATAGAAATTGTCCCATTGGGCAGACGCAGCATGGGTTCATGAAGGGCAGGTCATGCTTGACAAATTGTTTGGAATTCTATGATGACATTACGAGCAAGGTGGACAATGGGGACCCAGTGGATGTGGTGTACCTAGATTTCCAAAAGGCCTTCGACAAGGTGCCGCACAAGAGGCTGCTGCATAAGATAAGGATGCATGGCGTTAGGGGTAAAGTATTAGCATGGATAGAGGATTGGTTGACTAACAGGAAGCAGAGAGTGGGGATAAATGAGTGCTATTCTGGTTGGCAATCAGTCACTAGTGGTGTGCCTCAGGGATCGGTGTTGGGACCGCAATTATTTACAATTTATAAAGATGATTTGGAGTTGGGGACCACGTGTAGGGTGTCAAAGTTTGCAGATGACACTAAGATGAGTGGCAGAGCAAAGTGTGCAGATGACTGAAACTTTGCAGAAAAACATAGATACATTGAGTGAGTGGGCAAAGGTCTGGCAGATGGAATACAATGTTAATAAATGTGAAGTTATTCATTTCGGTAGGAGTAACAGTAAAAAGGATTACTACTTGAATGGTAAAAAGTTGCAGCATGCTGCTATGCAGAGGGACCTGGGTGTCCTTGTGCATGAATCGCAGAAAGTTGGTCTGCAGGTACAGCAAGTAATTAGGAAGGCAAATGGAATTTTGTCCTTCATTGCTAAAGGGATTGAGTTTAAAAGCAGAGAGGTTATGTTGCAGCTGTATAGGGTACTGGTGAGGCCGCACCTGGAGTACTGTGTGCAGTTTTGGTCTCCTTACTTGAGAAAGGATATACTGGCACTGGAGAGGGTGCAGAGGAGGTTCACTAGGTTGATTCCGGAGTTGAGGGGGTTGGCTTATGAGGAGAGACTGAGTAGATTGGGATTATATTCATTGGAGTTCAGAAGAATGAGGGGGATCTTATAGAAACATATAAAATCATGAAGGGAACAGATAAGATACAAGTAGAGAGGATGTTTCCACTGGCAGGTGAAGCTAGGACAAGAGGGCATAGCCTCAAGATTAGAGGGAGCAGATTTAGGACTGAATTAAGAAGGAACTTCTTCACCCAGAGGGTTGTTAATCTATGGAATTCCTTGCCCAGTGAAGTAGTTGACGCTTCTTCAGTAAACGTCTTTAAAGCTAAGGTAGATATCTTTTTGAACAATAAAGGAATTAAGGGATACGGTGAGAGCGCGGGTAAGTGGATCTGAGTCCACGAAAAGATCAGCCATGATCTTATTGAATGGCAGAGCAGGCTCGAGGGGCCGGACGGCCTACTCCTGCTCCCAGTTCTTATGATCTTATGAAGATTCTATAGACTCTGGAACAGTTCCTATAGATTGAAGGGTAGCTAATGTAATGCCAATATTTAAAAAAGATAGAGAGAAAGCAAGGAATTATAGACCAGTCAGCCTGACGTCGGTAGTGGAGAAAATTCTAGAGTCCATTATCAAAGATTTTACAGCAGAGCACTTGGACAACAGTGGTAGAATCGGACAGAGTCAGCATGGATTTACAAGAGGGAAATCATGCTTAAATCTACTAGAATTCTTCCAAATTTAACAAGTAGAGTTGATGAGGGGGAGCCAGTGGAGGTGGTTTATTTGGACTTTCAGAAGGCTTTCGACAAAATCCCACATAAGAGATTAGCATGTAAAATTAAAGCACATGGGATTGGGGGGTAGTGTATTGCGATGGATAGAAAATTGGTTGGCAGACAGGAAACAAAGAGTAGGAATAAATGGGTCTTTTTCCAAATGGCAGGCAGTGACTAGTGGGGTACCGCAGGGATTGGTGCTAGGACCCCAGCTATTCACAATATACATTAATGATTTAGATGAGGGAACTAAATATAATATCTCCAAATTTGCAGATGACACAAACCTGGGTGGGAGGGTGTGTTGTGAGGAGGATGCAGAGGGGCTTCAGTGTGATTTGGACAAGTTGAGTGAGTGGGCAATGCATGGCAGATGCAGTATAATGTGGATAAATGTGAGGTTATCCACTTTGGTAGCAAAAACAGGAAGGCAGATTATATGAATGGCTATAAACAGAGAGGGGAATATGCAGCGAGACCTGGGTGTTCTCGTACACAAGTCGCTGAAGGTAAGCGTGCAGGTGCAACCAGCGATAAAAAGGAAAAATGGTATGTTGGCCTTCATAGCGAGAGGATTAGAGTACAGGAGCAGGGATGTCTTGCTGCAATTATACAGGGCCTTGGTGAGGCCACACCTGGAATAGCGTGCGCAGTTTTGGTCTCCTTATCTGAGGAAGGATGTTCTTGCTATAGAGGGAGTGCAGCGAAGGTTTACCAGACTGATTCCTGGGATGGCGGGACTGGCGTACGAGGAGAGATTGAGTCGGTTAGGATTATATTGCCAGAGGACTGGAGGACAGCGAATGTGGTACCAATATTCAAGCAGGATAGCAGGGATAAACCAGGTAATTACAGGCCGGTGAGTCTAACGTCAGTGGTAGGGAAATTATTGGAAAAAATTCTGAGACAGGATTAATCTCCACTTGGAGAGGCAGGGACTGATCAGGGATAGTCAGCATGGCTTTGTCAGGGGGAGATTGTGTCTAACAAATTTGATTGAATTTTTCAAGGTGGTGACTAGAGGTATAGATTAGAGTAAAGCAGTAGATGTGGTATACATGGATTTCATTAAGGCTTTTGATAACCAATCTCCCATGTGGGACCTTAAGAAAGTAAGAGCCCTTGGGATCCAGGGCAATTTGGCAAATTGAATTAAAAAATTGGCTTAGTGGAAGGAGGCAAAGGGCGATGGTAGAGGCTTGTTTTTGTGAATGGAGGCCTGCGACCAGTGGGGTACCGCAGGGATTGGTGCTGGGACCCTTACTGTTTGTAGCGTACATTAATGATTTAGACGTGAATATAGGAGGGTTGATCAGCAAGTCTGCAGATGACAAAAATTGGTGGAGTCGTAAATAATGAGGCGGAAACCTTAGATTACAGGACAATATAGATGGGCTGGTAAGATGGGCAGAACTGTGGCAAACGGAGTTTAATCCTGAGAAGTGTGAGGTGATGCATTTTGGGAGGACTAACAAGGCAAGGGAATATACAATGGATGGTAGGACCCTAGGGAGTACAGAGGGACTTTGGGGTGCTTGTCCATAGATCACTGAATGCAGCAGCACCACAGGTAGATAAGGTGGTTAGGAAGGCATACGGGATACTTGCCTATATTAGCCGAGGCATAGAATAAGAGGGAGGTTACAATGGAGCTGTATAGAACGCTGGTTAGGCTGCAGCTGGAGTACTGTGTACAGTTCTGGATGCCACACTATAGGAAGGATGTGATTGCACTGGAGAGGGTGCAGAGGACATTCACCAGGATGTTGCCTGGGCTGGAGCATTTCAGTTATGGAGAGAGACTAGATAGGCTGGGGTTGTTTTCCTTAGAGCAGAGAAGGCTGAGGGGGGGACCTGATTGAGGTATACAAAATTATGAGGGGCATTGATGGAATAGATAGGAAGAAACTTTTTCCCTTAGCGGAGAGGTCAATAACTAGGGGGCATAGATTTAAGGTAAGGGGCAGGAGGTTTAGAGGGGAGTTGAGGAAAACCCTTTTCACCGAGATGGTGGTTGGAATGAGGGGGGCAGTAGAGACAGTAACACTCATGACATTTAAGTAGTATTTAGATGATCACTTGAAAACGCCATAACATACAAGGCTATGGGCCAAGTGCGGGGAAGTGGGATTTGTTTTGGACAGGTGCTTGATGGTCGGCGCAGGCACGTTGGGCTGAAGAGCCTGTTTCTGTACTGTAAAACTCTATGACTCTATACTGGCTGGAGTTCAGAACAGTGATGGGGGATCTCATAGAAACATAAAATTCTAACAGGACTTGACAGGGCAGATGCAGGAAGGATGTTCCCAATGGTGGGGGAGTCCCGAACCAGGGGTCATAGTCTAAGGATACGGGGTAAACCTTTCAGGACTGAGACGAGGAGAAATTTCTTCACCCAGAGAGGTGAGTCTGTGACATCCACTAACACAGAAAGCAGTTGAGGCCAAAACATTGTATATTTTCAAGAAGGAGTTAGATATAGCTATTAGGGCAAAAGGGATCAAAGGATATGAGGGGGCAACTGGGAACAGGTTACTGCATTGGATGATCAGCCATGATCATAATGAATGGCACAGCAGGCTCGAAGGGCCGAATGGCCTACTCCTGCTCCTATTTTCTAAGAATAGTAGGGTGTCACAAGGATCGGTGCTGGGGCCTCAGCTATTTACACTCCATATTAATGATTCGGATGATGAGAGAGAGTGTAACGTAACTAAGTTTGCTGATGATACAAAGCTCGATGGAAAGGTAAGCTGCGGGGAGGATGTAGAGAGGCTGCAATGAGATATAGACAGGTTAAGTGACTGGGCAACAAGATGGCAAATGGAGTATAATGTAGGGAAGTATAAAGTTGTTCACTTTGGTTGTAAAAAGAGAAAAGTAGAATATTTTTTAAAAGGTGTGAAAATGGCAAGTGTTCAGAGAGATTCGGAGGTACTCGTACAAGGAACGCACAAAGTTAACATGCAGGTGCAGCAAGCTATTAGGAAGGCAAATGGCATGTTGGCCTTTATTGCATGGGGATTGAAGTACAAGAAGTCTTACTAAAATTGTACAGGGCTTTGGTGAGACAGGACCCGGAATACTGTGTGCTGTTTTGGTCTCCACATTTAAGAAAGGATATACTTGCACTGGAGGCAGTGCAGCGAAGGTTTGCTAAATTGGTCCCAGGGATGAGGGGGTTTTCCTTTGAGAGGCTGAGTAAATTGGGCCTATGTTCTCTGGACTTTAGAAGAATGAGGGGCGATCTAATTGAGACGTACAAGACTCTGAAAGGGCTTGATAGGGTAGAAGCTGTGAGATTGTTCTCACTGGTCAGGGAATCTAGAACACAGGGGTCAATCATTCAGGATGGAGATGAGGAGAAATTACTTCACTCAAAGGGTTGAGCATCTTTGGAATTCTCTACTTCAGAAGGTTGTGGATGCTCCATCACTGAATACATTTAAGGCTGGGATAGATAGATTTTTGGTCTCGCAGGGAAATCAAGGGATATGGGGAGCAAGCAGGAAAGTGAAATTGAAGCCCAAGGTTAGTCATGATCATATTGAATGGCGGAGCGGGCTTGATGGGCCATATGGTCTACCTCTGCTCTTATTTCTTGTGTTCTTGTGCGTACTTCTTGCAAATATATACTTTTATGCACTAGCGTCAATTAACCCTTTGAAGACCATCAACAAGTTTCACAAAAACTGTACTATCAGGTAAAGACAAACAGCAAAAGTAACGAAAATGTGAATGACATGCTAGAAAAGGAATGCAGATAAATGTCCATTGGCCCTTCCAGTTAATATTTAATTGGAAAACATGTTCGAGGCTTCCTGATCACAATCTGCAGCTATTCTGAAAGATATAAAAAAGCACTAAGTAGACTAAATTACAGGCTCTAAATTACGAGCATTACATACCAAGATTTTATTTAATACATTGCAAAAAAAAAATTTTCTAAATGAAACACCAAAACTATATTGGCCCAAATTTTGCACTCAGCTGCGGAGTGATGGCACTTGTTACTGAACTTGAAGAATGCTGCCCACAAAGATCTGGTGGTGCGGATTTCATCTTTTCAGGCATCCAGCAACAGCACTGTGATCAAGCAGGGTAAGTAACCACAATGAAGTATTCTCTCAGACAACAACCCACAAACTAAAATGCACTAACTATGCTTCACTTTCTAATAAATTTTAAAAGAGCAAAGTAAATGTTTGGGACATACAAATTAAAAACTGAAATAGCAAACTTTAAAAAAAGTTTCTTGGTTTTTACAATTTTATCATAATGGAAAAATATGACATTCCACAAATAAAATTAGGTTTTCCAGGGCCAGAAGTGTTCATCAGCCGTACAAGCTGAAAGGGAAAGTTGTCGGTTTAGTGATTTCTAGATTGCCATCTTTGTGGACTGCAACAGCCGTGGAGCAGCAAGGATCACTGACGGAAACATCTGGATTTCCACGTTTATCTACGCATATGTGGATGACAGAAGTTGCTGTCATATTCAGTTATAATGATAGCAAATGCTAACAATTTTGCTATTAAAACAAAAGCAAAATCTGGGCCAATATCCCAATTAAAATGTATCAATTGCTCAAATAAAAACAGCCAATTATAAAAGTAATTTCTGGGGAACAGAATTAATCAACATAAACTGGGTGAACCAGCAGCTACATAGCATTTTACTCCAACTATAAAAACTCAAGTTCAATTCTATTCAAGTGTTATTAGTACTATAAATTTAAGAGGATATGTTGTACTAATCTTGCTTGGATTTATAATTTTTCTGCGCAATCCAGTTACAAAGGTTTCAAGTGACAGACGTCACGGTAGATTTGAACAAACAAACCAGGAAAGAAAGTAGGTTTTTAAAAATCTTTTATTCTATTGAGAAGGCTAAGATGTGATTTGATAGAGGTATTCAAAATCATGAGGGGTCTGGACAGAGTAGATAGAGAGAAACTGCTCCCACTCGTGAACGGATCAAGAATGAGAGGGCACAGGTTTAAAGTATTGGGTAAAAGAAGCAAAAAAGTGACATGAGGAAAAGCTTTTTCACACGAGTGGTTAAGGTCTGGAATGCGCTGCATGAGAAGGTGAAGGAGACAGTTTCAATTGAAGCATTCAAAAGGAAGAATGTGCAGGGTTATGGGGAGAAGATGACGGAATTGCTCTTTCAGAGAGCCAGTGCTGACAGGACGGGCTGAATGGCCTCCTTCTGCACTGTAATGATTCTGATTCTATTACTTTACATCCAGGAACCTGAAGACAACCAAGCAATTGCAAAAGAAATTCAGACTTGATTGAATCTCATCAGCATAGACTAGCATTTAGGTCACAAATGGCACCCATTGTTATGTTCAGTACTTTTGCATACTAAAAGATACTCTAAGAAACGCATTATCAATATTGGCAACTGGGAAAATGATGCACATGGTCACAAGCTGACAGGCACTATCAAATGATCGTGTTGGCCAGTACAAGAGATCATCTGAAAAGTGAAAGTAGCAGAAATGCGAACAGCAGCAGTAAGCCAAGTTCAGATGGGCTGCCTGGCACTGTGAAACATGCAGAGAGCCAACTTTTTGCATTAAGGGCCTTAAATTATTGGTTAGAGTCATCAAGTTAGATTCTTTCTTCAACATTTGCTTGGCTGCCTTAGAGTCAGCAAGGAATCTCCTAAAGCTTTCCCTGAGTTAGAAACAAGCTTTATTTTTTTTTAAAAACCCCTTCCCAGGAAAGTTAGCAGAGAGTTCAGAGTATGTGATGGGGGTTCATTCATAACTTTTTGCGTATTTAGTAGTCTTGATCTGACTATGAAGGATTACCACCACTGCTTAAAACACTGAATACTCAATTATGCAGCTTAGCAGAATGCTGAGTAAGTTGAGAAAATCAAGGTCAAGAGTTAACAATTAAAAAATGGTAAAAGTGGACAACGGTGCTGCTATATGAAGTGGCCAGGTTGGAATTTTACAACAGCAACCAGTAGATTTTTGTTAACGGTATCAATGGATAAGAAAAACTGTAGGTAAATGGAGTTGAAGTACTAAATGGCAGAACAGGCTTCAGGGGCTGAATGATGTACTCCCACATTTCCATGAGATCAAACTAGATTTTCCGATGATACAAACAAACAAACAAGTAAATAAGACAGTCATAATTCTAATATTTTGCTTGTAAAATTAAACAAGGTCAAACCAAATTAATTTAAAATTCACAAACAAGCTAGAAAAAAATACCTTCAAAAACATCAATTTTGTCAGATTCCACATTTATTTCTGAAAACTATATATGGACTAACTGCTCGGAGAGGGCCCTAAAACTTAATTATACTTTAACACATGCAATCTGCAGCTTCAATGTTAAGACTAGGAGAATGGAGTCCACCATCATGTTGTCAGCAACACAGCAGACTGAAAATGAACATGAAAAGATTTTAATAGTGAGGTTTTTTTTCTACATCTAAAGATGGTCCAACATCCTCACGTTCCATTTATTGGTAAGCAAACTGAAGGTATGCAATATTAAATCTTTTTCATTCATTCGGGGATGTGGGCATCGCTGGCTAGGCCAGCATTTATTGCCCATCTCCAATTGCCCTGGAGAAGGTGGTAGTGAGCTGCCTTCTTGAGCCGTTGCAGTCCTTGGGGTGTAGGTACACCAACAGTGCTATTAGGAAGGGAGTTCCAGGATGTTGGCCCAGCGACAGCGAAGGAACAGCGATATAATTCCAAGTCAGGATGGTATGCGGCTTGGAGGGGAACTTGCAGCTGGTGGTGTTCCTGTGCATTTGCTGCCCTTGTCCTTCTAGGTGGCAGAGGTCACGGGCTTGGAAGGTGCTGTCAAAGGAGACTTGGTGAGTTGCTGCAATGCATCTTGTAGATGGTACTCACTGCTGACACTGTGCGTTGGTGGTGGAGGGAGTGAATGTTGAAGGTGGTGGATGGGGTGCCAATCAAGCGGGCCACTTTGTCCTGGATGGTGTTGAGCTTGAGTGTTGTTGGAGCCGCACCCATCCAGGCAAGTGGAGACGATTCCATCACACTCCTGACTTGCGCCTTATAGATGGTGGACAGGCATTGGGGAGACAGGAGGTGAGTTACTCGCCACAGAATTCCCAGCCTCTGACCTGCTCTTGTAGCCACAGTATTTATATGGCTACAGTTATTAAAACATTTGGGTGCAGCTTATAGGCAAACTAGAAATGATAATATGGAATTTTAATAATCAGTTTCCCATTTGTAAATGCAGGGGTCAATGAATTTAATTCTGCAGATTTGGACTAGTTTCTTAGACACACATTCCGGTACTGCGATAAGGTTACTAAGTATACACATTTATTTAGCTTCTTACCCAAATACTAATGTGCCATCCTTCTTAATCCCAAACTGTGCGTTTTGAATTCCCTTTCCATCTTGTACCAGTTTTCCATCACTCACAACATTACCCAAGCAACGTCCTGTGCTCATGTCAAAAAATCCGCCATTCTGAGCCACCAAACACTTCCTGGATTTCATAGTTTCCTGTACTGTTGCTCTGTAAGACTGACTGCATCCTCCTGGTTTTAGCGGTTCCAAAATTGAGACGGTTCTCAATGGATTATTCACCAAGGTGAAATGACCAGTGACAGCTTTAAGCTTTCCTTCATCAGTGGGAAAGTTTGAAACAAATACAGTAGTTTTAGCTATAGGAAGGTCTGTGGATTTATCAGCAGGCCAGGTTTCATGTGTCACATTTCCAAAAATTACAGGTTGACAATCTCTGACATATCTGTGAGTATGCGGAGATCCATGCTCCAAAGGGTAGTATGGAAACAGATCATTTAAAGTCGTCCTGCAAAAGGAGTATAAGATTGTCAAATTCATAAAAAAAGGCACAAAAATGTAAAACCAAGAAATAAAGAGCAAAATATAAAGTACTACAACCCAGCTCGATTTTCAAAATATTTAGTACATAATGGAGGGAATTTTAGCTCCCCAGGTGGGTAGGGGGTTCAAAACCTTTTAAAAAATGAGCAACCGTCCACTTCCAGTCTAAACGAGGCAGGTCAGTCACAAATATTTTAAGCAGGCTGCGTGCCTCCATTTTAACTTCACTTTTATTTTTAACACTTGCAAGCCGGGTTTCCTTGGCCTTGGGAAACGCAAATAAAAAGGAGACAATAACGCCCGGATCCTTCCGGTAAATGCCTTTACAACAATGCTGTTGGACAAGGAGAAACAGGAGTCCTTCCCCAAGGCCCAAGCAAACCTGTTCACTATATCAGAACTTCCCAAATCAAATTTCAAAGACTTTGAATGCTCCCAATCCCACATCCAAACCACAAAGGCCCAGATCTCTCCCTGACACACCTCTGCAATCCAAACCCCAAGGATCCCAAAACCTGTGTGACACTGAGGACACTGTGCACTCCATCGCTGCTTTCCCACCTGACAGGCAACCAGCCTGTCAATATGCCTGGCTGTCAGGCAAGAAATAATTTGAAAAAAATTAAAATATGCCAAATTTGGCAAAACCTGTGGGAAACTAGTACTTCCAGTTTTCCCATCTGCAAATCCTCTCCCCACTTCAGAGTTACGAGCCAATGACTGCAGTCCTATTGATGGCGCAGTTACCACTTAATGGAAACTTTCAAATAGGCCGCCCATGTTTCAATCTTCAACTAGTTCCCAATATATTAAAATCAACATCGATAGGTTTTGAGAAGATGCAATAAATGACATTTAATTTCCTTAAGAACACTATAATTCATGAATTTCAACTGCATTAGGCCTCAGCTCCGACTCCAATCAACATGTAATTGTGCTCAACTATTTGAGCTGCACGGTACATTATATAACAAAAAAACTTAATGCTTTTGTTGTAAGCTTTGTCTGAACTGCCTCAAACAAGATCTCTGCCGACAGTAAAGGACTATTCCTAACTGCACTCTTCTCCAAAATATATATTTAGGTATATACTCTAGCAAAATACATCTGACTAAATTCAGGATGGAGATCATTTTTGAGTACAGGAGCAAGGATGTATTACTGCAGTTATACAGGGCCTTGGTAAGAACAAATCTGGAGTAGTGTGGGCAGTTTTGGTCTCCTTATCTGAGGAAGGATGGTCTTGCCAAGGGAGTGCAAAGATGATTTACTAGGCTGACTCCTGGGATAGCAGGATTGATGTATAAGGAGAGATTGGGACAACTAGGCCTATAGATGAATGAGAGGGGCTCTCACAGAAACCTATAAAATTCTAACAGGACTAGACAGGTTAGATACAGGGAGGATATTCCTGATGACTGGGGAGTCCAGAACCAGGGGTCACAGTCTTAGGATACAGTGCATGCCATTTAGAACGGAGATGAGAAGTTTCTTCACTCAGAGGGTGGTGAACCTGTGAAATTCTCTACCGCAGAAGGCAGTGGAGGCCAAGTCATTAAATATTTCTTAATGACAAAGGGATCAAGGGATATGGGGAGAAAGTGGGAACAGGGTATTGAATTAGACGATGAACCATGATCTTTTTTGAATGGCAGGCCTGAACAGCCGAATGGCCTACTCCTGCTCCTATTTTCGATGTTTCTATGTTTTACAGAAACAGTCCTAGCGAAACACAGCTTATATTTGTTTACAGTGAGACACTATTTGGGAGGAGAATAAATAAATTAAATTACCTACATAAGGCTTTAGTTTTTTTTTAATTGTCTAAAATGTGGGCAACACTGGCAAAGTCACATATTACTCATCCCTGAAATTAATATAATGATGGACCTTCTTGAACAGCTGTAGTGTTTGTGCTGATGGTCTCAGAATGCTGTTCTGAAAGGAACTCTAGGCTGTTAGCCCACCAGTGATGAAGGAACAGCAGTTTAAATCAGGATGGACTGTGACCTAAAGGGGTCTATGCAAGTAATTGTGTTCTTATGATGTTGCTGCTCGTCTTTTGAGGTAAAAGTCGAGGGGCTGGGAAGTGCTGTCAGAGAAAGCTTGGCAAGCTGCTCCAGAGAGCAGTGAAAATACAGCTTTACAAGGAGCCAAATAATAGTGCTCTGAAGTATACTAGTTGCGAGGAGGTTAAATTTGTCAGTTTATATAAATGCACTGCAACTTAATTTTGAACACCAGTGTTACCCTAAAGATGACAGCAAATTCCCAATAAAAGATATTCAAGTGTGGGAAACCAAAGAGAACAAAAACTGTATTTGTCCATTTATAAATCAAGGCAAGACCAGTCATTTGCGATGGCAAAAGATGCAGTATTAAAATATAAGCAATAAAATGGTTTATACAAATGTACAATATTGAGTATTGTGTAGAGTTTTGGTCTCATCGAAGGATATATTTGCCATAGAGGGAGCACAATGGCGGTTCACCAGACTAATCCTTGGGATGGCAGATGTCTAATGAGGAGAGATTGAGGAAGCTGGGCCTTTATTCTCTAAATATCAAAGAATGAGAGGTGATCTCATTGAAACTTACAAAATTCTTACCGGGCGAGAGAAGGTGAATTTAGACAGGATGCTTCCCCCTGGTTGGTGAGTCTAGAACCAAGGGACATAATCTCAGAATAAGGGGTAGGCCATTTAAGACTGAGTTGAGGAGTAACTTCTTCACTCTGCAGAGAATCTTTGTAATTCTCTACCCCAGAGGACTGTGGAAGCTCAAACATTGAGCATGTTCATGACAGAAATCGATGGATATCTGGATACTAATGACATCAAGGGATATGGGAATGGTGTGGGAAAGTGGTGTTGACGTAGATGATCAGCCATGATGTAACTGAATGGCAGAGCAGGCTTGACGGGCTGAATGACCTACTCCTATGTTCCTAAAACAGTGATCAGCAGTACTCCTGCTTTGAAACAGGTTCCATTTTGCAACAGCTCAAGTACAACTTCATTTCTCAATCACAGGCACACATTAAATATATACCCGTCAAAACAAATCGTCTGAAAACACAGTAAAGCAAACATGGACCACTGAAAGTTTGCTGCACCCTGGTGGACATAGGTTAAATTGACATGTAAAAAAGCTTAAATTCACTGACAGCAAAACTATAATATGTTGGGAAGTTAGTGTTTGCAAACAATTCTTTGATAATGAATTTACTAAACCATGAAAAATAAACCAATATGAATGGTAATAATTTGAATTCAACATGTATTAAGCTCCAATATTAAAACATTAACTTTACAGTTTGAAACAGCTGGGCCATAAAATTCTACTAAAGTCCACTTAATCTTGAATCTCTTGCTTCAGGCTCATTAGAAAAGATAATGGATACTGTAAGCAATGCATTTGGAATTTTCCTTTATTGTAGTACTCATCACAAAGCAGACTATCCTCTTTTGATCACCACGAACAAACTTCTCCTGACAATTACAGCATCATACAGTACAGAAAGCAGCCATTCAGTCCATCATGCACATCCTTCCTAAAGTGTGGTGCCCAGAATAGGACCTATTATCTAACTAATATTAAAAGTTGTCTATATAAAACAATAATCTCATCTCATTTCAGATGATGTTTAAAAACCATCTTTACTCTGATGAACTAGATCACCTAACCTCAGTATTACAAGGGTATCTTGTAGTCAATGTCTAAGAAACAAAATCAACAGAAAAGCAACTGTCTCACCAAATTATTTGACCTGATATGGTACAATACTGTGCACACAATTGATTCACTCAGATACTGCTTTACAAAAAAGTTCAATTATGTCAGGAAACTAATCAGCCAGCACTTGCGTAACACTTATCACTACTGACTATACATGTAGCTTCTTCCAAATTAACATGCTGGACTGGTCCAAGTACTGAATGATCCATAATTTCTTCAAATACAATATCCATCATGTCTCAAGACGTTACGCACAACTTTAGGTACTTTATTTTATATACGTTATATATATATATATATATATATATATATATTTTGTTATGAAAGTGATTCGGTTTGTGATTGAGGCAGAGGGCAATGGTCGAGGGTTGTTTTTGCGAGTGGAAGCCTGTGACCAGTGGTGTACCACAGGGATCGGTGCTGGGACCCTTGCTGTTTGTAGTGTACATTAATGATTTTGACGGCAATATAGAAGGTATGATCAAAAAATTCGCAGATGACATGAAAATTGGTGGTGTCGTAAATAGTGAGGAGGAAAGCCTTAAATTACAGGACGATATAGATGGGCTGGTAAGATCGACGCAGCTGTGGCAAATGGAATTTAATCCTGAATTGGGTCGAGAGAAAAGGAAAGCAAGTTCCTTACTGTCTTAGACAGGGATTAACAGGCTCGACTGCAGAATAGCTGACCAGTCAAATCTGGTTGCTGCAGTTTTAGCTTCAAAAAGGTATAAATAGAAGTGTCTGGGTGCAGCCTGCAAGCTGAGTGTGGAGATTCAAGTTTGGTGAGTGGCAAATTTGGTGAAGGGGGTTACTTTTTCTACTTTTTTCATAATTTTTTAACCTTCCAGTATTTGGTTCCTGCTTTGGTGCAGTGGAAGGAGCTGTTTGGTTAATACCTGGTTATTCTACATATAATAGTTTGTAAAGTTAAGGTATGGCAGGGCATCTCTGCCGAGTGGAATGTACATCCTGCGGTATGTGGGAAGTCATGGACGCACGTGCCCTAGACAAACACATCTGCAGGAAGTGTCACTGGCTGCAGAAGCTTAAGCTCCGGGTTTTGGAACTCAAGCGGCAGCTGGAGTCACTTGTTGTGCATCCACGAGGCAGAGGACTACGTGGATAGCACGTTTAGGGAGGTGGTCACACTGCAGATTAGAAGTATGCAGGCAGTTACGGAATGGGTGACCGCCAGGTAGTCTAAGAGAACCAGGCAGGTAGTGCAGGAGTCCCCTGAGACGATCTCATTCGCTAATTGGTTTTCCATTTTGGATACTGGTGATAATGGTTCCTCAGAGGAATGCAGTCAGAGCCACGTTTGTGGCACCACAGGTGGCTCAGGTGCACAGGAGGGGAGGAGAGGAGTGGAAGAGTAGTAGTGATAAGGGATTCGTTAGTTAGGGGAACAGATAGGTGTTTCTGCGGCAGTAAACGTGACTCCAGGATGGTGTGTTGCCTCCCTGGTGCCAGGGTCAAGGATCTCACGGAGCAGCTGCAGGACATTCTTCTGGGGGAGGGTGAACAGCCAGAGGTCATGGCCCACATCGGTCCCTATGACATAGGTAAGAAAGGGGAAATGAGGTCCTGAAAGCAGATTTGAGAGAGCTAGGAAGGGGATTAAAAAGGACCTCTAAAGCAGTAATCTCAGGATTACTCCCAGTCTCACATAAAAGTGAGCACAGGAATAGGAGAATTGAGCAACTGAACACATGGCTGGAGAACTGGTGTAGGAGGGAGGGCATCAGGTTTCTGAGATATTGGGACCGGTTCTGGGGCAGGTGGGACCTGTACAAGATGGAAAGGTTGCACCTTAACAGGACTGAGGCAAATATCCTCAGAGAGATTTGCTAGTGCTATTGGCGAGGGTTTAAACTAAACTGTCAGGAGGATGGGACCTGAGAGGGAGCTCAGATTGGAGGGAAGCAAAACTGGTAACTTGTCAGGGGTGTGGGAACCAGAAGCAAGTATTAGAGTGGAATACCCAAGATGTACAGAATACTGGGGGAGATAGATGGCACAACAGTAGAGAATAGTACATTAGGTGGGGCCAGAATAAGGGAGAAAGTAATAAAGTCTGAATTAGGGTTAATGTGCATGTATGTGATTGCACAGCGTGGTTAAGACGACTGGAAGTACAGGTGCAGATTGCCGTGTGGAAATATGATGTGGCTATAACAGAGACCTGGCTCAAAGAAGGGCAGGACTTGGTGTTAAATATTCCTGGATACAAGGTGTTCAGGAAAGATAGCCAAGGGCAAAAAGGGGGAGGGGTGGTGGTGGTTTTGATTGAGAGCATTGCAGCGCTGGAGGGAAAGGATGTCCCAGAGGGGTAGAGGACAGAATCAATTTGACAAGAGTAAAGAACAAAAAAGGTGCAGTTACACATTGTTTGGTGTTGTCTATAGGCCACCAGCTAGCGGGAAGGGAGGGACAAATTTGCAAGGAAATTACAGAAAGGTGAAAAAATTATAGGGTAGTTATAATGGGGGACTTTAACTATCCAAACATAGACTGGGATAATAGGGTAAAGGGCAGTGAGGGGCAAGAGTTCCTACAGTATGTTTAGGAAAGTTTTCTACAACAGTATGTTGCTAGTCCAATGAAAAAGGAGGCACTGCTAGACCTGGTTCTTGAGAATGAGGTGGGCCAAGTGGACCAAGTATCAGTAGGACAGCATTTAGGGGATAGTGATCATTGTATCATAAGGTTTAGGCTGACTATTGGAAAAGGACAAAGAGCAATCCATACTAAGAATAATTAACTGGGGGAAGGCTAACTTCCAAGGGGTAAGAATGGAGCTATAAGCTGGCTGGAAAACTGGTAGATGAACAAGGGGCTACCTTCAAAGGAGAGTGTGTTCGGGCACAGTCAAGGTATGTCCCCTCTAAAGGGAAAAGTAAGACAAACAAATCCACAGCTCCCTGGATGAGGAAATAGGTAGAAATTAAGATGAAGAAAAAGTGAGCTTACGACAGACGCCAGGCAGAAAATGCTATTGAGAATCAGGCTGGTGGTCCAGAGGGGAAATGTAAAAGCAAATAAGAGAAGCAAAGAGAGAGCATGAAAAGAGACAGACAGCTAACATTAAAGGAAATCATGAAGTTTTCTATAGGCCTATAAATAGTAAAACGGTGGTAAAAGGAGGAGTGGGGCTGATTAGGGGTCAGAAAGCGGAGTTACATATGGAGGCAGAGGGCATAGCTGAGGTATTAAATGGATACTTTGCATCTGTCTTTACCAAGGAAGATGCAGCAACCTAGATAATGTTGAAAGAGGAAGTAAGTAAAACTGATGAAGTATTAGATAGGCTGTCTTTACTTAAAGTGGATAAAGCGCCAGGGCCAACCTGAGGGAAGTAAGGGTTGAAATCGCAGAGGCCACTGGCCACTGGAAAATCGACTGGCCATAATTCTTCAGTCTTCCTTAGACTCAGGAGTGATTTCAGAGGACTGGAGAATTGCAAACGTTACACCTTTTTTTGAACAAGGGTGTAAAGATAAGCCCAGCAATTACAGGCCAGTCAGTTTAACTTCAGTGGTGGGAAACCTTCCAGAAAAATAATTCGGGACAAAAATCAATAGCCGCGCAGACAAATGCCAGTTAATTAAAGAAAACCAGGTTTAACTAACTTGCTGGAGTTTTTTTGAGGAGATAACAGAGAGGGTTGATGAGGGTAATGCTATTGATGTGGTGCACATGGACTTTCAAAAGGCATTTGATACAGTGTCACACAACAGACTTGTGAGCCAATTTGTAGCTCGTGGAATAAAAGGGACAGTAGCAACATGGATACGAGTGACAGGAAACAAAGAGTAGTGGTTAATGGACATTTTTCAGGCTGGAGGAAGGTTTGCAGTGCAGTTCCCCAGGAATCAGTGTTGGAATCCTTCCTTTTCCTGATCCACATTAATGACCTAGACCTTGGTGTACAGGGCACAATTTCAAAGTTTGCAGATGATACGAAATTTGGAAGCATTGTGAACGGTGAGCAGGGTAGTGTAGTACTTCAAAAGGACATAGGCAAGTTGGTGGAATGGGCAGACAGGTGGCAGATGAAGTTCAATGCAGAGAAATGTGAAGTGATTCCTTTTGATAGGAAGAACATGGAGAGACAATATAGAATAAAGGGTACAATTCTAAAGGAGCTTTTGGAGCAGAGGGACCGAGGTGTATATGTACGCAAGTCATTGAAGGTGGCAGGACAGGTTGATAGAGCAGTTAATAAAGCATACAGTATCCTAGGCTTTGTTAATAGGGGCATAGAGTAAGGAAGTTATGTTGAACTTGTATAAGACACTAGTTCAGCCTCAGCTGGAGCATTGCGTCCAATTCTGGGTGCCGCACTTGAGGAAAGATGTGAGGGCATTGGAGAGAATACAGAAAAGGTTCATGAGAATGGTTCCAGGGATGAGGAATTTCAGTTATGAAGATAGATTGGAGAAGTTAGGACTGTTTTCCGAGAAAAGACTGAGAAGTATTCAAAATCATTAGGGGTCTGGACAGAATAGATAGAGAGAAACTGTTCACATTCATGAAAGGACCGAGAACAAGAGGGCACAGATTTAAAGTATTTGCTAAGAGAAGCAAAAGTGACATGAGGAAAAACTTTTTCATGCAGCAAGTAGTTAAGGTCTGGAATGTGCTGCCTGAGAACATGGTGGAGGCAGGTTCAATTGAAGCATTCAAAAGGGAATTAAACAGTTATATGAAAAGGAAGAACGTGCAGGGTTATGGTGAAAAGGCAAGGGAATGGAACTGAGGGGGTCGCTCTTTCAGAGAGCTGGTGCAGACATGATGGGCTGAGTGGCCTCTAACGATTATGAAATTCTACCAGCTGCCATGATGGGATTTGAAACCATGCCCCAGGGCATTAGCCTGGGCCTCTGGATTACTAGTTCAGTGACATTACCACAATGCCACCGGCATAGGGTAGATGCTGAGAGGATGCTTCTCCTCATGAGGGAATCTAGAACAAGGGGGTACAGTTTCAAATTCAGGGGTCTCCCATTTAAGATGTAGATGAGGAATTTCTTCTCAGAGGGTCGTTAGTGTTTTGAATTATCTTCCCTTTCGAGCAGTGGAGACTGGGCCATTGAATATATTCAAGGCGGAGTTAGATTATTGATTGACAAGGGAGTCAAGGCTTATGGGCAGCAGGCAGGAAAATGGAGTTAAGGCCACAATCAGATCAGCCATGATCTTACTGAATGACGGAGCCGGCTCAAAGGGCCAAATGGTCTACTCCTGTTCCTATTTATGTTCTTATGTATTATTCTGTAATCACTTGAATAGGTGTTGCTTGAGGCTCTTGCAAATAATTTTAGTTTTAGAATCAATTTATAATATACGTGTTACAATTCTGACTCCCTCAACTCTCTAGTTGTAATCATAGCAAATGCAGTTCCCATAAGCAATCCCGCATCAACCCCATCCCATGATCTTTGGGAATGATCCTTTGCAGCCTATAAACAGTTAACAGATTTCCATTGTTCATATTCCCTTTTACCACTGCCAAATAAGCCAATTTTAACTTTCTGTTCAAGTTCTTCTGCATTCTCGTATTCATTTACCGCTTTCACCTTCTAGTCATTTACTTGAAATTTTGAACCCTTTGATGCAAGAGACATTTATTCCGCACAAACAGCCACGAATTGTTACAATTCACTCTGTCCCTCTCTCCACTTATATCCACAGAAAAATTGCAGCTTCCATTCTCAAACCTGTATTCTAATTGTTGTAAAACGTACACCCTATTAGAGTCATAGAGTTATACAGCACAGAAACAGGCCCTTCGGCCCGTGTCTGCGCTGGCCATCAAACCCATCTACTCTAATCCCATTTTCCAGCACTTGGCCTGTAGCCTTGTATACTATGACATTTCAAGTGCTCATCTGGATACTTCTTAAATGTTGAGGGTTCCTGCCTCTACCACCCCTTCAGGCAGTGTGTTCCAGATTCCAACCATCCTCTGGGTGAAATTTTTTTTCCTCAAATCCCCTGTAAACCTCCTGCCCCTTACCTTAAATCTATGCCCCCTGGTTCTATTAGTGTCATGAATGGGAGCAAGATTTGACTGTGCATATATTTTCTTCTACTCCAAAAGGCTGAAAACACTACATTGTCAGAATATCATTCAGGCTAAAGCTAATCAAATTTACTTGCATGTGTTTTAACTGCACAGATGTAACAGATTATGCAACAAATGATCAGCAATAAAGTGTTTGGCTACATAAAACATTTAAACTGTTTACAGAAATAATTGGAAAACTCTTCATGCCAGGTTCACTCAGCATATGATGAGCATAACATGGGTGGCAATTCTACTCAGATAGTTGAATCACTGCCAATAACATGGAAACAAGCAATCAAGACGAACTAGCATCAAGATAGGGGACATTAGTAATACATGTACTACTTCAAGTAAGCTTTTGATAGTCCAGACAAAGCAGTCCTTTTACACAACACATGATTGTTTGAAGAATGCCCAGATTTTTTTCCTTAACAGGCAGGTAATTACAGTCAGAGTTTTACAGCACAGAAACAGGCCCTTCGGCTCAATGAGCCTATGCCGACCATCAAGCACCCATCCTAACTAATCCCATTTCCTCGCACTTGGCCCATAGCCTTGTATGTTATGGCATTTCAAGTATTTTTTGAATGTCGTGAGTGTTCCTGCCTCTACCACTCCTTCAGGCAGTGAGTTCCAGATTCCAACCATCTTCTGGGTGAAAAAATTCCTCAACTCCCCTCTAAACCTCCTACCCCTTACGCTAAATCTATGCCCCCTAGTTATTGATCTCTCCGCTAAGGGAAAAAGTTTCTTCCCATCTATCCTATCAATGCCCCTCAATTTTGTATACCTCAATCAGGTCCCCCCTCAGCCTCCTCCGCTCCAAGGAAAACAACCCCAGTCTATCTAGTCAGTCTTCATAGCTGCAATGCTCCAGCCCAGGCAACATCCTGGTGAATCTCCTCTGCACCCTCTCCATTGCAATCACATCCTTCCTATAGTGTGGCGACCAGAACTGTACACAGTACTCCAACTGTGGCCTAACCAGCGTTTTATACAGCTCCGTCATAACCCCCCTACTCTTATATTCTATGCTGTGGCAAATAAAGGCAAGTATCCTGTAAGCCTTCCTAACCACCTTATCTACCTGTGCTGCTGCCTTCAGTAATCTATGGACAAGCACCCAAAGGTCCCTCTGTACTCCCTAGGGTCCTACCATCCATTGTATAATCCATTGTTAGACCTCCCAAAGTGTATCACCTCACACTCTCAGGATTAAACTCCATTCACCACTGCTCCACCCATCTTACCAGCCCATCTATATCGTCCTGTAGTCTAAGGCGATCCTCCTCACTATTTACAACACCACCAATTTTTGTGTCGTCTGCGAACTTACTGATCATACCTCCAATATTCACACCTCAATCATCAATGTACACTACAAACAGTAAGGGTCCCAGCACCGATCTCTGCAGTACACCACTTTGTTAGAGATACAGCACTGAAACAGCCCACCGAGTCTGTGCCGACCATCAACTACCCATTTATACTAATCCTACACTAATTCTATATTCCTACCACATCCCCACCTGTCCCTATATTTCCCTACCACCAACCTATACTAGGGGCAATTTATACTGGCCAATTAACCTATCAACCTGCAAGTCTTTGGCATGTGGGAGGAAACCGGAGCACCCGGAAGAAACCCACGCAGACACAGGGAGAACTTGCAAACTCCACACAGGCAGTACCCAGAATTGAACCCGGGTCGCTGGAGCTGTGAGGCTGCGGTGCTAACCACTACGCCACTGTGCCGCCCCTGGTCACAGGCTTCCACGCCCATAAACAACCCTCTATCATCACCCTCTGTCTCCTGCCATTAAGCCAATTTTGAATCCAATTTGCCAAATTACCCTGGATCCCATGGGCCTTTACTTTCTTAATCAATCTCCCATGTGGTACCTTATCAAAAGCTTTACTGAAGTCCATGTAAACTACATCAATTGCTTTACCCTCATCTACACCTCTAGTCACCTCCTCAAAAAATTCAATCAAATTTGTTAGACATGATCTCCCCCTGACAAAGCCATGCTGACTATCCTTGATTAATCCCTGCCTCTCCAAGTGGAGATTAATACTGTCTCACAATTTTTTCCAATAATTTCCCTACCATTCATGTTAGAATATTAATTTCTAGCACCCATGTTTATTAGACCAAAGGGATAGTTTACCATGATCACAGTCACACAAGATATAATTTGTGACTTTGATAAGGCAGTTTCAGTCCTGTGACAGGGGTGGAAACTAGATTGGAGGGATTCAAACAGAGCCCCAGAAAAGATATGCACTGATTTGACAGGCAACAGCACAATCAAGGACTCTGGAGAGGAAAGGGAGGTTGGAGTGGGGCAGTAGTTTGCATGGATGAGGCGTCAAAGATGGCTTTTTAAAAAAAAAGGATGATGGCAGATTTGATAGGGAGTGTGACAGTACCTGAGCAGAAAACACCATTAAGATCAGCGAGCAGGAGCTAGGAAGGGAAGTTGGGTGGTCAGCAGTTTGGAGGGAATTGTGTAATACAATCACAATCATAGAAAGTTTACGGCACAGAAAGAGGCCACTTGGCCCATCATGTCTGTGCCAGCTGAAAAACAAGCCACCCAACCTAATCCCACCTTCCAGCATTTGGTCCGTAGCCCTGCAGGTTACAGCACTTGAGGTGCATATCCAAACACCTTTTAAATGAGTTGAGGGTTTCTGACTCTACTATCCTTTCGGGCATTGAGCTCCAGACCCCCACCATGATCTGGGTGAAAAATAAATTCCTCATCACCCCTCTAATCTTTCTACCAATCACTTTAAATCTATGCCCCCTAGTCACTGACCCCTCTGCTCAAGTGAATAGGACCTTCCCATCCACTCTATCCAGGCCCCTCACAATTTTGTACATTTCAATCAAATCTCCCCTCAGCCTTCTCTGTTCCAAGGAGAACAACCCCAGCTTATCCGGGGCGGCACAGTGGCGCAGTGGTTAGCACCGCAGCCTCACAGCTCCAGCGACCCGGGTTCAATTCTGGGTACTGCCTGTGTGGAGTTTGCAAGTTCCCCGTGTCTGCGTGGGTTTCCTCCGGGTGCTCCAGTTTCCTCCCACATGCCAAAGACTTGCTGGTTGATAGGTTAATTGGCCATTATAAATTGCCCCTAGTATAGGTAGGTGGTAGGGAAATATAGGGACAGGTGGGGATGTGGTAGGAATATGGAATTAGTGTAGGATTAGTATAAATGAGTGGTTGATGGTCGGCACAGACTCGGTGGGCCGAAGGGCCTGTTTCAGTGCTGTATCTCTAAACCAAACTATCCAATCTTTCCTCATAGCTGCATTTTTCCAGTGCTGGCAACATCTTTGTAAATCTCCCCTGTACCCTCTCTAGTGCAATTACTTCCTTTCTGTAATGAGGTGAACAGAACTGCACACAATACTCATGTTGTGGCCTAACTAATGATTTGTACATTTCCAACATAACCTCCCTGCTCTTATATTCTATACATCAGCTAATAAAGGAAAGGATTCCATATGTCTTCTTAACCACCTTATCGACCTGTCCTGCTAGCTTCAGGGATCTGTGGACATTCACTCCAAGGTCCCTCACTTCCTCTACACCTCAGTATTTTCCCATTAATCGTGTATGCCTTCGCCTTGTTTGACCGCCACAAATGCATAAACTCACTCTTCTCCAGGCTAAATTCCATTTGCCACTTTTCTGCCCACCTGACTAGTTCATCGATATCTTCCTGCAGTCTACTGCTATCATCCGCTATCAACCACACGGCCAATTTTTGTGTTGTCTGCAAACTTCTTGATCATGACCTCTACATTTACGTCCAAATCGTTTATACCACAAAAAACAGGGGACCCAGTACTGAGCACTGTGGAACGCCACTGGAAACAGCCTTCCAGTCACTAAAATATCCATCGATCCTTTGTTTCCGCCACTGAGCCAATTTTGTATCCAGCTTGCTACCTGTCCCGGTTCCCATGGGATTTTTTTTTAAACCAGTCTACCATGTGGGACCTTGTCAAAAGTTTTGCTAAAATCCACATGGGTTACATCAACTGTGGAGATGATGTTTAAGACGACAGTTAACTTTGCATTACAGGGTGATCCTGGAATAGTGAGCAGTTTTAGCAGAAGCAGGGCCCAATAATGCTTTTGGCAGTCCTGCAAGATTTGGCGATGAATGGCTAAACCAGTTGTCTGCCATAAACTTTTAAGTCTATGTCTCTTGGACTTAAGGGAGTGGACAAGCAGGGTACCAAGGGAACAACCAAGGTGTGAGTGTGTAATGGCTTTATTGGGGACTAGAGTCCATTGACCCAATTCCCTCCAAACTGACCATCCAACCTCCCTTCCTGGCCCCCATGTTAGCTGATATGGTTCTCTCTTCTCAGGTACCCCTCCCTATCAAAGGTGGAGGTGAGAGTGTGATTGATCAAATCAGTAACTACAGAAATGTTGTTGTGAATAGAGGGCCAAAGTTTAGATTGTGTGGGATTTTGAAAGTGCAGTTGTAAAGTGAAGTGGAGAATAGTTCTTTTGTTAAAACAGGGCAGACACAGAAATATGCGGGATTGGGATGAGGATGTGGAAGTGATCAGAGATGGCCTTATCTGTGGTTGACATGATGCGAGTAGCAAGGCTACATGACATGGCAAGGTTGAGGGGGTGACTGCAAACATGGACAGGGAAGTTGAGATTGACAGAGAGAAATTAAGGGAGGAGAGGAAGGCATTGAACTCAGGAGAGATAGAATGATGAGTTGAGATGTAGGCTGAAATCACCAGGATGAGAAGTCACTCAATGCCAAGGCTGAGAGAAAAGCAGTGAAGATATCTTGGTGAGAAATTGGTGTGGTACTTGAGTGGGCGGTAGAAAACAAGCACTTTAAAATTCAAGCCGAAAGAGGTGGAACAAGGTAAAATGCTCAAAGTAAAAAAAACTTTCCAGAGGAGTAGGTGTGATTAAACAATAAGAGCCACACCGCCACTGCAGCAGTTTGGGCAGGGCAAACAGTGGAAGGTATAACCAGACAGGGAGGCTTCATTTAGGGGAAAGGCATCATCACTCCTCAGCAAGGTTTTGTTAAGATGTTGTCGATGCGGTCATCTCCAATAAGCTCATGGATGGCAAGGACCTTGTCACAGGTGAACAGACATCTTGGAGGGAGATTTGGAGGGGGCAGAGAGAGTTGATCTGATGCTAGAGTTCACAGGGTCAACACTAGCAGGAGTGCGTGAGATGCGAAGGAGGTAAGAAAAATTATTCCCCAGAGGACAGTAAGGCCTGTTGCTTACAAAGAGGCAGTGGCAAGTGCCTCGATGGTCCCTTTGCAGGATGCCGAGAGGCGCACAATGGGGACCTGTAGGTTTATCCAAGAGGGAATTGCCCTGCAATGGCAGCAGTGTAAGAAGGTCAATGAGTGCTGAACAGTTGGGGCTGCAGAGTATGTCAGGGGATTAATGAAGTGAGGCATGATAAGAGAGAGGGGTCTAGAAAGGGTAAAGAGAAAATAATAAACAAGTGGGAGAAAAAACAGGAAATAAGAATGATGGGTTTGAAAATTGATTGTGGGGCAGAAAAATGGCAATGAAATTGGAAGTCCAAATAAGATCCAGAGGTAGTGGAGAAACGGACACGCCCAGGAGAATGAATTTCTGGCCAGAAACCAGGCTGTAGCTGAAGCTGAAATACCTGCAGGACAATCATAAGCTCAGCAGGAAACCACAGCAGTGGGGAACGGGCCATAGGGGAGGCAAAGGTACTTTAACATTTAAGCAACTGAATTGCAGATTAGAGACACAGGAGCTAAGTCTCACGGTGTAGTCCAGTGAAGCATAGGCTTGATTTCCATAAAATCTGGAAGCCAAATTTGAGAGCAGTTCCAGTGCTCACTGAGAAAAACAAAGAGCAAGCTTGGTCAGGGAATGGATAGTTGGTCCAGATAACTTCAAACTAGCAGTAAATTTGTATTTAAGGCTAAAAGTGCACCCACTATTAGAGTAAGGGCAACTTAAAACAGTAGAAGAGAGGAGATTGAATGAGAAAGAGCAAAAGGATGAACAGATGGCGAACATAGAAAATAAGAGTAGGAGTAGGCCATTTGGCCCTTCGAGCCTGTTCTGCCATTCATCATGATCGTGGCTGATCATCCAACTCAGTAATCTGTTCCCGCTTTCGCCCCATACTCTTTGATCCCTTTGAACCCAAGAGCTAAATCTAACTCCTTCTTGAAAACATGCAATGTTTTGGCCTCAACTACGCACTGTGGTAGCGAATTCCACAGGTTCACCACTGAGTGAAGAAGTTTCTCCTCATCTCAGTCCTGAAAAAGGTTTACCTCGTATCCTTAGACTATGACCCCTGGTTCTGGACTCCCACACCATCGGGAACATCCTTCCTGCATCTACCCTGTCAAGTCCTGTTAGAATTTTATAGGTTTCTATGAGATCCCCCCCTCACTCTTCTGAACTCCAGCAAATATAATCCTAACTGACTCAATCTCTCCTCATACGTCAGTCCCACCATCCCAGGAATCAGTCTGGTAAACCTTTGCTGCACTCCCTCTATAGCATGAACATCCTTCCTCAGATAAGGAGACCAAAACTGTACACAATATTCCAGGTGTAGCCTCACCAAGGCCCTGTATAATTGCAGCAAGACATCCCTGCTCCTGTACTCAAATCCTCTTGCTATGAAGGCCAACATACCATTTGCCTTTTTTACCGCCTGTTGGACCTGCATGCTTACCTTCAGCGACTGGTGTACGAGAACACCCAGGTCTCGCTGCATATTCCCCTCTCTGTTTATAGCCGTTCAGATAATAAGCTGCCTTCCTGTTTTTGCTGCCAAAGTGGATAACCTCACATTTATCCACATTATACTGCATCTGCCATGCATTAGCCCACTCACTCAACTTGTCCAAATCACCCTGAAGCCTCTCTGCATCCTGCTCACAACTCACCCTCCCACCCAGTTTTGTGTCATCTGCAAATTTGGAGATATTACATTTAGTTCCCTCATCTAAATCATTAAAATATATTGTGAATAGCTGGGGTTGTAGCAACGATCCCTGCGGTACCCTACTAGTCACTGTCTGCCATTCGGAAAAGACCCATTTATCCCTACTCTTTGTTTCCTGTCTGCCAACCAATTTTCTATCCATCGCAATACACTACCCACAAACCCATGTGCTTTAATTTTACACGCTAATCCTGCTGACTTCACCTGTGAGAAGTGCACCCAACTCCAGCTCTTCACAGACCGCGTTAGGGAACTGGAGCTGGATGAACTTCGGATCATTCAGGATGCTGAGGGGGTGATAGCGAGCAGTTATAGGGAAGTAGTGACACCTAAGTTACAGGATAAAGGTAGCTGGGTGACCGTCAGGGGAGGGAAAGGGAATAGGCGCACAGTGCAGGGACCCCCTGTGGCCGTTCCCCTCAATAATAAGTATACCGTTTTGGAGACGGTTGGGGGGGGTGGGGGAACGACCTACCAGGGGAAAGCCACAACGGCCAGGTCTCTGGCACTGAGCCTGGCTCTGTGGCTCAGGAGGGAAGGGGGGAAGAATAGGAGAGCGATAGTGATAGGAGATTTAATGGTTAGAGGAACAGACAGGAGATTCTGTGGTCGCGAACGAGACTCCCGGATGGTATGTTGCCTCCCAGGTGCCAGGGTCAGGGATGTCTCGGATCGAGTCTACGGGATTCTTAAGGAGGAGGGGGAGCAGCCAGAAGTCGTGGTACACATCGGTACCAATGACATGGCTAGGAAAAGGGATGAGGACCTGAAAAGCAAATATAGGGAGTTAGGTTGGAAGCTAAAAGGCAGGACGAGCAGGATAGTAATCTCAGGATTGATACCGGTGCCACGTGCTAGCGAGGCTAGAAACAGAGAACGAGTGCAGCTGAACACGTGGCTACAGAGCTGGTGTAGGAGGGAGGGCTTCAGATATGTGGATCATTGGGATACCTTCTGGGGAAGGTGGGACCTGTGCAAGAGGGACGGGTTGCATCTGAACTGGAGGGGCACCAATACTCTGGGCGGGAGGTTTGCTAGCGCTCTTTGGGAGGGTTTAAACTAGTTTGGCAGGGGGATGGGAACCGGAGCTACGGATCAGTGGATGGGGTAGCTGTTGAACAGGTAGATACAGAGTGCAGAGAGTCTGTGAGGAAGGTTAGACAGTTGACAGGGCAAAGTTGCAGCCAGTATGATGGGTTGAAGTGTGTCTATTTTAACGCAAGAAGTGTCAGGAATAAGGGTGATGAACTTAGAGCATGGATCAGTACTTGGAGCTATGATGTTGTGGCCATTACGGAGACTTGGATGTTGGATGTTCCGGGGTTTAGATGTTTCAAAAGGAATAGGGAGGGAGGTAAAAGAGGTGGGGGAGTGGCATTGCTAATCAGGGATAGTATCACAGCTGCAGAAAGGGAGGTCGTCAAGGAGGGTTTGTCTACTGAGTCATTATTGGTGGAAGTCAGAAACAGGAAAGGAGCAGTCACCTTGTTGGGCGTTTTCTATAGACCCCCCAATAGCAACAGAGACATGGAGGAACAGATTGGGAGGCAGATTTTGGAAAGGTGCAGAAGTAACAGGGTTGTTGTCATGGGTGACTTCAACTTCCCTAATATTGATTGGAACCTCCTTAGTGCAAATAGTCTGGATGGAGCAGTTTTTGTCAGGTGTGTCCAGGAAGGTTTCCTGACTCAATATGTAGATAGGCCAATTAGAGGGGAGGCTATGTTGGACTTGGTGCTTGGCAACGAACCAGGCCAGGTGGCAGATCTCTCGGTGGGAGAACATTTCGGTGATTGTGATCATAACTCCCTGACCTTTACTATAGTCATGGAGGGGGACAGGAACAGACGGGATGGGAAAATATTTAATTGGGGGAGGGGAAATTACAATGCTATTAGGCAGGAACTGGGGAGCATAAATTAGGAACAGATGTTCTCAGGGAAATGCACGACAGAAATGTGGAGGTTGTTTAGGGAGCACTTGCTGCGACTGCTGGATAGGTTTGTCCCGATGAGGCAAGAAAGGGATGGTAGGGTGAAGGAACCTTGGATGACAAGAGATGTGGAACAGCTAGTCAAGAGGAAGAAGGAAGCTTACTTAAGGTTGAGGAAGCAAGGATCAGACAGGGCTCTAGAGGGTTACGGTAGCCAGGAAGGAACTGAAGAATGGACTTCTCTTTGGCCTCCTTATCTCGAGAGACAACGGGTAAGCGCCTGGAGGTGGTCAGTGGTGTGTGGAGCAGCGCCTGGAGTGGCTATAAAGGCCAATTCTAGTGTGACAGGCTCTTCCACAGGTGCTGCAGAAAAATTTGTTTGTCTGGGCTGTTACACAGTTGGCTCTCCCCTTGCGCCTCTGTCTTTTCACCTGCCAACTATTAAGTCTCTTCGACTCGCCACACTTTAGCCCCGCCTTTATGGCTGCCCGCCAAAAGGAAGCTTACTTAAGGTTGAGGAAGCAAGGATCAGACAGGGCTCTAGAGGGTTACAAGGTAGCCAGGAAGGAACTGAAGAATGGACTTAGGAGAGCTAGAAGGGGACATGAAAAAGTCTTGGCGGGAAGGATTAAGGAAAATCCCAAGGCGTTCTACACTTTTGTGAGGAACAAGACGATGGCCAGAGTGAGGGTAGGGCCGATCAGGGATAGTGGAGGGAACTTGTGCCTGGAGTCGGAGGTGGTAGGGGAGGTCCTAAATGAATACTTTGCTTCAGTAGTCACTAGTGAGGGGGACCTAGTCGTTTGTGAGGACAGCGTGAGATAGGCTGATATGCTCGAACAGGTTGATGTTAAGAGGGAGGATGTGCTGAAAATTTTGAAAGACATGAGGACAGATATGTCCCCGGGGCCAGACGGGATATACCCAAGGATATTACAGGAAGCGAAGGAAGAGATTGCCGCGTCTTTGGCGATGATATTTGCGTCCTCACTGTCCACTGGAGTAGTACCAGATGATTGGAGGGTGGCAAATGTTATTCCCTTGTTCAAGAAAGGGAATAGGGATAACCCTGGGAATTATAAACCAGTCAGTCTTACATCGGTAGTGGGAAAATTATTGGAGAGGATTCTAAGAGACAGGATTTATGATTAATTGGAAAAGCATAGTTTGATTCGAGACAGTCAGCATAGCTTTGAGAGGGGCAGGTCATGCCTCACAAACCTTATTGAATTCTTTGACGATGTGACAAAACACATTGATGAAGGAAGAGCAGTGGATGTGGTGTATTTGGATTTTAGCAAGGCGTTTGATAAGGTTCCCCATGGTAGGCTCATTCAGAAAGTAAGGAGGCATGGGATACAGGGAAAGTTGGCTGTCTGGATACAGAATTGGCTGGCCCATAGAAGACAGAGGGTGGTAGTAGATGGAAAGTATTCAGCCTGGAGCTCGGTGACCAGTGGTGTTCCGCAGGGATCTGTTCTGGGACCTCTACTCTTTGGTGATTTTTATAAATGACTTGGCTGAGGAAGTGGAAGGCTGGGTTAGCAAGTTTGCCGATGACACGAAGGTTGCCGGAGTTGTGGATAGTGTGGAAGGCTGTTGTAGGTTGCAACAGACATTGACAGGATGCAGAGTTGGGCTGAGAAGTGGCAGATGGAGTTCAACCTGGAAAAGTGTGAAGTGATTCATTTTGGAAGGACGAATTTGAATGCAGAATACAGGCTTAAAGACAGCATTCTTGGTAGTGTGGAGGAACAGAGGGATCTTGGGGTCCATGTCCATAGATCGCTCAAAGTTGCCACCCAAGTTGATAGGGTTGTTAAGAAAGCGTATGGTGTGTTGGCTTTCATTAACAGGGGGATTGAGTTTAAGAGCCACGTGGTTATGCTGCAGCTCTATAAAGCCCTGGTGAGACCACACTTGGAATATTGTGTTCAGTTCTGGTCGCCTTATTATAGGAAGGATGTGGAAGCTTTAGAGAGGGTGCAGAGGAGATTTACCAGGATGCTGCCTGGACTGGAGGGCATGTCTTACGAAGAAAGGTTGAGGGAGCTAGGGCTTTTCTCATTGGAGCGAAGAAGGATGAGAGGTGACTTGATAGAGGGGTACAAAGTGATGAGAGGCATAGATAGAGTGGATAGCCAGAGACTTTTTCCCAGGGTGGAAAGGGCCATCACCAGGGGACATAATTTTAAGGTGATTGGAGGAAGGTTTCGGGGCGATGTCAGAGGTAGGTTCTTTACACAGTGGTGGGGGCGTGGAATGCACTGCCAGCGGTGGTAGTAGAAGCAGATACATTAGGGACATTTAAGCGACTCTTGGATAGGTACATGGATGATAGTAGTATGAAGGGTATGTAGGTAGTTTGATCCTAGAGTAGGTTAAAGGTTCGGCACAACATCGTGGGCCGAAGGGCCTGTACTGTTCCATGTTCTATGTTCTATTCTCTTATGTGGGACTTTGTCGAAAGCCTTCTGAAAGTCCAAATAAACCACATCCACTGGCTCCCCCTCATCAACTCTACTAGTTACATCCTGGAAGAATTCTAGGAGATTTGTCAAGCATGATTTTTCGTAAAGATAGAGTTGCACAGCAAATGAGCTGCCAGTCTCGGAGCCAGTTTGATACAAGAGGTAACTAACTTCACGAAGTTAAGTAACTTAACTAAACTACTAAAAAAGCTACGTAAGACATGGAGTGCATCCTCGCTGCCCATAGTAACATGCCACTTACCTAATCCCACAATAGCAACTGCCAATATTGAAGGACTTCCAAATGTATGCAGAGTCACAGCTGGAACTTAAAAGCAGTTTACCATGGTGTAGGTTCCTATTCTTTGTCCAACTAGGGTCACCTATTCATTTGGGCACTAGTTTGCAGAATTTTCCAGAAGTAACTGGGAAATTAACCACTACTCAATGACAGTTCCATGTATCCAAGTCCAATTAAATTAGCTAACTGGTCAATTATTAACAGCTACCAGTGTGGAAGTGAGCAGAAAGGCATGGCACTATGCTTAATGGGAAATATAGCCAAGTTAGGAATAGTAGCTTTGCTGAGCTTTGATTTTAAGTGGCAGAAACCACAATGAAATAGTTAAAAGTAAAGGCAGAGCGTGTGAGACTGTAAAGACTAGCCGACACTGGTAATTGCAAGGACATCTGTTCTTTATGGCCTGATTGTGTGACTCCCTGTGGTTTGGAACAAATGGACTCCTGTGAATCAAATGATGTCCATCCCTGTGTGAGTGATAAGGAGTGCGAGGCCCCTCTTATCTTCGTGAGCTGCCACTACCTGTCGCTGCAGACTGCACGAAACACTCAGGAATGTACACCTAATAGAGATAGCAGGATGCACCGCAATTACTTGTCACAAGGTAGAAACAGAACTCATGATCAATGTAGGGAGTGAGACCAGAATGGTTATTGATGATTCCTATGCTCTTGCTAATTAGCTTGCTTGTCCACTTTCTTTTATCTTGCTGGTACAAAACAATATTTTATTAGTAACAAGTATGTATTGAGAATGGAGTGTATTGTAACCTCAGTAACAGATGTACTGCATGTCACCACGTGGGTGAAGTCGAATTGTACCGCACTGATTGGTTAAACAAGGAGGTGTAGCATGAATCTTAATGTATAAACAGTAGTACCTGTATCAAAAACTTCACTTACTCTAGTGGACCAGACAGACTCTGGGTGGAGTCAGTGTCGTTGTATTCGAGTAAGTCAGCCGGCTAAATGCGCAAATAAAGTAATTGATTTTACCTACGCATCCGACTCGGTATATTTACTGAACCAGACTGAAGGCAAAAAGAATTCAGATTTACACCAGGAGTAAAGAAAACAAACCATTTCTATAAAATATGTAAGCAGTGCAGATGGGAGCATAAAATTACAAAGTGATATTAATAGACTGTGAGTGGGAAAACCTATGGCAAATAGATTTCAATGTAAGCAAGTATGAGGTCATACACTTTGGACCTAAAATGGATAAATCAGTGTACTTTCGAAACAATGAAAAGCTAGAAACAGTGGAGGTCCAGAGACTGAGGGGGTTCATGTACAGAGAACATTTAAATATCATGGATCGGTACAGAAAATAATCAAAAAAAAGCTAATGGACTGCTGGGCTTTATATCTAGAAGACTAGAATCCAAAGCCCTTGTTAGAACACACCTGAAGTACTGTACTCAGTTCTGAGCACCAAGCCTTCGGAAGGATATATTAGAGGGAGTGCAGCATTGCTTGACCAGAGGAAAGCCTGGACTAGAAAGGTTAAATTACAAGGGCAGATTACACAAACTACAGCTTTACTTGCTGGAATTCAGAAGGTTAAGGGGTTATTGAACTGAAGTTTAGATAGAGAGAAACTATTTCCGCTGGTTGGAGAATCTAGGACAAGGGAATATAGCCTAAAAATTAAAGTCAGATTTTTTTTTCAGGAGTGATGTTAGGAAACATATCTGCATCAGAATGATAGAAATTTGGAATTCTTGCTCAAACAGCACATGATGCTCAGTAAAGTGTTGCTTTTAAATTTGAGAATATATTTTTATTAATCCAAGATATTAAGGGATCAAGGTGCATATGGAGTTAAGTTATAGATTAGCCACAATCTCATTGAATGGTAGAACAGGCTCATGTGGCAAAATAACATTCTCCTCTTCCTGTTTCTATAGTGTATTTCATGACAGGATATCATGAAGTACACTTACAGCCAATTAATTAAGTGCTTTTGAAGTGTAGTCACTGTTGTAATGTATGGAAATGCAGCAGCCACTCTTCACACAGCTTGGCCCCACAAGTAACAATTTAGTGATACTGGTCTTGGTTACCAAGTCTGCCATATGGACAGTGCCAAGGACACCTCACCAAGCATTCCATCTTGGAACCAACCTCAGCACAAACATATCACAGGAAAACAGTAATTGTAAAATCAAACATGCATATCAGCTCTAACTAGACATGTAAATAGGAGGGACCTCTCTTAGGTGGCATACAGATCATTGCAGCTCACTACGAAACGTACAATGGCCTTAAAATAGAATCACACAATGCCAACTGCATAGCACATCCACTGGTTGGATGTGCAAAGCTTCAACAGCTTTTCTATTTGGGTATTATAAAATTTTACACCTAGTCTCCAGGTATTTGTCTGCCAATGACTGTTGCCCCAAGTATCAAAATTTCCCCATTATATGATGGACATTTAACTTTGGTAGGGGGTCGGTGGATCATGGATCAGCTTTAATCGTGCCAAATGCTCGTTCATTATCCCAGGATTAAACCACCTTCTTAATGCAAGTCCTCATTTTAGGAAATTTGGGAACGTGAACTGCCCATTATGAGTCTAACTAACTGGTACTGAGCCGCACCGTAACTTCAGCCGAAACGACAACTGCCGCGCTCGGCTCAGATACTGAGCATTTCACTGCGATAAGGAACAGTCCGTGGTGAACACGTTACAAAACCAAAAGCCATTCTCAGAGGTAAAAAAAGATAACATAAATAGGCAGACACCTACTCGCTAATAACTCCCCCACTCGTCTGTAAGAGTAACAGAACACCAGCAACCAGCCCCATGCACCAACGACGGATCCTGCACCAGACGAGACAACAACCATCAACCGCCATTCGCACACCTCCCCCAATCCCCGTCACCGTCACATGATATGAATTGACCCCCCAGCCCCCTTTTCCCATCGTCACGTGATCACAGTGAGACACACCCCCCCCCCCCCCCAAATCGACATTAAAAAATCCAGTAACTATGTCTGTTTATCGCAAACGGGAATTCAGCGTTTTTCCGGATACAGACGTTTAAATTCAATGTGACGCTTTCAACCGGTTACGGGGTTGTCACCCGGAAGGAATAAGTGAAGGGCAGAACGGGGATGGTGTTTTTCGATGCACTTTCGGCGATATGAGCTGTGCGATGGTGTTGGGGGTTACCGCGCGCGTGTTGAGGAATGCTTTGCTCATAAAGGGTCGGACAGGGTGCATGGCGGACAGGGTGCGCGCGGCTAACACTGGGGCAACGGCCCCCGGATATCATCAGCAATATTGCATGCAGCTTGTCAGGTGAGTGCCAGGACCCTGCTGTCAATACTACACCTCGGTAACCATCATGCCTCCAGTGTGTTAATACCCATCTTTACTCCGGAGTCTTGTCTTTCCTGCAACACCAGCCAGAGTACAACTTGAGTGATCCCTTGATTCCCTGAGAGATCAACAGTCCACCGAGAGTATGTTCAATGATGGAGCATCCACAATCCTCTGGGGGTAGAGAATTCCAACGATTCATAACCCTCTGAGTGAAGACATGTCTTGTCATCTCAGTCCTAAATGATCAACCCTTTATTCTGAGGCTGTACCCCCTATATTCTAGATTCCCCAGCAAGGGAAGCAACCTTTCTGTCTATCCTGTCAAGCCCCTTCAGAATCTTTTAAGTTTCAATGAGATCACCTCTCATTCTTCTAAACTACAGACAGTATAGGCTCAACTTACTCAGCCTATCATCCCAGGGACCAATCTAGAGAAGCTTTGCTGTACCACCTCCAGGACAAGTATATCCTTCCTTAAATATGGAGACCAAAATTGCACACAGTACTCCAGGTATGGTCTCACCAAAATCTGATACAATTTATAGAAGCAGAGAATGGTTACAGCACAGAAGGAAGCCATTCTGCCTTGTGAGTCCATGCTGGCTCTCTGCAAGAGTAGCTTAGCTAGTCCCACTCCCCTGCCCTTTCCCTGTAGCCCTGCTAATTTTTCCTCTTCGGATAATTATCCAATTCCCTTTTGAAAGCTACACCTCCACCACACTCTCAGGCAGTGCATTCCAGATCCTAAATACAAACTGTGTAAAAAAAGGTTTTCCCTCATGTCATCATTGGATCTTTTGCCATTCACCTTAAATTGGTGTCCACTGGTCTCAACCTTACTGCAAATGGGAACAGTTTCTGCCTGTCAATTCTGTCCAGACCCCTTGTGATTTTCAACACCCTTTCAAATCTGTTCTAGCCCTTCTTTTCTCTAAGGTGAATAGCCCCAGCAAGACTTCCTTGTTCTTGTATTCTGGTCCCCTTGCAATAAAAGCACGCTATTTACCTTGCAGTAGTCCTCCTCTTCTCTGTAACGGGATTTTCATTTGTTTCTTTTATCATGTTCACCTTCATTGCTTTCTATTTCCCTCCAGGCATTTGATAAAGTGTCTAATCTCCCTCTGCCCTATCAAACACCTTCCCCTTTGTTCTCTTCCCCCACTCCCCTTCACTTCCTTAAAACCTAATTCTTTTCTAACCTTTACCAGTTCTGATGAAAGGTCACAGACCTGAAATGTTAACTTTGCTTCTCTCTCCACAGATGCTGCCAGACCTGCTGAGTATTTCAAGCACTTTTTTTTGTTTCAGATTTCCAGCATCTGCAGTTTTTTTTTTCCTTTCGTGGCTTGTGGGCATCACTGGTTAGGTCAGCATTTATTGCCCATCCCTAATTGCTCTGGAGAAGGTGGTGGTGAGCTGACGCCTTGAACTGCCATGCGAGGTAGTTACACCCACAGTGCTGTTAGGAAGGGAGTTCCAGGATTTTGACCCAGCGACAGTGAAGGAACAGCGATTATAGTTCCAAGTCAGGATGGTGTGTAACTTGGAGGAGAACTTGCAGGTGGTGGTGTTCCCATGCATTTTCTGCCCTTGTCCTTCTAGTTGGTAGAGGTTGCTGGTTTGGAAAGTGCTATTTAAGGAACCTTGGTGCGTTGCTGCAGTGCATCTGGTACACACTGCTGCCACTATGCGTTGGTGGTAGAGGGAGTGAATGTTTGTGGATGGGGTGCCAATCAAGCAGGCTGCTTTGTTCTGGATAGTGTCGAGCTTCTTGAGTGTTGACGGAGCTGCACCCATCCAGGCAAGTGGAGAGTATTCCATCACACTCCTGACTTGTGCCTTGTAGATGGTGGACAGGCTTTGGGGAGTCAGGAGGTGAGTTACTCGCCTCAGGATTCCTAGCCTCTGACCTACTCTTGTAGCCATGGTATTTATATGGCTACTCCAGTTCAGCTTCTGGTCAATGGTAACCCCTAGGATGTTGATAGTGGGGGATTCAGCGATGGTAATACCATTAAATAGAAACATAGAAAAATAGGAGCAGGAGTAGGCCATTCGGCCCTTTGAGCCTGCTCCGCCATTCAGTACGATCATGGCTGATCATTCAAACTCAGTAACCTGTTCCTGCTTTCTCCCCGTATTCCTTGATCCTATTAGTCCCAAGAACTGTATCTAACTCTTTCTTGAATATATTTAATGATTTGGCCTCAACTGCTGTGGTAGAGAATGCCACAGATTCACCACTCTCTGGGTGAAGAAATCCCTCCTCATCTCAGTCCTAAATGACATACCCCTTATCCTTAGACTGTGACCCCTGGTCCTGGACTCCCTCGCCATTGGGAACATCCTTCCTGCATCTAGTCTGCCCAGTTCTGTTAGAATTTTGTAGGTTTCTATGAGATCTCCTCTCATTCCTCTAAACTCTAGCGAATGCAAGCCTAATCGACACAATCTCCCTTCAAACATCAGTTCTGCCATCCCAGGAATCAATCTGGTGAACCTTCGCTGCACTCCATCTATAGCAAGAACATCCTTCTTCAGATAAGGAGACCAAAACTGCACAGAATACTCCAGATGTAGTCTCACCAATGCCTTGTATAATTGCAGCAAGACATCCTTGCTCCTCTGCTCGAATCCTCTCGCTATGAAGGCCAACATACCATTTGCCTTCTTAACTGCCTGCTGCATCTGCATGCTTACTTTCAGTGACTGGTGCACAAGGACACCCAGGTCTCGCTGCACCTCCCCTTTTCCCAATCTATCGCCGTTCAGATAATCTGCCTTTCTGTTTTTGCCACCAAAGTGGATAACCTCACATTTATCCACATTATACTGCATCTGCCCTGTATGTGCCCACTCACTCAACCTGTTCAAATCACATTGGAGCTTCTCTACATCCTCCTCACCGCTCACATTCCCACCCAGCTTTGTGTTGTCTGCAAACTTGGATGTATTACATTTAATTCCCTCATCTATATCATTAATATATATTGTGCATATATATGTCAAGGGGAGATGGTTAGATTCACTCTTGTTGGAGATGGTCATTGCCTGGCACTTGTGTGGTCGAATGTTAGCTGCTACTTATCAGCCCAAGCCTGGATATTGTCCAGGTCTTGCTGCATTTCTACATGGACTGCTTCAGTATCTGAGGAGTCGCGAATGGTGCCATCAAGCGACGGACGTCTTCTGCCTGCAGGATTTCCCCAGCAGTGGATACTTCGACGTGACGTTCCGGAACGTGGCGGGATGCATCAAGTTCCTGAAGGCGTTCAAGGAGAAAGGGGACCGGGCTCCACTGTCGATCCTCACAGCGGAGCCGCTCTTCACGCTTCCGTCACCACGGGACCGGGTGGTGACGATTCATTTCTACAACCCCCATGTTCCGGTGGTGGATGTACTCACCTTTCTCGCCAGGTACGTCGAGGTGGCCGGCAGCAGCACTGATGTCAAGGACCCCTTTGGGATCTGGACCAGCAAGCGGCAGGTCAAGGTGACCTTGAAGGTAGATCCCAGTGGAGCCATCATCCACCCTCCCTCCAGCTTCGCTATCGGTGGAAGTCGAGGCTTCTTGGTCTACGCTGGGCAGCCCAGAGTTTGCCGCACCTGTGGCAAATCTGGTCACATGGCAGCCAACTGCAGCACGGTTGTTTGCAAGAACTGCAAGGAGGAAGGCCATCAGACCAAGGACTGTAAGCAGACTAAGTGTTGCAACTTGTGCGGTGCGGCAGGCCATCTCTACAAGACCTGCCCCAAACGTTGCCTCAGCTATGCTCAGGCGGCAAGGTCCAAGGAAAGGCCGGGAGAAGGTTCGACGAAGGCGTCCGCTGTTCGAAAGGAGACCAGCAACCTTCTTCGCAGTGAGGAACTTCAACCTGAGAAGGAAGGGGAGGCAGCTGAAACCAACGACCCAGCACCTACCCAGCGCCCGGAAACCCCTCCTCCACAGACAGAATCAATGGAGGAGGAGGCAGCAGATGGACAAACAGGTCAGTGGCAAGTGGTCCAGAGGAAAACCACAAAGAAAAAACATCCCAAAGCCACCACCCAAACCAGTGGCAAGAGGAGGCTCTCTTCTGAATCAGACTGCAACAACTCCTCTTCACTGGACGGGGAAATGCTGGAACGACAGCCCCTTCAAAAGAGGCGGCAGAACTCCGAGATGGATGATAAAGCATCCCAGCCCCCGGGCACTGGAAGCTGTGATGGGCCCGGCGTGCCCCAACCCCAATTCCCCACACGTAACGACGTGGCCAACGCATCTCAGCTCCGGGACACCGGGAGCAAAGACACGTCTGGCGCACCTGAGCTCCGGGAGACCGGGAGCTGTGATATTTTCGAGGAGGAACAGATGGAAGCAGCTGAGGACAACCCAATCCTCTCTGCCTACAAGACCCCCCCGATGTCACCCGAGCGGCACAAACCCTGCATGAAAAATCAGGAGGGGTTTCTGAGCCCAACCAACGTGAAACTGCTTGCGCACACGATGGGTATGCAGGAACATCCCGAAGGGGAAGGACTGGGACTAGCGAGGACAAATGGTATGGGAAGCAACAACTAATTTTTAGTAAAAAATGGGTGTAAGAATTGCTTCCATTAATGTGCGTAGCATTAAATCTACTACGCGATGTGTTTCAACCTTGGATTACCTTGCCAAGGTCAAAGCTGACCTACTGTTTCTGCAGGAGTGTGGAATACCACACCTCAGCACCTACAGGCAGTGGTCGCGATGGTGGTCCCACGGGCCATCGATCTGGTCGGGGGGTAATGATTGCCGTTCCTCCGGCCTGGGTATTCTGCTGCGGGGAGGTAACTTCACCATCTCCGAAGTTAAGGAGGTGGTGGGCGGCCGCCTCCTCGTAGCAGACGTGATGTACAACAACGCTCCGCTCCGGTTGATCAACGTGTACGCCCCGGTACAACGCAGCGAGCGGCTGACCGTCTTCCAGCAGCTCCCACTGCTGCTGGCGACGTCCAGGCCGGTCATCCTAGGCAGTGACTTCAACTGCATCATCGATGCGGCTGGACGATCCGGCAGTGACGACAGCAAACTGGACGCTACGTCCAGATTCCTAATAGAAACAGTTAAGGATGCCAAACTGCACGACGTCTTCAGCAAACCTGCAGACGGAGTGCAGCGCAGATACACATGGTCAAGATCGGACGGGTCTGCCCGTTCCAGGATTGACTTCCTGTTTGTGTCCCGTGCTGTCACGGTCGGATCCACCGACGTCAAGCCGGTGTTCTTCTCCGACCACTGCCTCTTACTGGCCGACTGTCACTTACAGGACGACCAGCGGCTTGGCAGAGGGACGTGGAAGCTCAATGCGACACTGCTGACCCCAGAGAACGTTGAGGAACTCAAAAGGGATTACAAAGGTTGGAGGACCGTGAAACCCCTCTTTGAGTCTCCAGTTCACTGGTGGGAAGCGATAAAGGAGAACATCAAGAGGTTCTTCATCCACAAAGGTGTTCAGAAGGCGAGAGAGAGACAGAGGGAACTGTCCCGACTCCAGAAAATTATGCAAAATCTACTCCGGTTGCAGTCAATGGGGGTCGAGGTCAAGGAGGACCTCCAAGAGGTGAAGAGCCAGCAGGCCTCGCTCTTTGCCAAGGAGGCCTCCAAGATCATCTTCCGGTCCAGAGTCCGCTCCATCGAGCAGGATGAGACGTGCTCGCGTTACTTCTTCCAAAAGGTACACAGAGAGAGCTCTGTTATCAGCAGCCTGAAGGAAGAAGATGGCTCGGTAACGTCTTCGCAGTCCGACATACTAAGGATCAGCAAATCCTTTTATGCTGGGCTGTATGACGCGAAGCCCACAGACAGCAGAGCCTCCCAGTCCTTCCTGTCATCTATCACAGAGGTCCTAGATGACAGCAGGAGGGAGAGACTGGACAAGCCGCTAATTCTGGACGAGCTGACAAAGGCCGTCGAGTCTTTCGAGACGAGTAAAACCCCCAGGAGCGACGGCTTACCGGTCGAGTTGTACTCGTCCCTGTGGGACTGGGTCGGCCCGGACCTGCTGGAAGTATACGAGAGTATGCTCCTGGCCGGCAGCATGTCAGAATCCATGAGAAGAGGCATCATCACCCTCATTTACAAGCAGAAGGGGGAGAGGGCAGAAATCAGAAATTGGCGGCCCATCTCACTGCTTAATGTTGATTACAAGATTCTGTCCAAAGTCATAGCCAGTCGAGTCAAGTCTGCTCTGGAGCTGGTGATTCACCCCGATCAGACCTGTACTGTACCCGGCAGGAAGATCTCTGATAGTCTCGCGCTACTCAGGGATACGATCGCCTACGTACGGGACAGGAGGGTGGACACCTGCCTCATCAGCCTGGACCAGGAGAAGGCTTTTGACAGGATATCGCACACCTACATGATGGACGTGCTTTCCAAAATGGGGTTTGGGGAGGGAATCTGCAATTGGATCCAACTGCTCTACACAAACATCAGTAGCGCAGTCTCAATCAACGGGTGGGAATCTGAAAGTTTCCCGATCAAATCTGGAGTCAGACAGGGCTGTCCTCTTTCCCCGGTCTTGTTTGTTTGCTGTATTGAACCCTTTGCTGAGTCTATTAGGAAGGATGCGAGCATAAGAGGGGTGACAATCCCAGGCAGCGGAGGCACTCAGGTCAAAACCTCCCTGTACATGGATGACGTCGCCGTCTTCTGCTCGGATCCGCTGTCCGTGCGCAGACTGATGAGCATCTGCGACCAGTTCGAACTGGCCTCGGGAGCCAAAGTTAACCACGGCAAGAGCGAGGCCATGTTCTTTGGGAACTGGGCCGACCGATCCTTTGTCCTCTTCACCGTCAGGTCAGATTACCTGAAGGTGCTGGGGATATGGTTCGGAAGTGCCGGGGCGTGCACCAAAACATGGGAGGAGCGAGTAGCCAAGGTACGACAAAAGTTGGGCATGTGGGGGCAGCGATCTCTCTCCATTGTGGGTAAGAACCTGGTCATCAGGTGCGAGGCGCTCACCTTGTTGCTCTACGTGGCGCAGGTCTGGCCCATACCCCACTCCTGCGCCGTGGCAGTCACCCGAGCCATTTTCCGCTTCGTCTGGGGATCTAAAATGGACCGGGTCCGGAGGGACACGATGTTCAAATCTCTGGACATGGGCGGGAAAAATGTACCCAACGTGGCCCTCATCCTGATGACCACCTTCGTGTGCGGCTGCATCAAGCTATGTGTAGATCCCCAGTACGCAAACTCCAAGTGTCACTACGTGCTGAGGTTCTATCTGTCCCCGGTGTTGCGAAAGATGGGCCTGGTCACATTGCCGCGGAACGCTCCGTGCAGTTGGGACGTGCCGTACCACCTATCCTTCGTGGAGCAGTTTCTGCGGAAAAACACCTTTGACCACCGGTCCATCAGGCAGTGGTCTGCACGGAATGTCCTCAAGGCCCTACGGGAAAAGGAAACGGTGGATCCTGTCGGATGGTTCCCCGAGCAGACCGTCAAAGTCATTTGGCGGAATGCCTCATCACCAGAACTTTCAAACAAGCACCAAGACGTAGCTTGGCTGGTGGTGAGAAGGGCCCTCCCCGTCAGATCCTTCATGCACACCCGAAGTCTCGCCCCCTCCGCACAGTGCCCCCGCGTTGGCTGTGGTGGGGAAGAGACGGTCGCCCACCTCCTCCTGGAATGTGCCTTTGCAAAGCAGGTGTGGAAAGAGATGCAGTGGTTTTTGTCAAGGTTCATCCCAAGCAGCTCTGTAACACAGGAGTCTGTGCTCTACGGGCTGTTCCCAGGGACGCACACCGAGACAAACATCAACTGCTGCTGGAGGACTATCAATTCGGTGAAAGATGCCCTTTGGTCTGCCCGAAACTTGCTGGTCTTCCAGCGCAAAGAGTTGTCCACCACCGAATGTTGCAGACTGGCACATTCCAAGGTCCAGGACTAGGTGCTGAGGGACGCACTAAAGCTTGGGGCAGCCGCAGCAAAGGCTCAATGGGGAAAGACCACAGTGTAAGGTTCCCCCACCAAGCTGGACTGAGGGGCTGGATTCATGGGAAACCCCTCGAACTGTATCGTTAATATTCTCAATTGCTGTAAATGTAAAACTGTAATTGACATGACAATTGTGAAACGGAAGGGTTGGGAAGAAACTCATGACATTATTGAAAGAAACTGATCTCTTTTGCAATGTTTGTATTTTTTGGTGCTGTTTGGAAACTGTTTGGCAATGTAATTTTTACAGATTTTTATGAATAAAGTATATTTTGGAAATAAAAAAAAAAAAAAATGGTGCTGAACATTGTGCAATCATCAGTGAATATCCCCACTTCTGACCTTATGATGGAGGGAAGGTTATTAAAGCAGCTAAAGATGGTTGGGCCTAGGACAATACCCTGAGGAACTGCAGTAATGTCCCAGACTGCAACAACCATCTTTAAGAGTTAAAGGGAGACCATATGTAAAACATGGGCATTTTAGAGCTTTGTATCTGCTATCTGGGCACAGCTTTAAGAAATCGTCCAAAATGTCAGAATGCCCAAGGCAAGGTAATTAAGCTTCAAGAAATCTTTAAAGGCAGTTAAGGTCAGTCTGGAAGAATAAAAGGCAGGGAATGATTCAGTTACAGGAGGTTGGAAAGGATGGAGCTGAGAGTGAGAAGGTGTATGCTAGAATGTTATCCCTGTTATTGTTTTATTCATTGCTGTCACTGACATGGGTGAATAAACTTGTTTTAAATATTAAGTTCTCGTCTGCATGTCTAATTGATCATTCTGTGTGCTACGAGGTCTTTGTGGAACTAGAAAGTAGAGATGTGAGAGGCACTCATGGAGATTTTAATATTTATTTCTAAGTGGGCAGGTTGCACCAGAGGTTAGTTTAGTTTAGTTTAGAGATACAGCACTGAAACAGACCCTTCGGCCTACCTAGTCTGTGCCGACCATCAACCACCCAATTTCCTAATTCTACACTAATCCCATATTCCTACCACATCCCCACCCTATATTTCCCTACCACCTACCTATACTAGGGGCAATTTATAATGGCCAATTTACCTATCAACCTGCAAGTCTTTTGGCATGTGGGAGGAAACCGGAGCACCTAGAGGAAACCCACGCAGACACAGGGAGAACTTGCAAACTCCACACAGGCAGTACCCAGAATTGAACCCGGGTCCCTGGAGCTCTGAGGCTGCGGTGCTAACCACTGCGCCACTTGAGCCCTATGGGTAATGTTGGATTGCAAGTATTGGAATGAATTATAGTGAGCACTGTGGAATTTGATGACTAGTTGCTGGAAAATTATTAATTGGCCTTATTAATTTGCTGGCTCATTCTGGTGCTGATCTGATTTGCTTTTCAGAGGATTGACTAGGTATCTTCAGAGATTTCCTGACAAAGATATAGGTTTTTTTTGCCTCTTCCAGTACTCCGTCGGTTGAAAAGTTGGGTTTGTGCGGGTTTGAGTCCAGCTTTGAAATGGCATAACCAGATATGATCCTGATGGTATTTTTTGATCCTAAGGCATAGCATGTTTTTCTCTTTAAACCCTGAGCAGGAATTCAGTTCCAATGTATGTTTAGAATTTTTCTAACTTATGATTTCTTAAATTTAATTCACACCATATTGTAATATGAACTGTTTCTTGCTGTTTTCTGTACTATTGCAGAAATAACCTGACATGCAGCATGTTAAAGAAGCGACAATGGATGAAAATGATTTAGAATTTTTAATATATTTTCTCTTGCCAGCATATTCACATCAGTAGAATTGATTTGTAGTCAGACTTCAGGTTTCCTGCTGATTGTTTTGGTGTTTTCAATATTTATATTCTGAGTAAAATGCACTAAATCTATGATTGAGTCAGTTCTTTTTTTCCACATAGAAATAGAGATTATGAAGGTTTCCTGTCCTCTCTGCTGCTTCCTCCAGAATTCCACAGCTCAGTGTTCGCATTAAGAGCTTTCAATGTGGAGTTGGCTCAGGTAAATATTGTCAAGGCTCTGTTGGAAGTGTGTATGATTTTAATTTAATGATTCTCAGTTCTTAATAGTGTTATTACATGAATAAAAAAGTTCTCCCACCAGATATGTAAGCTTAATTTTCCAAGTCAGCATCTTTTGCCAATGTGAAGTGTAATATATCTATAGTGGCCAACAGTTTTTTTAGTGATCTATTTTGCATAATTATGGTTAAAACTGTATGAAATAACAGTTGATCCTTTTTTAAAAAAATGTTTGTTTAATATTTGGTAATTTTGATTGGCATAAATTAACTCCCCGGAATAATATTTTAGAAGCCATTTTTTTACTTTTAAAAACAAAATTAAAAGCCTTATGGAGTGCCACAGGATTAAGTGTAACATTGACCAAAGTGTTGGACTAAGTTTAGACCTGGTTTCTGAGGTAAAATTTGACCTGTCATTCCCATTCTACTGTTGGAAATTGTTTGAACAAATCATGCAACAGCCACTTTCCTACTTGAACCTGTAGGGCGGCACAGTGGCGCAGTGGTTAGCACCGTAGCCTCACAGCTCCAGCGACCTGGGTTCGATTCTGGGTACTGCCTGTGTGGAGTTTGCAAGTTCTCCCTGTGTCTGCGTGGGTTTTCGCCGGGTGCTCCAGTTTCCTCCCACAGCCAAAGACTTGCAGGTTGATAGGTAAATTGGCCATTATAAATTGCCCCTAGTATAGGTAGGTGGTAGGGGAATAGGGGGATGTGGTGGGATTAGTATAAATGGGTGGTTGATGGTCGGCACAGACTTGGTGGGCCGAAGGGCCTGTTTCAGTGCTGTATCTCTAAATTAAATTAAAAATTATTCCAGCATTAAATCAACATTGTAGTAACCTCTGTATAAATTCAGGCTAATTTGAGTACAATCTGAGGGAAGTCTGAACTTGTCAGTTGACAAGTACTAAATATGACTTTCTGGAATGTAATGAACTATTGCATTGATTTTTAGCAAAGTAAGCATTTCTGGGTTATCCCTGATGGGTAAGATGTAAGATTTATATTTTTCTCTATGTAACAGCCATGTTCAACAGCAGAAACAAGTTCAGTGTTTGAAATTCCCACGTTGAGCTTCCTTTTACTGTTTCAATATGTGACCTTTATTGATTGGTGATGCCACATGGCTCGATACTAAGACTTAGCATAACAATGTACTAGTTTGATTGTCGACATCTGTCCTGTGGAGAGGTCTTGACACGAGGATGATGCTGTGGACATGTCACTGACGTATGCTTGTTGCTGTCCATTTTGCATTGTTCACAAGACCCACCAGTCTAATTGCAGTCCAGTTTTCATGTTGGCAAGTTGTGTAGGCACGTTATTTGGGAATTGCAGAGAAAATTGTTGGGATCATTACTATCTTGAAAGGATGATAGTATGCCAAGAGGCAACTGGGTACAGTACCATAGTGGTAATGTTACTGGACTAATGCTCCGGAGATATGAGTTCAAATCCCACCATAGCAGCTGGGGGAATTTAAATTCAATTCGTTAATAAATCTGAAATAAAAAGTTGGTCTCAATAAGAATTGTGAAGCTACCGGATTGTCATAAAAACCCATCTGGTTCAATAACATCTGTCGGGGGAGGAAGGAGGAAATTGCCATCCTTACCCAGTCTGGCCTACATGTGACTCCAGAATCAGAGCAATGTGGTTGACTCTTAACCACCCTCTTAAATGGCTGCCATATTATATTGTTACGACCGAGGCTGGAGTAATGTACTGTTAATTCAGTCCCACTACTCCACAGGTCACAGCATATTAGTAAAGTTTCCCACCTACCGGGAAAATAGCCAAATGAATCACTTTATTTATCCCCGGAATAAAGCATGCCAAACCAGGTTTCTTTAAACAGTAACAAAATTAACCATTTATTTGTTACGACCAGGTGAGGGAGATGTCTAGGGGTCCCTCTCAGCCTTCACCTGATTTTACTATAATGGGGTTTTATTTTTAAAGGTAGTGTTTTTAGCTCCCCCTTGGTGACTCCTTATTTCTAATAAGGCAAAAAAAACAGCACAAACAGGCTGTCTTAGGTTTAAAGAAGAAAAGTTGAAATTTATTAAACTTAAACTCTAATTCGGTTGACACCTATGGATACACGACATGCCCACGTGTGCAAATAGAGACAGAAAAGAGCAGAAGAAATGAAGTGGAAAAGTTTGAGGCAATATCTGAAGAGTTTTTGTTATGGTTTTTGAGCTCACTGTAGAGTCCTTAATTGTAGGTAGATCTTGCTTTTCGTTGGGGCCCAGTATTCTTCTTAAACCTTGTTTGCTGTAGGAGACTTTTCTCTCTTGGGGTTCCTGTATCTTCAGTGGATTCAGAGACTTGTGAGAAAGAGATGGGAGCAGACAGGAGAGAGAGATCTTCTCAGTCCAGGAGCAAACAGACTTTCTGCCCAAACTGTTTGTACAAATTCAAAAAACTCAGGTTGCCCAGCAGGTTAGTCATGTGACTCGCTGGTTTGACCATGTCTGTGTGTATTTGGCCATCTTAGCAATCAACCTGGAATGCAAGCTCCCCCACCTTCAACATCTGGTGATCAAAAGTCCATTGTGGGTTGAATGTCACAGCGAATGGCGGCTTTGTCCTTCCAAACATTGTCTGTTAGTATGCAAATGTCTTTTCCAGCCACGGCTGATCTGTTTAACAAGTCCTTTCTTCACTCCAGTAACAGTTTAAAATCAGTGTTCATGACAAAATTAATGTGCCTCATTCTTGGCAGGTGGGGGCCTAGCATGACAATTAATAAACCAAGTTTTAAATTATAATGAGAGGTACTTGCATGAAAAGACTTTATAACTCCTCAATCTTCCTAACCCTCGTGCACACATATACATTCACTTACCAACAGTTAACTGGGGAAAATGGTTATATTGACTTTACAAGATTTTCTTAAGAATAAATAAGTAACTGGGTTGTAACATTTGGTTGTATTTTCCTGGATCGGTGAGGTGACCCAGAGTTGAATAGTTAGATGCCACTCGATGTCTCTCCAGGTGAGATTAATGAACAGTCTATGATGTGTAGGCGTTCAAGGTAGTTCATTTGCAGCGGGCTTCACACAGATCTTTTAAGCAACAGATTGTAGCAACAGGGCTATTTAAATTTTTAAAGTAACAGTCTAACGGTAGAAACATCCTTGAGTGTTCAGGAACTTCCAAAAACACAAAAGTCAACAGGACTTACTCCTAGCAAAGGAACGTCCTCCACAGAGCATAGCAATTACAGAACTCACTCTTCAGGCAGGAATCCATGAATGAAGGCAACAGCAACTTTGCCAAGCCCGAAATAGACTTCCTTCCTCCAAAGCAATGTTTCTCCACAGAGGTTAATATCAAGGCTGCTGATTTACACCTGTGTGGGGTCGTGGTAGGAGGAGAAAGGTTTGTGTCCACACATGCGCTGCATTGCTAATGGGATAGCACACTATATGATTTATTACTGTGTTAACTGTGGCTCAATTGGTCGAATTCTCAACTGAGTCGGAGGTTGTAGGTTCAAATTTTGGCTGACGCGAGTGCTGCACATTAAACCGAGACCTTGTCTGCCCTCTCAGTGTGTATAAAAGATCCCAAGGCACTATTTCGAAGAGTAGGGGAATTTTCCTTTTCTTTTCGGCCGGCACAGACATGATGGGCCAATTGGCCACTTCCTGTGCTTTCCTTGTTGCAGTTTCGGAGGGAGCTCAGTCGATTGTTAGATGCCCCATTTATTGCACCACAAAACTCTGAATTGGATTTAGAACATCGATTAAAAGAAGGAAGGATGAAAATAATTGCCTGATTTTGCAGTCAGCGACAAAGTGATGGCACTTGCCGCTGATCTCTAAGAAAGCCCTGAAAGATCTGGCGATCTCTGTGACATTAACTTCATTCTGGTGCCAGCTATAGAGGATCTCTAGCGTCCAGCAACTGTGATGTCAGGCAAGCTGAGTGTTCAATCACGTTGAAGACTTCTAACTGACACTAAACCTGCTAGTATCGTATTTCACTTTGGAATCACCTTTACAGAGAGTAAAATAAGATTAGGACATTCACACGAGATTCAAGTAGAAGCTGAGACATCATAAACTTTTTTTATAAATCTATCTAACTTTTTATCGTAATGGAGAAATTTGACATTCCACAAATATATAAAATTAGTTTGAGGCCCAGAGAGGTTGTTCAGTAATTTACAATTTAGTCCACCATTTTAAAAACTCAGTTACACCTCATTCAACAAGGTATAACTTTTTCAATGGTTTTTATAGCGGGATTAATAGCGTTAAAAAGTGGAAGTTCACTACAATTCAAGTGATTTCTAACATTTCCATCTGCAAGGACTTCAACAGCACACCCGCTAGAGGAGCGGGAAATCACTGGCCGCAACTTTTGGATTTCCATGTTTAACTGTGCATGTGTGGATGACAGAAGTTGCTATCAGTTTCATAGTAATGATGGTAAACGCTGACAGTTTTGCTGTTATTAAAACTGCAAAGTCTAGGCTGATGGAAAAATCAAAGATTATGAACTAAAGAGGTTGTGCCACCCCATGGCTGGCATTTACAATTACGGTACGATGGATAGCTGTTGCATGCAGGATTTCCATTGTTAAATGTTTTAGTGTTTGTTTACATGGAGCATCCTGTTGTGATCTAATGGTGCCTGTTAAGAAATGAAGGCATCTTGCCAGTACAGATGAGATATTTCTGCTTTTAAAATCTGATCAAGAAGAGTACCTTCTCCAAATAGGCCTTGTAAAAATTGTCAAGTCGTACTTGGAAGACCCCTTCAACCATCTCCAACCTCCATCCAGTTGTTAACTCTTTGGCCATAGCTGAGCTACTTTAAGTGGTCTTATTGTTTTCCTATCCTCTTGCCTGTGCCTTAGTTTAATTATTCCCCAGCCTCTAACTTTTCTTGACCTGGACTGTACTTGGTCTTAACTCCTTGGGCTGGATTTTATGCAGGTGGTGAGGGTCCCGACACTGGGCCAGAAAGGAGAGGGGATTCCTGCCTCAGCTGTTCTGGGGACCCCTGGCCGCATTTTACAGCACTCAGCCAGTTAAGTGCCCGACTCTGGGGTCGCTGTCCCTTTAAGGATGGGGAACCTGCCTCCAAGGCAGGCAGCTCAGCAGTTCCAGCAGCGCCTCTGGGAGTGGTGGCCACTGCTGGTACCACAGGAGGCCCAGGACCAGGAGCTGCGCTGGAGCCTCAAACTGCAGGTAAGTGGGGCGGGCTTGCTAGGCCCAGTCAGGTAGGCCTTGGCATGAGCTGGAGGGGGTGGTTGAGGTTGGCAGGGTGCCCTCCATGGGCCACAAATTGCCCAAGCAGGAGGGACCACCCCCCACCCCAGCCCACAGGGAGGCTGCCTGGTGTTACTGGGCGGCTGCCCATGTGGTGGGGCTCCCTTCAGCTGCTAGTAAAATACAAGTGGTGGCAGGAAAAGAGCCTTAAATGGCCATTAAGTTGGACAATTAAGGGCCTCAATTGGCCTCTGGGTGAAAAGGCCATTCTTGGCCTTCCTGCCCCTGACAAAATTGGCTGGTGTTGGGAAGACGCTGCGCACTCTACCCCACTGTCTTCCCTCACCGTTTTATGGGCTCTCTGCCCATCCCTAGAGGGCTGATAAAATTCAGATTCTTGTGTGCAAGAATATAGGAAATTGTAATTAATTATAGTATGAGATAAAAATTCAGTTATTTAAACCAAACATTTCACCCTGCGTAACACAATAGTTGCTTCATCATAATTCTTTATTTTGTTCTTTTCTTTCCTTTTTATAAGGTGCAAGATTTTGTATCCCAGAAAACAATAGGTCTGATGAGGATGCAGTTTTGGAAGCAACTGATTGAAGATATTTACAGTGATAATCCCCCTCACCAACCCATTGCCATAGAACTGTGGAAGGTAAATAAGCAGCTTTTTAAAAAAAAATGTTCTTCACGCATTTTCATCTTTCAAAATTTATAGGAAGAATGTTGGGTCATGAAGGTGAGGTATTCTGTATTTTTTAAAAAAAATTCTTGTAAAATTTCTAATGAAACAACATGTGAGCTCTTATGGTAGAGATTTTGGAGCAGATTGTTGTGAACAGAAACTAGTTTAAAAATCCTCATTAAGGCATTGAAATGCTAGATATCAATAGACTTCAATTAACATTCAATTTGAATTTTGGTTTTACTAATTTTCTCTCTTTCTGTTTATTTCCTGAAGCTGTACTCTCTTTGGGGTACAGTTCTGTGGGTGCCAGTTGCCCTCTGGTACCTTTATCCAGTGACCATTATCAATGTATGTACCTTAATAGTGAATGAATACTGGCAGACTCTTGTACAATAGAAAGTATCTCAGCAAGTCTGATTCTGTCCTCGGGGGGCATAGGATATAACTAAAGGCTTTTTAAAAAAAAAAAGTTTATTATTTCTAAAGAATTACAATGTTTTAAAGAAGTGTAGGAACTATTTAAGGATTTTACATTGTGATGATTGGTTTCTCATTTGGAGCTGTTGTTCTTTGCACAATTTATGCTGCTGAAATGAGATGAAGTGTTTTAGTAACTGTCAGCATGCTTGGCTGCCTTGACGGGCATTCAGAATTGCTCACAGAAGCTTTGTATGTATTTAAAAATATTATCATAAAATGGAAACTCCCTCTAGAACTCTGATGTTTGTTTGGTTCTGACAATTTTTACACTTTGTTTGGTTGAGAGGGAAGAAAAATTCCAATGCCTTGTATTAATTCTGAGTGACAGGTTTCGGAGACGGAGATTCTCACTGATCTGGTATGAGGCAGAATTGTATCACCCAGATGGTAATACATAGATGATTATGACCTGGATGACCTCTGAGCAATACCTGCCTAATGGAACAATTTCATAATGATTCAGTGTCCATGAACCGTTAAAAAAAAAATCAGCTTTAGTGTAGATAAAATAGTTTTCGAAGTAGACCATAATCTAGTATCCTGACAGTTAACATTTCGTTAACAAATGCTGGAAAGCACTCGGCTGAAATATGAAGGTTTATTAAATTTATGCAGAGAATGCTCTTTATGGCTCACCAAACTGAAGTCAGTACTTCTACTTCATTTAGTTGGAGCTGCATTGAAATCTATACCTGTAAGTTATCAACCACTGCCCACTTTGTAATATTTCCAATAGATAATTAAAGTGGCTTCCACAAAAGTATTTCCTTCTTTCTCCAATGTACCTTGATCAAATTATCAAACAAATCAATGACTATGGTGAAAACTGACGGTTATGCCAGGCACAATTGTATTTTTTTTTTAAATGGCGCAGCCAAGTACTTGCCCACATGGTCCTTTTAGACACACTTCTGGAATTTTAAAAATTTCTATAAAATCAACAATTGTTTTGCCTTTCTTTATCCCAACATCAGCTAGCAGTGCACAACTTTTCTTTATGTAAGGAAATTCCTCCTAGATTCTTTTATAGAGTGATGAGAATACAGAACTCACTGCCACGTGGCATTGATGTATACTTGAGGAAGAAGAGAATAGAGGGATATAGGGGCAAGTGGGAAGTGGCTCATGTGGAGTATAAACACTGGCATAGACCTGTGGAGCTGAATGCTCTGTTTCTGTCCTGTGGATTCTGTGTAATATCCTTTGGTGAAGTATATGTTGAAAAGTAGTTTGAGAGCAAAAGTATTTCTTTCCTTCTCCCAACATCAGCCAAAGACCGCAAAAAAGTTCTTTGCATATGAACATGTGAATTAGGAACAGAAGTAGGCCATTTGGCCCCTTGAGCCTGCTCCGCCATTCAATAAGATCATGGCTGATCTGTTTGTGTCTCGAATTCCACACTCCCATCTGTCCTTGATAATCTTTGATTCCCTTGCCTAACAAGAATCTATCCACCTTCGCCTTAAAAATATTCAATGACCCAGTCTCCACCACTTTCTGAGGCTGAGAGTTATAAAGTTGCATAACCCTCAGAGAAAATAATTCTCCTCATCTCTGTTCTAAAAGGGCAACCCCTAATTTTAAAACATTGCCCCCTAGTTCTGGACTCGCCCACAAGAAGAAACATCCTTTCCACATCCACCTCATCAAGATCGTTCAGGATCTTATAAACTTCAATCAAGTTTCCCCTCACTCTTCTAAACTCCAGTGAAAACAAGTCCAGTCTGTCCAACCTTTCCTCATAAGATAGCCCGCTCATACCAGGTCTCAATCTAGTAAACCTCCTCTGAACCGCTTCCAACGCATTTACATCCTTGCTTAAATAAGGAGACCAAAACTGCACACAGTATTTGAGATGTGGTCTCACCAATGCCCTGTATAACTGAAGTATAACATCCTTACTTTTATAATCAATTCCTCTTGTAATAAAGGATAGCATTCCATTAGCCACCTTTATTCCTTCTTGTACCTGCATACTAACGTTTTGTAACTCATGCACGAGTACACTTAGATCCCTCTGCACCTTGGAATTCTGCAGTCGTTCTCCACTTCTTTAAACTGCTGCCTTTCACTGTGGGAAGTAAAGATTGCTGTTTAGCATAGTTTATTTTCCCATTGCTTGCTCTTCTCATACTGGGTGTGGCCATACCTGTGGGTGAACAGGAAATTCAACAGGTGAAAAACTTCGGCTATAAATCTTGTCAGGAGCAGAAACTTTAGACATCAGTTTCCACGTAGTGGCCTCAATTTCCATATATGTTTAAAGAAGAAGTCCTGTAATTGTTCACGATCTACTACCTTGGGATATTTGACAAACCCCCAAAATTAAGTAAATGCTACTTTTCAAAGTCTCCCCTTCGTTTAGTGAGATAGGAACAAAATAACATAGATACCATAGCACAAAGGCAAAATAGTGCAGTTGGTGGAAATCTGAACTAGAAACTGAAAATGCTGGAAATACTCAGTTTTGCTGAATATTTATAGAGTCATTTGCGGCATAGAAGGGGATCATTCGGTCCATGTCAGCTCTTCGCAGAGCAATCCAGTCAGTCCCACTCCCCTGCTCGATCCTTGTATTTCAGTGCTGTATCTATATTTTTAAAAAAATTTCCTTTTGAAATCGTTGATTGTCTCCACTTGCACCGCCCTCCTGGTCATTACCACTTGCTGCATAAAAACGTTCTTCCTCGCATTCCCCCTGCATCACTTGCCCAAAACATTCAATTTGTGTCCCTTAATCCTTGTACCATCAGTTAATGGGAACAGTTTTCCTTGTCTAATTTATCAAATCTCCCCTCAAACTAACTCCCTTGCTCCATGGAGAATAACCCCAGCTTTTCCAACCTAACCTTGTAACTAAAATCCCCCATCCCTGGGACTATTAGGGTAAATTCCAGCATTTTCTACTTTTAATTATGGAAAATACCATGTTGTGAATTACTATACTACATGCAATTCAGATCTGTCTGAGGTTTGAGCTGCTGTACTCCCACTTGTTGCTCAGCATAAACCTAACAACTGTATCCAGTAGCAATTTTTGCCAGACCATAAATAAAATTTAGTTTTTTTTGTGGATTAGTCAAGGCGTAACATCAGAAATGTGAGAAGGGATGCAAGTTTCACTGGGCATCAAGGGACATTTGTTCCAAATTCAGACTGCTCCAGCCAGAGCTATACATCACATTGCTACCTGCTCGTGAGGGGTGGTATTAATCATCTACTTCAATGCCCCTTGTGCTCACTTTTTAGCTTTTTACCTCTTTTAGCTTCCATGTCATGTAAGTATTAACACTGCCTCCTTTTACTGCTCCAACTGGTGTAAATTTGTCATGACCACACCTGTTTTCTTCGATCATTGCTTATTTTTGTGCCATGCTACAGAGACTGTCCTTATGCTTGGGCATGGTTGGGAACACTGCTGGCTGGCAGTAGTCTGTGAAGTCCAGAACTGCAGCTAAATGCTGAGAGGGGGCAGACATAGCATTTGGGAGAACTACTGGCCAGCTCACTAGTGGAAGCGTTGAGGGTTGGTAACGGATGGACAGTGACGGCATTAGTGGGAGGCATGATGCTGTCAAGCGCAGTGTTAGAACCGTGGGCAAGTAGAAGCTGAATGCTTCAAACTTATAAAGCAAATAAATCTTAAATATTGTTTCATCCCTGCAGGCTTTAATAACAATAAATGCGTGGAATATTACAGTTAAAGTTTTGAAAAAACTTGTTTGTGCAGAGAAATCACTATGTGAATACCCAATATGATGTCCCAAGCTATAAGAAGTATTTTACACATTTGGCTCACAGCTATCCAGTGGATAAACTGTGTCATTGCAGCATGACACATTAACTGTGGGCATAGTTGACATAGTGTGACAAAAACATGACAGCTGGAAGTCAAGTGGTGCAGCCACCATATATTTAATACATAATTCAAATCATAGAATGTTTATAGCACAGGAGGAGGCCATTCAGTACTTCGTTTCCGTGCTAGCTCTCTGCAAGAGCGACTCGGCTAGTCCCCATCCCCTGCCCTTTCCCTGTAGCTGTGAATTTATTTTTTTTCAGGTAATTATACAAGTCCCTTTTGAAAGCCATGTTTGAATCTGCCTTCACCACACTCTCTCTCAAGGCAGTGCACTACAGATCCTAACAACTCGCTGCGTAAAACAAGTTTTTTTCTCATGTCGCCTTTGTTTCTTTTGCCATTCACCTTCAATCGGTGTCCTCTGGTTTTCGACCCTTCCACCAATGGGAACAATTTCTCCCTATCTACTGTGTCCAGACCCTTCATGATTTTGAACACCTCTATCAAATCTCCTCTCCGCTTTCCTTTCTCTAAGGAGAACAGTCCCAGCTTCCCAAACTATCCATGTAACTGAAGTCACTCATCCATGGAACTATTCTTGTAAATCTTTTCTGCACCCCCTCTAAAGCCTTCACATCCTTCTTAAAGTGTGGTACACAGAATTGGATACAATACTCCAGTTGAGACCGAACCAGTGTTTTATAAAGGTTGGCCATAACTTCCTTACTTTTGCACTCTATGCCTCAATTTATAAAGCGCAGGATCCCGTATACCTTATTAACTACTTTCTCAACCTGCCCTGCCACCTTCAGTGATTTGTGCACATATACCTCCAGGTCCTTCTGCTCCTGCACCCTTTTTAGAATTGTGCGCTTTGTTATATTGCCTCTCCTCATTCTTCCTACAAAAATGTATCACTTAACACTACTCTGTATTAAATTTCATATGCCACTTCGCGCCCATACCACCAACCTGTTTGTCCTCTTGAAGTCTATCACAATTGTCATGGTCCTGTAGTTTTTTCCGGGAATATGTGGTTTGCCTTTAAGGTTTGCAAAGGATCAGTATTGCTTTAAGAATCAGCAAGCCTCAGGAGTTATAGGAAGGTGCATTTTTGTTGCCTTAGAAACAGCCATTTGGAGACTGCGATTCAAAGGGTGCATTCTCGTTACCATAGATACAGCCACTGGGAGTGAGAATTAAGCAATACATTTGTTAAATTCAATTTTGAACTGGCTTTTTAGTTGAAGACAGTTTGGTCGAACAGAACACAGACACACAGGACACAGACAGCTGTGATGATAGCACCTGGAAAAAGAGCTTTCAACCATTTAAACTGAAGGAAGAGAAATTTAGTCTGTTCATTTATTATCTCCCAAAATTCTTAAAAAGTCAAGCCAAAACACAGATCTCTGGTGATTTAAATTGAAGGAAGGGAAGTTAGACTGTGTATCTTTTATCCCTCAAAGTCTAAAGTCAGCTTGATTCTATTGAAAATTTTTGCAAGTCGTTAATTGTTGAAATTTGCTGGAGGAGGAAAGCACCACTCACTGCTGAAGTTAGACTACGGACTGTTCTACTGTGGAAGAACCTTTTTTTTCCTGCATCAGACGACTGTGAGGACTTCAAGCAACATTGGACTGTAAATTTGCAAGGACTCTATAATTTTTTCTATTTTAAATGTTGTTTATATCTTCATAGTGTTTAAGAATTTAGTTCTTCTAATTAAAGATACCTGGTTTGGTTCACCTCATTCGGGGTTAGTAGGTGGTACAATTTGGCTGGGTCTGTCTTTAATTTAAAAAGTTTTAAATGATATGTTAGGCAATCTGTGGAGCGACGGGATTGAATTATCAGTGTGTTTCTCCCACCACAATCAATATTTTGATTGGGGGCTTTGACTGGAGCAGTTGGTCTTAGCACTATCCTCCTCACAGTTCACAATACTTCCAAGTTTTATGTCATCTGCAAATTTTGAAATTGTGCCCTGCACACCTTGGTCTAGTTCATTTAATACAGATCAAGAAAAACAGCAGTCCCAATACCGACCCCTATGGAACCTCACTGTCTACCTTCCTCCAGTCTGAGAAACAACTATTCAGCACAACTCTTTCCTGTCACTCAACCAACTTTGTATCCATGACGCCACTGTCTCTTTTATTCCATTGACTTTGACTTTACTTCATCAAATTCTTTAAAAATTTTAGCCTGTTCTGAATGTTATTGATTTGGCAAATTTAGCATCAGTGTGTATGTTGCTTTGGGAAAATTGTCAATTTTGTGCATTCATCTACATTATAGTAGAGCACTTATAGGAAAACTTAAATGAGTAAACAGTTGTTTTTTTTTAATTGTTGTGAAATTCTATTGTCACTTAATAGGCAGTAAGAAAGCACAAGCTGACCAAGCGATGGTTTCAAAGAATTATAGATGAGCGGGTAAGTATACTTTGTTGTTTAAGTAATTCAAAGCCAAGTTAGCCCAGTACTCTGACACTAGATAGTTTGCAGACCATTATTAGCCTGGTGTTCATCATTCTATATTTGATCGTCACATGTTCTGATCTGCTACTACATAGAGTACCTTTCTGCTCGCAGATAATGTCAGCTTATGAGGAAGAGAGGCAATGAAAATATGATGTGCATTTTCTGTCACCTATTTTAGCCAGTCAAGGTAGCTACAGTGTTAATTATGCACCCAGGCTGAAGGATCTTGGCTGCAGTTGAGCTGCATTTGGAAATGGGGAAGAAAATGCTCATCACCTGCCTTTTTTCCCCCATAAAATGGAAACTCAGTTGCCAAAAGGCACCTTATTTTTAGTTAGTTTCTTGGAGAATTTTGGTAATTGTACGGAGAGGAAATTTTCTGTTGCATCACATTAACAAGCAGAAACAATTCCTCAGTCACTGGCAAAGTATAGATTTTCTTTTACTATTGTGCAGACAGCTGGAGCATCTACTTGCCACTTATATATCATACCTTCTTTCCTATATAAACTATTACTGAGGTTTTCCTTTTTTAAAAAAAAGTAATTGTGGGTAATACTGGAATTTAAGAATAAAATCAAATTTAGTTACATTAAGAATTTTGGTTGCAGTTTACTGAATGTTTATATACCTTAATTATTTTGCGATGGGAACAATTCCATTAAAGCTCTTTTGTCTTGAGGTCTCCAATTACATTAGGTTTTCATAGACTTTTGAACTTTGGCATTTTTTGTGAAGTATAAGGTTAGATGGAAAGTGTGCTCTTTGTCCTTGAGTACTCTGTTTAAATCAAGAGTTCACCTACCTAGGCTCAACTATCACCAGTAACCTATCTCTAGATGCAGAAATCAACAAGCGTATGGGAAAGGCTTCCACTGCTATGTCCAGACTGGCCAAGAGAGTGTGGGAAAATGGCGCACTGACATGGAACACAAAATTCCGAGTGTATCAGGCCTGTGTCCTCAGTACCTTGCTCTATGGCAGCGAGGCCTGGACAACGTATGTCAGCCAAGAGCGACGTCTCAATTCATTCCATCTTCGCTGCCTCCAGAGTATACTTGGCATCAGGTGGCAGGACCGTATCTCCAACACAGAAGTCCTCGAGGCAGCCAACATCCCCAGCTTATACACACTACTGAGTCAGCGGCGCTTGAGATGGCTTGGCCATGTGAGCCGCATTTAAGATGGCAGGATCCCCAAAGACACATTGTACAGCGAGCTCGCCACTGGTATCAGACCCACCGGCCGTCCATGTCTCCGCTTTAAAGACGTCTGCAAACGCGACATGAAGTCCTGTGACATTGATCACAAGTCGTGGGAGTCAGTTGCCAGCGTTCGCCAGAGCTGGCGGGCAGCTATAAAGGTGGGGCTAAAGTGTGGCGAGTCGAAGAGACTTGGCAGTTGGCAGGAAAAAAGGCAGAAGCGCAAGGGGAGAGCCAACTGTGTAACAGCCCCGACAAACAAATTTTTCTGCAGCACCTGTGGAAGAGCCTGTCACTCTAGAATTGGCCTTTATAGCCACTCCAGGCGCTGCTCCACACACCACTGACCACCTCCAGGCGCTTACCCATTGTCTCTCGAGATAAGGAGGCCAAAGAAGACTGTTTAAATCCAGTCCAGACTTGGGGGTGAAAAAAAAGTCTCCTCTTTGAATCTTGAGGGTCTTGCAACAAACAAGTTGGGACAGTTCTTGGTAGATATAAGGCTACGATACAAAACTGCTCATAATTTGCCTAAATTATTGGTCTTGCTGTTAGATATAACTGATTTGTTGGGAAGATTCAAAAAACTGCTTCAGTGCAATAAGGGATATTCTTCTGAACACAGTATGTCTAGAAAATTGACCAGGTTGTCAAAGGAGATGTGTTCCATTCCCCTCTGCTAAAATTCATCGCTCTGATGAGCACAAAAGTTAATCAAAAACAAATATTAAAAAATTTAGTGAGGCAACTTCCTTGTTACTGCAAATGGCTGATGCCCTGAACTCATGTCACCGAATTGTAGAAATGTAGAGCACGAATATGGGTTTTGTACATTGTGCCATGGAATAATTAATCTTCTAGTATTGTGTAGCAGTGTACTTTTTTAAGAAAAGGCCAGAATCATCCAAATTGGGTTAATTTCAATATAATGAATTTCAGGAAAAGAATTTGAATGAGAAAGCGTATAAAAATATCCAGGAGCTAGAATCTTATGCGGAGAACGCTCAGTCATCATTTATCTACCTCATGTTGGAAGTATTAGGTAAGAATTCTTCTTATAAAGCATTTTTTAAAAAATGTCGTGTTGATTCTTAAACTGAGACAGGCAGAAGTCTAGATTTAGTAGTTTGATCTTTCAAATGTTTTCACATCAAAGTAAAGGAGTCCTCTGGAACCTAATGGCGCCTGGATGACTTTACTGCTCCATCTATGTAAAACCCAAGTAAGAGCATGTACATGTACAGGTTTGGGCTCCACATTGTATAAAGCACGTTGAGATAATAGAGAGGGTTCAGCATGTGTTCACTAAATGCTGCATGGTATGAGGAAATGCAAATAAAAACTTGAAAAAGTAGGGCAGTATTTTTGTTAGAACGTGGAAGATTATGGGTTTTTTCAGGAGAGACATTTAAAATTATGCAAGGATGCAACAGAAGTTAGAAATGGACTGTTTACACTGGTTGAGGTGGTCTCAAACATGTATAACATCAATGAGATTTAGGACAGAGTAGGTAAAACTTGTTTACATAGTCGGTTGTGAGGCTGTCGATTGCACTACCAGAGTTAGCAATTTAAAACAGAGAGGGCCTGTTTCAGTGCTGTATGACTAAAAACTAAAACTAAAAACAATGCCAAAATTTTAGGATTAGGTTAGATAGGTGCTTGATAGCAAGGGGAATAAAGGGATATTTGAACAGGGCAGGTGTGTGGAATTGGGTCTACTGTTTCTGTGGAGAGTAAACATCAATGTGGACTAGTTTGGCCAAGCAGCCCGAGTTGCAATTTCTAGATAATCTTACCACTGTCTCCTTTTCATCTGTACTCGGGCTGAATCAGACTGCCTGTAGTCTATCTGTTCAAAACTGAGCTAAGCTTTAAATGTCCCACCCGTCACCAAGATCATTGACGTCCATCTCCTTAAAATTGCCTGTCTCGGTCCCAACTTCAGCTCCTATTGCAGCTGAAACCCTTATCCATGGCTTTATCACTCCACAGACTTGAATATTCCAATTTTGCTTGTCAGTCTTCCATTCTCCACCTTACATAAACTCCAGCTTACCTAAAACTCTGCCACTTGTATCCTGCCCTGCAATAAGTTTTGCTTGCCCATCACCACCATCATTGTGCTTTTATAAATTTCTTGATCTTGCACTTTAGGGGCGGCGCAGTGGTTAGCACCGCAGCCTCACCGCTCCAGCGACCCGGGTTCAATTCTGGGTACTGCCTGTGTGGAGTTTGCAAGTTCTCCCTGTGTCTGCGTGGGTTTCCTCCGGGTGCTCCGGTTTCCTCCCACATGCCAAAGACTTGCAGGTTGGTAGGTAAATTGGCCATTAGCAATTGCCCCTAGTGTAGGTAGGTGGTAGGGAAATATAGGGACAGGTGGGGATGTGGTAGGAATATGGAATTAGTGTCGGATTAGTATAAATGGGATGATTGATGGTCGGCACAGACTCGGTGGGCCGAAGGGCCTGTTTCAGTGCTGTATCTCGAAAACTAAAAACTTTCTCACTCTTGTCCACTTGCTTGTTCTGTCACTTGTGCATTCATTCTCTTTCTCTTTGAGTTGTTTTTTATTTCCTATTTGTGGAACAGCTTAGGATATTTTACATTGAAATCTGCCCTGACTCCCTTCCTTTCTTTGCTCCAACTTCAAGAAGAGCATGGAGACTTTAGTGATTAAGGTCACTGTTGACCACTGAATGCTTTTTTTGAAGTTCATTGAAGAAAATTTAACCTTCTCTCGTAACTCTTCATTTCTACACTTTTGAGAGCTGATGATTAAATATTTAGGGGAATATAGTAAGTTTTTCTCAAAGATGAAATGATCTTCATTCTTAGGACTGTGCAAGATCTTAACTTGCTGCTAGCCTGGTGAAAGATGGCAGCATTTGAGATTGTTCAGGTCCAATGAACAAAAGTTGTTGTTTTCAGTATGCTACTTCTGTGCTGATGCTAAATGGAAATAATAGACATCACCAAATGAGCGACAAAACAATAATCTAATTGAGGGGTTAAGTAAATTGCAAGAATTACTTTCCCAGTGTGGAAATAATGCATGATATTGGGAGAAGGAAGAAATGTTTAGAAAAAGGGAAATAATTACAAATCATCTTCCCTATAAGAAAAGTGATGGAAGCTATCATCGACAGTGTTACCGAGTGCCACATAACCTGCTCACTGAAGCTCCGTTTGGGTTCTGCCAGGGCCACTCAGCTCCTGACCTCACTACAGCCTTGATGCAAACATGGGCAAAAGAGCTGAACTCCAGAGATGAGGTGAGAGAGACTACCCTTGACATCAAGGCAGCATTTGACCGAGTATGGCATCGAGGAGCCCTTGCCAAATTGAAGTCAATGGGAATCAGAGGAAAATTCTCCGCTGGGTAGAGTCATACCTAGCGCAAAGGAAGGTGGTTGTGGTTGTTGGAGGTCTATCATCTCAGTCCCAGGACATCACTGCAGGAGTTCCTCAGGGTAGTGTCCTAGGCTCAACCATCTTCAGCTATCAATGACCTTCCCTCTATAATAAGGTCATAGTGGGGATGTTCACTGATTTGAGGAGTTGTGAATGGTATTGAACATTGTACAGATACTAAAACAGTGTGTGTCCTTATGCAGCAAGACCTGGACAACATTCAGGTTTGGGCTAATAAGTGGCAAGCAACATTTGCGCCACACAAGTGCTAACCAATGACTATCTCCAACAAGAGAGAATCTAACCATCTCCCCTTGACATTCAACAACATTACTATTGTTGAATCCCCCACAATCAACATCCTGGGGGTTACCATTGACCAGAAACTGAATTGGAGCAGCCATACAAATCCTGTGGCTACAAGAGCAGGTCAGAGGCTGGGAATTCTGCTGCCTGTATGCTACCTCCTGACTCCCCAAAGCCTGTCCGCCATCTACAAAGCACAAGTCAGGAGAGATGGAATACTCTCCACTTTCCTGCATGAGTGCAGCTCCAACAATATTCGGGAAGCTTGACACCATCCAGGACAAAGTAGCCCCTTTGGCACCCTATCCACCACCTTAAACATTGACTCCCTCTTCCACCCATGCTCAGGGCTGAATTTTGAGTGCGCTGCAGTTCGCGGCAGCGCACTCTTAAAAATGGCGTGTATGCCACGCAGATACGCTGTCCCTGAGCCCCCGCAATATTACGCGCAGGCGCTGGTGCCATTTTTAAAGGGCTTTAAGCACTTATAAAGAAATTTTTATTTTTTAAGGTGTAGTCATCGGGAAGTTTTATTAGCAATGAATAAAGATGTTGAGGCCTTTCCCCTATCCCCCCCCAATGGTCACTTAAGTGGCATTTATTCTCAAAAAATAATTTGTTCCCTTCCCGAACTTTCCCCCCGAACCTTTTGAGCATTTGGCCTCTGACCCCTTTTTCCCCCCCCCCCCACCCCAACCAGGTTCTCGCCCGGAACTCTGTATGGAGTTCCAAAGGTGCACGGTGCACAAACGGCGGCCTTAATATTGGAGTGGGATGGCTGCCGCCTGCAGGTAGGTGAATTTGTATTTCATTAGGTTTTATTTTAATATGGAGATGAAGGGCCCGCTGCTTGATGGCGGGGGAGGGGCCGCACCAAGGTCCCACCGCTGGCGGTAATATGCGGTGGGCCTCCCCCCGCAGCATTTTACCGGCCCCCGCTCTGCAACCCATGGTGTCGAGGGGCTGGTAAAATTCAGCCCTCGGTGTGTACTTATCTACAAAGCCACAGAACCTTCCAAACCCATGACCTCTTCCACCTAGAAAGACATAGACAGCAGATGCGTGGGAACACCACCACCTGCAAGTTCCCCTCCAAGCCACACATCATCCTGACTTGGAAACACGATGCCGTTCCTTCACTGTCACTGGATCAAAATCCTGGAACTCCCTCCCGAACAGCACTGTGGATGTACTGCACCAGATGGACTGCAGCGGTTCAAGAAGGCATCACCAACACCTTCTCGGGCAATTAGGGATGGACAACAAATGCTGGCCTTGCCAGCAATGCTCACATTCCCATGAAACAAATTTTAAAAATCTTGTTTTCATTCTGGTATACTGAACAACAACTTGCGTTTATATGGCATCTATAACTTAGAAAACTATTCCAAGATACTTCACAGAAGTGTAATCAGACACAAATCGACGGTGAGCCATAAAAGGAGGTATTATGAGGCAGTACTAAAACCTTTGTCAAAGAGGTGTGTTTTTAGGATCATTTTAAGGAGGAAAGGGAGAAGGTGGCAATTCCAGAGCTTCGGGCCTAGACAATTGAAGGCACAGCTAGAAATGTTGGGGCAAAGAAAATGGGGCTGCACAAGGAGCCAGAATTGAAGGAGCGCACAGTTGTCAGCATGAATGAGGTTACAGGTCTAGGGAGGGGCAAGATCATGAAGGGATTTGAACACTCTGATGAAAATTTAAAAGTTTAGGCACTGGGGAACTGGGAGCCACAGTTGTTCAGTGAACGCAGGGTTGATTGCTGAGCGGGTTGTGGTGCTGGATAGGATAAGGGCAACAGAGTTTTGCATGAACTGAAATGTATGGTGAATGGGAAACTGGCCAAGAGAGCATTGGAATAGCCGAGTCTAGAGATAACAAAAGCATGGATAAAAGTTTCAGCAGCAGATAAACTGAGGCAGTCTTGGGGTATAATTAGCTACATCTTTTACATCCTGTAGTTTTCTTGCATCTTGGTAGAAAAGTGTTCTTGGCAGTCTTATTAATCTAGTTTCTGTTTCTTCTTATCAGTACTTGGCTGTTGTTTTTAACAGGTGTAAAGGATATCCATGCGGATCATGCAGCCAGTCATATCGGGAAAGCTCAGGGAATAGTGACATGTCTACGTGCAACTCCTTATCATTGTATGCAACGAAAGGTTTACCTTCCACTGGACATTTGTCTACTGGTAATTTTAAATGATGTGTTTTACTTTTTGAAAACTATTCATCACCCAAGTATTCAAAACAAGATTACAGCATTGTGTTTATTTAGAGAATGGTGCAATGGTTGCATTTCCTCAACTTTTTGTGTGGAAAAACTAGAAATTTACAAAAGTTGAGTGAACCTTAGGGCTGAATTTTATCAGCCCGCTAGGGATGGGCAGGTTGGCATGGGTGCACAGAATTGTGCGGGAAGGTGGAGTGCCTGTGGCCTTCCTGGCGCCATTCAATTTAGTCAGGGGTGGGAAAGGCCGATGACAGCCTTCCCACTCGAAGACCAATTGAGGCCTTTGTGTGGCCAGCTCATAGCCACTTAAGGGCCTCATCCCGCCGCCACTGGCATTTTACTAGCAGCAGGGGAGCCCTCCACGTCTTGGGGCAGTTACCCAGTAACACCAGGCAGCCTCCGTGTGGGGTGGAGAGGGGGAGAAGCCTTCCTGCTTGAGCAATCTGTAGCCCAAGGAGGGCCTCTGGCGGCGACAGACCCATGCCCTCAACAACCCACCCCTCGCTGATGCTTGCTTAACTGGTCCCGGCGAGCCCGCCCCCACTTACCTCCTCTCTGAGGCTCCATGGCTGCTCCTGGTCCTGGGCCTCCTGCTGTCCCAGCAGTGGCCACCACTTCCAGTAGCGCTGCTGGGACTGCTGAGCTGCCGGCCCTTTAATTGGCCAGCAGCTCTTGGAGGCAGGATCTCCGTCCTGGCCCAGCGTCAGGGCTCCTGCCAGCTGCATATAATTTAGCCCTTACTGTCTGAGGCTTTTTTTTTGCTTTCTGCCTATTTCTAGTCATTGATGTACTTGAAAATAACATTCACTCACCACAACATTTTAACATAGTGGATTCTGCACAAAACCTGAGTTTTGAAGTCTTTCCAGGGATGGAAAGCGTTTTTTGGCTATGAGTCCAAAATGAAATTATGTTCAGGTAGTCTTAACATAATTGCTAAACATTATACACAATTTGGCGCAATTTTTATTATTAACAAGGCCATCTTAGAGAAGCTACATGGAGAAAATTAACGTTGTTGATATAGCAGATGTTGTTTTGAGGTTGGGATTTTGCAAGTTTTATTTTCCACTTGACTATTCCGTGCCTGGACTGGGTGTGCTTGATGCTGACAATGGGCTCTTGAATGATTTTTAAAGCATTTTATATTGATGGAATTATTTGACAAGCTTCAAAGGAGAGAGATGTGGTTTAAAGAACATATGCCTGTTTTTGTTTTGTGTCTTGGCATGTGGTGCAAATTGGCAAAACAGTAATTACTATAAAAGTCGTGACACAAAATGTTGTCCTGATTTGGAAGTGAAGATACCATAGGCAGCTTGCTCAGACGTTCTGATCTGCAGTTAATCCTTTTTCTGAGAGCAGTAAAACCTTGGGTTTCTATTGAAATAATGGGAAAATATTTAAGAGTTTTATTGTTTGAGGAGACTTTTTTTTTAAGAGAAATGCTGGACTTTCATTCCAATCAGTTTTTAACCAGAGTTACATTGTCAAATTTGCGGTATGTGTGATTAACTGCATAGTTGTTACCAGGGGATGGCCTTTGGTGCCTCCATTTCAAATGCTGAGGTATAAACCATGACCTTAAACTGTACATACTAACCTGTGAAGTCTAGCTAAAGTGATGACAGCATTTTTATTAACTCAGAAATGAGAACAGAAATTTGTGTGACATTCACATTGAATGCCATATACTGAATTTAGCTAATGGATTTACTTTTGGATTGCAAGTGGTTACATTTTTAAGATTTTGCAGTGTTGTTTGTTCAGAAATATGAAGCATATGTATAATGAATTGTGTTTGTGAGTTCATTTTTGGGGATTAAAGGCTCGAGAGGTTTTCAAAAACTTTAGGCTGTACGGCATTGTAAGAGAGTTTTAAAAGTTAGGGTGTAGTGATTGTAAAGTTGAGCACCAATAGAGTAGAGAGAATGGACAACAAGTAATCCAGAGTTTGAAAAGTAAGGCTAGGATGAATGTTCGGAGAAATCAGTGTTGTGGAAGACAGGGAACTAGTGATGCTTGGCAAAGATGGATGTGTGGGATTTTGTTTGAGAAAAAACTTAAACCATGGGAAAGAAAAGACTTTGATTTATATAGTGCCTTTCATGACCATAGATGTCACAAAGCGCTTTACAGCCAATAAAATACTTTTTGAAGTGTAGTCACTGTTGTAATGTAGGAAACGCAGCAGTCAATTTGTGCACAGCAAGTTCCCACAAACTGCAATGTGATAATGATCAGATGATCGTTTTTTTTTGCGGTGTTGATTGAGGGATAAATTTTGGCCAGGATACTGGGGAAGACTCCCCTGATCTTTGAAGTAGTGTCAAGGGATCTTTTACTTCCACCTAAGAAAGCAGATGAGGCCTTGGTTTAACGTCTCACCTGAAAGACGGCACCTCTGAAGTGCAACACTCTCTCAGCACTGCATTGGATTGTCAGCCTCAATGTTTTGTACTCAAAACCTAGAGTGGGACTTGAAGCCAAAACCTTCTGACTCAGGTAAGAGTGCAAACAGCTGAGCCATGCTGACACTTTTTTTGAATTCTAGACTAATCTGATTTTGTAAACAAGTGTAAACTGCTAAGCAGTTCATTCCAGAAATTAATTTTGGAGCTGATTAGGGTTTTGGCTGCTTAGAAAGATGTAGCAGTGAAAGTGAGCTTTGTCTGCAGGTTGGAAACTGCAATCTTGGTGGCTGACCAGATGCAGGATGAGGAAATGCACTCGGTCGAGCATATTGCTTGGGTAAGCTGCAATTAGTTTCTGAGATGGCATATCTTGGAGTTATTTTAACATTTAAAAATAACTGTATTTCTTGGTTCTATGATGAGTGGATGAAACTAAAAGGTTCTTTGAAATGCCCCAAATTTGCAACTCTTTGTTTTAATGCTTTACTCTCTCTGTATCTTGCATATACCATAAACCAGAAATGATTGGTTCACTCTGGCTCTTTTTCTACAGAAGTTTTAGCTTAATCATTGTTTTTGATATGCAGCAGCTGTGAATATCCCATGCTGTGCGGTAGCTATAAAATGCAGTTTCTACCCAAATGCTTGTTCAGTAATGTGTAATTTGATTACAGCACTAGGTAGCAGTAATATTAAATACTGTCAAGTTAGCAAATTAGATTTGATGTGTGAAATGTAGAACATTTAAGTCAATTTTCTCCACACAGAAGGTCACAATTTTTATCTGCTATATGGATTTTTTTTTAGAATTTAATCTGTTTTTGAGTGGCCTAAAGTAAAGGCGACCAAATGTCAGTGAGAATTAAGAGGTGACACTGAATCATGAACAATGTCATACAGGATTTAATTGATAAGTTTAGCCAAGATGACCTCATTGCTGTGACATGCTGGAAGCTAGACTGGAGGAATTTCAGTAGGGAGCTCTGGGAAAGATGGGCATATAGTTAGAAAGCATCATGCTGCAGAGTGATGAAAGAAATGTTAGAGATGGGGCATTACAGGATGGATAGGCCAAAGGCAGCATAATTTGAGTAAAGGATAACAACTAATTTTGAAGAAGAGTGGGATGGTGCCTGTAGAATGGGAATTGTTAACTATATCATCTAGCATGGGGGCCAGGAGCAGTAATTTTTTAAAAATTTGTTCATGGGGTGTGGGCATCGCTGACGATGGCATTTATTGCCCATCTCTAATTGCCCTTGAGAAAGCAGTGGTGAACCACTTTGAACTGTTGCAGTCTGTGTGGTGTAGGTACACCAACAGTGCTGTTAGGTAGGGAGTTCCGGGATTTTGACTCAACAACGATGAAGGAATGGCCATATATTTCCAAGTCAGGATGGTGCTTGACTTAGAGGGGAACTTGCACATAGTGTTCCTATGTGCCTGCTGCCCTTGTTCTACCAAGTGGTAGAGGTCACAAGTTTCGAACGTGCTATCAAAGAAACCTTGTTGAGTTGCTGAAAGTCCATCTTGTAGATGGTGCACACGGCAACCATGATGTGCCAGTGGTTAGGTGGTAGGTAGGCTGCCGATCAAGCAGCTGCTTTGTCCTGGATAGTGTTGAGCTTACTGAGTGTTGTTGGAGCTGCACTCATCTAGGCAAATGGAGAGTATTCCATCACACTTCAGACTTGTGCCTTTGTAGATGGAAAGAGTTTGAGGAATCTGGAGTGAGTTACTTGCTGCAGAATACACAGCCTCTGACCTGCTCTTGTAGCCACAGTATTTATGTGGCTGTCTCTAGTTGAGAGGGACCTGGCAATGTAATTTACCACTTACCAGCCAAAGTCTGATTGTTATCCCATGTCTTGCTGCACGCAGTCAGGATCAAGAATTGCTTGGGAAGGGGATTTAGGGAACTGGAGATGAGTTGAGAGTTTGGAGAGCGCGAGGGGAAGATGGAACAGCAACTCTAAAGTGATGACTGGTTGGGGCAGAAATGGTTGGGAATTTGGAATGGAGGGGGAGAGGAAGCTGCTGGTCTCTATTTTGGAGATAAAACATTCTCCTGAGTTCTTTAATATTAGAGGTCGGAGAAAGGAGTTTGAGGAGAGAGTTAGTCATTGGGAAGAGAAGCCTGTGATTATCCTTGCCCTTTAGAGTGATCTATAGTACATTTATATGTGCAATGCTATATTTTTGAATCGAAGCAAGATTTGGTACATCATGCTATAATTCAGAATGTAGAAAGGAAGTTAAATGCAGCTCTTCCCTGTAAGTGTTTCTACTTGTCGTAACATGGTGCTATGTGATATGAGTCAATGACTGCTACTTTCTAAGACTGTCGTAGTCTGATTTTCATTTGCAATGAATTGGATTCGTTGAACTTAGCTTACTGTATTTTTATCCTTTATTTTTATCCTTTTTAGCATGGCGTGTCACAAGAAGATTTTATTCGAGGAAATCGAGAAAAAAACGTGAGGGATGTGGTATTTGATGTAGCAAGTCAGGCGCATGTTCACCTTGAACATGTATGTATTTCTTGCCTTCAGCAGAATTAGAATTACTTCTCTAACTCTTCCTCTGTCCCTCATTTTCTTCCCATCTCTGGCTCTGAGATACTCTGTTGTTGCCACCTGAGACATTCTGGCTCTGTGCCACTGACTTTCCAATATGACCCCCACTCTTTGTGTGTCTGTCATATAGTTTCTTGCTCTCCCCATTTTTCTACTGCTTTCTATCCATCCTTTTCTTAGTCATTTGCTTCTTTAACTCTTTTAAAATCTACTGTAATTGCTATTACTAACAGATGAAATGTAAATATCTAATTTTATTTTTTCCAGGCCAGAACATTCAGTAAAAATGTTCCTTCAAAGGCCTGCCCGGCATTTTTGCAAACAGTAAGCTCTTTCTAAGCTATATTTCCATTTTTCATTTGATTTTAAAAAAACACAAAGCTTAACATTTATTGATCTTGTTTACTTATAGGTTGTTCTCGATGACTATTTGGACAGAATTCGTAAAGTGGATTTTGATGTGTTTCATCCCAGTCTGCAGAAAAGGAATACGATGCTTCCTTTCTACTTGTATATACGTTCTTGGAGGAAAATATATTAATATAAAAACAGTTTTATAAATGGAAAGTTTAATTTCAGTGGTCACTTTTTTTTAAAAAAGGTAAATCTGCAATTTTGAAGACTGATGAAATTATAGATTAGTATGCTGTCCTTTTTCACCTCCAGGACCTGAGCTCAAATTCAGATCAGATTGATGGGATGCAATCTGCTTTTGTGTCTTCCTAATGGTCCTACAGGAAAGGAGTATGGTGCAGTCAATTCTATAGTTCCTTCTGAAAGGTCAGTGCTGAGTTGCAAGCAGTTGTGGCCTATCTTAAACCAGTAATGTTGTACAGACAGATCATAAGGACAGTGTAAGAAATGGGGAAGTAATTCACATTTGCTCTCGAATGTATTCTGAGATTCAGATAAAGGCATGTTGAGATTGAGTGGAATATCTTTGTATTTTACCTGTGCTATACTTAACCTGGGAGTACTTGCTGTTGATACTGGTGACAGACGTGTTCCCTTTTTTTTATGTTCCATTCTCCATCAATGTTGGCTTTAACATTTAGGATAAAACCACAAATCCTAAAAATGTATTTTTTAGGTTCCATTTCAAAACAAACAACAATAATTTGTATTTATGTAGTACCTTAATGTAATAAAACATCCCAAGCTGCTTCACAGGAACATTATAACGCAAAATTTGACACCGAGCCACATAATGTGATATTAGGGCAGATGGCCAAACGTATAGTCAGAGGTAGGTTTTAAGGAGAGTCCTAAAAGAGGAAAGAGAAGTGGAGATGTTTCGGGATGGAGTTCCAGAACTTAGGACCTTGGCAGCTAAAGACACAACAACCAATGGTGGAGTAATTAAAATCAGGGATGCTCAAGAGGCTAGAATTAGAGGAGTACAGATATCTCGGAGGGTTGTGAGGTTGGAGGAGATTACAGAGATGGGAGGGGCGAGGCCGTGGAAGAATTTGAAATTATTGCTAAACCAGGAGACAATGTAGGTCAGTAGGATAGGGGCAGTAAAAACAAAGTGCTGGAAATACTCAGCAGGTCCGGCAGCATTTGTGGAGAGAGAGAAGCAGAGTTAATGTTTCAGGTCTGTGACCTTTCATCAGCACTGGCAAATGTTAGAAAAGAATTGGGTTTTGGTGGGGAAGAGAACAGAAGGGAAGGTGTGTTATAGGACAGAGGGCAAGAGAGATTAAATAACAAAGCTGTTATGGGACAAAGGCAAAGAGTGTGTTAATGCTTGTGGGGAAAGACAATGCATTTGTATAGAGAGAATGTCAGTGGCAGAATAATGAGCAGCTCTGCCCACATGAAAAAAATGGGCACATGGTTAAAAAATAAAATAAAATAATAAAAAGAAAAGTATGAAAAAAGCCAGTCATGCTCTGAAATTGTTGAACTCAAGGTTGAGTCCACAAGGCTGTAGAATACCTAATCGAAACATCAGGTGCTGCTCTTCGAGCTTCCCTCTTGTTCTCTTCCCCACCAAAATCCCCCCTTCAGTTGCTTAAAACCTAATTCTTCTCTGATCTTTGCCAGTTCTGCTGAGAGGTCACAGACCTGAAACATTAACTCTGCTTCTGTCTCTGCAGATGCTGCCTGACTTGCTGAGTATTTGCAGCACTTTGTTTTTATTTCAGATTTACAGCATCTGCAGTATTTTGCTTTTATAATGAGGATAGGGGTAATGGGTGAACGGGACTTGGTGCGAGCTGAGGACACAGGCAGCAGAGTTTTGGATGACGTCAAATTTACAGAGGGTAGGACATGGAAGGGTGGCCTGGAATGCGATGGAATAATCAAGTCTAGAGGTAACAGGTGTGGATAAGGGTTTCGGCAACAAATGAGCTGAGGCAGGATGGAGTCAAATGATGTTCCTGAGGTGGAAATAGGCAGTTTTAGTGATTGCAGGGATATGAAGTTGCCAACTCACCTCTGGTTTGAAAAGATAAAGAACAGAAATTTGTGAATTAACAGTAATTATTCAAGCACCCTTTTTTTTTCCTGTTTGCCTTCAAGTGAGCTCTTCTCGTGATATAAGGAGCAGTTCAGTTTAAGAGCAGATCTTTTGAGATATCCTGCAGTCTTTTATATTCTTTCATCCCACAATTGTGTTTTTTGCATCGTAGGTTCATCAGATGACTTGCTCTGAATCATATTGAATGTCTTTCATATTTTTAATTTATTACCTTCTGGGAAAATACATTTTTCCTGGTTTCCCAGAAATATACAGTCAAGTACCACCTAAGCCATTGATTATCCACATCCATCATGCAAGGCCCTCCTGATAAATACATCATGGCCTGTAGTTTCACTTTAAAAAAAAAAGTGTAATTTGTCTCATGTTGGTCAAACCAGTGCAAAAATCAGGATTTCAAGTGCAAATTGTGTTTCCACAATCTTTTTGCACTAATTCAAAAAAACGTCACTGGTGCTGGCCCTGGCCATGCTCCCAAATCAATTTAATCATCGTTGTGAGTTTCAGCTAATTGCACCCATTTGCAGGCCTTCGAAGAGGCTTTTAAAATTAAGCTAGTTCTTTTGGGTGCAAGGCCACTAATAGCAAAGTTGTTTTAAAGGCTTATAAATGTAACTTTTTAATTTTCTATGAAACTAACTACTATACACCAATATGCTCAAAGCTCTGCTTCAAGAATGCTTGCAAATGTGACATGAAGGTCCGAAATGTCGGCGACCACACCTGGCATCAGTGGCTTGTGAAAGAAGGAAATGGCGACACATTGTGTGGACTGGTGTGCAATACACTATGACCAGTTGCTACAGCAGCTTGCCAACAGGCACCGACGCTGAAAACAGCAACTCAGTTACTTGTCAGCTTCACATGCAGTATGTGTGGCAGAACCTGCATCTCCAGGATTGGCCTTCACAGCCATCATCAAAGGTGCACCAAGAGAAGACACCCAACCTAAATGGATTGTTTGCTGCGTGTCCATCATCTTTCATACATGGAAGGATGCCAACCAACCAACAAGACCAATATAACTAACAAGTGGTTCAGTATTGTTTTCTAAAGTCATTTTCAGTTACTTAAAATAGTTACTCACAGGTGGCGGATTGCACTGAATAAATTGCTTATTTGTTGTGATAAATCCATTTCCAGCTGTATAAATCAAACTATCTTAATCTTAAACGTGTTAATGAATATTTTTAAAGCAAAAACTTTAAAAAAAAATTCTAAAATATTGCTCAGTTGCCCTGATTTTATGATAGATTTTATAGACGGCGATTAAGCAAATAAGTTTGAGTGGAATCTTGAGAAAAACACTTTCAACATTAGTGCAGTTTTGGGTGCAGATTACCAATTGTGCCCAAAGTGGGAACTCTACCCCCATTTGTTTAAGTCTTAACTGTTTTCCAAATTATCTAAAATTTTAATGGTGAAATATAATGTGTAAAGAGTTGCTATTATAGGTGTAGCTGACTTACATTAAGAAAGCGTGGCGATTTCCAGTAATGCAGTGTTGATCTTTTGATGGTGTACTTTCCAAGTACCAAGGTGCTGCGAACAGGATTACTAAAGTGGCCACAAATATGATAGTTTCCTATTGGATTTATTAGTGACCAAGGAGAAACTTCTTTACCCAGAGAGTGATAAGAATGTGGAACTCATTACCACAAGGTGTGGTTGAGACAAACATCCTTCTTTGGCCTCCTTATCTCGAGAGACAATGGACAATGACACCTGGAGGTAGTCAGTGGTGTGTGGAGCAGTGCCTGGAGTGGCTATAAGGCCAATTCTAGAGTGACAGGCTCTTCCACAGGTGCTGCAGAAAAATTTGTTTGTCGGGGCTGTTACACAGTTGGCTCTCCCCTTGCGCTTCTGTCTTTTTTTCCTGCCAACTGCTAAGTCTCTTCGACTCGCCACACTTTAGCCCCGCCTTTATGGCTGCCCGCCAGCTCTGGCGAACGCTGGCAACTGACTCCCACGACTTGTGATCAATGTCACAGGACTTCATGTCGCGTTTGCAGACGTCTTTAAAGCGGAGACATGGACGGCTGGTGGGTCTGATACCAGTGGCGAGCTCGCTGTACAATGTGTCTTTGGGCATCCTGCCATCTTCCATGCGGCTCACATGGCCAAGCCATCTCAAGTGCCGCTGACTCAGTAGTGTGTATAAGCTGGGGGTGTTGGCCGCCTCGAGGACTTCTGTGTTGACACTTCATCCTTGCGCCTTCATGATCCTGCCTCGTCATCTGCTATTGCTGTTCCTCCTTCCTGTCTAGCTATCTGTGCTGCTTCCTTCTCTGTTCGGGTCAGGAGACAGAGAGTGGGGACACCACTCCCTGTCTTGGTCCACTCCTTTTTGTTGTGGGTCTGCTTGTCCTGCAGGAGAATATTCTGATTTAATGACATGTCAAAAGTGGCTTAATACCCATTGTCTACATGCATCGACGACAGTCATTCTGGCCTGTCAGTTGCAGACCGCATCCAAGGGCAAACAGATACCAGACATAAATATTCTCCAGAATTAATTGCAATATGGCAACAGGGCTTAACATGCATCTGAAAACAAGGCATGGGTGCCCACTGACAAATATAAAACTTCTCAGAGTCCATGAGATAAATATTTGGACAGCTTTGGCCACATTATTTACGCTCCCCGATCTGAGCAAGTCATTCACCTGTTTCCGACACTGAACTCAGCTTTACGAGTAATCCCAATGTTTGTCACCTCCTACGCAATCTCCATCCAGACCACCTTGGTCGGGCGGGAGGATCTTCTGAGTCCATTTTTTTTACTCATTCATGGGATATGGGCATCGCTGGCTAGACCAGCATTTATTGCCCATTCCTAATTGCCCTTGAGAAGGTGGTGGTGAGCTGCCTTCTTGAACCGCTGCAATGCATGTGGGGTAGTTACACCCATAGTGCTGGTAGGAAGAGAGTTCCAGGATTTTGACCCAACAACAGTGAAGGAACGACAATATAGATCCAAGTCAGGATGGTGTGTGGTTTGAAGGGGAACTTGCAGGTGGTGGTGTTTTCATGCATCTGCTACCCTTGTCCTTCTAGGTGGTAGAGGTCACGGGTTTGGAAGGTGCTATCGAAGGAGTCTTAGTGCATTGCTGCAGAGCATCCTGTAGATGGTACACACTGCCGCGACTGTGCATCGGTGGTCGAGGGAGTGAATGTTTATGGATGGGGTGCCAATCAAGCGGGCTGCTTTGTCCTGGATGGTGTCGAGCTTCTTGAGCATTGTTGGAGCTGCACCCATCCAGGCAAGTGGAGAATATTCCATCACACTCCTGACTTGTACCTTGTAGATGGTGGACAGGCTTTGGGGAGTCAGGAGGTGAGTTACTCACAGCAGAGCTCCTCGCCTCTGACCTGCTCTTGTAGCCACGGTATTTATATGGTGTTATAACCAGATGAGAAAGGGGTCTAGGGGTTCCCTCTCAGCCTTTTCCTGGTCTGACCGTAACAGGGTTTAATTTTTAAAATACCGTGTTTTAACTTCCCCTCAGTGAATCCTTGTTCACTGCTCTCCAATTGAAATGGCAAAGGAATCAACCAGACAGGTTTTCTTAGATTTAAACAAGAAAGGTGTAAGTTTATTAACCTTAAAACTCTCTTTTTTATTTATTTATTTATTTTTTAATTTAGAGACACAGCACTGAAACAGGCCCTTCGGCCTACCGAGTCTGTGCCGACCAAGAACCACCCATTTATACTAACCCTACAGTAATGCCATATTCCCTACCACCTACCTACACTAGGGGCAACTTACAATGGCCAATTTACCTTTCACCTGCAAGTCTTTGGCGGTGGGAGAAAACCGGAGCACCCGGCAGAAATCCACGCGGTCACAGGGAGAATTTGCAAACTCCGCACAGGCAGTACCCAGAATTGAACCTGGGTCCCTGGAATTGTGAGGCTGCGGTGCTAATCACTGCGCCACTGTGCCGCCTCCTTGTCTCTGGAGACAATGGGTAAGTGCCTGGAGGTGGTCAGTGGTTTGTGAAGCAGCGCCTGGAGTGGCTATAAAGGCCATTTCTAGAGTGACAAGAGTCTTCCACAGGTGCTGCAGATAAAATTGGTTGTTGGGGCTGTTCCACAGTTGGCTCTCCCCTTGCGCTTCTGTCTTTTTTCCTGCCAACTGCTAAGTCTCTTCGACTCACCATGCTTTAGCCCCGCCTTTATGGTTGCCCGCCAGCTCTGGCTATCACTGGCAACTGACTCCCACGACTTGTGATCAATGTCACAGGACTTCATGTAGCGTTTGCAGACGTCTTTAAAGCGGAGACATGGATGGCCGGTGGGTCTGGTACCAGTGACGAGCTCGCTGTACGATGTGTCCTTGGGAATCCTGCCATCTTCCATGCGGCTCACATGGCCAAGCCATCTCAGGCGCTGCTGGCTTAGTAGGGTGTATATGCTGGGGATGTTGGCCGCCTCGAGGACTTCTGTGTTGGAGATACGGTCCTGCCACCTGATGCCAAGTATTCTCCGGAGGCAGCGAAGATGGAATGAATTGAGACGTCGCTCTTGGCTGACGTACGTTGTCCAGGCCTCGCTGCCGTAGAGCAAGGTACTGAGGACAGAGGCTTGATACACTTGGACTTTTGTGTTCTGTGTCAGTGCGCCATTTTCCCACACTCTCTTGGCCAGTCTGGACATAGCAGTGGAAGCCTTTCCCATGCGCTTGTTGATTTCTGCATCGAGAGACAGGTTACTCGTGATAGTTGAGCCTAGGTAGGTGAACTCTTGAACCACTTCCAGAGCGTGGTCGCCAATATTGATGGATGGAGCATTTCTGACGTCCTGCCCCATGATGTTCGTTTTCTTGAGGTTGATGGTTAGGCCAAATTCATTGCAGGCAGCCGCAAACCTGTCGATGAGACTCTGCAGGCATTCTTCGGTGTGAGATGTTAAAGCAGCATTGTCAGCAAAGAGGAGTTCCCTGATGAGGACTTTCCGTACTTTGGACTTCGCTCTTAGACGGGCAAGGTTGAACAACCTGCACCCTGATCTTGTGTGGAGGAAAATGCCTTCTTCTGAAGACTTGAATGCATTTGAGAGCAGCAGGGAGAAGAAAATCCCAAAAAGTGTGGGTGCGAGAACACAGCCCTGTTTCACGCCACTCAGGATAGGAGAGGGGGCTGATGAGGTGCCGCCATGTTGAATTGTGCCTTTCATATTGTCATGGAATGAGGTGATACTTAGTAGCTTTGGTGGACATCCAATCTTATCTAGTAGTCTGAAGAGACCACGTCTGCTGACGAGGTCAAAGGCTTTGGTGAGATCAATGAAAGCAATGTAGAGGGGCATCTGTTGTTCGCGGCATTTCTCCTGTATCTGACGAAGGGAGAACAGCATGCCAATGGTCGATCTCTCTGCATGAAAGCCACACTGTGCCTCAGGGTAGACGCGCTCGGCCAGCCTCTAGGGCCTGTTTAAAGCGACGAGCAAAGACTTTCCCCACTATGCTGAGCAGGGAGATTCCACGGTAGTTGTTGCAGTCACCTTTGTTTTTATAGAGGGTGATGATATTGGCATCCCTCGTCCCAGCACAGGCAAAGCAGTTCATGTAGTGCTGAGAGTATAGCAGGCTTGGCACTCTTGATTATTTCAGGGGTAATGCTGTCCTTCCCAGGGGCTTTTCTGCTGGCTAGAGAATCAATGGCATCACTGAGTTCCGATTTTGTTGGCTGTACGTCCAGCTCATCCATGACTGGTAGAGTCATAAACAGAAACATAAACATACAAATAGCATAGATTCATTAAGAGGATACTTGATAAATGCATGAGAGAGAAAGGATTAGAAGCATCTACTGATAAAATGGGAGGATGCTTGTGTAGAGCATTAACACCAGTATAGACTAATTGGGTCAACTGGCCTGTTTCTATGCTATACTGTGTTTTTTTTTTGTTTGAAAGAAGAAAATTGTTTGTTCACCACTTCCTGTTTTGTGAGCTGCCTGGCAGTGGCTGTGCTTGTGATACAGCTGCTTTAATACGTATGACTGTTTCAAAATCTTCATTGGAAGACTTTCATCTTCCTCCTTGGACATTGAGGTTCACTTAACTATCATAAACAATTTGCAGAACAGGAAGTCATTTGGCACATCTTGTCTCTGCCAACTCTTTGCTAGAGAAGTTCAAAACTAATCTCACTGACTTATGCTCTCCCAACAGCCCTGTATCTTCCTCTGTTTCGTATATTTATTCTCTTTTTCTCTTTTAAAGAACCAATGGTCTGTACCTCAATTCTGTGGCAAAGCATTCTGTAATTTAACAGCCTTCTATATAAAGAAATTTCTCCTTTGCTGATGCATTGATAGCTTCGCACTTTCCCCTCCCTTTTCATATAGCGTTTACAGAGAAAATATAGCTTCCACTCAGTCTCGGTTGGGTAGCTTCCACTCCGTCTGGGTTGGGTGTGTCACCTTTGCAGTAATATTGTGATTGAGAAGGGACACTGGATTAAAATTGTGCCTTTGAGTGGCTCAGCTTTACTCCACATTGTAAACACGCAATGAATAAAGGTGTTATACTTAGATGTGTCTCTGGATGCAAGTAAATCATCGCTGCCTACGAGAGTGGTGGAAATGGAGAAAATGAATGATTTCAAAGGGAATTTGGATGAGCACTTGAGGGAAATAAACTTACAGGCTATGGGGATAGAGCCGGTGAATGGGAATGATTGCATTGCTCTGCAGAGAGCCAGCATGGACTATGAGCAGAATGGCCTCGTTTTTTGCTTAATACAAACATATGAATTAGGAGCAGGAGTAGTCCACTTGGCTTCTTGAGCCTGCTCCACTATTCAATAAGATCATGGCTGACCTGATTGTAACCTTGACTCCACATTCTCACCTACCCTTTTTTTTTAATTCATTCATGGGATGTAGGCGTCGCTGGCCAGGCCAGCATTTATTGCCCTTGAGAAGGTGGTGGTGAGCTGCCTTTATGAACCGCTGCAGTCCATTTGGGGCAGGTATACCCACAGTGCTGTTAGGAACGGTGTTCCAGGATTTTGACCCAGCAACAATGAAGGAACGGCGATATAGTTCCAAGTCAGGATGGTGTGTGACTTGGAGGGGAACTTGCAGGTGGTGGTGTTCCCATGTATTTGCTGCCTTTGTCCTTCTAGTTGGTAGAGGTCGCGGGTTTGGAAGGTGCTGTCTAAGCAGCCTTGGTGCATTGCTGCAGTGCATCTTGTAGATGGTACACACTGCTGCCACTGTGCGTCGGTGGTGGAGGGAGTGAATGTTTGTAGATGGGGTGCCAATCAAGCGGGCTGCTTTGTCCTGGATGGCGTCGAGCTTCTTGAGTGTTGTTGGAGCTGCACCCATCCAGGCAAGTGGAGAGTATTCCATCACACTCCTGACTTGTGCCTTGTAGATGGTGGACAGGCTTTGGGGAGTCAGGAGGTGAGTTACTTGCCACAGGATTCCTAGCCTCTGACCTGCTCTTGTAGCCATGATATTTATATGGCTACTCCAGTTCAGTTTCTGGTCAATGGTAGCCCCTAGGATGTTGATAGTGGGGGATTCAGTGATGGTAACGCCGTTGAATGTCAAGGGGAGATGGTTAGATTCTCTGTTGTTGGAGATGGTCAATGCCTGACACTTGTGTGGTGCGAATGTTACTTGCCACCTATCAGCCCAAGCCTGGATATTGTCCAGGTCTTGCTGCATTTCTACACGGACTACTTCAGTATCTGAGGAGTCGTGAATGGTGCTGAACATTGTGCAATCATCAGCGAACATCTCCACTTCTGACCTTATGATTGAAGGAAGGTCATTAATGAAGCAGCTGAAGATGGTTGGGCCCAGGACACTACCCTGAGGAACTCCTGCAGTGATGTCCTGGAGCTGAGCTGATTGAGCTCCAACAACCACAACCATCTTTTTTTACGCTAGGTATGACTCCAGCCAGCGGAGGGTTTTCCCCCTGATTCCCATTGACCTCAATTTTGCTATGGCTCCTTGATGCCATACTCTGTCAAATGCTGTCTTGATGTCAAGGGCAGTCACTCTCACCTCACCTCTTGAGTTCAGCTCTTTTGTCCATGTTTGAACCAAGGCTGTAATGAGGTCAGGAGCTGAAAGGCCCCGGCAGAACCCAAACTGAGCGTCACTGAGCAGGTTATTGCTAAGCAAGTGCCGCTTGATGGCACTGTTGATGACACCTTCCATCACCTTACTGATGATTGAGAGTAGGCTGATGGGGCGGTAATTGGCCGAATTGGACTTGTCCTGCTTTTTGTGTACAGGGCATACCTGGGCAATTTTCCACATTGCAGGGTAGATGCCAGTGTTGTAGTTGTACTGGAACAGCTTGGCTAGGGGTGCTGCAAGTTCTGGAGCACATGTCTTCAGTACTATTGCCGGAATATTGTCAGGGCCCATAGCTTTTGCGGTTTCCAGTGCCTTCAGTCATTTCTTGATATCACGCGGAGTGAATCGAATTGGCTGAAGTCTGGCATCTGTGATGCTGGCGACTTCAGGAGGAGGCCGAGATGGATCATCAACTTGGCACTTCTGGCTTAAGATTGTTGCAAATGCTTATCTATCGCATTGATGTGCTGGGCTCCCCCATCATTGAGGATGGGAATATTTGTGGAGCCACCTCCTCCAGTTAGTTGTTTAATTGTCTACCACCATTCACGGCTGGATGTGGTAGGACTGCAGAGCTTAGATCTGATCCGTTGGTTATGGGATCGCTTAGCTCTATCTATCGCATGCTGCTTACGCAGTTTGGCATGCAAGTAGTCCTGGGTTGTAGCTTCACCAGATTGACACCTCATTTTGAGGTATGCCTGGTGCTGCTCCTGGCATGCCCTCCTGCACTCTTCATTGAACCAGGGTCGGTCTCCTGGCTTAATGGTAGAGTGGGGGATATGCCGGGCCATGAGGTTACAGATTGAGGATGAGTACAATTCTGCTGCTGCTGATGGCCCACAGTGCCTCATGGATGCCCAGCTTTGCATTGCTAGATCTGTTCGAAATCTATCCCATTTAGCATAGTGATAGTGCCACACAACACGATGGATGGTATCCTCAATGTGAAGGCGGGACTTTGCCTCCACAAGGACTGTGCGGTGGTCACTCCTACCAATACTGTCATGAACAGAAGCATCTGCGGCAGGCAGATTGGTGAGGATGAGGTCAAGTATGTTTTTCCCTCGTGTTGGTTCCCCCACCACCTGCTGCAGACCCAGTCTAGCAGCTATGTCCTTTAGGACTCAGCCAGCTCGGTCAGTAGTGGTGCTACCGAGCCACTCTTGGTGATGGACATTGAAGTGCCCCACCCAGAGTACATTTTGTGCCCTTGCCATCCTCAGTGCTTCCTCCAAGTGGTGTTCAACATGGAGGAGCACTGAGTCATCAGCTGAGGGAGGGGGTAGGTGGTAATCAGTAGGAGGTTACCTTGCCAATGTTTGACCTGTTGCCATAAGACTTCATTGGGTCTGGAGTCGATGTTGAGGACTCCCAGGGCAACTCCCTCCCTACTGTATACCACTGTGCCACCACCTCTGGTGGGTCTGTCTTGCCGATGTGACAGGACGTACCCAGGGATGGTGATGGCCAAGTCTAGGACATTGTCTGTAAGGTATGATTCCGTGAGTATGACTATGTCAGGCTTTTGCTTGACTAGCCTGTGGGACAGCTCTCCCAACTTTGGCACAAGCCCCCAGATGTTAGTTTGTTGTTGTCATTGTCCCGATAACCTTTCACCCCCTTGCTTATCATCAAGAATCTATCTACCTCTGCCTTAAAAATAATCAAAGACTCTGCTTCCACTGCCTTTTGAGGAACGGAGTTCCAAAGACTCTCGACCTTCAGAGAAAAAATTTCTGCCCGTCTCTGTCTTAAATGGACGATCCCTTATATTTAAACAGTGACCCCTCGTTCTAGATTCTTCCACAAGAGGAACATCCTTTCCACAACCACCCTCTCAAGATCCCTCAGGATCTTATATGTTCCAATCAAGTCACCTCTTACTCTTCTAAACTCCAGCAGATACAAGCCTAGCCTATTCAACCGTCCCTCATAAGGCAAACTGCCCATCCCAGGTATTAGTCCAGTAAACCTTCTCTGGACTGTTTCCAAAGCATTTACATCCTTCCTTAAATAAGGAGACTGATACTGTGCACAGTACTCCAGATGTGGTCTCACCAATGTCCTGTCTTGCTGAAGCATTACCTCCCTCAATTTCCCTCAATAAATGATAACATTCTATTAGATTTACTAATGATGTGCTGTACCCGCTGTTATGACCAGGTGAGAAATGTGTCTAGGGGTCTTTTGCTGTCTTTACCTGGTCTTATTGTAACATTGTTTAATTTTTAACACAGTGTTTTGAGCTCCCTTTTTGTGAATCTTTGTTCACAGTTTTCCAATTATAAGACAAAGAAACCAATTCACACAGGCTTTCTGAGGTTGAAAGAAGAAAGATGAAATTTTATTAAAACTTAAACTCTAATACGGTTCATGCCTATGGATATATGATGTGCCAACGCTAGCATGCACATGTTATACACACATGCAAATAGGGACAGAAAAGAGCAGAAGAAAAGGTAAGAAGAACAGTTTGAGGCAATGGCCGGAAATTTACCTTCGGGTATCGGGTCCCGTCGGAGCTGTATGGGAGGTAAAATGGCGTCCGATGATGTCGGGTCGGGTGCCCGGCGTCATGACACACCGACGCCATTTCACGAACCTAGGAAGTCGGGCGAGATCAAGATGCCACTCACCGCCTGACGAAAAGCAATAGAGAGCTCATTAAGGTAATTGAGAAAGCAATTGCCAGCTATTTACGTGGGCCATCTGATTTAACGACCGTAAATCAGGTCGTGGGGCATCTCTGGAACCCGGCAAGTTTAAAAGGGCGGCAGGCAGTGAAGCAATGAGGGAGTTGGAGGTACTGTTTTTGCTGTTTATTTATTCTGATGGTATTTGTGTGTCCTAACAATTGGTATGATTTGCAGCTTGTGCAGAAGGGTTCAACTGAGTGTAACACACTGCTGCTCGGGCCCTAGCTATTCTGAGTAATTGGGTGAAAGGAAGGGAGTTGTGTGAGCCTGTCAGCAGTGGGAATTGTGCACTCTGGAGATGGATCATCAGATGAGGAGGACTATGCCCCAAGGAGGGACAGAACGACAAATGGACAGGGGAATGCGCAACCAGCTGGCCCAGTGCATCCTTGTTATGTGGGAGGGGGAGAAGGTGGCAGCATAGGCTGGGTGCAAAAACATGTCGGGCAACCCACCTTCGCAGCAGGCAGGGTATACCACCCGCATCTGAACTACCTGCAGCTGTCAGAACGCCAGTGCAGAAGGCGACTGCGGCTGTCACAGGAAATTGTCACATCTCTTTTGTGAGATGCTGGCAGTGGATGTTGCCTCAAACTGCCTCAGTGGCCAACCAATGCTGGTCGCTCTGAAGGTTACAATAGCTCTTAACTTCTATGCGTGTGGCTTGTTCCAGGCTTCAACGGCAAACTTGTGCGGAATGCCCTAAGCAGCAGCGCACCATTGCATGAAGGTTGTGACTGATGCATTGTTCCAATGTGCTAACAATTTCATCACATTCAAGACCGACAACACCAGTCAGGCTGAGAGAGCCAGAGGCTTCAGCACAATAGCTGGGTTCCCAATGGTACGGGGTGTGATAGACTGTACTCATGTGGCCATTAGAGCACCAGCAGGTCAGTCAGGGACATTCATTAACCACAAGAGCTTCCATTCACTAAACGTTCAGCTCGTCTCTGATCATCGAAAGAGAATCATGCAGGTGTGTGCATGTTACCCTGTTGGGAGTTGTCACGATGCTTTCATTCTCCGAAACTCCCAGATGCCTGCACTTTTCAGTCCTCCTGACAGCCTGGAGGGATGGATACTTGGCAACATGGCTAACGACACCAGTGAGGATCCCAAGGGGTCATGCTGAGGAACGTTACAATGAGAGCCATGTGGCCATCAGAGTGACAATCGAACAAACTATTGGTCTACTCAAAATTAGATTTAGGTGTCTCGACCGCTCAGGTGGAGCCCTGCAGTACGTGCCATCGAGGGTTTCCAGAATTATTGCCGTCTGCTGTGTCTTGCATAACCTGGTGATGGAGAATGGTGAGGCCCTGGAGGATGATCAAGGTCAGCGCGAGGCATTATCAGATGAGGATGGAGTTTCGGATGAGGAAGATGGGCAGCAGTCACATGATGATCGGAGAGCGGAAGCTGAATGTCATTTGGCGTTAAGTGCAAGAGAGACCAGGGAGGCTCTAATAGGCAGGCATTTCTATTGAGAGGATCTTAATATTCAAATAATTGACATTGCGGTCTGGGAGGAGTCATTGTGAGATTCTGAGAGGGCAAATACACGCACTTTCAGGGGAGAGATGATCTGATGATGCACACCTTAACATCATCCCAAGTGTGGGATCTCGCATATAAAACTACTCGTGTTCAGCTACGATGTTGGATGCAACTTCAGGAATGACATGTTAAATTTTCATTTCACAAATTTTATTACATTTTTCCTTGACAAATCAAATAAATAATTGGAAAGTAACCCAGTGAACCAGGAGTGATGTTACTGTGATTTCTTTATACGTTTTCGTGTGCTCCTGCGTGTGGACAATCCCTCGCCACCAGACTCACCAGAGGCAGGTGGCTGATCGGGCTGCCGCCCCGCTCTTGGTGACTTTGGCGGTTGTCCTCTGCCTGCTCGCAGCCGTACAGGCCATGGCATATCAGGGGTTCTCATGAGCACCCTCTAACATCTTGGCTGCAGCCAAGCAATGATCAGAGAGGGCTTCCACCTTGCAGCGTGAGGACACATAGACCCTCCCTTGACACTAACGATGAGAAGAATGAGGAGTGCCCCATACCAGGTCATTGACCCGCTTGTAGCACTGGAGCCATGTCCTCCTTACTACGCTGTGGCTGCTGACCACCTCTGTGACCTCCAGCCAGGCCCTCTTGGGAGGGCCGCATTCTGCAATCCGTGTTGAAGAGTACTCCCGCCTCGCTTCCACCGCCTGGAGGAGTACTTGCAGTGATTTCTCCGAAAATCTGGGGGCCGTGCGGAAACTTCTCCCCTCCATTACTGGTGGTTGTACTGCAGTTTGTATGTTTTCTCTCTTTCTTTCCTGTTCTTGGACACTGCCAGTTCTCCTTCAATCCTTGCAAGTGCAGAGCCTTGGTACCCTCCTCTAAACCTTCCACAGTCAGCACCAGCTGTCTTCCTCTGATGCCAGGTAAGAATCAACTGGTCCATTTCATTGCTGTAAGTCTTTTTAAAGGGCTTACAGCTGCCTTTGCTGGAAGTGGCCCCGCCCCCAACACCGCTCAGCATCCCGCCTGTGTGCGCCCTTTCAAGTCACAAATACGCTGCTGGGCCGCTAATTGGCTGTCCCGTGCGTGATGCCGGTGGCTGGGAGGCACAGAGCGGGATCGGAGTCCTAATCCGCTTCTGTCTCATTTGCCCTGGAGCCGCCGAGAGTGGCAAAATTCCGGCCAATATCTTGTTACTGTTTCTCAAACTTACTTTCCTACCTCTTTTTGTGTCATCAGCAAATTTAGCAACCAAACCTTCAGTCCCTTCCTCCAAGTCATTTATATAAATTGTACAAAGTTGAGACCTCAGCGCTGATCCCTTCAGTACATCACTCTTAACATCTTGCCAACTATAAAATAACCCATTTATGCCTCTTCTCTGTTTCCTAGCTAGCCAGTCTTCTATCCATGCCAATATGTTACCCCCTACACCGTAAGCTTTTATTTTCCACAATAACCTTTGATATGACACCTTACCAAATGCATTTAACCCCCAAAAATATAAAACTTAGTTTGCTAAAATTTAAGAATTTTACATTTTCCTGAAGTAAATTTTCAGAGAATGCCCGGTTGTTGTTTGTGAGAAAGTATTTTTTCTCCAATATTAGTTACACCTGCTTTTCTGAGAGAAAGAAGATGCTTCTTGGTGCAAATAAATAAACTGGCTATATTTGAGCCTTCCTTTTTGATAGAGTACTAAGGAGAAACTGTTTCCACTGGTAGAGGTGTTGATAACCAAAGGACACAGATTTAACATAATTGGCAAAATTTTCCCAAGAGGAAATGAGCAGAACTTTTTTACACGGCGAGTTGTTATGATCTGGAATACGTTGTCTGAAAGGATGGTGGAAGCAGATTCAAATAACTTTCAAATGACAATTGATATATACTTGAAAAGGAAAGACGTGCAGGGTTATGGTCAAAGAGCAGGAATGTGGTAGTAATTTTAAAACCTATCCAAGAGCCAGCACAGACATGATGGGCTTGTGAAATTGCATTGATTTGGAAATGAAATAGGGAGAGGGATTGGAATGGCGATGAATTTTAGTAAATGGACTACGGTGTTGCATAGTGTGTCTGCATGCGTATTTCATGTCCGATTATATTTCATAGTAAACTATATTTGAAAGCAGTATGTGGGCAGAGAGCCTGCACCATCCATATTACAGCAATTTGCCAGAAAAATGAGGAATAACCTTGATGATAAAATTGTTATCCTAGACTGGAGGAAGTCAGTTAGAGCTATCTGACAGCACTGCATTTAGCAATCAATATTGTGTCTTCCTACAAACCACATTTTTGTGCATTGTAACTTTATTTTAATTTATGTAGCATGTAGAAAATAAACCTTTCTGACAGAGTCAGTAGAGTAGAAATGACTATTTGTGATAACAATGCTTCTTTCTTTCTTTCTTTTTTCTTTTGGGCCTCCTTATCTCGAGAGACAATGGATACGCGCCTGGAGGTGGTCAGTGGTTTGTGAAGCAGCGCCTGGAGTGGCTATAAAGGCCAATTCTGGAGTGACATGCTCTTCCACAGGTGCTGCAGAGAAATTTGTTTGTCGGGGCTGTTGCACAGTTGGCTCTCCCCTTGCGCCTCTGTCTTTTTTCCTGCCAACTACTAAGTCTCTTCGACTCGCCACAATTTAGCCCTGTCTTTATGGCTGCCCGCCAGCTCTGGCGAATGCTGGCAACTGACTCCCACGACTTGTGATCAATGTCACACGATTTCATGTCGCGTTTGCAGACGTCTTTATAGCGGAGACATGGACGGCCGGTGGGTCTGATACCAGTGGCGAGCTTGCTGTACAATGTGTCTTTGGGGATCCTGCCATCTTCCATGCGGCTCACATGGCCAAGCCATCTCAAGCGCCGCTGACTCAGTAGTGTGTATAAGCTGGGGGTGTTGGCCGCTTCAAGGACTTCTGTGTTGGAGATATAGTCCTGCCACCTGATGCCAAGTATTCTCCGAAGGCAGCGAAGATGGAATGAATTGAGACGTCGCTCTTGGCTGGCATACGTTGTCCAGGCCTCGCTGCCGTAGAGCAAGGTACTGAGGACACAGACCTGATACACTCGGACTTTTGTGGTCCATGTCAGTGCGCCATTTTCCCACACTCTCTTGGCCAGTCTGGACATAGCAGTGGAAGCCTTACCCATGCGCTTGTTGATTTCTGCATCTAGAGACAGGTTACTGGTGATAGTTGAGCCTAGGTAGGTGAACTCTTGAACCACTTCCAGAGCGTGGTCGCCAATATTGATGGATGGAGCATTTCTGACATCCTGCCCCATGATGTTCGTTTTCTTGAGGCTGATGGTTAGGCCAAATTCATTGCAGGCAGCCGCAAACCTGTCGATGAGACTCTGCAGGCACTCTTCAGTGTGAGATGTTAAAGCAGCATCGTCAGCAAAGAGGAGTTCTCTGATTCGGACTTTCCGTACTTTGGACTTTGCTCTTAGACGGGCAAGGTTGAACAACCTGCCCCCTGATCTTGTGTGGAGGAAAATTCCTTCTTCAGAGGATTTGAACGCATGTGAAAGCAGCAGGGAGAAGAAAATCCCAAAAAGTGTGGGTGCGAGAACACAGCCCTGTTTCACACCACTCAGGATAGGAAAGGGCTCTGATGAGGAGCCACCATGTTGAATTGTGCCTTTCATATTGTCATGGAATGAGGTGATGATACTTAGTAGCTTTGGTGGACATCCAATCTTTTCTAGTAGTCTGAAGAGACCACGTCTGCTGACGAGGTCAAAGGCTTTGGTGAGATCAATGAAAGCAATGTAGAGGGGCATCTGTTGTTCACGGCATTTCTCCTATATCTGACGAAGGGAGAACAGCATGTCAATGGTCGATCTCTCTGCACGAAAGCCACACTGTGCCTCAGGGTAGACGCGCTCGGCCAGCTTCTGGAGCCTGTTCAGAGCGACTCGAGCAAAGACTTTCCCCACTATGCTGAGCAGGGAGATTCCACGGTAGTTGTTGCAGTCACCGCGGTCACCTTTGTTTTTATAGAGGGTGATGAAATGACTATTTGTGATAACAATGCTTAATGCATTCATATGACAACTATCCATGTGTTGCTTTAATGGGAGTATTAACTGCTATGCGGTTATGCTGTTATATTTGCTATCAGTATTTAATAGCCTTAGTGGTTCAGGTCGATGAGCTTTTATCAGAACTAAAACAAAGTGATGGTTTAGGTCTGTGACCTTTAATTAAAACTGCCTTTTATCAGCTTTTATCAGAACCATCTGATGAGAAATTCTCAACCTGAAACATTGTGGATAATTTAAATACAACACACTGGGTGGAAAACCCATGAGTGCGAATGAAGCGCCAGTTTTACAGCCCATCATGACTTCAATGGAGAGTAAAATTGTGCATTGTGTAAAACCAGTGTTACCCCAATCCTGTCAGTTTACCGACAGGCTGCTAATGCTAACATTGTCCCATTAACTCTGTTTCTCTCTCCACAGGTGCGACTTAATCTGCTGAGTGTTGCCAGCATTTTTTTATTCGAGATTTCCAACAACTGCAGTATTTTGCTTTTGTAATTTATAACCTCAGCTGTTCTAAAGTTTTAAAAACAGGATTTCTTTGAAATACAATAGATTGATCAGTTTCTAAAAGAGAAAAAGGCAGATGGATCTTTCTGTGTGAACTTGATTCTAGCATTTTATTTTGATAATGACTCATATTTATTGCTCCTAAAGGTATATAAATATATACTTAAAATGTAAAAGAGGAGATAGTTCAAGTACAGTCAAGGTACATCCCCACAAGAGGGAAAGGTAGGGCAAACAAATCCAGAGCTGTCTGGATTGGAAAGAGATAGAGAATAAGATGAAGCAGAAAAAGATGCATATGTCACATTGATAATACAATTGAAAAACCAGGCTGAATATAGAAGGTTCAGATGGGAAGTGAAAAAAGAAATAAGGGAAGTAAAGAGAGAGTACGAGAAGAGACTAGCATAAAACAAAACATAACAACTAACATAAAAGGGAATCCAAAAGTCTTCTATAGATGTATAAATAGTAAAAAAAAAAAGTGGTAAAAGGAGGAGTAGGGTTAATTAGGCACCTAAAAGGGGAGGTAAGGGGCATCGCTGAAGTACTAAATGAGTACTTTGCATCTGTCTTTACCAAGGAAGAAGATGCTACCCAAGCCATACAGAAAAAGGAGGTAGTTGAGACACTGGATGGGCTAAAAATTGATAAATAGGAGGTATTAGATAGGCTGACTGTACTTGAGGTTGATAAGTCACCAGGACTGGATGAGATGCATTGAAGGATACTGAGTGAATTAGGGTTGGAAATTGCGGAGGAACTGGTCATAATCTTCCAATCCTCCTTAGATACAGGGGTGATGCCAGAGGACTGGAGAATTGCAAATGTTGTATCCTAGTTCAAAAAAGGGTGTAAGGACAACCCCAGAAACTACAGGCCAGTCAGTTTAATTTCATTGTGGGGAAGCTTTTAGAAACAATAATTCTGGACAAAATTAATAGTCACTTGGACAAATATGGATTAATTAAGGAAGGCCAGCATGGGCAAATCATGGTTAACTAATTTGCTTTTGTTTTTGATGAGGTAAAAGTGAGGGTTTAGGAGGGTAATGGGGTTGATGTGAAGTACATGGACTTCCAAAAGGCATTTGATAAAGTGCCACATAACAGGCTTGACAGCAAAGTTAGAGCCATGGAATAAAAGGGACAGTAGTCGCATGGATACAAAATTGGCCGAGTGACAGGAAACAGAGAATTGTGGTGATGGTTGTTTTTTAGACTGGAGGAAGGTTCCCCTCTGTTAGAACCTCTGCTTTTCTTGATATATATTAATGACCTAGACTTGGGTATACAGGGAAGAATTTCAACATTTGTGGATGACACAAAACTTGGAAGTATTGTGAACTGGGAGGAGGATAGTCATAATCTTCCAGAGGACATAGACAGGCAGGGGGAATGGGCAGACAAGTGGCAGTTGAAATTTAATGGAGAGAAGTGTGAGGTGATTCATTTTGGTAGGAAGAATGAGGCGAGGCAATACAAAATAAAGGTTACAATTCTAAAGGAGGTGCAGGAGCAGAGGGACCTGGGGGTATATATGCATAAATCATTGAAGATGCCAGGACATGCTGAGAAAATGGATAATATAGCATATGGGTTCCTGGGCTTCATAAATAGGAGCATAGAGTACAAAAGCAATGAAGTTATGATAAACCGGTATAAAACACTGGTTCGGCCTCAACTGGAGTATTGTGCCCATTTCTCGGCACCATCCTTCAGGAAGGATGTGAAGGCATTAGAGAGGGTGCAGAATGGATTCACAAGAATGGTCTCTGGGATGAGGAACTTCAGTTATGTGGATAGATCGGAGAAGCTGAGGCTGTTCTCCTTGGAGAAGAGAAGATTAAGAAGAGATAGAAATCCGGATAGAGTAGATAAGGAGAAATTGTTCCTGTGGGCGGAAGTATCAAGAACCAATTTAAGGCGATTGGAAAAAACAAAAGCAATGGCAACATGAGGAAAAACCTTTTTACACAGTGAATGGTTAGGATGGTGATAAGCAGAGACCTAATCCCGTAAACGAAAATTGAAGTAAATGGACAAATCCTGAAACAAGTGAAAAGGTTCACATACCTTGGGCAGATTATCACAGACGATGGGAGATGTGATTGTGAGATCCGAAGGAGAACCGAGATAGCCAAGACAAGCTTTATCAGAATGAAGGACATATCAGCATCAAAGAAACTAAACCTGAATCTTCGGAAAAGAATGCTGAGATGCTAAATTTTGTCATCTATATTATATGCCTTGGAGACATGGACAACAAAGAGACTATTGATAAGCTGAATGCATTCGAGATGTGGATGTATTGGAGGATGTTCTGCATATCCTACACAGACAGAAAGACTTATAAGGAAGTGCTGGAAATGGCTGGTAAAAAGAGGAAATTAGTGCATAACATCAAAGAGAGAAAGATACAATATTTCAGTCATGTTATTAGAGACGAAGGTAGCAGAGACAATTGTTGGAAGGAAAGATCGACGGAAAATGTAGCAGAGGGAAGCAGAGGAGAAAATGGATGACGGATATAATGGATTGGATGCAGTTGACCTAAGTGGAATGTGTGAGGGCAGCACAGGACAGACAGAGGTGGAGATCCATGGCAGTCAACCTTCTGGGAAGAAGGTGACGCCAACGAACGAACCAAGTCTAGGATTGGAATGCACTGTCTGAGTGTGTGGCGGATGCAGATTCAATCGAGGCCTTCAAAAGAGAATTGGATAATTATCTGAACAGAAAAATTTGTAGGGCTATGAGGAAAGGGTGGGGGAGTGGGATTAGATGAGTTGCTCTTGCAGAGAACTGGCAGGGACACAAAAGGGCTCAATGGCCTCTTTCTGTGCTGTAACCATTCTATGATTCCATGATTTGTATTGGAGGGGTGAGGCGGTGGGGGATGAGGAAATAAGTGCATGAAAGCCTGATGAAGGAAACCAAATGTTGAAGCCACAAATTTGATTGTGCATTTCTAGTGGGGAACTGGGATCATATTCCTCTGGAAAATGTTGAATTTTTATCTTAAAATTATAGCTTCAAGTTCATTTTAAACACAATTAGATTTTTCAATTAATAGATTTTTTAATGTTAAAAATTGAAAATAAATGCCTTGAATTCTCAACAGGTCAGCCAGATCATCACTTTCCCAAAAGTTGCATTACAGTGCGCTCTTCTGCATGCAACCTTGCACCCACCACCCCCATTGCCCCCTACCACCTCGCCCATCTGCCCAGTTCAACAAAGCACTAAACACTGTCTAGGTCCAGTTCACAGAGACACTATACTACATCCAATTCCCCAACCTTTCACAGAGATTCTCTATCCTCCTCAATTCTCTCCAATCATGCTGGCACTCTACTCCATTTCCTTCCTCAATTCATCATGTCATATTTTGCTCCCTCCTCAATTCATCATCTCTCCATAGCTTATCCTGGAACTCTTTTCTTGGTACTCAACCTTGATATCCATACCACCAGCTCTAAACCTACCTTATCTTCTCGCCTATTCTTATACTGTCATGGCCAGCATTTATCCTTCAACCAACATCACTAAAAAAACAAAGTTAATCTGGTCATTATCACATTTCTGAAGGCAGTGGATACTGTAAAGGATACATTCTAGCAATAGTACTGAAGACTTGTGCTCCAGAACTAGCCAAGCTGTTCCAGTACAGCTACAACACTGGCATCTACCTGGCAATATGGAAAATTGCCTATGTATCTCTTGTTCACAAAAAGCAGGACAAATCTAACCCAGTCAATTACCACCCTATCAGTCTATTCTTGATCATCAGCAAAGTGAAGGAAGGTGTCGTTAACAGTGCTATAAAGCGGTACTTGCTCAGCAATAACCTGCTCACTGATGCTCAGTTTGGGTTCTGCCAGGGCCACTCAGCTCCTGATTTCATTACAGCCTTGGTCCAAAAATGGACAAAAGATGAACTCCAAAGGCGAGGTGAGAGTGACTGCCCTGCAGCATTTGACTGAGTATGGCATCAAGGAGCCCTAGCAAAACTGGAGTCAATGGGAATCGGGGAAAACTCTCCGCTGGTTGGAGTCATACCTAGCACAAAGGAAGATGGTTGTGGTTGTTGGAGGTCAATCATCTCAGACCCAGGACATCACTGCAGGAGTTCCTCAGGGTAGTGCCATAGGCCCAACCATCTTCAGCTGCTTCATCAATGACCTTCCCTCCATCATAAGGTCAGAAGTGGGGATGTTCACTGATGATTGTACAATGTTCAGCACCATTTGCGACTCCTCAGATACTGAAGCAGCCCTTGTCCAGATGCAGCAAGACCAGGACAATATCCAGGCTGAGGCTGATAAATGGGAAGTAATATTCGCACCACATAGGTGCCAGGCAATGACCATCTCAAACATGAGAGAATCTAACCATCTCCCCTTGATGTCACTGAATCCCCCATATCAACATCCTAGGGGTTGCTATTGACCAGAAACTGAACTGGACCAGCCACATAAATGCTGTAGCTAAGAACAGGTCAGAGGCTAGGAATTCTGTAGTGATGAAATACTTTCCACTTGCCTGGATGATTGCAGCTTGAACAACACTCAAGAAACTCGACACCATCCAGGACAAAGCAGCCCACTTGATTGGCACCCCATCCATCACCTTCAATATTCACTCCCACCACCATCGATGCACAGTGGCAGCAGTGTGTACCATCTACACGATGCACTGCAGCAACTCACCACAGCTCCTTCGACAGTACCTTCCAAACTCACGACCTCTACCACCTAGAAGGACAAAGGCAGCAGATGCATGGGAACATTACCACCTGTAAGTTCCCCTCTAAGCCACATACCATCCTGACTTGGAACTATATCACCATTCCTTCACTTTCGCTGGGTCAAAATCAGAGCACTGTTGATGTATCTACACCCCAAGGACTGCAACATTTCAAGAAGGCAGCTCACCACCATCTTCTCGAGGGCAATTTAGGGATGGGCTATAAATGCTGGCCTAGCCAGCAATGCCCACATCCCACAAATGAGTGAAAAAAATACATTTTTGAATGTCCTGAGTTCATAACAAGTGCTATATAAATGCAAGTTATTTCATTCTTTTACTACTTCAAGCTGGTACCCTTCCCAACTCCGTCATTTAATGCCAGCACTCACCTTCCTCACCCCCTCCAAAGCACCACTTCCAGAATACATTCCCTTCCTTCTCCTCTTCATTATCTCCAATTTCATCTCTCCCTCATCCCATCATTGCCTTGTATTTCCTCCTCACCCCATGAGTCCGCTCTTATTCAATCTGGTTGCTAATCGGCTGAATTGGGCCCCTCTGCTTTTCTCCTAATGCCAATGGTAGTGTTTCCGGAATCTGTGTATTGTACACAGAAATGTCTGTACTTTCAAGAATTCCTGACAAAAGTCTATAGAGGTTGGAAACAGTGCCGTTAGTATTAGGTAAAGCAATGAGGCGAAAAGGGTCTGTTTCAGTCTATTAACAACAAAGCACCAGTCAGCGCAAGACAGATGAGAGGGTTCTGACTTTCATCAGCAAACAATGACGTGCTGAAACACTGGCTGTCTGTGTGAAATGTTGATAGGTATAACCTCTCAGTTCTCATACAGATTATCAGGAAAGATTGAGCAGATTTGGGGGAGGTGACCTGATCGAGCCCTTCAAGATTATGAAAGGGTTTGATTGGGTAGACATAGAGAAGATACCAGAATAGGAGCCATAAATATAAGATAGCCACTAATAAATCCAATAGGGAATTCAGGAGAAATCTCTTTACCCAGAGAGTGGTGAGAATGTACAACAAGTGGAAATACATGATCCGTGTGTACTCTATCAAATCCTTTTATAATTTTAAGGCTGCATTTGCTGACAATGCAACCATTAGGTGGTGCAGTACTAGCACATGTGCAAATGCAGCCTCTTCCACTAGGATGTCACTGCGACATTTCAAGTAGCTGCCAAGATTAAAGATGGCGCTGCTCAATTTATCACAAAAAACAAATTCAACCCGAAAATCCCCTCAATGACTGCCATCGCCTATCCATCCCACCCCCACACCTCTCCTGCCGCTAGATCCGGGCTGCTCCGCTTCCCTCCTCTCAGCCATCACTCCCGCATTCGATCGTTCTCCGCCGTGCCACAGCTAGCGGCTGGAGAGGGGGGTGTGGAAGCAGGGAACGAGTGGCTGGAAAGTGGGTGGGCGGGGGGAAACAATCGGCCAAGGGGAGTGGAGGGAAGCAGTGGCGCTATCCGGAGTGAGTGGCTGAGTGGGGGGAAGCAGTCGGTAGGGAAGATGGGGGAGGGGGAGAAAGCAACGAGGCCTGGAGCAAGTGGCCGAGGGGGGACTGAGTAGCTGAGTGGGGGGGAAGCAGGCGGGGGAGTGAGTGGCGGGGATTCAGCAGGGTGAAGTGGCAATTGAAGCAGGGATGGTGGGAGGGAGGATGTCATTGTGTGGTAACGTCATGCACGCATTCATGCTGGCAGGCTGGCAAATGTTTGCACACATTGATGATGTCTGCAATTGTTCTGCGCATGCTCTGCATTGTCAGGATTCACTTTGTTAAAATAAAGAGTACAATTATAAAAGGTTTGCAGGAACAGAGAAACCTGGATGTATATGTGCATAAATGATTGAAGATGGCAGGACAGATTGAGAGAGTGGTTAATAGAGCATACAGCATCATAGGGTTTATTAATAAATAGAGTACAAAAGCAAGGGTATTATGGTGAATCTGTCTAGAACACTGGTTTGGCCTCAACTGGAGTATTGTGTTCAGTTCTGGGGACCATACTTCAGAAAAAGTGCAGAAAAGATTCACGAGAATGGTTCAAGGGATGAGGAACCTCAGTTATGGGGTTAGATTGGAGCAGTTGGGACTGTTTTCCTTAAAGAGAAGGCTGAAAGGAGATTTGATAGAGGTATTCCAAATCATTAGGGGTCTGGATAGAGTTAATAGGCAAACACTGTTCCCATTGGTGGAAGGATCGAGAACAAGAAGGCACAGATTTAAGGTAATTGGCAAAAGAAGCAATAGCGACATGAGGAAAAGCTTTTTCACACTGAGTGGTTAGGATCTGGAATACACTACCTGAGAGTGTGGTGGAGGCAGATTCAATTGAGGCATTCAAGAGGGAATTGGATTGTTATCTGAAAAGGAAGAATGTGCAGGGCAGTGGGGGGAAGGCGGGCAGTGGCATTAAGTAAATTGCTCTTTTGGAGAGCCAGCGCACACATGATGGGCTGAATGGCCTCCTATACTGTAACAATTCTGTGAATTTTGTGCTTCTGTGATTGTAAGTGTAAGTTAACACTCAGGGACTTGAGCACATAATTAATCTGCACTGGATTTCAGTACCAAGGGAATGTGAATGGCGCCCGAGGCCTCGTCTGCTCTCTCAGATATATGCAAAAAATATTTTAAAGAAGATCAGGGGAGTTCTCCGTGGTGCCCTGACCATAATTATCCCTTAACTAACATCACTGTACAGATACAAAAACAAAATACTGCGGATGCTGGAAATCTGAAATAAAAACAGAAAATGTTGGAAATACTCAGCAGATCTGGCAGCATCTGTGAGGAGAGAAACAGACTTAATGGTCCGGCTCGATGAAACTCGAAAATCTGTGAGCAAATGTTAAGTGTAATCAACAACGAGCACGATTAGTTGGTCACTGACTGCAACATTTGGAGCCGTTATTTCTACAGTAAAATCTCGCCCAAAGTTGCGAGGGGGATGGGCATAGATTTGGGAGCCGACAACACTTCGAGGACCGAGAAAAGGGAGTAAAAACAAGAAATGCTGGAACCACTCAGCAGGTCTGGCAGCATCTGTGGAAAGAGAAGCAGAGTTAACATTTCGGGTCAGTGACACTTATTCGGAACCCCTAGAAAAGGGAGGTTGGAGATGGTGGGCAGTTTGCAAGGACAGTGGGGCCAAGGGTGGGATTTTTGAGGAAGGAGCGATGATAGCAGTTTTGAAAGAGAGGGGAGCGGTATCTGAGGAGCTTTATAGCTGTACATGGTTTAAAACGATATTTTCCACAGGATTTACGGTTCTTACTGGACTGCCTCAATAGCCTCAGCAGGATTAAATGTAAGATTCAATGTTCAACTTGCATGCAGTCTGAAATAAGAAAAATTACACTTTAAATTTTCTCATCAGTTAGATAATTTTATGGCAATGAACTCCCGCACTGAAAATAACATCTACTCGTTGTCGGAATATAGAACGCGAGGTGGAGAAAACTTCAGAAAGAAGGCAGGAGAGTTTTTGCCCAGGAGGATGGTCGCTGTCCATGGTACTTATTTATAATTAATACATTATAAGTTATTTTGCCAACCCTAGCGTAACGGGTAGAATCTTTTCTTCAGTCATTTAAAGACTCGATTTACAAACGATTCACGTGTCAGCACGTTAAATTAAGGCAGTGAAAGTACAGCGAATACACATTCAGCTTTCAGTTTTTATAAACACTTCATTGTTACTGTGACAATTGAACGTTTCCATTGGAGGAAGGGAGCCAGATTTATCCTGAAGTCGTGCAGTCAGTTCGAAAAATATTTTATTCACTGACAATTTATTTGATAAAGACGGGGCAGACTTCTATTTAAGCATAGGCAATCGTTAAGGATAACGCATCAGGTCCACGACACTGACTATAACCATGCAAAGTCAGTACAAGAGGTTGAATTAAATAACTTACGTCCGAAACAAAAATAAATGCAATTACAAGTATGATGGCACCATGCCAGCGTCTAAGTAGGCAAATTTCATTGTAGATTGATATTGCATTTCTCTTCACCAATCAGCCCCATTCCATCCAGTAGAATACGTCGAGTAACCATGCAGCATTCCGTTTGTCAGTGTATATATACATATGGAATGTACATGAGTGTTTTTTTTTAAAATGCCAAGACATGTCATAAGTTATTGAATGAAAAAACACCCTTTGTCTCCTCGCTTAAATTTAGCATTATACAATCTCTCAGTTAAACAATAGAGGAAAAATGTTGACCCGAAGCTTGATTTAACAGTGTCAGTAGTGTTAAGGTGTATTTTTCACTGAAAGCAAGGTAAATTGGATCAGAGTTTACCCCTTGCGCTGCTTCTAGCTACCTGTCCGTGGAGGTGACTTATTTGAAGGCGGCCAGCAGCTCCAGAGCCGGTTGCTTCTGATCTCTAACGCTGTAAATTATCACGTTCCAGCAACTGTTTGAAGTCAGGATCCAAAAGGCGAAAAACGAGAAGTCACATCATTGACATCCCAGGTCGTTTCCCACCACGAACACAACGATGGGACAGAAGGAAGCTGTGAAGGCGAGAGTCAGAGTCGCGATGATTTTTGCAGCTTTGATGTCAGAAGATGCCGATCGGGTCAACTTACCTTTCGCCAGAACTTTTCTCTGTTTGGAATATTGCCGAATACTGCTGAAAGATAAAATGTTTATCGCCACCGTCCCTCCCAGGAGTGTGAAATCAAAAGCTGGGAAAAGTAGCAGAATTTTCCAGCCATTCCGAGGTAACCTCCCGGCCACAAAGATGAAGTTACACATTCGACTGCAGGGATTATATTGGAGCATGATCCGCTTGCTCAATATCAGAGGGGGCATGGCCAGGAAGAAAATGGCAAACCAGGAGATGCTGATCAGGGACATTTTTCTCTTCCTGGTAATCACTGCCTCTTTGTGAAGGGGCTACAGGATGGCAATGCTTCTTTCAATGGTTAGCAGAAAGATGATGCTGATGGAAACCAGGGTGCAGCCGGAATAGATCGTCCCAATCACGGTCAAGGCTGGAAACAGTCGCTGAATAAAGTGTCCATCTCCCATTCTGCAGAGGATTCTTTCAGCATGAAGAATATCTCCACATAGATGGAAAATGGGACCACCACAATGCCAACAGCCCAGATCTGCGGCTGCCAGAGAAGCCTTCAGATAGCCCTGAGGGGTGCAGAAGCGCTTGGAGCCTCGGAACACAACCAGGGTCACCAAGTTGCCAGGCAGGACAGCGATTGTCAGTAAGACCATGAAGACGACCGTTAACATTTTGCTTATGAAGGTGCAGCAGCAGATGTATCTCAAATTTGTATCTCAAACTCCAATGATACAGTATGCGAGCGCTTTCAGTTGATTCCACCGACTGGGCTCAATCAAAAGATTTAGCAACTTGAGGAACTATTTCATTTTCAAATGGCTATCATTTTCCATAAGAGGCATCATTGATGCCGATAATAATAATAAAACATGTCTTATATTTGCCTCAAAGCGAGACTTTGTTGGGAACGATACAATCTGAAAGCATTTTGCAAGGTGGGATTTCCCATTACCTCAGGACGGCACATAATTGTCGAACACTTTATATAAGTCATTGCATGACTTAATTGTCTAAGTAAAACGCTTTTTTAAACATTTTGATTGACTTGTTAAATTATATTTTTCCATCGGACTGAGAAAATAAACATATTTCTACTTTAGGCACAGAGTGTCAATGTATTTCTAGTATGGTCAGTCTGACCTTGGTGGTGGGAAATTGTTAGAGTCTATTCTGAGGGACAGGATAAACTACCACTTAGAAAGGCATGGCTATAACCGGCAAGGCTATGGACCAGATACTGCAAGGTGGAATTAGATTGGGTGGCTAGTTTTTTTTCAGCCGGCACGGACACGATGGGCTGAATGGCCTCCTCCTGTGCCATAATGTTTCTATGGTTCTATAGCAGCCAGGTGCTTGAAGAAAGCCTCTTCAATCCTGCGGTGTGCTTCAACCACAGCCTCAAAAGGCGACCCTGTACTATACCAATGTGAAATTTCAATTTGACCCATCAAACACCTTTATGATCTTTTTCCTCGAAATTTAGGACTAAATTGTGCACAGTTTTATATTTTGGATCCAAACCAAACCAAGTTGAATCTGCTCAAACTCACTTCACCTTGGATCTTTACCATCAACAGACAGAAAAATCCCTCCTCTGATGTGTTTGGGTTGGTTTCCACTCCATATCCTATAAGCAAGAGTGGTTCCCCACTACTCAATCTCCAATAGGAAAATCAAAATGTTTACCACCTTTCCAAGTCACCCTTAATGTAATTTTTGGGTAAAAACATACTTTTCTTAAAGTTTCATCTGAAAGATTCTACCTTGTCATCCAGTCACTGTAAACTCCATAGTCCATGCTCCTGTCCTTGAGCTGCTCTCCTGCATCTTCAGGTTTGTGGCTCAGGATAACAATCTACAGACAAACCAGAAAGGTCAATTGGAGTGATGTGATTGGATGAAGTGCTGGTGGAGGGAGGGGAATTCATTGGACTGAATTTTACTCGCCCTCTGACATCGGGGGTTGTGGCGGAGAACCGGAAAATTCTTCTGGGAGAGGTCTGTCACGGCCCCTGACGCTGAGAAGTCCTCGCCGTATTTTACCAGCAGCGGCAAGGCCTCAATGCGGCCTCCCCCCACCACTCTGCGGCGGGGCCTTCATTTTAGTATTGAAATTAATGAAAGCACATGCAAATAAACTTGTCCCGGCAGCCGTCCCATGCTGATATTCCAGCCACTGGCCGGAACTCCCGTGCCTTCGGAACTCCATTCGGCGTTCTGGTGGGGAGGGGGGAGGAGTGAAATTATCAGGGTGGGGGAGCAGGGAAAAGTGTTTCCATTGGCTGAGGGGATGGTGGGAAGGGGTTGAACGGCAAAGATTATAAAGTTTGTGGCTGAAAGGTCAGTACCGGCAAAAATGTTTTTTTGGGGGAGGGAATTGTTTGCTCATTGCGGGGTGGAAGAGTGGCTTTGATGTTCAATTGACAGATTTTATTTAAAGTAAAGGTGCTGTGCTGTTTAAAAATTTAAATTACTAGTAAGGACTTGAAGCTCTTTAGAAATGGCGCTGGTGCCTGCAAGGTGGTGCCAGACGCCGTTGCCGGGGACAGAGCGACCGCCCCCTCAATGTCATCGGGCCAGCGATTCCGCCCCTTCCATTTAAATGGAAGTAGCACGAAATATCGCGGAGGCTCAGCGATGGCCATTACGCGCAGGTGGACTGCCAACTTCAAAGCATGCCACTGCGATTTGTGGCGCACTACTAAAATTCAGGCCAATGTGTCCGGTGCTTCAGATGTTATTTCTTCAACACAAGGACACGCTGCGAAAAATGGTTTGCTGCTGTTTCCTCAGTAACAAACTGGGCATGTGGTGCTGTTATGAGATGCAACAGAAAGCTCCTAAAACATTGCTCTTTGAACAGATGTGTTGTTTGGAGAATTATTTTCATTTTTACATGTGCTCATTCTCTAGAAAAACAGGGACATAGATTTAAGATTAAATGTAAAAGCTTAGGACAGAAAACAGTATAAATGTGTGCAAGTGGCTTGCAAAGCCATGGAATGCATGACCAGAGCGATTAAAGTAGAGATCATGTTAACGTGAAAAATAAATTAGATAGATTAGATTAGATTAGATTAGAGATACAGCACTGAAACAGGCCCTTCGGCCCACCAAGTCTGTGCCGAACATCAACCACCCATTTATACTAATCCTACACTAATCCCATATTCCTACCAAACATCCCCACCTGTTCCTATATTTCCCTACCACCTACCTATACTAGTGACAATTTATAATGGCCAATTTACCTATCAACCTGCAAGTCTTTTGGCTTGTGGGAGGAAACCGGAGCACCCGGAGAAAACCCACGCAGACACAGGGAGAACTTGCAAACTCCACACAGGCAGTACCTGGAATCGAACCCGGGTCCCTGGAGCTGTGAGGCTGCGGTGCTAACCACTGCGCCACTGTGCCGCCCTAGGTGGTAGAAGGAAAGAGAAATGAAGCAAAATAAAATCAGAGTGGATACATGGATTAGCATTATTGCACATAGGGAGGGTAAACACCAACATATACAGATTGGGCTAAATGACCTGTTTCCATGTTTGAATTTTTGTATAATGTTATGAAAATGGAGACGCTCTGTGTCACTGGTTAGTCTTTTTGAGTTTTCTGTTCAACAATCTAACAGCCCCTTTTAGTAGCAGCTACAGCCATTACTTTATGCTATTTCCCATCTGTGGCTGCCAACAGGCTTCCATTGCCAGGCTCTATCCAGGTTAGGAACTTGTTGTGAACACATGGCTGATCTTGAAAAACCTCAGGAGGCTGGCACAGTGCTATGCCAATAAGTACAACAGATAACAGATAAAGGTTGAGGGCAATGTGTCTAGCTAGTCATGCCAACTTCCTAGCTCATATACTGTGATTTTCAGGAGGGATAGGAAAAGCAGGGAGAAGATTAAAGGTTTTAATTAGAGACAATATTATACAATATCCTACTCATGCTCCTATTCCTTATGTTCTTATACTCTAAGGGAATCAAGGGATACAGGGATCAGACAGGAAAGTGGAGTTGAGGCAGAAAATTGATGTGGTTGTATTGAGTGGTGAAGCAGGCTTGAGGGGCCATCTGCTCTACTCCTGCTGCTATTTCTTATGTTCTTACACCACTAGAGAAGTGGTGCAAATAGAATGCCTTTTGACTGTGCTGAAAAATACCAACTGATTGTCACACCATTGTGAATGTATTGTAGCACACCAAATAGTGGAAAGGAAGATGTAAATGAAATTTGTAAATAATTATGAGAGACTTGTGTTAACAAAGTTATAATTAAATATAAGTTGGTGCTTACTCCATGCTGCAATATGACCACACGTGGGATGTACTCAGAGAGTAAATTATCCCTCCTCGTCCTTCTTGACCTGTCTGCAGAGTGTCATGCAGTCTCTCACCCGCCAAGAATGAGACACATATTTTGCCACATGAACATTAAAACTTAAAATTGTTGCTGGGAAGAAAAGAGGCCCTATCACAAGGAATTGCCAGGCCCCTCACTGGAGAGACCTTTTTTGCATACTCGCAGACAGTGTTGGAACAAAGGAATGAGTACCTGCTCCCCAATACAGAGAAGACGTGGTCAGACCAGGTTAGTCACATAACTAACTGGCTGTTGGAGATTTTTTGAATTTGAACTTGCCACAGAGTTTTAAAACTCAGAAAGCTGTTTGCTCCTGGACTGAAAAGACCTATCTCCTGTCTGCTCTCATCTCGCTCTCACCAGCTTCAGAAGCCATTGAAGACATATGAACCCCAAGAGAGAAAAGTTTCTGACTGTGAACAAGGTTTAAGAAGAATACTAGGCCCCAATTAAAAGCAAGATCTACCTACAAGCAAGGATTACAGCGAGCTTGAAGCACAGTAACAATAAACCCTCTTCAGACATTGCCTCTAACTTCTCCACTATTTTTCATCTGCTCTGTTCTGTCTCTATTTGCATGTGCATATCGCGTACGCATGCTAGCGTGGGGCGTGGCTTGTATCCATAGGCGTTAACCGAATTAGAGTTTAAGTTTAATAAATTTCACTTTTCTTTTTTAAACCTAAGAAAGCTTGTTTATGCTCATTTTATTTTTCTTTGGTCTCCTTGTCACGAGAGACAATGGGTAAGTGCCTGGAGGTGGTCAGTGGTTTGTGAAGCAACGCCTGGAGTGGCTATAAAGGCCAATTCTAGAGTGACAGACTCTTCCACAGGTGCTGCAGATAAAGTTGGTTGTTGGGGCTGTTACACAGTTGGCTGTCCCCTTGCGCTTCTGTATTTATTCCTGCCAACTGCTAAGTCTCTTCGACTCGCCACACTTTAGCCCTGCCTTTATGGCTGCCCGCCAGCTCTGGCGATCACTGGCAACTGACTCCCACGACTTGTGATCAATGTCACAGAACTTCATGTCAATTTGCAGACGTCTTTAAAGTAGAGACATAGATGCCGGTGGGTCTGATGCCAGTGACGAGCTCGCTGTACAATGTGTCCTTGGGGATCCTGCCATCTTCCATGCGGCTCACATGGCCAAGCCATCTCAGGCGCCGCTGGCTCATTAGGGTGTATATACTGGGAATGTTGGCCGCCTCGAGGACTTCTGTGTTGGAGATACGGCCCTGCCACTTAATCACCTTATGCTCATTTATTTGCCTTATAATTGGAAAGCGCGACATGAAATCCTGTGACATTGATCACAAGTCGTGGGAGTCAGTTGCCAGCGTTCGCCAGAGCTGGCGGGCAGCCATAAAGACAGGGCTAAAATGTGGCGAGTCGAAGAGACTTAGTAGTTGACAGGAAAAAAGACAGAGGCGCAAGGGGAGAGCCAACTGTGCAACAGCCCCGACAAACAAATTTCTCTGCAGCACCTGTGGAAGAGCCTGTCACTCTAGAATTGGCCTTTATAGCCACTCCAGGCGCTGCTTCACAAACCACTGACCACCTCCAGGCGCGTATCCATTGTCTCTCGAGATAAGGAGGCCCAAAAGAAAAGAAAAAAGAAAGAATCGGAAAGTGGTGAACAAGGATTCACCAAGGGGGAGCTTTAAATATGGTGTGTTTAAAAATTAAATCCTGTTATAATAAGACCAGGTGAAGGCTGAAAGAGACCCCTAGACACCTTTCTCGCATGACCATAACAAGAGTTTGACATGATTGTTCACTCCATCCTCCTTCAATGCTTCTCCACCATTGTCCAGCTGGGTGGTACTGCTATCACCTGGTTCCATTCTTATCTATCCATTTGTAGACAGAGTATCATCTGCAATGGCTTTTCTTCCTGCTTCTGCACCATTACCTCTGATCTGTCCCAGGATCTATCCTGGGCCCCCTCTTATTTCTCATCTACATGCTGCCCATCAGCAACATTATCTGAATGCACAGCATCAGTTTCCACATGTACCCTGATGACACTCTTTTCTACCTCACTATGGCATCTCTCGATCCCTCCACTGTCAATAAATTGTCAGACTGCTTGTCCGACTGGAGGAAATTTCTGTTCATCCAACTAAATATTGGGAAGACTGAAGCCATTGCCTTCGGTTCCCACCACAAACACAGTTCCCTAGCCACCGACTCCATCCAGCTTCCTGGCAACTGTCTGAGGATGAACCAGACTGTTTACAATATTGGTGTCATAGTTAACTCCTAGATAAACTTCTGACCACATATCTGCACCAACACTAAGGCCACGTATTTTCACCTCTGTAGCATCACCCGCATCCACTCCTCCCTCAGCTCATCTGCTGTGAAACCCTCATCTATGACTTTGTTACATCTAAACTTGGTTATTCCAATGCACTCCTGGCTGGCCTCCTATGTTCTACCCTACATAAACTTGAGGTCATCCAAAACTCTGCTGCCTGTGTTCTGACTCACACCAGGTCTGTTCACCCCTCACCTCTGTGCTCGCTGACCTACATTGACTCCTGGTTGAAAAACACCTCGATTTTTAAATTTTTCACCCTTGTTTTCAAATCCCTCCATGGCTTTGTCCCTCCCCATCTCAGTAATCTCCTCCAGCTCTACAACTCTCTGAAATGTCTGCACTCCTCCAATTGAGGCCAAAACATTGTATGTTTTCAAAAAGGAGTTAGATATAGCTCTTGGGTCTAAAGGGATCAAAGGGCGAAAGCCGGAACAGACTACTGAGTTGGATGATCAGCCATGACCATAATGAATGGCAGAGCAGGCTTGAAGGGCCGAATGGCCTACTCCTGCTCCTATTTTCTATGTTTCTATTCTGGCATCTTGAGGATCTCCAGTTTTAATTGCTCCACCTTGGTGGCTATGCCTTCAACTTCCTAGGCCCTAAACTCTGGAATTCCCTCCCTAAAACCTCTTTGCCTCTGTATTTCTCTTTTCTCCTTTAAAATGCTCTTAAAACCTACCTCTTTGACCAAGCATCTGCCCTAATATTACCTTATGTGGTTCAGTGACAAATGTCATTTAATAACACTCCTGTAAAACAGCTTGGGATGTTTTACTACATTAAAGGCACTATATCAATATAAGTTGTTGTTGTTGTTGAGATGATAGGAAAATACAGGATAAACTTCTGTTGATGCTTTGGATGCATTGCACAAAATGAGTTTAGTTGTGGATACTTGGGACAGGTAAGGTAGAGAATAAGTCATTAATAGTCACTCTACATGATAATCATTTCCAATACACCATTAGAGAGCCCACAGTGCAAGCAGGGGATTATATGATTTGCACTTGTAACTAAAAATAGCTTTTCCATAGTCAATCTTTAGTAATTCAGCTAATGATCAAACAGCAGGTCAACAGCAATTTCCAGGTTCACAACTCAATGTTAACTTATATAGAGGTTCAAATCCAATAATGAAGGAAGAATTTGCCTTAAACATCTTAAAAATTCATTTGAGATAATTCACATCAATGTTCTTTTAACTTTTTGCTGAAATGTGCTTGTTGTGCTAATTGTCAGCTGTACTTCAATTGCCCATTTTTTTCATCTTCCCACCAAAATCAAGAGGTTGTTTTGCTTTTTTATTAACAATATTTTATCAGTTGCAAGAATATAATCCCAAAATAATTTCCAGCCAAACAGGAACTTAAGAAAGCGAGAAATAAAAAGTGATGGAGCCCTTTAGTTCTGTTCCTTTCACGTGGAATCCCTTTCAATCCTATCTACTTTCTTTCCTGAGAATAGGTTTCTACAAAGATTTCTCCCGCGCCACCCCAAAGATAAATTTAATAAATTTCAAGATTATTTATCTAACTTTTCAGTTTATATTTGATTGCTTTCTTTGATGTGACATTGTAATGCTCCCAACAATTCAACAAACAAATGTTAATAATCTCTCTGTATACTTAACCTGATAACTTTCAACTGAACTCCTTAACAGGTATTTATCCTGATCTTTATAAAAATCTTAGCTGACACAATAAGGTAGCTTTCCTAAAGCAAGCACAGAGCTCTGTGCCTATACACATTCAACAAGGCTGTTCTCACTGCAGTCTCTAGTTCTGGATCATTAGCATATTGCACATGAGTCTCTGCAATCATCTGTCTAACACTTGGAGCTTGCAGCATGGGGAGTGCGATTTCTAGCACTGTTGCAATTACTTAACAGCCTGAAGTAATGATTTATAGGGAAGTTTGCTTTTCCTTCCTAAAGATTGCATTCATCCTTTCTGGTCAATTAGTAGATCAATGGCTGTGAAGCTCACATTCACGTGAAGCTGCTGTTTCAGGAATGAGTGAAAGGAGGTGTAGTAGAAGGACATAAAGGGTTAATACTGAAGACAGTGAGAGAAACCCTCTCACTGTATGAGCTATCATGTAACAGTCACATGAGATAGGCTTGAGAAGAAGGTATAGCAGCATGAAGGATGCCAGCTTAGGTGGCTTGCAGAGAGTGTATATAGTAACTGTAAATAATAGAGTTTTTAGTTAACCTGGAGTCTAAGACTTTCTCTAGAAGCCCTACAATGCTACTAATACACTAAACCCAACAAATACAATATGGTGGCAATAGTAAAACAACGGTAAACAGTGGTGGAAGTGACCAGGAGAATTTGAAGATCTCCTTACCTTTGGAAGAAACACCAGGTGAACAACAGTAAAATTAAAGATAAATACTGACCTGATACAGTAAGAAAACTACTTACCTGTAGAACAGGCTGTGGAGAGCTCCTTAGCTGTGGTGAGTCAGAGCACAGAAGTACAGGCTGCACCACTGAAGCCTTCATCCCAAATCAAACAGGAAGACATATTTGCTGAGTTTGGACTCCTCTGCTCCCAAATTTCCTGCCATAAACCAGCATCCACTGAAGATGCTGAGCCCTTGAAAGCGCACCTAGCTGATCTAGTGTGCACATATTGCGGGATTCCAAATGATGTGTCTGATTTCTACATACAATGTGAATGTCTGACAGCGTTGCGAGGCCTTAAGACCAACCCAGACATACACATCGGTAAATCTGACAAAGGGATGGGAATAGTCATTCTTAACAAGTGTGACGATATCAATGCACGCCATACTTAATGATGGGTCCAAATTTGTATCCATCGGCCATGCTGCTCAACATAACCGGACAGCCTTGCTCGAAAGTAAGCTAAGAAAATGCTTGCTGGACTTGTGTAAGAGCAATGAGCTGCCAGATGATATATATGACAGGGTTCGTTCTCACAGCTCGCTGAGTCCGAGTATCTATGGGCTGCCCAAGATATGTCACTCTACACCCTATCTTGTCTATGACCGGTTCTGCACAACATGAATTGGCCAAATGGTTGGGTGAATTGTTACAACCAGTTTTAAGCACATTCTCCACATACACGGTGAAGGATTCCTTCATGTTTGCAAAGACCATACAGGACTTTCATATTGATAGCAATGCCGTGTCCATGTGCTCATTTGACATTGTTAGCCTATTCGCCAATGTACCACTTAAGGAAGCCATAGATATTTGTGCTGCAGAACTATATCATGGTAATCTAGACCTGCCATCATTGCGTGAATCAGTATTCATTGAACTTATGAATTCAGCAACTTGCACAATTGAGTTCTGTTTTAACACCATGTATGCCCAAATTGCTGTTGCCATTGGATCACCTCCAGGCCCAGCTCTCGCAAACATCTTTGTTGGGTTCCATGAGAAACATGTCTTTGAGGGAATGACTCCGACCCTGCTACCTTTTGCATATTTCCAATATGTAGATGACACGTTCGCTATATTTGAATCCACAGCTGCTTGTAATAATTTCCTTACATGGCTCCATCCTGCGCTCAATTCACCTTTGAAATGGAGCAGTCAAATGAGCTCCCTTTCCTTGACATACTAGTTGAGAAATCTACTAAGGGTTCTCTACCACGGTCGACTGCAAGCCTACCTTCACTGGTTAATACATGCGTTGGGATTCTTACAGTTCCACACACTGTAAGGTTGGCATTATCGGCAACCTTGTAAATAGCCATTTACTCACCATGCAAGCTTGATGCTGAAATAGGGCGAATCAAAGACATCCTGCATGACAATGGCTACCCTGATCAGATCATTTCTGCATATCACGCAAACTTATGAACGGGTCTAAGGCCATTATTTTCGGCTCTGAAAGGTGTCCAGTCTACCTCAGATTACCCTGGAAGGGTAATGTATTCCACAAATTTGAGCAACAGGTCAAGCTAGCTGTTTCACACTGCTACTATGCAGTAGCAACACGTGTGTTGTTGGCTACTAACAGGAAGCCGAAAGGACGTTCTACCTATCACACAAATGAATAATGTGATATATGAATTTCAATGCCAGTGTGATGCTAGTTATACAGGCCATACGTCCCAAAGACTGGTGGAACATATAAAACAACATGTCCCTTCTGCTGTTTGCAATGGGCAACGTACAGACCGTACCCAACCAGCCTGTGCTTGCAAAACTCTAAACACAGTGTCCAACATTAGATGTGATTCTGCTATTGGACAACATTTGCTAAATAATCCTCAGTGTGTTAAGAATTACGCTGACCACCAATTTAAGATTGTCAGTCGGGCTCGGAGTGTGGCGCATTTGCACGTACTGGAAGTTACATATATTAATATACAGGGCCTTTTCTTTTCAGACAGAAAGAACATGTACACACATTGTGCCTATTTCAGCTAAACAAACTAAGTGACAGTCATTCACTGGTTCATTCCTCAGGGCAATGCCTTGACCAATCAGAGTCAAGCTGCCTGGTTTAAATTTCAAACAAAGCTTGGCAGTTAACTGTCAATCACCATAAACTTGTTCATTCTCCATGGCAATGCCTCTACCAATCAGAGTCCACTTACCAACTGATCAGCACTCTCTTCTCATACAGTATAAATTTGTTGCTTCCCTTACACTGGTATTCTTGTCCTGATGAGTGCAAGACGAAAAGCTTCAACAAAATGTCTCTGTTTTTAGCAATATTAAAGAGAAAACTTCTAGAGAAGGAAACAAACCTGGAAATACAATTGGAAATTTTGAGCGAGGAGCTTATTCAAATTGAACAATGGTCAAAATGTTTGGACACATGAGCTGGAATGAGAAGATACAGTAATCCATAAACATGAGGATTATCAGCGATTGTATGCTATATGAACAAATGAAGAGAATATATGAAAGAATCAGAGGAATATTATTCCTATTCTGTAAAAGCAACAGCCTATAATCCATCTGCAAGATCCAGATGAAGATGAATAAATTGAAGCGTTAGTTTTAATTTTCCAAAATTCCCTAGATTGAAAGAAAAGTTCTTTTAGATTGGAAAATAGCGAATGTAACTCTTTTATTCAAAAAGAGAGGGAGACAGAAAGCAGGAAACTACAGGCCAGTTAGCTTAGGGAAAATGTTAGAAGCTATTGTTAAAGATGTTATAGCAGGGCATTTAGAAAAATTCAAGGTAATCAGGCAGAGTCAACATGGTTTTGTGAAAGGGAAATCATGTTTAACCAATTTATTGGAGTTCTTTGAGGGAGTTATGTGTGCTGTGGATAAAGGGGAACTGGTATTGTACTTAGATTTCCAGAAGGCATTTGATAAGGTGCCACATCAAAGGTTATTGCAGAAAATAAAAGTTCATGGTGTAGGGGACAACATATTGGCATGGCTAGAAGATTGGTTAGCTAACAGGAAACAGAGAGTAGGCGTAAATGGGTCATTTTCTAGTTGGCAAGGTGTAACGAGTGGTGTGCCACAGGATCTGTGCTGGGGCCTCAACTTTTTACAATTTATATAAATGACTTAGTAGAAGGGACCAAAGGTATGGTTGCTAAATTTGCTGATGACACAAAGATAGGTAGGAAAATAACTTGTGAAGAGGGCATAAGGGGGCTACAAAGGGATATAGATATGTTAAGTGAGTGGGCAAAGACCTGGCAAATGGAGGATAATGTGGGAGAGTGTGAAATTGTCCACTTTGGCAGGAAGAATAAAAAAGAAGCATATTATCTAAATGGTGAGAGATTGCAGAGCTCTGAGATGCAGAGGGATCTGGGTGTCCTAGTGCATGAATCGCAAAAGGTTAGTATGCAGGTGCAGCGTGTAATTAGGAAAGCTAATAGAATGCTATAGTTTATCGCGAGGGGAATTGAATTAAAAAGTAGGGAGTTTATGCTTCAGCTCTACAGGACATTGGTGAGACCACATCTGGAGTACTGTGTACAGTATTGGTCTCCTTATTTAAGGAAGGATGTAAATGCACTGGAGGCAGTACAGAGAAGGTTTACTAAGGGCGGCACAGTGGCGCAGTGGTTAGCACTGCAGCCTCACAGCTCCAGGGACCCGGGTTCGATTCTGGGTACTGCCTGTGTGGAGTTTGCAAGTTCTCCCTGTGTCTGCGTGGGTTTTCTCCGGGTGCTCCGGTTTCCTCCCACAAGCCAAAAAGACTTGCAGGTTGGTAGGTAAATTGGCCATTATAAATTGTCACTAGTATAAGTAGGTGGTAGGGAAATATAGGGACAGGTGGGGATGTTTGGTAGGAATATGGGATTAGTGTAGGATTAGTATAAATGGGTGGTTGATGGTCGGCACAGACTCGGTGGGCCGAAGGGCCTGTTTCAGTGCTGTATATCTAATCTAATCTAATCTAGACTAATACCTGGAATGGGTGGGCTGTGTTATGAGGAAAGGCATGTACTCGCTGGAATTTAGAAGGGTCAAAGGTGACTTGATTGAAACATATAAGATCCTAAGGGGTCTTGACAGGGTGGATGTGGAAAGGATGTTTCCCATTGTGGGAGAATGTCGAGCTAGGGGTCAGGGGTTACTGTTTAAAAATAAGGGGTTGCCCATTTAAGACAGAGATGAGGAGAATTTCTTTCTCTCAGATGGTCATGAGTCTTTGGAATTCTCTTCCTCAAAAGGCAGTCGAAGCACAGTCTTTGAATATTTTTAAGACAGAAGTAGATAGATTCTTGATAATCAAGGGGATGGAAGGTTATGGGGGGTAGGTGGAAATGTAGAATAATCAGTTCAGCCATGAAATTATTGAATAGTGGAACAGGCTTGAGGGGTCGAGTGGCCTACTCCTGCTCCTAATTCGTATGTACGTATGTAAACCCAAACCGAACGAAATACTACAACCTGTAGAAATGAAAAACCAAGTCAGCAACGCAGACGTCCTACAAAGATTATTGACCATCCCAGTCAGATTACGACGAGATCGGGCAGAGTTGTCAAACCTCCATTGAGACTGAGTCTGTAAAGTCAGAGGATGGGGGGAGAGAGAGGAGTAGAGAAGTACATATGTTTGGAAAAATGTTGGATAAAGACTTGGGGGGAGATGTAGTACAAGGATGTAAAGGGTTAATATTGAAGACAGTAAGCGAGACCCCTCCAAATGTACGAGTGATGATGTAACAGTCACATGAGATAGGCTTGAGATGAAGGTATGCAGCACGAAGGATGCGAGCTTAGGTGGTTTGCAGAGAGTGTATATAGTAATTATAAATAATAAAGAATTGTTAGTTCATCTTTACCGGAGCCGAAGACTTTCTCTGGAACACCCTACAATGTTACTAATACAACTAAACCCAATAAAAACCCAACAGGAGGGTTGCCTTTTTTTTTGGCACTCCTGAGTACTATTTCACCAAGAGAGTAGTGCAGAGTGCAAGGGAGATAGCAAAACAGTGTCTACAACATCCAGGGGACGTGAGATATGAAAATGCTGAGCTGAAAAATCTATCAAAATGAGATTATCCACCAATACCTTAAATCAAATAGGTGGGCAAAGTATATATCCCATAAAATGACTTTTCACAAGTTCTTAGAAACTGGCTGCTGCCCCATATGTAACACTTTGGAACTTGGGTACCACTTCTCTTTTTGTACGATAAGGAGGCATGTTACAGAAAGGAAAATATCTATTTGGAAGTAGGTCCATGAACTTTCAAGTGATTGGACCCCTTTAAAGAGGGTACATTCAAAATAATTGGAGAGCATAGAAAGAACTTGATGGCCACCCTAATCTCAATGCTAGTATCATTCTACTCTTGTTATTTTCTTCTTCTCCTACTCATCCACCTGCTTGCTCATTTGTCCAGTCACACTCATTCATTCTCTCAAACATATTATAATTTGTATATACTATTGAAGCAGATTTATGCAGGCAGCATTCTAGGACATTGTTCCAAGAAACAGACTAAAATGCCAGTGGCCTATATTAGCTAAGATATTTCAACACCCTGCAGTCATTCATTCTGCCACAATTATCAATACAAGCACATACTGAAGCTGAGGAGGCATCACCAGTTGAATCAATGAAGGCAAGAAAGAAAATGCAAGTAGTAGGGGGTTGAGATGAACCAAGAACCTGCTGGCTGGATTGCTGCATTATGTCCTTCCTTGGCTGTTGAGTCAAGGGCTTTGAATGTTACAGAAGATTTTTATAGACTTTTGAGAACTTATTTGAGGCTATCCAAAATATTTGCAAGGTGTGACAATTACTGTGGAGCAGACCAATAATTGCATCTGTGTAGTTGTACTTTTTTATGAGCACTTCAGTCAACCATGGAGCACGCAGCAACTCAATAGGCGTCTGCAGCAGAGTGTCAATAGGAATTGTTGCCAAGTGTTGTTGGATTATCTCTCATGATTGGTTAGACTTCCGCTGTGGTGACCCTGGGCTGTAATGTGCAACAGGCTCAACATGCTGGGGATCAGATGGAGAGAGTAATGAAACCTGCCTTCAGTAACTATACTGCTGCCTCAAGGTCTGCTCCCAGGCAAATCAAAGGATATGGTGAGGGCACATCCTCCAGGAAAGACATGGCTACACTAGAGGCAGATGAATCTGCTGTTTCACAGCACAATGTCACATCTGGTCCATGTAATTCCTCAGTGCCAAAAACCTCCCACTGAGGTTGATCAGTTAGGCCCTCACTTATTCCTTCCACTACAAATATAGTAACATAGGCTTTAAAAGACACCAACTATATAGTGTCACTAAACACACATCACTAATAGGTCAATAATAGCTGGGATTTTAACAGCACAATGAAGTCCCGACATCAGGACCTAAAGTTGGTGGCATAGCCATGTGGGTGGTGGGTGGAAGTGGGAGCATGATATTTTTGGGGCTATCCAATTAACGCCCACCAGGCTTGGGAGCCAGTCAGTTAGGAGGCGTGGGCAGGAGAAAGTACCGGCTTAGGCAAGGCTGGTGCCATCTTTAAAAGGCAGCCAGCAGTACTTTTAAAGGCAGCAACTCCAGAGGGAACAGTGAGGGAGCTCTGGCAGCTGCAGAAATCATGATATGGCAGAAGTCAGAGCAAGGGTGGTGCCCAGGTTCTCTGATGCCTCCCTGAAGGTTCTCCTCCAGGCTGCATGGGCACAGATGGAAGTCCTGTTCCCTTGGCAAACCAAACAGGCATGGAAGAAGATAGCAGAGAAGGTGAGCAGCCATGGGGTGGTCCCATGTACGTGGCTGCATTGTCAAAAGAGGATCGATCACCTGACACATTCTGGCAAGGTGAGTGCAGTGCATAATGTTAAGCTTACAGCCTTAAATGTGACTAAGAATGAATATCAAATTCAAGAAGAGGATGCCCACCCAGTCAGTGACAATGCCCAGGCATTAGCACTGGCTGTTGGATGCATGTTAACTTCTTTGTGAGGACACCAGTCAGTCGAAGATGACTCCTGCACTGCCAGTACTGAATGGCTGCATGCATGAGGCATCCCTGTGGCATCATGATGGACAGTTAGGCTGCCACCAACATAAGCATAGTGCATGTCTTTAATGGGTGAGTAACATTGGAAACATTTGGGCGGCACAGTGGCGCAGTGGTTAGCACCGCAGCCTCACAGCTCCAGGGACCCGGGTTCGATTCCAGGTACTGCCTGTGTGGAGTTTGCAAGTTCTCCCTGTGTCTGCGTGGGTTTTCTCCGGGTGCTCCGGTTTCCTCCCACAAGCCAAAAAGACTTGCAGATTGATAGGTAAATTGGCCATTATAAATTGTCACTAGTGTAGGTAGGTGGTAGGGACAGGTGGGGATGTTTGGTAGGAATATGGGATTAGTGTAGGATTAGTGTAAATGGGTGGTTGATGTTCGGCACAGACTCGGTGGGCCGAAGGTCCTGTTTCAGTGCTGTATCTTTAATCTAAATCTAATCTAATCTAAAATCTAATCTAAATTTATGTGCTTGCAGGAAAAGAGAGTGCAATATGCGAAAGAAAGTTCAAGAATTGGAGGCATGCCAATGGAAGAAGAGGCATTGGAGCTGGGATGCATGGCGGCAGGGCAGGCAATCATTGATGGTGAGATGGGCATGGAGCCCCGAGAGAATGAGAAGCCTAATGGATGGGTACAACAGACCCTCTGGGGAGCACAAAGCATAATGCTCATGTGTTTACCTCTGGTCACATAAAGCTCCAGATGATGAATTGTCAGAAGGACCTGTTGGAACTTGCATTGCCCTCTTATCACTCTTCTCTCTCTCGCAGGTCAAGAGTAGCCAGCTGTACAGCCTGCGGGACAACCTTCCAACTCTGAGGAGGAGGAGGAGATCTCAGAGGGTGCACTATCACATCACTCCCCCGCACCTTCCACCAACATAGATACTCTCATATCGGTGGATTGCCATGCGCGAGTAGCAACGGGGTCACAATTTGGTGAGCACAGCACGGATATGCCTGAGCTGTTGACAGAAGCAATGACAGTGGAGACCACTCACATTTGGAGGACTACACAGCGATGCTGAGCCTCAGACTGATGATATGCCTCTGGTGTCATCAACAAGGTGACAGATGCTGGAATGGCAGCATGAGGTGCCTGAACATCTGGCGGAGCTTCCAGAGACCTTGTGCAGCCATGTGTGAATTTTATTTTATTCTTTCGTGGGATGTGGGTGTTGCTGGCAAGGCCAACATTTGTTGCTCATTCCTAATTGCCCTTGACAACTGAATGGCTTGCTACCCCATTTCAAAGGGTACATTAGAACATTAGAACATTACATTAGAACATTACAGCGCAGTACAGGCCCTTCGGCCCTCGATGTTGCGCCGACCATCTGACCTACACTATTCCATTTTCATCCATATGTCTATCCAATGACCACTTAAATGCCCTTAAAGTTGGCGAGTCTACTACTGTTGCAGGCAGGGCGTTCCACGCCCCTACTACTCTCTGCGTAAAGAAACTACCTCTGACATCTGTCCTATATCTTTCACCCCTCAACTTAAAGCTATGTCCCCTCGTGTTTGCCATCATCATCCGAGGAAAAAGACTCTCACTATCCACCCTATCTAACCCTCTGATTATCTTGTATGTCTCTATTAAGTCACCTCTCCTCCTCCTTCTCTCTAATGAAAACAACCCCAAGTCCCTCAGCCTTTCCTCGTAAGACCTTCCTTCCATACCAGGCAACATCCTAGTAAATCTCCTCTGCACCCTTTCCAAAGCTTCCACATCCTTCCTATAATGCGGTGACCAGAACTGCACGCAATACTCAAGGTGCGGCCTCACCAGAGTTTTGTACAGCTGCATCATGACCTCGTGGCTCCGAAACTCGATCCCCCTACTAATAAAAGCTAGCACACCATATGCCTTCTTAACAGCCCTATTAACCTGGGTAGTTAAGAATCAACCACATTGCTGTGGATCTGGAGTCACATGTAGGCCAGACCAGGTGTAAGGACGGCAGATTTTCTTCCTTGAAGGACATTAGTGAACCAGATGGATTTTTACATCAATCAATGACAGTTTCATAGCAACATTACTGAGACTAGCTTTCAATTCCAGATTTTTATTAATTGAATTTAAATTCCACCAGCTGCTCTGGTGGGATTTGAACTGGTGCTCCTAGGGCATTAGTCTGGGTCTCTAGGTTACTAGTCCAGTGACCTTACAACTACACCACCATCTCCCCTTATGATGATGAAGATGTCAATCCAGGTCACGAGTGCAGCCAAGTCTCTGGTATGTGCACACATGGCATCCTCCACTGAGTGAGTGGCGACCTCTTGGACAGCCACATCCAGCAAACCACTCAGTAGATGCCAGAGATGCACATGGATCTGTATGCCATCTCCTCCTTCATGAGATCTATGGAGAAATGGTTGGGCGAGAGGGAAATGACGCACTTGGAGTCATCGTCAGTTCCTCGAGTTCCTTAGGTGAGCAGGGAGGGACAAGTGTTCCTCGAAAGGGAAGAGGAGCAGCCACTGAAGCATCTGGGTGCTCCTCTCAGGGTGCTCCTGGCATGGACGGTGGGTCCTCTGCCCAGCTGATAGTGACATCAATGCCTCAGGAAGCTACAATGACAGAGGTTGGTCCTGCACCTGAATAGGAGGCCCCCAATGTGTCTGGGTCCTCTAGGCCTCAGGCAACCAGAGGATGACTGCCACACCATCAAAAGCCACAGAGCAGAAAGATCAGCAGCCTGCTTCCTGTTCAGCTGACAGAACAGGAGGAGCAACATGAAGGAGCACCCTGCAAGCACGTGATAAAGTGCACCTAGCTGCACTTAGATTTTGTCAGGTTATATTACATAATTAAATGCCACCTTGCTGTTGAGTGATCTTTAATGAAGTCTGATATGCTGCACTACAAAAATAATCCTTTACTTATTTGTACACTACTGGGCCATTAATAGATCGATGGCTCTTCAAAAGGATGGGATGGGAAGGATCACACCGAATGAGGCCAATGCATTTCCCATGCTGTTGGCTCATGTAATGATGGGTCCAGTGAGATGGTAAGGATACTCAAGGAAAGGGAAGCGAGGTATAGAAGGTGGAAGATTTATTTGATTGAATGGGTGTGCAAAGGAGATTCATGAGGAATGTGTCGGTATTAGTGAGTCAAGAGTCTCCCTTGCGCATATCTCATTGCGCCTTGCCTGCGGTCCCTCGGGGGTCTTCATCATATTGCACCTGGTTACCATCCCTCTCCATATCGTCATCCTTGGAGGCGGCATCACGCTCCAGGATATCCTCATTGTTCAAAGCTTCTCCCTTTTGTAGCACCAGGTTGTGCAGAGCACAGCACACCACAACGACACGCAAGACCCTAGCTGAGGCATACCGAAGGGTTCCAATGAATCTATCAAGGCATCTAAAGCGCATCTTCTGGCCCTGTGGCCTGCCTGATGGTTGCTCGAGTTGTGCTGTGGCAGCTGTAATCTCTCTCCTCTGCATCTGTGTAAGGGTTCTGCACTTGCCACTCAGTACCCATCCTTGAAGGCGCACGAGAGGCCTGAAAAGGTTGGGCACCTGGGACTGCCTTAGAATGTAGGCACTGTGACAGTTTCTTGAGAACCTTGTACAGACCTGAAGGATCTGTTTGCAGTGGTTGCAGACCAGTTGTACATTGAGTGAGTGGAAGGCCTCCTTGCTGATGGAGGCTGCTGCCTGGTCTGTGGGAGACTTGATGGCCACATGCATACAGGCGATCACACCCTGTACCTGGGTAATCCAGCAATGGACATGAATCCTATAGTCCTCTCAGCCTCATTCTCTAGATCGATGCAAAATCACATGTATTGGCTGGCCCTCTTAAACATGGAATTGATAAGAATTGATGCAACGATGAGCCGTACATTGGAAGATCCCACAGATATCTCCAGAAGATTCCTGGGCTGATTCTGAGGCGTAGAAGTTTAGCCCCATACGCAATCGGTGCCCACCACTTCCCTTTGGGCGCAGCTCCTCTGCTATCATGGTGCACAGCTCAGTGACCACCTCCCTGAAGAGAAGCTGTCTTCTGCGATGCTACTGCTCCGACAGTTGCAGGAAGCAGAGCTTCTGACAGTACACCTTCTCCAGTGGGTAGCATCTTCTGCGCACAGGAGGCTAGTTGCATGCCTCTCTGCACCTTTCTTGTCTGTACCCCCTTCCAGCCTTGTGGTCCTGGTGCCCCTTTGGGTGATGCTGTCCTGTGGCATGTGGCTCCGGCTCTCTCCCTCTCTGATGACCCTCCTCACTGGAGGTCTCAAAGCTTGAGTGAATGAGGCCCATAACAAATTGCTGCACTCACTTCTCAGGACCTCCCACCCTGCCTTACTCTGTACATACAAGTGTCAAGTCATAGAGGCCACTTAACCAGAATGCCTCCTTTGCGATAACCAAATTTGGCTTGCCTCCAGATTGCTACTGCCGCTGTTTACTCAGCATCACTTTCCCTACCAAGCCATACTACCTCTTGCAATGGCTGCTGACTGCAGCCAAGACAGACCTTCTGTTGAGTTTCCACCTCCTTATAGCTGCTGAGGCTCTGAAGCGAATATTCTCATGTGCCCCTTGCAAAATGGGAAAAAGCTTGTAAAATCGCCATCAATTGCCTCTTGAACAGGTTTAATTACTTTCCCATCGCTGCCACTTCTGGGAATATCCCCAAGTGATGTAAGTACGTCAGGCTTCCCTCCTGAGGCCATTCACTGTCACTTGCCTGCCCCTCCAGCCTCCCAGCCAGTCTCCAATGGGCTGACAAAATCCCGGCCAATGGCTCCAAAAGCACAATGCTGTGAATGCTGGAAATCTGAAATAAAAACAGAAAATGCTGGAAACACTCAGCAGGAGAGGCAGCATCTGTGGACAGAGAAACAGAATTAACGTTTCAGATTGTTGACTTTCATCAGAACAATGATTCATTCTCATTGTCCTGTGGTTGGACCTTCTCCTGCACCTCCGCAATAATTAAGGCTCATTTGGATGGCAACGTTATTCGGCACATAGCAGACAATGATAACTTGGAAGTCCTGGTGGGGCTGTACTATAAGACATGCCTGGGCTTTAGAGTGCAAATTTACAGAACATCTGATTTTCCAGTCCTCATATATCCAAAATGGTAGGAATGTTCCCAGTTGTGGAAATTATCGCTGCTTTTACCAAGGACTGAAAATTCCTAGGGAGGGATAATGATTTCAGCAGGTATCTTGAGGGGGGTGCAGGACAAGAACTTGGGACATTTATAAATGGTTTCAGCGACATTTGTAACAGTAAACATAACAAAAAGGGATAGACAAGTGACTCCAGTTTGTTGGGACACCCAGTTATGAATAGTCTGCAATCACTGGACCTATCAGTCTAATTTAAATACAGCAGGGATCAATTGGACTCAGCAGGAGACTGCAATGAAGGTGAACAAAGTCAAAGAGACAAACAAAAATCCCGTCGGAGAGAAGAGCAGAACTTCTTCAAGGTCGGCATTCCTGGAAGAGAAGTGGCAGTGAATTAAACACTAAAATAAAAGCAATGGAAACTCAGCGGAAGGTCTGTCTTGGCTGCAGTCAGCAACTCCGGTTACTTGCTATTTCAACACTCCCCCCTGCTCTCATGCTCACATCTCTTTCCTGGGATTGCTGCAGTGTTCCAGTGAACATCAACGTAAGCTCGTGGAACAGCATCTCATTTACCGATTAGGCACACTACAGTCTGCTGGACTGAACATTGAGTTCAATAATTTCAGAGCATGACGGGCCCCCCCATTTTACTTTTATTTTTAGATATTTTTTTTTTCTTTTTTTTGTGTTTATTTTATTTTATTTCACCTTAGTTTGTTCAATTTGCTTACCCACTTTTTTTCATGTTTGTATTGCGGCTGTTCAATTTTCAGTCCGTTAACACCCTATCTGTACTAATGCTTTGTCTTTCAACACACCATTAACATATCGTTTGCCTTTGCTCCATGACCTTCTGGTCAGCTATTCTGTGACCTTGTCCTATCTACACCTTCTCCTTTGTTGTCTCTTGCCCCACCCCCACTTTACTTGCTTATAACCTTTCACATTTTTAATATTTGCTAGTTCTGAAGAAGGGTCACTGACTTGAAATGTTAACTCTGCTTCTCTCTCCACAGATGCTGTCAGACCTGCTGAGTATTTCCAGCATTTCTTGTTTTTATTTCAGATTTCCAGCATCCACAGTATTTTGCTTTTATTTTAGTGTTTAATTCACTGCCACTTCTCTTCCAGGAATGCCTACCTTGAAGAAGTTTTGCTCTTCTCTCCAACGGGATTTTCGTTTGTCTCTTTTACCTTGTTCGCCTTCATTGTTTTCTATTTCCCTCCTGGTGTTTGATAAAGTGTCTACCAAAACCCGTTTTCACAGCCACATCTCCTTCCTCAGTGACTGTCTCCGGCTCCGACTTATTCCACGTGGATTCGAACTGCAGTTTCACCCATCATGTTTTGAATCCACCCAGGATTACAGGTATATCCGAGAAATACAACATTCCTCGGACTGCTATTCTCGTCGCATCCTGAGATCCACACTCAATGCTATGCATCGCCACATGTGCACACTGAACCTCTCTTTCCAGCAGCACTGCCTCACCTTATCTCAAAGCTGTTCTACTCCGCAGTTTCATTTCATCCTTTGTCTCATCTGACACATTCACAAAAAACTTTTTCTCTTCCTGTCAGGTGTTAAGGAACGCAAGCTCCAGTAGCTGATGGGGACTAATGCCCCTCCAGATCCTTCTTCCCCTTCACTTCCCTCTGACCCCATCCCTTCTGATCTGACCCCTTGCCATGTATTCACTATACCCTCTGACCTTCCCCTCTCTGACGCTGAACGTTCTGTACTCAGCAAAGGTCTCAGTTTTATTCCCTTATGCCCCCACCTCAATGAATTTCGTGCTCAGCATGCCGTTGAGCTCTTCTCCTGTCGCCTCTGCCTCCGGGCTCACTTCTTTGACCAGGATTCCTCCCCCCCCGATCAGTAAACCCATTCCTCCGCCTCCAGCATTCTCCCTCTACCTGGACCCCTCCCCCTGGCCTCTTACCCGTTCTTGATCTTTTCAATGTCGGTGAGACATTGGTCATCTCAATTTCTCTGCCCCACTCACTCACTCTAACCTGTCCCCCTCTGAACTTAAGGCACTCCGTTCTCTCAGGTCTAACACCGACATGGTCATCAAACCTGCAGACAAGGATGGTGCCGTTTTTGTATGGCGTACCGACCTCTACCTTGCAGAGGCTCAGCGCCAACTCTCAGACACTTCTTCACACCTCCCTCTGGACCATGACCCTACCACCGAACATCAAGCTACTGTCCACAGGACTGTCACTGACCTCATCTCTTCTGGAGATCTTTCCTCTACAGCTTCCAACCTCATAGTCCCACAATCCCGGACAGCCCGCTTCTAACTCCTTCCCAAAATCCACAAACAAGACTGTCCTGGCAGACCCATTGTGTCAGCCTGCTCCTGCCCCACTGAACTTATTTCTTCCTATCTTGACTCTATCTTTTCTCCACTGGTCCAGTCTCTTCCCACCGACATCTGTGACTCTTCTGACGCTCTACGTCATTTTGACAATTTCCAGTTTCCTGGCCCCAACTGCCTCCTCTTCACTATGGACGTCCAATCTCTCTACATCTCTACAGTTTGAGGGCTCTCTGCTTCTTCCTTGAACAGAGGCCCAACCAGTCCCCATCCACCACCACCCTCCTCCACCTGGCTAAACTTGTTCTCACATTGAACAACTTCTCCTTCAACTCCACTCACTTCCTTCAAGTAAAAGGTGTTGCTATGGGTACCTGCATGGGTCCTAGATATGACTGTCTTTTTGTGGGATATGTCGAACATTCCTTGTTCCAGTCCTACTCAGGCCCCCTCCCCCAACTGTTTTTCCGGTATATTGATGACTGTATCGGTGCCGTTTCCTGCTCCCGCCCCGAACTGGAAAACTTCCTCAACTTTGCTTCTAATTTCCACCCTTCTCTCACCTTTACATAGTCCATCCCCGACACTTCCCTTCATCGACTTCTCTGTCTCCATCTCTGGGGATAGGCTGTCTACTAATATCCATTATAAGCCCACCAACTCTCACAGCTACCTCGACTACACTTCTTCACACCCTGCCTCCTGTAAGGACTCCATTCCATTCTCCCAGTTTCTCCGTCTCTGACACATCTGCTCTGATGATGCTACCTTCCATGACAACGCTTCTGATATGTCTTCCTTTTTCCTCAAACGAAGATTCCCCCCACTGTGGTTGACAGGGCCCACAACTGTGTCCGGCCCATTTCCCGCACCTCTACCCTCACCCCTTCCCCTCCCTCCCAGAACCTTGGCAGGGTTCCCCTTGTCCTCACTTTCCACCCCATCAGCCTCCATATCCAAAGGATCATCCTCCGCCATTTCCGCCACCTCCAGCGTGATGCCATTACCAGTAGCATCTTCCCCTCCCTTCCCCTGTCAGCATTCCGAAGGGATCATTCCCTCCGCGACATCCTGGTCCACTCCTCCATTACCCCACCAACTCGTCCCCTTCCCACGGCACCTTCCCCTGCAATCGCAGGAGGTGTAATACCTGCCCATTTACCTCCTCTCTCCTCACTATCCTAGGCCCCAAATACTCCTTTCAGGTGAAGCAGTGATTTACTTGTACTTCTTTCAATGTAGTATACTGTATTCGTTGCTCACAATGTGGTCTCCTCTACATTGGGGAGACTAAACGCAGATTGGGTGACTGCTTTGCGGAACACCTCTGCTCAGTCTGAAAGCATGACCCAGAGCTTCCGGTTGCTTGTCATTTCAACACTCCCCCCCTGCTCTCATGCTCACATCTCTGTCCTGGGATTGCTGCAGTGTTCCAGTGAACATCAATGCAAGCTCGAGGAACAGCTTTACCGATTAGGCACACTACAGTCTGCCGGACTGAACATTGAGTTCAATAATTTCAGAGCATGACGGGCCCCCCCATTTTACTTTAATTTTTAGTTATTTTTTTCTTTTTTCTTTATTTTTTTGTGTTTATTTTATTTTATTTTATTTCATCTTAGTTTGTTCACCCACTTTTTTTTCATGTTTGTACTTGCGGCTGTTCAATTTTCAATCCGTTAACACGCTATCTGTACTAATGCTTTGTCTTTCAGCACACCATTAACATATTGTTTGCCTTTGCTCCATGACCTTCTGGTATGCTATTCAGTGACCTTGTCCTATCTACACATTCTTCTTTGTATCTCTTGCCCCACCCCCGCTTTACTTGCTTATAACCTTTCACATTTCTAATATTTGCCAGTTCTGAAGAAGGGTCACTGACCTGAAACGTTAACTCTGTTTCTCTCTCCACAGTTGCTGCCAGACCTGCTGAGTATTTCCAGCATTTCTTGTTTTTATATCAACTGAACTTAGCATTCCAGTTAACCTGTATCTACAAGGGTCCTTCTTTACACAAGTTAATTAATTCCTTTAGAAGTTAATCCAGGGGCAATGACAGCTCTAATTACATGGTGTGTCAGCCGTAGCTCAGTTGGTAGCACTCTTGCCTCTGAGTCAGAAGGTTCTGGGTTTAAGTCCCACCTGATTTCCTCACGGTAGTGACCCAGGCCCAACCATCTGCAGCTGCTTCATCAATGACCTTCCTTCAATCATAAGGTCAGCTGTGGGGATGTTCGCTGATGATTGCACAATGTTCAGCACCATTCACGACTCCTCAGATACTGAAGCAGTCCGTGTAGAAATGCAGCAAGATCTGGACAATATCCAGGCTTGGGATGATAAGTGGCAAGTAACATTCGCGCCACACAAGTGCCAGGCAATGACCATTTCCAACAAGAGAGAATCTAACCATCTCCCCTTGACATTCAATGGCATTACCATCGCTGAATCCCCCACTATCAACATCCTGGGGGTTACCATTGACCAGAAACTGAACTGGACCAGCCATATAAATACCGTGGCTACAAGAATCCTGCGGCGAGTAACTCACCTCCTGACTCCCCAAAGCCTGTCCATCATCTACAAGGCACAAGTCAAGGTGTGATGAAATACTCTCCATTTGCCTGGATGGGTGCAGCTCCAACAACACTCAAGAAGCTCCACACCATCTAGGACAAAGCAGCCTGCTTGATCGGCACCCCATCCACAAACATTCGCTCCCTCCACCACCGACGCACAGTGGCAGCAGTGTGTACCATCTACAAGATGCACTGCAGCAATGTACCAAGGCTCCTTAGACAGCACCTCACAAACCCGCGACCTCTACCACCTAGAAGGACTGTTCCTTCACTGTCTCTGGGTCAAAATCCTGGAATTCCCTTTCCAGCACTGTAGGTGTAACTACCCCACATGGACTGCAGCAGATCAAGAAGGCAGCTCACCACCACCTTCTCAAGGGCAATTAAGGATGGGCAATAAATGCTGGCCTAGCTAGTGACGCCCACATCCCAGGAACTAATATAAAAAAACTCATGATTTGAGCACAAACATCAAGGCTGGCACTTCAGTGCAGTACTGAGGGTGTGATACACTGTTGGACGTGCTGTCATTTTGGATGAGACATTAAATTGAGACCCTCTCAGAGAGATGGAAAGATCCCATGGCACTATTTCAAAGAAGAGGTTAGCACCGCAGCCTCACAGCTCCAGCTACCCAGGTTCGATTCTGGGTACTGTCTGTGCGGAATTTGAAAGTTCTCCCTGTGACCGTATGGGTTTTCGTCGGGTGCTCAGGTTTCCTCCCACAGCCAAAGACTTGCAGGTTGATAGGTAAATTGGCCATTATAAATTGCCCCTAGTATAGGTAGGTGATAGGGGAATTGAGGGAAAGTGGGGATGTGGTAGGAATATGGGATTAATGTAGGATTAGTATAAATGGGTGGTTGATGGTCGGCACAGCCTCGGTGGGCTGAAGGGCCTGTTTCAGTGCTGTATCTCTAAATAAAAATAAATAAATGAAGAGCTCGGGAGATATCCCTGGTGTCCCGGCCAATATTTATCCCTCAATCAATGTCATAAAAGCAGATTGTCTGGTCATTATCACATTGCTGTTTTTGGGAGCTTGCTGTGCACAAATTGGCTGTCACGTTTCTGAAATTACAACAGTGATTACATTTCAAAAGTTCTTAATTGGCTGTAAAACACTTTGGAACATCTGGTTGTTGTGAAAGGCACTATAAAAATTCACGTCTTTTTGCTTTAAACATCAACCCAAGACATTTTAAAAGAGAAACTCTTACCATATAATTCTGATAGGGAGGACCAGGGGCACAAAGTCCCCCTGCTTTCCTTCATATCAAAAGGAGGGTTCCTGTGTTTCCCGCAGTAAATTTTGCCCATTTCACACTTACAAGGTCCACGCGAATTTCATACCAGTTGTAAGCTGCTGATGTTCCAGGGACAAAGCTAATCAATCCTGCAGGAGATCTATTACCTATGAAATTCCCTTAAATTGCTTTGTTTTCCTGATGTCAGCTTCAGTGGCAGCCAAATAAGGGCTCCACTTGGCTGTACTTGGTGGTGGAGCAGGTCCCTTCCAAATTCAGGGCCTTAAAAGCTTCAGGCTAACTTCTTTAAGTCACCTGTACACAACAGTTCACAGCAAAAAATCTGTTTAGTAAATAAAATCTTGATTTTCTGACTGGCAGGATTATTCCTGCCAATGTCCTGGTGGAGAATATTCCATTCATTGGATCCCCACTGGATTAGTTCATGGTGCTATTTAGAGTCTTTTAGGCCAGAGAAAAATGCCCATATGGAATCTGTGAGTGCTTCATTTCCATTATCAATTTATTTCTGTAATATTCAGGAGATGCAAATACTTCCCCTTTTTTAAAAAAAATGGAAAACTGGAAACATTAGTTTGGCACATTATTTATCAACATTAATAGCCATTTCCAAATCCAGCTGCTAGATGGCAGTGTGAGCTGGTTCTTTAATGAAAACGTCAACGTTCGGCATTGAAAAGAAATAGCTGAAGTTAGCACTGATACAGATTTTTTTTGTCGAAGCCACCTAAGGATTTGTTAAACATTTCCAGAAAAGGAAATTTAATTAAAAAAAAGACACAATTAATGGTTACTGATTAGATCATTTTTTTTTAAACAAAGGAACACATAGAATTACTTAGAATATACAGCACAGAGACGACCATTCATCCCAACCAAGCCATGTTGGCATTTATGCTCCACTTGAGCCTCCTCCCATTCTTCCTCATCTAACTCAATCAGCATAAGCCTCTATTTCTTTCTTCCTCATATGCTTCGCTGGTTTCCCCTTAAATACATCTGGACTATTTGCCTCAACTAGTCCCTGAGGGAGCAAGTTCCACATTCTCATCAATCTCTGCCTAAAGAAGTTTCTTCTGAATTTCCTAATTTCTCTTGCTGACTGTCTTATATTAGTGGCCTCCAGTTTTTCTTTTCCCCACAAGTGGAAACACTCTATCCACTCGATCAAAATCTTTCATAATCTTAAAAGCCTCTACTAAGTCACCACTCAGCCTTCTCTTTTCAAGAGAGACCAAGCTTGCTCATCCTTTCCTGGTGGGTAATATGTTACAGTTTTGGTATCGTCCTTATAAATCTTTTTAGCACCCTCTCCAGTACCTATACGTATATAAAGAGCAAGAGGGTAACCAGGGAAAGGGTTGGCCCACTCAAGGACAGAGAAGGGAATCTATGTGTGGAACCAGAGGAAATGGGCGAGGTACTAAATGAGTACTTTGCATCAGTATTCACCAAGGAGAAGGACTTGGTGGATGATGAGCCTAGGGAAGGGAGTGTAGATAGTCTCAGTCATCTCATTATCAAAAAGGAGGAGGTGTTGGGTGTCTTGCAAAGCATTAAGGTAGATAAGTTCCCAGGGCCTGATGGGATCTACCCCAGAATACTGAAGGAGACAAGAGAGGAAATTGCTGGGGCCTTGACAGAAATCTTTGCATCCTCATTGGCTACAGGTGAGGTCCCAGAGGCCTGGAGAATAGCCAATGTTGTTCCTTTGTTTAAGAAGGGTAGCAAGGATAATCCAGGAAATTATAGGCTGGTGAGCCTTACGTCAGTGGTAGGGAAATTATTAGAGAGGATTCTTCGGGACAGGATTTACTCCCATTTGGAAACAAACAAACTTATTAGCGAGAGACAGCATGGTTTTGTGAAGGGGAGGTCGTGTCTTACTAATTTGATTGAGTTTTTTGAGGAAGTGACGAAGATGATTGATGAAGGAAGGGCAGTAGATGTTATCTATATGGACTTCAGTAAAGCCTTTGACAAGGTCCCTCATGGCAGACTGATACAAAAGGTGAAGTCACAGGGGATCAGAGAGGAGCTGGCAAGATGGATACAGAACCGACTCGGTCATAGAAGACAGAGGGTATCAGTGGAAGGGTGTTTTTCTGAATGGAGGGATGTGACTAGTGGTGTTCCGCAGGGATCAGTGCTGGGACCTTTGCTGTTTGTAATATATATATAAATGATTTGGAGGAAAATGTAGCTGGTCTGATTAGTAAGTTTGCGGATGAAATAAAGGTTGGTGGAGTTGCGGATAATGATGAGGATTGTGTGTGGAGTTTGCAAGTTCTCCCTGTGTCTGCGTGGGTTTTCTCCGGGTGCTCCGGTTTCCTCCCACAAGCCAAAAGATTTGCAGGTTGATAGGTAAATTGGCCATTATAAATTGCCCCTAGTATAGGTAGGTGGTAGGGAAATGTGGGGATGTGGTAGGAATATGGGATTAGTGTAGGATTAGTATAAATGGGTGGTTGATGGTCAGCACAGACTCGGTGGGCCGAAGGGCCTGTTTCAGTGCTGTATCTCTAAACTAAACTAAACATCTTGCAATTTCCTTGTGAGAGATGTGATTCCAAAGTAATATTGAGCCTCACTTACGATCTCGCGAGAGAGCTCTTAAATTTTGAGATTTTGACAGGCAGGTTTGAAAAGTGTCTTTTCCTACATCCTGAGGAATGGCCTGTTCAGGTGATGTAACTCCAACTCCCAGCAACAAACAGCCTGGATCTGATTTCTGCTCTCAAAGTCAATTTTATTTTAATTCATATTTTTAAAAAAATATCTCTTCACTTTCTTGTTTTATTCCCCACCGTTTTAAAAAAGTTTGTAGTTAGTGGATTGAACAGGGTCACTTTTATATTACTTCGGGCTGCCCCAGTTATATCCCTATGTTGTGGTTCTAGGTGATGCACAGGTTAGAGGAGACACACAGCAATCAACCCATGTATATTCTGTCATGATGACTGGCAGAAGAACTAGAGGCAACATGAGGACATTTTTTTTCTCTTCATGAAATAAGTCATGATGATCTGGAATGCACTGCACTGCAGATTCAATAATAACATCCAAATGGGATTTGGATAAATACTCGAAGGGGAAAATATCTGCAGGGCTATGGGGAAAAAGCAGGTGAGTGGGACTAATTAGATATCTGTTTCAAAGGGCTGGCACTGGTGCAATGGGCTGAATGGCTTTCTTCTGTGTTGTATCATTCTGTGATTTTGTCATGAAACAATCACAGTTCAATATAATTTTTTTCTTATCTTAATACTCAGAGGAAATATAATATTCTGGTTTAAGAAAATTATCACGAGAGAGAAATAGTACAAATTTTTTTCTTGCTTTGCAGTGTCAAAACAGAAGGCCAATTTTTTGGTTCCTACCTCCACTTAAACCCTAATTCATGCCGTCACACCTCAAGGTTTAAATTCTCCATCTCCTAGCCAGCCTCCTTTCCACACCCCTTCACAAACTTAAACTCATTTAAAGTCTGCAAACCATGTTCTCTCTTGCCCTCCCATCACTCGTCTTCTCCAAGTTCCAGTGGTTCCTGTGCCTTTGGGAGTTGAATTACATTTTTGGCCTAATTATCAAATTCCTGCATGTCTCCTCCACTCCTCTAACACCAAGATTCTTACTGTTTTTTCATTACTTCACTATTGAGGACCCCTCATTTAGTGCTTTTAAAAAACTCCCTAAAACAACTTTATTTAATTGTGCCTTTCATTTCCCAATCTGCTCTTTATTTTTAAACTTTCCTCTCCTGCTTAGCATCCACTATTTAGTACTCTTCAACGTAAAGTACTTTGAATTATTTCTCTGCAAAATGAGTTCTGTACAATTGCAGATTGTTGTCTATTGGTATTAAAATAGCAACACAACTCTGGTGTTCACTAAGTATTTATTATTCTCCATGAACATTTGTTACATTAAATTATTTCAAATGAAAATAATGATTAAGACTGATAATCGAAACTGATAATTGAATTCTTTACATTTTATGGTGACACACAGGGTCATTGGATGGACCAGTCAGTTATTGTTCATATATTTGTATGAACTTAACTGCCACTGTCATATTTTGTATAACTCAAATTTGGAAGTGATAATATTTATACCACTGTAATAAATGTATTTTTTAATATATTGATGCATGAAGCTGTATTAGGTTTCATCCTATAAGGAGGCAGCTGTTCAGCCAATAGTGACTGTGGTTGGAGGGTAAATACTTCTTTAACAGGTAGGATCTTTCATAAAGCATTTTCAGATGCTGTAATATTGTTTTTGTAGCTGGTTAGAGATTAAATAATATAATCATAGAATGTTTACAGCACAGGAGGTCGTCATTCGGCCTGTTGTGACTGTGTCAGCTGTAAGAGCAACTCAGCAAGTCCCACTTCTCCATCCTTTTCCTTTAGTCCATCACATTTTTTCTCTTCGGGTGCTTTCCAATTCCCTTGTGAAAGCCACAATTGAATCTGCCTCCACCACATGGTGCATTCCAGATCCTGACCACTCACTGCATAAAAAAGTTTTTCCTCATGTTGCCGTTGTTTTTTTTTACCACTTACCTTATATTGGTGTCCTCTGGTTCTCGGCCTTTCTCCAATGCAAACAGTTTCTCTCTAACTACTCGACAATATGAAAGGCACAATTCAACATGGTGGCTCCTCATCAGAGCCCTTTCCTATCCTGAGTGGCGTGAAACAGGGCTGTGTTCTCGCACCCACACTTTTTGAGATTTTCTTCTCCCTGCTGCTTTCACATGCGTTCAAGTCCTCTGAAGAAGGAATTTTCCTCCACACAAGATCAGGGGGCAGGTTGTTCAACCTTGCCCGTCTAAGAGCGAAGTCCAAAGTACGGAAAGTCCTCATCAGGGAACTCCTCTTTGCTGACGATGCTGCTTTAACATCTCACACTGAAGAGTGCCTGCAGAGTCTCATCGACAGGTTTGTGGCTGCCTGCAATGAATTTGGCCTAACCATCAGCCTCAAGAAAACGAACATCATGGGACAGGACGTCAGAAATGCTCCATCCATCAATATTGGCGACACGCTCTGGAAGTGGTTCAAGAGTTCACCTACCTAGGCTCAACTATCACCAGTAACCTGTCTCTAGATGCAGAAATCAACAAGCGCATGGGAAAGGCTTCCACTGCTATGTCCAGACTGGCCAAGAGAGTGTGGGAAAATGGCGCACTGACACGGAACACAAAAATCCGAGTGTATCAGGCCTGTGTCCTCAATACCTTGCTCTATGGCAGCGAGGCCTGGACAACGTATGTCAGCCAAGAGCGACGTCTCAATTCATTCCATCTTCGCTGCCTCTGGAGAATACTTGGCATCAGGTGGCAGGACCATATCTCCAACACAGAAGTCCTCGAGGCGGCCAACATCCCCAGCTTGTACACACTACTGAGTCAGTGGCGCTTGAGATGGCTTGGCCATGTGAGCCGCATGGAAGATGGCAGATCCCCAAAGACACATTGTACAGCGAGCTCGCCACTGGTATCAGACCCACCGGCCGTCCATGTCTCCGCTTTAAAGACGTCTGCAAACGCGACATGAAATCCTGTGACATTGATCACGTCGTGGGAGTCAGTTGCCAGCTTTCGCCAGAGCTGGCGGGCAGCCATAAAGACGGGGCTAAAATGTGGCGAGTCGAAGAGACTTAGTAGTTGGCAGGAAAAAAGACAAAGGCACAAGGGGAGAGCCAACTGTGCAACAGCCCCGACAAACAAATTTCTCTGCAGCACCTGTGGAAGAGCCTGTCACTCTAGAATTGGCCTTTATAGCCACTCCTGGCACTGCTTCACAAACCACTGACCACCTCCAGGCACGTATCCATTGTCTCTCGAGATAAGGAGGCCAAAGAAGAGAAGACTCTGTCTGGACCCTCATAATTTTGAACACCTTTATCAAATCTCCTCTCAAGCTTCTCTTCTCTAAGGAAGAGAACCCGAGCTTCTTCAATCTATCCACACAACTGAAATCGCTTGTCTGGAACCAAACAGGTTGATCTTTTCTGAAATAAAAAAAAAATTCTGGAAATGCTCAGCAGATCTGGCAGCATCTGTGGACAGAGAAGCAGAGTTAATGACCTTTCACCGGAACTAATAAAGGTTAGAAATGTAATAGGTTTTAAGCAAATAAAGCAGGGGTGGGGCAAGAGATAACAAAAGGGAAGGTGTTGATAGGACAGAGGGTCACAGTGAATAACTAACAAGAAGGTCATGGAGCAAAGGAAAGGGTATGTTGATGGTGTGCTGAAAGACAAAGCATTAGTGCAGAGAGGGTTTGAATTGACAGAAAAATGAACAGCCCTGGCCAAAAGCACAAACATGAAAAAATAAACAGTGGGCTGGACATGGTTAAAAAAAAATGAATGACAAAACAAACTAAAATAAAATAAAAATAAAAAGTAAAAAAGAAAAAATATAACTAAAAATAAAAAAGTGGGGCCCATCATGCTCTGAAATTATTGAACTCAATGTTCAGTCCGGCAGGCTGTAGTGTGCCTAATCGGTAATTGAGATGCCGTTCCTCGAGCTTGCGTTAATGTTCACTGGAACACTGCAGCAAGCCCAGGACAGATATGTGGGCATGAGAGCAGGGGGGGTGTGTTGAAATGGCAAGCAACCGAAAGGTCGGGGCCATGCTTTCGGACAGAGTGGAGGTGTTCCGCAAATGGGTTACCCAATCTGCGTTTGGTCTCCCCAGTGTAGAGGAGATCGCATTGTGAGCAGTGAATACAGTATATTAAATTGAAAGAAGTACAAGTAAGTCGCTGCTTCACCTGAAAGGAGTGTTTGGGGCCTTGGATAGGGAGGAGAGAGGAAGTAAAAGGGCAGGTATTACACTTCCTGTGATTGCATGGGAAAGTGCCGTGGGAAGAGGACGAGGTGTTGGGGGTAATGGAGGAGTGGACCAGGGTGTCGCGAAGGGAATAATCCCTTCGGAACGCTGACAGGGGAAGGGAGGGGAAGATGCGTTTGGTAGTGGCATAATGCTGGACGCGGCAGAAATGGCAGAGGATGATCCTTTGGATATGGAGGTGGAAAGTGAGGAAAAGGGGAACCCTGTCTTGTTTCTGGGAGGGAGGGGAAAGGGTGGGGGTAGAGGTGTGGGAAATGGGTCGGACACGGTTGAGAGCACTTTCGACCACAGTGGCGGGGGGGGGGGGGGGGAATCCTCGGTTGAGGAAAAAGGAAGACATATCAGATGCGCTGTTGTGGAAGGTTGCATCATCAGAACAGATGCATTGGAGATGGAGAAATTGGGAGAATGGAATGGAGTCCTTACAGGAGGCAGGGTGTGAAGAAGTGTATTCAAGGTAGCTGTGGGAGTCGGTGGGCCTATAATGAATATTAGTAGATCTTTTCTGAACCCTCTCTAAAGCTTTCACATCCTTCCTAAAAAGTGTGGTGCCCAGGATTGGACACAATACTTCACTTGAGGCTGAACCAGTGTTTTATAATGTTCATCATAACTTCCTTGTTTTTGTACTCTGTGCCTCTATTTATAAAACACAGGATCCTGTATGCCTTTTTAACTGCTTTCTCAACCTGCCCTGCCACCTTCAATCGTTTGTACAGATACACCCCAAGGTGTCTCTGTTCCTGCACCCACGTTAGAATTGCATCCAATAATTTACATTCCCTGTCCTTGTTCTTACTACCAAGATGTATCACTTCACCAATCTCTGCAGTAAATTTCATCTGCCATGTGCCCAAACATTCCACCAGCCTCTCTAAGTCCTCTTACAGTCTATTGCTATCTTCTCACAGTTCACAATACTTTCAAGTTTGTGATACCTGCAAATTTTGAAATTGTGTTCTGTACACCCAAATCTAGGTCATTAATATATATAGTCGGTTAGTAGTACAGAACTTGAGTATTGCTGAAAATAGAGACATGTTGTTGAAGCTTTTTAATCTTGCACTCATCAGGACAAAACAACAACTTGTACTGCATAAGAGAGTGCTGATTGGTTGGCAAGTGAACTCTGATTGCTGGAGGTGTTGCCATGGAGAATGCACCAGTTTACGGTGACTGACAGTTAACTGCCAAGCTTTGTTTGAAATTTAAACCAGGCAGCTTGACGTCGATTGGTCAAGGCATTGCCCTGAGGAATGAACCAGCGAATGGCTGTCTCTTACTTAGTTCGGCTGAAACAGGCACAATGTTTGTACATATTCTTTCTGTCTGCAAAGAACAGGGCCCTGTGTCTTATTATATGTAGCTTCCAGTACACGCAAATGTGCCACACTGGGAGCCCTACTGACAATCTTAAATTGGTTGTCAGTGTAATTCTTAGCACACTGTGGATTATTTAGCAAATGTTGTCCAATCGTGGAATCACATCTAATGTTGGACACTGTGTTTTGAGTTTCGCAAGCACGGGCTGGTTGGGTAAGGCCCGTTCCTTATCCGTTGCGAACTGCAGAAGGGACATGCTCTTTGATACAATCCGCCAAGTCTTTGGGATGTGCAGCCTATATACCTAGCATCACACTGGCATTGAACTTCATATATTAGGTATATAGGCCGTACGTCCCAAAGACTGGCGGACTGTATCAAACAGAAACAAAGAAACATAGAAAACAGGAGCAGGAATAGGCCATTTGGCCCTTCGAGCCTGCTCCGCCATTCATTATGATCATGGCTGATCATCCAAATCAGTCGCCTGTTCCGGCTTTCGCCCCATACCCTTTGATCCCTTTAGACGCAAGAGCTATATCTAACTCCTTCTTGAAAACATTCAATGTTTTGGCCTCAACTGCTTTCTGTGGTAGCAAATTCCATAGTCTCACCACTCTCTGGGTGAAGAAATTTCTCCTCGTCTCAGTCATGAAAGGTTTACCCCGGATCCTTAGACTATGACCCCTGGTTCTGGACTCCCCCACTATCGGGAACATCCTTCCTGCATCTACCCTGTCAAGTCCTGTTAGAATTTTATAGGTTTCTATGAGATCCCCCCTCACTCTTCTGAACTCCAGCGAATATAATCCTAACCGACACAATCTCTCCTCATACATCAGTCCCGCCATCCCTGGATTCAGTGTGGTAAACCTTCGCTGCACTCCCTCTATAGCAAGAACATCCTTCCTCAGATAAGGAGACCAAAACTGCACACACTATTCCAGGTGTGGCCTTACCAAGGCCCTGTATATTTGCAGCAAGACATCCCTGCTTCTGCACTCTAATCCTCTCGCTATGAAGGCCAACATACCATTTGCCTTTTTTACCGCCTGTTGCACCTGCATGCTTACCTTCAGCGACTGGTGTACGAGAACACCCAGGTCTCGCTGCATATTCCCCTCTCTCAGTTTATAACCGTTCAGATAATAATCTGCCTTCCTGTTTTTGCTACCAAAGTGGATAACCTCACATTTATTCACATTATACTGCATCTGCCATGCATTAGCTCACTCACTCAACTTGTCCAAATCACCCTGAAGCCTCTCTGCATCCTCCTCACAACTCACCCTCCCACCCAGTTTTGTGTCATCTGCAAATTTGGAGATATTACATTTAGTTCCCTCATCTAAATCATTAATGTATATTGTGAATAGCTGGGGTCTGAGCACCGATCCCTTCCGGGAGCAGAGAGGACCGGAGCGGACCTGTGGGGAGAACGCCAGGAGCAGAGCCTATAAATGGACCCCGAGGATCGAGGCCCAGTCTCTTATCTTCTGGGAGCGGAGAGCAGTCGAACCTCTTCCAGCGCGCCAGAGTTTTGAAAAAAAAGGCAAACAGTGATGTCAGAGGAGAGTTGCATGCTGATTGGTTGGTGAGTAGCAGCTGTTAGAATATCTTAAAAAAAGGGGAAAGTTGTTTTTTTTGTTGGGAAAAAAGTCTCTGGTGGTAAAGTTTTTTTTTAAGGACTTTAGATTGAAGTGGGTGGAACAAGGCCCCTAGTATAATTAGTATTTTTTAATTAAGGGAGTAACTAATTAACCGAATGGTAAGTCGTGGCAGGAGAGCTCAGCCCCCTGATTTGCTCCTCCTGCGCTATATGGAAAATCAGGGACGCTTCCAGTGTCCCTGATGACCATGTGTGCAGGAAGTGTATCCATCTGCAGCTACTGGCTACCCGCATTATGGAGCGGGAGCTGCGGGTGGATTCACTGTGGAGCATCTGCGATGCTGAGGAAGTCGTGGATAGCACGTTTAGTGAGGTGGTCACACCGCAGGTAATGGCTGCACATGCAGAAAAGAGATGGGTGACCACCAGATGGAGTAGTAGGCGCATGCAGGTAGTGCAGGAGTCCCCTGTGGCCATCCCCCTCTCAAACAGATATACCATTTTGGATACTGTTGGGGGGATGACCTCCCAGGGGAAAGCAACAGCCGAATTTGTGGCACCACGGAGGGCTCTGCTTCACGGCAGGGGAGGAAAAGTGTTGGAGTGATAGGGGATTCTAATGTAAGGGGTGCAGATAGGCATTTCTGTGGCCACAAACGAGACTCCTAGATGGTATGTTGCCTCCCTGGTGCTAGGGTCAAGGATGTCTCGGAGCGGCTGCAGGACATTCTGAAAGGGGAAGGTGAGCAGCCAGAGATCGTGGTCCATATTGGTACTAACGACATAGGCAGGAAGAGAGATGAGGTCCTGCAAAGTGAATATAGGGAGTTAGGCAGAAGGTTAAAAAGCAGGACCTCTAGGGTTGTAATCTCAGGATTACTTCCTGTGCCACATGCTAGTGAGGGTAGGAATAGGAGGATTAGGTAAATGAATGCATGGCTGAAGAGCTGGTGTAGGCGGGAGGGCTTCAGCTACTTGGATCATTGGGATCTCTTCTGGTGCAGAGGTGACCTGTACAAGAAGGATGGGTTGCATCTAAACTGGAGGGGGACCAATATCCTTGTGGGGAGGTTTTCCAGTGCGACTCGGGAGGGTTTAAATTAGTCTGACGGGAGTGGGACGCAAAGTAGTAGTCTCTCCGATGAGATAGTTGAGGCAAATGTAGAGGTTAAAGCAAGCAAGTCCAGTAGACAGGCCAGGCAGGGGCAGGACAGGGAGCGTGGAAGGTCTGATAGGCTAAACTGCATTTACTTTAATGCAAGAAGCCTTACAGGTAAGGCAGATGAACTCAGAGCATGGATCGGTACATGGGATTGTGATATTATAGCTATTATGGAAACGTGGTTGAAGGATGGGCAGGACTGGCAGCTCAATGTTCCGGGGTACCGATCCTTCCAGCATGGTAGAGGTGGAGGTAAGAGAGGAGGGGGGAGTTGAGGTGTACAAAATCATGAGAGGTATAGACAGGGTGGATAGCAAGAAGCTTTTTTCCAGAGTGGGGGATTCAATTACTAGGGGTCACGAGTTCAAAGTGAGAGGGGAAAAGTTTAGGGGGGATATGTGTGGAAAGTTCTTTACGCAGAGGGTGGTGGGTGCCTGGAACGCGTTGCCAGCGGAGGTGGTAGACGCGGGCACGATAGCGTCTTTTAAGATGTATCTAGACAGATACATGAATGGGCAGGAAGCAAAGAGATACAGACTCTTAGAAAATAGGCGACAGGTTTAGATAGAGGATCTGGATCGGCACAGGCTTGGAGTGCTGAAGGGCCTGTTCCTGTGCTGTAATTTTCTTTGTTCTTTGATTAGGGAGGACATCTCGGCAGTACTTAGAGATGATATCCCGGGGGGAATGTCCAGCGAGGCCATATGGGTAGAACTTAGAAATAAGAAAGGGGTGATCACTTTGATGGGATTATACTATTCTTCTTTTCTTTTCTTTTGGGCCTCCTTATCTCGAGAGACAATGGATATGCGCCTGGAGGTGGTCAGTGGTTTGTGAAGCAGCGCCTGGAGTGGCTATAAAGGCCAATTCTGGAGTGACAGGCTCTTCCACAGGTGCTGCAGAGAAATTTGTTTGTTGGGGCTGTTGCACAGTTGGCTCTCCCCTTGCGCCTCTGTCTTTTTTCCTGCCAACTACTAAGTCTCTTCGACTCACTTTGATGGGATTATACTATAGGCCCCCCAATAGTCAGAGGGAAGTGGAGGAGCATATATGTAGGGAAATCACAGATAGGTGTAGGAATTATAGGGTTGTAATAGTAGGTGATTTTAACTTCCCTAATATTGACTGGGACTACCTTACTGCTTAGGGATCAGATGGGGAAGAATTTGTTGTGTGTCCAGGATAGTTTTCTGAAGCAGTATGTGGATGGCCCTACTAGAGAAGGGGCGACACTTGACCTCCTCTTAGGAAATGAGGATGGGCATGTGGTTGATGTGTCAGTGGGGGAGCACTTTGGGACCAGTGACTATAACTCTATTAGTTTCAAGATAGTTATGGAAAAGGATAGGACTGGTCCTCAGGTTGAAGTCCGAAATTGGGGGGAAGGCTAATTTCGAGGTCATCAGCTAGGAACTCTCAAAAGTTGAATGGGAGAGGCTGTTCACAGGTAAAGGGACGTCTGGCAAGTGGGAGTCTTTTAAAAGTGATAGGAAGAGTTCAGGGCCAGCATGTTCCTGTTAGATGGAAGGGCAAGGCTGGCAAGTTTAGGGAACCTTGGTTGACGAGGGATACTGAGGGTCTGGTCAAGACAAAGAAGGAGGCATATGTCAGGTATAGGCAGCTGGGATCGAGCGAGTCCCTCGAGGAGTATAGGAGATGTAGGACTACACTTAAGAAGGAAATTAGGAGGGTGAAAAGGGGCCATGAGATTTCCCTGGCAGATAAGATAAAGGAAAATCCTAAAAGATTCTATAAATATATTAAGAGTAAAAGGGTAGCTAGGGAGAGAGTAGGTCCCCTTAAGGATCAGTGTGGCAATCTATGCGTGGAGCCACGGGAAATGGGCGAGGTCTTAAATGAATATTTCTCGTCCGTATTTACCATGGAGAAGGTCATGGAAGCTATTGAGTTCAAGGGAGGGAACACCGATATCCTGGAGCATATCAACATTAGAAAGGAGGAGGTGTTGGAGGTTTTGAAGTGAATTAAAGTGGATAAATCCCCAGGGCCTGACCAGGTGTATCCTAGGATGCTATGGGAAGCAAGGGAGAAGATTGCTGGGGCCCTGGCAGAGATTTTTGTATCATCGTCAGCCACGGGTGAAGTACCGGAAGACTGGAGGATAGCTAATGTTGTGCCTATATTTAAGAAGGGCAGCAGGGATAAGCCAGGGAACTACAGGCCGGTGAGCCTTACATCAGTGGTGGGAAAGTTATTGGAAGGGATTCTGAGAGACAGGATTTATATGCATTTGGAAAGGCATGGTCTAATTAGGGATAGTCAGCATGGATTTATGCGTGGGAAATCAAGTCTCACGAATTTGATTGAGTTTTTCGAGGTGACCAGGAGGATTGACGAGGGCAGGGTGATGGACATTGTCTACATTGACTTTAGCAAGGCCTTTGACAAGGTCCCGCATGGTAGGCTGGTCCAGAAGGCTCAAACACATGGGATTCAGGGTGAGCTAGCAAATTGGATACAAAATTGGCTTGGTGATAGGAGGCAGAGGGTGGTAGTGGAGGGTTGTTTTTCAGATTGGAGGCCGGTGACCAGTGGTGTGCCGCAGGGATCGGCGCTGGGCCCTCTGTTGTTTATCATATATATTAATGACTTGGATGTGAATGTAAGGGGCATGATTAGTAAGTTTGCAGATGACACCAAAATTGGTGGTATAGTGGACAGTGAAGAAGGTTGTCTAAGGTTACAACAGGATATAGATCAACTGGGAAAGTGGACAAGGGAGTAGCAAATGGAATTTAACGCAGGCAAGTGTGAAGTGATGCATTTTGGGAAGTTAAACCAGGGCAGGACATATACAGTGAATGGCAGGGCCCTGGGGAGTGTTGTTGAGCAGAGAGACCTTGGGGTGCAAGTACATAGTTCCCTGAAAGTGGCAACACAGGTAGACAGGGTGGTGAAGAAGGCGTATGGCATACTTGCCTTCATCGGCTGAGGCACTGAGTACAAGAGTTGGGACGTCATGTTACAGTTGTATGTAACATTGGTTAGGCCGCATTTGGAGTACTATGTGCAGTTCTGGTCGCCGCACTACAGGAAAGATGTGATTAAGCTAGATAGGGTGCAGAAAAGATTCACAAGGATGTTGACTGCTTTGGAGGGCTTGAGTTATAAAGAGAGATTGGATAGGCTGTGTCTGTTTTCCCTGGAGCGAAGGAGGCTAAGAGGGGACATGATAGAGGTATATAAAATTATGAGAGGCATAGATAGGGTAGATAGCCAGATTCTGTTTCCCATGGTAGGGGTGAGTAAAACTAGAGGGAATAGATTTAAGGTGAGAGGGAGGAGGTTTAAAGGGGATCAAAGGGGTAAATTTTTCACACAAAGAATATGGGTATCTGGAATGAGCTGCCTGAGGAGGTGGTGGAGGCAGGAACAGTAGTGACATTTAAGAGGCATCTGGACAGGTACTTGAATGAGCAAGGCATAGAGGGATATGGAATTAATGCAGGCAGGTGGGATTAGTATAGATAGGCATTATGGTCGGCATGGACGCGGTGGGCCGAAGGGCCTGTTTCTATGCTGTACGAGTCTATGACTCTATGACCCTGCAGTACCCCACTAGTCATTACCTGCCATTCGGAAGAAGACCCATCTATCTCTACTCTTTGTTTCCTGTCCGCCAACCAATTTTCTATCCATCACTGTACACTACCCCCAATCCCATGTGCTTTAATTTTACATGCTAATCTCTTATGTGGGACTTTGTCGAAAACCTTCTGAAAATCCAAATAAACCACATCCACTGGCATCCCCTCATCAACTCTACTAGTTGCATCCTCGAAGAATTCTAGTAGATTTGTCAAGCATGATTTCCCTTTCGTAAATCCATGCTGACTCTGTCTGATTCTACCACGGTTCGCCAAGTGCTCTGCTATAAAATCTTTGATAATGGATTTGGTCCTCCTTTGCTATATTTTAAACTGCTCCCAGTCCTCAGGTCTGTTGTTTATCCTGGCAAATTTATATGCCTCTTCCTTGGATCCAATGCCATGGTTTGGCTACCTTTCCCGTTATACTTTTGCGCCAGATAGGGATAATTGTTGCAGTTCATCCATGCACTCTTTAAATGTTTGCCACTGTCATCCCTTTAAGTAACGTTTCCCAATCCATCATGGCCAACTCGCGCCTGCGCCTCATACCTTCGTAGTTTTCTTTACTAAGATTCAGGACCCTTGTCTCAGAATCAACTATGTCACTCTCCATCTTGATGAAGAATTCTATCATATTATGGTCACTCGTCCCCAAGGGGTCTCGCACCACTAGATTGTCAATTATTCCTCTCTCATTACACAATACCCAGTCTAAGATGGCCTGTTCTCTAGTTGGTTCCTCAATGTATTGGTCCAGAAAACCATACACTCCAAGAATTCCTTCTCTATGGTATTGTGATTAATTTGATTTGCCCAATCTACATGCAGATGAAAGTCACCCATAATTACAGATGTTCCTTTATCGCATGCATCTCTAATTTCCTGTTTAATGCCATTCCCAACATTACCACTACAGTTTGGGGGTCTATATACAACCCCCAATAACGTTTTTTGCCCCTTAGTGTTTCTCAGCTCTACCCATACAGATTCCACAAAATGTCCCTTTTGCTGTTTGCAAAGGGCAAGGTTCAGGCTGTACCCAACAAGCTTGTGCTTGCAAAACTCAAAACACAGTATCCAACATTAAATGTAATTCATGATTGGACAACATTGGGCAACGCCTCTAACCATCGGAGTTCACTTACTAATCAATTAGTACTCTCTTCTCATGCAGTATAAGTTGTTGTTTTCCCTTAAATTGGTTATTCTTGTGATTGTACTGATCAGTGCAAGACGAAAAGCTTCGACAACATGTCTCTATTTTCAGCAATACTCATTAATATAGATCAAGGAAAGCAGTGGTCCCAGTATCAAACCTTGTGGAACCCCACTGTATACCTTCCTGCGGTCTGAAAAACAACCGTTCACCACTACTCCCTATTTCCTGTCACTCAGCCAACTTCATATCCATGCTGCCACTGTTCCTTTTATTCCATGGGTTTGACCTTGCTGTTGTTGTTGGTATCCTTCCATCTATGAAAGATGATGGACATGCAGCAAACAATCCATTTAGGTGGGGTGTCTCCTCTTGCTTATTTGCTGACGGCAGTGAGGCCATTCCTTGACAGGCAGGTTCTGCCACCAGTACTGCATGTGATGCTGCTATGTGACGCTGTGAATTGTTGTTGTTTTTAGTATTGGCGCCTTTTGCCAAGCTGCTGTACTCACTGGTTGTCAAAGTAGTGCACACCAGTCCACAGGATGTGTCGCTATTTCCCTCTTTCACTAGCTAGTGATTCCCAGGTGCGATAGTCGACATTTAGGTCATGTCATGTCATGCCCGGCTACCTCACCATACTGAACGTCCTTGGATATGCGACCGTTTTCCATCCTACGGACCTGTCCAATCCGCCAAAGCCACCTCTGTTTGATTAGTGCCAACACACTTGGGAGCTCTGGCTTTGAGAGGAGAACTGAATTTATGTGATTTTGTCCTGCCAGGATAAAACCATAATGTGCCACAGACAGCGAAGATGGAAATTATTGAGCTTCTTTTCCTGGTAGCTGTAAGTCGCCCATGTTTCACAGACATACAGCAAGGTTCTGAGAAGACAGGCCTTATGAACCATTAGCTTGGTCCTAATGGTCAGCTTGGTGTTATCCCATGCATGTTTCACAAGTCAGTCAAAGGTGGTAGCTGCTTTCCCTAAGCATGTATCGAACTCTGCATCAAGGGACAGATTGTCTGCCACTGTGGACCCAATGTAGCAGAATTTTGTTATTCCAGTGGGGTGTTATTTAGTCTGATCAAGGGTGGAGATGCAACACCTTGTCTCAAGACTACGGTTTTCTTATAGTCAAGCAGAAAAAGTTACATACATGGGAGAGACAGTCCATGAGTCTTTGTAGCTGAGTTTCCATGCGAGTGACTACTGCAGCATCATCAGCGTAGGGGAGTTCTCTAATCAGGATGTGATGTGTTTTCGTCTTCACTTTCAGCCTTGATAGATTATGGAGCTTGCCATCTGACCTTGTGTACAAGTAGACTCCTTTCATACCTGCAGGGAAGGTGAAGGTCAGGAGCGTGGAGAAGAAGATGCCAAACAGACTGGGGCTAGGACACAACCCTGTTTCACTCCATTCTTCACTCCGAAACTGTCGGAAGTGGAGCCAATAAACTATATAATACAGTACATGTTGGAATGGAAGGAGCGGATGAGACTGAGGAGCTTTGGTGGACAGCCAATTTTCCCAAAATCTTGTAGAGCTCTGTTCTGCTGACAGTGTTGAATGGCTTAGTGAGATCTATGAAAGTAAGGTAAAGGGGTATACTCTGTTCCCTACACTTCTCTTGTAGCTGGTGTATGGAGAAAATCATGTCCACAATAGATCTGCTGGCACGGAATGCACTTCCGGGTACACTCAATCTGCAAGTAAATGGAGTTTTTAAGTATGACCCTAGCAAAGACCTTCCCCTTGACGCTAAGGTGTGAGATGCCCCTGCAGTTGTTGCAGTCTCCTCTGTCACCCTTGTTTTTGTATAGTATAATGATTTTGATGTCACGCATTTCCTGTGGAACAGAGTCTACTTTCCAGCAGAGAAGGAGAAGCTCATAAAGGTGTGGCAATAGATGGGACTTTCCATGCTTGAGCAGCTCGGCTGGGATTCCGTCCTTGCCGGGTGCCCTTCCGTTCGCTTGGCGGTCTATGGCCTTCTCGAGCTCCAATGATGAGGGTTCTTCATCTAACTCATCCAGGAAGTGGCGGAGAGCATCAAGTGCAAGCTGGGAGATGACCGACTCTAAGGAATACAACTCTCAGTAGTGTTCAGCCCAGTGGGACATCTGTTTACTTCTGTTGGTGAGTACTTGTCGACTTCAGGGGAGCAGGGCCAAGCGCCCTCTAGATCACTTCATGCATAGTTCATAGATTTCCTTTGTCACATGCAGTTTGCATTTCTTGACTTAAGTTGATCCAGTCTTTGTTTGCGCAGTATCTCCCTCTTGGCTACTTTCAGGTCATGCAGTGTCTTAGCTGTTGGGTTTTTGTTATGTATCATGTAGACTTTGTGTTTTGCATCAATGACAGATATCATCTCAGCTGAATAGGTCTCAAACCAGTCCTGGTTGTGGGTTCCACCTTTACTGAATGCTGCTTATGCTGCTTCATAGACCATTGAGCTTAGTGACTCCCAAGCATCATCAATGCCAGCATCGGTGCTTCCTGTTAAGGCTTTGGTGGGTAGCAAGCGTTTTGGCAACATTGCTTAAACAAGAGATGTTGTTGCATGGCGGACCATTGTGCTTGGAGATGCGGAACTTTCAGGGGTGCACTTTTACTCTGTTGGTGTCAGCATCTGCATTGTGATAGGTGCGGGTGTGAAAAACACTGGGCAGATCATGCCTCCTCATGATGACTAATCTAGTTGGTGCCAATGTCCAGACCCTGGGTGACACCATGATACTGTGTGGTGACGCCTGCCCTGGAAGTAGGTGTTGGTGGTTGGTACTGCAGAGTTCATTCAGGTAGAAAGTTCAAGATGGAGTTGTCCGTTATCATCGATCTTGCCCACCTCTTGACAACTGAAGAACGTTGGCCATGAATCACTGTCAGCCCCAACACGTGCGTTGAAGTCACCCAGGATGAATAGCGTCTCGCCATTTGGGATGTTCCTCAGAACGTCACATAGTCATAGAAATGCTCTTTATCTGAGATGCTGGCATTCAGAGTTGGTGAGTAGATGCATATGATGTTGACTGTGCCTCTATCAGATGATAACCACAGGGAGATGAGGTGCTCCGACGTTGCTACTGATGGCTCAATTGACTGTGTCAGCTGGTTTCTCACTGCGAAGCCTACACCATACTCACGGCAATCTTCAGCACTCTTTCCATGCCAGTAGAAGTTGTAATTAGACTCTTGAATAGAGCCTGTGTCGGCTAATCTGGTTTCTTGTAGACTAAGCTTGTGTAGCTCAGGGTCAATCAGGGCTGTCTTGTGTACATTAGCTGTGGAATGTGGTCATTGTTCATCCCAGGACACATTCCAGCTTTGAAGGCGAAAGGTTACCATTCTTTGTTTGCTGCTCAGCCTAGGTATGGTTTTAGGAGGTGCAGACTTACCTAGCATCTACACCCACCTCTCGACCTCGTAGGCTGGTGTCCAGAGGGAAGATGAAAGCCTATACATCTGGGGATTATTCGGTCGCAGGAGTTGCCGGAAGGTGTTAACTTAAGGGAAACACTTTGCTAGTAAGCCTATTATGTGGCACTTTATGAAATGTCTTTTGAAAGTCCATGTATCCCACATTATTTATTTATTTAGAGATACAGCACTGAAACAGGCCCTTCGGCCCACTGAGTTTGTGCCAACCATCAACCACCCATTTATACTAATCCGACACTAATCCCATATTCCTACCACATCCCCACCTTCCCTATATTCCCCTACTACCTACCTATACTAGGGGCAATTTATAATGGCCAATTTACCTATCAACCTGCAAGTCTTTGGCTGTGGGAGGAAACCGGAGCACCCAGCGAAAACCCACACGGTCACAGGGAGAACTTGCAAACTCAGCACAGGCAGTACCCAGAATTGAACCCGGGTCACTGCAGCTGTGAGGCTGCAGTGCTAACCACTGCGCCACTGTGCCGCCCAATTATCCTCGGCAACCCTCAATGTTATCTCATCAAGAGCTCAGTTAAACATGATTTTCCTTCACAAATCCATGCTGACTTTCCTATATGAATCCACACTTGTCTAAGTGTCTGTTAATTTTGTTTCACATTATTATTCCTAAATGCTTTCTCACCACCAAGGTTAAATTTACTGGCCTGTAGTGTCAGGATTTATCTTTACATCCTTTTTTGAACAAGGGAGTAAAATTTGCAATTCTCCAGTCCTCTGGCACCTCCCCTGTACCCAGGAAGGATTGGAAGATTATGGCCAGTTCATCCACCATTACCTCCCTTCTTTCCCTCAGTATCCTCAGATGCATCCCATCTGGTCCTGGTGACTTAGCAACTTTAAGCATCTCTAATATCTCCTTTTTATCAATTTTTCTCCCACCCAATGTCTCAACTACCTCCTTCTTCACTATGACTTTGGCAGCATCTTCTTCCTTCATAAAGACAGATCAAAGTACTCGTTTAGTACCTCAGCTATGCCCTCTGCATCCATGTATTGATCCCCTTTTTGGTCCCTAATTGGCCCCATCCCCCTTTTACTATTTATATGCCTATTGAAAACTTTTGGATTCCTTTTTATCTTAGCTACCAGTCTCTCCTCATACTCTCTCTTATTTCCTTTTTCACTTCCCTTCTGAACTTTCTATATACAGCCTGGTTCTTACTTGTACTATCAACCTGATATCTGTCATCTGTGCCCTTTTTCTGCTTCATCTAACTTTCTATCTCTTTCATCATCCAGGGAGGTCTGGCTTTGCATGCTCTCCCTTCGCCCTCATGGGAATGCATAACGACTGTACCTGAATCATCTCCTCTTTAAAAGCAGCCCATTGTTCCATCCCAGTTTTGCCTGCCAATCTTTAATTCCAATTTATCTTGACCAGTTCTGTTCTTAGCTCAGTGAGTTTGACACTCTTCCAATCAATTATCTTTATTCTAGATTGCTCCTTGTCCTTTTCCATAGCTAACCTAAACCTTATGATATTATAAAAGCAAAATACTGCGGATGCTGGAAATCTGAAACAAAAACAAGAAATGCTGGAATCACTCAGCAGGTCTGGCAGCATCTGTGGAAAGAGAAGCAGAGTTAACGTTTCGGGTCAGCGACCCTTCTTCGGAACCCTTATGATATTATGATCATTGTCCCCTAAATGTTCACCTACAAATCCATTTGACCCACCTCATTCCCCAGAACCATATCCAGCAATGCCTCCTTCCTCGTTGGGCCAGAAACATACAGATCAAGAAAATTCTCCCGAACACAGTTCAAAAACTCTTCCCTCTCTCTGCCCCTTACACGGTTATTATTCCAGTTTATATTAGGATAATTAAAGTTCCCCTTTATCACTACTCCATAGTTTCTGCATCTCTCTTTAATTTCCCTGCAATTTGCTCCTCTATATTTTCCCCATTGGCCTAAAGAATACACCCAGTAGTGTAATGGTTCCTTAACTCTAACCAAATAGATTCTGTCCCTGACCCCTCCAGATATCCTCTTTCTCCAGCACTGTAACATTCTCATTAATCAATATTGCTGCCCATCTTCCTTTCTTTCTTTTCCTTACTTTTGTGAATACTTGGTAACTTGGTATCCAGGAATATTTGCTGCACAGTCCTGCCCTTTTTTGAGCCAGATCTCTGTTATTGCCACATCAGCATATTCCCATGTGGTTATCTGTGCCTGCAGCTCACGAACCTTATTTTACTACGCTTTGTGCATTCACATACATGCACTGTAAACCTAATTTAGACTTTATTGCTTTCTCTCTTACTCTGACTCCACCTAATACCTCACTATTGCTTACTGTAGCACTTTCTTTCCCTCCCAATCTGTTGTTCACCTTGTTTCTCCTTTCTAATCTTACATCCTGGTTCCTAATGCCCGGCCAAGTTAGTTTTAACCCGCCCCAACAACACTAGCAACTCACCCCCACCATGAGGACATTAGTCCCATTTTTGTTGAGGTGCAACCCGTCCAGCCTGTATACGTCCCACCTCCCCCAGAATCGGTCCCAACATCCCAAGAACCTAAACCCTCCCCGCTGCACCATTTCTCCAGCCATGCATTCATCTGCTCTGTCCTCTTATTTCTATGCTCACTAGTACATGGCACCAGAAGTAATTCAGTGATTGCTACCTTTTGGGTCCTGCTTGCTTGTCTCCTTCCTAGTTGCCTAAAATCTCTGTGCAGGATGATCAGTTGGCTGTTCACCCCCCCCCTTCCCTCCCTCCTCAGAGTGCACTTCAGATGCTCAGTGGCATCCTTAACCCTGGCACCAGGAAGGCAATGTATGATCCTAGATTCACATCTGCGCAGAAGTACCTGTCTGTTCCCCTAACTATAGAATCCCTATCACTATTGCTTTTCCAATCTTCCTCCTGCACACCACCCCACCCCCCAACCCTCAACCCTCATACAGCTGAGACACCCATGGTGCTATGGACATGGCTCTGGCTGCACTTACCAGGATTCAGAACTGAATACCAGCTAGAAAGGGAGATGTACTCAGGGGGACTCCTGCACTATTTGCCTGGACCTCTTTGATTGCCTGGAGGTCACCCATTCCTTTTACCTGCACACACTTAAGCTGTGCGATGATGACATCCAGAAATGTGCTATCCGGATAACTTTCAGCCTCGTGGGTACCCTGCAGTGACGCCAGCTGCTGCTCAAGCTCTGAAACCCAGAGTCTGAGCTGCTTCAGCTGATGACACTTCCTGCACATGTGGTTGACCAGGACACGAGAAGTATCCTGGAGTTCTCACATGGAACAAGACGTGCACTTCATGGGTCTGAAGTGCCCTGCCGTGCCACTATTTATTGGACTAACTAAACATAATAGAAATAAACTAACAACTTATTAAATACTTAATTAAAAATCGCAGCAGCTACTCCAGCACTTATGCTTATAAACCAACTGTTATCAAATGAAAACAGAAATGCTGGAAATACTCAGCAGGTCTGGCAACATCTGTGGAGAGAGAAATAGAGTTAACATTTCAGGTCTGTTATTGGTTATTGGAAAAAAAAGCAAGTCGTGATTTTAATACCAGATCTCTTGACTTTTTGAGAGTTTGTTCTCTTGATTTTTGGAACCGCAGGGTTGGGATTATCTTCTTTGGTATTGTGTGTTTTTTTATCTGATTACATTTCTGTGAAGTGCCTTGGGACTTTTGCCCGTTGCTGAAGGTGTTACATAAATGCAATTTGCTGTGGTTTCAAGCTTTGTGTAACAGTGGTCTGGTTAGAGCTGTAATCTCCTTCTCACGTGATGCGCGGGGATTCCCTCGCTTGACGCCTGCCGCCGTCACCTTATCGACGTCCTGACGTCTGTCCGCCTGGATTGTGCGTCTGGACGTTGCGAGCTTCGCTTGGGCGCTCGCGATCCTGAGGCCAATCCCGTCGGCGCCATATTGTGATCCACTGGGGAAAGAAAAAGAAAAGTGTGAGAGGACGAAATTGAACTTTCGAGATCAGCCTTAACAAACTTCAGGCTGGTTTAAACTGCGCCGAGTTGAAGGTCTGGTAAACTCAATGGTGAGCGAGAGAAAGGCAGCGGTTGTTTCTGGAAGTTGCGGCCGTTTGTTAATTAAAGTGAAAAGAGCTACTTGCCCGTGTTGGTGGTAACTTCGCGCGGAACGGAGAGCGGGCTCTGGGCGTTAACATTCAACCAGTCAGGGGCGGTAAATGGGAAGGAAAACGGTAACCTTGGAGCTTGTGTCCACTGTGTCCGAACGTGTAAGAGCTCGGGCGGCGGCGGCCCCGTCCCGGGCTGCGAGTCCGCTTTTATTTGCCAAGTGTTTACATGTGTCACATACTGACCGTGTTGTAAATTTAAAAAAAACTCAAACTATTGCTGGTGTTCTGTAAATGACACTTTCTTTGCCTCTGATATTTTACAAGCGTTATTGTCCTTGCGACGCTCTCAAGTTATTTATACTTGTAGATCACAGGCGTTGACTTTTCGTTTTTGTTAAAAAAAAAAAGTCGTAGCAACAAGTAGTTGTTTTCTTAAGACGTCGTTTCTGGGCGTGTGCTTCTGGTAGAACTGGTAATGTGAGTTTTCTCTGGGCTTGAATGTGTCGAGTTGTTTTGATCGAACGCTTGTGTCTAACATTGACACTCAAATTGAGTGCCGTCGATAAAAATCCATTTTCTTTAAATTGATCAACCTTATCATTTTAAAATATACTGGACTAACCGTTCGACTATCAATTACGTATCTCGGACAGAATGTTATTCTTACACGAACTTTCATTCCTGTTTTAACTCTTGTCTAATGTTGGCTGAGTGTCTTAATTAGAACTAAGCGAAATCAGGAAGCACTTCCTACAAAGAGTAGTGCAAATTTGGAATTCTGCCCCTGAAAAGGCTGAGAATGCTGGATCAATTGAAGCTGACAGATCAATAGATTTTTGTTACTTATGGATAAAACTCCAGGTATGTATCTACCATTGAATGGCAGAACAAATTTGAGGGTTTGAATGGCCTATTCCTGTTTGTGCTTAAGTTTAACTCTTAAATGGTCCGGAGCAGTCAGTTTATAATTATTTTAATTGTTGGTTTCATTGAAAATGTATTGCATTCATGTTGCAGCATTTCTGATAGCCTTTTGTTTTGGAATGGCTTATTGGCTGAAGAGAACATCTATAATTTTATTCAAGTTGTAAAACCATATTACCATTGAAGACACCCAAAACACCCTGCTGCTGCAATGCTTATTCGTCAGGAGTGGTCCCATTTATTTCACAGCTAGAGTCCATATCTGGAGGTTGTTCTGGCTGTCAGCTATCTGCTGACGCGGTTGGTAGGTGCAGCTTGGCTCAACAACATTCAATCAAAAGTGAGGTAGGCAATGATCCAACACTTGATGAAGTGATAACTTCTGTCAACCAGATGATAAGCAACCAAGCTTCTGGTCTGACATTATCCCTTCAGAAGTACTGAAACATGGAGAAGACATACTGATCTCTTGGATACATGTCCTATTTGTGAAGCTTTGGCAGAATGAAGAAAATTGAAGTGACCTTAGAGATGCCATGATGATCACAATCTTCAGGAAAGAAGACATGTTGAACTGTAGCAACTCAAGGGGCATGGCATTACTCTCAACTGTTGGCAAAATTCTAGCTCGGATACTTCTTAATCACCTTCCACCAATTGTAGAGGAGGTCCTTCCAGAGTCCCAGTGCGGCTCCTGATCTGCCAGAACAACCATCAACATGATCTTCACAGCATGCCAACATTAGGAAAAATGCAGAGAGCAGAATATCCTTTGAAACATGGCTTTCTTCGATCTCACAAAAGCCTTTGACTCTGAATTGAACTGCTCTTTCGAAGGTGCTACAGCGATATGGATGCCTAGCTAAGTTCACAAGCATCATATATCTCCATGACAATATCCAAATATCAGTACTATGCATTGACTCCGCTACAGACCCCTTCCCTGTCAAAACAGGTGGCAAACGGGTGTGTCATTGTACCAATACTATTCTCAATCTTCCTTGCAGCAGTGCTGCAGTTTACTACTGACAGGCTCTCTTCAACCTCAACCAGCTGAAGGCCAAAACCAAGATAAGAACCACTTCTATAATAAAACTACAATATGCTGATGATGCATAAGTTAGTGTTCACTTTGAAGAAGAACCACAACAGATAGTTGAAGCCTACGAGAGCAACAGACTTGCTCTGAAGATTAAAGCCCTTGACCAACCCACGCCAAATGTATCAAATCCAGTGCCTTCAATTGAGATTCTTAATGAAGTGTTGGAAAATGTTCCTCACTTCCTATATCTTGGGATTTCAAAAAGCTGACATTGATTAGGTACACCACCAAATCCAATGTGCTAGTTCAGCCTATGGTAAATTCCATATTTGAGTTTCCAAGAACCATGATATCAGGCCCAACACTATAAACTCAAAATCTAATGGACAGTGATTCTCCCCACGTTTCTCCATGTGCTGAAGCTTGGACAACTTATGGATGACACATCAAGGCCCGAGAACAGCATCATCACTGTTTTAGAAGAATCTTGCGAATCAAGTGGGAGGTCAAAAGAACAAACTTGAGCGTCCTCCAAGATATCAGATTTGCCAAGTGTAGAGACCAAGATAATCTCCTGTCAGGTGAGCATGTTGTCAGAATGCCTGTCCAAACAGGTGCCGTGTCGTGCTCAGAGCTACGCTAAGGAGCCCGTTCACATGGAAACCAAAGGAAATGCTTGAAAGACAGTCTCAATGAAGATTTGTTCTATTAATGCAAACATGGGAAGCAGATGCCCAAACTTGGACAAAATGGTGATCCATCACCAAAAATGTCTTCAAGACATTCCAATCAACGAGAGCAGCCACTGAGACAGAATGGTGAGAGAAATGGAAGGAGACGGCAGCTAGTCAAGCCAACAATTTGCTACTACCTCTACCAGCTGACAACCGATGTCCTCACTTGGAGAGCCTGCAAGGCTCATAACCCATTTGTGAACCCACAGTCAACATTGACCTCCTCATTTCCACCCAGCCGTCTGCAAGGAAGAATCATCCTTGACACAAGGGATTGCTGATGATGACTATTGAAGATACATTTTTAATTTTTTTCTTAATTGAAGTTTTACTCAATGTGAACCAGTTTTAAATTTGCATTGGGGCAATGACTGTGCACCTCAGTGTGAATTTTTGTTCACAGAACTGTTGGAGTTGCTAGTGCTATTAAAATTATGGTCATTTAAAGCTTGACTGATATCCTGGTGATTTTCTTAAACTTAGCGAGTTGTTTATGGGTAATACTTTAGTACTTATGGAAAAGTTTACAGTGCCACGAGTTAGCCATCTGAGGTCAAGCATTGTACAGTACTTATAATTAAAATAATGTAACTTTCTAGGAAGTTTTACGTAGGTGAAGCAACGCTGTAATGGTCTGAACTGTTATGCTAAGAAAAGACTGCTTTACTCTGGGAATGGTTTGCACAGTGATATATAAGCAATTTCAATATTAAGCACAATATGCACACCATGTGTTTCACCTACCCTCGAACACAGATCTTCCATAAAAATGCAAACTATTTCGAGGAAGTCAATAATTTTTCCTATTAACTTCAACAATTATCCTGAATTTTAAAAGGATATAGGCTAGTAGAATGGACAGAGAAGTGGCAGATGGAATTTGATAGAGAAGTCTTTGGTGATGCTTTTTGGCAGAAGGGATAGGGAGGCAATATACACTTACTGGTCCCATCCTAAAGAGTGTGCAGGAACAGAGGGACCTTGTCACCCATGTGCACAGATCCTTGAAGGTGGTAGGACGCAGAGTAATTAGCAAAGCATATGGGATCTTGGGCTTTAGAAATAGAGGTATTAAGTACAAAAGCAGGGAAATCATTCTGAAAATGTATAAAGCTCTGGTTAGGCCACATTCCAGTTCCGGTCACCACACTTTAGAAAGGATGTAGGGGTCTATGAGAGGATGCAGAGGAGATTTACCAGAATGGTTCCAGGGATGAGGGATTTTAGCTACATGTTTAGGTTGGAGAAAATGATGATGTCCTCCTTGGTGAAAGGCAAATGAGGGGAGATTTGAATAGAGGTGTACAAGATTATGACTAGTTGAGATAAGGTGGACAACGAAAAGCTGTACCCATTAACTGATGGTACAAGGTACAAGGACTAGGGGACACTGATGAAAGGTTTTTGGGCAAGAGATGCAGGGGGAATGTGAGGAGAAACTTTTAAATAGAGAGACTGATAATGACCTGGACACTGCCTACGAGGGTGGTGGAAGTGGGGACGATGAATGATTACAGAAGGAATTTGGATGGGCACTTAAGGGAAGTAAACTTGCAGGGCTATGGGATAGAGCGGGAGAATGAGACTGAATGGATTGCTCTATGGACTCGATGGGCTGAATGGCCTCCTTCTGTGCCACTGACTGACTTTATAAAAGCATAAAAATTACATCACAGAAACAGGCCATTTGGCCCAACCAGTTCATGTTGGCATTTATCCTCCATGTGAGCAAGTAGTTCTAAAGCATGTCTTAATTTCAGGCTCCATGGCTCGGTATTCATTCCCTTATCTATACTTAATTTTTTTCTTCCTCCCTCTGTAAAGTGACTTAGAATGTTTTCCATGTTGAAGGAAAGAATAGTGCCCCGAAGATGGACTGCTGTGGTGAGTCCGTGGAGTGATCAAGTGTCAAAGGAGGAGAACATAGGAGCAGGAGTAGGCCATTCAGCCCATCAAGTCTGCTCTGCCATTCAATATGATCATGGCTGATCATCCACTTCATATCCCATTATGTAATTGGTTTTTAGAAATCTGTCAATCTCTGCTTTAAACATACTCTGAGCTTATAGGAACATGAGAGTTCAAGGGGTTGATGAAGGAAAGCATGCAGCAGTCATTGAGGTGCTCTGTGCAGGTGGTGAAAACCTGATTGTGGGATCTTCAACATTATAATTGGGCTTGAGGTTTAGTAATGTTGTACACATTTTTTCTTTTTTAAAATTCATTTCATGGGATGTGGGCATTACTGAGGCCGAAATTGCAGTGCCCCTCTCAACTGCTCCGGGCAGTGGCAGCTGAAGCAGAAATTGCACCCCAACCATACATCCTATGCTGCAGTAAATTTCACACGCTGACAACCCCACAAAATTTGTAATTTTACCTCCTGCTCTTGCTGAAACAAGTCTCTCTTTCCCCAACCATTCCTTCTCACCCCATCCTTGCTCCCGAATTGATCTAATATGGAAGTGTCAAACTCAGTTTACAGAGCCTGATTTGTTATCCTAGCACTTGGTGTCGGCTACTCTCAGCAGAAGTATATGTGGTCACACTAGGGTAAAATTTAGTGTGTTTTTTTGCTTGGTTTTTTTTGGGCGTAAAATGGATGTGATTTTGTAATAAATCTGCTTCAGCAGCATAGCCATTGCCATACTGGTCATTTTTTATGGTGTCCCTGGTGGCTGCCTGAAATCAGCATTGGGTTAATTTAAATGTGTCAGAAGGGACCTGTGCCTGATTCAGGGCCCTTCTGCAAAATGCATTAAAAAACTAAGTGAAGTATTTAACGTGCAAGCTTCCAACTAGTTTTTCCAGTTCTACAGTGGCCTAACTAACAGACTTTAAAGGGACTGTTGTCTGCTACTGAAAAACTGGTAGAGCAAATGGCCTCTTCCAGCTCCAGAGCACTACCATGGACTGCTGCGATGTCATTGTTGGCCTTTATACATTTACTTTCTCAAAACTATGCAGCAGGCCCAAATAAAGACCTGCTACCCGACGGGACCCAATGACTTGTCTGGTTCGGGTCGGGTTGCTCTTCTGGGTCCGGCTTTCGGACTGGGTCCGGGTCGGGGACACTAAGTATTGCATTTTGCTCTGCTGGTAAGTGTTAACAGTTGAAAAGCCTACCTGAGCTGGGAGTCTGGGACATCAAGGAAGAAAACTGAGTCTGCGCAGTGAGCGAGTGAGCGTCTCTATGACGTCATTGCGCTCATGCTGCAGCTTCCTGCAGATTTGGAACAGTAAGGTAGGTAAAGTGAACATTCTGACAGTCGGGTTGGGCGCGGGAAAATATGGAGGGACTTCGGTCGGGTCCAGGTCCGATGTGGTTCTGTCGGGTCCGGGTCGGGTATTTTTCCCTAACCTGAGCAGGGCTTTAGCCCCAAAATATTTTTCACAAGTTGAACAAGCTGTCTCCAGAGATAGTATCTCGCCTCTATTATTAAAATGAGGCTTGAGGCCAAATTTTAGTTGAGCATATGGCCCTAGCAAGATTGAGTTGCTGCAGCTTATGGTTGTGCCACATGCCACTCCCCACCTACCCTAGCCCAATGTGAACGGAGGTGGTTGGAGTTTGCAATGTAAAGGTCAGTGCGCAATTCCTCAGGTGCAGAGTGTGGTTTGGTCTCCATCCACCTGTTCCCCATCTGGTTCACTAATGTCCTTTTTAGAGAGGGAGATCTGCCATCCTTATCTGTTCTGGCCTATAATATGACTCCAGATCCACAGCAGTGTGGTTGACTCTTAACTGCCATCTGAAATGGCCTAGCAAGCCACTCTTTTATATAAGGATGGGCATTAAATGCTTGCCTTGTCAGTGATGCTCACATCCCATAAAATAATTAAAAAGAAAAATCCACATACTAGTGAAAGCAATCCATGAGTTTTACTCATCTCTTTCCTGACTGCTCCTCTTGGTTTGCTACCGCTCAATATTGCTGGCGCTGATGCTTCAAGCTTTGCAGGAAGTACTGGGCAGCATGCTGACACAATTTGATTACATTCTCCAATTTTATTTATTTTTTTTTAGTCCCACTCCACAGTTTTCTACCCATGTGCCTCCCTGCCCGCTCTGTTCCAATCTCCTGAATCCTAATCTCCTGTCATTCCCTCCTCCCGCGTCCCAATCTCCTGAATCCATCCCCACTAATCCTCTGTCCTCCCCACTGACCAATCTTCTGTCCTGTTGCCCTGATAACTGAGCCTAATGCAACCCTGCATGTCCCCACCCTGTGTCTCTCAACAAACTCCTCCTTTTCAATCGCACTTGAGCAGGTGGGGACACTGACATTACAAAGTGTGTGAGGAGTGTTATTCAGGCTAAGGATCTCCTGGGCTGTACAAAGCAGTGCCTAGGAGACTTGACAGGCGCGTTGTGGGTTAAAGATAGCTGTTCCGCATGCTGAAGTGTAACAACATTTGACCTCCTAGAAAAAGTGTGATTTTAAACTAATTTGTATTGTAAAGTAAGCCTAAATATAGTTAGAGTAATCAGGGGCAGGAAGAAATACACCTTGCTGTGGACAAGGTGATTATCACACTTTTACTACAGGTTCGTTCTTATGTGGGGTGGGTTTGGGGGAATGGAGTGAAGATTAAATATGATGTGATATCTAAAACTAATGACGAATGTGAAGCCTTCAGACATAGAGTAATTGTAAAATAACCTTGTGCTTGGTACTAATACCTACAATCCTGCCTTGGTCACAATGTTACATGTGCCAATAATCTGTTAATCCGTAATGTTTATAGTTCTGTTTCTAAGGTTTGAGATTTTGTTTCCCTTTCTCTTCCTCCCCCACCCCACCAAACCCCATCCCCACTGCTGTTCGCTTCAGATCATTGAGTTATAAATGCATTAATTGCCACAGTCAACATGCAAATTAAATATTTCAGTGGACTGTAAATGCCAGATCAGATTAGGAGTGCAACTTTAAATTTAAACTTGACAATTATATTTCTGATCCTGAGTTTCAAAGTTGGACATAATATTTTAAAAGATGCACAATCATTACCAGTTAATTGAATGATAATTTGACAAATTTGTAAGGCATGTTTTAAACCCGACTCAGTAAATCCATGTAAGCAGATTGTGTGAAATGGCCTTATTTTAAATTTACAGCTGATTGTCACGCATGATTTCATACATGTGCAATGCACTTCGTGAGCGGTATGGGACGATCATGGGTATGTTAACATAGTGGTTATGCTACTGGACTCGTTATCTACAGGCCTGGACTAATGATCCGGAGACATGAGTTCACATCCCACTACGGCAGCGGTGGAATTTAAATTCAAGTAATTAAATGAATCTGGAATAAAGCTAGTATCAGTAATGGTGACCATGAAACTAGTGAATTGTTGTAAAAATCCATCTGATTTCATGAATGTCCTTTAGGGAAGGGAATCAGCTGTCCTTACTTGATTCGGCCTATGTGACTCCAGACTCCTAGCAATGCCCTCTGAAATGGGTTAAGGGCGTTTAGGGATAGGTAGTAAATGGCCTTAATATCAACATCCTGTGAATGAATAAAGAAAAAAATGTAGCTGGGAGCCAAACAGGTATTTAAGACTACACTATCTGAATTTGCATTTAACTTTCCCAAGAAGTTACCTTATTTTTTAAAACAAGTCATTAAACTGACATCAGCCAAGAAAGGTCAAATTTTAGGTTTGGTCAGTCTACCAGTATAAATAGGGCTGTAGTGTATAGCTGACCCTTACGATCAAGCTGATGGTTTATAAGGCCTGTGTTCTCAGCACCTTGCTGTATGGCTGTGGAACATGGGCGACTTACAGCTACCAGGAAAAGAAGCTCAGTAATTTTTACCTTTGCTGTCTGCGGCGCATTATGGGTATATCCTAGCAGAGCAAAATCACAAATGTGCCAGTCCTCTCAAAGGCAGAGTTCCTAAGTGTGTTGGTACTAATCAACAGAGGCTGCTTCGGTGGATCGGACACCTCTGCAGGATGGAAGATGGTTGTATACCCAAGGACCTTCTGTAGGTGAGGTAGCCAGGGCCCGGCAAATAGCGGGGCACCCAAACCTATGCTTCAAGGATGCTTGCAAGTGTGACATGAAGATCCTAAATGTCGACTGTTGCACTTGAAAGGCATTAGCTGGCGAAAGAGGGAAATGACGTCACATCCTGTGGACTGATGTGCATTACCACGATGACCAGTTGCTACAGCTGCTTTGGCAACATGTGCCAACATCAAACAACTCATAGCGCCATTTGGCAGCTTCACGTGCAGCACTTGTGGAACCTGCTTTTCAAGGATTGGCCTTCACAGCCATCAAGAAAGGTGCACCAAGAGATGACACCTCACCTATATGGATGGTTTGCCGCGTGGCCATCATCTTGCGTAGATGGAAAGATGCCAACCTCCGTGTATAAAAATTTATTAGCCATATATGGTTTTCAAGCCATAATTATAGATAATAATTTAAATTTTTACATATATATTATATAACAGTATATTATACACTAAAAATTTAAAAATGAAGTATTTTCCTCAATTAGGACTATAGAACCATGGAAAAGTTACTGCACAGAAGGAGGCCATTCAGCCCATCGTGTCTGCGCCGGCTGAAAAAACTAGCTGCCCAATCTAATCCCACCTTCCAGCACCTGATCCTTAGCCTTGCAGGTTATAACATTTCAGCTGCATGTCCCAGGGACCTTTTTAAATGAGTTGAGGGTTTCTGCCTCCACCACCGATCCGGGCAGTGAATTCCAGATACCCACGGCCCTTTGGGTGAAAAAGGTTTTCCTCATGTCTCCTCTGATCCTTCTATCAATCACCTTAAATCTGTGCCCCCTGGTAATTGAGCTCTCTGCTAGGGGAAACAGGTAGTTTTTATCAACTCTATCTATCCCCCTCATAATTTTCTACACCTCAATTCTGTCACCCCTCGGCCTCCTCTGTTCTCAGGAAAACAACCCTAGCCTATCCAATCTTTCCTCATAGCTGCAAGTTTCAATCCCTCGCAACATTCTTGTAAATCTCCTCTGTACCCTCCAGAGCATTATGTTCTTCCTGTAATGTGACCAGAACTGTATGCAACACACCAGCTGTGGCCTAACCAGCGTTTTATACAGTTCCAGCATTATAGCTGTGTTCTGATGAAAAGTCACAGACCTGAAACGTTAACTCTGCTTCTCTATCCACAGATGATGCCAGACCTGCTGAGTTTCCAGCAGTTTGTTTTTATTTCAGATTTCCAGCATCTGCAGTATTTTGCTTTTATCTGGTTAAAAACTTCTCTGGTTTGACTTTCCTCTATGTTTTAGACTTTTGGGTTTATGGGATTGCAGGATAAAGGAGTTAATTCTGTAGCATTTATATTCATAAAATTTAATTTTCATTTTGAAGGCTTGATTTATAATTTAATCAGCATAACTCCCCCACGTACATGTGTAAAGACACTTGAATCCTCTCTGTAGTGAAGGGTCACATTGCTAACTGGTGTATATTTACATTATACTCTATATATTTTTAGCACAAGGGTTCCTGTGGAGTTGCTTAAGCTAAGATGAATTATGTGCTGCTTTATAAGGACAAACATTATGTCATATTCTGCTCGAGGGGCCTGTCCCTTGAAGCCACAAATCTATTTTCTGCTTGCTAAGATTACGTGGAGGCTAATTGGTCTTAAATATTCTGACTTGAGGCAATAAGGCACATTCTGATACTGAAGGAAGTTTTTCTTTAGATTGTAAATGATTTGTTTTATTTCTGTACTCTTAAATGTAAGAGGCAATATGGCATGGAAAATTTTGATAAAGACAAGATGTACTTTTTGAGTATAGTATGCACTGTCATACATTTCAGTGTAACACTTTGGCTAATCATAGTTAAATTAATTTGTGCTGCAAAGTTCTCGAGTTACTTGAATGATATGCAGGGTTATTCCACCTTAAGCAAATTTCTTTCAGTTGATTGGGTGACATGCAAATTTATGCATTATTCTTCACTCCGAGCAGAAGGCCAGCCAAGCAAACCAATCAGATTGTTCAGAGAACATCCAGAATATTTTCTTTGACATTTGTCCTCTGTACCAAAATTTGTAATGTCCAAACTAAGATTTTAAGCTTAAAAAATTAAATAATTGTGAAAACTTCCAGCATCGATTAACCTTACTATAAAGTTGTCTTCTGTGTGTAGCTTCAGCAGTGTTTTTATTGGACTGCCTCAGCTCATAAACCAAGGACTAAAGTTTATATTTTAATTTCAGTTGAATGCAGAGTTATAATTAACATTATAAGGTTAGTTTTCTCATCACTTCATTTTTGAATTTTTCCAACTGATAGCAAGTCTTTGTGTGACAGAGATATTGCAACCCACTTCTGTGTGACAGTTCAGCACCCTGGTACTCACCCCCAATAGTCTGTTCTTGAATGTAATACCACTTAATTTGTTCCCATCAGGGTAAACATCCCCTCCACAGCCTTGGCTCATTCTGGCTCAGGTGGCGCCATCCTCACAGTAGGTTCATCAGTCTGGATCCCAGGCTGAAACAAGTTTTAAGTGCTTTAAATACAGTCTTTGGAATACGGTCACTTTGTACAGATGAACAAGGAGTAGGTAATATTGCCCCTTGGACCTGCTCTGCCATTCAATAAGATCATTCTTGAACTTGTACATCAACGCCACTTCCTACCCTGTCCCCATATTGCCCAAAATCTGTCGATCTTGGTCTTGAACATATTCATCGACAAACTATCCACAACCATCTGTGGTAGAGAATTCCAAAGTTTCGCCACACTTTGAGTGAAGAAATTTCTCCTCATCTCAGTCCTAAATGGGTGACCCCTTACCTGAGATTATGACCCCTCGTTCTACACACTCCAGTCAGGGAAACTGCCTCTCAGCATCTAGCCCGTGAAACCCTCAGAATTTCACACAACTCAGTCAGATAACCACTCATTTTTTCTAAACTCCAGAGAATATAGGCCCATTTTGTGGGTAAAATATTTCTTACTCAAGTACAGTAATAGCAGTACAATTTGTGTGCTCATCAGCTTCCATTGACCAGCACACACACTCTTGATGAACTGAAGTGACCGATTTTTGCCATGTAATCTGAGATAGTGCTCTGGGGAAACATTAAGACCTAGTTCTGTTGTCTACTTATATGCAAGATTTCTATAGCGCAATTCAGACTGTCAAGGCAGGCATTTTGGTCCTTGTTTTAAATTGTCAAATTGGTTACTTCAAATTGGTTTACATTACTGTAGCAGCAGTTACAGCTGACCATTGAAGACAGCTCAAATGATGGCTTGAAACATTTACAGTAGGGTTTTACCAGATTGATTGTTTTGAGTTGTAGGGAATGGAACCATTTTGTGGGTAAAATATTTCTTACACAGCCTATTAAGCTAAGTAACACAATGCAAAGAGAAAATAGTTTCTGTAACAATTTTGTGCAACCCTTCTCCATATATGTGCAGAATCACAGTAGTTTCAGCATAAGAACATAAGAACTAGGAGCAGGAGTAGGCAATTCAGCCCCTCGAGCCAGCTCCGCCATTCAATACGATCACGGCTGATCTCATCTTGGCTTCAACTCCACTTTCCTGCCTGTTCTCCATAACCCTTCAACCCATTACTAATTAAAAATGTCTATCTCCTCAAATTTACTCAATGTCCTGGCATCCACCACACTCTGGGGTAGTGAATTCCACAGACACACCACCCTTTGAGAGAAGTAATTTCTCCTCATCTCTGTTTTAAATCTACTACCCCTTAACCTAAAACTATGACCTCTCATTCTAGATTGCCCCACCAGAGGAAACATCCTCTCTAGGTCTACTTTGTCAATCCTCTTAATCATCTTCTATACCTCAATTAGATTTCCTGTCATTCTTCTAAACTCTAGAGAGTAGTGGCCTAAACTGCTCTTCATGAGACAAACCCCTCATCTCTGAAATCAATCTGGTGAACCTCTTCTGAGCTGCCTGCAATGCATCTACATCTCTCAAGCAAGGGGACCAAAACTGTATGCAATACTCCAGGTGCGGTCTCACTAATGCCTTGTCCAGTTGCAGCAACATGTCCCTACTTTTATGTTCTATTCCTTTAGTAATAAATGCCAAAATTCCATTTGCCTTCCTCTATTACCTGCTGCACCTGCATACTAGTTTTCTGTGATGCATGCACGAGGACACCCAGATCCCTCTGCACTGAAGCACTCTGACGTTTCTCTCCATTTAGATAATTTGCCTCTCTATTCTTCCAACCAAAATGGATAACCTCACACTTATCCACGTTAAACTCCATCTGCCAAATTTTGGCCCATTCACCTAACCTATCCATATTTATTTATTTAGAGATACAGCACTGAAACAGGCCCTTCAGCCCACCGAGTCTGTGCCGACCAAGAACCACCCATTTATACTAACCCTACAGTAATCCCATATTCCCTACCACCTACACTAGGGGCAATTTACATTGGCCAATTTACCTATCACCTGCAAGTCTTTGGCGGTGGGAGGAAACCGGAGCACCCGGCGAAAACCCACGCGGTCACAGGGAGAACTTGCAAACTCCGCACAGGCAGTACCCAGAATTGAACCCGGGTCTCTGGAGCTGTGAGGCTGCGGTGCTAAGCACTGTGCCACTGTGCCACCCATTGGTAAATATCCATTGGTAAATTTCTTATTTCTTTATTGCAACTTACTATCCCACCTATTTTAGTGTCATCTGCAAATTTGGCTATAGTACCTTCTATCCCTGCATCCAAATCGTTATTATAGATTGTAAATAGTTGGGGCCCGAGGACCGACCCCTGTGACACTCCACTAGTTACATCTTGCCAACCAGAAAAGAACCCATTTATCCCGACTCTGTTTTCTGCTGGTTAGCCAATCCTCTATCCAAGCTAATAAATTGCCCCTAACCCCATGTGAACTTACACTGTGTATTAACCTTTTGTGCGGCACCTTATCAAATGCCTTCTGGAAGTCCAGATATACTACATCTACAGGATCCCCATTATCCACATTACTTGTTACATCATCTTTGGGCGGCACAGTGGCACCGTGGCTAGCACCGCAGCCTCACAGCTCCAGCGACCCGGGTTCGGTTCTGGGTACTGCCTGTGCGGAGTTTGCAAGTTCTCCCTGTGACCGCATGGGTTTCCTCCGGGTGCTCCGTTTCCTCCCACATGCCAAAGACTTGTGGGTTGATGGGTAAATTGGCCATTGTAAAAATTGCCCCCAGTGTAGGTAGGTGGTAGGGGGAAGGTGGGGATGTGAGGGGGAAAAAAAATGGGATTTTTTTTTATTCATTCATGGGATCTGGGCGACACTGGCCAGGCCAGCATTTATTGCCCATCCCTAATTGCCCTTGAGAAGGTGGTGGTGAGCTGCCTTCTTGAACTGCTGCAGTCCATTTGGGGTAGGTATACCCACAGTGCTGTTAGGAAGGGAGTTCCAGGATTTTGACCCAGCGACAGTGATGGAACGGCGATATAGATCCAAGTCGGGATGGTGTGTGACTTGGAGGGGAACTTATAGGTGGTGGTGTTGCCATGTATTTGCTGTCCTTGTCCTTCTAGTTGGTAGAGGTCGCGGGTTTGGAAGGTGCTGTCTAAGCAGCCTTGGTGCATTGCTGCAGTGCATCTTGTAGATGGTACACACTGCTGCCACTGTGCGTCTGTGGTGGAGGGAGTGAATGTTGGTTGATGGGGTGCCAATCAAGTGGGCTGCTTTGTCCTGGATGGTGTCGAGCTTCGAGTGTTGTTGGAGCTGCACCCATCCAGGCAAGTGGAGAGTATTCCATCACACTCTTGACTTGTGCCTTGTCGATGGTGGGGAGTCAGAAGGTGAGTTACTCGCCTCAGGATTCCTAGCCTCTGACCTGCTCTTGTAGCCACGGTATTTATATGGCTACTCCAGTTCAGTTTCTGGTCAATGGTAGCCCCTAGGATGTTTATACTGGGGGATTCAGCAATGGTAATGCTGTTGAATGTCATGGGGAGATGGTTAGATTCTCTTTCGTTGGAGATGGTCATTGCCTGGCACTTAAGTGGCAAGTAACATTCGCGCCACACATCAGCCCAAGCCTGGATATTGTCCAGGTCTTGCTGCATTTCTACACGGACTGCTTCAGTATCTGAGGAGTCACGAATGGTGCTGAACATTGTGTAATCATCCACGAACATCCCCACTTCTGACCTTATGATTGAAGGAAGGTCATTGATGAAGCAGCTGAAGATGGTTGGGCCTCGGACACTCCCCTGAAGAACTCATGCAGTGATGTCCTGGAGCTCAGATGATTGACCTCCAACAACCACAACCATCTTCCTTTGTGCTAGGTATGACTCCAGCCAGCGGAGGGTTTTCCCCCTGATTCCCATTGACCTCAGTTTTGCTAGGGCTCCTTGATGCCATACTCGGTCAAATGCTGCCTTGATGTCAAGGGCGGTCACTCTCGCCTCACCTCACCTCTTGAGTTCAGCCCTTTTGTCCACGTTTGAACCAAGGCTGTAATGAGGTCAGGAGCTAAGTGGCCCTGGCGGAATCCAAACTGAGCATCACTGAGCAGGTTATTGCTAAGCAATGCCGCTTGATGGCACTGTTGATGACACCTTCCATCACTTTACTGATGATTGAGACTAGGCTGATGGGGCGGTAATTGGCCAGGTTGGATTTGTCCTGCTTTTTGTGTGCAGGACATACCTGGGCAATTTTCCACATTGCAGGGTAGATGCCAGTGTTGCAGCTGTACTGGAACAGCTTGGCTAGGGGCGCGGCAAGTTCTGGAGCACAGGTCTTCAGTACTATTGCTGGAATATTGTCAGGGCCCATAGCTTTTGCAGTATCCAGTGCCATCTGTGATGCTGGGGACTTCAGGAGGAGGCCAAGATGGATCATCAACTCGGCACTTCTGGCTGAAGATTGTTGAAAATGCTTCAGCCTTCTCTTTCGCACTGATGTGCTGGGCTCCCCCGTTATTGAGGATGGGGATATTTGTGGAGCCACCTCCTCCACTAATTAAACAAATTAGTTGTTTAATTGTCCACCATTCATGGCTGGATGTGGCAGGACTACACAGCTCAGATCTGATCCGTTGGTTATGGGATCGCTTAACTCTGTCTATGGCATGCTACTTCCGCAGTTTGGCACGCAGATAGTCCTGTCTTGTAGCTTCACCAGGTTGACACCTCATTTTGAGGTATGCCTGGTGCTGCTCCTGGCATGCCCTCCTGCACTCTTCATTGAACCATGAGGTTACAGATTGTGTTTGAGTACAATTCTGCTGCTGCTGATGGCCCACAGCGTCTCATGGATGCCCAGTTTTGCATTGCTAGATCTGTTTGAAATCTATCCCATTTAGCACGGTGATAAGTGCTACACAACACAATGGACGGCATCCTCAATGTGAAGGCGGGACTTCGTCTCCACAAGGACTGTGCGATGGTCACTCCTACCAATACAGTCATGGACAGGAGTATCTGCAGCAGGCAGATTGGTGAGGACGAGGTCAAGTATATTTTTCCCTCTTGTTGGTTCCCCCACCACTTGCCGCCTACCCAGTCTAGCAGCTATGTCCTTTAGGACTCGGCCAGCTCGGTCAGTAGTGGTGCTACCGAGCCACTCTTGGTGATGGACATTGAAGTCCCCCACCCAGAGAACATTTTGTGCCCTTGTCACCCTCCGTGCTTCCTCCAAGTGGTGTTCAACATGGTGGAGTACAGAGTCATCAGCTGAGGGAGGGCGGTAGGTGGTAATCAGTAGGAGGTTACCTTGTCCATGTTTGACTTGATGCCATGAGACTTCATGGGGTCTGGAGTCGATGTTGAGGACTCCCAGGGTGACTCCCTCCCTACTGTATACCACTGTGCCACCACCTCGTGGGTCTGTCCTGCCGGTGGGACAGGACATACCCAGGGATAGTGATTGCAGTGTCTGGGACATTGTAAGGTATGATTCCGTGAGTATGACTATGTCAGGCTGTTGCTTGACTTGTCTGTGGGACAGCTCTCCCAACTTTGGCACAAGCCCCCAGATGTTAGTAAGGAAGACTTTGCAGGGTCGACAGGGCTGGGTTTGCCGTTGTCGTTTCTGGTGCTTAAGTCGATGCCGGGTGGTCCGTCTGGTTTCATTCCTTTTTATTGATTTCGTAGCGGTTAGGTACAACTGAGTGGCTTGCTAGGCCATTTCAGAGGGCATGTAAGAGTCAACCACATTGCTGTGGGTCTGGAGTCGCATGTAGGCCAGACCAGGTAAGGACAACAGATTTCCTTCCCTAAAGGACATTAGTAAACCAGATGGGTTTTTAACAACAATCGACAATGGTTTCATGCCCATCATTAGACTATCTTTTAATTCCAGATTAATTAAATTCAAATTCCACCTTCTGCTGTGGTGGGATTCGAACCCATGTCCCCAGAGAAATACCCTGGGTCTCTGGTCCAGTGATACCACTCCGCCACCGCCTACCCTAATTAATGTCGGATTAGTATAAATGGGTGGTTGATGGTCGGCACGGACTTGTTGGGCCGAAGGGCCTGTTTCAGTGCTGTATCTCAATGACTGACTCTAACTCAAGCAAATTAGTCAAACACGATTTACTCTTCATAAAAACATGCTGACTGATGGATTGCATATTGACTTTCTAAGTGTCCTGTTATTATTTCCTTAATAATGGATTCTAACAATTTCCCAACGACAGATGTTAAAGTAACTAGTCTATAGTTTCCTACTTTCTGCCTTCATCCCTTTTTGATTAAGAGCGTTGTATTAGTAGTTTTCCAATCCACTGGAACCTTTCCCGCATCTGGGGAATTTTGGAATATTATAACCAATGGATCCATTATCTCCACTGCCACTTCCTTTAAGACCCTAGAATGTAGGCCATCAAGCCCTGAGACTTATCTGCCTTTAATCTTAGTAGTTTGCTCAGTACTTTTTCCCTAGTGATTGATCTATTTTCCTCCCTTTCTATAACCTCTGCATTACTGGTTACTAAGAACAAAGAACAGAACAGCACAGGAACAGGCCATTTGGCCCTCCAAGCCTGCGCCGATCTTGATACCTGCCTAAGCTAACACCTTCTGCATTTCCAGGGACTGTATCCCTCTATTCCCATCCTATTCATGTATTTGTCAAGATGCCTCTTAAACGTCACTATTGTATCTGCTTCCACCACCTCCCCCGGCAGCAAGTTCCAGGCACTCACCACCCTCTGTGTAAAGAACTTGCCTCGCACATCCCCTCTAAACTTTGCCCCTCGCACCTTAAACCTATGTCCCCTAGTAACTGACTCTGCCACCCTGGGAAAAAGCTTCTGACTATCCGCTCTGTCCATGCTGCTCATAACTTTGTAAACCTCTATCATGTCACCCCTCCACCTCCGTCATTCCAGTGAAAACAGTCCGAGTTTATCCAACCTCTCCTCATAGCTAATGCCCTCCAGACCAGGCAACATCCTGGTAAACCCCTTCTGTACCCTCTCCAAAGCCTCCACGTCCTTCTGGTAGTGTGGTGACCAGAATTGCACGCAATATTCTAAGTGTGGCCTAACTAAAGTTCTGTACAGCTGCAGTATGACTTGCCAATTTTTATACTCTATGCCCCGACCGATGAAGGCAAGCATGCCGTATGCCTTCTTGACTACCTTATCCACCTGCGTTTCCACTTTCAGTGACCTGTGGACCTGTACGCCCAGATCTCTCTGCTTGACAATACTCCTAAGGGTTCTGCCATTTACTGTATACTTCCCACCTGCATTAGACCTTCCAAAATGCATTACTTCACATTTGTTCGGATTCAATTCCATCTGCCATTTCTCCGCCCAAGTCTCCAACCGATCTATATCCTGCTGTATCCTCTGACAATCCTTATCACTATCTGCAACTCCACCAACCTTTGTGTCGTCCGCAAACTTACTAATCAGACCAGCTACATTTTCTTCCAAATCATTTATATATATATATTACAAACAGCAAAGGTCCCAGCACTGATTCCTGCGGAACACCACTAGTCATGTCCCTCCATTCAGAAAAGCACCCTTCCACTGCTACCCTCTGTCTTCTATGACCAAGCCAGTTCTGTCTCCATCTTGCCAGCTCACCTCTAATCCTGTGTGATTTCACCTTTTGTATCAGTCTGCCATGAGGGACCTTGTCAAAGGCTTTACTGAAGTCCATGTAGATAACATCCACTGCCCTTCCTTCATCAATCATCTTCATCACTTCCTCAAAAAACTATTACTATTTGGATGGTACTAGTCCCCTCCACTCTGAAAACTGAGGTGAAATGCTGATTGTGTCTCTGCCATTTCTGTGTTCCCCACTATTAACTCCCCAGTCACATCCTCCAAGGGACCAACATTCACTTTAGCTACTGTCTTCCCTTTTCTATACTTATAGAAGCTTTTGCTATCAGTTTTCTTCCATAATTTACCTTTGCTGTTATTACTTTTTGTAGTTACCCTTTGTTGATCTTTAAAAGTTTCCCAATCTTCCAGCCTGCCACTGGCCTTTGCAATATGGTATGCCTTAGTTTTTGTCTTTGTTATCCTTAACTGCCTTGCTTAGCCATGGATGTTTTTTCCCCCTCTTACAATCTTTCTTCTTCTCTGGAATATATTTTATTTGGGAGGAATTGAATATCTCAAGCATCTGCCACTGCTCATCAACTGTCCTACCTTTTAGTCTTCCTGTCCAGTCCACTAGGGCCAAATCTGTCCTCATGCCTATGTAATTACCTTTGTTTAACTCCAAAACGCTAGTGTGGGACTCCAGTTTCTCGCCTTCAAACTGAATTAGAACTTCTATGGTCACTCTTTCCTAGAGGATTTTTAACTGAGATTATTAATTAATCCCACCTCATTACTTAATACCAAATCTAGAATAGCCTGCTCCCTGCTTGGTTCCACAACATATTGCTCCAAAAAACAATCTCTGATACATTCAATGAACTCTCCCTCGAGGCTACCCTTGCCAATTTGATTAATCCAGTCTATATGCATATTAAAATCACCCATGATTATTGCCGTACCTTTCTTACAAGCCCCCAGTATTTCCTGGTATGGAAGCGCGGAAGGATTCTACTCATGGTGCTGATGCTAGCTCCTTAACTGGCTCTACCTAATGTTATTGCCCCATCCTTTTCAGTTTCAGTGAAGGGCATAAGAGGACTACAGAACACTTAAACTTCCAAAATATATTTGAAGTTCTGCATGAAGATTTATGAAGTCAAGATCAAAGCTTTTGGGATTCAGGGAAAATCTTGGGAATGGATGAGAAGTTGTCTGACAGGAAGAAAACAGTGGGTACTTGTTATAGGAATTTTCCTGGGATAGGGTGGGTGATACTAAGCTAAGTGTCCTGATTCCTTTTGATCATACCATTTCTAATTTACATCAGTGTCTTAGATTCAGAAACTCCTTGCAAAGTGATAAAATTAAGCAGAGCAGTGGAATCAGGAAGTCCAGCAAAAACATTTTTTAATTTTGTATAAAAGCAAAATACTGCGGATGCTGGAAATCTGAAACAAAAACAAGAAATGCTGGATTCACTCAGCAGGTCTGGCAGCATCTGTGGAAAGAGAAGCAGAGTTAACGTTTCGGGTCAGTGACCCTTCTTCGGAATTTTGTCTACACTTGGAGCCCACATTATTTTTTGCAGATGCTGATAGAACTTTTCCATTATTTTCTGCTTTTATTCTGCTACCCAGCCTTTCCCTGTGTCCCTTTTGTATTCAGTTTCCAAATACTATCAAATTCTCATTTAAATTCTAATAACTATTAAGTTCCCTTTTAAATGCCACTGTATTTTATGTTCTGATATGGTTCTCTGTGTGGCAGGAGAGTGGGGGGGAAATCTTTCTAAAACCTTCCCCTTATTTTTCTAGTGACAACTCCGAATGTATACTTCTGTTACTCCAAACCAGTAGAAACATTGTTTCAATGTTCTTTGGGAAGGAAATCTGCTATCCTTACTTGGTCAGGCCTACATGTGACTCCAGACCCACAGCAATATGCTTGACTCTTCAAATGGCCTAGCAAGCCACTCAGTTCAAGGGCAGTTAGGGATGGACAATAAATGCCGGCTTAGCCAGCGTCACCCACATCCCATAAACGAATAAAAAAAAAACTCATCCTTCTTATTTTGAAACTCCGGATTAGATCTCTCTCAATCTTTCTGTTCCAATGAAAAAAGCTCCAACTTTTCAAAGTCTTTACAAATATAACTTTTAATCACTAGTATCATTCTAGTGAATCTTTATCTTTGCTGTACCCTTTTCATGGGCTGCTTCTCAAACCACTGACTACCTCCAGGCGCTTACCCATTGTCTCTCGAGACAAGGAGGCCAAAGAAGAAAGAATATTATTGCTATTTTGGGATGCCCAGACTGCTTGCAATGCTCCCAGCAAACCAATCTCTTGCATAAATTATGCATAGTTCGTTGGTGTCATCATCTTCCCAGAAGGTTGACTGCCATGGATCTCCACCCCTATCTGTCCTGTGCTGCCCTTACACATTTTGCATAGGCCAACTCATCCAGTTCTTTGTGTTTCATCCATTTTATCCTTTGCTTCACTCTCCTATGTTTTCTGTCAATCTTTCCTTCCAATAATTGACTGTCTGCTCTAATGTTGTGATTGAAATATTGTCTCTTTCTCTCTTTGATGTTATGTCATAATTTCCTCTGTTCTCCAGCCATATCTAGCACTTTCTCATTCGTCTTTCTGTCTAAGATATGCAGAACATCCTCCTATATGTTCACATCTCGAATGCATTCAGCTTCCCTTTGTTTGTTGCCCATGTCTCTGAGGTAAATAACATAGATGACAAAATGTAGCACCTCAGCATTCTTTTCCGAAGATTCTGATTCAGTTTCTTTGATGTTAACATGCCCTTAGTTCTGACAAAGTTGGTCTTGGTCATATCTATTCTCCTTCAGATCTCCTTATTAAGTCTTCTGAAAGAGAAATTATAAATACATAACACACAATGTTTAACAATAGCAGCTTCCCTTTAGTAGAAACATCAATCTCATGTTCTGTGGGAGTGCTGCAAATAAATGCCTAATTACACAGTTAAATATCCATCAACAGGTGGGTCATTCTCTTGCATGCATACGCAGTAAAACAACCTGCCCTGCCTAGATGATTTTTCAATTTGGAGAAATTCAGGACATTCCAGTTTCTCAGCTCCCTCTGATAATTGCACAATGTGTTTATTTCAAGTTGTCTGTCTTTTAAAATTCGGTTTTTAAAATTGTATCCTGCTTCCAATCTTTTGTGCGAATCTTAACCTTATGTTAAGATTAGACAGTGTTGTGAGCAGGTTTATAAAAGCATATTAATACCAGCACTCTAAAGGGGACTATTATATGTGTTTCATGGGAACATCGGAGCACGAATAGGCCATTCAGCCCATCGAGCCTGCTCTGCCATTCAGTACGATCATGGCTGATCATCCACTTCAATGCCTTTTTCCCCACACTATCCCCATATCCCTCTTTTTTTTTTTATTTGCTTGTGGGATGTGGGCATCGTTGGCTAGGCCAGCATTTGTTGCCCATCCCTAATTGCCCTTGAACTGAGCTAGGCCATTTCAGAGGGTATTTAAGAGTCAAGCACATTGCTGTGGGCCTGGAGTTACATGTAGGCCAGACCAGGTAAGGATGGCTGATGGGTTTTTACAACAATCGACAGTGGTTTCATGGCCACCATTAGACTAGCTTTTAATTCTAGGTTTTTATTAATTGAATTTAAATTTCACCATCTGCCATGGTTGGATTTGAACCCATGTCCCCAGAGCATTAACCTGGGCTCTGAATTACTAGTCCAGCGACATTACCAGTATGCCACTGTCTCCCCACCGTCAGTGTCATTGGTATTTAGAAATCTGTCAAGCTCTATTGTAAACATACTCAATTACTGAGCTTCCACAGCGTCTGGGGTAGAGAATTCCAAAGATTCACAACCCTCTGAATAAAGAAACTTCTCATCTTTGTCCTAAGTGGCTTCCCCCTTATTTTGAAATTGTGTCCCCTGGTTCTAGACTTCCCAATCAGGGGAAACATCTTAGCTGCATCTACCCTGTCTATCCCTTTAAGTATTTTGTAAGTTTCAATAAGATCACCTCTCATTCTTTGAAACTCTAGAGAATACAGGCCCAGTTTCCCTAATCTCTCTTTGTATGACAGTCGCGCCATCCTGGGAACAAGTCTGGTGAACCTTTGTTGCACCCCCTCTATGGTAATAATACCCTTCCTAAGGGAATGGGACCAAAACTGCACACAGTGCTTCAGGTGTGGTCTAACCAAGGCTTTAAACAATTGAAGCAAGACTTCACTACTCCTGTACTCAAATCCTCTTGCGATAAAGGCTAATATACCATTAGCCTTCTTAATTGCGTGCTGCACCTGCATGTTAGCTTTGTGACTTTTTGACAAGGACATCCAGGTCTCTCTGTACATCTATATTTTCTAATCTCTTAACATTTAAGAAATACTCTGCACATCTGTTCCTCTTAACAAAAAATGGATAACCTCACATTTTTCCACATTATATTCCATCTGCCACATTCTTGCCCACTCACTAAGTCCAAATCCCGTTGAAGCCGCTTTGCATCTTCCTCACAACACACATTCCCACCTAGTTTTGTCATCTGAGAACTTGGAAATATTACATTTGGTCCCCACATCCAATTCATTGATATAGATTGTGAACAGCTGGGGCCCAAGTACTGATCCTTGCGGTACCCCACTAGTCACAGCCTGCCAATGCGTGATTGACCCATTTATTCCTACTCTGTTTTCTGCCTGTTAACCAATCTCTAATCCATGCTAATTCCTCATTCTCCCTAGTCCCTTGGATCTTTCATTCTGGAAGATTTTTTGTGTCTTCCTCTGAAGACAGACACAAAGTAATCATTTAGCTTCTCTGCCATTTCTCTATTCCCCATTATAAATTCTCCTGACTCAGCCTGTAATGGACTTACAAATGTAAACACATTTAAACGCAACACATTAGTATGTGTGTAATTCAAGTATTGGTACAAGAATGGAATGGGGATAAACAGATCTTCACGTACAAGGCTGCAATGTATGAACTGAGAAATCATTGTTTCGGTACTATATTATATGTAATGTTCTGAAGCTCTGTTTACATCTAAGAGTAATCAAAGGAATATCAATTTTCCATGCTATATCCATATGAACCCTGAAAAAGGCCCAACAACGCAATTATGGATTTTGTCCTTTAACAGGCAGAAAACAGAGTAGGAATAAATGGGTCATTCACGTGTTGGCCGGCTGTGACGAGTGGGGTACCGCAAGGATCAGTACTTGGGGCCCCAACTGTTCACAATCTATATCAATGATTTGGATGTGGGGACCAAATGTAATATTTCCAAGTTCTCAGATTTCAAAACTAGGTGGGAATGTGTGTTATGCCTGAAGACAGCACTTTAATCTAAAATCCATTTCTGGTAAAGATGGGACAAACTTGAAATTAAAACAATTAAAATATATTGAAACAAGGCACAAAAACCCCCAAAATAAAGGCAGTCAACCGTGGCTAACAAAGGAAGTTTAAGGATTGTATAAAATTAAAAGAAAAGTTGATATCCCTTTGATTACTCTTAGATGTTGTCACTAGGAAATCAGTATACACTTCTTGCATACCTATTTTGAGTGTATCCATCTAGATATTGTATTGTGTCATCCCCCAAATACCTTTTATATTGCAGCATTATTGCCAACCTCAGCCGAGATTTTATACACGAAGATAAATGAAATGGTGCTTGTGCCACTGGAGGAGCCAAGAATGATTATAGAACGTAGTATGCTAAGACTTTTCTTGAGGCAGTGGTGCTGCTGTTAATTTTTTTTTATTCTCAAGCAGGCTGAGCTCTCAGACCAACAAATTGCTTCTCTCAGTTTTAAATCATTTTGGAGAATGTAAACACGTTTAAACACAACATATTAGTATTTGTATAATTGAAGTATTGGTATAAGAATGGAATGGGGAGAAATAAGTCTTCAAATACAAGGCTGCAATGTATGAACTGAGAAATCATTGTTCTGTTAATGTATTGTATGCAAGGTTTGGAAGCTCTATTTACAGTCAATCTGATGTATTTATGCAGCTGTAAAGTTAAGATCATGTTAGCTGTGGCTCAATAGCAGCACTCTCTCCTATGAGTCAGAAGGTCGTGGGTTCAAGTCCCAGTTACGAAACTTGAGCATAAAATCTAGGCCGATGCTCCAGTGCAGTTCTGAGAGACTGCAACATTGTCAGAAGTGCCGTATTTTAGATGAGACATTAAACTAAGCCCCTGTCTGCATTGTCAGGTAGACGTAAAAGATCCCATGCACTACTTTGAAGAAGAACATGGTGTTCTAGGCAATATTTATCGTTCAACCAACATGACTAAAACAGATTATCTGGTCATTATCCCATTTCTGTTGATGGGACGTTGCTGTGTGCAATTTGGCTCCCATGTTCCCTACATTATAACAGTGACTACACTTAAAGTACTTAATTTCTTGCAGAACTCTTTGGGATTGACTGAGGTCATGAAGGAGGCTCTATAAATGCAAGGTTCTGATAAAAGGTCACAGACCTGAAACGGTAACTCTGCTTTTCTCTCCACAGATGCTGCCAGACCTGCTGAGTATTTCTGTTTTTATTCTATAAATGCAAGTCTCTTTCTGTTCCGTTTTTCTATCTTGTCTGAACAATGCTGAAATATATGGTCAATCTTAATTTGTAATTTAAAAAAACGTTCCGCTTCTTGACCACATTTTCCTCAGCTGCGGAGGTATTATGCGAGTAGTTAATGTAAATTTGTCAGGTTTGTGAAGATCATAACCCAGATTTTCCTGTCAAAATAATGTTGAGACTAATGGCACCTGCTATTATGAATGCAAAAATGGTACAGGAACTTCAGGTAAGAGGTTATTGTGCAGTTGAATTCAAATCTAAAAGTTGCTGTCTAAATTGCGATGCTCTGCTGGTTAGCTTCTTCAGAACGGTATCTTGCTGCTGTCTGCTTCATCTTTGAACAGCACTTTTATGGTCAGGTGAGGAGGGTTTGTTTCACCACAACAGGTTTCATTTTTTTAAAGTGGATGTACTGGCCAATTCAGTAGGTGTTTGATTACTTACTTGCTACGATCATAAGAATCAATAGGACAGCTTTTCTTGAGTTTAACCATAGAAAAGTTACGGCACAGGAAGAGGCCATTCAGCCCATCGTGTCTGTGCCAGCTGAAAAAAACTAGCCGCTCATTCTAATTCCACCTTCCAGAGGTTGACTTTATTGTACTTAAACTGAACTAAGTAAAATAATAAACTACCCTCCAACTTTCTCTCTCTCTCTCTCTCACACACACACACACACACACACACACACACACACACACAGGTTACAGAATGGGAAAGGGTAGATTGGTCGAGTTAGAGTCCATGCAAAAAAAAAAGGGGTCTGCACTCTGTGGAGTTTGGTGATCCGGCTGGCTTCCAGTGGAGTATGCAGAGGTGGTCAGTCAGCAGGCAGGGTTTGCAACTTGCAAGCTGGAATGGAGAGAGAGGAAGGGACCCTCACTTGGATCTGCACGTTTCAGAGTCCAGATTCTTATCAACCTGCTGCAGAGAAACACCAGCTTAAAACCACAGATTGTGGGGAGGGAGGGTGGGGGGTGCGGTGGGCTTGTCACATGACAGGCACCCAGTGATTCAAGCATGGTAGTTAGCAGTGCATTTCTTGCTAAAGAGAACAGGCGGTTCCCTTAAACTTCCTGGGTCTTGGTTCTTGCTGGGATGAGCAGACATTCTGTCTCCACCTCACAGCCTTACAATGCAGCACAGTGTTGCACATTAATTGACCATCTTAAGCTGCAAGCAAAGTCATCTTTTATCTGTTCCTTTTTAAATTTCTTTGAAGAAAATATAAATTCAAGTCTCCAGTCAGTGGATTGAAGAAAATTATCATGAAACAAAGCATGTTGGTGTGACAGCACAAAGTTGCTGTATTTGCGCGATAGATATGAACTAAACTCATGACAGAAAGTTAAGTCTTATCTTTTCCCATTGAAATATCCTTTTAATAATGTGGTAAGTATTAATTATTGCCAGTCAACCTCTAGCATTGGAAATTAACCATGGCAACTGTCATTCCTTCAGGTTTTAATTGTTAGAGGTTTTAATTTCTTTTTACCTTTTCTTTCTCTTTTTTTGTTGATCCAGTTTTTCTTTCCATTTATTTCTTTCTCTGTGCATGATTTGCATTGAATTCCCCTATTCCAGTTTACACTTCCTTCTCTGTTCTTGTGCTGTTAATTTCACAATCCTTCAGTCTGGTTAAGGAGATCCAAGTTGCTTGCCCTGTTCACTCGGGTCCCAGATGCCTTGTTTCCTTCGCTGCACCGTTAGCTCGTACTTTCAGCAACTTAACAGTTGCACAGAATTTAAAAGACTAAAGATACAAGGGCAAGTCCAACCACTTAGATGTTCTGCTATAGCAAAATTTGACCCATTTTGTCAGCTGATGATTTTGTGCTGCTCTGATGCAATAACTTAAAATTTGGAACGCTGCAATGCCTGAATTCACTTAAGACAGCATTCGTTTTGATCTAGACGTAGCAAACTGTTGGAGCTATAAGTTCTTTATTTTCAGAAATGTATTGATACCAATCCAGTACTACTTTGTTTCTGTATATGATATAAAAGCAACATACTGAGGATTCTGTAAATCTGAAAAGCAGAAAATGCTGCAAATACTCAGCAGGTCGAGAAGCAAAAATTAATGTTTCAGGTCGATAACCTCTCATCCAAACATTGTTTCCATATATATTGAGTTCAAAATGCATTTTTAAGCTTACTGTAGCCTTTTCAACAAATTGATTTTTGCTGCAATGAGCACTGCACTGCATGGCTAAACTATTTGGTGTAAAGATTGCAAGCTAATCAATTTTGCTGAGCCTTATCTTTAAACATTTAATATGTATCATCATTTCTATTTGTATCAGTTGACCTGTTCAGTTGCTAAAGATCTTTTACAAAAATGGTACAGCGTTGCAGCAAGGATTCCTTGTTTTTGTTACTGAAAATTGAATCTCCACTTAGATCAGGAAAAGATTATAACTTTTTGCAAATATTTTACCTTCCTGCTTTTATCCTGAAATCTCTCTACACCTTTGAAAGTAGTGTGTTTAGGGGTTTTAAATGATCCAGAAAAATCTAAAATAACGTGGATCAATCGCCTGTCAAAGCTTTGCTTCTGTAAGCAAGGTTTAAGCGAAGTATAAGACTGTCAATGTTTCAGATTTTGACTGGCTTTTAATAGGAATACTGAGGTGATATCGTTTTCAGTTAAGGTATTAACGCTATATACCGTCTGTGTATGCTTAGAATTCTTGTGTATAGGTGCATCGATTGGCCTGAATTTTTTAGCCTCGGGGGTGGTGCCAGAGGACTGAAGAATTGCAAAATTACACCCTTGTTCAAAAAGGGTGTAAAGATAAGTTCAGCAACTACAGGCTGGCTGGTCAGTTTAACTGCAATGGTGAGGAAAATTCTAGAAAGAATTCAGGACAAAATTAATAGTCACATGAACAAATGTGGGTTAATTGAAGAAAGCTAGCATGGATTTGTTTAACTTACTGGATTTTTTTGAAGAGGCAACAGAGAGGGTTGATGAGGGCAGTGCAGTTGATGTGGTGTACATGGACTTCCAAAAGGTGTTTTACAGTGCCACACAACTTGTGAGCAGAGTTATAGCTCATGGAATAAACGGGACAGTAGCAACATGCATACGAAATTGGCTGAGTGACAGGAAACAAAGAGTAGTGGTTAATGGATGTTTTTTGGACTGGAGGAAGGTTTGTAGTGGAGTTCCCCAGGGGTCAGTGTTGGGACCCTTGCTTTTCTTGATGTTTATTGACCTAGACCTTGGTGTACACTGCATAATTTCAGAGTTTGCGAATGATATGAAACTTGGAAGCATTGTGAACTGTGAGGACGATTGTGTAGAACTTCAAAAGGACATTAAAAAAAAAGGTGGCAGATGAAGTTCAGTGCAGAGAAATGTGAAGTGATTCATTTTGATAGGAAGAACATGGAGAGACAACATAAAAGAAAGGGCACAATTCTAAAGGGGGTGCAGGAGCAGAGGGATCTGGGTGTACATGTGCATAAGTCATTGAAGGCACGAGAGGTTGAGAGAGTGGTTAGTAAAGCATACAGTATCCTAGGCTTTATTAATAGGGGCATAGAGTACAAGAGCAAGGAGGTTATGTTGAACTTGTATAAGGCCTAGTTCAGCCTCAACTGGAGTATTGCGTCCAGTTCTGGGTACCGCATTTTAGGAAAGATGTGAAGGTGTTGGAGAGTGCAAAAAAGATTCATGAGAATGCTTCCAAGGATGAGGAACTTCATTTACCTAGATAGATTGGAGAAGTTAGGACTCTTTTCCTTGGAGAAGAGAAGGCTGAGAAGTGATTTGATTGAGGCATCAGGACAGAGTAGATAGGGAGAAACTCTTCCCACGTGAAAGGATCGAGAACAAGATGGCACAGATTTAAAGTAATTGGTAAAAGAAGCAAAAGTGACATGAAAAGCTTTTTCATACGACGAGTGGTTAAGGTCTGGAATTTACTGCCTGAGAGTTTGGTGGAGGCAGGTTCAATTGAAGCATTCGAAAGGGAATTAGACTGTTATATGAAAAGGAAGAATGTGCAGGGTTACAGGGAGAAGGTGTGGAATGGTGCGAAGTGAATTGCTCTTTCGGAGAGCCGGTGCAGACACGATGGGCCAAATGGCGGTCTCCTGCGCTGTAACAAGTCTGTGATTCTGTTATGGGTTGTCATGCTTTACACAAGAAAGCATGATTTAAAAAACCTATTGATGAGACTAAACAATCAGAATCCACTAGAATGCACAATGATTGGTCACTGTATTACGTGCAATCATCAGTACCAGCTAGTGAACAGTTACGAATCATGAATCAGCAAGGACCAAAAACAGCAAAAGTACTGAAAAGGATTTTTTTATGGAAGTGTTTGGAGATGCCATCCTAACTTTTGGAACATAGGAACATGCACTTAAAAAAAAAAAATTCATAGTATGATCAGACATGGTTTTACGAAAGGGAAATAGTGTTCGACAAATGTATTAGTTTTTTGAGGCTGTAACTAGTAGAGTAAATAAAGGGGAGCCTTTGGACATAATGTTTGGATTTTCAAAACACATACGGTAAGGTGCCACACAAAAGGTTAATACACAAGGTAAGGGCTCATGGAGTTGGGGTAATATATTAGCATGAGTGGAGGATTGGTTAACAAACAGGAATCAACGGGGCATTTTCAAGTTGGTAGACTGTAACTAGTGGAGTGCTGCAAGGATCAGTGCTGGCACCTCAGCTATTAATATATTATAAATGACTTAGACGAAGAGACCGAGACTAATGTATCCACGTTTGCTGACGCTCTAAAGCTTGGTGGAATGTTAAGCTGACAGATTAATTGGGCAACAAGGTGGCAGATGGGAGTATAATGTAGGGAAGTGTGAGGTTATTTACTTTGGTAGAATATAAAAGAATATTTTTAAAAGGTATGAAACTTTTTTAAATGTTGATGTTCAGAGAGATTTGAGTGTACTCGTGCATGGGACACAAAGTTAGCATGCAGGTAACAGCAAGCAATTAGGAAGGCTAATGGCATGTTGGCCTTCAAAGCAAGGAAATTGGAGTACAGGAATAAGAAAGTCTTGCTACAATTGTATAGGGCTTTGGTGAGACCACACCTGGAGTACTGTGTGCAGGGAGGATATACTTGCATTAGATGCAGTACATGAAGGTGATTGGATCCTGAGATGAAAGGGTTGTCCTATGATAGGTTGAGTAAATTGGGTCGATACTGTCTGGAGATTAGAAGAATGAAAGGTGATCTCATTGAAACAACAAGATTCTGAAGGGGCTTGACAGGGTAGACAGAGAGGTTGTTTTCACTAGCTGGGGAATCTAGAACATGAGGGCACAGTCTCAGGATAAGGGGTTGATCATTTAGGGCTGAGCTGAGGAAAAATTTCTTCACTCAAAACGTTGTGAACCTTTGGAATTATCTACCCAGTGGTTTGTTGACAATACAACCATCAGGTTACTAGCATATGTGCAAATGCAGCCTATTCCACTGAAATGTGTCTGTGATGTTCAGGCAGCTGCCAGGATTTAGGATGGCGCTGCTCAGTTTATCACAGAAAAACAACTTCAATGCATGGCAGCACACAGTGGACATGTTTGATATTCGGAAAACGTTGCGCTGTTTAAAGTTTCATCGGACGGATAACACCTCTGACAGTGCTGCACACCCTCTGTAATTCTGTGAGGTTTCAGTGCCATCCAGCTCTCTGGGCGCTCACTCCCCGCTTCTCCCGCGCGCCCCCACCCCGCCCCATTTCTCCGGCTGCTCACTCCCCACCCCCCCATCCCTCCAGACGCTAACTCTAGGCCGCGGCCGCTTCCCTCCTCTCAGCTACATCGCCCCATCACCCCTCATGGCCCGCTTTGCTTCGTGTGTAGGGAAGCAGCCCGTGGGCCTAAAGCTAGCGTCTGGAGGGATGTTGCGGGGGCAGGGAGGGTGTGGGGGAGGAGGTGGGTGGGGAAGCGGGGAGCGAACGGCCTGGAGTGACTGGCCGAGGGGTGAGAGCGTTTTCCTGCTCCTGTGCCAGTTATTCCTGGCAAGGCAAGACGTAGGCTCCGCGTGTGCAGCATCTCAGCGCAGGAGACCGTTTGCGCATGTGCGCAGCTTGGAGCGCTCTGATGACGTCAGTGGGCCGCTACGTTGTCAGGAATCACTTTGTAAATATATTTAAGGCTGAGAAAGACAGATTTTTGGTCTTGGAATCGAGGGCTTTGTGGATGGGGTGGAAAAGTGGAGTTGAGCCAAAAGATCAGCCATGATCATATTGAATGGTGGAGCTGAGGGCGGGGTTTGTCTTCTGTTTCTTATGTTCTTAATAGCAAGCAATTCAGCCCCTCGAGCCTGCCTTGATATTCAATTAGGTCATGGTTGAACTGATCGTAACTCTATCTACTGGCCTTGGTTCCATAACCCTTAAATACGAACATACGAATTAGGAGCAGAAGTAGACCATTCGGCCCCTCGCGCCTGCTCCGCCATTCAATAAAATCATGGCTGATCTGTTTGTGTCTCGAATTCCACACTCCTATCTACCCCTGGTAACGTTAGATTCCCTTGCCGAACAAGAATCTATCTGTCCCGCCTTAAAATTATTCAATGACCCTGCTTCCACCACCTTCTGAGGCAGAGTGTTCCACAACTCAGAAAATATTTCTCCTCATCTCTGTCCTAAAAGGGTGACCCCTAATTTTAAAACAGTGCCCCCTAGTTCTGGACTCCCCCACAAGAGCAAACATCCTTTCCACATCCACCTTGTCAAGACTGTTCAGGATATTATATACTTCAATCAAGACTCCCCTCACTCTTCTAAACTCCAGTGAAAACAAGCCCAGTCTGTCCAACCTTTCTTCGTAAGACAACCCGCTCATTCCAGGTGTCAATCTAGTAAATCTCCTCTCAACTGCCTCCAATGCATTCACATCCTTCCTTTTAAATAAGGAGACCAAAACTGCATACAGTATTTGAGTTGTGGTCTCACCAATGCCCTGTATAACTGAAGCATCACATACTTACCTTTATTTTCAATTTCCCTCGTAATAAAGGCTAGCATTCCATTAGCCTTCTTTATTACTTGCTGTACCTACTAACTTTTTGTGACTTGCGCACTTGAACACCTAGAGCCCTCTGTACCTCAGAATTTTACAGTTATTCTCAGTTTAAGTAATACTCTGGTTTTTTTATTCTTCCTACCAAAGTGAACAACTTCACATTTTCCCACATTATACCCCATCTGTCATCTTTTTGCCCACTCATTCAACCTATCTATATTGGTCTGCAAGCTCCTTATGCCCTCTTCACAACACTTTCCTACCTGTCTTTCTGTCATCTGCCAATTTAGCTACCATGCCATTGCTCCCCTCATCTAAGTCATTGATATAAATTGTAAAAAGTTGAGGCCCCAGTACAGACCCCTACCCTTGCCTAAAAAAATCTGTCAGTCTCCGATTTGAAATTTTCAATTGACCCCCGAGCCTCAACAGCTTTCTGATGGAGAGAGTTCCAAGTTTCCACTACCCTTTGTGTGATGAAATGCTTTCTGACATTATCTTTGGCTTAGTTATAATTTTAAGGTTATGCCCTTTTTATCTAGACTCCTCTCCTCGCCCCCCCCCCCCACCCCTACAACCAGAGATAATAGTTACTCTTTTTCTATCCTTCAATCAATGCCTCAATTAGATCATCCCTTAATCTTATATACTCAAGGGATTACAACAACTTGCATTTACATAGTGCCTTTAATGTAGTACAACGTCCCAAGGTGCTTCATAGTGTTATCAAACAAAATTGACACACAAAGCATTAGGGGATATGAGATCAGCTAACCAAAATCTTGGTCAAAGAGCTAGGTTTGAAGGAACATTATAAAGGAGAAAAGAGAGGAGGAGAGGATTAGGGAGGGAATTCCAGAGCTTTGCAGCTCCGCAGTGGAAGGCATGGATGCCAATTGAGTAGCAATTAAAATCGGGGATGTGCAGTCGGCTAGAATTGGAGTGCAGATATCTGAGTGTTACACATCTCTAGTTTGTGCAACCTGTCTGCATAATTTAACCCTGTTAGCCATTCTTTTCAATCTATGCTGCACCTTCTCAAAAACCAATATATTCTTCCTCAGGTGCAGTGCAAAGAATTGAATGCTGTACTGTAAATGGGGTCTAACCAGAACCTTACATAACTGTAACTCCTTGGTATCTTAATTCTTCGAGATAAAGGTCAACATTCCATTTACCTTTTTAAATTGTTTTTGTACCCGACCACTAGATCTTAGTGATTTCTGGATGTGGACCTCTAACTCTCTTCCTATCTTAATAATTAGAAAATATGCTGATCTATCTATCTTGGGTCCAGAGTGAATGACCTTATACTCCTCCACGTTAAGCTCCATTTGCCAGTTTTTTTGTTTTGGCGTAAACTATCATTGTCCCATTGCAATTTTCTGCTCCCATTTGCACTATTTACTATGCCACCTGACTTGGTGTCATCAAATTTAGATATATGGCTGTGTGTGTTCATCAAAATCATTTATAAAATATAGTGAAATGCTGAGGCCCCAGTACAATTCTCAGGGGATACGACTAGTCGCATCCTGACAATTTGAGTAGCTACCCTTTATCTCCGCTGTCCCTTGACATCCTGACCAATTCTCTACACACATCAATAGGTTGCCATTTGTTCCATGTGCTCCCATTTTTCTTAGGTCTCCTCTGTGGAAGCTTATCGAATGCCTCTGGAAGTCCATTAAAATAACATCTACAGCCACTCCCTTATCTACTATGTTAGCTACCTTATCAAAAAATGAACTGGGTTTGTTAGGCATGACTTGCACTTCAAAAATCCTAATTGGCTTTCTCTAATCCATTCATATTTGTTCAAATGCTCCATCACTCTGTCCCCAGTATCCGATTCTAGTAACTTCCCCTCAGCAGATGTTAGACTTTTTAGGCCTATAATTTCCTAGTTTATTTCTCCTACTGTCCTTGAATAATAGATTGATGTTGGTAATTTTCCAATCCGAGGAGACAATTCCTAAATAGTGTGTTTTGAAAGATATACCAGTATCCTCTCTAAGCTGCCCTGGTGCATGGCCACACAGCAATTTGGAATGTGCCATGCAGGGAACAAGCAAACCATGCACAATCACAGTTTCCTTTAAGATGCATGCATGCACGACTATGCAGTGCAACAAGTCGACTGCGAACAGCAGACAGAGATTAGAGGGACTATTGGTCATGACTAGACTATCTAAAATTTCGTCACCTCCAACTTTTAATACTCTGGATCAGCTTAGTTTTATTTCTGTGAAAGTAATTATAAATTAATACACCCAGAAATTGTGAAACTTGCTGATAATGTTCTTTCCATGTTCTTGGTAATGTCTGCAGGAATATTTTCTGCAGTAAACATAGCCCTGTGTCAGAGGCCAAAGTGTTTTGGCGCTACTTCAGTCCAGTTGCTTTGCTGCCTATTTTGGCTTTGACTATTGTGCTATTGAAGTGTTACAAGGTGAGATATTAAAATGTTAACCAATATGAATTTGCTTTTTCTATTTTCTTGTGCTCTGACCTTCAATTTCGAATTTTTAAATTTTAAATAAATGTTTGTCATATTATTTATACATCTAGGTAATTTAGCTTTGTACATCTGAAGTTTTTAATAGCGAGATTTTAAAGCTTTAAATGCTTTTTAGTTCTCTTCCCTTCATTCTTGATGCTAGCTTACAGTGACTCTCTTTTGAACGTGATTTACCTTGATGTTTCTGCCGCAACTAGAGGCAAGAAACCATCCTGAAAGCCAGGTACTCCTAAGTCCTCGGAGACAACGATAAGTTGGCAGTCTCTTCACTGGTAGGTAAGGAGAGAAAAAAAAAATGTACCCAGTGTCACCCTCATCTTGAAGGCCAACTTTGTGTGTGGCTGCCTCAGGCTGTGCATAGATCCTCGGTACGCAAACATCAAGTGTCACTGTGCTGAGCTTTTATCTGTCCCGGGTGTTGTGAAGGATGGGTCTGGCTCCGTTGCCACGGAAAGCTCCATTCAGTTGGACCGTGCCATACCACTAATCCCTCATGGAAAAGTCTGTACAGACAAACGCCTTTGAACACAAGTCCATCAGGCACTGGGCTGCACGTAATGTCCTCAAGGCCCTGTGGGAAAAGCAGATGGTGGATTCTGTAGGACAGACTGTCAAACTCATTTGGCAGAATGCCTTATCAGATCTGTCGAACACCAAGATGTAGCTTGACTGGTGGTGAGAAAGGCCCTCCCTGTAGAATCCTTTCTCTGAGTCGCACTGCCTCCGCACTCTGCCCTCAAGGTGGTTGTGGTGGGGCAGAAACCATTGCCAAGCAATTCTGGAAAGAGATGCAGAGGTTTCTGTTGAGGTTCATCCTGAGCAGCTCTGTATGCAGGACTCTACGGACTGTTCTTAGGGATGTACACTGAGTTAAACATTAACTGCTGCTGGAGGACAGTCAGCTCGGTGAAATATGCTCTTTGGTCTGTCCAAAGTGCAAAGAGCTGTCGACATTCCAAGGTCCAGGACTACGTGCTGAGGGATGCACGACAGCCTGGAGCAGCTGCTGCTAAGTCTCAGTGGGGAAAGGCCGCTGTGTAAGGCCCTCCCGCCATAATATGCTGAGGGGCTGGAACCCATGTAAAACCCCTTGGACTGTATGTTCCAGAGAATGTTTGACATGAAATGTAAATGTACATTGTAAATAAAACCTCTAATGGCAAGTGTAGTGAGGCACCTCATGTACTGTATTGAAAAAAATTGATTTGTATTGCACTTTGAGATGACATTTGAACTTTTATGTAATTTTATGAATAAAGTATATATTTGGGGGAAAAAAGCCTCTTCACTGGTAGATTTTGGGTGATTTTAGCTGCTGTTGTCTACAGTATCGCCTCTGCCAATCAAGATTGAATACTGTCTACACATCGAACCCTGTCACTCCTAATTAATACTGACTTCAGATATCCTTTAATGAGCCTCTGCGTATCTTAATACTTTAGTATGGTTTCAGCATTTATTCTCACCATTGTCAAGATGGTGTTGAAAAACACATCAGCTATTTAACAATTTCAAAAGAGGACAATTTTAGCTGGATGCATACTTTAGTGCTGACCATGAATGTCAGCAGAGGTCTTGTTTCCTTTCTTCACATGTGTCCAAATTCTTGCTGCCCTCGATGCTGTCTTGGTAAGGGCCTAATCCCCATCTGATGTTTGTATTGCTCAAGGGCTCTTGATCTTTTTTGAACAATGGTGGATAATGGAAAAGTGTGATGTATTTTTGACCATGAGCGATTACTATTTTCTCTCTGTGCTGAGATAACAGTTTAGCCTTATACATAACCAGTAATCTAACTTCTTTTGGAATTGCCATTTATCTTCACAGCTATTTGGAGATGGCACCCAGCAGATCGACATTTTTTATTACTTCCTGGCCTCTGATGGAGAAATGTTGTATTCCCACTCAGTAACATGATAGTGGACCCCTATTTCCCTCCTCACGGGATGGAAAGGCACCTTCTATTCAAAGGAGCCAAGAGATTGGCTGGCAGTGATGGACTTTAAGAATGCCTACTTCTATTTGTCAAGCTGCCATGACACTGCAGTTCCGTGAGGTTTTCTGTACAAGGAATGAAAGTACTTCCTTTGGACTTGTACATTCTGCAGGGGGAGATTTCTTGGAATTTCTACATTTCAGGAACTTAGTTTAGATGATTGCAGCCTTGTAACAAGCCAAAGACGGTTGTCCAGCAGGGCACATTGGTAGTATTCATAAAGTTAAAAGATCAACACTTCTCTGACAGGAAACAATCCTCATATTTTCTAGAAATATTGTTGGCATTTGTTTTGTGTAGGATAGTAAGGTCCCTGCTAGTATCACTGGGTTAGATTTCTGATGTATTAGTGGTTTGGTAATGGAGGATATAACCAAACATTTATGATATAACAGTACATCAGCATTTTAACATTTTGGTTTTAGGCTAGTGCTGATACACTCTGGTAAATAAAGACTAGAAACCTATGCGAGGTACTTGTGAAGCAAGTGGTAAATTTAATGCAATTGTAAATTTCATTGGTTCAAATATAACCTGCAGTAAGTTTAATGCAGATTTCACAGTAGTATTTCCACATCTGGTTAAACATGCTGCATGGCAAATTATCCCCTTGAACTATTTTTGGTGTAAATAGGATATTGGTAGTGCATATTTAGTGGGACATTTTACAATCTATTAATGAAAGGAGAAATGGAATTACATTTTTCCAGATTCTTTTGTCTTTTAGGAAGAGATTGGTTTGAAATTATTGCCGGGTCAAAATCCTGGAACTCTCTCCCCAACAGCACTGTGGGTGTACCTACACCACACGGACTGCAGCATTTCAGTTCAAGTAAGCGACTCACCACCACCTTCTCAAGGGCAATTAGGGGTGGGCAATAAATGCTGGCCTAGCCAGCGACGCCAACATGCCACGAATGAATCAAAAGATAGCTGGGAAGGGAGATTGTGCATGGAAGGGGCAGAGGAAATTGCAAGAAGAGGTGGGAGGAATCTAAATATTGATTCCTTCTAAAATGGCAAGCCTAAATATATAACCTACAAAAAAAAAATGCTTTAAAAAGAAAATCCTGATTGAGTCTCTTTAGCCCTCAATTATACATGCATGTAGGGTTAGGTCATTGCTTTAGATTGTTCTTGTGAATTATTGCACTTTCAGCTGATTTCCATATTGTGTGTTTCAGACACGTGAGACTTGGAGTACTATAGTGACCTGTTAGACTGACGAGGAATTGTAGAATTGTAATGAAATGCAATCAGTGGCAGTTTCTTTGTCATCTATCAACTGTCAAATGTTTAATATTGTGAAATTTTAGCACCATATCCATTTATTTGTCTGAACTTCCTCCTTCCAATTTCTAAACCTGTTCCTTTTAGATTTCCCCCACCCTACTTCTGGGTGGTGTAAGTCAGGTGTTTGGAAGGTGCTGTTGAAGGAGGCTTGGTGTGTTGTTGCAGTGCATCTTATAGATGGTACAAACTGCAGCCATTGTGCGTCTGTGGTGGAGGAACAGCTGCTTATCGGCCCAAGCCTGAATGTTGCCAGAATTTGCCTGCATGCAGGCATGGACGGCTTAATTATCGGAATTGTGAATGGAACTGAACACTGCAATCATCAGCCAATATCCCCACTTCTGAACTTGTGATAGAATGAGGTTTAAGATGGTGGATGGGGTGCCAAATAAGTGGGCTGCTTTGTCCTGAATGGTGTTGAGCTTCTTGAGTGTTGGAGCTGCAGTCATCCAGGCAAGTGGAGAGTATTCCATCACACTCCTGACTTGTGCCTTGTAGATGGTGGAAATGTTTTGGGGAGTCAGGAAGTGTGATAAGTGTTGCAGAAATCCCAACCTCTGACTTCCTCTTGTAGCCACAGTATTTACATGGCTAGTCCAGTTAAGTTTCGAGTCAATGGTGAGCCCCAAGATGTTGATGGTGGGGGATTCAGTGATGGTAATGTGGTTGAATGTCATGGGGAGATGGTTAACGATCATCATTGCCTGCCACATTGTGTGGTGCAAATGCTACTTGCTGCTTATCAGCCTAAGCCAGAATGTTACCAGGATTTGCTGCATGCAAGCATGGACTGCTTTATTTGAGTTGCGAATGGAACTGAACACTGTTATCATCAGCGAATATCTCCTCTTTTGAACTTCTGATGGAAGGAAGGTCATTGATGAAGCAGCTGAAGATGTTTGGGCCTAAGACACTAACCTGAGGAACTGCTGCAGAAATATCCTGGGGATGAGATGATGGACCTCCAACAATCTCAACCATCTTCCTTTGTGCTAGGTATGTTTTCAGCCAGAGGAGAGTTTTCCCCCTTATTCCTATTGACTTCAATTTTATTTGGGCTCCTTGATGACACCCTTGGCTAAATTCCCCCTTTATGTCAAGGACGACCACTCTTGCCTCACCTCTGGAATTCAGCTCTTTTTTCTATGTTTGGACCAAGGCTGTAATGAGGTCTAGAGCTGATGGTCCTGGTGGAACCCAAACTGAACATCTGTGAGCAGGTTAGTAGTGAGTAAGTGCCACTTGATGGCTCTGTCGATGGTACCTTCCATTGTTTTGCTGCTGATCGAGTAGATTGGAGCAGTAATTAACTGGATTGGAGTCATCCTTTTTTTTGTGGGGAGGTCTTAGCTGGGCAATTTTCCACATTGTCAAGTAGATGTCTGTGTTGTAACTGTACTGGAACAGCTTGGCTGGGGCACGACTAGTTCTGAAGCACAGTCTTCACTGCAGCTGGTATGTTGATGGCCCATAGCCTTTGCTGTATCCAATGCACTCAGCAGTTTCTTGATATCATGCGGAGTGAATTGAACTGGTTGAAAACTGGTATATATTACCACCAAAGGGGTCTAGGATTCCCTCTCAACCTTCACCTGGTCTTACCGTAACAGGGTTTAATTTTAAACACACCGTTTTTTAGCCTCCCTCTTTGCAAATCCTAGTTCAGTAAGTTCCAATTATAAGGCAAAGAAGCTAGGCAAACAGGTTTTCTTAGGTCTAAGCTTAAACTCTAATTCGGTTAGCGCCTACGGATACGGGCCGCGCCCACATTAGCATGCATACGCAATACACACATGCAGATAGAAACAGAAAAGAGCAGAAGAAATAAAGTGGAAAAGTTTGAGGCAATATCTGAAGATGGTTTTAGTTACTGTTCTTCGAGCTTGCTGTAAAGTCCTTGATTGTAGGTAGGTCTTGCTTTTCGTTGGGACCCAGTATTCTTCTTGAACTTGTTCGATGTAGGAGGCTTTTCTCTCTCCAAGTTCATGTGTCCAGAGGCTTGTTAGAAAGAGATGGGAGCAGACAGGAGAGATCTTCTCACTGCAGGAGCAAACAGTCTTTGAGTTCAAAAACTATGACTAGTTCAAAAAATTCCTGGTCCAGCCAATTAGTCATGTGACCAGTCGGTTTAACCAGTCCTGGCTTTTGTGGATTGCATCACCTTAGTAGTCTCTGAAATGCTCTTCCTTACACCTTCAATGTCTGGTGATCAACATCCATTGTGGGTTGAACATGTCAGGAATGTCCTTTTGTCTCCACAAGCACTATCTGTTAGTATGCAAATGTTTTTCAGCTAAGTGTCTGGCAGCCCTTGTAACAGGCCTTCTTTTCCCAGCAAGTTTAAAATCAGAGTTCATATGACAGAATTAATATGCCTCATTCTTGACCTGCATGACAATATGACAATGGGGATCTCAGGAGGAGGGAGGCCTGTGCACAGTGTGGATAGATAGAAGCAGCTGTTCAGCTTTTCTGATGTTCCCAATCAGGATTGGTGGATCTGTCAGGTCATGTTTTGTTCTATGGCATTGTTGAATAATTGAAGAAAAAGATCTTTGAAACATTATTTAAGTTCACTGAAGTAGGCGCAAAGTTTTTTTTTAAAAAGGCAAATAGTTATTTGCAAAACAAATTCAACATTTCAGGAAAGAATTGTTTGTAGTCCCAATGGAAAACAGTATTGGTTAAGTCTTTTGACTTGTGCTTTAAACTGATTAAGAACATTAATTGTGCCTCAAATGAATTCTGAAGTTACCAATAAGCCAAATTAAACCCAGAAATGCCAATGTTGGCATGTTGTAATTTTGGTGTGATCCATACAGTCGATTTCCCTATTTGACACAGGGACCACTCCATTCTGACTGGCATTGTTGAGTGACTAGGTCATGTTATAGTTGTACAAAATTTGCAGCACAGAAATAGGCCACTTGATTGGTCAGGCAGCAATGCCAGTGCTCTGAGTGTGGTCTAACTGGAGTTCCATGTAGGTTTAATGTAAATCTCTGCTTTTGAATTCTGTTCTAGAAATCTGTGCTTTCTTTGCCCTCCTTTTGGTGTTGTTAACTTGCGTTGCTACCTTTTAATGTGTGTCTGTATCCTGAGATCGCTTTGTGCCTCTGGCCCATTTGAATTTTGCTTTTCCAAGCAGTGGGTGACCCCTTTGACCTCCTATCAAGATACAGCACCTCAACTATATTGAAACTAATTTGCCATTTACATGCCAATTCTGCGAGTTTGTTAATATCATCTTGTATTTTGCCACAAACCTGCATCCTTCCCAATTTAGCATCATCCACAAATTTTGGTATCGTATTTCAGATTTCCAAGTCTTGAATCATTTAGTTAAGTAGTGAAGAACATTGAACATAATACCAATCCTTGTGGAACAGCACTTTCCACCTTCTGGTCTGAGTAACTACCTTTAACTCTTACTCTCTCTTGTGTAGCCAGTTTACTATCCATTCTGCTATCATCTGTACCTGACTCCACATGCTCTAGCCTTAGTCATAAATCTGTTGTGTGGTACCTTGTCAAAGCTCTTTAGAAATCACATCCACTGCACTACCCTTGTATACTATTTCTGTTACTTCAAAGAATTCAGTAAATTTGGTTAAGCATGTGGGGAAGTCCACTCCTTTCAGTGCTATACTTTGGAAATCCAAAAACTTTCATTTGTGAGCTGAAAATGTATGTAAACTTGAGCAGGCTCAACACTTGGGGTTTGGGCCTAAATGAACTAAGACAAGCAAACTCTGGATTTTGTAAGCCATAAGATTTTAAAGGATAACAGGTAATAATGTCTTTGGCCCAGAATTTGAGTTAAGAATAATTGTGAGGCTTATGGCGCTCATTATTATGGAGTAAACCAGTCAGCAACTTTGAAAGTGCCTACTTATGCAATTAAATGCAGAAATCTGGAAGTCGCTGTCTGAGTTACCCCCTTCCTCCACGAACTACGCTCCACCAGCCCTTGCTGAAAGACTCAGCATTGAAATCCATGTAAGGGTATGAAATTGCTGTATTTACCCACTAGTTATCCACCAAACATGCTGGAAAAAAGTTAACGCTGCTACGTGTAAGTGAATTCTTAATGGTGTGCTAAGTCATAAATACTGCCAAACTACACCTCTGGCACTGAAAATGTAATTTTGCAAATGTGGAGTCTTATTCCTTCAAATATAATTAGTGTAGGTGATTTAATTTTTAAAATGTTTTCCTGCCTCTTATTTCTGTTCTATCTTTTCCTCTCGCTTTTTGTACATGATTGAAACTCAGCTTATACTTTCTGGTTTATACTGCCTTGTTTAGGCTCTGAATAATTTTCACCAGACATGCAATCTGGTTGAAAAGTCGTGTTGCTTGCCCGTCTCTCTCTGTCTCTGTCTCTCCCGTCTCTCTCTGTCTCTGTCTCTCCCACAGACCCCTGTAGAGGATACCATGCTGGATCAAAAACCCAATGATAGCAAGTTGCTGCTGGGAATCTGCGAAAACTTTGTGCATAGCTGTTAGCGTAGTGAAATGGCAAGTACTATTCCTTCATTGCTGACAGCAAAATGTGGGCCAAAATATCTCAAACTCATGTAAAATGGTCGAGGAAGTACTGGAAATTTAGAAGTACCTATTGGAGATTTATGGTGATGAACACTGAAGCTTTGGTAATTTTAACAATGGATGCTGATTGCTGCTCACTGCATCTCATTCTGCTTATCCTGAAAAGAGGGAAAATAGTTTACTATACTGAACACCTGGGCAGTTTGCATAACGTACATTTAAAAATAAATTCAGCAAGTTGTGAATGAATGTGTGTATAATTAACTTGCTTTCTGAATTGTATTTATGCATTGCCAATTAACATTTGCATTCATTTGGCACCTTGTGTCAAAACAACATTTGAAAGTAAAATCAAAATGCTGGAATCATTCAGCGATTTAGGTTGCATCTATGAAGAATAGAATCAGTGTCAGTCATTTACAACATAGAAGGAGGCTATTCAGCCCTTCGAAGGAGAAATGTTGATGTTTTGGGCATAGCGCTTCAGAACATCTCAAAGTGCTTTAGGAGAGCAGTGGCTGTTCAGCAGCAGAAACTCCGGCAGAAATAAGATCAATGACCAGTTGAATCTGTATTTTTTTTTTTAACAAAGCTGCTCTTATTTCCCCTCCCTCCTGCTACACACGTTTTTGTCTATTTTTCACATCAATGTGAATGAAACTGCCCTATAAGGAGCATGAACAAAAAGCAAAGTATTCCAGATGCTGGAAATAGAAAACCAGACAGAAAATGTTGTAAGCACTCAACAGATCAGGCAGCATCTGTAAAGAGAGCAAACAAGTTAACTGGCTGCACCCATAGCCAAGCTGTTCCAGTACAGCTACAATACTGACATCTACCCAGCAATGTGAAAAATTGCCCAGGTATGTCCTGTGCACAAAAAGCAGGACAATTCCAACCCGGCCACTTACCATCCTATCAGTCTACTCCTGATCATCAGGAAAGTGATGGAAGAATGTATGCTGATCAGCAATAACCTGCTCACTGACGCTCAGTTTGGGTTCCGCCAGGGCCACTCGGCTCCTGACCTCATTACAGCCTTGGTCCAAACATGGCAAAAGAGCTGAACTCCAGAGCTGAGGTGAGAGTGACTGCCCTGGATGTCAAGGCAGCATTTGACTGAGTGTGGCATCAAGGAACCCGAGCAAAACTGAAATCGGGGAAAACTCTCCGCTGATTGGAGTCGAACCTAGCACAAAGGAAGATGGCTGTGGTTGTTGGACATTACTGCAAGATTTTCTCAGGGCAGTATCCTAGCCCCAACCATCTTCAGCTGGTTCATCAATAACTTTTCCTGTATCATAAGCTCAGAAGTGGGGATGTTTGCTGATTGTACACTGTTCAGTACCATTCGTGACTCCTCAGATACTGAAGCAGCCTGTGTCCAGATGCAGCAAGACCTGGACAATATCCAGGCTTTGGCTAAGTGGCAAATAACATTTGCGCGACAAAAGTATCAGGCAATGACCATCCCAACCAAGAGAGAATCCAACCATCTCCCCTTGACGTTCAATGACATTATGATCGCTGATTCCTCCACTATCAACATCCTGGGGGTCACCATTGACCAGAAACTGAACTGGACCAGCCACATAACTGCTGTGGCTACAAGAGCATGTCAGAGGCTGGGAATTCTGTGGCGAGTAACTCGCCTCCAGACACCCCAATGCCTGTCCACTCTCTACAATGCATAGTTCAGGAGTGTGATGGAATAGTCTCCACCTGCCTGTATGGGTGCACCTCCAACAACACTCAAGAAGCTCGACACTATCCAGGACAAAGCAGCCCGCTTGATTGGCACCTCATCCACAAGCATTCACTCCCTGCACCATTGACGCACAGTGGCAGCAGTGTGTACCATCTACAGGATGCACTGCAGCAACTCACCAAAGCTCCTTCGACAGCAGCTTCCAAACCCGCGACCTCTATCACCTCGAAGGACAGGGGCAGCAAATGCATGGGAACACTACCACCTGCAAGTTCCCCTCGAAGACACCCACCAGCCTGACTTGGAACTAATCGCCGTTCCTTCACTGGGTCAAAATCCTGGAACTCCCTTCTGAACAGCACTGTTGGTGTACTTACACACCAAAGACTGCAGAGGTTCAAGAAGGCAGCTCACCAGCACTTTCTTCAGGGCAATTAGGGATGGGCAATAAATGTTGGCATAGCCAGTGATGCCCACATCCCACAAATTGGTATAAAAATAGGATTATCCATGAAAGCAATGGTAACCAAAATTTATTTTTTTGCTTCCTTCATCCACTCCTCCAACCCCAAGTATGAAGGAAGGGCTTGTTAATTCCTTCAGTTCAAGGATTGAGGCTATCAGTGCAGTTGTCCTGCTGCAACTTTCCCCTCCATCTTACCTCCATCCTGCTTCCTGACTCCTTTTTAAGTCTCCTATTCACTTTACCCCTGATGTACCATCACTGCAGTATCTTCTCAAAGCTGTCTCTGCACTTCTATCCTCCATGCAATATTATTCATTCTCTCCTTGTTAAACCCGACCATTCATCAACTCTGTCTGGCTCCCATACGAGTTAATTCTTCTCTTCCAGCAATATCGTTCTCTCTTCTAAAAACTTATCACCCGGAAAACAAACCCACGACTGATCTGTCTTCTCTGATGACCATTCAATTTCTAATCTCACTTTTCTCTTCCCGTTCTTGAGCATATTGCCACATTTGAGCTCCATACCCATTTTGCCTGTTCAAATCCCTGCAGTCCAATTTCTGCACTGTTCACATTATCTTTGGCCCTGGCCAAAGTTAAAAGTGACATCCTTTGCCTTATCTGATCTCTCTGCAGCAATTAATACCGTGAACCGTGGTTTCCTCAGGTTTATATCCAGTCCTTCAAGACTGTCGCTTTCCATCTCCAAAATCTCCTTCAACCTTCATCCTTGCATTTTGCTGAAACCTCTATGCCTTTTGGCACTTCCAAGTACAATTGTTGTCTTTTTCAAAATTGGCTGAAGCCTTAAAAAAAAAAAATCCTTTGTTTCCCTATCATTTGTTCTCTTCATTTCAGATTTCTGGCTGCCTCTTTGGGTGCTGCGGCAACTGACCTATGTCGGCATAATTTTGCAGCCTTGTGGTGGAATCTTGCTAGGATCCTGCCTTACATTTGAGATAAAAATGTTTCCCTGATCCAGGAAAAGGAATTGGGGATTATGATGGTTGGAAAACCCACCCCACTGGCACTACGATAAGAAAAGAATCCAGCAGTATGATTTCAACAGGATTTTCCTAATTTCCATCCTCTGGCAGCAACTTTCTGTACTTTCACTGTTATGCAGATCTTCACTTTGGCATTAGAACAGTAGTGACAAGAGGTTGGAAGATAAATTAGTGCAAATCTTTCAAATATCCTTCTCCATGATGGCATTAAGGCCATCTGTCAGTAGGAATGAACTACTCCCAGACGGGTCAGACTGCCTGAATGTTTCAATCTATTTTCGACAGTTTAAAATGTATATTAAAAACAGAAAATGCTAGAAATACTCAGCGGATCAGGCAGCATCTGTGGGGAGAGAAATAGTTTCAGATCGATGAACTTTCATCAGAACCGGTTAGTAGCATTGAGCCGGCTTTGGTCTCCACTACGTCCTTCGTTTTCAAGCCACTGACCCCATATGTCTCCCTGGCAACTGCGAGGCTGAACCAGATGTCATATTTGACCCCAAGATGAGTTTCTGACCAGAAATCCATGCCATCATTAAGACAGCCTATTTTTGCCTCTGCAACATCGCCCAGCTTCTTCCCTACCTCAGCTCATCTGGTGAAACCCTCATTCCTGTTTTTGTTACCTCTAGAATTGACTATTCCAATGCTCTCTTTGAGTACTCCGTTAATTTGAGGTCATCCAAACTCTGCTACCCATGTCCTAAGTCTGATTCACCTATTACTCCTGTGCTAACAGACCAACAGTTGCTCCCAGATGAGCTATGCCTCAAGCTTAAAGTTCTCATAATTTTCAAATGCCTCCATGGCCTTGCCCCTCTCTATCTCTGTCATCTCTTCCAGCCCCACAACCCACTGAACTATCTGCACTTCTCTAATTCTGGCCTCTTGAGCATTCTCGATTTTAATTACTCCACCATTGGTAGCTGTGCTTTCAGCTGCCCAGGCCCCAAGTTCTGGAACTCCCTTCCTAAACCTCCATCTCTGTTTCCTCCTTATGGCTGTGTCAAATTTTGTTTGATAATGCATCTGTAAAGTACCTTGGAATGTTTTATTATGTTAAAGGCAGTAGAAGTACAAATTGTTAAGAATATTGGTAAAACCTCAGTTTTGAAAGATTTAATATTGTCTCTTTATTACCCCTTTTTACTCTATTACAAGTTATTTCGAAAAAACAGCAGGTATTTTCTACTGCTAATATCCTTGGGAAGTATTTCCATTTTTCTCTAAACTAGGGCTTCATTTAAACTAGAAGCTGGGAAATTAAAAATTTCAGTTGGGGTAAGTATAACAGTAACTGAATTAATAAAAGTATTTGCACAGAACAAGTCTAGAGGCATTAACTAAAATTAATAGTTGAAACAAACTGCTAACTAGATTCTAAAAGATGGAATAAAGGATTTTTTTTTTAGACCATGGATGGGTAATTAAGACTTGTTGCTTGCAATTTCTACAAGCTGGAACTTCAGGACACTTTTGTGTCTTGGGGAACCACATGTGTAAGAAGTGTTTCCAGCTGCTTGAGCTCAGGCTCAGGATTTCTGAGCTTGAGGAGCAGCTGGAGCCCTTGCGGAGCATTAGGGAGGGTGAGAGTTTTCTGGATTGTATGCTCCAGGAAGTGGTCACCCCAGACAGAGTATGTTCAGGATAATAGATGGTTGACTACCCGGAAGGGTTTCTGAAGGCAGGAAGTGCAGGAGTCTATGGGGTATGTGCCACACTCTCACAGGTACTCAGCTTTGGAGACTGCTGGGAGTGATGACACCTTGAAGGAGTCCAGACCATGGCGCCAATGGACAAAGGATTGAACAGGAGGGAATAGCCAAGCAGAAATGCAGTTGTTATAGGAGTTAGGGGGGACATATAGGCATTTCTGTAACTGTCATCATGACTCCCATATGATGTGTTACCTCCCTGGTGCCAGGGTAAAGGTCATCACTGAGGTGGTGCAGAATATTTTGTACGGGTGGAGGGAGTGAGCTAGAACTTGAGATACATGTTGGTCCCAACAACATAGGTATGGTAGATACGTATTGAGGTCCTACTGTCCGACTTTCAGGAGCTCAAGAGGATGTTAAAAAGTAGGACCTCAAAGATAGTAGTCTGGAAGATGGGGAGGATCAATGCATGGCTTGAGGCCTGGTGCAGGAAGGATTTTTGACATTGGGACCATTTCTGGGGCAGGAGGCACCTATTCAAAAGGGACAGGTTGCACCTCAACAGGACTGGGACCAATGTCCTCGCGGGGTGGTTCACTAGTGTAGTTCGGGAGGGTTTGAACTAAATTGGGGATGGGCACCAGAATATATAGGTAGAAGATGACTAAAGTGCATAAAGGACTGAGTGTTGGATAGTACTGGAGAATGAAGTAGTACCATATTAGATAGACTAAAAAGGACTTGAGGAATACAAGGGCACATTTAGAATGCATATATGTGAAATGTACAAAGTCTGTTAAATAAGGTTAGTGAGCTACAAGCACAAATATAGAAATATGATGTAGTGGCAATAATGAAAAGGCGACTTAAAATGGTGAAGACTGGGTGCTTAATATTCAGAGATACAAAGTGTTCAGAAAAGATGAGAAGGAGAAAAGGGAGGTGGGGTGGCAGTAATGATTAGGGAAGGCATTGTAGTGTTGGAAAGGGTGGATGTCCTTCAGGGGGCAAGGACAGAATCCATTTGGTCAGAGTTGAGAAGCAAAAAGGGGATTATCATTCTACTGGAGTATTTCTATAGGCCTCCAAATTGTGAGAGCATGATAGAGGAGATGATGTGCAGGGAGATCACATGGACAGCTATGGAGTGATGATATTGGGGGACTTTAAAATGCCCAAATATCAATTGGGATCATGTTAGAGTAACGGGTAAGGAAGGGGAGGAATTTCTGAAATGTGTTCAGGAGAACTACCCTGACCAGTATGTTCTTGGTCCAACTAGGAAGGAGACATTGCTGGATTTGATCCTGGGAAATGAGGTGGACCAAATGTCTGTGGAGGAAATTTGGGTACAAGTGATCATTGTATCATAAGGTTTAAATTGGTAATGGAGAAGAGCAAACAATAATTTAAAGTCTAACTTTTAAATTGGAAGAGAGCCAACTTAAGTAGGATGAGGGGGGGATCTAGCCAGGGTAAAATGGAACCAAAGACTGACAAGAAAAACAGCAAAGGAACAAGGGGGGATCTTGAAGGTTATGTTTCCAATACAGGCTAGGTACATTCCAACAAGGCTAAAGGTTGGGGAATCAAAAGTAGGGCTTCTTGGATGATGAGGGAGATAGAGAATATGATGAAATAAAAAACGATGGTGTATGATCCATGTCAAGTGAATTCCTCAAGTGAGAACCAGACCAATTACATTTAGTTGAGAAGGGAAGTGAAGAGGAAATGACTGGCAAAGAGAGAATGAGAATCAGAATGGCAGTTAACATAAAAGGGAACCCAAAAATCATCTGGCATGTAAAGAGTAAGCAGGTAGTAAGAGGTGGGGTGGGGCCTATTGGGGACAAAGAATGTGCTATATGCTTAGAGGTACAAGGCAAGGCCGGAATAGTTAATGAGTACTTTGTATTGGTTTTTACGAAGGAAAAGGATCCTGATCAGATATCGGTAGAAGTGGTGATGGTAGCTATAATGGATGGGGTGAAATTTGATCAGGATGTACTGGAAAGGCTTGGCTGTGCTGAATGGCTAAGTCGCCTGTTCCAGATGGCTTGCATCCCAGGTTGCTATAACGGAAGTAGAGATGGAAATAGTGGAAGGGCTTGCCATAATGTTCCAATCTTCCCTCGATACAGGGAAGTGCCAGAAGATCGGAGAGTGGCAAATGTGACAACCTTATTCAAGCAAGGGTGTAAGACATTCTTACTAATGACAGGCCGGTCAGTTTGTCAGTGGAGGGTAAGCTTAGAAACAAATCAAGGAAAACAGTCTAACACTTGGAGAGGTTTGCACGGATTTGTAAAATGCAAATTGTGCTTGACTAATCTAATTGAATTTTTTGATGAAGTAACAGAGAAGGTTGATGAAATGAGTGTAGTTAATGTTGTCTTTATGGATTTTAAGTGCCACATAAAAGACTGGTTAACAAAATTGAGGCTTATGGAAGAGGTGGGTCAGTGTCAGCATAGATCCTTGAAGGTGGCAGGACATATTGAGAGTGTAATTAGCAAAGCATATGGGATCTTGGATTTTATAAAGAGAAGTGTTTAGTGCAAAAGCAGGGAATTTATGCTAAACCTTTTTAAAGCTTTGGTAGGGATGTACCAGATTGTGACAGCGTTAGATAAGGTAGACAAAGAAAAGCTGTTCCTATTAGCTGATACAAAGATTAGGGGACACAGATTTAAGGTTTTGGCTAAGACTTACAGGGGGGATGTGGGAAAACTTTTTTACATAGTGAGTGGTGGTGACCTGGAACTCGCTGCCTGTGGTGGAAGCAGAGACGATGAATGATTTCAAAAGGAAGTTGGATGGGCACTTGAGGGAAATAAGTCTGCAGGGCTGTGGGATACAGCCAGGAAATGGGACTTCTGGATTGCTCTACAGAAAGCTGGCATGGACTCGATAAACGGAATGGCTTTCTCAGGTTCCCTAATGATTCTTAAGATCATCTTTGTGCATTTTTTCTTTATTAAGTCGTCGTATAGTTTGAGAAATGCTCACATCAGCTATAGTAACTGGTAGTATTTAGTATGCATGTCTTGTCTCAAGGCAAATTATGTATTCATCCTATACTATTAGTGTATTAACTAAATATTATTAGGTGAATTTTCTGTTATATAATGAATGAGGACCAGTCGAAGTTACAATTCAGTGGTTGATTTGTTAGATTCATCAGCATTAACAAGCCTCTGGACTCCATTAAGATGCAGCTTCCACCTTGGTCTGAGTCAGGAGGCATGGTGTCTACTTCTGAACCCGACATGTAGCTTCCTCCCCCACATCTGCTCTGTTACCGAAACCAATTTCTTCTACTTCTGCAACATTACCTCTTCCGTCTCTGCTCTGCCATTTCATCGATTGCTGCTAAACCCTAAGTCAAATCTTGATTACTATAAATTTTGAATTGTCTGAATCTTTCCTATCCAGCCTCCTTGCCATGACTGTCCATGACTGTCAATGCATCAAAACATCACACTTTGTGCAGATGTGGGCAAATGTCCTGCTTTAAGGGTTTTGGAGAACATAGAAATAGAACATAGAACAGTACAGCACAGTACAGGCCCTTTGGCCCATGATGTTGTGCCGAACCTTTAACCTACTCTAATATCAAACTAACTACCTACCCTTCATTCTACTATCATCCATGTACCTATCCAAGAGTCGCTTAAATGTCCCTAATGTATCTGCTTCTACTACCACTGCTGGCAGCACATTCCACGCACCCACCACTCTCTGTGTAAAGAACCTACCTCTGACATCTCCCCGAAACCTTCCTCCAATCACCTTAAAATTATACCCCCTGGTGATGGCCCTTTTCACCCTGGGAAAAAGTCTCTGGCTATCCACTCTATCTATGCCTCTCATCATCTTGTACCCCTCTATCAAGTCACCTCTCATCCTTCTTCGCTCCAATGAGAAAAGCCCTAGCTCCCTCAATCTTTCTTCATAAGACATGCCCTCCAGTCCAGGCAGCATCCTGGTAAATCTCCTCTGCACCCTCTCTAAAGCTTCCACATCCTTCCTATAATGAGGCGACCAGAACTGAACACAATATTCCAAGTGTGGTGGAACCATGGCCTTATAGAGCTGCAGCATAACCTTGCGGCTCTTAAACTCAATCCCCCTGTTAATGAAAGCCAATACACCATACGCCGCCTTAACAACCCTATCAACTTGGGTGGCAACTTTGAGCGATCTATGGACATGGACCCCAAGATCCCTCTGTTCCTCCACACTACCAAGAATCCTGTCTTTAAGCCTGTATTCTGCATTCAAATTCGACCTTCCAAAATGAATCACTTCACACTTTTCCAGGTTGAACTCCATCTGCCACTTCTCAGCCCAACTCTGCATCCTGTCAATGTCCCGTTGCAACCTACAACAGCCTTCCACACTATCCACAACTCCAGCAACCTTCGTGTCATCGGCAAACTTGCTAACCCAGCCTTCCACTTCCTCGTCCAAGTCATTTATAAAAATCACAAAGAGCAGAGGTCCCAGAACAGATCCCTGTGGAACACCGCTGGTCACCGAGCTCCATGCTGAATACTTTCCATCTACTACCACCCTCTGTCTTCTATGGGCCAGCCAATTTTGTATCCAGACAGCCAACTTTCCCTGTATCCCATGCCTCCTCACTTTCTGAATGAGCCTACCATGGGGAACCTTATCAAACGCCTTGCTAAAATCCATATACACCACATCCACTGCTCTTCCTTCATCAAAAAGAATTCAATAAGGCTTGTGAGGCATGACCTGCCCCTCACAAAGCCATGCTGACTGTCTCTAATCAAACCAGGCTTTTCCAAATAATCATAAATCCTGTCTCTCAGAATCCTCTCCAATAATTTTCCCACTACCGATGTAAGACTGACTGGTCTATAATGCCCAGGGTTATCCCTATTCCCTTTCTTGAACAAGGGAACAACATTTGCCACCCTCCAATCATCCGGTACTACTCCAGTGGACAGTGAGGACGCAAAGATCATCGCCAAAGGCGCGGCAATCTCTTCCCTCGCTTCCCGTAATATCCTTGGGTATATCCCATCTGGCCACGGGGACTTACCTGTCCTCATATCATTCAAAATTTCCAGCACATCCTCCCTCTTAACCTCAACCTGTTCTAGCATATCAGCCTGTTCCACGCTGTCCTCACAAACGACCAGGTCCCCCTCACTCGTGAATACTGAAGCAAAGTATTCATTTGGGACCTCCCCTACCTCCTCCGACTCCAGGCACAGGTTCCCTCCACTATCCCTGATCGGCCCTACCCTCACTCTGGCCATCCTCTTGTTCCTCACATAAGTGTAGAACGCCTTGGGATTTTCCTTAATCCTACCCGCCAAGACTTTTTCATGTCCCCTTCTAGCTCTCCTAAGTCCATTCTTCAGTTCCTTCCTGGCTACCTTGTAACCCTCTAGAGCCCTGTCTGATCCTTGCTTCCTCAACCTTAAGTAAGCTTCCTTCTTCCTCTTGACTAGCTGTTCCACATCTCTTGTCATCCAACATTCCTTCACCCTACCATCCCTTCCTTGCACCATCCCTTCCTTGTCTCATCGGGACAAACCTATCCAGCAGTCGCAGCAAGTGCTCCCTAAACAACCTCCACATTTCTGTCGTGCATTTCCCTGAGAACATCTGTTCCCAGTTTATGCTCCCCAGTTCCTGCCTAATAGCATTGTAATTCCCCCTCCCCCAATTAAATATTTTCCCATCCCGTCTGCTCCTGTCCCTCTCCATGACTATAGTAAAGGTCAGGGAGTTGTGATCACTATCACCGAAATGCTCTCCCACCGAGAGATCTGCCACCTGGCCTGAATCGTTGCCAAGCACCAAGTCCAACATAGCCTCCCCTCTAGTTGGCCTATCTACATATTGAGTCAGGAAACCTTGCTGGACACACCTGACAAAAACTGCTCCATCCAAACTATTTGCACTAAGGAGGTTCCAATCAATAGTAGGGAAGTTGAAGTCACCCATGACCACAACCCTGTTACTTCTGCACCTTTCCAAAATCTGCCTCCCAATCTGTTCCTCCGTGTTTCTGTTGCTATTGGGGGGTCTTTCGAAAACTCCCAACAAAGTGACTGCTCCTTTCCTGTTTCTGACTTAGACCCATAATGACTCAGTAGACAAACCCTCCTCGACGACCTCCTTTCTGCAGCTGTGATACTATCCCTGATTAGCAATGCTACTCCCCCACCTCTTTTACCTCCCTCCCTATTCCTTTTGAAACATCTAAACCCCGGAACATCCAACATCCATTCCTGCCCCTGTGATAACCAAGTCACCGTAATGGCCACAACATCGTAGCTCCAAGTACATCGCCCTTATTTCTGACACTTCTTGCGTTAAAATAGGCACACTTCAACCCATCATACTGGCTGCAACTTTGTCGTGTCAATTGTCTAAACTTCCTCACAGACTCTCTGTACTCTGTATCTGCCTGTTCAACAGCTACCCCATCCACTGATCCGTAGCTCCGGTTCCCATCCCCCTGCCAAACTAGTTTAAACCCTCCCAAAGAGCTCTAGCAAACCTCCCGCCCAGGATATTGGTGCCCCTCCAGTTCAGATGCAACCCGTCCTTCTTGTACAGGTCCCACCTTCCCCAGATAGTATCCCAATGATCCACATATCTGAATCCCTCCCTGCTACACCAGTTCTGTAGCCACGTATTCAGCTGCACTCGCTCCCTGTTTCTAGCCTCACTAGCACGTGGCACCGGTAACAATCCTGCTCATCCTGCCTTTCAGCTTCCAACCTAACTCCCTATATTTGCTTTTCAGGTCCTCATACTTTTCCTAGCTATGTCATTGGTACCGATGTGTACCACGACTTCTAGCTGCTCCCCCTCCCCCTTAAGAATCCTGTAGACTCGATCCAAGACATCCCTGACCCTGGCACCCGGGAGGCAACATACCATCCGGGAGTCTCGTTCGCGACCACAGAATCTCCTGTCTGTTCCTCTAACCATTGAATCTCCTATCACTATCGCTCTCCTATTCTCCCCCCTTCCCTTCTGAGCCACTGAGCCAGGCTCAGTGCCAGAGACCTGGCCACTGTGGCTTTCCTCTGGTACGTCCCCCCCCGCCCCCCCCCAACCGTATCCAAAACGGTATACGTATTATTGAGGGGAACGGCCACAGGGGATCCCTGCACTGTGCGTCTATTCCCTTTCCCTCCCCTGACGGTCACCCAGCTACCTTTATCCTGTAACTTAGGTGTCACTACTTCCCTATAACTGCTCGCTATCACCCCCTCAGCATCCTGAATGATCCGAAGTTCATCCAGCTGCAGCTATTTATCTATTTATAATGCATAACAAAGGCTCTCAGTGGTCTAAAAATCCTTCTTCAAAATGAAAAACTGGTGCCACCTTTCTTTAGTACTAATATTACTTGCTCATATTTGGGGAATTAAAAACGTTTTATTCTGTTCAGTATTCTGAACTTTAAATGGTGCAATCCTGGGAGATCCAATAATACTTTGAGTCTCACGAATTAATGTCTGATTAGCTATTCCTCTGTGTTGTCATTAACTGCACAGAGTTGGTTCTGCAGACTTTGAAGATCACACAAGGTAAAGTTAGCCTCCAGTATACCAATTGAGAAGAGTAATAAGTGGAGATTATTATAGCACCCCTCGCTGGAGACTGAATATTGATGGATTTGTATGGTAAAAATGGTATGATTTTGATTTAATGGAATCTTGATTACCTAATCTACTCCCTAAATTTGTGTTTCATGTTCCTGACTAACTTTAATGGAGTTTCTCTGAAGTTCGTCCAATTGAAATGAAAAGACAAAAACTGCAATGCTAGAAATCTGACATCAAATGTGGCAAATATACAGCAATACAATTCACATCTGGAAAAAAAATAATCTAGGTTAACTTTTCAGGCACAAATTTTTTGTTGCCGCCTTGACAATGTTGTCTGCACTCAAAACGTTAAACTACATGTCTTTTTTAGCTGCTCTATTTTATCCATTTTAGACTTCCATGGTTAGGCCTTGCTAGTGGACTAATATGCATGTAGAATGTGAACAGTGCTAGAGTATAGATGCTCGTATTTTTCTTTAAAAAGTAAGCATTTCTGCAATGAGGTTCTTTCAGCAGTTTCTTATTGTGGCATGGTGTGTGAAGGAATGGATGATTGCAGAAATTATTAAGTGTGAATTCAGTAGTTTTTACTATGATCAAAATTCATTTGTGTCTCAGCAGCCAGTATTTCCAAATTTATGCTTGAAATCTATATTTGGTTTGTTTTCCTGCTATGCTATTCTGCTTTACTTCTTGACTCCCTTCAATGCGTCGCCTATCACAGAAGAGGCTGTTATGTTGGTGTAAGTCTGCAGTATATAATTTAGAACTGTTTATACGTACAGATCAGGGTAATCTTTACCACATTCCGATTCATTCTGATGCACATTTGATATAGCAAGCCACTCAGTTGTGTCAAACTGCTACAGTCCAAGAATAAGGCTCACCATGACCTCCTCAGGTCAACTGGGAATAGCAGTAAATGCCAGTGATGCCCACATTCCAGGAATTAATTTCAAAAAAATTAATTGTGCCAGAAGTTGAATCTGCACAACCTGCAAGCTATCTGGAAATGTCTGACCCAGTAACTACTAATTCCCTGGGGACATGGGTTCAAATCCCACTACAGCAGCTGTTGGAATTTTAATTCAATTAGTTAAGCATTAGTTATGGGCATCACTGGCAAGGCCAGCATTTGTTGCCCATCCCTAATTGCCTTTGAATGGAGTGGCTTGCTAGGCCATTTCAGAGGGCAGTTAAGAGTCAACCACATTGCTGTGGGTCTGGAGTCACATGTAGGCCAGACCAGGTATGGACAGCAGATTTCCTTCCCTGAACCAGATGGGTCTTTACGACAATCAATGCTAGTTTCACGGCACCGTTACTGACACTAGCTTTCAATTCAAGATTTTTTAATTAAGTAGTTGAATTTATTAATTAATTGCATTTAAATTCCACCAGCTGCTGTGGTATTTGAACCCATGGGCCTTTGGATTACCAGTTCAGTGACATAAAAACTATGCTACCATCTCCCCCTTATGTGGCACAGTATCTAATTTTGCTTTGTAAGACATCTCTGGAGTACCTTGGGATGTTTTATTATATTAAAGACAGTATATAAAATTAAGTTGCTGTAACTAGAATGCAACAGCCTAAAATTTTGAGGAATGCATAAAAGAACTTTGCTTCTTAGTGGAAATTTTGAGTCCACCATTATAAATGTGAGAGAAAAGCGGGAGGATGGAAAGTTGAACAGGTATTATAAGTGTCTTTTAATAGTGTACCTACCTGGATAAAGTGACAGAATCTATCAAATATGTTATCCAAATCAAGTGTAAAATTAAGTGAAGAAATCTAAAACTCTCAAATTTGTATTTCTATTAATTAATGATGAGGACTAAATATTTAAAGGCTTATTTTCTGTAAGGGATATTTGTGCATATCAAAATAATTAATTGTGGCACCATGAATGGTAGAACTTATTTGGAAATATCCAGTCGCTGGAACTAAAATGCAAAAGGAGAACATTTGGTGCATCATGCATGTGCCACTTTCCTGAAAGCTATCCACTTAGTCCCTTTCCTCATACCCATCAATCTTTTTCCCCAAGTCTTTATCCAGTTCCTTTTTAAAAAAAAAAAACGGTTATGGGTTTTGCTTCCATCATTGTTTCTGGTTGAGCATTTTATGGCCTAACAATCCATTAGGGTTTAATGCACTTGCTATCCTTTTCTTATGTACTGCCCAGTTACACTCTAGCAGTGCTCTTATATCTGCATTATTGATTTTCATTTCTGGTGATGTAACTGTAGTCTGCTGTCTTGTCCCTCTGCCTTGCAATAAAAATAGATGCCTAGGTTCTATAGTGAATGCTATAGATTGCAGTTGTTTTAATGGTTTTGTTCCCTGTAAAGATCAGTTATATTTGATAATGTGCTGTTTTTATGCCCCCAAGCAAAATGGTAACTAGATTTAAAAATACCATGTAATTTGTGTCTTTCTCCCTTACAGAAAACAAGATGGTGGACCGCTTAGCAAACAGTGAGGCAAATGCTCGACGCATTGGCATGGTTGAGAACTGTTTTGGAGCAGCTGGACAACCCCTGACTATTCCTGGTCGGGTACTCATAGGCGAGGGAGTTCTTACAAAGCTTTGTCGAAAGAAGCCGAAAGCCAGACAGTTTTTCTTGTTCAACGACATCCTTGTTTATGGTAATATTGTCATTCAAAAGAAAAAGTACAACAAGCAGCATATAATTCCATTGGAGAATGTTACAATTGATTCCATTGAAGATGATGGTGAGTTGCGTAATGGCTGGCTTATTAAGACTCCAACCAAATCCTTTGCAGTTTACGCTGCTACTGCCACTGAGAAATCGGAGTGGATGAATCATATTAACAAATGTGTCACCGATCTGTTGTCAAAAAGTGGGAAAGTACCCAGTAATGAGCATGCTGCAGTTTGGGTGCCTGATTCAGAAGCGAATATATGCATGCGTTGTCAGAAAGTCAAATTCACTCCAGTCAGCCGTCGACATCACTGCCGAAAATGTGGATTTGTTGTGTGTGGGCCTTGTTCAGAAAAACGTTTCCTCCTTCCCAGCCAGTCCTCCAAACCAGTACGTGTGTGTTCTTTCTGCTACGATCTGCTCTCTACTGGTCAGCTGACTGCAACTCTGCCAAATCGTTCTGAGTTTTACCGTGGCTCCCTCCAATCCCCTAGAAATTTGTCTGATGAAGATGATGATGATGACAGCAGTGATTAAAAAGTGAAATGTCAGCTTTGGTATTTAAATAATTAGAGTAAAACTTCAAATGAACTGCTTTTGAGATGTGTTAACTTCTCACATACTTCCTCCTTTGACAGTTAGCCATAAACTATACCTGCAAACCTTAATACAAAACTTGTGCCTAAATTTTGGATATACTAATGGCTTCTACTCCATCTCTTCTGCTGGGACATAATGCTGACTGAAAAATATCATTCTTGGCTGATTGTAACCATTATCATTTTTAGTTACGTGATCTACTTCCTGGCAGCACAAAAAAAAACTTAATGCCCTCCATTTACATTATTCTGTGTGTTCTCCCAAATATTTAGAATGCAAAACCTTCTTAGTTACTGCAAAGTGCTCAAAATGTTAATGTTATGAGAAATACTTTGGGAACAACAATGTTGATTTAAAAGGGGGGGGATGTATGGTCAGATTTAGCCAGGCACACCATTAGATACACCTTACTGTCAAATTTTAAAATTGAACAGAACTAAAGGAGTGAGCTAAACAAATGCTGGAAAGTCTAATTTTACATTGCACTTCTAGATTGGGAGCTTTAGTGAGGCATACTTCCTCTCCACAATCGCTGTCATGCCCCCAATATCTTGTTTAATCTCAGACAATAAAACCACATTTTGGGGTGCTCTCCCACAAGTGGTAGGATGTAGGTTTGCAGTCCGTTTAGTAAACAAGTCTGAAGCCATTCTATAAAATGTATAGAGCTTACTAAAGATTGCCATAAAATCAAGATTATTTTGGGAAATGTTGAGATTTTTTCAGATTAAATCTCACCTTAACATCAGTATTTATGAAGCAATTTTCCAGACCCTTTTTTAATTAAATACCTTCTATGAATAGAGTTTCTTGAGTACAAATCAAATAGTATAATACTCCTGACTACCAAGGTCACTTCCAATCTCCCCGCGACCACCACCCCCAAATTCTTAAATCTTGTTGGCTAGACATTGACATCTTATTTACAGAAAATATATGGAAACAAACAAGTCTCTAATCAAAAGCAAAATGCTTCGGATGCTTCTAATCTGAAATTAAAATAGAAACTGCTAGAAATACTCAGCATGTTGGACAGTTCTGTGAAGACAGTAATAGTTGATGTTTCAGGTCGATGATTTTCGTCAGAATTCTTTTATCACTTCGTTGATTCATATGCCTTGCTCTATTGTGTGGCACTTACTAATGCCCTTTTTATATTGTAATACGCAAAAATCATTACATTTACACTAATCACAATTCGTAGCAGCTTGGCTGTGATTTTCAAACTTGGTGCTCCTGCCAGAGCAGGCAAATATGAATTAATTGTGCCCCGTTGAATTCTATGGAATAACACCATTACCTCATTATACGAACTAACTGGAAAACGAGATTGGAGAAATTGTAATTTTATTGATTTCTCCGATGGTCAAGCACAAACCATTTGTCAGTATATGGCCGATACCATCTTTGCTAATTGGAAACTGAATTGCATGGCAAGTTTGGAGTACTGTGATTTCTAATTACCTGTATGATGGCAGCATTCTTGAACTAGTGGGGCCTAGAGTTTCTCTACCATACTTCATAGTAAAACTGAAGCAAGACCAAATACCATGTTTGATTTGTTTTCTGTGGAATATTAAATTTGTCAAAACCTGGCATTTTAAAAAAATGTAGCAAGTCTGTTTAGTTACTGAAATGCTTTTTTAGTTGGATTAAACTAGGGATGGTTTTGAAAGCCTCAAGGATTGTGCTTAAAACATTGAGCTGTAAGGTCATGAACAGAAACCTACATTCAGGTGTTCGTTTAGTATTCCCTAAGCAGTGAATAGACTTAGTTAGCTGAGAACGTTAAACAAATTCATGCATATGAGTAAGTTAGCAGGGGACGAGAGAGGGGGTAAACTGGAAATGAGAATTTCCTTATTGACCATGTAGTGCCTTGACATGACAGGAGTGTTGCAAGGAAAACAAACCCTTTGTACACTGGTAACATTTTTCAGGGAGTTTTATTTCTAATTGTGTAAATTGTTCTGTAGCAAGGGCATAGTCCTGTACAAAACTGTTTATCTTTCACTTTCCCTTTTGTAAACAAGAATCAATTATAATATTTTAAAAACCTAAATAAAACCTGTTGAATGGTGTCCTAACATTTGTAACACCAGCGACAGTGTAGGATGAAAGTTGATGAATATAATGTGTGCAGTAGAAAAATACAATCTTTGCTAGCTTCTTATGCATGTTTTAAAAACATCTATATGCAACAGCTAGCTTAATGATGTGAAACATTTGTAATAACAATCAGCAACATTGGCAGTCCTCCATTATTCTCCAAATGCCAATTTTAGAAAATAAGCTTGGTGTTTAGATGCTGTGTTTAGATGTCCAGTGCGCCTGGATAAACAGTAATTATCATCCACTGTGATATTGTGGTTCACGTTGTGGTGATATCAAAGGTGTAGTAACAAGTCACATATCTGTTGAGATCTTGTCTCATCCTTCTACCCACAGCTTTGACCAAACTTCATTTCTGGCCCACTGACAAACCACTTCTGTTTATACTGAAGTATAAATGGGGTTGATGGACAGTATTATGGGTTTCAAGCTGTAATTGCGACCTGTATTTCAAACTAAGGTGTTGAGAGGAAAAGAAACCTAACAGTTTACAAACAAATCCAAATTTTAAGCATGTGCAACATTTTTGCTGGAAAAGATGAGGAGCTCTGTTAAACTGGTATTTCTTTTTCATAGGTGTGGCTTTAGTTCCTTGTGTTCCTTTGCCATTATACCACTGGGCATAATGCCTCATGTTTTTACTGGAGGATGTTTTTCTGTTTGGCTGGTTAATTAGTAGTGGGCAGTAATACAAAATACCAATTGTTTTAATACTTAACTGCTCTTTCTGTCCTATTTTTATTTCTCTCTACTTAGTCAATGGTGTAGTGAAATGTTTTTTTTAAAAAGGAGCAGGAATTATAATTTTTTTTCCTTCACTTTGATACATACGTGAATGCAGTATTGATGAGTGATTGAGCTCCATTCGGCTGAATCTCCTAATTGTCTCACTGGATTTGAATTGCAGTTGCCTCAAATCGTGCTTATGTGCCCATGACCTGGTAAACGGTGCATAGACATCTGTAGGGAGTTTTTTAAATTATTGATCCAGTGAGCAAATCTGTTAAAGCTAACTGAGGTGACTCCTTATTCCCATCCACAGATATGAAAAAATACTTTTAAGCATCACATTCAGATTTACTGATAAACTCTTAAGTTTCATCATTGCTAATCAGCTACATTGCAAAATAGATATTTGATAGAGCTGCTACACTTGTGACTGACGTTATGTACTAAATGTCATACTTTGGCATGACTGCATGAGGTCACAGGGCAGCTGACGTTTTAAAAATTGCTTAGAATCCAGAGCATCAACTTTTCTCTTGGTTAAAGATTTTAATTGCTTATCAGGTGAATTCCATCGATTTGTGTCAGTATCTATAGAAAATCTGTAGTGCAGTTTTTCTGTGACCTTTCTTGTACATTCAGTCGTTGAAGTGGAGAGGAAACAACAAGCTTGCACTCGAGAAATTAATTAACAAAAATTAATACACCACATCCTGTTGGTGAGCTAGAAAGTCATGTTACTGCCGTGCCATCTATACTAAACTATTGCTAAGGTTTGCAGGAGTGAAATTGAGATCGAAAACCGAGGTTCGAAAATCTTATTTTCTTAAGCTATTTTTCTCAGGAAAAATCAGTGTACAAAGGGTACATAAATTTAAAAAGTGAGTTTGATTGCTGTCCTATCTTTTGGCTAGCATCTTACAGATATTCTGTATTGGAAAGGAACAACTTTTTTGCTTTACATTACAGTTCTTTTGTCAAGCTGTATCATTTTTGTATAATGTACTTTTTCAAATTTGGCACTTTATTTTGCTGACTGCAAGTATGTTGCTTCAATAAGAATCCTCCAAAAAATTATAAATGATAACCTCTTGTCATTCAAATTTTTCCTCGCATATGTAGAAGCTTGCACTATATTGCACTGAGTTGGAAGGTGTCGGTGAAATGTCTGAACTCTTCAGTACAATGAAATGTTTATTATCTACAGTTAATGATTATGGTGTTCATGCAAGCTGTTGCTTTTGAATTGTATATGTTGGTGTAGAATTCCTTCAGTTCTTCAAAGTCTCAGATGTAGATTTTTTTTGGTGTTGACTATTCTTGGTAATGTGTAAACTCTTCAACCTTTTTGAAAGGGCTCAGTACTTTGTAACAGATCTATTTTGTTACGCAAATGTATTGCTTTGCTTCCTAAAATACTTTGTGGAGATCTGACACTAATAGAAAGTGATAAAGTGATGATTTAGCGCAGAGTGTGTAATAAACTACAACTAAAGTTGTCTTTAAAAAAAAAACTGTTCACAGCTTTATAATTGTTCAGTTTTGGATGCACATTTAGTCTTGAGATGTCAGTATTTCAAAGTGTACAGTTGTATTGACTATTAAAATGACTTCCTTGTAATCGGGCCATTTTCTATTCTGTAGGGAAAGTGGATCTCTGCACAAAATGTGCATAACCTGATTCATTTCCTTTTATTTTGTAACTTTTGGGAGACTTGTGGAAAAAGTCTCATGATTTGTCTTCAGAAAACTTTATTCCATATTAAGGGAAAAATTAAAGTTTTTTGTAATTATAAATTGTCATCTAAATGCAACAAACTGATCACTATTGTGTATTGGACTTGATGTAAAACGGCGAAGCATTTGTCATTCTATTTTGACCCTCACTAACATAAAACCATTTAAGTTTCACCAGAATGTACTCTTAATCTAATGGGTTTAATTTGGTCTGCTTTGATCAGTCATCACGCATGCTCTGTGCGTACAAGGTCATGCAAATCAATATTTCAAATGGGTACAAATTGGGCATAGCTTTAACATTATTGAGGGTCTCAAATTCACAACTGAGTTATTGGCAGACTAACAGTTCACTAATAGTGCAACATTTATCAACAAGTGACATTTACATATCAAAAGAAAATGCTGGAAATACTCCACAGTCAGGCAGCATCTGTGGAGAGAGGCAGAATTAACTTTGACGAAAGGTCACTTTCATACTTTGCTGATGGCAAGTATGTCGCTTCAATAAGAATCCTGCAAAGAATTATGAATGTGATAACTGGCAGTCAAGTTTTTCCTCGCATGTGTAGAAACTTGCACTGAATTGGAAAGTGTCGGTGAAATGTACTTTAATAGTAAAAACCTGAAACATTAACTCTTTCTTGCTCCATAGATGCTGCCTGACCTCCTGAGTATTACCAGCATTTTCTGTTTATTTCAGATATCTAACATAAAATGTGCTTCATAAAAGAGTGGCATTACACTGCTCTGTTAGGTTTCTGAAACATTCTTTACTCATCATACCTTTTATGTCATGACATTTTTAATACTGATATGAAACCACTTGGGTCTAGTTTACACTTACCACAAATTTGGGTAGGTAACATTGCACATCAAATACTTGATTGTGACTTATTTCCGAGCCAATCACGAAGCGTAAATCAAGGCATAAAGTTTCTAGTGTACAGACATAAGCTTTCAATATCAATAGTAACTGGTGTTAAAAATTTTCTTCCTTTGTTTCACAAATTTGGTATGTTATTTAAGTACACTTTGTACATGCTCTGATGCATATTCTCTTTGGAAAAATTGAAAGATGCAAATGCTTTGACTAAGTCTACAATAAAACTTCTGGGACATAATGAAATTGGGATGTTTTGGTTGCTTCAAAATTATATTCATTTTTCAAGAGCCAACTGCAAGCAAGAAATCCTCTAGGAATAGGATTTACATTACTAGTACAAACTAGGTAAAATAAACAACTTTTGGCATGATCGATTTAGATTTGCACCTGATTTCAAGCAAACTGGTAAAATGGTCAAAAGACTTTGCACCCAATTTACTTTGCCTATCCCTCAGATGGTACTTTTGCCCTTGGAAAAATGCTTGCTTAAGCAACCATGTGTCACTGCTATTTGAGAAAGTGGAACTTAGGAAAGGTTTTTGTTGGCAAGGTTGATTGATTCATTGAAGATAAGTGGCTGCTGCTGTTCTATCTAATCGATTGACATCATGGCAGACCTAAATGAAATATAATTCTTAAATGTCACTTGGTAATTATTGCATGGCAACAGAACTGTGCATAATCAGTGCTTCTGTATAAAGAGGTCGGCTTTGGTTGCAAAGGAAGCGGTCACGTATTAGAAAGCTCAAAGTTGTGTAATTTTTACCTAGTCATCGTGTGTACAGTCATCTGTCTTGGTAGAAACCGTGACTCTGGCATAGCAGTTGTGCTCTCTGGTTGCAATTTAAAAAAAAGTCTCAATTCAGCTGTCAAAAGTATTTTTGTCAGCTACAATCTTCAAAAAAAAAAATTAATATTCTCCCACTTTGTTCCTCTGTTTCTGAAAGCATGAACTCTGGGTTGGGGGTGGGCACAGTTCCTCCAATACCTCACCCAAGTAGAAAATGAACCCAGATGGTAAGTGTTGGCAGGCTATTTGATTATTGGTGCATCACTGCCAACTTGTCCCTAGGCAAACCTGACATTCACACAATTAAATGATTCCCAGAGCTATAAGTTTAGATTTGGATGATTTTTTATTTGAGTCAGTGAAAACAACCTAGGATTTGGATGTTTTTTCACTTGCTTGTCAGCATCAAGCATTTGCAGACTACATGCAAAATAAAACTCCACATGCACTTCTCATGGTTTTATGTAAAACCTCATGAGTGATTCCACAGTTCTAGTGAGATTACTATTCTCTCATTCATTCTTTTGGCTTGAGCTAGTCTGCAAATTTGGTACCAACACCTGGGAAGTTTTGAACCTCAGTTTTGAGTTGAGACAATGTATATGATCAAGGACATTAAAGCTATCTCGGAGAGGAAGATTTTTTGGTCAGATGGATTTTTAAAATATATTTTAGTGATGGTATTTGCAAATTGTTAGGCTACAGAATGACTAATATTTGAACACTTTTTGTTCTAAAATATTCAATTTGAGAGCATGACTGCTGTTTTGCCAACATTTCACATTTTCAAGGTCAAGCTAAACTGACTCCAGCTGCGCATTCTTCAGCTGCAGTTGGTCTGTTCATGGAATAGATGCATGATGAGGCTGTTGTGTTTGTCATTCCTGTTGAGTTAGTGCATTAGATCACCTTAAAAAGCTAATTTAATTGATTGACCGGCGCAGATACGGGCCAAGTGGCCTCTTTCTGTACCGTAAACTTATACATCAAATATGCTGAAGTACAGATACTGAAGTTGCGTTTTATAGTTGCTATTGTCCATATATTACTTTGTCAAAGTCACATTCTTTAACTGTGATTTGGATGCTGTGCTAGCAGCCTGTTTGACTGGAGGTATTACATCCAAGATTGATACTGTATGTTTACCAAACGTTTGGGCCTATCAGGAGCAGTAAACCTGGCTGATTTTTCTCCCCTCCCCAGAAGCTGAGAGCTAATTTGCAGCACCTTAATGCCATTCCAGCTGAGATTGCTGAAATAGACATAGCTGGAAGGTAGATCTTGAGGCCATCTGGTTTTTTATGGCAGATTACAAAACTAGGCCTATTAAATTACAAGATGGCAAGGGTGGGATTTACCTAACTCAAGTTTTAAAGTAGATTTTTTTTAAATTCAATTAATACTGAACAAATTTTAAAGTCTGAATGGAATGGTTTAAAAATTCAAACCAGAAATAGCCTATTGATTATAAGCAGTTGCCAGCAATATTTCAATACCTTATCTTCCTGCATTCTTGTTTCTCAAAAGAAACATATATAGTGGCACTGCAAGCAGTGCTTTCTTGCACAGAATTACATAGAATTAGAGAATGTTTAGCACAGAAATGGTCCACTCAGCCCAACCAGTCCACGCCAGCATTTGTGCCCCACTAAGGTCACCTCCCATCCTTACTCATCTAACTCTGTCAAGAAAATCCTTAATTCCCTTCTCCCTCCTGCTTATCAAGTATCACCTCCACATTCTCATCACACGCTGGGTAAATGCATTTGTTATGAATTCCCTATTTGATTTCTTGGTGACTATCTTATATTGATAGCCAATTGTTTTTCTCTTTCCCACAAGTGGAAGCATGCTGTGTCTCCTCTAATGAAAAACCTTTCATGATTTTAACGACCTAAATTAGGTCATCCCTCTGCCTTTTCAGGAGGAAAGAGACCCAGCCTGATTATCATTTCTTGATAAGTTCCTCTCAGTTTTGATATCATCCTTGTAAATGTTTGCACCCTCCCCAGTGTCTTTATATCATTTCTGTAATATGGCCAGCTAACTAAGGTTTGATACAGGTTTAGCATGACTGCCCTACATCCTTCTAGAAATAAACCCTTGTGATTGATTTGCTTTTTCTGTGTGACCTTCTTAACCTGTATCACTACTTTGTGTATTTGTACTCCCAGATTCTTTTGCCACAGCATCCCATTTAGATTATTTTCCAAGTAATGTGACCTTATCTTTCTTACCAAAATGTAATACCTCACACTTAAATATGTTGAAATTTATTTGCCAATTATATGTCTTTACTGCCAGTAATACTTCCTTCATTTTGATTTATTTAATTTGATTGTATTTATGCATCCTTTTTGCATTCTAATGGTGTTTGCTCTTTGATTACTGACCTATTGCAAGCAGCTTTGTTTTTTTAAAAAATTCTCAATGAGGCCCAGAAATTTGTGGACAGAAGGCTGAATGAAAGCTATTTTTCTCGCTTGGAAATTACACCAGACTGGGATTACTTACTGGCTTCTTCAATAACACCTTCCAAAGCTGTGACCTCTACCACGCAGAAGGGCAATGGCAACAAGCACATGGGAACACCACCTCAAAGTTCCCTTCCGAATTACACACCATCTTGACTTGCAAATACAGCATCGTTCCTTCAATGTCATTAGGTCAAAATCCTGGGACTCCCTACCGTACAGCACTGTGCGAATACTTTGGCCACATGGATTGCGATTCAAGAAGACTCATCACCACCTCGCAGGCAATTAGGGATGAGCAATAAATGCTGGTCTTGTCAGAGAGGTCCACACCCCATGAATACATTTTTTAAAAAGTATGGTAGTAATTGTCCAGTACTAAAGTCTTTTACTTAAAAATTGGACCTAACTGTGCATATGTAGTAGACTAAAGTTCAATACCTCAAGCTTGTTCATTCAAAGATTTTATTTTCATCCAATTTTGAACATTATATTAACCTATTTTTACACCTTCACTCCTATGTGTTTATGCACTAATTCCCCGAGGATGACATGTTCTGAGACCACCACCAAAATAGCTCTGCAACTAAGTCTCTGAAAAAGTGGGCTGGGAGGAACCAAGTACATGGTTCTTGCTTGGCATCTTCAACCACCACTTAGTTGAAATTAAGAACTTGACCATGTGGTGACTCATGGGGAATTAGCTTGCATCCTTTTACTTTGTGCACAACATGTTGGAGCTATGATCCACATCACCATCTCTGCTCCCAAATTTTGTGAAGTTTGTTTAAAGATGTAAAGCTGGTTGCATTTTCCTTGATTATTTACTGCTCTCACTTTAAATTGTTGGCTGATCTATGCATACAAACCAATGGCATAAAACTTGCCAGAGACTGCATTTAAGGTTCAGTTTGTCTGCTTGGAAGAAGTTAAATCTTATTAAATGGGATTAATTTCTATCAAATTTAAAAGAAAAATTGTTTAAAATTCCAAAACCCTAGTATGCCTTTTATGAGCATGCACTGCTGTTGAGTTAATGCATTTAACTTTCAATAGCCAAGTGGATTTTGTTAATTATATGATGGTATATATTACAACAAAAAACTGCTAAGGTATTAAGTGTCTAGGACAGTTCAGGAAAAAGATCTGTGATTCTGTGAAGGTTTTTGGTTAAGGTCCAGTGTTAAGAATAACTTGTACTTAATGTTGCAAGGCGCTTTACAAAAAGGGAAATGAAATGGATATCCAAGAAGCAAGAGGTTAGGAGGGTGACTGTTGAACGGACTGACTGGCCTACTCCTATGTTTCCTCAGTGGTGTAACATTTTATATACCCAGCCCATTTCCTGTGCCTTTTTAAAGACCTAATGTTTGTTCTAACTCCGGGCTTTGATACTTGTACCTTGTTCATCTTTAATGTAAATAGTTCCCACTACTGTTTGATCTGCTGTTTTCAACCAATTAATTTGGGCCAGTTTTCTTTTCATCCCACTAAAATTGGCAAATTTTTAATGCAACATCTTAATTTTGGACTGAAAATTAACTAATTTCAGTTTTGACCTAATTAGGTTACAGTGACTATTTCCAATGTTCTGTTTCCTTCAGTTTGCTTTCTTGGTCTGCTTTATTACCCAGAATCAGATCATTTTGCATGCATTCTCGTGCAGCAGCTGCCAGTAGAACTATCACAGACTTTTACAGTTGCTCGCAACAACTATCTTTAAAGTTGGCCAGATCAGGCACTTGGGGTGCCTTTTCCAGCTCATCTTGTTTGTACAGTGCTTTGTAGGCCTTCTCATGGCAATGAGAGATGGGCAATGAATGCATTGTCCACAAATAGAGTATTCCAGGGCCAATTCAGTAGCGCATATTGCACTTTTTAGTGCATTGTTTTATTTAAATAGAAACATAGAAAATAGGAGCAGGAGTAGGCCATTTGGCCCTTCGGGTCAGGTCTGCTCTGCCATTCAAAAAGATCATGGCTGATCGTCTAATTCAGTACCCTGTTCCTGCTTTCTCCCCATATTCCTTGATTCCTTTGGCATTAAGGAATATATTTAATGACTTGGCCTCTGCTGCCTTCTGCGATAGAGAATTCCACTAGTTCATCACCCTCTAACTGAAGAAATTTTTCCTCATCTCGCTTCTAAATGGCATACCTGTAGCCTGAGACTGTGACTCCCCAGCCATCGGGAACATCCTCCCTGCATCTAGCCTGTCTAGTCCTGTTAGAATTTTATAGGCTTCTATGGCATCCCTTCTCATTCTTCTAAGTTCTAGTGGATATAGGCCTAGTCGACCCAATCTCTCCTCATACATCAATCCTGCCATCCCAGGAATCAGCTTAGTAAATCTTCTTTGCACTCCCTCCATGGCAAGAACATCCTTTTTCAGATAAGGAGACCAAAACTGCACACAATACTCCAGATCTTTACATAGAGAGTGGTGGGTGCGTGGAATGCACTGCCAGCAGTGGTAGTAGAAGCAGATACATTAGGGACATTTAAGCGACTCTTGGATAGGTACATGGATGATAGTAGTATGAAGGGTATGTAGGTAGTTTGATCCAAGAGTAGGTTAAAGGTTCGGCACAACATCGTGGGCCGAAGGGCCTGTGCTGTTCTATGTGGTCTTAAGGCCCTGTATAACTGCAGTAAGCCATCCTTGCTCCTGTACTCAAATCCTTTTGCAATGAAGGCCAACGTACCATTCGCCTTCCTAACTGCTTGGTTTATGAGATTTCCAATATGTATTTAATAAAAAAAAAACTTTTAAGGACAAAGGAAAATAGTTTGAGATTAGGCAAACCTAATTGGAGAGTTTATATGCACATGGAAAAAAGTTGCCAAACCATTATCTCTTAACAAGTAGTGCAAATCAAGTAAAATATTTTAATTGTTACGAGTTGGTAAAAGAAGTGTCTATACTTAAAAATAACCCAGTTTAGAAGTAAACAGGGCCTTCTACACAAGTAAGGTGGAAGGCTTTGCCACTGAATGTCTTTATAGGGACCATGTAACAATGTCCCGAATTAGAGGAAGTAATTGGAACGGCACAGCAATAATGAGAAACACTTGTGCAGTGGAAAAGTCAAAACTGCACAGCAGAGAAATTCAGTAAATGCCACATTACAAAATCACATTACCGCTCAGGCGAGGACTTCAGCAAAAGGGAACCAGAGGTTTACAGCACAAAAATAAACCATTCAGCCGGCTGTGACAGCAATCCAAAATTTCTTTTCATGTCCTGCTGTCTCCCCCATAGCGTTGCATTCTGCTCTGCACGAAACAACTTCCGCATAAGAGATAGAGGGATAGAATTTCTACTTTGGGTGTAATGGGGGAAATTGCGCCTAAATTTGCAGTGATTAGGTTATAGTTCAAGTTTCTGAAAATTCATTTGCAAAATCATAAAATCTGTAGTGAGTCAGTGCAATCAGGCAGCATGATGGAATGTAACTGCTTTTTAAATTTAATTTTTATTAAAAAGTATGCCTTCATACATTTAAGTGGTAACCTGGTAGTTTTATTATTACAGCTTATATTTTATCACACATGAGTATTTTGAATAGTCTCCAATGAGTAAAGGGTAAGCTTTCAGTTTGGGAGTTGCTGTCAATCAAGCCTTGGCGAGTTTCTCCACAGTATACTCTGGATAGTACGCATTACAGCCGCAGTGCGCCAGGGCTGCCGATCGATCGTTTACAGAACTTTACTCCCTTTATACAAAAAAATAAAAAATGATATGATCCTTTGTTAATTTGGTCAGCAATCTGGGCCCGTAATATAACTTATCTGTACATCTTATTTGGGCCCGTGGAGTCTCCCAACAATTTATTTCGACAGTGTTAAAAGAACTGATGCATTAGAGCACAGGAACCAGGAACAAAGGAAATGAGCATCTCACTTGTAGCAGGTTGCCAAACATATCCAGGATTTAAAATATGGGGCTGCTTGATGTGCTCTTTAACCCTTTGACGTTAAAATCTGTGACTTTGAAAATAAGCGATGCCCTTCACAATGAAAGCAAATTTATCAATTTGATACGCGAGTCCTGAACTTGCGTTGGATGTGCCCATTTGTACATTACCAAGCACTTCAACCAAATTTGATAAATTTTGCAACAACGCCAGGAGGCTGTGAAAAGTGGTTTCTGCTTGCATTGCAATCAAGATGTATCTACATCGGGGTATAGTATTGACATTATAAACTTTTACAAACCACCTGTGATGTGTGCTTACTGCTGCCTGGGGAAGGCAAGCCAATAGTAACCAAAAATTTAAGTGATAAATGACATATCACAAATAGATAAAAATATATAGACTATGATATGAATTGTGACCAAACTCCTAAATACCACATTACTATCTGACATCAAGCTGTGAATAACTCAAAACTTTCTTGAAACTAAACATCAGCAACGCTTGAAAACATCTTGTTTAGTTCTTACCAGAAACTCGGTACACTAGCTTCCAATTATATCAACCTTTGCAACCATTTGTTCAGGTTGGACCTGGCAATCTGAAACTTCAATGTCCACTTTCACCTTGAGCTTCAAGCTATTCAGCGGGAGGAATTTTAATTTACCTGTATCAGCACGTGGGTTCAAGTATGGTTGGGGACAAGGTTAAAATGGCCAAAAATACATTCGTGTCCGAGAGCCAGCTTCAACATGCTGACTTCTTGGTTTCACTCGGGCGTGTTTGACTGGTTGCACGTAACCTCTCTAGAGAGACGGGTTAGCAATTTAAATCAAGCTTCCAATCAACGCACCTACATTCAAATTTAACACTGCATTCATGAGTTTCCAAGGCGAGAACAGAATGGCAATTCATGGGCTGATTAAAAGTTTGGCAAATAGTGCAATAAATACTCAGTGCTCATAGCTGCTTTCTTACCTATCACTGGGAAAAGGTTTGTTGAGAGTACTTGTGGTGAGAGGTTAAATTTGCACTTTGGCACTAATGAGAGTCAGGTCAGGATGGGTGGTATCTTGGCTGCCTTAGATTGGAGCTTGGACAAGGAGCAAGAAGAACATCAGCAGCAATGTCAGCCTGCAGTGGGGAGACTTGCAGGTGGTGAGTGGACAGGGGAGCAGCAGAAGGAATGAGCTCACAAGAGGCACTACCCACATAACAGGGTGTAGACCATGGTTGTCCAACATACGGCCTATGGACTCCAGAGGTTTCCATCCAGCCCACGGATGTAAACTGCCAGAATGTCAGGCACTTGGGTGGGCAGCTATAGGTTTGCTTGGACTCCGTTCCCACACAACAAGGCTGCACCCAGTGGATAGGTGGCGTTCAGTCTCTCGTTCTCTATTATCCACATTTATGGTAAGTGCACAGGTAGGAAATGGGGAGCAGAGAGGGGAGAGAAAGATAAAGATCACTCCTGACAGATGGACATCTATCCGGAACACTCTGCATCACTATATCAAGTGTGCAGCAGAGATTGAATACCTATGCAAACAAAAACAATACCAGGTATGTCAATAAGTCAGTGTTCAACATAGTGATGAGAAAGTAAGTCAATAAATTAGTCTTCTCATTTAAGGGCGGCGCAGTGGTTAGCACCGCAGCCTCACAGCTCCAGGGACCCGGGTTCGATTCCAGGTACTGCCTGTGTGGAGTTTGCAAGTTCTCCCTGTGTCTGCGTGGGTTTTCTCCGGGTGCTCCGGTTTCCTCCCACAAGCCAAAAGACTTGCAGGTTGATAGGTAAATTGGCCATTATAAATTGTCACTAGTGTAGGTAGGTGGTAGGGAAATATAGGGACAGGTGGGGATGTTTGGTAGGAATATGGGATTAGTGTAGGATTAGTATAAATGGGTGGTTGATGTTCGGCACAGACTCGGTGGGCCGAAGGGCCTGTTTCAGTGCTGTATCTCTAATCTAATCTTAAAGCTTCATCACAAAAATGCACATTTGTTGTTTTTGATTAGGAGTAAGATCAATTTTTAATGCCTTTATCTTTAAGAAATGTTCTCACCAGCCCCCTATGTAGGACAAAATTGTAATGTGCCCTGCCCCCTACCCTGCCCCACCTACGTGAAAAATTTGGACACCCCAGTGTAGAGGGAGAGGCTCCGGTTCCTTGCCTTTTCTGAAGTGCATTGCTTATGGACGCAAAGTTGGTTGCGTCAGGTTGCGACAGACACCTGCAGCCTCCTAGAAAAGCTGCTCTCTGCTGGACCTTTTGGACATGCATTATTAGTGGCTGTGAAAGTGACCACTGCCCTCAACCTTTTGCCTCTGGATCTTTCCAGGGTGCCACTAGAGACATAGCTAGGAGTTTCCAGTTGGCTGTCCACAAATGTATAAGACAGGTCACTGATGGGTTATTTACCAGAGTTGGCAATTATGTCAACTTTATCCATGATGCTGCCCGTCTGAATGAGTGGGTGCTTGGGTTTGTGTCTCTGGCTGGCTTCCCACAGGTGCAAGGCATCATTGACTGCACACACGTGGCAATCAGTGCACCAGCCAGATCAACCAGGAGGATTCGGAAATGGCAAGGGATTCTATTCCATCAATGTGCAACTGGTGTGCAACCACAAGAAAAGCTGTGCAGTGAATTCCTGGGGCACTGCCATAATACTTTCATCCTACGGCAGTCCAAACACTCTGATCTCTTTGGACCTGCAAAGAAACTGGAGGGATGGTTGCTAGGAGACATAGCATACTGGTGTAGTGGTAATGTCACTAGATCGGTAATCCAGAGCCCAGACTAATGCTCTGGGGACATGGGTTTGAATCCCACCACAGCAGATGGTGAAATCGGAATTCAATTCATTAAAAAAATCTGGTATTTTAAAAAAAAGCTAGTCTAATGGTGACCGTGAAACCATTGTCAATTGTTGTAAAAACTCATCTGGTTCACTAATGTCTTTTAGGGAGGGAAATCTGCCATCCTTACTTGGTCTGGCCTGCATGTGACTCCAGACCCACAGCAATGTGGTTGACTCTTAAAATGCCCTCTGAAATGACCTAACGAGGAACTCAGTTCAAGGGCAATTATGAAAGGGCAATAAATGCTGGCTTAGTCAGCGACGCCCACATCCCATAAAAATGAACAATAAAAAAGATATTGTTAGGACTGAGGCCGTTTATTCCAGTTCCACTTCTCCACAGGTCATAATTTTCCCACTTACCGATATAGTCAACCATATGCTCTATTTTTCCCAGAATAAAACACACCAACCAGGATTCTGTAATAAACAACAAAATTATCAGTTTATTATAAAACAATAATGAAGTAAAACATACTGTCATGCTAAACTCCCACCTGCCAAGAATGAGGCACATTAATTTTGTGATAAATATGATTTTAAACTGTTACTGGAGCGAAGAAATGACTTTTTAAACAGATCAGCCGTGGCTGGAAAATACATTTGCATATTAACAGATAGTGCTTGGAAGGACAAAGGACCATTCCCCGACACATTCAACCCACGATGGACCTTGATTACCAGGTATTGTATGTAACAGGAGCATTCTGGAGACTGCTAAGATGATACAATCCAAGACGTGGTCAGACCAGCTAGTCACATGACTAACCTGCTTGGCAACCTGGGTTTTCAAGTTGTACAAACAGTTTGAACTGAGAGTGTCTCTTTGCTCCTGGACTAAGAAGATCTCTCCTGTCTGCTCACATCTCTTTCTCACAAGCCTCTGAATCCACTGAAGACACATGAACGCCAAGAGAGATAAGTCTCCTACAGCGAACAAGGTCGACGAAGAATACTGAGCCCCAAAGAAAAGCAAGATCTACCTACAATCAAGGACTCTACAGTGAGCTCGAAGAACCGTAACAAAATTCTTCAGATATTGCTTCAAACTTTTCCACTTTATTTTTCTGCTGCTCTTTTATGTCTCTATTTGCATGTGTGTATCGCGTATAGAGTCATAGAGTTATACAGCACAGAAATAAGCCCTTCGGCCCACTCTATCCACGCCGGCCATCAAGCCTAGCTATTCTAATCCCATTTTCCAGCACAGGGCCTGTAGCCTTGAATGCTATGGCGTTTCAAGTGCTCATCTAAATACTACTTAAATGTGAGAGTTCCTGCCTCTACCACCCCTTCAGGCAGTGTGTTCCAGATTCCAATCAGCCTCTGTGTGAAAAAACATTTCCTCAAATTCCCTCTAAACCTCCTGCCCCTTACCTTAAATTTATGCCCCCTGGTTATTGGTACCTCTGCTAAGGGAAAAAAGTTTCTTCCTATCTACCCTATCTATGCCCCTCATAATTTTGTATACTTCAATCACGACTCGCCTCAGCCGTCTCTGTTCTAAGGAAAATAACCCCAGCCTATCCAGTCTCTCTTCATAGCTGAAATGCTCCAGCCCAGGCAGCATCCTGGTGAATCTCCTCTGCACCCTCTCCAGTGTAATCACATCCTTCCTATAGTGTGGCGACCAGAACGGTACACAGTACTCCAACTGTGGCCTAACTAGCGTTTTATACAGCTCCATCATAACCTCCCTGCTCTTATATTCTATGCCTTGGCTAATAAAGGCAGGTATCCCATATGCCTTCCTAACCACCTTAACTACCTGTGCTGCTGCCTTCAGTGATCTATGGACAAGTACACAAGGTCCCTCTGACCCTCTGTACTTTCTGTGGTCCTACCACCCATTGTTTGTTCTCTTGCCTTGTTAGTCCTCCCAAAATGCATCACCTCACACTTCTCAGGATTAAATTCCATTATCCACTGCTCTGCCCATCTTACCAGCCCATCTATATCGTCCTGTAGTTTAAGGCTTTCCTCCTCAATATTTACGACATCGCCAATTTTCGTGTCATCTGTGAACTTACAGATCATGCCTCGTATATTCACATCTAAATCATTAATGTACACGACAAACAGCAAGAGTCCCAGCACCGATCCCTGTGGTACACCACTGGTCACAGACTTCCAATCGCAAAAACAACCCTCAACCATCACCCTCTGTCCCCTGCCGCTAAGCCAATTTTGGATGTAATTTGCCAAATTGCCCTGGATCCCATGGGCTCTTACCTTCTTGACCAATCTCCTATACGGAACCTTATCAAAAGCCTTACTGAAGTCCATGTAGACTACATCAACTGCTTTACCCTCATCTATACACCTAGTCACCTCCTCGAAAAATTCAATCAAATTTGTTAGACATGATCTGCCCTGACAAAGCCATGCTGACTATTCTTGATTAATCCCTGCCTCTCCAAATGGAAATTAATCCTGTCCCTCAGAATTTTTTCCAATAGTTTCCCAATCACTGATGTTAGACTCACCGGCCTGTAATTACCTGGTTTATCCCTGCTACCCTTCTACAATAATGGTACCACATTTGCTGTCCTCCAGTCCTCTGGCACTTCTCCTGTGGCCAGAGAGGATTTGAAAATTTGTGTCAGAGCCCCTGCAATCTCCTCCCTTGCCTCACATAATAGCCTGGGATACATCTCATCTGGGCCTGAGGATTTATCCACTTTTAAGCCCGCTAATACCTTAGTTTTAGTTTTTTAGTTTTTAGTTTTAGAGATACAGCACTGAAACAGGCCCTTTGGCCCACTGAGTCTGTGCCGACCATCAACCACCCATTTATACTAATCCTACACTAATTCCATATTCCTACCACAACCCCACCTGTCCCTATATTTTCCTACCACCTACCTATACTAGGAGCAATTGCTAATGGCCAATTTACCTATCAACCTGCAAGTCTTTGGCATGTGGGAGGAAACTGGAGCACCTGGAGGAAACCCACGCAGACACAGGGAGAACTTGCAAACTCCACACAGGCAGTACCCAGAATTGAACCCGGGTCGCTGGAGCTGTGAGGCTGCGGTGCTAACCACTGTGCCGCCTCCTCCCTTTCAATGCTTATTTGTTCAAGTATATCACAATCCCCCTTCCTGACCTTTACAGCTACATCGTCCTTCTCCATAGTGAACACAGATGAAAAGTAATAATTCAAAACTTCGCCTACATCCTCTGGCTCCACACACAGATTGACACTTTGGTCCTTAATGGGCCCTACTCTTTCCCTGGTTATCCTTTTGCCCTTAATGTACTTATAAAATGCCTTGGGATTTTCCTTTATCTTGCTTGCCAGTTTTTTTCCATGCCCCCTCTTTGCTCTCCTAATTACTTTTTAAAATACCCCCCTACACTTTCTAAACACCTCTAGGGCCTCCGTCATTTTCAGCCCTCTGAATCTGCCATAAGCCTCCTTTTCTTTCTTTCTCCAATCCTCTATATCCCTTGACATCCAGGGTTCCCTGGATTTGTTGGTCCTACCCTTCACCTTTACAGCTTTATGGTCATTATCCCTGAAATGCTCCCTCAGTGACATTTCAACCATTTGTCCGGCTTCATTCTCTAAGATTAGATCTAGTACCGCCCCTTCTTTTGTAGGACGTTCTACGTGCTGGCTCAAAAAGCTCTCCTGGATGCACTTTAAGAATTCCGCCCCCTTTAAGCCTTTTGCACTAAGACTATCCCAGTTAATATTGGGGAAGTTGAAATCCCCTACTATTATTTCCTTATTATTTTTATACCTTTCTGAGATTTGCCTGCATATCTGCTCCTCTATCACTCCCTGACTGTTTGGAGGCCTGTAGTACACTCCCACCAAACTGATTGTCCCCTTTTTTTTAAAGTTCTACCCGTATGGCCTCATTTGAGGAACCTTCTAAGATATCATCCCTCCTTACTGCAGTAATTGACTCCTTGATCAATAGTGCAATACCACTTCCTCTTTTACACCCTCCCCTGTCAGGCCTGAAGATTCTATATCCTGGAATATTGAGCTGCCAGTTTGCCCTTCCCTCAACCATGTCTCTGTGATAGCAATATTATCATATTCCCATGTGTTAATTAGCGCCCTCAATTCATCTGCCTTACTTGTAAGACTCCTTGCATTAAAATAGATGCAATTGCATTATTCGCTTGTGCCGCAACAGTTCTAAATTTGCTTTGCTTTCCAGACTGACTGAGTTTCTCTTCTATATTTGGTTGTGCATCACCTCCTACTGTACCTCCACTGCCAAATTAGTTTACCCCCTTCCCAACAGCACTGGCAAACTTCCCTGAAAGGATGTTGATCCCGTTCCAGTTCAGGTTGAACCCTTCTGACTTATACTGGTCCCACCTTTGCCAGAAACAGACCCAGTGAACCAGGAAACTAAAACCCTCCCTCCTGCACCATGTCTTCAGCCACGCATTCATCTGCTCTATCCTCCTATTCCTAAACTCACTAGCACGTTGCAACCTTTGAGGTCCTGCTTTTTAATCTGCTACCTAGCTCCCTAAATTCTTGTTGCAGGACCTCATCCCTCTTTCTACCTATGTCATTGATACCATTGTGAACCACGACCTCTGACTGTTCACCCTCCCCTTCAGAATGTCTAGCAGCCGTTCCGTGACATCTTTGACCCTACCACCAGGGAGGCAACATACCATCCTGGAGTCACCTTTGTAGCCACAGAAACACCTATCTGTACCCCTTACAATAGAATCCCCTATCATTATAGCTCTTCCACTCTTTTTCCTCCCCTCTTGTGCAGCTGAGCCACCCGTTATGCCACAAACTTGGTTCTTGCTGCATTCCCCTGAGAAGCTATCTCCGCCAACAGGATTCAAAGCAGAAAATCTATTAGAGAGGAAGATGGACCCAGGGGACTCCTGCACTACCTGCCTAGTTCTTTTACACTGCCTCGCGCTCACCCATTTGCTTTCTGCCTGAGCAGTCTTTACCTGCAATGTGACCATCTCCCTGTACATGCTATCCAGGATGATCTCAGCCTCACGGATGCTCCACAGTGCCCCCAGCCGCCACTCCAGATCCACAACATGGATTTCGGGTAGCTGCAGCTGGAGACACTCCCTGCACACGTGTTCGCCTGGAAACTGGAAGTGTCCCTGTCTTCCCACATGGCACAGGAGGAGCACTCCATGCTGCTGAGCTGCCTTGCCATGACTTACCCTTAATCTACACCCATAAATTACTCAAAAATTAGAGATTATTTACCAATTAATTGCCACTTAAGGGCCTCCTCCCGCCACAGTTGCTATATTACCAGTGGCGGACCCTGGCAGCCTCCTTGTGGGTTTGGGGTGGGCCCTCCTGATCGTGCAGGGCCCATTCACCCAGCGGCACAAGATGCCCCTGCTGGAGCACCTCCTGCCGTCCTCTTGTTAGCCCGCCTTCCCCACCGCCTCGTCGGGGTCCAGCTGTTTATCCTGCCAAGGCCCCACCCACTTACCTCCATTCTGGGGCCTGATGCATCTTGCTGCTCCTGGCTGGCTGTAGTCCCAGCAGTGGCCATTGCTCTTCGTGGAGCTGTTTGGACTGAGGAGCTGCTGGGCCTCTGATTGGCCAGCAGCTCTTGGAGATGCCTCAGAGGGCCAGAAGCCCCGACCAAGACCAACTAAGGGCCTGGGCCACGCAAAATTGCTGCATGGCTTCCAGGTCCGGGGGAGGCGGGATCGCCCTCGACTTTTCAGCCAATGGGCAGGGCCTCTGCAACAATGTAAAATTCTGGCTAGTTATCATTTCAGGTCAACGACCCTTTTGTCAGGACACAGCTTTACTCTTCCTTTTGCTACCGCTGCTGTGTGGTATAAGTCCTGTGGCTTCAGCAGAGCTGAAGGAAGGCTGCTTAGATCCCTGCTCTGACTGCTGGGTTGCTCCTGGCCGATGACCTTTTATTTGTTTGTAGGATGTGGGCATCACTGGCTAGGCCAGCATTTATTGCCCTTGAACTAAGTAGCTTGCTAGGCCATTTCGGAGGGCATTTAAGATCCAATCACATTGCTGTGGGTCTGGAGTCACGTATAGGCCAGACCAGGTAAGGGCTGCAGATTTCCTTCCCAAAAGGGCATTAGTGAACCAAATGGGTTTTTACAACAATCAACAATGGTTTCATGGTTACCACTAGACTGGCTTTTTAATTCCAGATTTATTAATTGAATTCAAATTTAACCATCTGCCATGGTGGGATGTGAATCCATGCCCCCAGAGCATTAACCTGGGCTCTGGATTACTAGTCCAGTGACATGACCACTACGCCACCCCCTCACTGCCCATGGCTCCTCCACTAATTTTCCTCCCTGTTACGAGTGCTTCAATCTACACAACATGTCTTCAAATGGCCCAACTAGGATCATAAGATCACATGTAAAGAACTTTGTGTGGAAGGTTGGAAACTTCACCATTCTATGGCATCATGCCTTGCCATTCTTTGCTGCATCTGATTTCAATTTATGCACCTGCTACATGACATTTATGCAATGTAAGTGTAAAAATAACACAGATAGTAGGAAAGGATGAAAAACTTGACATAAATAGATGTCAAAAAATATCACTTGTTATCTGTTAACGACTTTGTTGCAATATTCCCCTTACAGCTTACTGTGTTACATAGATATTGATACAACACGTTACCAGTTATACTGGAATGCACATACTTCCTCAGTCTAATCTATTTTAAAATAAACATGCAATATTATCAGATTGAGAATGTACTAAAATAACAACATTGAAAAAATTTGGTGACTAATACAGATATCATTTAGTGTTGAAGGTCAGTAATGATTCTGGTAGTAAGTACTCTGAGTTCTGAAACTGTAGTAGTCCAAGGACTGAAATTTTATTAGTGTTTTGACCTAAGATTCATTTCAAGGTGAAGGAATACACACTTAGGATGATTAAAACACATGACGAATTAGAGTACAGAGGGTCCAACACTATGACCTGAATGTCTGCAGGGGCCAGTCAGGTCCTCTCAGTGTAAATCCACTTGGAGACAGCAGAAAGTCCCAGGGATTCAGATTCGCTGGGCCTTAGCCCAGCGAGTAAGTTTCAGTTGGCATCTATTTGAGGAAAAACCTCCATCTTCCCTAAAGATGACCAATCATGTCTGAGGGAGTGAGGCTGGGATGAAGGAGCTCCCAAGCCAGGAATTTCCTCAGTCTTGGCTTTTTTACTGCTGAGTCCTCTGAACTTCAGAATGCCCGTGGCATGCAGGCATTTTCAGCGCCAGATGTTGAGATCAGGACCCTAAACACCATCACCCCCTGCAAAACAATTTACATCAATGACAGTTTAATTGGCTCCTTGTAAAATAGGCTAATTGAGCATTAAAAAAAAACCTAATTGTACCTGTGATGCTAGTGGCTCACTAAGGTGCAATTCTTCCTGTCCTCTTCCCCATCCCCACCCCAACTTCTGGCCCAATATTTGCCCATCGTGACATCCCCTGACCCCGGATATTTTTCCAGCGTCAGGAGTAGAGGTCACTGACATCTGCTTTGCCATACTTCTGGAATGAGGCCAGGGTTTTCAGCCTCTCGCATTTTTAAACACAAGCTTGAAACTAGACAAGAATGATTCATTCTTTAACGAGCTTTAAGGACCCAAACAAAAGAGTTTGAAGTTTCTATCTAGTTCCTAATAGGCATAAATCCGCAGCATACAACTGTGAATAATTCAGCAACTGAAGGTAGTATCTCATTCAAAGAAGAAATGGATTATTGGAGTGAGAAATGTTGTAATAGTACAGTAGGGAATGTTGTTTTGGTGTTCGGGATAAGGAGGACTATTGGGAAAAGTAGAGCTGACTTGGCAATGCTGGATGGTGACATTGCTGAAAATGGAAACTGTTCCAATCTCCAGAATGGACACTTAAGCACAAAGTTCAACCAGATTTAAAATGAAAAAATGTGTCACTGGTTCTAAGCTTATTTTTGGCTTTTATGTTACAGAAAGAGTTCTGAAGTATTCTATTATTTATAAATGTAAAAATTCAATGCATGGAAATGTACATTTTATATCCTATGAACAATGCCTTGACCAATACAAAGTACCGCAGATGTTGGAAAACTGAAATATGAACAGAAAATATGGCAAGACTCAGCAGATCAGGTAGGGAGAAAAAAACAGAGTTACTGGGCAGAATCTTACTGCCTTAGATTTTCATCAGCAGCTAGGACCATTTCCAGGTTCTGACCCTGATGATTTTTAATGTCTGCGCGGTCTTACCGGAGGCAGACAATTAAAAGATGTCGTCCAGGAGCTCTGTCCAATTGAGGATAGTGGGCGACCTGTGGGAGGACATAAAAGTCTGTAAAAAGCACATTACAAAACAGTTCAAAACAGCACCAAGTTGACAAGACAAAGAGTGCAAAGGAGATCAGTTTCCTTCAATACAGGAGTGAGTTGCCTCACAACCATTCCATTTCATTTTACATACCATGTACATTTTGCAGCAAACCCATATTTTCTGGATACACCCCGAGGGGTTTTCCATGGATCCAGCGCCTCAGTTCACCTTGGTGGGGGGGATCTTATACAGTGGTCTTTCCCCATTGAGCCTTTGCTGCGGCTGCCCCAAGCTTTAGTGCATCCCTCAGCACATAGTCCTGGACCTTGGAATGTGCCAGTCTGCAACATTCGGTCGTGGACAACTCTTTGCGCTCGAAGACCAGCAAGTTTCGGGCAGACCAAAGGGCGTCTTTCACCGAAATGATGGTCCTCCAGCAGCAGTTGATGTTTATCTTGGTGTGCGTCCCTGGGAACAGCCCGTAGAACACAGACTCCTGTGTTACAGAGCTGCTTGGGATGAACCTCAACAAAAACCACTGCATCTCTTTCCACACCTGCTTTGCGAAGACACATTCCAGAAGGAGGTGGGTAACAGCCACCTCGAGGGCAGTGTGCGGAGGGATGAGATTTCGGGCGTGCAGGAAGGATCTGACGGGGAGGGCTCTTCTCACCACCAGCCAAGCTACATCTTGGTGCTTGTTTGAAAGTTCTGGTGATGAAGCATTCTGCCAAATAACTTTGGCAGTCTGCTCGGGGAACCATCCAACAGGATCCACCATCTCCTTTTCACGTAGGGCCTTGAGGACATTCCGTGCAGAGGACTGCCTGATGGATTGGTGGTCAAAGGAGTTTTTCCGCAGAAACTTTTCCATGAAGGATAGGTGGTACGGCACAGTCCAACTGGATGGAGCGTTCCGCAATGTGACCAGGCCCATCCTTCGCAACACCGAGGACAGATAGAACCTCAGCACGTAGTGACACTTGGTGTTTGTGTACTGGAGATCTACGCACAACTTGATGCAACCACACACATCAGGATGAGGGCGACGTTGGATACATTTTTCCCGCCTTTATCCAGGGGTTTGAACATCGTGTCCCTCCGGACCCGGTCCATTTTGGATCTCCAGATGAAGCGGAAAATGTCTCGGGTGACCGCCACGGCGCAGGAGTGGGGTATGGGCCAGACTTGCGCCACGTACAGCAACAACGTGAGCGCCTCGCACCTGATGACCAGGTTCTTACCTGCAATGGAGAGAGATCGCTGCTTCCACATGCTCAGTTTGTGGTGTACCCTGGCTACTTGCTCCCTCCAAGTTTTAGTGCCATTCCGAACCATATCCCCAGCACCTTCAGGTAGTCTGACCCGACGGTGAAGGGGACAAAGGATCGGTCAGCCCAGTTCCCAAAGAACATGGCCATGGTTAACTTTGGCTCCCGAGGCCAGTTTGAACTGGTCGCAGATGCTCATCAGTCTGCGAATGGACAGCGGATCTGAGCAGAAGACGGCGACGTCATCCATGTACAGGGAGGTTTTAACCTGAGTGCCTCTGCTGCCTGGGATTGTCACCCCTCTTATGCTCGCATCCTTCCTAATAGACTCAGCAAAGGGTTCAATACAGCAAACAAACAAGACCGGGGAGAGAGGACAGCCCTGTCTGACTCCAGATTGGATCGGGAAACTTTCCGATTCCCACCCGTTGATTGAGACTGCCCTACTGATGTTTGTGTAGAGCAGTTTGATCCAATTGCAGATTCCCTCCCCAAACCCCATTTTGGAAAGCACGTCCATCATGTAGGTGTGCGATATCCTGTCAAAAGCCTTCTCCTGGTCCAGGCTGATGAGGCAGGTGACCACCCTCTTGTCCCGTACATAGGCGATCGTATCCCTGAGTAGCGCAAGCCTATCAGAGATCTTCCTGCCAGATACAGTGCAGGTCTGATCAGGGTGAATCACCAACTCCAGAGCAGACTTGACTCGACTGGCTATGACTTTTGACAGAATATTGTAGTCAACATTAAGCAGTGAGATGGGCAGCCAATTTCTGATTTCCGCCCTCTCCCCCTTCCGCTTGTAGATGAGGGTGATGATGCCTTTCCTCATGGATTCTGACATGCTGCTGGCTAGAAGCATACTCTCGTATACTTCCAGCAGGTTCGGGCCAACCCAGTCCCACAGGGCCGAATACAACTTAACCGGTAGGCCATCGCTTCCAGGAGTTTTACTCGTCTCGAAGGACTTGACGACCTTTGTCAGCTCGTCCAGAGTTAGCGGCTTGTCCAGTCTCTCCCTCATGCTGTCATCTAAGACCTCTGTTATAGATGACAGGAAGGACTGGGAGGCTCTGCTGTCTGTTGGCTTCACGTCATACAGCCCAGTATAAAAGGATTTGCTGATCCTTAGTATATCGGACTGCAAAGACGTAACAGAACCATCCTCTTCCTCAGGCTGCTGATAACGGAGCTCTCTGTGTGTACCTTTTGGAAGAAGTAACGCGAGCACGTCTCATCCTGCTCAATGGAGCGGAAGATGATCTTGGAGGCCTCCTTGGCAAAGAGCGAGGCCTGCTGGCTCTTCACCTCTTCGAGGTCCTCCTTGACCTCGACCCTCATCGACTGTAGCCGGAGCAGATTTTGCATACTTTTCTGGAGTCGGGACATTTCCCTCTGTCTCTCTCTCTCGTCCTCTGAACACCTTTGAAGATAAAGAACCTCTTGATGTTCTCCTTGATCGCCTCCCACCAGTGAACTGGAGACTCAAAGAGGGGTTTCACGGTTCTCCAACCTTTGTAATCCCTTTTGAGTTTTTCAACGTTCTCTGGGGTTAGCAGTGTAGCATTGAGCTTCCATGTCCCCCTGCCAACCCGCTGGTCGTCCTGTAAGTGACAGTCGGCCAGTAAGAGGCAATGGTCGGAGAAGAACATCGGCTTGACGTCGATGGATCTGACTGGGACAGCATGGGACACAAACAGGAAGTCAATTCTGGAATGGGCAGACCCGTCCGATCTTGACCATGTGTATCTGCGCTGCGCTCTGTCTGCAGGTTTGCTGAAGACGTCGTGCAGTTTGGCATCTTTTACTGTTTCCATTTGGAATCTGGGCGTGGCGTCCAGTTTTCTGTCATCTCTGCCGGATTGTCCAGCTGCATCGATGATGCAGTTGACGTCACCGCCTAGAATGACCGGCCTGGATGTTGCCAGCAGCAGTGGGAGCTGCTGGAAGACGGTCAGCTGCTCGCTGCTTTGAACCGGGCGTACACGTTGATTAACCGGAGCGGAGCATTGTTGTACATTACACCTGCTACGAGGAGGCGACCGCCCACCTCCTCCTTAACTTCGGAGGTGGTGAAGTTGCCTCCCCACAGCAGAATACCCAGGCCGGAGGAACGGGAATCATTTCCCCCTGACCAAATCGATGGCCCGTGGGACCACCATCGTGACCACTGCCTGTAGGTACTGAGGTGTGGTATTCCACACTCCTGCAGAAACAGTAGGTTGGCTTTGACATTGGTGAGGTAGTTCAAGGTTGAAACACATCGTGTAGTGGATTTAATGCTATGCACGTTAATTGAAGTAATCTTTATACTCATTTTTAAGTTAGTTGTTGCTTCCCACACCATTTGTCCTTGCTATTCCCAGTCCTTCGGTATGTTCCTGCATACCCATAGTGTACGCAAGCTGTTTCATGTTTGTTGGGCTCAGAAACCCCTCCTGGTTTCTCTTGCAGGGTTTGTTCCACTGGGTGGACATCGGGGGTGGGGGGTGGGTGTGGGTCTTGTAGGCAGCAAGGCTTGGGCTGTCCTCTGCTGTTGGTGTCTTTCCCCTCTGTTCCTCCTCGAAAACATCACTGCTCCCGGCTTCCTGGAGCTAGGGTGGGCCCGTTGCTTCTTTGTTCTCGGTGTCCTGGAGCTGGTATGTGCTGGCTGTGTCGCTAGGTTTGGCGTTTTGGGTTTGATGCACGCCGGGCCCATCACAGCTTCCAGTGCCCCGGAGCTGGGGGGCTTTATCTTCCAGCTCCTTTGAGTTCTGCTGCTTCTTTTGTAGGTGCCGTCGTTCCGGCCCTTCCTCATCCAGTGAAGAGGAGCTGCTCTGGTCTGATTCAGACAGTAGCCTCCTCTTGCCACTTGTTTGGGTGGTGACCTGTACCTTTTTTGGAGATTTTTTCTTTCTGGTTTTCCTTTGTACCACTTACTACTGACCTGTTTGTCCATCTGCTGCCTCCTCCTCCATTGATTCTGTCTGTAGAGGAGGGGTTTCTGGGCACAGGGTAGGTGTTGGGTCACTGGTTTCAGCTGCTTCCCCTTTCTTCTCCATCTCAGGTAGACTTTCCTCGCTGCGGAAAGGGTTGCTTGTCTGCTCCCCAGCACCAGACGCATTCGCCATTCCTTCTCCCGGCCTTTCCTTGGACCTTGCCGCCTGAGCATAACTGAGGCAGCGTTTGGGCCAGGTTTTGTAGAGGTGGCCTGCCGCACCGCACAGATTGCAACGTGTACTCTGCTTACAGTCCTTGGTCTAATGGCCTTCCTTCTTGCAGTTCTTGCAGACGACTGTGCTGCAGTTGGCTGCCACATGACCAAATCTGCCACAGGTGCGACAAACTCTGGGCTGCTCCGCATAAACCAAGAAGTCTTGACTTCCCCGATAGCGAAGCTGGAGGGAGGATGGATGATGGCTCCATTGGCATCGACCTTTAAGGTCACCTTGACCTGCCGCTTGCTGGTCCAAATCCCAAATGGGTCCTTGACATCAGTGCTGCTGCCGGCCACCTCGACGTACCTGGCGAGAAAGGTGAGTACATCCACAGCAGGAACATGGGGATTATAGAGGTGAATTGTCACCACCTGGTCACGTTGTGACGGAAGCGTGAAGAGTGGCTCTGCTTTGAGGATGGACAGCAGCGCCTGGTTTCCCTTCTCCTGGAACACCTTCAGAAACTTGATGCATCCCGCCACATTCTTGAAAGGCACGTTGAAATATCCACTGCTGGGGAAGTCCTGCAGGCAGAAGATGTCCGTAGCTTGGAATCTACAGCCATCAGTAAGGATTTTCTTGATGAAGAAGGTACAGTCAACTGCTGCATCTCCTTCCTTGTCCTTCATCACCACCTGAACGGTGTTACGCACTTCCTGGCCTGAAGCTCTAGAATTGGTTACAGCCATTTTACTCAAAACCTACCTAGAACAGGATCAAAGGCCACTGATCATAGTCTCTCTCCTGCCAGGTAAGTCTGCCAGGTGGGAGGACCAATAGGAGCACCCGAGGGTCAGGTTGGCCGACAGCCTTACCAGGAGAGGTGGATGCTGATGCTGTAAGTGGGGGACCGAGAGGGCACCTTAAGATGGTGTCCTCTGAAGATTGCAAAAAAAGCTTAAACAGACTGTGACCACAGCTCCCAAGCCATCATTGTGGAGGCATAAGCCCTCCACAGGATGGCCTATGACCACAGCCATGGCCCACTGATCATTGTGGTTCCTGGGTGTGGGGGGTGGGGAGGTATGGGATCTTAAGGCCTTGCTGACCCCCTGGCCTTCTGCTGGGATGCCGCTCAAGGCATCTGCCAGGCCTCGGCCTCAGTGGGGGAGGGGGTCATCCACCGCTGGTAAGATCCCGGTGGCGTCACCAAACTTCCTCTAAGTGGGTCCTCAATTGTTGAAATTAGCTACCGCCACTGCTGGGTACTGCCGATGGCAGTATCGCCCCACCAGCGCAAGGTCACTTGGAAGTGGGAACGCGTTGGGGAGCCACCCTGACGGAATATTTTCTAAAACCCCGCAGCACCTCCAAAGCAGCCCCTGTGCCCAACATTTCAGATTGATAACATTTCGTCAGAACTGGAAAATACTACAGATGCAATAGGTTTTAAGCAAGAACAGAGGCAGGGAGAAGGGAGAGAGTAGGAAAGAACAAAAGGGAAAGTCTGTGATAGGGTGAAGCAGCTGTAATTAAATTACAATAGGGATGATGGTGCAAGGAAAAAGGAAATGGTAATGGGAAAAATAAAGAAACAAAAGATGAGTCTGGAGAAGGTAAAAATGGATTTAGCAGAATCATTATCAACAGCTGCTGTTTGGAAAAAAAGGGAGAAAAGATTATGATATGAAATTGTTGAACTCAATGTTCAGTCTGCAAGGCTTTAAAGTGCTTAATCAAAAGAGGAAGTGTTGTTCCTCCAGCTTCTGTTGAGCTTCATTGGAGGAGTGTGGGAGGGCAAACAGCAGTGCAGTCAGGGTAGGGGACGGAGAATTAAAATGACAGGTGACCGGAAGTTCAGGGTTAGGTTGTGGACTGAAAGGAGGAATTCTGCAAAGCAATCACCCAATCTGCAGAAATTGAAAACAAATTTAATGAAAGTTTCCTTATCAGGGTGAAAGCAGAAAGCGGCATCAATTTAGTCATCAATGTACCAGAAAAAGAGGTGAGGGCAGGAACCTAAGTAGGACCGGAACAAAGAGCGCTCTAATTATTGCTCTGCTGTCACTCCAAAGTAACATTTCATTAACTTTCCTTCTACTTTCTGCCCCACCTCATCTTCACATGGTCCATCTCCAACTTACTTAAAACCTGCGGCATCTGTAACATTTTCCATTTCTGACAAAAGAACATCAACCTAAAACATTAACTCTGTTTCTCTCTCCATAGATGCTGTCTGCCCTGCTGAGTATTTCTAGCATTTTCAGTTTATACCTTGAACATTGTTCCAGAAGAGGAAGTAGAGGTGGAAGCTGAATTGTGGTTTTTTTTATGTGCTGCCAAATGCATGTAACAGATAAGCTGTCGAACAAAACTGACACCAGAATTACATTTAAATTGCCATAGTAGATAGTAATAGCAATCATGCCATGTGTGAAAATGTCTTTATGATCCTTTGTCTAAGAAGGATATTGTTTGCTTGGTTAATTACCATGGAAAGAAAGAACGGAATACTTGCATCTATATAGTGTCTTTCATAACCTCAGGACATCTGAAAGCACTTTACTTTTGAAGTGTAGTCACTGTTGTAATGTAGTAAGACAGTTTGCAATGTTTACATTATGCACACAGTAATATTAAATGTATCATCCAATACTTTAGGAAATCTGAATTTTAATGTGATATTTTTATAATGGTAATGAAAAATTGAAAGTGTAAGGTCGGAAAACCTTTTGGCCACAGCTGCCAGAAAAATGTTTGAATTGCAGTCTCTTGCAGTATGAACTTTCCTAAATGACTTTCATAGCAGCTGTTTAAATTTGATTTTCTGGATTTACAATCCAGATTTCCTGTGGTGTCATCATGACGTTTACGTTCTTGAATCTCATTGAATCAGGCCATTTTTAACATTTGGTGCAAAACAGGCAGTTAGTGGGTGGAATCCCCCTCTCAGCTGTTATTGCTGCCGTGAGATCGGAACCATTTTGAGGCCCAGGCCTCGTTTGCATGGATCTGATGCGGTGCCTAGACCAAACCAGCAGAATGCAGTGGTTGGGAGGGCACGAAATTGTCCAGCTCTTGTGGAGAGTCGGCTGACAGTCCAGGCCTGGGGGTTGGGGTGGGTAGGGGAGTGTAGGGGCAGGTCGGTGATGGGGATTGGGAGGCCATCCAGGCAGCCGCGTACATGACAAAGATGGTTTTAGGCATTTTTGAGCAGCCTCAAGCGATGCCTTAGAGGACTATTAGTTAGGCCTTTTAAGGCCGATACAAATGAGCACAGATGTGCCTGAAATAGGCCACCTAACTAAAGGCCCCTACCAAGATAGCAGCAGCCAAAGTGTAAGTAGACGGAAATAAATAACTTGCATTTATATAGTGTCTCAGAATGTCCCAAAATGTACAACCAATGCAGTACTCTTAAGGTGTAGTCACTGTTAGAATGTAGGAAACATGCTAGCCAATTTGTGCACAGCAAGTTCCTTCAACAGTCATGAGATAAATGACAAGCTAATCTATTTTAATGATGCTGGTTGAAAAATTGGTATTGGAAGGACACTGGAGAGAACTCCCTGGAGTTCCTCTGTGAATACTGTCATGGGATCATTCGTGCCGTAAATGACTCTAGGTCTCTATCATCCTCCTAAGAAGGCAGACAGGGCCTCAGTTTAACTTCTCATCTGAAAGACAGCACTTCTGACAGTGCAGCTCCTCCTCAGAACTGTATTGACATGTCAGCCTTGATTATATACTCAGGTTTCTGGAGTGAGACTTGAAACCATGACCTTCTGACTCAGAGACAGAAGAGAGACCAGCAAGCAGGAAAATGATGAGACACCATTTTCAGGCTGTTACTGCCATATTTACATAGGGTGGCCACAGTGTAAATCGGCCTCATTTAATGTGTACCAATGCAAATTTTGCCTGAATTTCTGATATACAGTCAGACTGAGTGAAGCTTCCCACTCGCTGCATGAAGTCAGAAAATTACCTAATCTCTACTTAGAACTCTTATAGATCAACTATTGAAGCTGCTAAATCCAACTTGATAGGGCTAACTGCTAACTTCCTGACTCTCCAGCAACTGTTACATCTGGTCTCCAAAATTTTCCATACTCAAATCTCAAGGGTGTCAATAAAGAACCTTCCTCCAGCGCCCCTGTTAGGGCCAGGTGAGGAGGGGGTCTCAAGCTTCCCTTTCGCCCTTCCTCTCGTTTGACCGCAACAGGATTTATTAGTTTTTAAAAACAGTGGTTGTGCTTACCACCTCAGTGAGAGTTTTATCTTGTTTCTCTAATGTGATTGCAAAAGAACCAATCGGACAGGTTTTCTTGACTTTAAACAAGAAAGAGGTAAGTTTATTATACTGAACATTCTAACTAAATTTAAAATACTAACAATATGATACACATTCACATGCACATTCACACGAGAGTCACACACACACAAATAGATGACAAAGGGAAACACATTTGGTGGTTGGATTAAAGTCCAGAATAAGTGGAATTTAAATACAGTCTGTAAATCCAGTAGTCCTCGGCTGAACCTGTAGTCTTGAAGTACTTGCTGGTCAAAGTGCACTTTGGTTGGCTTCCTTTACTCGGAGTCTTCCTGAAGGTAGAATTGGTGGTTGATTCCCTTCCCCTGCTCGCTGGCTGCAGCGGTCCATAGATATGGAGGGTGTCCAGTCACGGCCGGTTCTTTCCTTGATATTTTCTGGGGAGAGAGAGAGAGGGAGGGAGACACAGGGAAGCAGCTGCCTGCTTCGTTGCTGAATTTTCAGTTATTGCCTGTCTGCTGTTGTGTGACAAAACTTCCAGTTCCTTCAGAGATGAGCAAGCAGTCACATGGTTCTATTCTTTGTTTTTAATGAGGTCCAAAGTATAAAACCCAAAACTCCTCTTTTGAGGAGGGGTGGGGGGGTTGCCAGTGTGCATCCCCTGGAGGGACGTCTCCACTTATGAATGCCTCAGGATGACTTTGAATGGCTTGCTAACGAGGATCATCTGGCTAATCTACTCAGTTAGGCAAAGCATTGTTCTGGCTGGGCCTCTTGTTCGACTCTTTGTCTCCAATCCAGTCTCCTGGTGTTTCAAATGTAAATTGCAGTGGCTATCTTGGCTGCTAGTTTTAAAAGTTAACTTGTAGGATTTTTTCCATTAAAAGTCTAAGGTAATTTTCCAACTGTTGAAATTAATATATCCCATTTAGCATATAGGGTTTTCCTGACACCCCACTCAATTTAACTGTTTTGACTAACATAAAGTTTTATTCCCACATTGTCTCTGCTCTCTGGACTCCAATAAAACCCTCTGGTATGGAAGATGTGTGCCTTTAAGCTTGCTGCTTCCTAGTACCATTTCTTCAATATTCCCAGTTCATCTTCTCCTTCTTGGATTTTGTTGTGTTTTCCAGTCATTAAAAGAGGTCATTTCTTCAGTAGTGTTACCTGTGGCTCAGTTGGTAGCACTCTTACCTCTAAATTACAAGGTTCTGGTTTCAAGTCCCACTCCAGGGCTGGAGCATAAAATCAAGGTTGACACTCAAGTGCATTGCTCAAGGAGTGCTGCACTGTAGAGGTGCTGTCTTTCAGGTGACATGTTAAATTGAGGGCTCTATCTGCCTGCTTGGGTGGATGTAAAATATCCCATGGCACTATTTTGAAGAAGACCAGGGGAGTTATCCCTGGTGTCTTGGCCAATATTTATCCCTCAATCAACATCACAAAAGACAGATTATCTGGTCATTATCATATTGCTGTATGTGGGAGCTTTCTGTGTACATACTGGCTGCCATGTTTCTGCATTACAACAGTGACTACACTTCAAGAGGTACTTCATTGACCGTAAAGCCCTTTGAGACGTCTGGTGGTTGTGAAAGGTGCTATACAAATGCAAGCCTTTCTTTTCTTTTTTCTTTACCCTTCTAGCTATTGCCTTATTGTTCTCACATCAGTACTTTCTGAAGCTATTAAAATTCTAGTTAACTGACAAACTGTGATGAAAATGAATATTGTCTCGTTTGGGTTTGGTAGCTGCTTCTTTAATTCCAGTCACAAATAGTTCCTGGAGCATTCTGCTTTTGTGGAATCCTAGCACTGGCTATTTTACAGGTCTCAGAGTCATTTGCATTTTGTGGGTGGGCTGTTCAATGGGGACTCTTCCTGAAGGGGGGGACAGAATTTTGCTGCAGCAGGCATTGAAAGCCTGTCATGAAGTATCATGTTTAGTAAATTCTCTGCTGCTTTGCAAAGGGTAAAAAAAAACTTTGTATATGTTGAAAAGAAAGTTGCCTAACCCTGTTCAATTGATTGCTTTGGCAATATAAATTTTAATAGGCTGATCCATCATCATAGTACCACTTGCACGCCAGGGATGAACATCATCACTTGTGCGCAATGGTTTTGAAGTGTAAATAACAGAAAATATATAACAATATAGATTTCCAAAATTTTCATAGTATAGCAATACACCTGCTTATGTATAAACAGATGTAAAGGCTGTCCTCTGTCACTTCCAATGGGAAATCTTGGTGGATTTCCTCCCAAGAAGGTTCTGCCTGCATCCCCCCAAGTTTTACCAGAACCTGGCATATCTTGAGCGGAAGGCAATGCAGTTTTTATTAACAAAATACATCCGTTCACATTCTTATACCATATTTGCTTTAATACAATGTTGCAGACTTATTTGTTACAGCCTCCAATAAGATAATTCAAACCTAAACATTGCTGTGTGATTGGTTCAGTCTGTATATGACAGATCCTTTAACTAGCCAAAGTACAGGAAGTCCTGTTAACTCTTCACCAGAGATATAAAGAGGGGGCAGTTGGAAAATCTTATGAGATGAGGCAGTTTGAAATTTCAGAGAAACAACCAAGCAATAGCAGTTTAATATTCCTAAAAAAAGGAGAAACACGATGCATTTTAAAAGTTATTTACAAATGATTAGTTTAGCTGGAGGTGACAGAAATGGTAGAGGACAATCCATTGAACATGGAGGCTTGTGGGGTAGAAGTTGTGGACAAGGGGATCTCTATTGGGGAGCTGGGGGAAGGAGTGAGAGTAGAAATGTATGAGATGGAATGGACGTGGTCGAGGGACCTGACAACCACGGTGGAAGGGAAACCTTGGTTGAGGAAAAAGGAAGACATATCGGAAGCACTGGCTTCAGAACAGATGCGATGGAGAAATTGGGAGAATGGAATGGAGTCCTTACAGGAAACAGGGTGGGAGCAAGTGTAGTCAAGGTAGCTATGGGAGTCAGTGGGCTTATAGTGCTTTTGTGGAATAAATTGGAGTTGGATACAATTGCGAAGGAATGAAATGTGGCTGTGATATCGACCTTTGGTAGATACCTGATCAAACACGAGAAGGGAAATAGAAAGCAACAGAGATGAACAAGGTAAAAGAGACAAATGGAAATCCCGTTGGAGAGAAGAGCAGAATTTATTCAAGGTGGGCATTCCTGGAAGAGAAGTGGCAGTGAATTAAACACTAATACAAAACCAAAATACTGTAGATGCTGGAAATCTAAAATAAAAACAGAAAATTCCGGAGATGCTTAGCAGGTCAGGCAGCATCTGTGGAGGGAGAGAAACAGAGTTAATGCTTCATGATAATGGGAAAAAGTTAGATATGTTACAGTTTTAAATACAGAAGCAGAGAAAAGGGAGGGGTAGGCATGAACAAAAGGGAGCTCTGAGAGGGTGGAAGGAGGTGAGATTAAATGACAAAAGGGATGATGGTGCAAGGAAAAAGCAGATGGTAAAAGAAAGAAAGATTTGCATTATATAGCACCTTTCATGATCACTGGACATCCCAAAGTGCTATACAGCTAGCAAAGTACTTTTGAAGTGTAGTCACTGTTTTTTCTTTGGACTCCTTGTCTCGAGAGACAATGGGTAAGCGTCTAGAGGTGGTCAGTGGTTTGTGAAGCAGCTCCTGGAGTGGCTATAAGGGCCAATTCTAGAGTGACAGACTTTTCCACAGGTGCCACAGATAAAATTGGTTGTCGGGGCTGTTACACAGTTGGCTCTCTCCTTGCGCTTGTCTTTTTTCCTGCCAACTGCTAGGTCTCTTCGACTCGCCCCACTTTAGCCCCGCCTTTATGGCTGCCCGCCAGCTCTGGCGATCGCTGGCAACTGACTCCCAAGACTTGTGGTCAATGTCCCAGGACTTCATGTCGCGTTTGCAGACGTCTTTAAAGTGGAGACATGGACAGCCGGTGGGTCTGATACCAGTGACGAGCTTGCTGTACAAAGCGTCCTTGGGGATCCTGCCATCTTCCATGCAGCTCACATGGCCAAGCCATCTCGAGCGCCGCTGGCTCAGTAGGGTGTATATGCTGGGGATGTTGGTCATCTCAAGAACTTCTGTGTTGGAGATACGGTCCTGGCACCAGATGTCAAGGATTCTCCGGAGGCAGCGAAGATAGAATGAGTTGAGACGTCGCTCTTGGCTGACATACGTTGTCCAGGCCTCGCTGCCATTGAGCAAGGTACTGAGGACACAGGCTTGAAACACTCGGACTTTTGTGTTCTGTGTCAGTGCACCATTTTCCCACACTCTCTTGGCCAGTCTGGACATAGCAGCGGACGCCTTTCCCTTGCGCTTGTTGATTTCTGCATCGAGAGACAGGTTACTGGTGATAGTTGAGCCTAGGCAGGTGAACTCTTGAACCACTTCCAGAACGTGATCGCCGATATTGATAGATGGAGCATTTCTGACGTCCTGTCCTGTGATGTTTGTTTTCTTGAGGCTGATGGTTAGGCCAAATTCGTTGCAGGCAGCTGCAATCCTGTCGATGAGTCTCTGCAGACACTCTTCAGTGTGAGATATTAATGCAGCATCATCAGCACCAGTCATCCATGACTGGTCACTGTTGTAATGTAGGAAATGTGGCAGCCAATTTGCACCTCGCAAGCTCCTACAAACAGCAATGTGATAATGACCAGATAATCTGTTTTTTATGATTTTGATTGAGGGATAAATATTGGCCAGAACACCAGGGATAACTCCCTTGCTTTTCTTTGAAATAGTGGCATGGGATCTTTTATGCCCAACTGAGAGGGAAGATGCAGGCTTGGTTTAACATTTTATTTTATTTTTTTTAATTTTAGAGATACAGCACTGAAACAGGCCCTTTGGCCCACCGAGTCTGTGCCGACCAACAACCACCCATTTATACTAACCCTACAGTAATCCCATATTCACTACCACCTACCTACACTAGGGGCAATTTACAATGGCCAATTTGCCTATCAACCTGCAAGTCTGTGGCTGCGGGAGGAAACTGGAGCACCCGGCGAAAACCCACGCGGTCACAGGCCGAACTTGCAAACTCTACACAGGCAGTACCCAGAATCGAACCTGGGTCCTTGGAGCTGTGAGGCTGCGGTGCTAACCACTGAACCACTATGCTGCCCCATCTCATCCAAAAGATGGCACCTCAAACAGCACAGCACTCTCTCAGTACTGCACTGGAGTATCGGCCTTGATTTTTGTGCTTAAGTCCTGGAGTGGAACTTGAACACACAACCTTAGGACTTACGGCTGAAAATGCTACCAATTGAACCACAATGGGACAAAAAAAGCAACAAAAGATGAGTTACCAACAGCTGCTGTCTGAAAAAATGAGGGTTGTTGTTCTGATCTGATATTGTTGAACTCAATGTTGAAGCTATAAAGAGCCTGAATGAAAGATGAAATGCTGTTCCTCAAGCTTCTGTAGCACATATCCTCAAGCACATCATTGTAGTGGCCTGTCATGGAGGTGTGCCTGTCACGAGGGCTGCTCTGCAGGTAATAAAAGTTAAGACTCTGAAACTCCAGGAGTTGAACTTCAAAAAGTGCGCAGCGCATGCGCGAGATGTGCACCGCGGAGCTGGCGCGATATTTTGCACAGTGGCTCATAAACATGGAGGGGCAGATCGCCCGCCCCCAATGATGTAGAGGGGGTAGGCACTTCGTCCCTGGCAACGACGCCCAGCGCCACTGCTGGCGCCATTCTTAAAAGGCTTCAAGCCCTGACAGGAAATTTTAATTTTTAAAGGGACAGGTTTCGCAAAAGATTAAAATAAAATTATACTCACACTTCCAATCCCCTCTCCCATCACCCCAATGAATAAACCATTTATTATTTGTCCTATCACCCAAAAAGTAAGTTTTCACTAACCACCATTCCCCCTGAACTTTATTCCCTTTGATGCTAAACCTCTTCCCACCAGCCCTGCAGCCAATCGCGTTGGTGTTTGCATTTTCCCCCACTGTCCTGAAAAATGTACTCCTCTCCCCTCCCCACCACTGTCACGCCAAATGGCTATCCGAAGGCGTTGGAATTCGGGAAGCTGGCCGAATATTGGCGTGGGATGGCCGCTGCTAAAAGGTAAGTCATTATTCATCACCTTAATGTAATTAACATATTTAAATAAAGTCTCCGTTGCCATGCGGTGCGGAGGCTGCCCCGAGGCCTCGCCACTGCTGGTAAAATGAGGCGGGACTTTCCCAGTGTCAAGGTCTGTGGCGGGCTTCTCCCGGAAGGATTTTCCGTGCCCCCGCCACGACCCACGACGTCGGGGGGCTTATAAAATTCAGCCCCTGGTCTCAGCAGGATTGAACAAGGAGGGAAGTATGGTGGAGTGCTGGAGTCTGGGCAATTTGTCATACACTATCATCCCTATGCTCACTGGCCTACATTGACTCTCAGTTGGTTAATGCTTCAAATTTAAAATGATTATCTTTGTGTTTAAATATCTTCACGGATGCACTCTTTCCTATCTGATTGAGTGTTGGCAGGCTATTTGACCATAGGGGTCATCACATCCCAGCCTGACATCTGCATTAATTCACTTTTTAATACCAGCTCGAGATCTGTAATATTATAAAATATGTTGTGAATTAATATATATTGTGATCTATATTCTTCTGTTTTTCTGTAATTTTGTCCAAACACAGAAGTTCCCAACAAGATACTGTGCAGATCGCATAATTAATACCACATTTAAAAACCTGTCTGTATTGTCTTTGGTGTTGTCTACCTCTGTGATCACCTCCAGTCTTAAAGCCCTTTGAGATATCCGCGTGCCGATAATTCTGGCATTCCCAATTTTAATTGCTTCACCATTGGTGGCTGTGCCTTCAGCTGCCAAGGCCTTAAACTCTGGAATGCCCTTCCTAAATCTTTTTGCTTCTCTACCTCTTTCCTCCTTTACGATGCTCCTTAAAATTTACCTCTTTGACCATGCTTTTGGCTATCTGCCCTAATATCTCCTATGTTCTCTGTTACAACCAGGTGAGAAATGTGTCTAGGGGCCTTTTACTGTTTTTACTTGGCCTTATTGTAACAGGGTTTAATTTTAAACACACTGTGTTTTGAGCTCCCCCTTTGTGAATCCTTGTTCACAGCTTTCCAATTATAAGGCAAAGAAATGAGCACATCAGGTTTTCTGTAGGTTTAAAGATGAAAAGTGAAATTTATTAAACCTTAAACTGAAACTCTAATACGGTTAACGCCTACGATGTGCCAATGCTAGCATGCACACGCGATACACGCATGCAAATAAGGACAGAAAAGAGCAGAAGAAAAATAAAATGGAGAACTTTGAGGCAGTCTCTTAAAGGGGGTTTCTTGTTACTGTTTCTGTGTTTCCAGCTCGCCGTAGAGTCCTTGATTGTAAGTAGTCTTGCTTTTCGTTGGAGCCCAGTATTCTTCTTAAACCTTGTTCACTGTAGGAGACTTTTCTCTCTTGGGGTTCATATGTCTTCAATGGTATCCGAAGCTGGTGAGAGCAAGATGAGAGCAGGCATGAGAGAGGTGTTCTCAGTCCAGAGAGAAGTGCTTTCTGAGTTCAAATTCCCTGTTGGAAGTTCAAATTTCAAAAAGCTCCAGAAGTCAATCAGTAATGAGACCAAACTGACCCAACCATATCTATTTGTGTTTTCGGCCATCTTAGCAGTTAACCTGGAATGTTAGCCTTTCCACCTTCAACGTCCGGTAATCAAAAGTCCATTGTGGATTAAATTGGAGCAGGGCATAGCTCCTTTGTCTTTTGAAGTATTTGTCTGTTGATATGCTAATGTCTCTCTCCAGCCAAAGTCTCCAATTGTTTTTTAAAACAAGTTCTTTCTTCGCCAACAATAGTTTAAAATCAATGTTCATGTGGCAAAATTAATTTTTCTCATCCTTGGCAGGCGGGCGGCTTGCCTGACAACTCAGTGTCAAATTTTGTTTGATAAGTGTTGCAAAGCACCTTGGGACATTCTATTACATTACAGGCATTATATAAATGCAAGTTGTTGTTGTTTTATTCAACCGTTTTTCTAACAAGGTGGGACCAATGATAAATTTGTGAAATGTGGATCAAGGCAGCAATCCTTTACTGATATCAGGCATTCTAGTGACTGCACTATCCTGTGACCTTGGATGAACATTTGACAGTGGCAGGGTATCTGGCATGGCAGCTGCACACTTTTCTGTACTACTTGCCTTACTTCAAAGCCTGTGATCAAAACCTTTGTGATCTCCCCTTATGCAGAGGAGCTCAATTCTGTCATCATCTTCGTTCATGGATACTCTGTTTTGAATTGATTCCCCAGTATTTTATGGTTTCTGTCACCAGATGTTTCATCTTTTAGTAAAACCGTTCTTCTGTGAGCTTTTTTTTGTACCTGTGCTAGGCATTTCCCTCTTAAAATTATAGATTGCTGGAATAGTCCAGCACAGAAGGAGGCCATTTGGCCCATTGCATATGTGCCAGCACTTTCAAAGAGCAATCCAGTTAGCTCCACTGCCCCCCACTCTTCCCTATAATTCTTGCAATTATTTTCTCTTTCAAGTATTTAACCAATTCCTTTTTGAAGGCTACTATTAAATCTATATCCACCAACCTATCAGGCAGTGGTGGAAATGGTAGAGTAGTGGTAATGTCACTGAACGGGAAATCCCAAGGCCCAGGCTAATGCCCTGGGGCACAGGTTCAAGTCCCACCATGGCAGCTTGTGGAATTTAAATTCAATTAATAAATTCAATTACTTAATTAATAAAAATCTGGAATTGAAAGCTAGCCTCAGTAATGGTGCCATGAAACTATCATTGATTGTTTTAAAAACCCACCTGGTTCATTAATGTCCTTTAGGGAAGGAAATTAGCCATCCTCACCAGGTCTGGCCTACACGTGACTCCAGAACCACCATGGTTGACTTTTAACTGTCCTCTGAAATAGCTTAGCAAGCCACTCAGTGTCAAGGGCAATAAAGGATGGGCAACAAATGCTGGCCTTGCCAGTGACACCCACATCCTATGGAATAATTTAAAAAATCCAAATCTGAGTTATTTATTGTATAAAAAGAAAGTTTTCCTCTTGTTGCCTCTGGTTCTTTTGCCAATCACCTTAAATCTGTACCCTCTGGTTATAGAACCATGGAACCACAGAAAGATTATGGCACAGAAGGAGGCTATTCAGTCTGTCGTGTCTGTGCCGGCCAAACAAACTAGCTGCTATCTAATTCCACCTTCCAGCACCTGATCCATAGCCTTGCAGGATACAGCACTTCAGGTGCATGTCCAGGTACCTTTTAAAAGAATTGAGGGTTTCTGCCCCCACCAGCATTCCGGCAGTGAATTCCAGACACCCATCACCCACTGGGTGAAAAATATTTTCCTCATGTCCCCTCTAATCCTTCTACCAATCACCTTAAATCTGTGTCCTGGTAATTGACCTCTCTGCTAGGGGAAACAGCTCCTTCCTGTTTACTCTATCTAGGCCCCTCATAATTTTGTACACCTCTATTAAGTCACCCCTCAGCCTCCTCTGTTCTAAGGAAAACAACCCTAGCCTATCCAATCTTTCGCCATAGCTGCAACTTTCAAGCCCTGGCAACTTTCTTGTAAATCTCCTCTGTGCTCTCTCCAGAGCAATTATGTCCTTCCTGTAATGTGATGACCAGAACTGTACACAATACTCCAGCTGTGACCTAACCAGTATTTTATACAATTCCAGCATTACATCCCTGCTTTTGAATTCTATACCTCAGCCGATAAAGGAAAGCATTCCATATGCCTTCTTCACCACTCTATCTACCCGTCCTGTCACCTTCAGGGACCTGTGGACATGCACTCCAAGGTCTCTCACTTCTTCTACCCCTCTCAATATCCTCCTGTTTATTGTGCATTCCCTCGCTTTATTTGCCCTTCCCAAATGCATTACCTCACACTTCTCTGGATTGAATTCCATGTGCCTCTTTTCCACCCACTCAACCAAACCATTGATATCTTTCTGCAGTCTACGGATATCCTCTTCACTATCAACTACACGGCCAATTTTTGTGTCATCAGCCAATTTCCCAATCATGCCTCCCACATTTAAGTCCCAATCACTAATATATACCACAAACAGCAAGGGACCCAGCACTGAGCTATGTGGGATGTCACTGGAAACAGCTTTCCATTCGCAAAAACATCTGTCGACTACCACCCTTTGTTTCCTATTCCTGAGCCAATTATGGATCCAACCTGCCATATTTCCCTATATCCCATGGGCTTTCATTTTACTGAATAGTCTGCCATGGGAGACCTTGTCAATTGCCTTACTAAAATCCATGTAGACCACATCCACTGCACTACCCTCAATTAAGTTAGTAAGACATGACCTTCTCCTAAAAAATCCATGCTGAGTATCCCTGATTAATCCATGCGTTTCTAAATGGTGGTTAATCCTGTCCCTTAGAATTACTTCTAACAATTTACGCACCACCGAGGTCAGACTGACTGGCATATAATTATTTGGCCTATCCCTCACACCCTTTTTAAACAATGGTACAATGTTTGCAGACCTCCAATCGTCTGGTACCTCGCCTGTATCTAGTGAGGAATTTGAAGATGATCCTCAGCATATCCGCTATTTCATCCCTGGCTTTCTTTAACAACCTGAGATGCAATCCATTTGGCCCTGGCGAGTTAAGGCACTTTCAAGGATGCCAGACCCTCTCGTACTTCCTCTCTCATTATGCTTATCGTATATATTTCACACTCCTCCTCTTTAACTACAATGTCTGCATCAACACTCTCCTTTGTGAAGACAGAGACAAAAACTCATTAAGAACCCTGCCCACATCTTCTGCATCCACGCATAAGTTCCCTTGCACATCTTTGATAGACCCTACCCTTTGCTTAGTTATCCTCTTGCTCTTAATGGACTAATAAAACATCTTTGGGTTTTCTTTGATTCTACCTGCCAATAATTTTTCATGTCCTCTCTTTTCTTTTCTAATTTCCTTTTTTACTTCATCCCTGCACTTTCTATACTCCTCTAGGCTTTCTAAAATATTAAGATTTTTGTGATCGTCATAAGCTTTCTTTTTCTGCTTTAACTTACCCTGTAACCTTCTAGATAACCAGGGGGCTCTAGCTTTGTCAGTACCACCCTTTATCTTTGTGGGGACATGCCTACACTGTGCCTGTAGTATCTCACTTTTGAATGCCTCCCACTGATTGGCCACTGATTTTCCTTCAAGTAGTTGTATCCAGTCTACTTTCACCAGGTCCCCTCTCACTTTTGTAAAATTTGCCTTCCCCCAATTTAGAACTTTTACTCCTTTTTTATCTTTGTCCTTTTCCATGATTATGCTAAAACTAACTATTATGGTCACTATCTCCAAAATGGTCACCCACTGTTACTTCATCCACTTGCCCAGCTTCATTACCGAAGACTAAATCTAGAATTGCGCCCTCTCTCGTTGGGCTTGTTACGAGCTGGCTAAAAAAGTTCTCTTGAATGCAGTTCAAGAATTTTGTCCCCTCTGTGCCCTTCACACTGTTTGTATCCCGTAGATACTGGGGTTGTTGAAATCCCCAACTGTTATTGCCGTATAGTTTTTGCACTCAGAAATCTGCCTACATATTTGTTGTTCTATCTCCCTCTCACTTTTTGGGGATCCATAGTACACTCGTAGTAGTGTGGTTGCCCGGTTTTTATTTCTGAGCTCCACCCATATGGCCTCATTTGATGATTCTTTTAACATATTATCCCTCCTCAAAGCTGTTATTGATTCTTTAACTTATAATGCTACACCCCTCCTTTTTTATCTCCCTCTTTATCCTTCCTGAAAACTTTATATCCAGGGATGTTGAGCTGCCATTCCTATCCCCTCTTTAAGCCAAATTTCCGTTATAGCAATGATATTGTGTCGCCATGTGTCTATCTGTGACCTCAGCTCATCAGTTTTATTTACTATACTCCTTGCATTTAAATAAATACTCTTTAACACTGCCATATTTCTGTGCTGCACACTTTTTAACCTTTGTTTCTTCTGTCTTTCAGAGTCACTCGCCAATTTTCTGCTTCCTGTTCCCTGCCCTGAAATTGTCCTATCTAAGACTGCGCTCAGGTTCCCATCCCCAGCTGAGCCACCCATGGTGCTCTGGTCATGACTCTCGCTGCACTCTCCAGAGGAACCCTCTCTCCCATTGGTACTCAGAACTGAATACTGGTTAGAAAGTGGGCTGCCCTCCGGGGACTCCTGCACTACCTGCCTTGACCTTCTTGTCTGTCTGGCAGCTACTCAGTCCCTCTTTGCCTGTGCTCTCTTAAGCTCTGGGGCGACTACCTCCTGAAACGTGCTATCCACGTAGTTCTCTGCCTTGCGGATGTGCCACAGTGACTCCAGCCGCCGCTAGACCCTTCAGCCATTGGAAACAGTTTCTTTTTATTTACTATATATAAATCCTTCATGATTTTAAACATCTCTATCAAACCGCATTCTCTGTCCTATAGAGAATAACCCCAGGTTCTCTAGTCTATCCACGTAATTGTAATCCCTCATCTAGTAAATTTCCTCTGTACCCTTTCCAAAGCCTTCATGTTGTTTCTAAAGTGTAGTGCCCAGAATTGGACACAATACTCCACTTTGGCCTGAACTTGTGATTTATATAAGTTTTGTGCAATTTCCTGTTTTTTGTACTTTATTTATAAAGCTCTGGATCTCATATGCTGTATTAACTGTTTTGTTAATCTGTTCTGCCGCCTTGCAAATGATCAACATACAGCCATTTATTTATATCTAAATATCAGAAATCCGGATCAATCTCTCTTTTTTCACAGGCTTAATTTGTAAACAGAGGAAAACAGAAATTTTGTGCATATTTTCAAAACATTTGGTCGTTGATAGATTTGAATCTGGAGGAGAATTGAACCCTTGATGTTCTCTACATTATAGTGCCATTCAAATTCAGATTATAAATTAAAATTGTTAGTGAAGGAATTGCATTTTTCTGTAACTGCTCAGAATTAGAACATTGTTTCACAAATGAGGAAGAAAATTATTCATTGCCACAATGAAAATGCTTAGATATGAAATTATGAAAGCACAAATTATTTTAAAGCATTTTTGAGTTTGTGTTTTATTTAATTGTAATTGTTAAGATTTTTATGCAAGGATATGCATATATATTTCTGTATTTACAGACATTTTTGCACTATGTAGTGCTGAAATTGCATTTATATTTCAAACAGAATAACAGAATTGAGTGACTGAAAAAAGGAGCGATATCAACAGAAATCTTAGCAATAAACAGAGTAAAAACAACCATTGAATTTCAGGGTTTCTGGGATAAGGCCCAAGTCATTGCTGTAAAAGCGATAAATGACCTATCACTACCTACTTCTAAAAATTATGTCATTAGGCAATTATCGAATACACAGAGGTAAGGTGCATTTCTTAAATAGAACTTAAAGGTGATTTTCTGCAAGTGAAACAATGAATATTGTAAACATGATAGAGCACAACCTGCCAAATTGGTGGGAATTAATGCTTAAGTTAATGTCTTTTGCATGAGCCAAATAGTTCCAAAGAGATAAGAGGATTTTCATTTGAATTGAGGATCCCTTGGAGATGCAATAACATTAATAATTATTTGAGTAGTGAAACTTTGGCATCCATATATTTGTACCCTGTCTAATTTCTACAATAGCTCAGCTAAGAATACGCTATGGAAATGTGCAAAATCTAGGCTCCTGTTCAAAAACATTTTTAAATGTTGTCAGCGACTTTGGGCTGGACTTTGCCATGAGCTTCGGGACCCTGATGTCAGATCAAATGGGGCTCACAAGCCTACGCTTGATGGCAGCAAGAACCGGTGGAGTAATCTTCCGGGAGGCAGCCTCCTAATTGGCTGCCTCCAAGCTCGCCATCCAATTAGAGAGCAGACAGCTCTGGAGCCTCGACAGCTCCATTGAGGAAAGAGGGCAATATTGAGGCAGGTCAGGGACATGAGGGCACCTCAATGTGGAAGCACCCTCGTTGGCCTGCACATCAGTCATCAAATAACAGGGATATAGACTAGTAGATCAATTGGGATTGAGGGGAAACCCCTCCACTGCATCGGTCTCGGCCATGATTGTGGCCTTGCATGAATGCAGTCCCCGTGGAAGTTTGTGGCATGGAGCTTCCGGCTCCACTGGGCCTCTGCCCTTCTGCAGAGAAGCCGCCTCCATGGAGATGGTGGCCTCCGCACACTGCGAGGAGGCTGCTCTGCTAGCAGCAAAATGCTATTGATACAGCAAAATTGCCCCTAATTGGAGTCTTGACTACTGTAATTGACTGCCCGCCTCTGTGGAATGGGCAGACAAGCTGCTTCCCAGCCCATCTCTGGGAAAGCTCCCTGGTGGCAGGAATGAGTCGGCAAGCTGTCCTGATGTGGCTTCCTGTTGTTTTCCTGTCCATCCCGCCTCCAAGCCGGCCATCCCAGGACTGGGAAAATTCAGCCATTTGTTTCAATTCGGTATTATTTGTACAGTTGTGAGTTTAATGACAAGCAGTGAAATTGCTCTGAATGTTAAATGAGGAAAACAACAAGTTTGTTGGCACATTTCTCCTTAGATATAATCGAAATGCAACACAATTACAGAATCAATGTGGTTGATTTAAATGTTAAACATCGGGGGTCATGGCAGGGGGAGCCCGGAAAATAACTTCTGGAGAGGCCCGCCATGGGCCTTGACATCAGGAAGGCCCCATTCCATATTACTGGTGGAAGCAAGGCCTCATGGTAGCCCTCCTGCTGCTCAGTGACGGAAGCTTAATTTAAATATTTCAACAAATGTTAATTAGTCCATAATTACTTAACTTGTCATGACGGCCGTCCCACACTGATATTCCGGCCACTTGCCGGAACTCCCGCGCCTTCGGATCTCTGTTCAGAGATCCGACGTGGCACACTGGTGGGGGGGGGGAGGAATGAAGTTTTCAGGGTGGTGGGGCGGGGGGTGGTTGGTGGTTGTGGAGGGGGTGGGGGGGGTAGAGGGGAAAACTCTTGCTATTGGTTGAGGGGATGGTGGGAAGGGGTTGAAGGTCAAAGTTAATAAAGTTCATAGGGGAAGTTTAAGATAGGAAGAATAGTTTTTTTGTGGCGTTTGGGGGAGGGGAAGAAGGCAACTAATAAACTGATTAGTCATGGGCAGGGGTTGGGAGAGGGGATTGGAACTTTGAATAAAATTTTAATTTTAATTTATAGAAAAACTGTCACTTTAAAAATGTAAATACTTCGGAAGGCCCTTTAAAAATAGTGGCAACACCTGCTTGATGGTGCCGGACACTGTTGCCAGGGATGGAGCGCCGGTCCCCTCTACGCCATCAGGGGCGGGTGTTCCTCCCCCTCCATGTATATGAGTTGCCGCGCTAAATACCGCGGTGGCTCTGCGCGGCAAATACTCCACGGGCGCCCCGTCAAGATCGGCGGCGAGCTGGGAAAAATCCAGTCCAATATGTACATGTTGTTTCGTGTTGTCGTCACTCTGGCAAATTATACCAGGTAGAGGTTTGTGTTATGACTGTTCTTGTTCTCCAAATTCTTAAATAGTTTGGATATGAGCTTAAAATGAATAAACCAAAATATGTTGATAATATCAGAATAGGGGAATGACAAACTGTAAGGATGAATACAGAAGTTAAAGAAGCAGGCAAGCATATGGTAAATGTAATTCAATACAGATAAATGTGAAGTGGTAAATCTTGGAAATGTTCCATGAGTAGTAAACTTCTCAAGTGGGGGAACAGGTATCAAGGAATATGCACATGCAGATGCTTAAAAGCTAGCTCTTGTGTGGAAAAAGGCAGAGAAAGGACAAATGATGCTAGAGGATGAAGAATTCTTACAAGAGATTGGTTCAGCTAAAGTTGGAGTATCAATTCTAGTTCTGGGCCTCCCAATATAGCAAAGATATTGGAGCCATGCAGTTGGTAAGAAGTGGACTTAAATTTCGATGAAGTACTAAAAGCATAAAAGTGGAGAAGAAAGAATGATAAGAAAGACAGTATAAAGATCTTGCATTTATATGGTATCTTTGACTTCAACAGGACCTCTCAAAATGATTCGCAGCCAATAAGTTACTTTTGAAATGTAGTCATTGTTGTTACACAGGGAAATATCAATTTATGCACAACAGGTCCCAGAAACAACAACTGGGATAAAAAACCTTTGTCAGAGTCTTGTTTTTTATTTCCTCGAAAATATTGTGTGTGCCTTTAAGACTGTAAAATAATCAATGCACCTTTAAAACGGAAAGTTCTGGAAACTCAGACTGCCAGTTGTATTCTGGTTGCCAAGCGACAGCAGCTGGAGAGAGGTCATGTGATTCAATGTTGTCGTTTGACTTTTTAAAAACTATCTGGCAGAGACTGGTTTTAAGCAGAGAGAGAGAGTTTTGAGACAATTTGAACTGAAGAAGCTGTGTTATTCCTCTCTCAAAATTCTACAAAGCTTCAAGCCAAATTAATTCCCTAAAAAAATAAGAAAAGCTTTTCTTTCTTAACAAATTATTGGTATTTGCTGTGTTTATCACTGAAGGGAACAGTTTAATGCTACAACAGCCGCAAGGCTGAATTTCTATCTTTGAAGGACTTTTTTTCCATTGGACTATTGTGAAGACATCAAGTGACCTTTGACTGTTCCTACATTGGAAGACTCCATTCGTCAGGAACGTAACTTGCAAAGATTTTATTTTTTTTTCCTCAACGGTACACTAATTAAAACCAAAATTACTGTTAATTTTAGTATATATATGCGAATGCGGGAGTTTGATTTTTAAATAAGAAGTTATAAGGTCTTCAGACATTGGTTTATCTTAATAGTGTTTAAGATTTTAGTTTTTAAAAAAATAAATAGTTAATTTGTTGTTATCTAAAGAAACCTGGTTTGGTCCGCTTCATTTGGGGGATGCTAGAGTGTTCAATTTGGCTGTTTTTCTGATTTGGAAAGCTTAAAGAAATATGCTGTGACCTGTGGAGCGATGGGACTGAATTAACAGTACGTTGCTCCCACCGTGGTCGTAACACCTCTTAATCTGTTTTGATGGTGATGTGGAAGGGATAAATATTGGACAGGCACAGAAAGAAATGTAACTGCTCTTATTCAAATAGTATTTTGGGTCTTTTTTACCATCACTTGAACAGACAATGGAGCCTCAGCTTTAGTCTGATCTGCAAGGTGACATCTTCGACAGTGCTGCTTTTCCTCAGTACTATATTGAAGTGATAGTTTAGATTATGCACTGATGTACTGGAGTGGGATTTGAAACCACAACTTTATAGCTGCAAACAGAGAGTTCTACCACTGAATCAAGCTACGATACTTCCTTGCAAAAGGTTATAGAATGTATTACCTTAAGTGGTGTTATGACTGAGGTGGGAGTAATTCAGTCCCACTACTCCACAGGCCACAGCATATTAGTAAAGTTTCTCACCTAGTGGAAAAATAGCTAAATTAATCACTTACTTTATCCCCAGAATAATGCACACCAGATCAGATTTCTTTAAACAACAAAATTAACTATTTATTAATAAATGATAATGAGATGAGTCTATATATATGAACGGATTTTATAACTCCTTAATCTTCCTAACCCTCATGATAACACATACATTCAATTATCAATGATTAACTGAGGAAAATGGAAATATGGTCTTTACAACAGTTTCTTAGGAATAATAAAATAACTGGGTTGTAACCTCTGGTAGTATTTTCTGATTCAGTGAGGTGTCCCAGAGTCAAACAGTCAGATGTCACTCGATGTCTGTCCAGGAGAAATGAATGAACAGTCTATGATGGGTAGGCGTTCAAGGTAGTTCATCTGCAGAAGGCGTCACACATATCTTTCAGCAGCAGGTTGTAGCAACAGGTCTATTTAAATTTTAAAGTTGCAGTTTAACAGTAGAAACTTCCTTGAGAGTTCAGGAACTTCCAAAAACACAAAAGTCAACAGGACTTGTGCTTAGCAAAGGAGCCTTCTCCACAGAGCACAGCAATTACAGAACTCGCTCTTCAGACAGGAATTCTTGAATGGAGGCAACAGCAACCTGCCCCACCTGAAAACACAGGCTTTCTTTCTCCAAAGCAGTGTTACTCCACAAAGTGAAGCAATCCATCTTTTCTCTGGGTCTCTTCCTCTTTGATACAGGAATTATTTTTCAAGAGAGACAGTTTTTGGGGCTGTATTCCTGGCCAGTTTCCAGTAGTAACTCTTTCAGCTGCTCACAGCCCCCGGTTCCTTCTTTCACTGCCAAAATGGAACTGCAAGTTTTTCTCAGTAGGAGTCATAAGATCGTCATAAAACCATCAGGTTGCTTGGATACAAATTGCCCTGCAGCCTGGACTCTTCAAACACTAAACTTCTGCAGTTATTGTCCACAGAGTTTTTTTTCAGTCTTAAAGGCACACAGACTACCTAATTTAAAAAAATGCTTATGACAGTGGCAATTGAAGCTGAGTTAATCACAAAACTCTGTGGAGAATTAAACAAAAACTTGCAGAAAACTATAAAAGGGTATGGTGAAATAGAAGGGAAATGGGATTAGAGTAGGTAATATCGATGTGTGAGATAATGCCAACCTAAGTGTAATGGGCTGAATGTGCTAAAACATCAATGACTCTTTTTAACAAGAAATTGCTTCAATTTGGTGCTCTATTGTACTCTGCTACATAGTGGTCATGTATCATGTAGCACTATGGTTCTGCCCTGAAGATTCCTGGTATAAGCTATGCTAAGGGGCTGAGGGAGCCAGTTGAGGGCAAACAATTCTTAAAAGAGACCATGAGGGGAGTCATTATCGATCATTGTCATGAAACTCTCTTGCCAGCCTAACAGGGGTCGGGCGAATGGTGTCTGAGGTAGGACAACCAGAGAAATGGAAAATGAAACTGCAGCATAATTTAGGCCTCACTTTAATGTCTGCTCAATAGTTGTCCAGTCATATCTAGCTAGTCTCCTAATGGGAGTAAAAGCATCTTCTTGAAGGTTAGTTCTAGTAGAACTACAGAGTGTGTGCTCCTCAAGTTGTATCTCTGTCTTTAAATAATTCATTTATTTCTTATTAAAGAGGGATCATGGGGTGCATTAAGTTTAAACCTAGAAAATGAAAAGTTGTTTTTTTCTCTAAACTGAGTTTGTTTTAAGTGCACTGCAGTCATGTGCTGATTTTGTTTCCATGGCAAGAGCCAACATCACTGGAGGAAACAATTTTTTAAAAACTTTATATTTGTTGTTTCTGTGTGACATTTCTTATGCACCTTAATTATGGCACATGTTAGCAGAGAAACTTGGTGTTTGACAGTATTATCTTCATCTCTTAAGTTTCTTTCCTAAATTTTTCAGCCTTCACTATAGAAACTCACACTAATACTGTCCCGTCATCACATGCAGAGATTTATATATTTACATTAATGTGGTATTTATCTATCTGGGTAAGGAAAATTCCATTTATTTAGTTTCCAGGAACTATCTAAATTTTACTGGCTATGGAGAGATCTCTTACAAATGATTTTCCAAATCCTTTCAGTGTACCCTTCCCCAATGCAACAGTGTAACCTTTTGTACAATGTAAGCAATGCCAGATGAGATTTTCTTGTCCATTGTCATACAAACCCCACTACCTGCCAAGAATGAGGCATATTAATTTTGTCATAAGAACATTGATTTTAAACTGTTACTGGAGCAAGCAAATGACTTGTTAAACAGATCAGCCATGGCTGGAAAAAACATTTGCATACTAACAGACTGTGCTTGGAGGGACAAAGGGGCTATTTCCTGTTTCAATTTAACCCACAATGATCTTTGAGCATTAGGTATTGTGTGTAAGAAGAGACATTCCAGGGTCGGCTAAGACAAAAGAATCCACAAACAGACGTGGTCAAACCAGCTAGTCACATGACTAACCTGCTTGGGTTTTTCTGAATTGTACAAAGAGTTTAAACTGAAAAAAGACTGTTTGCTCCTGGAGTGAGAAGACCTCTCCTGTCTGCTCCCATCTCTTTCTCACAAGCCTCTGGACCTACTGAGGACACATGAACTTCTAGAGAGAAAAGTCTCCAACATCGAACAAGGTTTAAGAAGAATACTGGGCCCCAACGAAAAGCAAGACTTACGTACAATCCAGGACTTTACAGCGAGCTCAAAAAACAGTAACCAAAACCACTTTCGGATATTGCCTCAAACTTTTCCACTTTATGTCTTCTGCTCTTTTCTATCTCTACCTGCATGTGTGTATTGCCTAAGCATACTAGCTTGGGCGTGTCGTGTATCCGTAGGCATTAACTGAACTAGAGTTTAAGTTTAATAAAGTTCAACCTTTATCTTTAAACCTAAGAATATCTGTTTGGCTAGTTTCTTTGCCTTATAATTGGAAGTTAGTGAACAAGAATTCACTAAGTGGGAGCTAAAAACACGGTGTGTTTAAAAATTATACCCTGTTACGATAAGACCTGGTGAAGGCTGAGAGGGAACCGTAGACTCCTTTCTTACCTAGTCAGAATAGAAATTTTGGGGCTACCATCCTGGATTTGACCCACAGACAAATGAGAGAAATTGGAAGGGGAAAGCCAAATTGTTCCCAATTAAAAAAGAGCAAGATTTCAATACAGGTTTTCTTGTGATTGTGTGTGCTTGAATACTAACATCTCTGCAACTGAAGCTAGTAGCTCCCCAGGCTAGGGCGAAATAACTTGGGATAAGTTAAAAGCACTGTCTATGGAGGAGTTGAGAAAAATGGCTGAGCAGTGTGGGATCACTGTCCATGCCATGGCTAGAAAGTTGGAACTCCTAAGACTAGTGGCTAACCATTTTTCCTTTGAATCTGAAGAAGCATAAACAGGGCTAGAAGCAGACTCCGACAGGATATTGTTAGCAAAGATACAATTGGAACAGAGGAAACCTGAATTTGAGGAAAGGGAAAAAGAGAGCGAGGCAAGAGAGGGAGAAAGAAAGAGCTTTTCAGAAGGAACGTGAAGAAAAAGAAAGACAGCTGACTGCTGGAAAGTAAAGGGAAAATCTGTAGGGTTAATCAGGGCACACCCTCTCAGTGAAGACAGGACCCTGATGGAAAGCACAGCAGAACAAGCTGTGGCTTTAACTGCAGTAAGAGTGAGACCCAGGAGGCTTACTACTGCAGGTACTGGAAAAATTAATAGGATTCCTGAAGGTTATCGGGTTTTGTGTTTGAAGGGAAAGTAACCCCATACCCCTTGAGTGGGGCAAGCAAGCCCATAGTAATTCTCAGGGACACAGGGGCCACTAGATCCCTTTTACTGCGAAAAGACCTGACCTTTCCCCCAGAGAGTGCAGTGAACACCAGAATGGTGGTGAATGTTATTGGAGGGCGGTGTATGCCTGTACCTGTGCACCGGGTGCACCAGAGTTGCTAACAGCATTTACAGGAATCTGCAGACATAAAGAGAGACCCTTAGGGGGCAGAGTAACTGTGAGGGTGATGCCTCAGCTAGTCGAAGTGCCACATGGGAGTGCAGTAGAGTCTGCACAAGTACCTGCAGGCAGGAGTGTCCCAAAGGAGATAGAAAAGGATCCTCCCCCACCATCAGAAAAAAAGAAAACCACCCATTCCCTGAAGTCAAAAGCCTTTGCATGACTCAGCAAAGCACTGAAAGATAGTTCAGGATAGACCCGCCCACTACTGACTCTCCGGAGCAAAACAAATTCCCATTTAGAGCTAATTACACCCCCCCCCCCCCCCCCACCAACCTTTGCAGACCTCAACAGAAACAAAGAGCCTAGGCAGTCATGGAAATGGGAAAACTGAAGAAAAACATCCCCAAAAAATCACAGGTTTATTGGGATGCCAAAAAGGGCAGTTTAAAACAACACTGCTACAAAGAAAAGACAGGCTGTAATAAGTCTTAGGACTTATGAATGAATGTGAATGACTGAGAGAGAGAGACGCATGCTTTTTCCTGTATCATGTCGAACAGTGAAAATCTTGTACCACATCTGTTTTTAAAACACTACAACATTACTACATTTTTGCATAGGAAAAATGCCAACTGTTGTTTCCCCAGAATGTTATAGAACAAGGTTCTGTGAAGCAAAGGACCGATACTTCCTGAAGATACCAGAACATGAGACAGGCCTGGGTGTGAGCTGCTGAAAAGTCAAGGCAGTACTCAAAATAATGTTGGATTAAATTACTCAACAGGATATATGCTATGGAAAGGGACAATATAGATTGTCCACTTGAAAGGAAACTGATTCCATGGACAGTACTGAGGCAGAAAACACTGAACATACATATATGCTTCATTAAAGTATTGTATCAGAACAGAAAGAAATAGTTTGCAAATTCAGTGAAAAAATTGTCTTTAAATTTGAAGTTTATTTTGGGTGGATGGAAATCACTGTTTCACACAAAAACAGTGCACTTGGCTTTTCAAATGGTCCTATTTGAGGGATTTGAATGAGACCTGCAAAAGCTGAACTTTATTTCCACTTTGACGTGCTTAAAATAACTAGCAGATAATAACGCAACTCGTTGAGGGTTTATCTTCCAAAAGCACAAAGTGCTGCTCTCAATTAATTAGTTCAATTTATGCGCACATACACAGTAAATGCTCTTTATAACCTCTTCATGAACTGTAGAAAAGCATGTTATAAATGGAGTATTTGAGACGTAGATTCTCTGAGTGAGGGAGCTATAAAAATACTTGTTATCTCAATGATCATATTAAGAGTATACTACCTGTAAGTAGAAGATTGGATCAATTTCAGTCCTATTGCAATATATAGTTGCAGAGTCGATATAGCCAGAAACAAGTTGTCAAATTTCAGAACTGTTGCCATAAATTTTATAGAATACTTCAAACTACAGTTTTCCCGAATGGTAAATCTTTTTTCCAACATGGGTACATAAATAGGTTTGTAAATAGAAAATGCTAACAATGGTAAATTATGTTTTGGACTTCTTGCATTCCAAATTCATACAAGTACCTTTATATAAATAATAACTTGAAAGAATTATAATTCAGGCTAATTTGTCAACTGTTGGAAGCACTGGAGAAAGTGGTGGGCTTGGAGCGGGGTGCAAATCAAACCGACCAATGATGCATCCCAAAGAACAAACAAAAGAACAAAGAACAATGAACAGTACAGCACAGGAACAGGCCATTCGGCCCTCCAAGCCTGTGCTGATCTTGATGCCTGTCTAAACTAAAACCTTCTGCACTTCCGGGGACCGTATCCCTCTATTCCCATCCTATTCATGTATTTGTCAAGATGCCTCTTAAACATCGTTATCCTTTGGGGGAGCTGGTTTGATCATGGCCTGATCCATTACACATTCAGGGAAACTGCAGGGATCCATCTCCTGCCACTGCCCTGTCTCTCTGACCTCCTGCAGTCTTTCTTTCACTTCTGGGTGTGGGGTGGGGGGGGTGGGGGGTACCACCTTCACCTCCGCCAGATCATTACCTAGGAGTAGGTCATCCCCGTCCACAGGCAAACTAGGGACAATCCCTACGGTCACTGGTCCTGAAACTATGTTGCACTTCAGGTGCACCTGGTGCACAGGTACAGGTATACACTGCCCTCCAATACCATTCACCACCATTCTGGTGTTCACTGCACTCTCTGGGGGAAAGGTCAGGTCTTTTCGCAGTAAAAGGGATCTAGTGGCCCCTGTGTCCCTGAGAATTACTATGGGCTTGCTTGCCCCACTCAAGGGGTATGGGGTTACTTTCCCTTCAAACACAAAACCCGATAACCTTCAGGAATCCTATTAATTTTTCCAGTACCTGCAGTAGTAAGCCTCCTGGGTCTCACTCTTACTGCAGTTAAAGCCACAGCTTGTTCTGCTGTGCTTTCCATCAGGGTCCTGTCTTCACTGAGAGGGTGTGCCCTGATTAACCCTACAGATTTTCCCTTTACTTTCCAGCAGTCAGCTTTTAGATGACTTGCCTTATTACAATGGAAGTACACAGGTCTCACTCCTGCTCACAGCACCTTCCTTTTTGGCTAGAGGAGGGCCCCCTGTGTCTCCTGCTTTTCTTTTTATCCCAGGACTGCTTGGGCCCCTATCACCTTCCCACCCTTTGTCCTTTTCGGATTTGTGGGGGTGACTTGGAAAGCTTCTCCCCTGGGAAACCAACTTATAAATTAAAGCAAACTCATCAGCCAGAACGGCCACTTGCCGGGCTCTACTCTACCCGTTGCTCCTCTACAGGGGTCTTTATGGAGAGTGGGAGAGAGTGCTTAAATTCCTCTAACAGAATTACTTCTCCAAGATTCTCATAGCTGAGCTGTACTTTAAGAGCCCTCAGCCACTGGTCAAAAGCCAGCTGCTTACTTCTTTCAAACTCCAGATAGGTTTGATTAGCTTGCTTCTTGAGGGTTCTAAACTTTTGGCGATAGGCTTCAGGTACAAATCTAGACCTCCTGGATGTCCAGGAGCACACAGGAGTAGGAAAAGGCAAAAAAGTGAAACTTATGTCTGGAACCGATTGCTCAATACTGCAGAAACCCTTGAGGAGTATACAAAGTGCAGGGGTGAAATTAAAAAGTAAATTAGGAAAGCAAAGAGAGGGCATGAAAAATATTGACAAGTAAAATCAAGGGAACTGCAAAGACGTTTCATAAATACATAAAGAGCAAAAGGTTAACTAAGGAAAGAATAGGGCCTGTGAGGGATCTAAAAAGTAACCTGTGTGTGGAGGCAGACGACGTTGGCATGGTTCTTAATGAATACTTTGCATATGTATTCACAAAAGTGTGGGACAATGCAGACAATAAGGAGGACGAGTGTGAAAGATTGTATGGAATGAACATGGTGAGAGAGAAAATATTAAGGGGTTTGAAAGTAGAAAAATTGCCAGGCCCAGATGAAATAATTCCAGGCTGCTAAGTGAGGCAAGAAAGGAAATAGCAGAGGCTCTGGCCATCATTTTCCAATCCTCTCTGACTACAATGTTCCCCTTACCCAGCTGGCATGTCAGTTGCACTCTCCCCTTCCTGTACCTGTGTTTTCCTCTGGTGTGTGACAGTACTCTGGAGTAAATTATCCAGTAATTCCTCCTCCTCCCTTCTGTGTCAGTGTCTTTAGCTTGAACTCCAGCTGAATGATTCTGAGCCATGTATATCGAGACTGTTATGGACAGGTGGGAAGTGGTGTGGGTGACTTCCAATTTTCACTTCTCAACTGACAGCAGATAATGTTTTAAGAATAGTGTTTTTAGTCTCTGAGTGTTTTAAGGGTCAAATTAATAGACAAATGATAGATTTTCTCATAAGTTAAAAAAAGATATATACTTTTTACACAATAACCAAAAATGTTCGTGACTTCATCCAGTTACACATTCACACAACAAGAAAAGATAGAGAATAGAGGGTAGCATGCAATTGGAGTTCAGTAGTTGTAAAAGAGTTCATTGATTTAAAAAAACTTTTGGAAGCTTTTCGGGAGGAAATCTTTCAGTGGTGCAGACCTGAAATGTTTGTTGTCTTGAAAAGGATGAAGTTTCACAGACTCCTTGTGGTTAAGCCTCAATCTGAAGTTGATGGTGGAAATTCTGGTTCACATTTGGAGGCAGAGAGTTCCAAAGTCACATTGCAATTTCTCTGCTGCAGTAGTTAAAAAATGTTATCAGCAGGGCTCCTGCTTAGCTGGAACGGTCTCACAGCTGTTCTGGCTGGAAAATGTTTCCTCTGGTTGTTCTGCCCCCCTCTCTCTCCAGAGATGTACCTTTTAAGGTAGAAACGTATCAGGTTGGGTGCCGGCCAGGTGACTAAGGGCTCTCTCCCACTGCAGTGATTCATACAATGTTCCAGGATGTGGGAACCATTGTTACATGATAATGTCTAAATGTGGCCCATTCTGCTAAAATGGTGCTATTTCACACCGATTATTACAGTCTTGACTGCGGAGTCAGTCTGTAACAGTCTTTGTTTGCTCCATTCCTGCACATAGGAGTTGCTAGCATGGAATGGGCTGTTTTCCATTTCAATTTGTTTTCCCCAAAGCTACTTCAGATGTGAATATTGGGTTTTGTCTTCAACTGACAAACATGTTTATTGACAGTAGAGGATGGGTCACCTGACCTATACTCCAACTTGCCTGTAGCACAAATGTGTCCATTTTTCGTAGTTCAGTTCAAAAGTTGACATTTATTTCATAATTCCTACAGTTCATTTCATATTTCATCACTGTTCTCTCCATGAGCATGACATGACAGACACATTTCTTGCAGATGTGGCATCCTGTGTCCACAAATTCTCACATTGTACAATCCTGACATACTGCCTGCACTACCATGTCTTAATTCATTAATTAATGAGTTATCTTTAGCTTATTTGTTGAATCAATTGGTTTTTTGAGGTCTATATTTATTAACTAGGTAGATTTAGCTTGATTTTAAATGAATTAGTAATTAGTTACTGTGATTTAATTACTTTGCTGTTTATCAGTTGTTGACTTCTTTAAACACAGTTAGATTGAATTATTCAGCTTGTTTTTCTTTGACTTTTTTTTTATTCATTCATGTGATGAGGGCATCACTGGCCAGGCCAGCACTTATTGCCCATCCCTAATTGCCCTTGAGAAGGTGCTGGTGAGCTGCCTTCTTGAACCGCTGCAGTCCATGTGGGGTAGGTACACCCACAGTGCTGTTAGGAAGGGAGTTCCAGGATTTGACCCAGCAACAGTGAAAGAACGGCGATATAGTTCCAAGTCAGGATGATGTGTGACTTGGACGGGAACTTGCAGGTGGTGGTGTTCCCATTCATCTGCTGCCCTTGTCCTTCTAGTTGGTAGAGGTCACGGGTTTGGAAGGTGATGTCTAAGGAGCCTTGGTGCATTGCTGCAGTGCATCTTGTAGATGGTACACACTGCTGCTACTGTGCGTTGGTGGTGGAGGGAGTGAATGTTTGTAGATGGGGTGCCAATCAAGCGGGCTGCCTTGTCCTGGATGGTGTCGAGCTTCTTGAGTGTTGTTGGAGCTGCACCCATCCAGGCAAATGGCGAGCATTCCATCACACTCCTGACTTGTGCTTTGTAGATGGTGGACAGGCTTTTGGGGACTCAGGTGGTGAGCTACTCACCGCAGGATTCCGAGCCTCTGACCTGCTCTTGTAGTCATGGTATTTATATGGCTACTCCAGTTCAGTTTCTGGTCAATGGTAGCCCCTAGGATGTTGATAGTGGAGGATTCAGCGATGGTAATGCCATTGAATGTAAAGGGGAGATGGTCATTGCCTGGCACTTGTATGGCGTGAATGTTACTTGCCACTTATCAGCCCAAGCCTGGATATTGTCCAGGTCTTGCTGCATTTCTACACGGACTGCTTCAGTATCTGAGGAGTCACGAATGGTGCTGAACATTGTGAAATCATCAGCGAACATTCCCACTTCTGACCTTACGATTGAGGGAAGGTCATTGATGAAGCAACTGAAGATGATTGGGCCTAGGACACTACCCTGAGGAACTCCTGCAATGAGATCCTGGAGCTCAGATGATTGACCTCCAACAACCACAACCATCTTCTTTTGCACTAGGTATGACTTCAACCAGCGGAGGGTTTTCCCCCTGATTCCCATTGACTTCAGTTTTGCTAGGGCTCCTTGATGCCATACTCAGTCAAATGCTGCCTTGATGTCAAGGGCAGTCACTCTCACCTCACTTACTTACACTTACTTGCACTAATATTAAATCTTTACTTACTCAAGCTCGCTAACGACTAAGATTACTCAACGCACAAAGGTATAGCTAGATACTTATCTATGTACTTATATTGATTTCCTTGGGTTCTGGCTCTCCTCTCAGTGTGTTGATTGTGGCATCACATTTTCTGTTTCCTCTGGTGCCCCCTAGTATAAACTACTTATTGCCTCTTTCACCAAATTCCCATCACCACTGTTTAGCGAGTCACTCTTTTTAGCAGATTCTCCCAACTCTGTACTCACAACTGAAATGTGCATTCATCTATTCAGCCCCTTTACATTGTGTACTTCTGCCACAGATGGGGCATGGATGATGGTGACCTGAAATTCGTAGTCCCTACGATGATTTTATGTCTTAAGAACAGATAAAGCTCAAGTGAATCTCTCCCCATTACTAAAATAATCCCTTTTCTATTGGGTTAGGTTGTTGTTGTGCAATTATTTCCACTGTTTAGTGAGTTAGTAACTGGAACCATAAATCCAAAATAATTATCAAACAAATGTAGGGAATAGAAACATATTTAAGCAGAGGTTTGTGAGGACAAGATATGCTCTGCCAAAAATGATGGTGGAAGCTGGATCCATAATAGCTTTTAAACAGAAACTGGACAAATCATTGAAAAATAAAATTTAGAGTCAGCAGAAGCATAATGGTCCAAATGACTTCAATCTGTTGTGCAAAATTCTGTGTTGAGTGGGGTCTAGAATCACTGGGATTGATTTTGATTTGTTGCCTGTTCCAGTGCGATTTTGAGGCTTCCTTCTCATTTGAGTTTGGCAGATGATTGCAGATGCTGATGCAATTCACCACTTGTGGGCCTCAGGAATGCCAGCAGCTGGGATGTCTGAACAAGCCTGTAGGTAGGTGCTCTGGGAGGGGTTTGGATGGGTGGGGGACATGATGATGGGTTGTGGCTAGGCTGGAAAGGGAACGCTGTATTTTTGTGGAGTCAGGAAACGCACTAACTGAAAATTGGCCCCAGTGGCTCCAGCACAAAAAAGCCATGACTGTGAGGTTGTAATTAATTTAAAAATTAAGAAAGATTGGCCATCATCTTTCAATCCTCCTTGGATATGGGAGTGGTGTAGAGGACTGGAGCATTACAAATGTTATATCCAGTGTTCATAAAAACGGAGAAGGGTTTTGCTAGAGTAGTTGGGGAGGAACTGTTTCCACTGGCAGGAGCGTTGGTAACTGAAGAATACAGATTGAAGGTAATTGGCAAAAGGGGAGGGAGATGTTGTTATGATCTGAAAGCATTGTCTGAAAGGGTGGTGAAAGCAGACTCAATAGTAACAGTCAAAAAGGAATTGGATCTCTTTAAAAAGGAGAAATTTTCAAGGCGATGGGGAAAGAACAGGAGAGTGATACTAATTGGATAGCTCTTTAAAAGAACCTCCAGAGGCATGATGGACTGAATGGCCTCCTACTGTGCTGTATGATTCTATGATTCTATAAGAAGAAAAAATCAAATAAGAAAGGGCACGTGAATAAAGATAGGAAGAGGAAAATCGGGCAGGGTGAATAACAGGCAGGTGATTTGCTATCACCTGTTTAACATCCTGCACAAGTTGAAGGTTTTGCCTGTTATTGAATGGCTAAAGAGAAAAGCTTAAACCCCAGATCTGAGACATTGTGAGTAGAGGAAGGTGAAAAGTCCCTGTTTCTTAATCAGTTGTTATCTTTAATCTCATTCTCTTTTTATGCAAGGGATGAAAAGTCCAGTTTTTATTAGGATGTTTCCCCGTAGTAAAAGCCAAACTGAAACTGGGTGTGGCTGAATGTGTAACTTAAAAGGGATCCAACCCTATGTTATTAATTTCTGATAATTTTCTCATGAATAATGTGTTCACTGAACCATGTCTCTAGTTTAATGCTGAAATCCTGCTTGTAAAGCTTCTCTTGGAGCAATGCCATTGCTTCCCTTTTATCTGTTGTATTCTGGCTAATTTGCCACAATGATACTTTGACTGCATGTAATCTGCAATTTAGATTCATAAGTTTCCCACAGCAGTTTGGGTCAGTTTCCAAGCATATTGCTACCCAAGGTGATGTTTGAAAGTTCAAGTGGTAATATTGTTATGTTGACATGTTGAATAGTTGTTGCGTACATTCTGGGTATGGCACTTTCATTGGCTCATGGTAAAACCAGCTTACATTTTATCAACGTTGTTTTCTTGCACTTCTGCTTTCCCAAAGGCAATCTGGTATCTTACCCAAGTGGCCATTCTTTATGTTTGAGCTTAGACAATGAATCTTGTAGAATATTTAGCCGGGGAGGCCAATTTTGAACTCTTTCATTAATCGCACATGCATATATTCTAGCAGGTGTCATTTGTAACTAGAATTTCCTTCCCATGCACTAAATATAGATAAATAGTACCATTGCTTTTCATTTTTATGGGTTGTAATGTACTTACTAGAATGTGCTAACTTATTCTTTTTGACTCACGATGTTTGGGGTGCATTGTTACAGATATACAAGTGGACAACCATTTATATCATATCTGCAGTAATTCTACACAGGCCTTCTTGAATGAGGTCAGTAGCACTTATCTGCTAAATTTATGCAAAGGCTTAATGTGTTCCTGAAGCAAATTTCTAGGCAAATGAAGTTGTTACGACTGGGTGATGAAGGGTTCTCAGGCATCCCTCTTGCCCCTTTCCTGGTTTGGCTGTAACAGGGTTTATCTTTTAAAACACAGTGATTTTAGCTTACCCCCCTCCCCACCCCCAGTGAGCCCTTGCTCACTGCACTCTAATTGTAATTACAAATGAACCAATCAGACAGGTATTTTTAGGTTTAAACAAGACAGATGTAAGTTTATCAGCCTTATCACTCTAACCCGGTTAAAATTACAAAAATACACGACGCAACCTGGCTTGCAAGCATACGAGAGACACACACACACAAATAGATACAGAGGGGAAAAAATAATTGGGGAGCGGGGGGAGGGGTTGAAGTAGAGTTTGTAATAAATGGAACAAAAACAAGAAATGCTGGAATAACTCAGCAGGTCTGGCAGCATCTGTGGAAAGAGAAGCAGAGTTAACGTTTCGGGTCACTTAACTCTGCTTCTCTTTCCACAGATGCTGCCAGACCTGCTGAGTGATTCCAGCATTTCTTGTTTTTGTTTCAGATTTCCAGCATCCGCAGTATTTTGCTTTTATTGTAATAAATGGAATTCAGTTACTGGGTGATAATGTCCTTGATACAATGTCCTCATTTGAAGTTAAGATCTTGGAGTCCTCACTGGGCCTCAGTGCATAATTTCAAGCTTGCTTCTCTAGCACCAGAAGGCTGAAGAGAGGCTTTGTCTGTAGTCTTGAAGCAAATAGTCGATTAGTCGTATAGAACTTGAGTGTTGCTGAAAATAGAGACATGTTGTCAAAGCTTTTCGTCTTGCACTCATCAGGACAATTGCAAGAATAACCAATGTAAGGGGAAACAACAAATTATACTGCATGAGAAGAGAGTGCTGATTGGTTGGCAAGTAAACTCTGATTGATAGAGGTGTTGCCATGGCGAATGCAGCGGTTTACGGTGACTGACAGAATACAACAGATAAAAGGGAAGCAATGGCATTACTCCAAGAGCAGCTTTACAAGCAGGATTTCAGCATTAAACTGGAGACATGGTTCAGTGAACAGGAGGGAGGATATTATTAATGAGAAAATTATCTGAAATTAATAACATAGGGTTGGATCCCTTTTAATTTTTGTTTAAAATTTAAACCAGGCAGCTTGACTCTAATTGGTCAAGACATTGCCCTGAGGAATGAACCAGCAAATGGCTGTCACTTACTTTGTTCGGCTGAAACAGGTGCAATGTTTGTACATATTCTTTCTGTCTGCAAAGAACAGGGCCCTGGGCAAGAATATGTACAAACATTGCGCCTGTTTCAGCTGCGATTGTCCCGATGAGTTGAAGACGAAAAGCTTTGACAACATGCCTCTATTTTTTTAGCAATACTCAAGTTCTATATGACTAAACAACTATTTGCTTCAAGACTACAGACTAATGGCAATTAAATCATACTCATTTACCACTATTTGTGCCTTCAAATCATCTACCTTGTTGTAAATGTGTGCATTCAAATACAGTGCCCTTAACTTGGTCTTTTTAACATTATTACGCATTCTAACCCTATTTTATACTTGCCTTCGCTTCATCTGTCTTCTAATTTCACTTACTACTTTTCTACTTCATGTTACCGGTTCTGCTTCCCTCCAATCCTCCCTTCCTGCCACACTTAGATTATCAAGTCCCTTATTGCTACCTTGCTCTCTTGCCTTCTCCTCTCTCTAAATTAGCACATCTTCCCTAACTTGATCCCTTGCCCCCACTATTTAATTTAAAGACCTCTCTACCGCCCAAGTTATATGACTCACTAGAACACTGGTCCCAGCACAGTTTAGGTGAAGGCCATCTGAATGGTGCAGCTCTCACTTTCCCCAGTACTGGTGCCAGTGCCCCATGAATCAAAACCCATTTCTCCCACACCAATCTTTGAGCCACGCTTTTAACTTTCTAATCTTATTTACCCTATTCCAATTTGCTTGTGGTTCAGGTAACAATCCAGAAATTATCTTTGAGGTTCTGTGTTTTAATTTAGCCCCTAGCTGCTCATATGCTCTATGCAGAACCTCTTTCCTAGTCCTATCCATGTCGTTGGTACCCATGTGGACCGGGACAACTAGATCCCCTCCTCCCACTGCAATTTCCTCTCTAGCCCGGAGCAGATGTCCTGAACCCTGGCACTGGGCAGGCAACACAGCCTCTGGACTCTCGTTCTTGTCTGCAGAGAACAGTGTCTGTTCCCCTGACTATACTGTCCCTTACTACCACTACATTCCTATTTACTCACCAGACGAATCCCTGGGATGGCAGGATCGTCTTATGAGGAGCGATTGAGGAAACTGGGCCTGTATTCTCTAGAGTTTCGAAGAATGAGAGGTGATCTCATTGAATCTTTAAAAATTCTTACAGGGTGTGATGGGTGGTTTTAGATAGCATGTTTCCCCTGGCTGGTGAGTCTAGGACCAGGGGACACAGTCTCAGAATAAGGGGCAAACCATTTAAGACTGAGATGAGGAGGAATTTCTTCACTCAGAGTGTGGTGAATCTTTGGAATTCTCTATCCCAGAGGGCTGTGGAAGCTCAATCATTGTGAGCATGTTTAAGACATAAATTGATAGATATCTGGATGCTAATGACATCAAGGGATTGGGGATAATGTGGGAAAGTGGCGTTGAGGTAGATGATCAGCCATGATCTAATTGAATGGCAGAGCAGTCACAATGGGCTGCACGGCCTATTCCTGCTCCCATCAACCCCAGATGTTTCCTGGTTGCCTTGGACCATCCCCCATGATCCCCAGTTGTGGATTTCTACTGGTGTCTTTCTCACTTGGCAGGTTTCTGGGTGGGAAACCGAGTAAACAAATGATAATGATATCCTGCCGTTAAACCCGTCAGCACCTCCATGTTTCCGGCATTTCGGATGCCCTTCAAAAACATGCACTCCCACTCCCTCCCTGCACCCTTGTGAATTTCGGAGCCAATGGAATAATTAGAATCATCTTGTGCTGTAAATGTCTCTGGGAGCAAAATTTGATAGCCCTCGAAAATGGGCATGGGGATCACAATGCACAAATTACCCGTGCACGTTGCTTCCGATGCTGGCAGCTTCATGCTGTCTGATAATTTGCATAATTGCTGTGCTAAATAAGGTGTAAAGTGGCTACACACCTCAGACGTTTATGCCGTCTAGCACCACTTGCAGCACTACTTACAGCCAGCGTACATCTCTTAAACGGAAGCTGCATTGTGGCTGAGCATGTGCAGAAACTGTTCGTGGAAGAGAGTCTGAGCAGGAAGAAGAGTGAACTATAGCGCAACAGGGGAGAGCATGTGCTCCAAGGTTCTCTGATGCTGCACTGGACACCTTGGTGGAGGAGGCAGAGAGGAGGAGAGGTGTTATCTATCCACAGTGGTATCAGGAGGTCTTCCAGACAAAATTTGCAAAGGCACTGGGACCAGATAGCCATGGCAACAATACCAGGTGTTTAGGCCCCAAGGACTTAGATGTAGTGCCACAAAAATTTCAATGACCTCACACGAGTAGTCAAGGTCAGTGAATGTATCTTCCAATACCATATCTTCCTACCAACTGTACCATTAGCCTCATACAATGCTCAATTCACCACCTCCCCCCCCCGCCCCATCACTCATCTACCAATAATCTCTATCAATTACGGTTCACACTTAATATTCATAGCTTCACATCCTCACACACATAGCACTGCTGCAAACCTCAAACCCACATCTCACAGCTTGCACAATCTGCTAGCTATTCAATCATGACAACCACATCACCCCAACAGATTGCACCACACTCGCTGACACACTTGCCTCTCTCTTACAGGACAAGTTGGCGCATAAACAGAGGCAGCAGCATCTAACCGGCCGAGGATAGGCATGGCTGCATGTCCTTACCCTGATGGAGCAGACAATGCTTGCCATCATTGGAGCGGCCATGGCTGAGGCCATGGACAGCAGTGGAGCTGAAACTATCGAAGATGATGTTAAGCTCATATCTCATTTGCCTTCTCACATCCTACTTCCCCTTCATCCTACAATCTCTTCTGATTTACAAGCTGCAGATGGCGTACCTCTAGCTTTCCCACCCTCTCAGAACTTTGATGGGGAAGGCTACAGAAGAAGGCCAATGGGTATGCACAATGAAATGCTTGAAGCATTAGCAAGCCTGCCAGAAAGCCTGTAGTCAATGTCAAAGAGCATGGAGGAGGCTGCAACCAGTTCAGCACAAGGCTTTGCCCAGAGCTTGGAGCCCATCCTTTCCAGCCTGGGAGTGGTGGCCAACTGCATTAACATACTTGTGGACCCAACTGTGATGCCGTGCCTGATGGCTGATGTCTCAGCTTCCATTGCAGCACAAGCAGAAGCCACCCACCATCTGGATGTTCCAGTGGAAGCTCGAGCATCTGTGATGCAATGTTACCTTGCTGCCATGGAAGTTCAGACTGCTCTCAGGCAAGCTCAGCTTGCTGTCACACAAGTTCAGACTGCTGCCATCATGTTTGTGGATAATAGTGTTCAAAGGGGCTTGTAGGGTGTCACAGCAGTTCAGCAAACTGTCCTCCAAAGGATTGCTAGGATTGCAGAAAGGCTGCAGTGGCAATGACTTCATGGAGAACCAGCCAGCTGTCCTCTATCAGGAAGATAGCATTCATCCTCCCACCACTGCCACTATTGCAGTGCCCTTGCTGTTGCCTGTCAGCCAGCCGTACCCGACTACTGTCGCCCATGCAGAGGTGGGGCAGTCCAAAGCTACTCTAGGCAGTTCTAGGGCCAGAGCTGCTTGAAGTTGCCCCGAAAGGCCATCTGCAGTCTCCTCACTCAAAGTCAGCAACCTTCCACCAGCTATGCTGCAGCGTCACACTGTGTGACAGCACTGGGGCAGGCAAAGGCACATGGAAGACAGGTGCTAAGGGAATGCACAGGGTGATTAGTTGACATTTGAATGCAATGTGGCATGGTTTTATTTATAAATTTGGTTTGGAATGTTTCTTTTATTTTTGAATTGTGGCCAAGTGGGTGCTGTGATGGTCAATAATGGAGGAAGGTAAAGTGAGGGGCTGTTGGTGAATGGGGAATTGGTGTTGCGTTTACTGGTGTCGCACTTGGGTGCGTCATTCATGGACAGCCTGATCAGAAAGGGGATCTGCTGGTTAGCTTCTCCCATCCTCTTCCTCTTTGTCTTCCTTCGCCTGCTTGCTGTATAGCTGGTGGCAAGGGCTATCCCCTTATGACAGCGAAGTTGTGCAGCGTATAACTGACTGCAAATATAGATATGCACTCTGCTGAGCACAGCAGGGCTCCTTCAGAGCGGTCCAGGAAGCAAAAGCGTTGTTTCAAGACCTCACTGGTCTATCACATTTCTTGTGGCAGCATGGCTTTTGTTGTATGTATGCTGTGCAACTGTGCATGGGTTGAACATTGGATCAAGAGCGATGTTGTCAAAAGATAGTCCTTGTTGGCCAGTAGCCAGCCTCTGGAATCCTGTGGTGGCTCAAATACAGATGACACATTGGACTGCGAGAGAATGAAGGCATTATGACTGCTGCCAGGACACTGGGTATTGACCTGCATGATGTGCTGCGTATGGTTGCACACCAGCTGGATGTTGAGGGAGTGGAATACCTTTCAGTTGCAGTACATCTAATAGTTGACATGCAGCTACCACAAGGTGATGTGCGTGGAGTCATTGCACTCTGCACCGTAGGGAAGCCTACTTGAAGCCACATGCTCACTCCAACTGTTTCTCTCTGCAAGAGAGAATGAAATATATTCAGTTCTCTTGGAATATAGAACCTTAGTCACCTTGCTAATGCAACAGTGAATCACAAAAGGAGAGATGTTGCAAATAATGCATACTGCAGCCTGGAAGGAGCCCAATGCATAAACGTTCATGGCCATGGTCACATTCACTGCCACTGGCAATGCCATCTTTACCGTGCTCTGAGATTGCAGTTCCTGCTACAGCAGGTGGCAGATTTCAGTGAGGATGCCCTTACAGAAGCACAGACATTTGACACACTGCTCCCTGCTGAGGTTCAGGTAGGAGAATTGCTCCCTTAACATCCTGGGCGGTTATGGCCTCCTGTTGAGAACCCATCTCCCTCTCCATCTTCCAGCAGCTTGTCCTGATCTTTGTCACCTCTTCTTATTCTCCCTGTCACACTGTAGTCCAAGGGGAATGCATAATACTGCACCCATGTCTGGGAGCAAGTGGTTTGAACTAAGGACAAAGTTCTTCAGCATGTGCCACATCACTCCTTGTAGACTTCAGGAATTTTAAAGAGCACTAGAACCGCACCCCACCTTACCCCTCCCCCACACACACAAAAATTATTCTATGATTGCAGCAACAGCCAGTAGAAAACAATCAACAACCAACCTGTGAGTAGTTGATGATCCCTTTAACTAGGATACTTTTAAATAGTTCTGGTTGGTGGGGTGCGGGGCCTTTTGGCTTTTAAAAAAATTCTTTTATAGGTTATGGGCATCGCTGGCTGGGCCAGCATTTATTGCCCATCCCCAATTGCCCTTGAGAAGGTGGTGGTGAGCTGCCTTCTTGAACCGCTGCAGTCCATGTGAGGTAGGTACACCCACAGTGCTGTTAGGAAGGGAGTTCCAGGATTTTGATCCAGTGACAGTGAAGGAACGGTGATATAGTTCCAAGTCAGGAAGATGTGTGACTTGGAGGGGAACTTGCAGGTGGTCGTGTTCCTATGTGTCTGCTGTCCTTGTTCTTCCAGGTGGAAGAAGGGTTTGGAAGGTGCTGTCGAAGAAGCCTTGGTGAGTTGCTGCAATGCATCTTGTAGATGGTACACACTGCTACTACTGTGTGTCAGTGGTGGAGGTAGTGAATGTTGAAGGTGGTGAATGGGATGCTAATCAAGTGGGCTGCTTTGTCCTGGATGATGTTGAGCTTTCTGAGTGTTGTTGGAGCCACACCCATCCAGGCAAGTGGAGAGTATCCATCATACTCCTGACTTGTGCCTTGTAAATGGTGGACAGGTGTTGGGGAGTCAGGAGGTAAGTTACTCACTGCAGAGTACTGCTGAATGTGTGTTCAGCTGTGTGTGTTTAAGAGATGGTGTCAGCTGGAGCATTGAGTTCCAAAATGCCACGCTGGTGTTCTCTCAGTGTTAGATGGACATCACAACCTACTTAGTCTCCTTACTTCCGCTGGACGCTCCCTGCATGTGTGCTAATGCCCTCACAAAAGTGCTGTTGGATATGGCTTGTAGCAGAAGTGTGCATGTATGCCTTGGATGTCATTTTAGAGCCACAATGGCTTGTATTTCAAGTTGTTTGAAGTGTTGATGATTTGTCACTAACACAGGTTCTCTCGAAGGTTGTAGGCAGGCTTTTTCCAGAAAAAAACAGGCCAAACAGATCTTTCAGCATTGGATTCAAAAAACAAACAGCAACCTTATATCCTGCTTACATTACACCTGTTATGAAAACATGAGTGCAAAGCATGTAAGTAGTTTGAGGAGCTGCTGCCCCTTCTTTGTTTCTTCATTTAAATAACATAAATGCTTCACATATTTTTTTAATGTTCTAGCAGTAATTGTTTTTCATAATTCATTTTTTCCATACTTTTGTCTGTTTTTGATACTTTGCTCATTTCATATTACAACACCAGATAGTAGCACTGATGTTGTTCCTCAAAGATTCCATTGTGGTCCAGTATCCTCTGATAAATTATGCAAGTTTAATTAAGTAATTGGTGAGAAAACATGCAACAGTTTTGTAAGGTAGTGGAAGTCTTTGCCTTTGATTGCCACCAACATGGAACTGCAGCTTCACTGCGAGTTGGGGACGGTATTTTTGCAAGCTGCATTCCTGATGTGGCACAATGCTGTGGTCTGAGTGCTTGGTGATGGTCCAGACATCCCTTTCCTTTCTCTGGTCATAGTTATGGAATACAATTTTGACATTCTTCCTAAGTCTGAAGACCTTTGTGTGCATTTACTTCTATGACCTGAGGATGTGAGATACTGAAGTTTCCTCTGTTCACCATATTTTGCCATAGCTGCACATTTAATGTATTAGGAAGACTCACTTCAGAACCAAGAATGAAGATTGCCACCTCCTCCAACAGAATGTTCAAGTTCTCTCAGTGAAGTTCTCGGACTTCCTCCATTCCTCTTCAGAAGCAGCAGTCAGCCACCATAAAAACAGTTCTGACTCACTAAGTGCAGCAGCCCTTTAAAAGCAATTACCAAGATCAGCAGGCCATCCAACCTGAAGATCACTGGCCCGCCAAGAGTTTGTCCAATGATTGAGAAAGTCTTTTCAAAGAGCTCAAATTGTGAATTTCCTCACTAATCTCAGTTTTTCCTCTCTCCTCCAACCTTTAGGCTTTTGAAACAATCTAGTCACGACTTCCTGATTTCTACATCTTTTCTTTTACTCTTTTGCAGCTTGGTGGGTTCTGCATTATGTGTGTTGGTCCTTTACCTTGGGGCCTGATATTCCAGCGATGGGGGTCCTGGCGGTGGGACGGAAGGTGGGGGGGGGGGGGGGGGGAAGAACCTGCCTCGGTCCTCTGTTGGACCCCCGTTGCTATTTAATGGCGGGCAGCCAATAAATTGCCTGCCTTCGGGGACGCCATCCCTTTAAGGGACGAGCTCCCACCTTCAGAGTTACAGGCCGATTGAAAGGCTGGCGGCGCTGCAGTACTGGCAGCACTACTGAGAGTGTGGCCATTGCTGGTACTTAAGGAGGCCCTTCAATACCAATGCTGTTGGAGACCTCAGGATAGGTAAGTGGGGTTGGAATCACCAGGGCCATTCAGGTAGGCCCCGGAGGTGGGGTGAGTGTTGGGGGTGGAGGTGGAAAGAGGCCCTTATATGGCCCTCAAGTGGTCATTAATTGGCCACATAAGGGGCTCAATTGGTGTGGGGCAGGAAGGCCCTCCTCGGCCTTCCTCACCCCGGACAAAATGGCAGGGGGCCCAGGCAACGTCGGAATGACACCCCTTGCCATTTTATTTGCCCCATCCCCGCCTCCATACCTGTCTCCAAGGGCAGAATAAAATCCTGACCTTGGTTTCTTCATCGAAAAATATAATTCCTCTACATATTCTTTTTAATTTTCTAGAATTCTTTATTTTGATTTTCCTATGATATTTTAATTTTAACCCTACTTTTGTCTGTTTTAATATGTTGCCTATATTTGCATTTGCAGATCATATTAGAACACAAGATGTCACCTATGAATAGTTGCCTAAAGATCCCACTGTGATCCAATGTCTGCCAGTTCTGAAGAAGGGTCTCTGACCTGAAACGCTAACTCTGCTTCTCACTCCACAGATGCTGCCAGACCTGCTGAGTATTTCCAGCGTTTCTTGTTTTTATTTCAGATTTTCAGCATCCGCAGTATTTTGCTTTTATTCTGCTACTCACGTGATGCCCCATCAGGTAACTCACTGAATTAAATATAACCAGTTCGAAAAGAGCATTGACTGACATAATAAAAGATTTATAAATTGAATTGACAGTTTCAAATAGCAGAGACTAAAGAAACTGTGTGACGTTAGATTACAATTTGTCTGGTGCTGTATCCCATTGTACATATCCACTACACTAATTCTGTAAAGAGAATTCTTTCAGTCATTTAACAAAGTTTATTCTCAATATTTATAATTTCATTTTACATACAAATTGTGGTAAGCAGTCCTCCTGCAGAATCATACGATCTGATAGTGTTGCAGGCTTACATTTGGTGTTGCTATGGCAAGTTCATTTGTAGTCCTGAGACATTATTTTATGTTGGCCTGTTTTATTCTAAGAATCTGTCCTGCTGGCCCCCTCAGTATTATTTTGTGTAAAATTGATTTCTATGCATTGGATGTTTATTTTTAAAGTGTTGTATTTTAGGTTTTCCAATTGATTCTCATCAGTTTTATTTTCAAACTTTGCCACCAGTCTGTAACTTGATGTAATAACAAAAAATCCCCACAGATTTGCTCAAATTGACTTAAATATATGAATTTTAACAGCTTGAATTTCTAGTACCTTTAATGTAGTAAAATGTCCCAAGGCGCTTCACACACAAGAACACAAGATTTAGGAGCAGGAGTAGGCCTCTCGCCCCCTCGATCCTGCTCCGCCATTCAGTAAGATCATGACTGATCTGATTGTAGCCTCAATTTCACTGGTGTCTTCCTCCCAGAACTATTGACTTTCATGTCGAAAATACAAGAACACAGGAGCATAATTGGCCAAAGTTTGACACTGAGCCACATTAAGTGATTTCAGGACTGGTGAAAGGGAAGTTTAAGAAGCATCTTAAAGTAGAATGGAAAGGTAGGGGGACGGAAAGGTTTAGGGAGGGAATTCCACTCATGAGGGCCTAAGTAGCTGAAAGCATGGCTGCCAATAGTGGGATGATGGAAATCAGGGACAGACAAGAGGAGGCGGCAGTGGAGTAGTGGTGATGTCACTGGACTACTAATCCAGAGGCCCTGGCTAATGCTCTGGGGACATGGGTTCGAATCCCACCATGGCAGATGGTGAAATTTGAATTCAATTAATAAAAAAAAATCTGGAATTAAAAGCTAGTCTATGGTGGCCATGAAACCATTGTTGTAAAAACCCATTTGGTTCAATAATGTCCTTTAGGGAAGGAAATCTGCATTTAAGAGTTAACCACATTGCTGTGGGTCTAGCCTACACATGACTCCAGATCCACAGCAATGTGGTTGACTCTTAAATGCCCTCTGAAGTGACCTAGCAAGCCAGTCAGTTCAAGTGCAATTAGGGATGGGCAATAAATGTTGTCCTAGCCAGCAATGCCCATTGCCATGAACAAATAAAAAAAAAAAGAGGCCAGAGTTGGAGGAATACAGATCACAGATGTCTGATGGCCTTATTTGGGATTGGCAATAGGTCACCCAGGAAACTTATTTTAGTGAAGTGATATTCTAGCATTACAAAGTGGGCGGCACAGTGGCGCAGTGGTTAGCACCGCAGCCTCACAGCTCCAGCGACCCTGGTTCGATTCTGGGTACTGCCTGTGTGGAGTTTGCAAGTTCTCCCTGTCACTGCGTGGGTTTCTGCCGGGTGCTCCGGTTTCCTCCCACAGCCAAAGACTTGCAGGTTGGTAGGTAAATTGGCCATTGTAAATTGCCCCTAGTGTAGGTAGGTGGTAGGAGAATGGTGGGGACATGGTAGGGAATATGGGATTAATGTAGTATTAATATAAATGGGTGGTTGTTGGTCGGCACAGACTCGGTGGGCCGAAGGGCCTGTTTTAGTGCTGTATCTCTATGACTAAAGTCTTGGCCTAATTGGCAGTTTGTCCAGTGCAGTCTCTTTGAAGTTATGGTAAGAAGGAACACACAATTCTGTCTCCAAGGGCTGAATTTTACTCTAAGGCTGGGGCCCCATTGTCCAGAAGGCAGGGGACAACTTGGCCAAATTCCATGGCTGGCAGCCAATTAACTGTTTGCTGTTGGGGGTCTCCATCTCTTTAAGGATGGGATACCACCTCCAAGAGCTGCCAGCCACAGAGGACCAACAGCTCAGTAATACTGCCACTTGGAGCTACAGGAGGCTTGGAACAAGGACCATTGTTGGAGCCCCGTCCTCAGTTAAGTGTGGCAGGCTCACTAGGGCCAGTCTGACAGGCTCCAGTGGTTGGAGAGAAGGGAAGGTTGTTTGTGGAGGTGTGGCCTTTGCCACCAAAGGCCCTCTGTGGGCCACAGACTGCCCATTGAGGAGGCCTCGCCTCCCCCCCCACCCCAGCCCACAGGAAGGCCACCTTGTTTTACTGGGCAACCTTCCCATGTGGTGGAGACATCCTCCATTGCTGATGAAATACCAGCTGCAGCAAGAAGAGACCCTTAACTGGCCATTACTTGGCCTTCCCCACCCTGGACTAAATTCCAAGGAGTCAGGAGGGCAATGGACACTCCGCCTTCCCTTGCAATTTTATGGGCCCCCCCGCATCCGCTCCCATCCCTAGGATACCCATAAAATTCAGCCCTATATATGCACAAATGGTAGTAGCATATGAACATGGACATATTCCACTTTACAGCGCATTGTAACTTTTGATTGGCACTTTGATGTAGTTTCAGCCTGTGTATTCTATGAAAAGCTTGTTGTGGAGCTACCAACTAAGCATTTGTTCTCTGGTTGTGATTTTTGGAGACAGAGACACTTTGCTGCTGAAGCAAATTAGGAATTGAGGTTATTTTTCTCCTTCAGGGTCCATGCTTAAGACCTTGGACCATTTGCATTATTTGTCAATTTCCACATACTGCTGTGAGCAGAATACTCCCAGTTTTCACAAGGTGCTGTAATCAAATCAACTTGATGTTGAAATCCAGAAGTTCAAATGTGGTCACACAAATGAGGAAGTTGGATGGGATGGACTTATTGCACTACCCTGTGGCATGTTGTTGCAGGCTATTGCTCCACTGTGTGCATGTTGTGTGTGTCTGGCTAATTCTTGTTTGTGAGGTATTTTCATTTGGGCTAAGAGGGGTATTATTTGGACATGGTTGCATTTGTTTAATGCCACACAATGCTTGAAAAATGCCTCACCAAAAATTAGGAAATGTGGCTGCCTAAAACAGGTGTTAGGCCCTTCCCTATGATAATGGTGGCTAACACCTGTTTAAGGACAGAGTCCAGAAATTTGGAGGCTCTGCACGGGCTTTCTGGACACAGATTCAGCCTAGCTAGCAGCGGCCACCAAAAAAAGTTGTAATAGCTACTCCTGATGGCTGTGATCAGCCCCTGTCCCACCCTCTTGGACCTAACTGTGGGTTGCTGCTGGTGTGGCAGTTGACCCAAAATTGAAGTCTTCCTTGTGGGAGCATGGCAGGTGCTGGTAGCTCACATTGAATACCTAAATGAGGCACAAGGACCAATATCTAGTGATCCACAGGCCTCTGTCTTTGGGTGCATGTGGCCATGTTAATTGTGTCTTATAATAGTAACAAAGATCTGTGTAAAAGATTAGCAGCTGAAGTATAAATCATGATGGGCCCAGGATAGTGGCAAGTAGGGGAGGATGTGGCCATTTCTCCTCAGAGGAGAAGTAGAAGGCCAAAGACTTCAGAGTCCTAGGCCCAGACCTCATGATACTTGCATCAAAAGACACATGTCCCAGCAATATAAGAGATAAGTTAGTGCCTGGGGATCTCCTGTGATTCGCAGCAACTCACAGGCGTGGCTCATAACTCTGATTAGTGGCAACATCGTAAAAGGGTTGTCCACTCTGTAGTAACCAATACAGCAAGTGGCAGTTGCATTGAGGTCTGCAGTCGATCCCCAGGTAAGAGGCTGCCAGGGACCTGTTGGGATCACCATCTCCATAGAAACATAAATTGAAGCTGTGGTCTCATGAAGGGACATACTGAAAGCACCTTTAAATATTCTTTCCAGCCCTTGGTTAATTCAGTGATATAGGGCAGCCAGGATTTTCTGGTCACCTTTACACCAGCCTTCCAGCTGATGGCTGGGGCCACAGATCCAGGTCCAAGTGGAAGGGTGGAAGTTGCAGACTCAGGGCTGGGTTTTATGGGCCCCTTTGAGGCAGGGTCAGAGGTGGAGCCAGAGGGCCCTGGCCAGGAAAAGGTGCACCTCCCAGGACTTTCTTCCCCCTGGACTTTACCCCCACCCCTCCCCCCACTTCACCAGGTCTTCTGGCCTGGCCCCAGTGACCCCACCTCACTTACCTCAGGTCCGGGGTTCCAGCATTGAGCCTGGGTCCAAGGCCTCTGCAGTACTCCTGGTGGCACTACCGATACTGCTGAGTTGCTGGCCCTGTGATTGGCTGGCAGTTCTTAGAGGCAGAATCCCAGCACCAGAGACTTCGCATACGGAACAACGGAGGATTGCTCTGGGATGGGGGGCGTGATAGGCCGAGGTGGGGTTCCCTCCGCCTTTTCGGCCTGGCGCCAGAAGCCCTAACTATCTGATGATGCTTTCTCATGAATAGCCACACAATTCAGGACTTGAGGACCTTACCTCAGAACACTGCCAGCTGAATCTTACAGGCAAAACTGGGCTGTCCAGAAGCTCTGTTCAGAAACAGCATTCCAGGAGCCAGCTGTGGTGAAATGAGAGCCACCCTCACTCCCATAACCCGTCAGTCTAGCATCCGGAGCCCATCATTTCCTACTGTCCTAGCTCTCAGGGCAGTGTTAGAATAGGTGGTAGAAAGGCATTTCTCAGCAACCCTGAGACACGGTGTTAATAAATGGCCAGATACAACCAAGTATTCCTCCTGCTGTTTCCTATGTTAAGTTCAAAGAGCAGTTGCTTGTAGTTATTCATAGAGGCTGCTTTGTATGTTGCCACAACTGTTTGTTATTCGTGGAGGCTTGTTTCTGTTTTGCTTTTTTGTGTTAAAGTTGAATGTGCACTTATTATCTGGTTTGTTAATCATGGCGATCACAATCGTACAGGAGAGGGTGCACCTGTTTCTAGCCACCACCAGTCAGAAAAATCAGCCCAATTGTGTCTACGCCTGTGTAGGCAGCTTCAATATCAATAATTAAAACTAGTCCTAAAGTTTTAACATTCAGTTGTGATGAATTATTAATTTATTCATTATACTGACTTGTATGCTGCTTTATTCTGTAATTGTGTGGTTGATGTGGCTAATTTTGCCCATAATCTGAAAACCAGTCTTTAAAAATCTCCTCATTATAATTGTAGGAAAGTTGCCTGTAGTTGTGTCTTATTTCTGCAGCTGAGAAATGCCTTTTAATTGGTTTGGAAAGTTGTTAATTTGCACTCTTGGATTGTGGACCCACTGCATTTAGTGGGAAGGATTAAAGGGTTATTTCCCAGTTCTGCATCTTTATTTATGTTCTTTTTTTGTCTAACCTTCATGGTAAAACCTATTCTTTATCAGAGTGGACTGAATAAAAATGAGCTGACTGTTATACATTTCTACAGTTCTAGCAATGTGAATGAAAACTATTTCCCACACTCAAGACTACATGCTATAAGCCTCAAGAATACAAAGTACTGTATGATAACAATAACTTAATTAACCTAATGCTCCTATTTTAATGGGAGGAAAAAGTGAAGTGACTAGCATCTGACCTTCTCTAAGTCAGAAGAACAATCCAGAGTAAAATTAGTTAACTGGGGTAAAGCCAACTTCAATGGGGTAAGAATGGATCTAGGATGAATAAATTGGAGTCAAAGGTGGGCAGGAAAAACACTAGATGAACAATGGGCTATGTTCAAAGAAGATTACATTATGTTTGAAAGTGAGGTAGTTCAATCTGAAGCAGGGTGTTAAATTTGAACAAAGGAAATTATGAACATATGAGAGGCAAATTAGCTGAGGTGGATTGGGAAAATACTTTAAAAGGTATGACAGTACATAGGCAATGAATAGTCTTTAAAGAAATATTATAGTGCACTGCAATTATACATTCTCTCTCGGCACAAAAACCCAAAAAGAAAAGGCAGTCAACCGTGGCTAAAAAGGAAGTTAAGGATTGTATAAGATTTAAAGAAAAAAAGGTCTATAAGGTTGCCAGAAATAGCAGTAAACCTGAGGATTGGGAGGAGTTTAGAATACAACAAAGGAGGACCAAGAAACTGATAAAGAAAGGGAGAATAGAATATGAATGTAAACTAGCAAAAAATATAAAAACAGACTGTAAAAGCTTCTATAGGTATGTAAAAAGGAAATGCTTGGCTAAGACAAATGTGGGTCCATTACAGGCAGAGTCAAGAGAATTTATAATGGAGAATAGAGAAATGGCAGAGAAGCTAAATGATTACTTTGTGTCTGTCTTGACAGAGGAAAATACAAGAAATCTCCCAGAATTAGAGATCCAATGGACTAGGGAGAATGAGGAATTGAAGGAAATTAGTATTAAGAAGGTTGTATTGGAGAAATTAATGGAGCTGAAGATTGATAAGTCCCCAGGACCTGATATTCTACATCCCAGAGTGTTGAAAGGTAACTATGGAGATAGTGGATGCATTGGTGATCATCTTCCAAAATTCTATAAGTTCTGGAATGGTTCTTACAGATTGGAAGGTAGCAAATGTCACCCCACTATTTAAGAAGGGAAGGAGAGAGAAAACAGGGAACTACAGACCTGTTAGCCTTACATTAATAGTAAGGAAAAATCTAGAATCTATTCTAAAGGATGTAATAAATGGACACTTGCATAATAATGATCTGATTGGGCAAGCCAACATGGATTTATGAATTGGAAATCATGTTTGACAAACCTGTTGGAGTTTTTTGAGGATGTTACTAATAGAATTGATAAAGGGGAGTCGTTGGACGTTGTATACTTGGATTTTCAAAAGGCTTTTGATAAAGTCCCTCACAGGAGGTTGGTTAGCAAAATTAAAGCGCATGGGATAGGAGGTAATATACTGGCATGGATTAAGGATTGGTTAACAGGCAGAAAACAGAGTAGGAATAAAGGGGTCATTCTCACATTGGCAGTCTTTGACTAGTGGGGTACTGCAAGAATCAATACTTGGGCCCCAGTATATATCAATATATATCAACGATTTGGATGTGGGGACCAAATGTAATATTTCCAAGTTTGCAGATGACAGAAAACGAGGTGGGAATGTGTGTTGTGAGGAAGATGCAAAGTGGCTTCAAGAGGATTTGGACAGACTTAGTGAGTGGGCAAGAACATGGCAGATGGAATATAATTTGGAAAAATGTGAGGTTATCCACTTTGGTAGGAGGAATAGATGTGCAGAGTAATTCTTAAATGGTAAGAGATTAGAAAGTGTATATTTACAAAGGGACCTGGGTGTCCTCGTCAATAAGTCACTGAAAGCTAACATGCAGGTACAGCAAGCAATTAGGAAGGCTAATAGTATGTTAGCCTTTATCACAAGAGGATTTAAGTACAGGAGTAGCAAAGTCTTGCCATAGTTGGACAGCACCTGGAGTACGGTGTACAGTTTTAGTCCCCTTCCCTTAGGAAGGATATTATTGCCATAGAGGGAGTGCAATGAAGGTTCACCAGACTTGTTCCCGGGATGGCAGGACTGTCCTATGAAGAGAGATTGGGGAAACTGGGCCTGCATTCTCTAGAGTTTCGAAGAGTGAGAGGTGATCTCATTGAAACCTACAAAATACTTAAAGGAATAGACAGGGTAGATGCAGGTAAGATGTTTCCCCTGGTTGGGAAGTCTAGAACCAGGGAACATAAGTTCAAAATAAAGGGGGAAGCCACTTAGGACAGAGATGAGGAGAAATTTCATTACTCAAAGAGTTGTGACTCTTTGGAATTCTCTACTCCAGAGGGCTGTGGAAGCTGAGTCATTGAGTATGTTTAAAGCACAGATTGACAGATTTCTAAATACCAATGACAAAGGGATATGAGGATAGTGTGGGAAAAAGGCATTGAAGTGGATGATCAGCCATGATCATGTTGAATGGTGGAGCAGGCTTGATGGGCTGAATGGCCTACCCCTGCTCCTATGTTCCTATATTCCCAAGAGATAGTTTGGGCACAGTCAAGCTATGTTCCTTTGAAGGGGAAAGGTAGGTTAAACAAATCCAGAGCTCCCTAGATATCAAAAAAGAGATAGAGATTAAGATAAAGAAGAAAAAGTGTGCTTATGACAGATGCCACATAGAAAATCCTATTGAGAACCAGGCTGAATATAGAAGGTTCAGAGGGGAAGTGAAAAAGCAAAACAAGAGAAGCAAAGGGAGAGTATGTAAAGAGACTGGCAGTTAACATAAAAAGAAATCCCAAAGTTTTCTATAGATGCATAAATAAGGTAAAAGGAGGAGTTAGGGACCAAAAAGGAGATTTGCACCTGGAGGCAGAGGGCATACCTGAGGTATTAAATGAATACTCTGCATCTGTCTTTATAAAGGAAGAAGACGCAACCTAGGCAATCAGACACTAGAGGGGTTTTAAATTGATAAAGAGGAAGTATTAGATAGGCTGTTTGTATGTAAACCGGATAAAGCACCAGGGCTGGATGAGATGCATCCAAGGATACTGAGGGAAGTGAGGGTGGGAATCGCGGAGGCACTGACCATAATTTTTCAGCCTTCCTTAGACTCAGGGGTGGTGCCAGAGGACTGGAGAATTGCAAACGTTGCATCCTTGTTCAGAAAAGGATGTAAAGATAAGCCCAGCAACTATAGGCCAGTCAGTTTAACTTTGGTGTTGGGAAAACTCTAGAAAAAATAATTCGGGACAAAATCAATAGTCACATGGACAAATGCTTGTTAATTAAGGAAAGTCAGCATAGATTTCTTAAGGGAAAATCATGTTTAACTAAATTTATTTAGAGATACAGCACTGAAACAGGCCCTTCGGCCCACCAAGTCTGTGCCAACCATCAACCACCCATTTATACAATCCTACACTAATCCCATATTCCCCTACCTATACTAGGGGTAATTTATAATGGCCAATTTACCTATCAACCTGCAAGTCTTTGTCTGTGGGAGGAAACCGGAGCACCCGGCGAAAACCCATGTGGTCACAGGAAGAACTTGCAAACTCCACACAGGCAGTACCCAGAATTGAACCCCGGTCGCTGGAGCTGTGAGGCTGCGGTGCTAACCACTGCGCCACCCTTGAGGTGGTAACAGAGGGGGTTGATGAGGGTAATGCTGTTGATGTGGTGTACATGGACTTTCAAAAGTGATTTAATACAGTGCCACACAGACTTAAGCAAACTTGTAGCTCATGGAATAAAAGGAACGGTAGCAACATGGATACGAAATTGGCTAAGTGACAGGAAACAAAGAGTAGTGGTTAATGGATGCTTTTCGGGCTGGAGGAAGCTTTGTAGTGGAGTTCCCCAGGGATCAGTATTGGGACCATTGCTTTTCCTGATATATATTAATGACCTAGACCTTGGTGTACAGGGCACAATTTCAAAGTTGGCAGATGATACAAAACTAGGAAGCATTGTGAACTGTGAGGAGGATAGTGTAGAACTTCAAAAGGACATAGAGAAGTTGGTGGAACCAGCAAACAGGTGGCAGATGAAGTTCAATGCAGAGAAATGTGAAGCGATTCATTTTCGTAAGAACATGGAGAGAAAATATAGAATAAAGGGTACAATTCTAAAGGGGGTGCAGGAGCAGAGGGACCTAGGTGTATATGTGCATAAGTCATTGAAGGTGGCAGGACAGGTTGAGAGAGCAGTAAATAAAGCATACAGTATCCTGGGCTTTATTAATAGAGACAGAGTACAACAACAACTTGTATAATACAAAAACAAGAAATGCTGGATTCACTCAGCAGGTCTGGCAGCATCTGTGGAAAGAGAAGCAGAGTTAACGTTTCGGGTCAGTGACCCTTCTTCGGAACTGACAAATATTAGAAAAGTCAGATTATAAACAAGTGAGGTGGGGGTTTGGCAAGAGATATCTCTTGCCCAACCCCCACCTCACTTGTTTATAATCTGACTTTTCTAATATTTGTCAGTTCCGAAGAAGGGTCACTGACCCGAAACGTTAACTCTGCTTCTCTTTCCACAGATGCTGCCAGACCTGCAGAGTGAATCCAGCATTTCTTGTTTTTGTATCAGATTTCCAGCATCCGCAGTATTTTGCTTTTATTAACTTGTATAATACACTAGTTCGATCTCAGCTGGTGTATTATGTCCAATTCTGGGTGCCACAGCTGAGGAAAGACGTGAAGGCATTGGAGAGAGTATAGAAAAGATACACGAGAATGGTTCCAGGGATGAGGAATTTGAGTTATGAAGATAGATTGGAGAAGTTAGGACTGTTTTCCTTGGAGAAGAGAAGACTGAGAGGTGATTTGATAGAGGTATTCAAAATCATGAGGTCTGGATAGAATAGATAGAGAAACTGTTCCCACTCATGAAAGGATTGAGAACGAGAGGGCACAGATTTAAAGTATTTGGTAAGAGAAGCAAAAGTGACATGAGGAAAAACTTTTTCATGCAGCAAGTGGTTAAGGTCTGGAATGTGCTGCCTGAGAATGTAGTGGAGGTAAGTTTAATTGAAGCATTCAAAAAGGGAATTAGAGAGTTATATGAAAAGGAAGAATGTGCAGGGTTATGGGGAGAAGGCAGAGGAATGAAACAGAGGGAGTTGCTCTTTCAGAGAGCCGTGCAGGCATGATGGGATGAATGGCCTCCTTCTGTACTGTAACAATTCTGTGATTGTGATTCCTGGGACAGGGTAACTCATTAACTTCCTTCTGCACTTCTGCTGCTGCAGTGGCTGCTTGGGCCTACTCATTTCCTGGTTCTACATGAGTACTTCGAATGGATGGCAGAGTGGTTTGGGGCGATGACTCATTGAGAGACATTTCACTCATTCCTGGCTTCAACTACCATTACCCTGCTGCCGGGCATTCTGTTAACATGTTTGACCCCTGCATGTGGCAGACTGTTGAGCTGACATGAGGTTTCAGAAGACCTGTGTCAAAGTCTGGTCAATCCCTTAGCATAAAGAATTCTGCAGGGACTGAGTGAAGATTAAAACACAAAAAGGTCTATTTAACATGAGTTTATGCCAGTTGTGAGAGAGACCACAGCTTGTGCTTCAGATGTCAGCTAAAGGGGCTGCCCCACTGATGCCCCTAGAGGTGCCAAATGCTCCTAGGGGACAGTTCTTGGGAACAGTCAAATGTCACTGCACAGATGCAGTTAATGGACTTCTCAATATTAATCCTCATACTGTGCCAAGTGTTCTTAGCATCCTCTCAAATGAATTGATGGTATTCAGAAAACAAACTTGTTTTATAGACAGGTGCTGACTGATGCCAATTCCAGAGCTCAGTATCTGAGGGCTCACCGTCCAGCTGTCTCTTTCCTGCTCTTCTGCTACCACCTCCACTTGCTCCTTCTTAACTCGTGCTGTTTCACCCACTGCTGTTCAACTCTAAATCTTCTCCACTGAGTGGATATCCCTGGCCTGCTGCCATTGTAGGCTGAATGAGTAGTATTGTGTGATGCAGGCCTCTGGGCCTGTGAGCAGCTGTTGCTCAGGTCACCCTATAGAAACACAATGGCGGGGGCGGGGGCACGTGGTGGTGGGGGGAAAACATTTTGAAATCTGCAAGATACTCTTTTGAACACATTTCAGCTGCTACTGCCATTCTATGGACTGGGTGTCACTGTAGATCCCCGAGGACAGGGTAATAGAAGACCGAGACCAGGCTAAAATTTCTGGAAGGTGGAGGGTGAGAGGATGGCCAGGAGAGCATTGGAATAGCCAAATCAGGAGGTGATAAAGGCATGAAAATCACAGACACAAATTTGTCTTTTATTGTAATAAAAGGAAAGATTTCCTCTATGCAGTATGTATAGGGAAACTGTAAATGATTAATAAATGGTTTTATGATTTTGCCCAGTCAACAGAGGAAATCTTTCCCTCATGTGTTGGAGCATTGATTGCCCTCAAGTTAAGCATTGCTTGGAATTGCAGCCTGAATAAAAGTGTTGTGAATTTACACTGATTTGGTGCAACTCAAGAAACATAAATGTGAATTTGAGGAATAAACCAAACTATATATACCCCTGATGTATATTGTCAGCCATTTCAAATGTGGCAATTAGTTTATGGACACTTTATACAGTTGAATGTTTTGAACAGCTCTCTAATGCCATTTAGTCTCCTGGATTAATTGCATCTTGCAATTTGGTTCAGTGCTGTCTCTACCACAAAAGGCATTCAATTGTACTTCTCAATTGTTGGCCTACTTACAAGCACAGTTTGAGCACAACACTGACTCTAAAGTTGGCAGCGAACTCACAGCACAGAGCAATGCATGTGCTGAGGAAGTAAATGGTTTTCAGCTGTGTCTTCAATGGCGGCATCATCAGAGTCTCCAGTATGAAGCATTTTCACCTACTTTTATACAGGCAATGAAACAGTTTCACTAACTGATTTATATGGATATTCGCGAACTAGGGATGGAGGTTCTGGAAGCTGAAATGTAAATAAAGGTGGAGATTGTAAAATGCCTTGCATGCACTCTTGATATAAAAACAAAAAATGCTGGAAATATTTAGCAGGCCTGGCAACATCTGTGGAGAGAGAAGCCACTCTTGCATGTACTCTTTTAAAGTCAGTTTAGCTGCTAAAGAAACCACCCTGCAATAAATAAACTGCAGGAAGTGTTTCTTTTATATGGGCCATTAAATATCATTTGTACTATCCCCAAATCTGCAGATGTCCAACCTCCTTTCAAATGGTATTTACATATCATGTGTGCTAGGAATTAGACATCCTGCATTGCCTCCTTTGGGGAAAGCCAGTTGTATTATGTGCCAATCAAGCGCTTGGGAGACCACTTACAGGCCTACCCTGGGATCAGGACCCCAGGGGCGGGAAGTCCTGCTCACAGAGCTCTCGGCCAGAGGCTGGCAGTGGAGGTGATGGCTGCTGCTGGAACAGCACCCACCGGAGGCCCAGGATTGTGGAGCAACCCAGACCAGAGGAAAGTGATGGCAGGAGGGGGTGTAGGGTGGGGGGGTGGGGGGGTGGGTTGGCAGCAAGGCAAGAGGGGGAGGCCCTCCCTCAGGAGGCCACAAGCAACCCTGCGGGGGTTTGCATGTCATGCTCCTCGCATGGCGACAGGCCTACCCACCGCAGGTTTATACAAGCTGCAGCAGGAAGAGACCCTTAATTGGGCATGAATTACCCCTCAAGGACCTCAATTGGCAGCGGGGTGGTAAGGCGGTCTACCATCCTTCCTGCCACGGACTTAATCAGGGAGGAGGCAGGAAGGTGGCGGGGTCCCCAACTGTCACCATCCCACCAGATTAAAATGACCACCTACCTCCAAACTCGTCGCAGGGGAAAGCATAAAATACCACCCCCAGAATTGGTCCCAATTCAAATAAAACAATCTGAGGGGCAGTTTTCATGCTATGTGTAGTTTGAGTTATGGCCAATGTGCCAAATTAACACCAACAGCCCATGAAAACCCTGCTGGTGTGAAGATCATGGGGATAATTTTTACTTTGGGCATGGATGGAAAACTGACAGTTGTGGATCAGATTGAAGCTAATGGAAAGGAAAATCGTGCCGGCTGCCAATCTGCAGCCGCTAGATTTTTTGCATGTGTCCAAAGTGAAAATTAACCTCCCTTTTGCAGCCAACTCAACATCTATTTCCCTTTCCTCTCCCATTTGCATTAATTTTTGTTCTTTTGCCTTGTAAAGTGCTGTGAGATGTTTTATTTTTACCTGTGGAGAGCTGAAGAAATGTAAGTTGAGGTTTATTACAGCCAAAACTTTTTCCATAACTCACATCTTTTCCACAGTTAGTGGTAACCACATGCCACTATAACTTGTGGAATTTTCATCTGCCCAGAAGAGTCCTCTGTTCTCATTTCCATGATATACAGAAAACGAGTGAGCACTTACACAGTAACTCCAATTGTGAGTAATGCTTTTTGTGTCTCACTGTTTCCTGTAAATGCTCACATGAGCGTGTGTGAACCACCTACCAATGTTGACAAAATTTAACCACATAATCTGTACAGTGGAAAACGGACTTGTGGGCTGACTCAACCGTACATTAACCATGCATTGGAAATATATGGTCTAATTCTCCTCATTTTAAAAAACATTTACTTTGATTTTTTAAAAACTAAGAACAAAGTTTAGAATAATGTAAAATAATTATTAATACAAGACAAACTGAAATTGTGATGGACAAGGTAACAAAAAAGGTAATATATATAAGGCTTAAATTTTCTGTTCCATATATGTAAAGACATTCTGACAAAGGTGGAAACTGGACTACAGTCTGGACCCACTAAGTCCCCGCCTGTTTAGTCATCCATTAAAATTACTTGTGGATTTGGTTAAGCATATGATATATTATTCATACCCCATCTCACAAGTGAGAAAGTGTATTTAGACACCATGCATATGAGGGAGGTCCATATGGCATAATCCCCTCAATCTGCATCATAACATTGGGTTTTATGGTAAACAGCTAACTAAAAGTTAAAGGGGCACTTTTAAAAACAACTTTGAAGATTATTGCATGGTTGCAGGAAAGAACTGTAGTAAATTTCCAATCTTCTACCTGTGTTGGGTGCCCCAATTGTAACAAAGGTGGCATGGGTGCACACTGAAAATGGTTAAGTGCAGGTTCCCTAGGATCTGGGATGAGGTCAGGGGTACACCAAGGGGTGGGTGAGCATTGGCAGAGTGGCATGAGAGGAGGTTTGGCACCTCAGTCATATAGCATGTTTGTCCAGTAGTTGAAATAGTGGTATGCAGCAAAGCATTATATCTCATTTTAAGAAGACTTATATGTACAGCAATACTAGGGCCAATTTTCTTCTGCTCTGCTCAGATAAAACCCAAAAATGTGTGCTGTGCCTTTATCTCCATTCTGCTCCAGAATAGCATTTGTTATACTTGAACTTTTGTGATGGAATATAAGTATAATAGGCTTAATTAGGTAGCATTTAGATATAGTTAATATATTATACCTTTTAGAATTAAAGATTGAATGAATGGTCAGTTTTCAAGACTCATTGACATTTCCCTTTAAGAACGTAGAGTTAAAACTTAAGGTACCTGTTATGAACCAGAAACAAGTTGGGAAATCCATTTGTGTCTCTTATCAGGGATTTGGAAGATAACACACACATTGAAATATCCTGTGTGACATTAGTAAGAGGTAGCAATAAACTTAGTTTATAGGGTTGTTGATGCAGATAGATCGGCTCAAAAGGGTTTTTATTTATTTAGAGATACAGCACTGAAAAAGGCCCTTCGGCCCACCGGGTCTGTGCCAACCAACAACCACCCATTTATACTAACAGTAATCCCATATTCCCTATCACCTAGGAGCAATTTACAACGGCCAATTTACCTATCACCTGCAAGTCTTTTGGATGTGGGAGGAAACTGGAGCACCCGGTGAAAACCCACGCAGACAATGGGAGAACTTGCAAACTCCGCACAGGCAGTACCCAGAATCGAACCCGGGTCCCTGGAGCTGTGAGGCTGCGGTGCTAACCACTGCGCCGCCCATGGTTGCTTTAAGGTACCATAAAAAAGGCAATTATAGATAATAAAACAATAAATGAAATGGACTTACAGGAACAAGAGGTCAAGTAAACACAATTAAACATTTTGACCAGGTAAATGCACACAACTTCAAGAGCAGGGGAATTCCAGTAAAACATTAAGTAGAGAGTTAGTTAATGATACTACCAAATATGGATCCTAAAAGCAAGAAAAACACACAAAGAAAGGTAACACCTATATGCTAAGAGATCATATGACACCTTAGAAACAGTATAAATACGAGAGGTTCTGAAGCAAAAAATTAGAAGTGTTGAATTCCTCAAACACTTCTCACCTTATGCCTTACTCTGGGAATTTAAGGTAAAAGTTTACTTTAAAATTTGATGGATATTCTAAGATATTTTGCTGTAACATTAGCAAGGTTAAACTTTTTGATTCTATGTTAGAAATAAGATTATGTTACATCTTAGTAATATTTGATATTGTGATATACTTATCCACTTAAGTGTATTGCATGTTAAATTCTTTAATAAATATGTAAAAGTTAATAAATCGCATGTAGTATTCTGTATACAACTACAAGAACCCCCTCTCTGTTTCTAAGTGAGAGATACATATTGAAGAGGGTTTCCCAGACCCTTATAATATCTGGGATATTTATGACTAGGCCATAATTAAAAATAGGCTATCCGAAAGATGGTAATATTCTCTGTTAGTTTTCTTTCTTTGAGGAAAAGCTAGTTCAATTCTTTGGACCCAAATAAGTGTCTATAAGAATTTGTCTGGTTTGAACTTAAGTAAAGGAGATTCATAGGGATGTACTCCTGATTTGGTTTAGTCCCTTTAAGGGGTTAAAGTCATAAATCACTTCACTTTCTCAATGGTGATTCTGGTGTGTACTTCTGACTTGCGTCTGAAGATGTAAGTTACAGACAAATTGATGTGAAAGGTTTTCCATGCATATTTTCTGCAATAGTGCCAGGTGCAGATTGGGGCTGACTGCCCCACAAAAACTTGGAGCTAATTATTTCTGAGCTGTTGCATTGGTGGTATGTCTTAGTGTTGTCAAGAAAGGTTAAGTAAAAAAATGTTTTTGTTTCTGCTGTCCTTGTTGCAGAATGCTTTTAGCCTTTCAAGCTTAGTGATAGAAACTGTTTTCTGTAAAATGCCACACCCACATTTTGCAATATAACCAGACAAAGGTAAACACCAAAAGTCCCCTAACAGATTCTTGGGTCGCTCTTGAGCTATCAAGAAAAGAAATGTGTGTTACACTGTGGAAGCAACAAACTGAGTGTTATGATGATTAGGAAGCATTTGTAAAATAAGTTCAGCTGGGGTTTAGATATTAATCAGGAGAAACTGGAAAAACTTTGATTTTCTATTTATTGTAGCAGACGGATAATGAATGAATGATTTCCCATTTCCCATTCTCAAGCATCGCATGAGTGAAAAAAACTAATTTAAAGTAAAATTAAAATATGGTACATAAACAGAAACACATTAGCATATGTTCTTTCTCTTTCAAGGGACTAGACTCTATTTCCACTCTTTGATCAGGCCATGGTATTGTTAATGACACAAAGCAGGCATCCCTATGGTGAAGGGTGCCATTGTCGGCCCACACGGCAGGTCGTGGGCACCACATGTAAATACAGAAATGTACTGCAAGCACAAAGGGTTCTGCTCCCTCAATATCCAGCTGGTGTGCGACCATACTCAGTGCACCATGATTATCAATGCCCGTATGCAGTTTGGCACACAAGTAGTCCTGTGTTGTAGCTTCACCAGGTTGACACCTCATTGAGGTATGCCTGGTGCTGTTCCTGGCATGCCCTCCTGCACTCTTCATTGAACCAGGGTTGGTCTCCTGGCTTGATGGTAATGGTAGAGTGGAGGATATGCCAGGCCATGAGGTTACAGATTGTGGTAGAGTACAATGCTGCTGCTGCTAATGGCCCACAATGCCTCATGGATGCCCAGTTTTGCATTGCTAGATCTGTTTGAAATCTATCCCATTTAGCACAGTGGTAGTGCCACACAACACGATGGAGGGTATCCTCAATGTGAAGGCAGGACTTCGTCTCCACTAGGACTGTGTGGTGAGTTGAGACAGGGGTGAAGTTAGGTGATGTTAAGGAGGTGGAAATAGGCAGTCTTAGTAATGGTACAGATGGCTCATCTTGGGGCCAAACATGACACCAATGTTACGAACAGCCTGCCTCAGCCAGTTGCCAAGGAGAGGGATGGAGTTCTGATGAAAGGGCACAGTCCTGAAACATTAACTCTGTTTCTCTCTCCACAGATGCTGTAAGACCTGCTGTGTATTTCCAGCACTTAGTTTTTATTTAAGATTAGAGGGATGAGTCAGTAGCTAGGAAACTCAGTTTGAAGGGGGACTGGAGACAATGGCTTCAATCTTCTCTATTTATTTGGATGAAATTTCTGCTCATCCAGTACAGGACATTGGACAAGCAGTCTGGTAATTGAACAACAGTGGAGGGGTCAACTGAGGTGATGAGGTAGAGCTAGACCTCGTCAGCAGCCATGTGAAAACAAATGCTGTGTTTTGGATGATGTTGCCAAGACATGCAGCATGTAGATAAGAAATAGGAAGGGGCAGGAAGAGAATCCATTGCACGTGATACTCTAGCTATGATTAGATAGATAAGAATGGAACCAGGTGACTGCAATCCCACCCAGCTGGACGACAGTGGGGAGGCATTGGAGGAGGATGGTGCGGTCAAACATGTCAAAAGCTGTAGACATGTCGAGAAGGTCAAGGAGGAATAGTTTACCTTTGGCATAGTCAGAGGTTTAATTTGTGACTTTGGTAACAGCAGTGGCAGGGGCAGAAACTGGGAAAGATGGGATTGGATTTGGGAAGTGATGATACATTCAAGGATTTGAGAGGAAAGGGAGGTTGGAGATGAGGTGGTAGTTTGCAAGGATGGTGGTCAAGGTTTGGTTTTTTGAGGAGAGCAGGGATGACGGCAGATTTAAAGGAGAGGGGGACAGCACCTGAAGGGAGAGAACCGTTAATAATATCAGCTAACATGGGGACTGAGAAAGGGAAGTTGTGCGGCTTGCAGTTTAGTGGGAAGAGGATCAGGAGTGGAGGTGTGTCTCATGGAGAAGATGAGCTCAGAGAGGGCATGAGGGGAGATAGGAGAGGAATTAGAGAAAGATGTAAGTTCAGGGCTAGGGCAGTGGGGAATTTTGGCCTGGTGAGCTAGTGGAAGGGAGAAAAGTGGAAGAAGCAGCTGATCAGACAGTCTTGATCTTAGTGACAAAGATGTCCACAAGCTCCTCGCACTTATTGTTAGAGCTGAGGGTGTCAGAGAGAGGGGAGAGGGGCTTAAGACGACCATTTGCGCAGAGAAAAGTAGTTTGGGGTTATTTTGCATTCCAGGATGATCCTGGAATAGTGAGCAGTTTTAGGATACGAGTGTAGGACCTGATTGTGTTATGTATTTCAACTAGCTAACAGCAGTGCTACTTGCTGTGCTACTTCCTCCCTTGATTCTCTTGCTTGCTTCACAGTCTCAGTTCCTCTCTAATTTATGGCTGTATTGTTTTCTGCTGTTGAACAAAATGGCAGTCTGGACCATACATCCTAGAGTCAGAGTCATACAGCATAGAAACAGGCCCTTCGGCCCACCACGTCTATGCCGACCATAATGCCGATCTATACTAATCCCCCTGCCTGCATTAATTCCATATCCTTCTATGCCTTGCCCATTCAAGTACCTGTCCAGATGCCTCTTAAATGTTACTACTGTTCCTGCCTCCACCACCTCCTCAGGCAGCTCATTACAGATACCCAGTAGTCTTTGTGAGAAAGATTTACCCCTTTGATCCCCTTTAAACCTCCTCCCGCTCACCTTAAATCTATGTCCTCTAGTTTTAGCAACCCCTACCATGGGAAACAGACTCTGGTTATCTACCCTATCTATGCCGCTCAATTTTATATACCTCCATCATGTCCCCTCTCAGCCGCCTTTGCTCCAGGGAAAACAGACCCAGCCTATCCAATCTCTTTATAACTCAAGCCCTCCAAACCAGGCAACATCCTTGTGAATCTTTTCTGCACCCTCTAGCTTAATCACATCTTTCCTGTAGTGCTGTTATCAGTATCACAACTTAGCTGAGAGGAAGCTCAAATTAACATGAGCCATCTGTTCTTAGTGAGCTGAATCTGACTGGCAATATAAAACTACATGCATCAGTACAGATCTGGTTTCTGTTACAGAAACTATGAAAACCAAAACCAGAGTTAAATTCTCATTTCCTCTTTCTTCAGCAACAGAAGTTTGCAGATAACAAAACTGTTAACTGAGCAGTAATTTCCTGTCCCTTATTGGTACATGTACATCTACTCGAAAATGTATACCTCATTTTGGACAGCTTTTCAAATGAAATACTACTTTAAAAGCAATTACTTTTTGATGAATTAATTTATAACACATTGGTAGCTAATAGAATGTTATCGTTTATCGCAAGGTGAATTAAATACAGAAGTAGGGAGGTTATGCTTCAGCTGTACAGGGCATTGGTGAGACCACATCTGGAGTACTGTGTACAGTACTGGGCTCCTTATTTAAGGAAGGATGTAAATGCATTGGAGACAGTACAGAGAAGGTTTACTAGACTAACACCTGGAATGGGTGGGCTGTCTTATGAGGAAAGGTTGGATAGGCTAGGCTTGTATCTGCTGGAATTTAGAAGAGTAAGAGGCGACTTGATTGAAACATATAAGATCCTGAGGGGTCTTGACAGGGTGGATGTGGAAAGGATGTTTCCCCTTGTGGGAGAATCTAGAACTAGGGGTCATTGTTTAAAAATAAGGGGTCGCCCATTTAAAACAGATGAGGAGAAATTTTTTCTCAGAGGGTCCTGAGTCTTTGGAATTCTCTTCCTCAAAAGATGGTGGAAGCAGAGTCTTTGAATATTTTTAAAGCAGAGGTAGATAGATTCTTGATAAGCAAGGGGGTGGAGGTTATTGGGGGTAAGTGGAAATGTGGAGTAATCAGTTCAGCCATGAACATATTGAATGGCGGAGCAGGCTCGAAGGGCCAAATGGCCTACTCCTGCTCCTAATTCGTATGTTCAAATGTTCATTGAATTAGCTGTGATCCATTCCTGCTGGTTCCAGTCCTGCTCTGCATTCTGATACCATGCTACTGAATGATTTCTACTTTGCTGCTATCTGCTTGTTTCCCATGGCCACCCTGCCCTCCCATATTCACAATCCCCTCATCTTCAGAATACCTCCATCACCCTCTGCTGGACAAGTTAGGACTGGCTCTTCAAGCTCCTCTTGCTGCCCACAATCTTGTTTGTTCCTCAATGGCCTACAGCTGTTTCTTGGACCAGCTTTCTCATCTAAACTGATCCTTTGGATTTATTTTTCACAGCCCCCTGGACTTGGTCCTCAGTTTCATGATCACTGTTTCTCTTGCAGCATTGTTAACATCCGAGGCCTCTTACTATACCCCGGATCAGCTTCTGCTTGGTCATCCTCGACTCTTCACTTCTCCCCGGCCCTCTGATTCCACTGGTGCACCTAGAGCAGTACCCCCTCTAGTACTCTGTTCCTTGAATTGTTCCTGGATCCACTCCATCCCCACAGCTGTCTCCAAACCAAGAAACTGGTTCCAAGCTGACTTTACACTATTCCTCCCATCCCACAGGACTTTGGATTCACATATCATCTCCTGCAGCCAATCAGGAATATATAAAGTAGAGATGTTTTGCTACAGTTGTATCAGGCATTAGTGAGATCACATCTAGAGTGGTGTGTACAGTTTTGGTCTCCTTGCTGAAGGAAGGATATAATTGTATTGGAAGCAGTTCAGCAAAGGTTCACTCGACTGCTTCCTGGGATGAGGGTTATCCTGTGAGGAAAGGTTGGCCAGGTTAAGTCTATATTCATTGGAGTCTAGAAGGATGAGAGGTGATCTGATTGAAACATACTAGATCTTGAGGGGACTTGACACAGTGGATGTTGAAAGGATGTTTCCCCTTGTGGGAGACTGAATATTTTGCTCTGTCTTCACTATAGAGGATACAAAAAACATTCCAGTAATAGCTATAAATCAGGAGGTGGAAGGAAGAGGGGAACTTAGTGAAGTTACAAATACCAGGGAAGCAGTATTGACCAAACTAATGGAGCTGTGGGCTGACAAGTCCCTGGGTCCTTAGATTTTTTTTTTAGATTAGAGATACAGCACTGAAACAGGCCCTTCGGCCCACCGAGTCTGTGCCGAACATCAACCACCCATTTATACTAATCTTATATTCCTACCAAACATCCCCACCTGTCCCTATATTTCCCTACCACCTACCTATACTAGTGACAATTTATAATGGCCAATTTACCTATCAACCTGCAAGTCTTTTGGCTTGTGGGAGGAAACCGGAGCACCCGGAGAAAACCCACGCAGACACAGGGAGAACTTGCAAACTCCACACAGGCAGTACCCGGAATCGAACCCGGGTCCCTGGAGCTGTGAGGCTGCAGTGCTAACCACTGCGCCACTGTGCCGCCCTGATGGGCTTTATCCTAGGGTTTTTAAAAGAGGTGGCTAATGAGGTAATAGATGTGTTGGTGTTAATTTTTCAAAATTCACTAGATTCTGGAAAGGTTCCATCAGACTGGAAAGTAGAAAATATTCAAGAAGTTGGGGAGGTAGAAAACAGGTAAGTATAGGCCAGTTAGCTTGACGTCTGTCGTCGGTAAGGTGTTAGAACCGATCATTAAGGAGGCTATAGCTGGGCACTTAGAAAAACTCAAGGGAATCGGGAATAGTCAGCATGGTTGTGAAAGGGAAATCATGTTTCACCAATTTATTGGAGTTTTTTGAAGCAGTAACATGCACTGTGGATAAAGGGGAGCCTGTTGATGTACTGTACTTGGATTTCCAAAAGGCATTTGACAAGGTGCCACATAAAAGGTTATTGTGCAAAGTAGGAGCTCATGGTGTAGGAGGTAACATATTAGCATGGATAGAGGATTGGCTGGCTGGCAGAAAATAGAGAGTATGCATAAATGGGTCCTTTTCTAAGTGGCAGGAGGTGACGAGTGGAGTCCCGCAGGGGTCTGTGCTGGGGCCTCAACTTTTTACAATTTATATCAATGACTTAGATGAGGGGAGCAATGGCATGGTAGCTAAATTTGCAGATGACACAAAGATAGGTAGGAAAGTAGCTGGTGAAGAGGACATAAGGAGGTTGCAGACAGATATAAATAGGTTGAGTGATTGGGCAAAAATCTGTTAGGTGGAGTATAATGTGGGAAAACGTGAAGTTGTTCAATTTGGCAGGAAAAATAAAAAAGCAGAATATTTCTTAAACGGGAAACAACTGCAGAATTCCAAGGTGTAGAGGGATCTAGGTGTTCAAGTGCATGAGTCACAAAAGGTTAGTATGCAAGTAATAAAGAAGGCTAATGGAATGCTATCCTTTATTAGGAGGGGAATTGAAATAAAAGTAAGGATGTTATGCTTCAGTTATACAGGGCACTGGTGAAACCACAACTCGAATACTGTGTGCAGTTTTGGTCTCCTTATTTAAGGAAGGACATGAATGCTTTGGAGGCAGTTCAGAGGAGGTTTACTAGATTGATACCTGGTATGAGCGGGTTGTCTTATGAGGAACAGTTGGACAGACTGGGCTTGTTTTCACTGGAGTTAAGAATGAGGGGAGACTTGATTGAAGTATATAAGATCCTGAACAGTCTTGACAAGGTGGATGTGGAAAGGATGTTTCCTCTTGTGGGGAAGTCCAGAACTAGGGGGCACAGTTTTAAAATTAGGGGTCACCCTTTTTGGACAGAGATGAGGAGAATTTTTTTCTCAGAGGGTTGTGCAACTTTGGAATTCTCTGCCTCAGAATATTTTTAAATCAGAGGTAGATAGATTCTAGTTAGGTAATGAAATCAAAGATTAGCCAGGGTAGATGAGTGTGGAATTTGAGACAGAAGCAGATCAGCCATGATCTTATTGAATGGCGGAGCAGGCTCGACAGGCTGGATGATCTACTTCTGCTCCTAATTCTTATGGTCATATGGTTGTACTAGGGGACACAGTTTAAAAGTAAGGGATCTCCCATTTAAGACAGAGAAGAGGAGAAATTTTCTCAGAGGGTCATGAATCTATGGAACTCTTTCCCCCCCCCCCCCCCCACACCCCCAAGAGAGTGGTGGAGGCAGGGTCATTGAATATTTTGAAGGCAGAGGTAGACAGATTCTTGACAAACAAGGGAGTCAAAGGGTATTGGGGGTTGGCAGGAAAGTGGAGTTATGTCCACAAGCAGATCAGCCATGATCTTATAGAATGGCATGTTAGAGAAACTTCCAAGCCTGTTTGTGAAGACTGAGACTAGGATGCTTTGGTGGAGATTGTTTATTGCTTGCCCTCCAAAATACACCAGCCAGTGCTGGCTGGCTCTTGTTTATATATACACACTTGAATACAATTAACTAATTAACACCCAACTATCTTGAACTACCAGGTATTTATCATCCATTAACAGAACTTCAAACCTGAACAGATTCTCTTTCTTCTTTAAATTAAATACACATAAGAAAAAAACAAAATAATGACACATTTTTCTTTACATTTATTAACTTTCAACAGCACCAGTCATTAATATGCTGTATATTACCCCCTTTTAAAAAAAAACTTGTTTAAAGAAAAAGCGATCTCATCATAAAAAAAGTCCACATTTTCCTAAGTTATTACACAAGACAGTCCTCTTCAAGGACATCCAACAATTTTTTTGAACAAGCACCTCTCAAACAATCCAACTGATGACTTGCATCAGCCCATTTTATTCTGGAAATTTCTTTTCTTTCCAACATTTCTGTTATGCTTACGAGATCAATCCTCAGCTTCTTTTCTGTGACACTTTTTGTCAAATGGATATTTTCCCCAGAGAGAATGTAGCATTCTATAAGAAAAGTTTTCTGATTGCCCCTTATAGAAGAGTTCCTTTAAAATACTCGATAAATACATACCCATATCTATCGCTTCTATCAGTGCAAGTGTCTCAGCAGCTAAGGGGCTTTTAACGATTCTCTTCATTTTCTTCGATTCCCAGGCTAATGGACTACATTTATCATTTCTTCCCACCAAAAATATAATGAACTCTGCTGTGCTCAAATAACCATTGGGAAGATTAGTGTGTGAGGCATCACTAAAAATGACTAGTTTCATTTCTTCTGGGTCACCCAATACTGGAAGTTTGAGTGTACATTTGTCAAAACTCAAATCTTCAATGTCTTTTGCTTTTAGCGCTTCCCCAACAGTAGCATGTTTCAGCATGGTGCTCAATTCTAACCCATCATTGCAGGCATCCGACCTAGTTTGTGGACACAACCAATTCAACTGCCCGATTAAGCTCCTTAACTGGTCTACTTCTTTCTTGGTTGCAGAGTCTCCATTTTGTGAGGATCTGGCCCGATTTATTGTGATCCTATTAATGTTCTCTAGGTAATACTGTTGATTCGGGGTTACCCCCAATTTAGTCTGCCTAATATTCAACCCTATTTATTTAAAAGCTCCGGAAGCCTGACTTCCAATTTTAAATTCCTGCAGAACATTATCTACCAGAAATTTCTCAAATGCCTCAGATCCTCCCCACAGAAAATCAGCCACGTGCATCAAGAAAATGCCTGCTAGTTTTTCTTCATAGTCCCAATAAAACATTGCAGGATCTACTTTGCGTTGAAAACAACCAGCTTTTAGTAGGATGGACCCAACTGAAAAATACCCACACACTGGCTTCATCATTTAGCTCAAACACACTCGTTTAACTTCCATAATTTCCCTTCTATATTTCCAACTTCTTTTGGTGGCTTTAAAAATACTTCCCTTTTAAATTTCTCTCCTTGCAAAAATGCTGCTTTGATGTCAATCATTCCCATGAGTGTGTCACTAAAAGGGCTAGGAAAATTTTCAAATTTGCTTTTCCTGCTGTTGGAGAGTTCACTAACTTCCTGGTCGCCTAGTCATTCCTCAAATCTGAGCTACTAGTCTGGCCTTTGCTTTATATGTACCATCGGGAAGTATTTTCTCTGTACAGATCCATCTATGGGACAATGCTGGTTGTCCTCTATCTGGCACCTCCGTGTATATGCCAAACTCTCTCCAACTGTCAAGCTCTTTTTGCTTGGCATCCTTTATCAATTTACGATCTAACTTGTTAGTAGCCACTAGAACTTCTCTATCGTACAGGCTCCTATTTCTTGTGGCTCTCCTTGCCTGCTCTCTGGTTCTTGCTCTTGTGAAACCATGTTCCCTACTAGAGTTCCTATCCCTTTCTGGACTGCTACTCGACCTGTCCCTTGTACAACCAGACTGACCTTTTCCTTGGACATTCCTATCCACTTTTCGATCTTGTCCACTATTAATTTATAGTAAAGACAAAAAAGTAACAGACTGAATCTAGTCGCTACGTCTATAAAGTGAAGAAAAATGTTTGTCTTTATCCCATACTTTCTAGTCCGTTGCTACGGTTTCATTAAAGTCCCTTGCTAATAGGAGACTCACTATGGTCACAATGGTGTCCTCCTGTATTTTTTCTTAGATATCACATTTCTCACTGATAGGATTAGTGTAGTCATCATATATTACCCCTGCATCTTTTAACAGATGCTTCAACCTATGACAAGATGGATATGCAAACTGTCAGTGTAGTTTTGAAATAATTTGCCTTTTCTCCTTTAAATCCCTACCCCCAGATGCCATTAATACCTCTGAAATCCTGCTTAGAGATGTTTGGTCTCACTAAAGGAATACAATAATGTCCCAACTTTGTAAACTGCAAGGCTACAGATTTCCCAAAGACAATGACCTTATTATGTTTCATATCCAATTTCATCCGAGCCTTTTTTCATAGATGGTTTACCCCTGCTATTTTACACAGAATTACCACTTGGTTTAGTGATTTCAACATGTTGTCATCCCCAAACCTGAAACAGGTAGAACTGTTGTATTCTTTGACCTTATTTCTGTCTTCCTTACTTAAAGACAACATGTAACACCTTAACCAGTGCACTCCACAAACTGTAGACATACACCCACTGTCTAGTATTGCACAATTGAACAAATCTGCGACTAGGACACTCCTTAACAGACTGAAGCTTCTTGTGACCAGTACAATTCCTTCTGATTGATCAGTAGCCTCATCCTCACCTTCCACATCATGTGTCATCTCAAAAACCCTGATATTCCTTTTCAGACAATGCAATGCATAATGATACTTTGAGTCACATCAGAACCACCTGTTGATCACCCCTTGGTTATTCCTGGGGTTCATCCTTCTTCCATAATTGCCCAATTCCTGCTGTCTGTTTATAGCTGCCAAAAGAGTCTCTATCCTGATTCATTTTGAAATGTGTTTCTCCTTTCATATTGACATTTGGGCCCCATACTTGAACAGCCTCAAAATGCTGCTAGCATTGTATCCTCCATCTTCAGTGTCACCACTGAAGAGTCCAACTGCATCATGAAAGTGGCCAGAAAGGAATGTTTTCCCCAAAATTTTTTAAGGGCACCAGACATCTGACCAAAAGCATATCACTTTCTTTGAATCTAACTCTGGTTAATACCAAGAGCCTATCCATGTTTGATATCCTAGCACAATCCAACAATTGGAAGGCAAGTACAGATCTAGGAATTTCCAAGCAAAATCACTGCAACTTTGCATATGGTCAATTAAACTCCATAATATATTCTTCTGTAGAAGAACCATCCAGTTTTCTAAATTTATCAAAGTCTGACCACACCTCATAGGCACTCAATAAGTCATCTTTCATTTAAATGTTATCCATAAATTTCAAGAGATTGTCCAAACCTTCATTGTCCAAATGATGAGCCTCTAGCTCCAAGAACACTTTGCCTCCTGATCTTGCTTCTGACAGGAAGTGAAAGTGCTTCATTTTTGGCAAAGTTGTAACCGTGCCCATATATCAACTTCATTCTTCCATTGATCATAAGGTTCAGCTTCACAAAACAGTGGTGGAAAATTAAATCCCAACACCATACACCTGGTTTCAGTCATCTTTCTTAAAAAAAAAACTTCAAATGCAGCCTTCTCAAAAAAACTCCAATTCTAATCTCCTGTCTGAAAACAAAACTTAGTCTCCAATCTTCACTTTCAGGCAACCATCTTCTGCTATCAACATTAGAGAAACTTCCAAGCCTGTTTGTGAAGAAGATACTGAGACTAGGATGCTTTGATGTAGATTGTTTATTGCTTGTCACAGAGCTTAATTCTGCACTCCTAACAGCACCCACAGCCAGTGCTGACCGGCTCTTTATATATACACACTTGAATACAATTAACTAATTAGCACCCAACACCTGTTCACCCTATTATCTTGACCTACCAGGAATTTATCATCCATTATCAGAACTTCAGACCCTAACATAGTGGAGCAGGTTCAAGGGGCCAAATAGCCTATTCCTGCTCCTAGTTCATATGTTCGTATAGGACCTATCTCTCATAATCTCTACCATGCCTATGTCACCTGAAATCCCTCTGTGTCCATTTATATGTGCATTGTGTCTGCCACTCTGGACCCAAGCCATTTACTACAATCTCTTGTTCTCTTTCTCCTGGCCTCTCTGAGGTAGTTCTCTCTTGTTCCCTCCCTTATCCATCACCAGTCCTGCCATCTGTCATTGCTCTCCTCTCAGCTACCATCTACACCCCCACCAGCTTTTATCCCAACCCATCATGACTCCTCTGCCTTCCTACTTTCCTACTGCCATCCCAGGCTTGAATCCCACTGGAATAAGCTGCCCTCTGTGCCTCTCAGTATTCTCTGTAGGGTCCGGCAAGACACTCGTCACTGCCTCCTTATGAGACAGCCACAACTGCCCTATCCTTCTCTCTCATGTACCTCCATGGTGGTGCTAGTGGTGTGGTACTCTGGCACATTCTCCTCCTTCAAGCATCTCATCTACTTCCACCCCTCTCGATTCTCCTTTAAAATCCTCAATGCCTACTGACTTCATGCCTCACCACGAGTTTCTCTCCAAGATATGTTTACCCCCTTTCCTCCTTCAGCTTTTGCACTGAGCAACTCCTCATCCTTGGTGATTTCCATCTGCATCTCAGCTCGACTTGCTCTCTTTCTCCAGAATTCACAGCCATCCTGTACTCCTTAAAATTCTCCTTCAGCATAAACTCTTCTACCCATATTCATACCGTCCCCTCAGTCTTGCTATCTTTTGTGGCCTCTCTACACCCTTCATCTAGCTCACAAGCTAGATCATTTACTATCACCTTATTATATCACTAACCAACCATATCCCCCTTCCAATTCCACTTCCTTCAGTGTCTGCCCCTGAAAATGAAACTCTCACTATGGATACTGTACCAATTAACTTCATGTCCCTGAGTACTCTAGCAATATGCCCCACAGTGCAACAAAAGAGTTAATGATAGATAGATGTCATAGATGTCATAGAGAGATACAGCACTGAAACAGGCCCTTTGGCCCATCAAGTCTGTGCTGACCATCAGCCACCCATTTATACTAATCCTACATTAATCTCATGTTCCTACCACATCCCCACAATTCTCCTACCACCTACCTACACTAGGGGCAATTTACAATGGCCAATTTACCTACCAACCTGCAAGTCTTTGGCTAAGTATAAAATCGGGCCATTGCAGAGTACATTTAATTCTGATTCTTTACAACAAAACAGTTGGGTTGAGTGGTGAATAAAACATTTTAAAAATGAAAGTGTTGTGTTAAGATGCAGTGGTCTTTTGAGTGATAATGGTGATTGCCTATATGCTATCAGAGAATTGAGAATCAGTGGATTATTAATGATTGAGAGAATCTGCTATCCTTAGTACATTATTAAGACAGGTCTGTTGTTGACGTGAATTAATTTTTCTGTTTTGCAGGACTTTCTTTCAAACATGCCTGTTTCTCACAGACTCTGACAGTTAAGTGACAACATCATTCTTTCAATTCACAACCAGCCGTGCTGGTTCTTTGCTTTTTCTACATTTGCAGTAGTTTTGCTACGGCACATGATGGGTTCAAATAAAGCTTTTTGGATTGTTGAAACTTCCACAAATGCAAAAGTACTATCAAAAACTAACAGAATTATTCAAAATGTAATTATATGCCATGGTTATAAGAGTTAATGTACTAGAGTAGTGGACCTCCTACCTGATTTGTTTTATCAAAGGATAGCAAAAAGACCTATGAAATAAGCCTTTCTTATAAAGTAAATGGAGGGATGGCAAACCATTTTATGCTGAGTTTGTCACGGAAAGGTATCCTGTATACTGCTGAGGTACCTTTGGTTGATCTTAAAACGGTGATAAGCAGGCAGTCGCAGGTATAATCTAAGTCACAGTTATCTGGAGACGAAATGCAATGTAGCTTCATTTTCATTTATTTAGCACAACGCTGTTTGTCTAGTGCAAAAATTATTAATAATATACACTTCTATCACATTTGTACCACATGCTGAAATCAGTCGCGGATGAATTTTGCAAGGCAGGGCTGCAAATGGGCATTAGGTCCCCTATTTGCATATGCAAAGAACTTACGCTTGTTTCAGGCATGGACCCTGGATGCCTATGTAGAAGTATTTACTAATATGTTGGGGGCAGGGGCAGGGACAGGGGTGGGGTGTGGGGGGTGGGGGGGGGGTGTGGTTTGTTGTGGTGGGGAGGATTTTGGATGGGTGTGGGGGTGCATTTCCAGTGTGGAATGAGCATATGCACACTGCCTGCCATATTAGATCCTGTTTTATGCAGCATTATTACATCTTTAGGTCTTAGACTACAATAAGTAAGACACTGTGGACTGCAGAATGCAGAAGACTAGTAAATAACGTAATTGTACAGAGGTAATTTCAGATGACGTGAAGCTGAAATATACGAAGCTGAGCTATGTTGCTTGAATTTCAAGCAGAATATAGATTTAAAAGTTGGTTGCATTTTTTTGATGCGTTAAGAACTGAAAAAGTGAATGCAGCGTCCAGTACAGATGTAGGGTTATATCTGATGAATGTTAATTCTGTTTCTCTCTCTACAGATGCTGCCAGACCTGCTGAGTATTTCAAGCATTTTCTGTTTTTATTTCCGATTTCCAGCATCCACAGTATTTTGCTTTTGTATCAGTTAGATCTGGTTCATGAAGTAAGCATGCAGCGCCCCCACATGTCTTGAGAGTTGATGGCTGTGCGCTATCGACATTTATTTTGAGTTACTTCTAGACAGGGACAGCAATTAGCATGATGATAGTTGTCACAATCAGTATTGAAATTAAAACAAGATCTGTTGTGAAGATCTATTGAAATTCACAAATATTCAATGAAAAATTCAATGACAACAACATGGTAATCAACAGTATTTATGGTATTCTTGTCCATGATGTCCATTCATAATATGAAAGTAAAGAATCACATTTTACATATTTAAATGAAAGACTCATTGCTTTTTCAGTGGACACTGAGCATTACTGGCCACCATGCAGGTAATTGGATTGATTTCTGGCTGTTCCTTTGGAACATTCCACAGGTCATGACCCTCCTTGCATAATATATACATTTTTATATTGTGTATACACTATGGGCATATTGATTTCTTCAAATAGAATAAACTTATGCAGACAGAACAGTTGCATACATCACTAATTTTGCTGTTGCCACAGGAAGATAGTTCTGCCTACAGTTAAACAGCCACATCACATAAGTGGATCTGCCACTTTCCCATAATTATAGGGGGTTAAGTGCGGTAAGTCCATTGAGGTGAAGAAGGAGCAGCGGGACCCGAGAGAAGTCCTGTGAAAAGGTGCCCCGAACACCCAAAAAATCCACGAACGGCCCCCCCCGGCCGCAACATCAAAGCGCCCGCGGGAGATGGCTCGGAGAGCATCTGCAGCGCACTGTCGGCAATGCTGCATGCCTTTATTTAAACCACTGCAAAAAAAAAAACCCTTAGCAAATGTAATCACCTCTAAGTCTGCCAAATGATGCTTCACCTCCCGAAGGACGTGGATGAGCTTTCCGGACGTTGATGGTGGGCACTGAGGAAATGGCTTATTACCTGCACCAGCTTCCCCCCCACCTCCCCCCCCGCCTTTACCCCCCTTCCACCTCCCCCCCCGTCCCCTTCCCTGCTCCACCCTCTCAGCTCACCCCCTCACAACCCCGTCCCAGCCCGCCCCCCCCTCGCACCATCTTCACCCCGCACCCCCTTCCCCTGCACCCCCCCCCCACCCCCTCCCTCTACCCCTCCCCCTTGCATCCCCTCCTCCCACCGGCACCATCCTACACCTGTGTAGGGGCCCCAACAACCCCACTGCCTTGTGGGCATCTCGGGAGAGACCAAGGCTAAGGGAGTAAACCCTAACAGATAATCTGGAGCGGAACCCCGTAGGCGGTCATGTATCACCTTTGGCATGTTTCCGGCAGTTCCTGCAGCCATACTGGTGCCAAACGTCCTGTCCTGCACTCCTTCGGACCCCACCAGAAAGGCCGAGAGGGGGGTTTTGACGACTGGGCAACTCTCAACCTCCATAAATTTGCCCCGGCATGCGCCATGGAGAGGTCACTCCATAGTTGCCTCACAGCGACTAAAACAACACGGAAGGCAGCAGTTACGGGTTATAAGTCCAGATAAATTGGCGTAGAAACTGGGCGCCACGGGTTGCCTTTGTCGGTGGGAGAGGTCATTGCACCTCACTGGACAGCTACCGCCCGCCTCAAACCGGGCAGCCCCCGGTCAATAAGGTTCTGTCCCGCCACAGTCTGCCTGCTTCAATGGGAGCTTGGAGCTCAGGGTCATTGCCCGAAAGGTGGACTGATACACTGCACCAAACAACATGAAAAAAGGAAAGAAGGTACCAGCCCTTCGCTTTGCAAGCTGGAACGTCAGAACTATGTGTCTTGGCCTGTCGGAAGAACTTACACAAATCAACGATTCTCGGAAGACCGCCATCATTAACAACGAGCTCAGTAGATTCAATGTGGACATTGCAGCACTTCAGGAGACTCGCCTCCCCGCGAGTGGCTCTCTAGCAGAGCAAGACTACACCTTCTTCTGGCAGGGCAGGGATCCTGAAGAACCAAGACAGCATGGAGTGGGCTTCGCCATCAGAAACTCCTTGCTCAGCATGATAGAGCCTCCCTCAAATGGCTCGGAACGCATACTGTCCATCCGACTGCTCACCACCTCTGGTCCAGTACACCTACTCAGCATCTATGCTCCAACGCTCTGCTCCCCACCTGAAGCTAAAGACCAGTTCTATGAACAACTCCATAACATCATTAGCAGCATCCCCAGCACCGAACACCTATTCCTGCTGGGGGACTTTAATGCCAGGGTTGGGCCGACCATGACTCATGGCCCTCCTGCCTTGGGCGCTATGGCGTTGGAAGGATGAATGAGAACGGGCAGAGACTACTTGAGTTGTGTACCTATCATAACCTCTGCATCACCAACTCGTTCTTTCACACTAAACCCTGTCACCAGGTTTCATGGAGGCACCCAAGATCGCGTCGTTGGCACCAGCTAGACCTCATTGTCACAAGGTGAGCCGCCTTAAACAGTGTTCAAATCACACGCAGCTTCCACAGTGCGGACTGCGACACCAACCACTCCCTGGTGTGCAGCAAGGTTAGACTCAGACCAAAGAAGTTGCATCATTCCAAGCAGAAGGGCCACCCGCGCATCAACACGAGCAGAATTTCTCACCCACAGCTGTTACAAAAATTTCTAAATTCACTTGTAACAGCCCTTCAAAACACTCCCACAGGGGATGCTGAGACCAAGTGGGCCCACATCAGAGACGCCATCTATGAGTCAGCTTTGACCACCTACGGCAAAAGTGCGAAGAGAAATGCAGACTGGTTTCAATCTCATAATGAAGAGCTGGAACCTATCATAGCCGCTAAGCGCATTGCACTGTTGAACTACAAGAAAGCCCCCAGCGATTTAACATCCGCAGCACTTAAAGCAGCCAGAAGTACTGCACAAAGAACAGCTAGGCGTTGCGCAAACGACTACTGGCAACACCTATGCAGTCATATTCAGCTGGCCTCAGACACCGGAAACATCAGAGGAATGTATGATGGCATGAAGAGAGCTCTTGGGCCAACCATCAAGAAGATCGCCCCCCTCAAATCTAAATCAGGGGACATAATCACTGACCAACGCAAACAGATGGACCGCTGGGTTGAGCACTACCTAGAACTGTACTCCAGGGAGAATGCTGTCACTGAGACTGCCCTCAATGCAGCCCAGCCTCTACCAGTCATGGATGAGCTGGACATACAGCCAACCAAATCGGAACTCAGTGATGCCATTGATTCTCTAGCCAGCGGAAAAGCCCCTGGGAAGGACAGCATTACCCCTGAAATAATCAAGAGTGCCAAGCCTGCTATACTCTCAGCACTACATGAACTGCTATGCCTGTGCTGGGACGAGGGAGCAGTACCCCAGGACATGCGCGATGCCAATATCATCACCCTCTATAAAAACAAAGGTGACCGCGGTGACTGCAACAACTACCGTGGAATCTCCCTGCTCAGCATAGTGGGGAAAGTCTTTGCTCGAGTCGCTCTGAACAGGCTCCAGAAGCTGGCCGAGCGCGTCTACCCTGAGGCACAGTGTGGCTTTCGTGCAGAGAGATCGACCATTGACATGCTGTTCTCCCTTCGTCAGATATAGGAGAAATGCCGTGAACAACAGATGCCCCTCTACATTGCTTTCATTGATCTCACCAAAGCCTTTGACCTCGTCAGCAGACGTGGTCTCTTCAGACTACTAGAAAAGATCGGATGTCCACCAAAGCTACTAAGTATCATCACCTCATTCCATGACAATATGAAAGGCACAATTCAACATGGTGGCTCCTCATCAGAGCCCTTTCCTATCCTGAGTGGTGTGAAACAGGGCTGTGTTCTCGCACCCACACTTTTTGGGATTTTCCTCTCCCTGCTGCTTTCACATGCGTTCAAATCCTCTGAAGAAGGAATTTTCCTCCACACAAGATCAGGGGGCAGGTTGTTCAACCTTGCCCGTCTAAGAGCGAAGTCCAAAGTACGGAAAGTCCTCATCAGAGAACTCCTCTTTGCTGTCGATGCTGCTTTAACATCTCACACTGAAGAGTGCCTGCAGAGTCTCATCGACAGGTTTGCGGCTGCCTGCAATGAATTTGGCCTAACCATCAGCCTCAAGAAAACGAACATCATGGGGCAGGACGTCAGAAATGCTCCATCCATCAATATTGGCGACCACGCTCTGTGCTCCTGGGAGGAGCCTTATCTCACACAAGTTACCCTTAAAGCAATGAATGGATAATGAAGCAAAAATGGACACTTAAATGTACGATGCCGCCTAAAATTTGTTTGGCAAACTATTTTGAGGCTCTTTGTCCCACGCCCAGCAATGTAAGCTCTGTCATTTCATCTTTGCTAAGCTCAGTGAAAAGTAGACCTGAGTAAAATGTGGTGAGATGATGGCAGAACGTATTAATAGATATTTCAGTTGTGTTTCACACTGCTCCTACAATTCCAAAAAAATGTTCAAAAATGCTCGAGGAGAGTGAGCTAAAGTCTAATCTTAGCTTGTTAAACTCTTATTACAGTCTTTAATGATAAACTTTGCAGCATTTGGCACGAAAAAAATGAGTGGTTTAAGGGGTTTCTTGCAGAAGGCAAAGGTAGAATGACCATTGATGGGTAAATCTCTGGAGCAGGAGTGAGAGCATTGCAGGACTGTAGAGGGTAAAGGAGATTGTGGATACGACAGCAGGCATTGCACTGTAACAGTCAGCTCCTTGGGTATGTTTGAGAAGTAGTGCCTAAAGATCTCTGGCTCGGAATGGAGGTTGCAATTCAGTGTCAAAGAAGACTTCCAAAGCCATCTCCTCCCTCATGTCAAAAAATTGACACACATTTCTCCATAGAAGAAATTACCAGTATGTACAGAGCCTCATTAATAAGACCTTGCATTATTGCCATTCAGTAATTTTACAGAAAATTGTACAAATGAACTTTTTGACATTTATACCCTTTAAATGGCTCATTAGCTGCTAGAGAAACATTAAAAGATCTTTTATTGCAGGTATATCTTGATTTCTAGTTTTCACTACTTGTAAAGAAATTTCATTCTCAGAAGCACGCATTTCAAAGCTACAATTCAGTTTGCAGTTGATTAACTTATGGTGAGAAATTGATTTTTTTCCCCATTGTTTGATGAAATAAGCATGTCATGTTCCATAGTTGTCAACTTTTGGGTCTTTCATCTTGGCAGTGTGTAACTGTCTCGGATCGTGTTTTTGGGATCCTTAAGGGGGAGGGGGAGCAGCCCCAAGTCGTGGTCCACATAGGCACCAACGACATAGGTAGGAAGAGAGATGGGGATTTAAGGCAGAAATTCAGGGAGCTAGGGAGGAAGCTTAGAGCGAGAACAAATAGAGTTGTTATCTCTGGGTTGTTGCCCGTGCCACGTGCTAGCGAAGCGAAGAATAGGGAGAGAGAGGAGTTGAACATGTGGCTGCAGGGATGGTGTAGGAGGGAGGGTTTTGGTTTCCTGGATAATTGGGGCTCTTTCTGGGGTAGGTGGGACCTCTACAAACAGGATGGTCTTCACCTGAACCAGAGGGGTACCAATATCCTGGGGGGGAGATTTGCTAGTGCTCTTCGGGGGGGTTTAAACTAATTCAACAGGAGGATGGGAACCTAAATTGTAGTTCCAGTGTACAGGATGTTGAGAGTAGTGAGGTCAGGGATAAGGTTACAAGGACGCAAGAGGGCACTGGCAAGCAAGAACTTGGTTTAAAGTGGTCTACTTCAACGCCAGGAGCATCCGGAATAAGGTGGGTGAGCTTGCAGCATGGGTTGGTACCTGGGATCTCGATGTTGTGGCCATTTCGGAGACAGGGTTGAGCAGGGACAGGAATGGATGTTGCAGGTTCCGGGATTTAGATGTTTCAGTAAGAACAGAGAAGATGGTAAAAGAGGGGGGGGGTGTGGCATTGTTAATCAAGGAGAGTATTACGGCGGCAGAAAGGACGTTTGAGGACTCGTCTACTGAGATAGTATGGGCCGAGGTTAGAAACAGGAGAGGAGAGGTCACCCTGTTGGGAGTTTTCTATAGACCTCCGAATAGTTCCAGAGATGTAGAGGAAAGGATAGCGAAGATGATTCTCGACAGGAGCGAGAGTAACAGGGTAGTTGTTATGGGGGACTTTAACTTTCCAAATATTGACTGGAAATACTATAGTTCGAATACTTTAGATGGGTCAGTTTTTGTCCAGTGTGTGCAGGAGGGTTTTCTGACACAGTATGTAGACAGGCCAACCGGGGCGATACCACATTGGATTTGGTACTGGGTAATGAACCCGGCCAGGTGTTAGATTTAGATGTAGGTGAGCACTTTGGTGATAGTGATCACAATTCGGTTAGGTTTACCTTAGCGATGGGCAGGGACAGGTATATACTGCAGGGCAAGAATTATAGCTGGGGGAAAGGAAATTACGATGCGATTAGGCAAGATTTAGGATGCGTAGGATGGGGAAGGAAACTGCAGGGGATGGGCACAATCGAAATGTGGAGCTTATTCAGGGAGCAGCTACCGCGTGTCCTTGATAAGTATGTACCTGTCAGGCAGGGAGGAAGTTGTCGAGCGAGGGAGCCATGGTTTACTAAAGAAGTTGAAGCGCTTGTCAAGAGGAAGAAGAAGGCTTATGTTAGGATGAGACGTGAAGGCTCAGTTAGGGCGCTTGAGAGTTACAAGCTAGCCAGGAAGGATCTAAAGGGAGAGCTAAGAAGAGCGAGGAGAGGACACGAGAAGTCATTGGCGGATAAAATCAAAGAAAACCCTAAGGCTTTCTATCGGTATATCAGGAATAAAAGAATGACTAGAGTTAGATTAGGGCCAATCAAGGATAGTAGTGGGAAGTTGTGTGTGGAATCAGCGGAGATAGGGGAAGCGTTAAATGAATATTTTTCGTCAGTATTTACAGTAGAGAAAGAAAATGTTGTCGAGGAGAATACTGAGATACAGACTACTAGGCTAGATGGGATTGAGGTTCACCAGGAGGAGGTGTTAGCAATTTTGGAAAGTGTGAAAATAGATAAGTCCCCTGGGCCAGATGGGATTTATCCTAGGATTCTCTGGGAAGCCAGGGAGGAGATTGCAGAGACTTTGACCTTGATCTTTATGTCGTCATTGTCGACAGGAATAGTGCCGGAAGACTGGAGGATAGCAAATGTTGTCTCCTTGTTCAAGAAGGGGAGTAGAGACAGCCCTGGTAATTATAGACCTGTGAGCCTTACTTCGGTTGTGGGTAAAATGTTGGAAAAGGTTATAAGAGATAGGATTTATAATCATCTTGAAAAGAATAAGTTCATTCGAGATAGTCAGCACGGTTTTGTCAAGGGTAGGTCGTGCCTCACAAACCTTATTGAGTTTTTTGAGAAGGTGACCAAACAGGTGGATGAGGGTAAAGTCGTGGATGTGGTGTATATGGATTTCAGTAAGGCGTTTGATAAGGTTCCCCACGGTAGGCTATTGCAGAAAATACGGAAGTATGGGATTGAAGGTGATTTAGTGCTTTGGATCAGAAATTGGCTAGCTGAAAGAAGACAGAGGGTGGTGGTTGATGGCAAATGTTCATCCTGGAGTTTAGTTACTAGTGGTGTACCGCAAGGATCTGTTTTGGGGCCACTGCTGTTTGTCATTTTTATAAATGACCTGGATGAGGGTGTAGAAGGGTGGGTTAGTAAATTTGCGGATGACACGAAGGTCGGTGGAGTTGTGGATAGTGCCGAAGGACGTTGCAGGGTACAGAGGGACATAGATAGGCTGCAGAGCTGGGCTGAGAGATGGCAAATGGAGTTTAATGCGGAAAAGTGTGAGGTGATTCACTTTGGAAGGAGTAACAGGAATGCAGAGTACTGGGCTAATGGGAAGATTCTTGGTAGTGTAGATGAGCAGAGAGATCTTGGTGACTAGGTACATAAATCCCTGAAAGTTGCCACCCAGGTTAATAGGGCTGTTAAGAAGGCATATGGTGTGTTAGCTTTTATTAGTAGGGGGATCGAGTTTCGGAGCCACAAGGTCATGCTGCAGCCGTACAAAACTCTGGTGAGACCGCACCTGGAGTATTGCGTGCAGTTCTGGTCACCGCATTATAGGAAGGATGTGGAAGCTTTGGAAAGGGTGCAGAGGAGATTTACTAGGATGTTGCCTGGTATGGATGGAAGGTCTTACGAGGAAAGGCTGAGGGACTTGAGGTTGTTTTCGTTCGAGAGAAGGAGGAGGAGAGGTGACTTAATAGAGACATATAAGATAATCAGAGGGTTAGATAGGGTGGATAGTGAGAGTCTTTTTCCTCGGATGGTGATGGCAAACACGAGGGGACATAGCTTTAAGTTGAGGGGTGATAGATATAGGACAGATGTCAGAGGTGGTTTCTTTACTCAGAGAGTAGTAGGGGCGTGGAACGCCCTGCCTGCAACAGTAGTAGACTCCCCAACTTTAAGGGCATTTAAGTGGTCATTGGATAGACATATGGATGAAAATGGAATAGTGTAGGTCAGATGGTTTCACAGGTCGGCGCAACATCGAGGGCCGAAGGGCCTGTACTGCGCTGTAATGTTCTATTCTATTCTATTCTATACAGACTAAAAGGTTCCATGTGTGAGTCATACCTGAGTTAGCTGATCACACTCCGGATGCTCAAGTCAGCCTCAGCGTGATGAGGAAAATTAGCTGAGGTTCCGGCTTTTGATAACTATCCAGCTCCTCTGCTGAAAATTGCTTGTGCAACCTTTGGGTGAAGATTGGTACTAGTTTGACCCTGCCTATGGTTGAATAGTCTGCTTTTGTACACCATCTAGACTCATATGTGATGAAGGGTGTGGTACCAGTGTGAAACTGTGAAACCTTACCTCAGTAAGAGTCAGCTGCTCAGCGTGGAACTGGAATCACATTGAGAAGATAAGAGAAGAACACTAATCAAAAATAAAGCTTGAAAAGCAACCTCCAACAGTTCAATAGGCTCTGTTTTTAAATCCACTCTTTTCTGAAGAAGTAACCTGTTGTATTTACGGAGTCCATGCTAAACTCAAATTTTGAGTGTACTAAAAAGAGTACTTGCCACTCAGCAAGTCATTCAAGGGCAATTAGGGATGGGCAACAAATGTTGGCCTTGTCAGTGATGCCCACATCCCATGGAAGAATTTTAAAAAAGCTAGTCTTGTAGAACTAAAGCCTTTGAAATGCCGAGGCTTCCCAATGCAACTCATGTTCGGAATGCTGTCAGATGGGATGGAGTGTAAGGCCCTCCTTTAATGAGTGCATTGCCCTCTCTAATCATCATGAGTACTCATCTCTCCATGTCCGACTTATTCATAAAAACATAGGAGCAGGAGTAGGCCATTTGGCCCCTCGAGCCTGCTCTGCCATTCAACTAGATCATGGATGATCTTCTTCCTCAATGCCATTTTCCCGCACTATCTCCATATCCATTGATATCTTTAATAACTAGAAATCTATTGATCTCTATCTTGAATACACTCAATGACTGAGCCTCCACAGCCCTTGGGGTAGAGAATTCCAAAAGATTCACTACCCTCTGAGTGAAGGAATTCCTCCTCATCTCAGTCCTAAATGACGTACCTCTTATTCTGAGACTATGTCCCCTGGCTCTCGACCTCGCAGCCAGGAGAAACATCCTTCCTGCATCAACCCTGTTGAGCCTGTAAGAATTTTGTATGTTTCAATGAGATCACCTCTCATTCTTCTAAATTCTAGCAAATATCGGCCCAGTCTCCTCAATTGCTCCTCATAGGACAATCCCTCTATCCTAAGAATCAGTCTGGTGAACCTTCATTGCACTTCCACTATAACCTTCCTTAGGTAAGGAGACCAAAACTGTACACAATACTGCAGGTGATCCTGGCTGTTTCCATGGCTCCTTCCTCCATGGCTGTCATCACTTGAAGGTAGGGAACCTCTCTACCAGTCTGGGCCCTCTCCAGGCATTATGAGCCTATTTCTCCTGCAAGGACAAAAGAGAGCGAGATAAAGCATTGCTGTCCTCAATAGTCAAAGCAAGCTGCTCCAAGCATGTTTCAGTGCTGGCAGGTCCTCAGCAGCACTATGGCTCTGAGTCAATCTGAGGGGCTTTTAAAAAAAAAAGTCAGAACCCACCAGGAAACCCAGAGTCTTTTGGGAAACAGCTGTTCCCAATGTCAGCGGCTGTCAGCTCTGAAACTGACAACGATCTTTTTTGAAAGAACTGACTTTTGAAAGAACTTTAAAAGAGCGTTCCACTCTCTGCAACTGTGTGAGAGTCAGCAGCTGTCACCTGTGAAAGTGACAGCACAATAGTTTAAAAGCTGGTTCTGACAAAGGGAAATTTCTCGTCTGTAGTCATGGTGAGGATGAGGAATGGCCCCGGGAACAGTTCACACCCGTGGGTCGGATGGAAACGTTTGGCGGGCCAGATCCTGGCCTGCGCGCCGTATGTTGGACAACCCTGCTTTAAAGTTTTTAAAGGGATGGGGATCCACTTCCAAGAGCTGCAGGCCAATCAGAGGGCCGGCAGTTCAGCAGTATCGGCATTGCCACCGGGAGTGGTGGCCACTGTTGGAACTGCAGAGGCCTCAGACCCAGGCCCAATGCTGGAAACCTGGAACAGAGGCAGGTGAGGCAAGGTTGCTGGGGCCAGTCCGAAAGGCCCCAGTGAGGGGGTGGGGGGGGGAGGGGGTGGTCGTGCAATCCAGGGGGAGGGGGGTCCCGGGGGTTAAAGTTATTCCCAGTGAGGAGTCCTCCGTGGGCCACAAATTGCCCATGATGGAGGATCCCACCCCAAGCCCGCAGGGAGGGTGCCTCATTTTAAAAGGTGTACTCCCCGCATGCCGGAGGCCTCTCAACTGCTGGTAAGATCACAGTGGCAGTAGGAAAAGGCTCTTAATTGACCGTTAATAGGCCACATGGGCCTCAATTGGCCTCTGGGCGGGAAGGCCATTGTCAGCCAATCCTTCACCCGGGAAGATAGCTGGGCGACGGGCCCTCCGCCCTGCTGCCCTCCTGCCACCCGTTGCGATACCCTATACCTCCCCACCTCTGACCCAGCCTCTGGGGGCCTCATAAAATCCCGGCCAGTATTTCTCAACATTTATAAATTCAAACTTTCATTAATTCCCAAATATACAACTAGAATATTGTTTCTTGAGGGGAACATATAGAGATTGGTAAAATAAAAGCAAAATACTGCGGATGCTGGAAATCTGAAATAAAAACAAGAAATGCTGGAACCACTCAGTGGTTCCAGCATTTCTTGTTTTTATTTTATATTAGAGATTGGTAAAGCCTTGGTTAATATTCAATAGGTATTGGCTACAGGCAATGTCAAACTGAAGACAGCCCATCTTTTATATGCTGCATTTTTCTGTTGCGGGAAGTCAAGAGTGGAGAGTTCTGGTTCACTAAGAGTAAAGTAAAAAAAGGAAATTAGCAGCGTTATGACAGAACTTGTATCGAACAAAGAACAAAGAACAGTACAGCACAGGAACAGGCAATTCGGCCCTCCAAGCCTGCGCCGATCTTGATGCCTGCCTAAACTAAAACCTTCTGCACTTCCGGGGACTGTATCCCTCTATTCCCATCCTTCATGTATTTGTCAAGATGTCTCTTAAACATCGCTATCGTACCTGCTTCCACCACCTCCCCCGGCAGCAAGTTCCAGGCACTCACCACCCTCTGTGTAAAGAACTTGCCTCGCACATCCCCTCTAAACTTTGCCCCTCGCACCTTAAACCTATGTCCCCTAGTAACTGACTCTTCCACCCTGGGAAAAAGCTTCTGACTATCCACTCTGTCCATGCCGCTCATAACTTTGTAAACCTCTATCATGACACCCCTCCACCTCTGTCGTTCCAGTGAAAACAATTCGAGTTTATCCAACCTCTCCTCATAGCTAATGCCCTCCAGACCAGGCAACATCCTGTTAAACCTCTTCTGCACCCTCTCCAAAGCCTCCACGTCCTTCTGGTAGTGTGGCGACCAGAATTGCACACAATATTCTAAGTGTGGCCTAACTAAAGTTCTGTACAGCTGCAGCATGACTTGCCAATTTTTATACCCTATGCTCCGACTGATGAAGGCAAGCATGCCATATGCCTGTTTAATATGGTTGAATCTTTTTCTTAATGACAATACTATACTATAATACCATAATGACAATGGTTTACTAAAGGATAATGAAGGAAATTAGTTATGTATGTACATTGTTATGATCCCCCTGAAGACCACCAACAAATGAAAAGAATCGAATCCACTGATTGACCCCGATTTAGGAAACCAATCTAAACAAATATGATTTCATTTTTAGAAATTTTTCTTTAACACTCAAACCACAACCAACATAAATTAAACATGAAGTAACAGACAGATCACGGTCAACATATATACTACAAATTACACTTTAACTATCAGATACAACAGAGATGGGTCTCACAGTTTCACTGGGCAGTCCACCCAGCAAAAATGGCAACAATTACAGTTACACAGTTCCTCACAATTACTCAGGTATATTTTTAGTTCCTTTCTTCAAGGATTTAGCTGCTGTTCTTCAACAGCAGTTGCCTCTCAATCCAAACTCCACAAATACAGTCTTCACAAGGCACACTTTTCCAGAACCTCCTCAGCTCCGCTCATTACAGTCTTGATGGCATGGATTTACCAGTCTTCCCTTTATCCGAGACCTTCAGTGACAATCTGTGCACTGTTTGGTTGGATCTGGTTAGTCGGCTACTTTAATTAACAGAAACAGCTCCTGGGTTCAGTTTTTACTTTCTTCTGCTTGCCGGCACTCCACTCCTGCCTGATCTGTTCGCTCTACCTGATCTGGGGAGGACTCTGTCTCCTTTTATTTGGTGCTAACCAGTGTCAGTTTCTCCAGAAACTGGAAGTTGTTTTTCCAGCTTCTGTTTCAGTTTTGGTTTCTGTTTCTGTTTCAGTTCTATTTTCTATTTCAATTCTAGTTTCCCTCATAGTTAGGGTCTTAAAAATCAAGCTTTGCAACCATGGATTCCATCACAACATAACTTTCATGATATTCAAACTTATGCTTGAAGGAAATTTGTAAAGACCTCAAACAATAAAACTAGCTTTATATATGTCTAAAGTACTAGGTTGAAAATGTTGCTTTGCTAACTGTAGTTTATCTTGATGCCAATTCTGTCATTGAAATAAATATCAACACAATAGTTCATTCCCTTGTCAGGTTTAAGTTAGCTAAATTTTGTTCTGGTCTGTAGGCAGTGGTCTTTTGGGGTATGGTGCCATAGATGCCAAATGCCTTGTGATATCTCACCAAAACAGCCATTCTTTGTGTGTGACAGTGAGTGTCAACAGTCTACTTGATTGCTGGGAGAGGAAATCATACCAAGTCCTATCCTTAACTGATAAACGAGGAGGCACGAGAACCTTAGTTGATTATCCCTTTCCTAGCCCATGGACAATAAGGCTAATTGTGATACCGATACTGCCATCCCACTATGTGCGTAGTACGTGCCTCAACTATTCACCGTATTTATAAAAAACTTATCTGATGGGATCGAAAGTCACATATCCAAATTTGCCAATTGTAAGCAGTGTAGATGGAAGCGATATTGGTAGATTAAGTGAATGGGCAAAAATGTGGCAAACGGATTTAGATATAGACAACTATGCGGTCCTTCACTTTGGACCCAAAAAGGATAGAAAAGGGTACTTTAAAATGATGAAAAGCTAGAAGCAGTCGAGGTCCAAAGAGACTTGGGCAGTTCAGATACATAGATCATTAAAATGTCATGAACAGGTACAGAAAATTATTTTAAAAAAAGCTAATGGAAACTACAGGACTAGAATACAAGTGGGTAGAAATCATGCTTTAGCTCTACAAAGAATCTTCTCACACCCTAGGCGACAGGCTCGAAGGTGTGTCGAGTGGCAAAATGGCGGTGGAATGTGTTTGTACAGAAGCCTGACACATTCATGCCGCTTGGGAATTTTGCTGGGGGCGGCCAAGCTGGCAGGTGGAGACTGTGCTTCTTGGTGGTGGGCAGGCAATTGAGCTTTTTGAGGAGTCAATTAACAGCTATTTTATGCAGGAATTGAAATCTTACCAGGGGTGCACATGAAGGCCGGTGCTTCAGAGCCTTGCCAGCTAGAAGGAGGCAGGAGCTCAGCAGCCCGTCAGTGTTGGTTGGAGTTGGCACCCATAGAGAGTAGCAGCATTCCAGTGCAGGGTGGGTGAGTGTGTTTGTAGCGTGAGAGGGACAAGTTGAAGGCTGAAGAAAGTTGGTGAGCACACTGGGCGACACACAGATTGATTGTTCTCTCCCAAGTGCAACATGTATATGCTGAGTGAGGGAGGTGAGAGGTCTTGAGAAGTGAGTCCAGCCGGTGACCATGGGTCTCATGCATTCTGGCTTTGAGAGCTCCTGTGAGGAGGAGCATGAGAGAATGAGAGAGGTGCAGACAGCGGGAGAGGGGCAGGAGGATCATAAGGGTGGAAGGGGGCGTGGATGAGGAGTGTGCAGAGGGGCACGCAACCAGCCGCAAGTGCGCAGAAGATGCTACCCACCAGAGAGAGTTTACCAACAGAGACTCTGCTTCCTATAGATGTCAGAGCAGCAGTGTCGCTGAAGACTGAGCCTGTCCATGGAGGTGGTCACTGACCTGTGTGCCATCATGGAGGAGGATCTGAGCCCAACGGGACGTGCTGGGCACCGTTGCCTGCGATGCTGAAGGGCCAGAGTAGTGCTGAATTTTTATGCCGCAGGATCATTCCAGGGGTCCTCTGGAAACAGCTGTGGATTTCCCAGTCTGTGGCTCATCGCTGCATCAAGCAGGCTATGAATTCAATGTTCAAGAAGACCAGCTAACACGTGTGCAAAAGGAAAATACTGTGGATGTTGGAAATCTGAAACACAAACAGAAAACTCTGGAAATACTCAGCAGGTCAGACAGCATCTGTCTCTCTCTCCACAGATGCTGCCTGGCCTGCTGAGTATTTCCGGCATATGCTGTTTTAATTTCAGCCAATACTTGTGGTTTAGCACTGATCTGGGCAGTCGGGCAGAGAGGGCTGTAGGTTTCGGGGCCATCACAGGATTCCTCCAGGTTGGTGCAATTGACTGCACGCATGTGGCCATCAAGACTCCCACAGACCAGTTATCAGCCTTCATCAACAGGAAGGGTTTCCACTCTCTCAATGTACCTGGTGTGCGACCCTCGCAAACTCTTCTTTCAGGTGTGGGTGAGGTTCCTGGGAAGGTAACGAGGGCTACCCACTGAAGACATGGCTCCTTGAGCCTGGGTGAAACCCCAGCACAGATGCCAATAAGTTTTTCTACAGCTGCGACAACAAGAGCAACTGTCAAGTAGGCCCTAGGGCTTCTGAAAATGAGTTCAGATACCTGGATAGATCTGGTGCAGTACTTCAATATGTCCCATCAAGGGTCTCACATAACGTTGTGGTCTGCTGTGCTCTGCACAACCTGGCGCAACAGAGGGGAGAGCCTTTGGAAAGTGAGGACCTTCTGAAGTGTGATGCCTCCTCCTCCTGTGAGGAAGACCTGGAGTGGGCTTCACACCAGGCGGATAATGGCAATGCACCCAAGGGACTGCAGGCAAGGTGCAATGGCATATGCGCCAGGAGACTCACGAGTCATTAGTACAGATACGTTTCTCATGAACCTCCCATAGATGCCCATGTGAAAAGGTAAATCATCTCTCTCGTATAACCGTGTTAGCCTTCTCCTGGATGCCCTTAAGATCGATTGGGCTGGTCATGCCATCATGCCAAATCATTCATAATCCAGCTTGGTCCTTTCCATCAATTTCCTTTCAAGAGCACACTAGTTGATAAGGACCCAATAGTGCTGAAATTAGAATAGGAATGACTTAGCTGTGGGACTCATAACATTTTATTTCACACTTTAATGCAATGAAGGGACATTATACAATAAAGTGACACCCAGTGACACCCAGGTGCAGCTAGGTGGATTTACATATATGCTTGCAGGTATGTTGTGCTCTCTCAGCACGAGTTGCTGATGTGGAAGAAGGCTGCTTACTTTTCTGTTCCATTGCTTTTGATGACCATGGCAGTCGTCTTCTAGTTGCCTAAGGCCTAGAGGGCCCGGCATATTGGAGGGCCCTCTGCACCTGTGCAGGAGCCGCCTCTGTCTTCGAGGCCTCATGAAGCGTGGATGTTAGAGTCAGAGGGACAGAGGACCCACAGTCCACACCAGGAACATCTTGAGAGGAATCCTCAGGGTACCTTTCAGGATACACTTGTCCCTCCCTGCTCACCTGAGGAGCACGAGCACCCGGCAAAGACTCCAGGTGTCTTGACCCCTCTCGCTCAGCTATTGCTCCAGAGTTCATGGATGAGGTGATGGTATGCAGGTCAGTATGCAATTCCTGCATCCACTGCGTGGTATTCTGGATGTGGCTCTCCATAAGGGTTACAGTTCTCTCAATGGAGGTGTCACGCACGCATACGTCAGAGACATGGCTGCACTCATTGCCTGATGAACTCCTCCACTGTCCACTCATGGGTGTGCAAAGCCTCTTGGAGCTCTGTCAGATGCCCATGCACCTCACGCTGCAGCTCAAGCATCTGCCGCCTTGTTGAGGACTCCTGAGGCATATCATCAGTCCTCCGATTGGGAGTGGCCACAACTGTCACTTCGTCTGTCAGCTGGCCACGTGCAACTGTGCTGTGCTCACCAGATACTGCCCCTGTTCCTTTATGTGATTGAATACCCACTGACATGCGAGTATCTGCACTGGTGGAGGGTGTGGTGGACTGCTGTGACACATTACCTCCTGAGATGTCTCCTCCTCCTCTGAGGTATCAAGCTCTCCCTCTGAGGCTGCTTCTGTCTTGTTTTCTACTGGATCTGTGAGAGAGAAGAGTCATGTGAGGGGACTGCGCATTCCATCACCACCTTCTGACAGCACTTTAACTGGAACTCCCTGTGTCTAGTGATGGGCACAGGAGCGCCAGTGTCACTGCTCACCAGAAGGTTTAATGGTGTCTTCCATTAGGTTACTCACTGTCTTGTGGATCTGCACCCATCTCACCTACTCTCAGGTTGCCTAGCTCCATGGCCTTCTCCTCCATTACAGTCAGCTGTATGAACTCCTAGTTAAACCACACCTGGAGGGAGTACTATGAGCAATTCTGGGCACCACACTTTAGGAAGCGAGTGCTAGAATGACACTTGCTTTCCAAGGGTTAAATTATAAGGAGGGATTAAACAAACCAGGATTGTATTCCCTGGAATGTACATACGAACATATAAATTAGGAGCAGGAGTAAGCCATTCAGCCCTTCGAGCCTGCTCCGCCATTCAATAAGCGCATGGCTGAACTGATTACTCCAAATTTCCACCTACCCCCAATAACCTTCCACCCCCTTGCTTATCAAGAATCTATCTACCTTTGCCTTAAAAATATTCAAAGACTCTGCTTCCACCGCCTTTTGAGGAAGAGAATTCCAAAGACTCACGATCCTCTTCATCTCTGTCTTAAATGGGTGACCCCTTATTTTTAAACATGACCCCTAGTTCTAGATTCTCCCACAAGGGGAAACATCCTTTCCATATCCACCCTGTCAAAACCCCTCAGGATATTATATGCTTCAATCAAGTTGCCTCTTATTCTTCTAAATTTGAGCAGATACAAGCCTAGCCTGTCCAATCCTTTCTCATAAGACAGCCTGCCCATTCCAGGTATTAGTCTAGTAAACCTTCTCTGTACTGCCTCCAGTGCATTTACATCCTTCCTTAAATAAGGACACCAGTACTGTACACAGTACTCCAGATGTGGTCTCACCAATGCCCTGTACAGCTGAAGCATAACCTCCCTACTTTTGTATTAAATTCCCGTCACGATAAACGATAACATTCTATTAGCTTTCCTAATTATGTGCTGTACCTGCACTTTGCTATTCATGCACTAAGACACCCAGATCCCTCTGCATTTCAGAACTCTGCAATCTCTCACCATTTAGATAATATGTTTCTTTTTTATTCTTCCTGCCAAAGTGGACAATTTCCCACTTTCCCCTTTATCCATTGCACATGTAACTCCCTCAAAGAACTCTAATAAATTGGTTAAACATGATTTCGCTTTCACAAAACCATGTTGACTCTGCCTGATTACCTTGAATTTTTCTAAATGCCCTGCTATAACATCTTTAATAATAGCTTCTAACATTTTCCCTAAGACAGATGTTAAGCTAACTGGCCTGTAGTTTCCTGCTTTCTGTCTCCCTCCCTTTTTGAATAAAGGAGATACATTTGCATTTTCCAATCTAACGGAACCTTCACCGAATCTAGGGAATTTTGGAAAAATAAAACTAACGCATCAACTATCTCATTAGCCACTTCATTTAACATCCTAGGATGAAGTCCATCAGAATCCAGGGAGTTGTCAGCCTGCAGCTCCAACAATTTGTTCTGTACCACTTCCCTGGTGATTGTAATTTTCTTGAGTTCCTCCCTCCCTTCCATTTCCTGACTTACAGCTAATACTGGGATGTTACTTGTATCCTCAATAGTGAATACCGATGCAAAATATCTGTTCAATTCATCTGCCGTCTCCTTATTATCCATTATTAATTCCCCAGACTCACTTTTTATAGGACCAACACTCACTTTGTTAACTCTTTTCTTTCTTAAATATCTATCGAAGTGTTTACTATGTCTTTATATTTCTAGCAACTTTCTCTCGTACTCTAATTTTACCTTCCTTATCAATCTTTTAGTCATTCTTTGCTTTTTTTTAATATTCTGTCCAATCTTTTGACCTGCCTCCCATCTTTGTGAAATTATGGGCCTTTTCTTTAAATTTGATACTATCTTTAACTGTTTTAGTTAACCACGGATCGCAAGGTCCCACCCTTGGAATTTTTCTTTCTCGTTGAAATGTATCTATTCTGTGTATTCTGAAATATCCCTTAAATGTCTGCCACTGCTTCTCTGTTGACCTATCACTTAACCTGATTTGCCAGTTCACTTTAGCTAGCTCTGCTTTCATGCCCTCATAATTGCCCTTATTTAAGATTAGAATACTAGTCTTGGACCCACTCTTCTCTCCCTCGAACTGAATGTAAAATTCAATCACATTTTGATCGCTGCTACCTTGGGGTGCCTTAACTATGAGGTAATTAATTAATCCTATCTCGTTGCACAATACCAGGTTTAGTATAGCCTGCTCTCTGGTTGGCTCCAGAATGTATTGTTCCAAGAAATTATCCTGAAAACATTCTATGTACTCCTCATCTAGGCTACCTCTGCCCATCTAAAATCCCCCTTAATTATCACTGTACCTTTTTGAAGGTAGAAGGTTAAGGGGTGATTTGATCAAAATTTTCAATATATTAAGGGGAACAGATAGGGTCGGTAGAAAATATTTCCACTGTTTGGGGAGTTTAGGACATGGGGGCATGTTACACAAAAAGGATGGTAGAAGTTTGAAACTCTCTCTCAAACTGCAATTGATGCTAGATCAATTGTTAATTTTAAAACTGACATTGTTGATTTTTGTTAACCAAAGGTATTAAGGGATGGGGGCTAAGTAGGGTATATGAAGTTAAGTCGCAGATCACTCATGATCTCATTGAATGGCAGAACAGGCTCGAGGGGCTAAATGCCCTACTCCTGCTCGTGTATTACACAAAGCCAGGCTGACGACTGGGAGCTATGTGCAGGTACAAAGCCAGGCTGGCCATTGGGAACTATGTGCGGGCACAAAGCCAGGCTGGCCCCTAGGAGTCACATGAGGGTACAAAGCCAGGCTGGCCATTGGGAGCTATGTGCGGCACAAAGCCAGGCTGTCCCCTGGGAGTCACATGAGGGTACAAAGCCAGGCTGGCCATTGGGAACTATGTGCGGCACAAAGCCAGGCCGGACCCTGGGAGTCACATGAGGGTGCAAAGCCAGGCTGGCCATTGGGAGCTATATGCAAGCACAAAGCCAGGCTGATCACAGTCTCTGGCAGGATTATCGTTGAAAGAGAAAGTTCTGGCATTTGAATCATAAATATTTCTTCACTCATTCAACATTTTCCCAGTTCTGTTTTAATTAACTGCCCTTTCTCACTTTTGATTCATCAGTTGTTGTTACTTACATTAACTAACAAAATTCCTTTTTACTAATTTTATGATTTGCTTCTACCATAGCTGCCGTTTTGTGAAGTTCTTTGAATCATAGAATCATACAGCACAGAAGCAGGCCCTTGCTGGCTGTGCTGCCTCTTTGAAAGAGCTTTCCAATTAATCCCACTCCCCTGCTCTTTCCTCATAGCCCTGCGTATTTTTCCTTGTGTTACCTGCAGGGAGATACAGCTATATGAAAAATGAAAGACTTGCATTTATATTGCACTTTTCATGATAACAGGACACCCCAAGCACTTTACGCCCATAGAAGTACCTTTGAAGTGTAGTGATTGTTGTAATGTAAGAAGGGCAGCAGCCAATTTGTGCACAGTAAGCTCCCACAAACAGCAATGTGATAATGACCAGATAATCCATTTTTGTGATGTTGATTGTGTGGCCAGCTCACCAGGGATAACCCTGCCCTTCGAAACATTGTCATGAGATCTTTTACGTCTACCTCAGAGGGCAGACAGAGCCTTGGTTTAATGTCTCATCTGAAAGATGGTACCTTCAACCTCAGTACTGCACTGGAATGTCAGCCTTGACTTGAATCCGCAACCTTCTGACTCAGTGTGGAGAGTGCGACCACTGAGCTGCAGCTGATACATGTAGGCAAATTGGAAAATTACCTTATTTTAATTTTTGCTTCCCACCATCTCTTCTGTCCTCCTACTATCAGGCATACTCTATGTTTCAGTATCTTCCTTCCATTTTAGGTTCCGCAGCTAGATTAACTTCTTTGGTTAATCTCTCTTCTCTACTTTTCCTCCTAGTTATGTCCTTTCTTGTACACAGTGCCACCTTCTGCTGTGATTAATTTCAGCAGCTGATTAAAAGGTTCATGGAATTGTCACAGACAGAAAATTATAAAGATATCTATGATTAATGATGGCTATACAACATTGATGATATAACTGATAATGTTGGAGTGTCTTCATAGCATATCCCATTGGACAAGCATCTTGATAAAATGCAGTACCTGCAAACTGATGGATAACCTGTCAATGGAATTGTTTGTTTAAAAAGGACATTTGCTGAGGTTTTGATCCATCTGACACATTCTAATGGAAAGTAGATGTTGGTTAAAAGAATAGTTTAGACTGATATTTTATTGAGCTGGGCAAGCAAAAAATCCACAGGATCAGATGTGCTTATGTAAAATATAGTTGGTACATCATAACTATGTACAGAGCAAATATATATCTGAAGAAACAAATATTTTAGGAATTGTGTTGTTGAGCCTGTAGACCTACACCCACCGGGAGCAGGATTGAAACAATAGGAGGCATTGACAACATTGCAAAGCTGCCCTGAATGAGGCTGACTCCAGACTCTTTGTCGAGGTCATTTGGGCAGCCGGCATGCTATTGTCTCTCAGAATAGCAGCATATTTATGGCCCCTCGGGAGCTCTCTCAGATGCCAGCACATGTGGCAGAAAGGGTGGGGGTGGGGCAGGATACCAAACAGCAGGTCACGCTCAGGGTTTTGTTGCCCTGAGACAGGGGTCACCTCACTACTTTTAAGTTTAAGCGGTCATATGTCACACACTTGCACTAAGGAGAAGCATGATGGAAGCGAGCACTAGACACCCATACAGCGTGTGGGTTTTCATTAAAATTATGAATACACTAACATTACCATGTGGGTAGTGATTGATTTTGACAAAAGTTTGGAAATGGTGTTGATGAGGTGAAATGAATGGAGGCCATTTGAACAATTGGGCGCACAGATGTGTTTGTTGTTGAAGCTATCTTGTGGCGGGAAGTGAGAACAAATATACTGAATTGTTCAGATGTGGTAATAAAAACATTTCCAGTATTGGATGGGCTCAAATGTCTCTTGTAGTACAGGTCCCCCCTGCAACATTAAGAATACTTCCTTTTGTCCTACTGGAGCATAATTCTCTAAAACTGGAGAAAAGAAATATTGAGAGATTTTGGGATCTGGCAGAACAGAGGATGGTGGTCCCAGAGAATTCTGGACATTTATTTTCTTTCAAAGAACATAATGTCATTGAAGTTTTGAACATCTAAGTATTTTTTCAAAGCACATTATATAAAACATATTTTTGATTTCTATTAACTTTTGAACTTTTAACCAAGTACATAGCAACAATATGGTTCTGGCACAAACCTAGAGGCCTGATGTAAGCATCACAGCTCTGGTGTTGCTGATATACTCACCTTGTCTTGAACCATCAGCCCAGTCACATTCTAAAAGGCTGCATGAAGTGGGTAAATTATGCTTATTATGTCTTTTACATATTGAATGTTTTCGACTACTGTTTCCAAGAGTTTGATTTAGGGTCTGAAAGCCCACAAGCCTGACATGTCAGTTGGGATATCTCCACCAAAGTTCATGGGGTCAGGAGAGATGACCTCATTCAAATTTCAATGTTGGGCATTCACAGGCCAGATTAGGGTGACTGGGAATCCCAGCAGATTCTGGCTACACTGGGGATCAGAGTGCCTGGCCCTCCTCAGAAATGTCTTCACACTGCTTCCACTGGTTCCCTTTATAAGAGGGTCAAGAAATTTTCAGCAATTTCCAGAATCTTCAGGGGTCTAGGCTGTGTCGTAGGCTTCGTCTCCGCATACACCACTGGATTGGTTGGAATGTAAGGTCTCACTCAACATTCCAGCCCACCACTCTTCTGCCAGGCCAGGAAGATGGCCATGTCCTCTATTAAGCTGTTGGAATTTGTTCAGGTGGGTAGAGGCTTCATTCATTACAAGGCTGGGCAGAAACTCCCAAGTAAGTTGGGTTACAGCCCTTCCTGTCGAAATTACAATTGGTGTTTGCCTGAAGGCTCAACAAAGAGCCAGATGCCATTCGCCCCTTAGTAGAGAAGTTAACTAATCGATGGAGGATGCTGTCATCAATAAAGAGAATTCACATTTGATGACATCAACAAGATCACTGTTGATTAAAAAAAGTCACTTCCTTGAGGTGTCCATGTAGTTGTTGCAGCTAGAAGATTAATATCCAATCCTTGCTGCTTTCATTTGCTAAAGAAGTTGCTTATTCAACACTGCAGTTTACTCAATGGGTCAAAAGAGCTTCGCAATGAAGCTAGAATACGACAGTCTTCTGAAGATTCTGAGGGGACTTGACAGGATAGACACTGAGAGGTCGTTTCCCCTGGCTGGGGAATCTAGAATACGGGGGCACAGTCTCAGGATAAGGGGCCGATCATTTAGGACTGAGATGAGGAGAAAGCTCTTCACTCAAAGGATTGTGAATCGTTGGAATTCTCAACCCCAGAGGATTGTAGATGGTCCATTGTTGAATATGTTTGAGGCTGAGATGGACAGATTTTTAGTCACTTAGGGAATCAAGGGTTTTAGGGAACAGGTGGAAAAGTGGAGTTGAAGCCAAAGATCAACCATGATCATATTGAATGGTGGAGCAGGCTTGACGGACCATATGGTCTATGCCTGCTCCTATTTCTTATGGATAAAGGCCAGCTTGCTGTGAGGGAGATGCTATTACAGATTTACAATCACAACCATTTTCTTGTTCTGTGCTGTAATTAGCTAAAATTAGCTAAAATTGTTGGATTTTACAGTAGCTAGTGCAGAAACAGCAACCTTAATCACATCTTTTTTGTGAATTTCTTCCTTTGTTGTCAGCCTCTGTGGAATGTTCTCAGAATTGAGGTCATGACGATGTAGTAAGATCTTGTCATATATCAGTTTAAGATGTGACTGGGTCTGTTTCACTAAATGTGCAAAATTTCCTCGATATGAAAATGAAAATTAATATTAATGCCAGTATATCTTTTTCACTGCAGGTGAAGCTACATCTGTGGCAGTTCAGATTGATCAGAAACTAGCTTAATCTAGCTGATTTACAGCTAATGCAAAATATTTGAACTCTTCAAAACAGTTTTTAATTAAAAAGATCCATTGTGGATGTCAACAGATTCATGTGGTAGTTTGATGATAAATGAAAGCTGTCATAGTATTTCGCCCCTTTCTGAAACTTTGAGAAGATCTTGAATGGGGAAGAGGTCATAGCTGACACAAACCTAATGAGCAAAGGATGGAGTACATTTTATGCAATTGGTGCATAACTTGACATTAAGGGGGAATTTTATGCTGGTGACGGGGGTCTTGACATCGGGAGAAATCGACGCTGAGAACCCTGTGTTGTCTCTTCTCCAGAAGGCCCGCCGATCAGGCACTTAAGTGGACAGCAGCAGGCATTCCATAGGATTTAGGATACATCGCCAAAAGTCCCAACCTTGGAGAGCTGCCAACCAATCAGAGCCAGCAGCTGTAGCGCCACCACAGAGGCACGTACCGGAAGCGGAGGAGCGTCGTTGAAACCAGGCCTCAGGTAGGTCAGGGTGGGAGGGGTCTCGGGGTGGGGGACGCGGGGGGAGGAGGTTTGGCAGCAAGGGCATGGGGGTGGCCTGCAGTGGGTCCCCCCTTCCTGATGCCGGGTCCCTCGTTCAGGCACTCCATGCTTTTGAATGAGTGACACCCCTCCCCCCACCCCACCTCCCTGGAGCCTGGAAGCAGCCTGCACTGTTTCTCTTATTATGCTTCCCGTGCAGTGACAGGCCACCTTCCGCATGGGTAATTGCGGCAGCAGTGGGAAGAGGCCCTTAACTGGGGGTTAATTTATCAGTTAAGGATCTCAATTGGCAATGGGGAGGGAACGCCTGGACTAAATTCTGGAGGAGTCAGGTGGTGGCAGCAACCACCGCCCCCAACTCCACCCCCCCCCACCCTCCCACCCCTCCTCCCCCTATAATATGGTTGTTAACAAAAATAACGAAGAGTAGTAGATCTGCTGTAGTGTTGCTCCTGGGTATTCTGGAACCTGGAGTATGGTTTCTGGTATATATGGAAGTTCTGTGGCAGCTTATAGATCACAGCAGTTTTCAAAAAGACTCACCACCGCCTTCTCAGGGTAACTAGGGATGGCGATAAATGCCAGCCTTGCTACAGCCCAAGAATGAATTTTTTAAAAAAATTGTCCATCAATGCACTACAGCAAATTTACTGACACAGGTAAGAATATTAAACAGCTTATTGACACAGAAAGGTAAAACCTCAGCTACGAGTTAAAGCTTTAAGATGCAAATACCTTTGTCCTTTCCTCCCCATCCTGGAGTGGGTTTGAGAATTGTTTATTATGCAATTACTTAATTCTCCTTTCCCAAAACCTTCCTTCTTTTTCTCAGTTACTTACATGATTATAAAATATATTTTTTCTCCGCTTTCTCACATTGAGTTTATAGTTCATTGAATCATATAGCACAGAAGACCATTTCATTGCGCTTGTGCTGGCTCTTTGAAATCTATCCAATTAGTCCCACTCCTTGCTCTTTCCCATAGTCCTGCAAACCTTTCTTTTTGAAATATATATCCAATCCCCTTTTGAAAGTTACTATTGAATCTTCTTCCATCACCCCTTCAGACAGTGCATTCCAGTTCTTCTTGAAGCTACTGTTGATGTAACAATCCCTCACTTTTCAACACTCCAATAATCAGCACCTGACCAGGTGGTGATTTGCCATGTTCCAGACTAGCTGACTGAGTGCCAACTATAAAGCACTTAGAAACAACTCTTGTGATCCCAATATAGACATCAATGATTCCCTAAGTTACACAAATAAAAACTCATCAGCTCAGAAATGTTATTTAATAGATTAAGTTGAATAAAATGCCAGCGTTTTACATTTGATGTGCTTTTACACTGCTCATTTATTATTTCTACATTTCCTATTGGTTAACAGTAGAAAAGTAAGACAGTGAAATTCCGATTCCCATGATGAATCATCCTCCCTTGCATAATTAGTGATTAGGAACAATAACTCCCTGGGTCCTTCTTGTACCTGGTTGTATGTTACATGGTTTTTAATAGTGTACTGTGCACATTTTTGTATCATAGGTGCAGGGTGAAAACTACAACTCACAGGTTGCATTTTTCTCTCACCCTCTTCCCCACACAATGGGCTGAATTTTCTGCGCTCGCCGCCGCCGGAAGCCCACCCACGCGGGCCGCATGTCGTGGAGCCGTCGCAACCTTCCGTTCAGCGGCTCATTTAAATAGCCGGGGCGGGCCGCCCCCCGATCACATGGAGGGGGCAGGCTGTACGTCCCTGGCAATGGCATCAGCTGCCTGTGAGCAGGCGCTGATGCCATTTTTAAAGGGCTGTCAACCATACTGGGAAATTTAAACATTTAAAGGTAAAGTAAATAAAAATAAAGACATTTCTTCTGCCCCTCTTCCACCACCCCCCCCCAAGAACAATTAAATTAATTCTTTGCCCTCACCCACCTAAAACACTAACCTTGTCCATCTGACCTTCCCTCGCAAACTGCACAAACTTTAAACTTCAACCCTTCCCACCATCCCCTACACTCATGACTTAATTTGACCCCATTTCCCCCCTCTCACCTCACTGATAAACCTACCTCCTCCTCCCTCCCCATCAGTGTGGCGTTTCGTTTCCCGGATGGGGATCCAAAGGGGTAGGAGTGCCGGCCACCAGGCCGAAGATCACAGGGGGACATCAGACAGCAATGCAAGTGTCATTAATTAATTCATTTTAATTTATTTAAATATTCAAATTGGGGTCCCGTCACTGAGCAGCAGGAGGGCTGGGCCATCTAGGCGTTGGGGTGCATGGCGACCCTCTCTCAGAGGCATCTTCAGACCCCCTCTGTCACAGACCCCAAAGCCTGAGGGAGATGAAAATCCAGCCCAATGTATCCACAACAGCTGTAACATCTGAGGCTTAGGTGAAAATCTATCTGAAAATACAGACTTAGAGCAAAGGAAAATTTCCAGCAGGCATTTCAAACATTAAATAATCAAATTTATGAGTATGTTTCATGATTTTATTCAGAATTCTTTAATTTTTTTGATAGGCAGTATAAACTAAATGGTACTATTTTGATATGGGTGCAGTAGCAGAGGGACCAGAGGGTGCATAGTCACAAATGCTATAAAGTGGCAGGACAAGTTGATCAGGACATTAGAAAAGTGTATGGGATACTTGACTTTGTAATTAGGGCCATTGAATACAAGACAAGAAAGTTATGCTAAACTTTTACAAATCACTGGTTAAGTTTCAGCTGGAGTACTGTGTATAATTCTAGGCACCAGGCTTTAAAGGAAGGATGCCAAGTCCTTGGAGAGGCCAACCCCTCTATTCTTTCTGTCTGCCATGTCGTCTCCAACTTCTAGTTCTAATTGCCCTTTTCCCATTCAAGTGCTCATCCCATTCCATAGTTTCTCTCCAACCCCTTCCACACTTACTAAACTTCTCATCATGACCTGTTCTATGACCCATTCCCATCTCTTGAGACCTGCTTGCAGATATCATCACTTGTATCTATCCTCCAGAATAGTTCATAAGGCCTTCAAAATGTCTGTCATAACTATGCTCCCTAAAAATCTTAGTTTTAATCTTACCATTTATTGACCTACCTCCAGCCTTCCAGTAATCTGCAGGGCTACGGACCAAATGCTGGAGGGTGGGATTAGAATAGATGGATCATTTTTCAGCTGGCACAGACATGATGGGCCAAGTGGCCTCTTTCTTTGCCTGAAACTTTCAATGATTAAATGATTCCTTCTTCCTGGCATGCTGGAATACGTCATTCCCTCACAATTATACTCCCTATGCAAATTTATCTGATAAGACTTCTCCGTAAAGCTCTTTGTCAGGCTTGCATGTAGTCAATAGCGAGGGAGGTGGTGGCGTCGTGATAATGTCACTAGATCAGTAATCCAGAGCCCAGGTTAATGCTCTGGGGAGATGGGTTCAAAGCCCACTACAGTAGATGGTGAACTTTGAATTCAAGTAATAAATGTGGAATAAAAAAGCTAGTCTAATGGTGACCATGAAACCATTGTCGATTGTTGTAAAAATCCATCTGGTTCACTAATGCGCCTTAGGGAAGGAAATGTGCTGTCCTTAACTGGTCTGGCCTACATGTGACTCCAGACCCACAGCAATGTGGCTGACTCTTAAATGCCCTCTGAAATAGCCTCGCAAGCCACTCAGTTCAAGGGTTTTTAGGGATGGGCAATAAATACTGGCCTAGCCAGCGATTCCCACAAATGAATAAAATTTGCTGCATTTGTTGACAATGCAACCACTAGGTGGTGCAGTGCTTGCACATGCGCAAATGCAGGCTCTTCAACTGGAATGTCAGTGTCTGCGATGTTCAGGCAGTTGCCAGGATTAAAGATGGCACTGCTCAATTTATCACAGGAAATGCTTATGGCTAGATTGTTCTAGCAAACTAACCTTACATTAAGTTGAATGGAAGCTCAGTAATGTGCTACTATGTAGTAAAAGGATACTAACTGTAATCCTCAGATCCATTTAATATTCCAGCAATCCTATTAAATACAAAAGGAATTTTATGATTGAATTTCCATTGGAAGGTAGTGAATTGGCCCGATCGATGGAAAAAAAAATCGGGCAGGGTATAAAATGTGCTGCCTATTTGTTATTGTGATTTGTTTATAATGACTGACCAGGACTGATTTCACCCGAATGCAGCTACTAGCTCCCGCCCCACTGGCCGCTGTTCCCCTTGGCAACTTGTTTTCTCCCCCTTCCCCCCACCAACCGCTTTCCCCCCCTCAGCCCCTCGCTCCAGACCTCGCTGCTTCCTCCCACTTCCCTGGATGATTGTTCTCCACTCGCGCCACCCCGCTCTCCGGTCTGTCGCTCATTCCCCTCCGCCCCACTCCAGCCACTAGATCTAGGCTGCGCCGCTTCCCTCCTCTTGGCCACTTGCTCCCACGTTTGATCAGTCTCCATGCACCGCCTGAAGAAGCAAGGCGGGCCGCAGGGGGTGACGGGGCGACGTAGGAGCGAGTGGCCGAGAGGAAGGAAGCAGCGCGGCCCGCAGCCTAGAGCTAGCGGCTGGAAGGGGGGAGCAGGGAAGTGGGAGCTAGCGGCCGGAGAGCGGGGTGGTGTGAAGCAAGGAGCAATTGACCAGGGAAGTGGGGGGGGGAAGCAGCAAGGTCTGGAGCGAGCGGCTGAGGGGAGGAAGCATCGAGGCCTGGAGCGAGTTGGCGAAGGGGGAGAGCGGTTAGTGGGGCAGGAGTGAGTGATGGGGATCAAGCTCCGGCCTCAAAGTCTCCCATTCAGCCGCTTCCTCCAGCCGAATGGGGGACTGGCTACCCGATGACGCTTTATCGCGCATGCGCGAAGATGGACCAGGCGCAGATACGCGATGACGTAATCCTGCACATGTGCCACTTATCCCGACAAGATGTAGCTGCACATGCGCGCATCTTGCCACACTCTGATGATGTCAGCGTGCCGCTGCGTTGTTAGGAATCACTTTGAAAAAAATAAGCACCAAAACCATGCTGGTCAAAGTCACCAAGAGCATCCTGTATGACAGACTGTGGCTTTCTGCCCTTCCTTATCCTCCTCAGCTTCTCTGCTGACTTCAATATAGTGAACTAATGCATCCTCCTCAAGTGTCTCCTCTATGATCTGGCTCCATGGGACAAATTAACCCAAGCCCAGATTGCCTCCCCATTTTCTCCATTACCAGGAACACCTTTCACCTCTGAAACATGTGGTTCAGACACAATTTTAAACACAGCTGGATTTTATGTTGGCGGCTGTAAAAGATGGCGACCCGCCCACGAGGGTTTTACTCCGCAGAGCCGCTGCGATATTATGCGCAACGGCTCATTTACATGGCTGGGGTGGACCGCAAACCCCCCACCCTGAAGACGTGAGAGGGATGGGTGGTCCGTCGTCGGCAACAGTGCCACTGCGCAGATGCGGCGCCATTTTTAAAGGGCTTTCAGCCCTTACATTTCATTTTAATTTTTAAAGATACATTGCTTCTACATTTATTAAAAATTATTAAATAAATGTTCCCAGCCCCTCTCACCCCCACCCCCCCCCCCAATAACCTTACGTTTCATTCCTTGCCGTCCCCCCCACCAAAATACTTACCTTGTGCTCCCGGCCTTCCCCCCACCAAGTTAATAAACTATGAACTTTACCCCGTCCCCCCGCCCCCTAGACCAATCGGAAATGTTTAACCCAGCTCCCTCCCCTCCCTCCCTGAAAACGTACCTGCTCCACCCTCCCAATCAGTGTTCCGCCTCGCATCTCCAAACGGAGACCCAAAGGCACAGGAGTCCCAGCAACCGACCTCAATATCACAGCAGAATGGCTGGCATGAGCAGGTAAGTCATTAATTCATTAATTTACATTCATTACCATATTTAAATCCTGCTCCCATCGCTAAGCAGCGGGGGAGCCAGCACAAGGCCTTGCCGCCGCCAGCAATATGGGGCCGGGCCTTCCCAACGTCAAGGCCTGTGGCGGGCCTCTCTTGGAAGTATTTTCCAGGCCCGCCCCCTGCCATGACCCCCGATGTCAGGGTGGGGGTCTGATGGGGCAGGTAAAATTCGGCCCACATTATTTACTGGAATGAAGTTTTTTTTTGAGTAATATAAAACTTTGTGCAGCAAACATCCAGAGGAATGGACACAAAGCTTCAAAACCATTTTCTTCTTTTCATGGCAATTTTAAGTAGGACAAGCTCCTTACTGTGGTATTGCAGTCACAAGAGTGAATGGTTTAGGGGAAGAGGTGACATAGTGGTAATGTCACTGGAATAGTAATCCAGAGGCCCAGGCTAGTGCTCTGGGGTCATGGGTTCGAATCCCACCATGGCAGATGGTGAAATTTGAATTCAATTAATATGTGGAATTGAAGCAGCTAGTCTAATGGTGGCTATGAAACCATTGTCGATTGTTGTGAAAACCCATCTGGTTCACTAATCCTCTTTAGGGAAGGAAATCTGCCATCCTTACCTGGTCTGGCTACATGTGACTCCAGACCCACAGCAAAGTGGTTAATGCCCTCTGAAATGGCCTCGCAAGCCACTCAGTTCAAGGGCAATTAGGGATGGACAATAAATGCTGGCCTAGCCAGTGGTGCTCACATCTCATGAACGAATGAAAAAAAGACAAGACACAAGAAATAGGAGCAGAAGTAGACCATATGGCCCATCAAGCCTGCTCTGCCATTCAGTATGATCATGGCTGATCTTCAGCTTCAATTCCACTTTCCTGCCCATTTGCCATATCCTTTGATTCCCTGAGAGACCAAAAATCTGTCATTCCCAGCCTAAGTGTATTCAATGATGGGGTAGAGAATTTCAAAGATTCACAACTCTTTGAGTGAAGTAATTTCTCCTCATCTCTGTCCTAAATGATCGGCCCCTTATCCTGAGACTGTGTCCCCGTGTTTTAAATTCCCCGACCAGCGGAAATGATCTCTCAGTGTCTACCTTATCCAGCCCCTTTAGAATCTTGTATGTTTCAATGAGATCGCCTCTCATTCTTCTAAACTCTGAAAGAAAGCTGCCATGTTTAACATGCAAGTTCATTTACACCAAACTGCTAATCAGTAGAGCAGTAAGTTAAGTCAAAGAGCACTTGTAGTGCTTTGATATTTTTAACCATTTTCAAAAGGCTCATTACGAGAAAGGACTGAAGTTACGTTGCATTAAAGTGGAGTTTGCCACGTAACTGTTTCTCAGTGCATTTAACCACTTAATACAAAATAAAGCACCTTATAAATGTGTGTCTGGCCTCATCCTACGAAAGTGTTAATGAGTCTGCCTTCCAGAAACTTGAAGAAATGCACTCGAGGATCATATTATTCTGTTCATTTAATAGGGGTTCTTGAAATACATTCCGCAAATTAGGCTGTTACAAGTCTAGATGCTGGGTAGTGAAAGTGATGGTGAAAAACGTGGATCTAATTATGGGACAACCCAGTGAAGACAAGTCAAAAGGTTAACTAAGGCAGACCTGAAATTTGTAGCACTACCTTCAACAGGATATACTTGAAAGATGACCATTCTGACAGTTCAATGACAGAACATAATGGATTCTACTACTAGATTGTTGGTTCACACATGTATCCACAAGATCCATAACTCAATCCAAGTGCCTACTGTGGGCAAGTGCTGACTGTGGGCAAGTGCTGACTACAGGCTGAAAAGTACCCTTTCCCTTGGATAGGGAAATACAGGAATTTAGGAACAGGAATAGGCCATCCATCATTCAATGAGATCATGACTGATCTGTATCCTATCACCATCCACCTGCCATAGCACCATATTCCTCAATGCCATTGGCTAGCAAAAATCCATTGATTTCAGATTTAAAATTAATTGAGCTAGCATCTACTGCTTTTTGTGGAAGACAGTTCTATGCTTCTACCACTGTTTGCTTGAAAAGGCATTTCTTAACTTCTCTCCTGAATGGCCTGGTTCTGATCTTAAGGCGATGTTCCCTTGTTCTAGACTGCCCTTTCAGTGGAAAAAGTTTCTATCTACCCTATCAATTCCTTCCAAAATCCTAAAAACCTCAATTAAATCACCCTATAACCTTCTATATTCTAGGGAATTCAAGCCTAGTTTATGTAATTTCTCATTATTTAACCCTTGGAATGCTGGTAAAATTCTGGTGAATCTGCATTGTTCTCCATCCAAGGCTAATATATCTTTTCTAAGGTGCAGTGCCAAGAACTGTACATAGTACTTCAGATGTGGTCTGATCAGGGCTTTGTACATCTAACCCTCATTATAAAGGCTAACATTCCATTAGCCATTTGATTATCTTTTGCATTGGACATACTATGTACATGGACCCCTACATCTCATTGATATAAAGAACAGCAAAGGAAGACAACGAGCTGCAAAAGTAATATAAACAGAAACATTTGAGGGATATTAAGATTAATGCAAAAAGTTTTGACAATGTTAGAAGAAAAAGGGTAGTCAAGGGTAATGTGGGCCATTATTAAATCTAGTAAACCATGCTCTTGTTGGTTCTAAAATACATTGCTCTGGAATTTATCTTGAATGCACTCAAGAAATCCACTACCTTTCTGACTTGAGCTACTCTGTTCTTCCCAATCTATATGAAAATTAGTCTCCCATTAAAACTCTGATGGCATCATTGACCTGAAACGTGAACACTGTTGCTGTCTCCACAGATGCTGCCTGACCTGCTGAGCATTTCAACGTTTTCTGTTTTTATTGTAAAACTCTGCTTTTGCTACAAGCCTCTCTAATCTCTGAATTAGTACATTCTGACACTTCATTACTGCTGTCAGGAGATCTGTAGACAGCTGCCATTACAGTTTGTTCCTCAATTCTAACCATAGTCTCTGCTGATTGTTTTCCCTTACCTATATCATCTTATTAATGCTGTAATAGTATCGTTAATCAAAAAGGTTACCCTTCTCCTGTTCCAATCATGATCAACTTGCAGCCATTTCAGAAATGGTCACCATGTCATACCCTCGACGTTGTATTTGACCCTCTAATTCACTCAATTTATTCATATTCCGTGCGTTAGTACATATATCTCTTATTAGAGCAAGACACCTATGCTGATTTTCTCACACCATTTAACTTAACAGGCTTCTTACTTGTCACTCTTGTTGGAATTACTTTAGTTATTTTAGTATTCCCTTCACCTGGAGTATCTATATCACGATTTGTGACCTGAACTCTACACTTATCCTTCGTAAAAAAAATCTTTAATTTTTACGATTGTTTGTGACTAAGCCCTCCGCACCCCCATTATTAGTCATTGATGGGCACTCTTATGAATCACAGCACTGTTGCTATAGGCCGCGGCAGTCAGCTACCTCTTTGCCTTCACATGCTTCATAATAATCAAGGCTTCAGTCTTCCACCTAAATTTCCTGACTTTATTTCTTGGAGTCCACTTTTCTCCCTTGCAGAATGATGCGATATTTTATGTTAAAAACACAAATAGGTTGTTCTACACTCCAATAGACATCATAATGTTGTGCAAGGTGTATGGGAGCATTATGCCAAATTTTCATGTTACACTGCAGTTGGCACAATGCTACTCCATTGTCTGACCACCACCTTAGGGAGAGTTTGGCAGAGGTGGTGTAAAATTGTAAAGCAAATATACAAATACCCTGAAATAAAAACAAAATACTGCGGATGCTGGAAATTTGAAATAAAAACAAAGTGCTAGAAATACTCAGCAGGCCTGGCAGCATTTGTGGAGAGAGCAGCAGAGTTAACATTTCAGGTCTCTGTAATTATTGAACTCAATGTTCAGTCTGGAAGGCTGTAGAATGCCTAATCGTAAAATGAGATGTTCCTCGAGCTTGCATTGATGTTCACTGGAACACTGCAGCAGGCCAAAGACAGAAATGTGGGCATGAGAGCAGGTGGATGTGTTGAAATGGCAAGCCAGTGAACATCAATGCAAGCTCAAGGAAAAGTACCTCATTTTCCGATTAGGCACTCTACAGCCTTCCAGACTGAACATTGAGTTCAATAATTTCAGTGCATGACTGGCCCTTTTTATTATTTTATTTTATTTTGTTTTATCATTTTTTTTTACCATGTGCCTGCCTTAAACTGTGTTTTTCATGTTTGTGCTTTTGGCTAGGGCTGTTCATTATTCAGTCATTAACACTCTGCACTAATGCTTTGTCTTTCACCACTAGTTTAGCACACTCTCTTTGCCTTTGCCCCATGATCTCCTTGTCAGTTAATCTCTCCGGTCCTCTGTCCTATCACACACCTTCTCTTTTGTTCTCTTCCCCCACCCTGCTTTACTTGCTTAAAACTGATAACGTTTCTAACGTTTGCTAGTTCTGATGAAAGGTTACAGACCTAAAACATTAACTCTGCTTCTCTCTCCACAAATGCTGCTATACCTGCTGAGTATTTCCAGCATTTTCTGTTTTTATGACAAATCCCCTGAGGTATGTAGGAAGAGAATGAATGAAGAACTAATTTTAGATAATGAGGTTCCATTCGTTGTACAGTCAAGCTGAAGAATTATTACTTTTTTCTGGCCGTCAGTTCTCCAAAGAATCCAGGCGTGGACCATCATAAATTTTTTTGACAATCTGACAAAATTCTCAAGACCAGTGATTCACACAATCATACATAGTATCACGGGGAGAGAAGGAGGAGGGGAAGGGAAAGGTTGGGGGGAGTCAGTGTGGGATGTGTGCGATTACTCTTGCGTGCATAGAATTATTTAAAATTTTACTCAAATTGTGGGATCAGAATTCCTTCCCCACCTGCCCCCCCCCAACCCCCCACCCCAACTGGACTTTTAAAGGTACTTGATGAAATATGGGGAGAAACCCCAAACCCCACAGAAACTAGTATTGTGAATAAAAGCCAAACCTCAAAACAAAACACAGAGAGGCAGGCTGCATTCCAAGGGGTTAATTTCAAACATTCCAACATCACAACAGAACTAATACTGTTAAAGGACTGGAATTTGGGACATTATCTTAATAGTGACACAGGATAACTGCCATCATGTAACCCAATTATGTAATTGGGGAGGCCACTGTTACAACTAACCAACCCCATACCACAGTATTTACTCCTGTCAAGACAGGCCTCCAAACAGTCAGGGAGAGATTGAGGAGCAGATATGTAGTCAAATCTCAGAGAGGTGTAAAAGCAATAGGGTAATAATAGTAGGGGATTTCAACTTCCCCAATATTAACTGGATAGTCTTAGTGCAAAAGGCTTAAAGGGGACAGAATTCTTAAAGTGCATCCAGGAGAGCGTTTTGAGCCAGCACGTAGAAAGCCCTACAAGAGAAGGGGCAGTACTGGACCTAATCCTAGGGAATGAAGCTGGACAAGTGTTAGAAGTGTCAGTGGGGGAGCATTTCGGGGATAGTGACCATAACTGTGTAAGATTTAAGGTAGTTATGGAAAAGGACATAGATGGACTGGAAATAAAGGTACTGAATTGGGGGAAGGCCGATTTCAATATTTCAATAAAACAGGATCTGGCCAAAGTGAACTGGGAGTAGTTACTTGTAGGAAATTCTATATCAGACCAGTGGGAGTCATTTAAAAAGGATATAGTGAGAGTTCAGGGCCAACATGTTCCCGTAAAGTTGAAGGGTAAGATCAACAAGTGCAGGGAACCCTGGATGTCAAGGGATATAAAGGATTGGATAAGGAAAAAAAAGGCTTATGGCAGATTCAGGGGGCTGAAAACAGCAGAGGCCCTAGAGGAGTACAGAAAGTGTAGGGGGGTACTTAAAAAAATAATTAGGAGAGCGAAGAAGGGGCATGGAAAAACACTGGCGGGCATGATAAAGGAAAATCCTAAGGCATTTTATAAGTATATTAAGGGCAAGAGGATAACAAGGGAAAGAGTAGGGCCATTAAGGACCAAAGTGGCAATGTGTGTGTGGAGCTGGAGGACGTAGGTGAGGTTTGAAATGATTACTTTTCATCTGTGTTCACTATGGAGAAGGACGATGTGGGTGTAGCGATCAGGGAGGGGGATTGTGATATACTCGAACAAATTAGCATTGAAAGGGAGGAGGTATTAGCAGTTTTAGCGGGCATAAAAGTGGATAAATCCCCAGGCCCAGATGAGATGTATCCCAGGCTGTTATGTGAGGCAAGGGAGGAGATAGCAGGGGCTCTGACACAAATTTTTAAATCCTCTCTGACCACAGGAAATGTGCCAGAGTACTTGAGGACAGCAAATGTGGCACCATTATTCAAGAAGGGTAGTAGGGATAAACCAGGTAATTATAGGCTGGTGAGTCTAACATCAGTGGTTGGGAAACTATTGGAAAAAATTCTGAGGGACAGGATTAATCTCCACTTGGAGAGGCAGGGATTAATCAAGGATAGTCAGAATGGCTTTGTCAGGGGGAGATCATGTCGAACAAACTTGACTGAATTTTTCAAGGAGGTGACTAGATGTGTAGATGAGGGTAAAGCAGTTGATGTAGTCTACTTGGACTTCAGTAAGGCTTTTGATATGGGAGATTGGTTAAGAAGGTAAGAGCCCATGGGATCTAGGGCAATTTGGCAAATTGGATCAAAAATTGGCTTTGTGGCAAGAGGGTTGTTTTTACGATTGGAAGCCTGTGACCAGTGGTGTACCACAGAGATCGGTGCTGGGACCCTTGCTGTTTGTGGTGTGTATTAATGATTTAGACGTGAATATAGGAGGTATGATCAGTAAGTTCGCAGATGACACGAACATTGGTGGTGTCGTAAATAGTGAGGAGGAAAACCTTAGATTACAGGACGATATAGATGGGCTGGTAAGATGGACGGAGCTGTGGCAAATGGAATTTAATCCTGAGAAGTGTGAGGTGATGCATTGTGGTAGCACTAACAAGGCAAGGGAATATACAATGGGTAGTAGGACCCTAGGAAGTACAGAGGGTCTGAGGGACCTTGGTGTACTTGTCCATAGATCACTGAAGGCAGCAGCTCAGGTAGATAAGGTGGTTAGGAAGGCATATGGGATACTTGCCTTTATTAGCCGAGGCATAGAATATAAGAGCAGAGAGGTTATGATGGAGCTGTATAAAACGCTAGTTAGGCCACAGCTGGAGTACTGTGTACAGTTCTGGTCGCCACACTATAGGAAGGATGTGATTGCACTGGAGAGGGAGCAGAAGAGATTCACCAGGATGTTGCCTGGGCTGGAGCATTTCAGCTATGAAGAGAGACTGGATAGGCTAGGGTTGTTTTCCTTGGAGCAGAGAAGGCTGAGGGGAGACCTGATTGAGGTATAAAAAATTATGAGGGGCATAGATAGGGTAGATAGAAAGAAACTTTTTCCCTTAGTGGAGGGGTCAATAACCAGGTGGCATAAATTTAAGGTAAGGGGCAGGAGGTTTAGAGGGGATTTGAGGAAAGATTTTTTCACCCAGAGGGTGGTTGGAATCTGGAACACACTGCCTGAAGGGGTGGTAGAGGCAGGAACCCTCACAACATTTAAGAAGTAACTAGATGAGTACTTGAAATGCCATAGCATACAAGGTTACAGGCCAAGTGCTGGAAAATGGAACTAGAATAGATAGGCTTGATGGCCGGCGCGGACATGGTGGGCTGAAGGGCCTGTTACTCTATGACTCTACGAGGAGAGAAACCTTTTCATGTATATCTGCTCTGGAGCCTGGAATACCTCACCTTGATGGAGTTCATTGTTCTCAGTCATGGAAATAACAGCAGCATAAGTGGATCTTTCTGGACCAAGCAGGTAACAGTTGAATGAGATTAAAAGGTGCTAAGCACTGACCATCCAGCAGGATGGCTTCAGAAGATGTGTTTATGATATTTCGATAAGGATCATCATAAAAAGGACAAGATTGAAGGGTTTGGCACTGCAGTCAAGAGTCAGGAATGGTCAACCTGGCTTGTGGACCTACAAATTCTCACTGGAAGGACCAATCGCATGGAGCATTGTTAGTTATTAGCCAAATTTGAGTGGTATTTGGGGCTGAGAGTTTAAAGCAATTTTAAATGTAACAACCAAATCCTGGGAGGGTTTGGGGTTTTGAATTGAGTGAGTTTGGGGCAGAAACGTAGGGTTTTGCCTGTGGTTTTTTCGAAAAAGTTTATCTTATAAGTCGTGGTGACTTGTGTATTTGGGTGGGAGCCGAGGTTAAATCGTGGAGGGATTTAAATCGGACTAACCAACCAAGGTGTCATGTGGTACCCTTTAAATTAGTTTTGAGGTCTTTATTTCAGGGTTTTAGGAGGGTTTTAATAAATAAGTTTGTGGTTCAGCCCAACTCTGTGTCTGTGCAATTGGTCCTTTATAAAATCCTAAAGTCAAGAACCATCAGTAAGGGGGGGAAACGGGAGCGAGAACTTCTTACATATCTGGCGACTGCAGCAGGGCCTTAAGGTCAAGGACAAGAAACCCTCAATGGGGGATAGGGTGTCTAAGTATGTGGGAAGCAAGTTAAACTTTTCCGTATCATGGGCGCAGGAATTGATGTGCGTTGACTGTCCAGAGGAGCAGGCAATGGAATGGGTGGGTAGTAGTCAAAGTAGACAAGAAGTCAAAGGAAAAGGCAGTCTGGCTACTGTGTATGCAGAGGCAGATTAAAATTTTAATGGAGAAACTCAAACAGGTACAGGAGGAGAAGGTGGAGTTGGAGAACAGAGCAGGCGATAGAGAAACCGTTTTGGATCAACTGGTGGCAGAATTAAGCAGTGAAAGGCAGGAGAGGGAAGCGCAGGAGGAGACCTCAAGAAGCGAGAAGAGTATTTACAGTGTCAGGTTATGGAGAGTCGGAGAGAGTGCCAGGTTCAATGTGAACAAAGTGTCAGGAATCTGGAGAGGGTTGGCAAGGCTGAGAAGTAGTTGAAAGACGTTAAGGAAGCTTACAGGTAGCTCAGAGTTGGGCATATGAAGAGGCTGACCACAGGCCTGTAGGGAAAGGATTCGGAAGCTGACTCTAGCATTATCAGGGGCTTGTCTCATGCCACCAAGAGAAGGTGGTATAGACTGGGATGAAGAGGGTAAAGAGCCTGATGACAGGATCCAGTACAGCGGGAGTCGTCCGGCTCCTGAGGCACCGGATCCACCGAGACCGATGTGCCCCTTGAGATAGCAGAAGTTCGGCCTGCCCCCAGCAGGCGGCGGTCCAGCACCATTGCACAGTGACTATGTGGTTCCCTATCCTACCCTACAGTTACAGGAAATGCTCGCCGGCGTGCCGAGACTGAAACACAGAGGGGATGCCTCTGTACACTTCGGTAGCATAGAGCAGATAGGGGGGAATCAACAATTGCGATGAGGACGAGATGAAAACGCTGATCTTGTTCTCTCTGGACGGGAAGGTGTACCGAAGCTTATCTGCGGCCACTAAGATGGTAGGGAGCAATGTCAATGGTCTGAAGGATGAGATTTTGGTTGCATTGGGGCATGGTCAGGGCAGCCCGTTCTTACACGTCGAGCAGACCCGGCAGCTAGCGGGTGAGGCACCAGATGCGTTTGCGGACAGATTATGGCCAGTGTATTTGAAGGCTACAGGAGGAAACCAGGACCGTTTGCAACTGGCAGGGGCCTCCAGAAACCATTGACTGAGGACCCTAGTAGCCCACAGCCTGCCATGGATCAGAATGACGCGGAATCATGATTTGACCACGAAGACCTGACAAACACTAAGGCAGGGGTACTGAGGAAGCTGATCCTAACATTTAAAGCTGACCGGGGGGAGGAGATCAGGCAGAAAGGAAAGGTGCATGAAATAAAGGGAAGCGTGAGTGGTCGAAAGGAGTTGAAGCAAGAAGTGGGTAATGCGGACAGATCCCAGGCATGTTTTAATTGTGGGAAAACGGGACACTGGAGTACAGAGTGTAAGTCTCCGAAAGGGGAGAAACCAGGAAGCGGGAGTCCCTCAGGGTCGAAACCACAGGCAGTAGAGGCAGAGAAAGAGCGAGTAGAGAATCCAGTGAAACTTCAGGTGGCGGTATTACAGCAGGTCATGGGCAAGGGACAGGGAAAGGTGCTCCGATTGAAAGATAATGGTTTGAGGAAGTTAATCGGAAGATTCACATCGCAGGTTTTAAATCACTGTGTGAACAGTAGAAGAAAACCTTGTGTGTATGTGAGTTGGTTCAGTTTCTGTTTGTGTGTTTTACTAGCGTGTCCTGTCTTTGTCTGTGTTCCAGTGTTCAGTGTCTGTCACTGAGTGGATGTTGGAAGTGTTAAAATCCAATTGTGTTGTGCTCTTGTGCCGAGAGAGAGAGACTCATGTTTCTGATTTCTCTGGGTTTGCAAGCCAGTGTCTGTGTCACTTAAACGTTGTTTACCCCTTGTGGACTGTTTTTGTATGTGATTTTAAAACAGTTGGTGTAATTTCACCTTTTTCTTGAGTCCTACTTACAGTTGCTTCAAAGGGGAACCTTGAAGAAAGAAGACGTGAGAACCCAGAACTTGTTATTTTCTTTTGTTTCTTTGTAAAACATGCGCTATGTTAATTGACTTAAGTTGATAAAGTTTAAGGCGTGTGCATGGAGAGTGCAAGTGGGAAACTTCCAGCGAGAGAATGTGGATGTGTAATAAAGGTTTTGTGTGGAGGATGTATGTTTTAAGTTTGTTTTCTGAAGTTGTGATTTTGTAGTCTTAGGTTTCACTACTTTTGGGTTAAAGGGGATTTCACAATGGGAATTGTGACCTAGTTAAAGGCAGACAGTAATAGAAATAAGTAAATGTTCAAAGTTATGAATTCGAGTTGGAATTTCTGATCAAAATTTTAATTCATATGGAATTTTGTTTTGTTAAACATGTGGGGATTTTATTCTGGATAGAAATTCACACATGCGAGTTAGGGATTGAGAAAAAAACACACTCAACTGTGTGTTTTAGCTCAGATGTGGGAAGAACAAAGGATCATTTGACAAAGGGAATTTAAAGGGTGAAATAAGACAATTTGGAAAAATATGTTTTTTTAAATAAAGGGTTTTTTTTGGGAAAAGGGAGTTTGCTTTGTTTAAAGGCAAGACCCAGAGAGAGCGGGATGGTATGAAGGAGTAGTCGGACAACCCGATCCAGGGTGCCCTGGACGCCTCCTCGTACACCGACCCCGAACCGCAAAAGGGAAACAGTGATTGCGGCACAACCCTGTGTTTGTGGAATTTGTCCTTTATAAAATCCTAAAGTCAAGAAACATCAGTAAGGGGGGGTGGGGGAAGGGAGCGGGAACCTCTTACAAATGTATAAAGCCACAAGCAAAAACCAAACAACACATGGGATATTTTAAAATGCTTGCATGCCAAGATCATCAATTTTTATATTGATTGTTTTTATGTCTGACGTGGATCAAGCTAGTTTACAAAAACTAAATGCTGGTCAGAACTGTCTCTTTTTTTGAGGTTCATGTATTTTAAAAATCCCACCTGTTACAGATGTAAATGATTTTCACTGCTAGCCACTCCAGAAAAAGACTTAACTGATGAATGCATCATTTGGTTTGCAAAATTCAATCCTGGTCTGCATTCAGTAAATTAACTTCATCTATGGGTGACAGTACTATAAATAGCACTAATAAGTAAGTCTAGGGAGGAGGGGCCAAAAACCTTCATTCACCAGGGATCCCTGCTCCTATTTGCTATCTAGTACCCTTTGCTGGAAAGTGAAACGAGGGCGAGCAGGTCTCGACTAAGGTGTTATGCTAGACAAAGTCAAACATTCAAACATGCCTGGGAAAACATATGAAGAATGGCCATTTTGACAGTATACCAAGTGCCTATAAAATTGTATCTCAGCTTGAACAACTGTTTTCAGGAAAATGTGACTGAAGGGAAACAAAAGTCTGCAGTAAAACAGAAAAATGATAAAAATGCACAGCAAGTCAATCAGCACGTGAAAGATAAAGATAAGTTCATGCTTGTTAGTATACTTCATAAGAACTGAAAAAAAATCCCATATTTTAAAACAATTCCAACCACACTGCAACAATCTTAGGCAAACTATTTGAGGTCTATTCGCTGAGACCTTTTTTAAAATTTGTTTCATGGGATGTGGGCATCGCTGGCCAGGCCAGCATTTATTGCCCATCCCTAATTGCCCATGAGAAGGTGGTGAAGAGCTGCCTTCTTGAACTGCTGCAGTCCATGTGGGGTAGGTACACCCACAGTGCTGTTAGGAAGGGAATTCCAGGATTTTGACCCAGTGACAGTGAAGGAACGGCGATATAGTTCCAAGTCAGGATGGTGTGTGGCTTGGAGGGGAACTTGCTGCCCTTGACCTTCTAGGTGGTAGAGGTTGCGGGTTTGGAAGCTGCTGCAGTGCATCTTGTAGATGGTACACACTGCTACCGCTGTGCGTCGGTGGTGGAGGGAGTAAAAGTTTGTGGACGGGGTGCCAATCAAGTGGGCTGCTTTGTCCTGGATGGTGTCGAGCTCTTGTGTGTTATTGGAGCTGCACCCATCCAGGCAAATGGAAAGTATTCCATTACACTCCTGACTTGTGCCTTGTAGATGATGGACAGGCTTTGGGGAGTCAGGAAGTGAGTTACTTGCTGCAGGATTTCTCGCCTCTGACCTGCTCTGGATCTATGGTATTCATATGGCTACTCCAGTTCAGTTTCTGGTCAATGGTAACCCCCCAGGATGTTGATAGTGGGGGATTCAGTGATCATAATGCCGTTGAACATCAAGGGGAGATGTTTAGATTCTGTCTTGTTGGAGATGGTCATTGCCTGGCACTTGTGTGGCGCGAATGTTACTTGCCACTTATCAGCCCAAGCCTGGATATTGTCCAGGTCTTGCTGCATTTCTACATGGACTGTTTCAGTATCTGAGGAGTCACGAATGGTGCTGAACATTGTGTAATCATCAGCGAACATCCTCACTTCTGACCTTATGATTGAAGGAAGGTCATTGATGAAGCAGCTGAAGATGGCTGGGCCTAGGACACTACCCTGAGGAACTCCTGCAGTGATGTCCTGGAGCTCAGATGATTGACTTCCAAGAACCACTACCATCTTCCTTTGCACGAGGTATGATTCCAACCAGCGGAGAGCTTTCCCCCTGATTCCCATTGACCTCAGTTTTGCTAGCGCTCCTTGATGCCATACTCAGTCAAATGCTGCCTTGATGTCAAGGGCAGTTCCTCTCACCTCGCCTCTTGAGATCAGCTCTTTTGTCCATGGTTGAACCAAGGCTGTAATAAGGTCAGGAGCTGAGTGGCCCCGGCAGAACCCAAACTGAGCATCACTGAGCAGGTTATTGCTAAGCAAGTGCCACTTGATAGCACTGTCAATGACACCTTCCATCATTTTACTGATGATTGAGAGTAGACTGATGGGGTGGTAATTGGCCAGGTTGGATTTGTCCTGCTTTTTGTGTGCAGGACATACCTGGGCAATTTTTCACATTGCCGGGTAGATGCCAGTGTTGTAGCTGTACTGGAACAGCTTGGCCAGGGATGTGGCAAGTTCTGGAGCACAGGTCTTCAGTACTATTACCGGAATGTTGTCAGGGCCTGTAGCCTTTGCAGTATCCAGTGCCTTCAGTCATTTCTTGATATCACACGGAGTGAATCAAATTGACTGAAGCCTGACATCTGTGATGGTGGGGACTTCGGAGGAGGCCGAGATGGATCATCCACTTGGCACTTCTGGCTTCAGATTGTTACAAATGCTTCAGCCTTATTTTTTGCACTGATGTGCTGGGCTCCCCCATCATTGAGGATGGGGATATTTGTGCAGCCACCTTCTCCTGTTAGTTGTTTAATTGTCCACCACCATTCACGACTGCAGAGCTCAGATCTGATCCGTTGGTTGTGGGATTACTTAGCTGTCTATCACATGCTGCTTGGCATGCAGGTAGTCCTGTGTTGTAGCTTCACCAGGTTGACACCTCATTTTGATGTATGCCTGGTGCTGCTCCTGGCATGCCCTCCTGCATGCTTCATTGAACCAGGGTTGATTCCCCCAGCTTGATGGTAATGATAGAGTGGGAGATATGCCGGGTCATGAGGTTACAGATTGTGGTTGAGCACAATTCTGCTGCTGCTGATGGCCCACAGCGCCTCATGGATGTCCAATTTTGCATTGCTCGATCTGTTCGAAATCTATCGCATTTAGCATGGTGGTAGTGCCACACAACACAATGGAGGGTATCCTCAATGTGAAGATGGGATGTCATCTTCACAAGGACTGCGCGGTGGTCACTCCTATCAATACTGTCATGTACAGATGCATCTGCAGCAGACAGATTAGTGAGGATGAGGTCAAGTATGTTTTTCCCCATTTGTTAGTTCCCCTCAGGAGGAGTACTGATTCATCAGCTGAGGCAGGGCGGGGGTAGACTAGATGCCATGAGACCTCATGGGGTCTGGAGTCAATGTTGAGGACTCCCAGGACAACTCACTCCTGACTGTATACCACTGTACCACCACCTCTGGATCGTGATGGCAGTATCTGGGACATCGCCTGTAAGGTATGATTCGTGGAGTACGACTATGTCAGGCTGTTGCTGGACTAATCTGTGGAACAGCTCTCCCAACTTTGGCACAAGCCCCCAGATGTTAGTAAGGAGGATTTTGCAGCATTGACAGGGGCTGGGTTTACCATAGTTGCTTCCAGTGCCTAGGTCGATGCTGGGTGTTCTGTCCCGTTTCATTCCTTATTGACCTTTTAGCGTTTAGGTACAAGAGTGGCTTGCTGGGCCATTTCAGAGGGTATTTTAAGAGTCAACCACATTGCTGTGGGTCTGAAGTCATATGTAGGCCAGACCAGGTAAGGTCTGCAGATTTATCTCCCTCAAGGACATTAGTGAACGAGAAGGGTTTTTGCGATAATCGTTTCATGGCCGTCGTTTGACTAGCTTCTAAATAATTGAATTCAAATTGCACCTTTGGCCATGGTGGGATTCAAACCCATGTCTCCAGGGGAATACCCTGGGTCCCTAGGTTATAATCCCAGTGACATTACCACTATGCCACCACCTCCCCTCGTATACCACAATATGTCCTTTCCTTATTCTCCTGCTGTGAATTTTGCTCTTCAAGTGAATAACACTGGCTTCCAAAATTAAACCATTAACTTCTATACAGAATTCCCAGTAAGAACATTTATAACATTTGGTTATACAGAAACTGGAGTTTTGTTCCCTGCATAAAATTTGTGGTGCTTAAATGTAGGGATTATTTCACAGTTATGTACCAATTATAAAAAATGTTAAAAAGCATCACAGCCACTTGATTGAGTAAACCTTTTCAATAGCATTTTGGAGATACTTGAAGCATTTTTGTGTTATAAGATGTGTCCTTAAAAATAATTTTATGCGAGTTTTATTTTTCCTCCAAAGTCTATCAAAACATTAACATCACTCTTGACAAAAATTGTATCCCAGAAGTCCACACTACTTTGAATGTGGCAGAAGCAGAATTAAGTTTCCAGAGAAATCTCTCCTGAAGAGTGACAATGCATTTCTGAAACTTTTTCTTAAGCTAACATGTTATGAAAGTCAATGAAACAGACAGAAAGATGGGAAGATTGGCCAGTACCACCTAGTAGATACTGAAGATCAAATGTAATTACACCTGGGGCACAAAATTCAAAGCATATATTTTATTAGCATTTCAGCAAATCTTGAAACTTTCATTATGGATAGATCTTTAAGAATGGAAGATAAAATTTGCAGTGTGCACCCAATAAAGCTTCATGTACACAGTTACACAGTTTTCAATTACACAGAACAAACATTCAAGTTAAACCACAATGGCAGTTACACACCAATACTCCAAAATTTTATTTACATTTTTGACCGATTACATGTCACAGCAGTAAATGACCTAAAAGTGCCAAAATTAAGAGAAACTCTTCTACAAAGCATAATGGACATGCATCGGAATTCCCAAGTGTAATTGGCCTTTGTTTATCCAGTGTATAAGCTTTTTAATTTTAGAAATTCTAATGTAGATCATTTAATCAACTCAGTAGGTTACTTCCTGTCTGAAGGTATTGTGACTCTTAAGATTGCTTTAACATTGTTTTTTCTTCTTCCTTGGGGCACTTGCCATGTCAGAGGCTTGAGTATGCAAGTTTGAATAAAATTCCCAAAACCACATGCATATTTAAGTTTGTGGTACGATCTTCCATCCTTCTGGACATTCAATGCATTTTTATAGCTGTGTGATATCCAATGAATGCAATCCATATGAATAAATCAAGCTGGATGAAGCCTTCAAACCATGAAAAAAATGACCTTCACATCGTCAAAACTTGTCAGAAAATAAGCTTTGCAGTAAACACAAGGGAGTAACACAAGAACTTGCTTCCTGTGTAATTATTTAACTCGAGTAATATTACGTTCCTGTCATCTATGTAATGTCATTTTTCACTCTGTAGCAAATTACAGAATAATTCCTTGTGCATGTTCAAAATCATTGGGATGAACCAACATTTAAAATACGAGAAGGGTGAGGTGACAAACTACAGCTACGAAGGTAAAAAATAATGGACGCAACTTTGCAGAGAGGAAGGGAGATTGTACTGGTAACTACTGGAAGAGATGAATTCTATTGCCTAAACAGTGACCCACTGGGATAGCCAGACTGACAGATTTTAAATATACTTTCCATGTGGATTTTTACATCAAACTCGGGTCATTTTGGCCTTGCCGGGTCAATACACTTTTCAGTACAGAAACTGCAAGGTAAAGTCCATTGTCAGTTGCATTTTCCACAATATCTGACCTTGGAAAAAACTGAATTCTATTTAATGCTAGGACAAAAGCATTAGTGACAAACATCTAATAAACCACATTATTGAATTGGGACAGTAAGAAGGAATGTTTTTATCTGTAGAAAAATAATGAATTAAATTGTTACAGCTTTTCTTGTATTTAACAAACTTCTACAAGTGTGACATTATTTCAAATAATACAGTGGACTCGCCCCCACAATACCTCCCTAATGATGACTGGAAAAGACAATTATGCTTTCAGTCTCAATGTTTGCCGCACACCCATCGAAGTTGCTGTTCTTCCCTGAGGTCAGTCAGGTCATGGATGGACCTCCAGCTGCACTGGCAGGCATATGCTCGTGCACCTCTCTTACTTAACGTCTTCACTTTCAGTTTATTTAAGTCAGGCATGTTGTTTCTGTTGGTGAAAGCACAAAAGTGCAGGTTAGCATATCATTTTAAACAAGACACAATATTACATTTACTGCTCGCAATTAAAGCTAGCAGAATAACTTGGATTGGATATGTTTAGAAGTTCATTATTGTATTGCCAATTTTCTTCCCTGCCCTCCTAAAAATACTACCATGATTAAACGCTGGTAAATCACAAAATCGGCCATTATTCATATGTGAAACTTGTCTATCATATCTTCTTGGTATGTTTTGCAAAGCTGGTCTATGAAAGGGAAATGGTGTTTGACAAATCTATTGAACTTTTTGAGTGTGTAACTAGCAGCGTAGATGAGAGGCAACCAGTGGATGTAGTGTATTTGAACACAAGAAATAGGATCAGGAGTAGACCATATGGCCCGTCGGACCTGTTCAGCCATTCAATATGATCATGGCTGATTTTTGTGGTTCAACTCCACTTTCCCGCCCACTCTCCATATCCCTTGATTCCCTGAGAGACCAAACATCTGCCTAACTCAGCCTTAAATGTATTAAATGATGGAGCATCCACAACCCTCTGGGGTACAGAATTCCAAAGATTCACAACACTTTGAGTGAAGCAAATACTCCTCATCTCAGTCCTAAATGACCAGCCCCTTATCCTGAGACTGCTTTAGATTCCCCAACCAGCAGAAACAATCTCTCAGTGTCTACCCTATCAAGCCCCTTCAGAATCTTGTACGTTTCACTGTGATTGCCTCTCATTCTTCTAAATTTCAGAGTATATAGGCCCAATTTACTCAGCCTATCATCATAGGGCAAGCCTCTCATTCAAGGGTCCAATCTCGTGGGGAAGTGTGAAATTATCCAGTTTGGTAGGAAGAATGGAAAAGCAGAGAATCCTTTGTAAAAGGAGAGACTAGTAAATGTTGTTATGCAGAGGGATTTTGGGGTCCTTATATACAAATCACAAAAGTTAACATGCAGGCACAGCAAGCAATTTGGAAGGCAAATGATATGTTAGGGGATTGGAGTAAAAAAGTAAAGAAGTCTTGCTGCAATTGCACAAGACTTTGGTGATGCCACACCTGGAACACTAGTTCAGTTTTAGTCTCCTTACCTAAGGAAGCATATACTTGCCTTGGACAGGGTACAAAACAGGTTCACTGGATTGATTCCTGGAATGAGACAGCTGTCCTAAGAGGAGAAATTGAGTGGAATGAACCTATATTCTCTGGAGTTTAGAAGAATGAGAGGTGATCTCATTGAAATGTATAAAATTCTTAGAGGGTTTTACAGGGTAGATGCCGAGAGGCTGTTTTCCCTGGCTAGAGTCTAGAACTAAAGATTATTGTCTCAGGATAAGGGGTCGGCCACTTAGAACTGAGATGGGGAGAAATTTCTTCACTCAGAAGGTTGTTATACCTTGGAATTCTCTACCTCAGAGGGCTGTGGATGCTTAGTCCAATAAACATATTCAAGACTGAGATCAACAGATTTTTGGGCACTAAAGGAATCAAGGGATATGGGGATAAAGCAGGAAGATAGAATTGATGTAGAAGTTCAGCCATGATCTTCTTGAATTTTGCAGAAGGCTGAAAGGCTGTATAGCCTACTGCCGTGCCTATTTACGTTCTTATGAACTCACTGGAAAACTTGTGGGTTGGTTGAGGGAGCTTTCTGCATCATTTTTAAAAGGAGAATATTTCCCTGGAGCTGGATGAAAAAGACTCTTCAATCTTAGAGATTTCAGTCTTCATTTCAGGTTCCCTTGCCTACACACCCAGCAAAACCTTCAAGGTCACTCATCCCAGTTGGTCTGCTAGTACAGCCCTCAACTTCATTCACTCCAATAATCAGATATGGCTGCACATCAAGTGCTAATGGGCCTTGTGCTCTTCTCTAAAAACTGTGCACAACTCTAGAATCCTTCCTGCGGAACTTTACTCCTCCACTACCACCTGCCTCCTGAAACCTCTCCCTTGTCACATCCATCCTCACCTCCACCAGAAGTGAGGAGCTCATGGATTTCTTCATTACCAAGATAGAGACCATCTTTTCAGCTGGCTCTGCCGTTTCCCCTTTCCTTTGCTCACTAAGCCAACCTCCACTGTACCCCATCTCTCTCTCTCTCTCTCTTTTGTTGCCCATTTCCCCTATGTGAATTCATCTGACCCCAGGGTTGTCCAACATACGGCCCACGGGCCAGGATCATGCCTGGCAAAGGTTTCCATCTGGCCCATGGGATGTGGGCATCACTGGCTCGGCCAGCATTTATTGCCTATCCCTAACTGCCCTTGAACTAAGTGGCTTGTTAGGCAATTTCAGTGGGCATTTAAGGGTCAACCACATTGCTGTGGGTCTGGAGTCACATTGTCACCAGACCAGGTAAGGACTGCAGATTTCCTTCCCTAAAGGGCATTAGTGAACCAGATGGATTTTTACAACAATCGACATTAGACTAGTTTTTCAAAATCCAGATTTATTAATTGAATTCAAATTTCACCATCTGTAGTGGTGGGATTCGAACCCATGTCCCCAGAGCATTAGCCTGGGTTTCTGGATTACTAGTCCAGTGACATTACCACTACACCACCACCTCCCTGGCCAGATAGATTGCATCTCAACAGAGCTAGCACCAATGTCCTCACGGGGCGGTTTGCTAGCGCTGTTGAGGAGGGTTTAATCTAACTTGGCAGGGTAGTGGGAACCAGGATTTGGCAGTAAAAAGGAGAAACAAGGTGAACAAAGGATTATGAGAGACAGATTGCGCTAGAGCAAGAAATAGTTAAGTATTAGGTAGGGTCAGACTAAAAGAAAATGTAATAAGGTGTAGATTAGCTTTGCAGCACATGTATGTAAACGCACAAAGCCTAGTGAATAAGGTTGGTGAGCTGCAGACACAAATAGCTACATGGGAATATGATGTTGGGAGATAACAGCGACCTAGTTCAAAAAAGGGCAGGACTGGGTACTAAATATTCCTGGATACAAGGTGTTCAGGAAAGATAGGGAAGGAAAGAAAGGTGGAGGGCTGGCAGTATTGCTTAAGGAGAATATTACAGTGCTGCAGAGAGGATGTTAAGAAATAATAAGGTATTATTACGCCAATGTGTTTTGTTGAATGATAATTTTCTATGGTCCACTGGCTGGAGATCTGAATTTATTATTTTTTTTCAAGACATTTTTAAAAGACAAGCTGCCAGCAGTCATCCTTTCGGCTGAAGATGAACACCTAATTTGCACCTCTTTATCCTACACTGGAATACTTTTGAGAGAGACTAAATGTCTGCTAATAGCCCAGTAAGAACCAAGACAAAGGAAGTTTAAAGGAACTGCTTGTTCTTGTAACTGCTGACTGTCATGTGACAAGCCCCTCACCATCTGTGGTTTTAAGCTGGTGCTTTTCTCTGCAGCGGAGGAGAAGCAACTGGGCTCTGACATGTGCAGACCCTTAGTGGGGGTCCCTCTCTCCCTCCAGAGTCATGGTGAATGGTTGTTTTTGGATTGGAGGAAGGTATACGGCAGGGTTCCCAGGGGTCGGTACTAGAACCACTGCTTTTCTTGATATAAATTAATGACTTAGACTGAGGTGTAAAGGGTACAATTTCAAAATCTGCAGATGACACAAAACTTGGAAGTATTGTGAACTGGGAGGTGGATACTGATGGACTTCAAGAAGACATAGACCGGCTGGTGGAATGGGCAAACACATGGCAGATAAAATTTAATGTAGGAAAGTATGAAGTGACACATTTTGGTCGAAAGAATGAAGAGATGTAATTTAAAATAAAGGATATAATTCTAAAGGGGGTTCAAGAGCAGAGGGACATGGGAGTATATGTGCATTGAAGGTGACAGGGCAGGTTTAGAAAATCATTAAAAAGTCATACAGAATCCTGGACTTTATAAATGGAGGCATAGAGTACAAAAGTAAGGAAGTTATGATAAACCTTTAGAAAACACTGATTCGGCTTCAACTGGAGTATTGTGCCTAATTCTGGGCACCACTTTAGGAAGGATGTGAAGGCTTTAGAGAGGGTGCAGAAAAGATTTACGAGAATGGTTCCAGGGATGAGGAACTTCCATTATGTGGATAGATTAGAGAAGCTGAGGTTGTTTTCCTTAGAGCAGAGAAGGTTGAGAGGAGATTTTATAGAAAAGTATTTTTACGCAGTGCATGGTTAGGATCTGGAATGCCTGAGAGCGTGGTAGAGGCAGATTCATTTGTGGCTTTCAAAAGGGAACTGGATGAGCATCTGAAGAGAGAAAAGTTTCCGGGCTATGAGGAAAGGACGGGGTAGTTAGACTAGCTGAATAGCTGTTACAGAGAGCTGACAGGAACACGAGAGGGCAAATGGCCTCCTTCTGTGCTGTAACCACTCTATGATTCTATTTTTATTTTCAAAGAGCAAATATATAAAATCCCCCCCAAGATAGAGACCAGTCACCCTAATGTGCCTGAAATTGCCAACAATTGTCTGATAGTAAAATTTACAGTTGGAAATGCAAAGGAAGAAATAATACACAACAGTTTTGAACAGCACAGAATGTTTAACAGCTAATTTTATGAATTTAGAATTCCAAAATTAAAAGCGAGGAACTATAACTTAAACAAGAAACTATGGATCATAGTTTAAGAATTTTTGCATGGCAAGTTGCTGAAAGTGTGAACTGGTGACGATGCAGTGAGGGAATCAGGGTATCAGGGATCTGAGTGAACAAGGAAAACAACTGTGCATTCTTTTTATTTGTTTGGAGGATGTGGGTGTCACTGGCTATGCCAGCATTTATTGCCCATCCCTAATTGCCCTTGAGAAGGTGGTGGTGAGCTGCCTTCTTGAACTGCTGCAGTCCATGAGATGCAGGTGCACCTTTCTTTCTTCTTTGGCTTCCTTATCTCGAGAGACAATGGGTAAGCGGCTGGAGGAGGTCAGTGGTGTGTGGAGCAGCGCCTGGAGTGGCTACAAAGGCCAATTCTAGAGTGACAGGCTCTTCCACAGGTGCTGCAGAAAGGTTTGTTTGCCGGGGCTGTTAAACAGTTGGCTCTCCCCTTGCGCCTCTGTCTTTTTTCCTGCCAACTGCTAAGTCTCTTCGACTCGCCACACTTTAGCCCCGCTTTTATGGCTGCCCGTCAGCTCTGGCGAACGCTGGCAACTGACTCCCACGAATTGTGCTCAATGTCACAGGACTTCATGTCGTGTTTGCAGACGTCTTTAAAGCGGAGACATGGACGGCTGGTGGGTCTGATACCAGTGGCGAGCTCGCTGTACAATGTGTCTTTGGGGATCCTGCCATCTTCCATGCAGCTCACATGGCCAAGCCATCTCAGGCACCGCTGACTCAGTAGTGTGTATAAGCTGGGGATGTTGGCCACCTCGAGGACTTCTGTGTTGGAGATACGGTCCTGCCACCTGATGCCAAGTATTCTCCGGAGGCAGCGACGATGGAATGAATTGAGACATTGCTCTTGGCTGACATACGTTGTCCAGGACTCGCTGCCATAGAGCAAGGTACTGAGGACACAGGCTTGATACACTCGGACCTTTGTGTTCCGCGTCAGTGCGCCATTTTCCCACACTCTCTTGGCCAGTCTGGACATAGCAGTGGAAGCCTTTCCCATGCGCTTGTTGATTTCTGCATCTAGAGACAGGTTACTGGTGATAGTTGAGCCTAGGTAGGTGAACTCTTGAACCACTTCCAGAGCGTGGTCGTCAATATTGATGGATGGAGCATTTCTGACATCCTGCCCCATGATGTTCGTTTTCTTGAGGCTGATGGTTAGGCCAAATTCATTGCAGGCAGCTGCAAACCTGTCGATGAGACTCTGCAGGCACTCTTCAGTGTGAGATGTTAAAGCAGCATCGTCAGCAAAGAGGAGTTTTCTGATGACGACTTTCCGTACTTTGGACTTCGCTCTTAGATGGGCAAGGTTGAACAACCTGCCCCCTGATCTTGTGTGGAGGAAAATTCCTTCTTCAGAAGACTTGAACGCATGTGAGAGCAGCAAGGAGACGAAAATACCAATAAGTGTGGGTGCGAGAACACAGCCCTGTTTCACGCCACTCAGGATAGGAAAGGGGTCTGATGAGGTGCCGCCATGTTGAATTGTGCCTTTCATATTGTCATGGAATGAGGTGATGATACTTAGTAGCTTTGGTGGACATCCAATCTTTTCTTGTAGTCTGAAGAGACCACGTCTGCTGACCAAGTCAAAGGCTTTGGTGAAATCAATGAAAGCAATGTAAGGGGCATCTGTTGTTTGCGGCATTTCTCCTGTATCTGATGATGGGAGAACAGCATGTCAACGGTCAATCTCTCTGCACGAAAGCCACACTGTGCCTCAGGGTAGACGCGCTCGGCCAGCTTCTGGAGCCTGTTTAGAGAGACTCGAGCAAAGACTTTCCCCACTATGCTGAGCAGGGAGATTCCACGGTAGTTGTTGCAGTCACCGCAGTCACCTTTGTTTTTATAGAGGGTGATGATATTGGCATCGCACATGTCCTGAGGTACTGCTCCCTTGTCCCAGCACAGGCATAGCAGTTCATGTAGTGCTGAGAGTATAGCAGGCTTGGCACTCTTGATTATTTGAGGAGTAATGCTGTCCTTCCCAGGGGCTTTTCCGCTGGCTAGAGAATCAATGGCATCACTGAGTTCTGATTTTGTTGGCTGTATGTCCAGCTCATCCATGACTGGTCGAGGCTGGGCTGCAAAGAGGGCAGTCTCAGTGACAACATTCTCCCTGGAGTACAGTTCTAGGTAGTGCTCAACCCAGCGGTCCATTTGTTTGCGTTGGTCAGTGATTATGTCCCCTGATTTAGATTTGAGGGGGGCGATCTTCTTGATGGTTGGCCCAAAAGCTCTCTTAATGCCATCATACATTCCTCTGATGTTTCCGCTGTCTGAGGCCAGCTGAATATGACTGTATAGGTGTTGCCAGTAGTCATTTGCGCAGCGCCTGGCTGTTCTTTGTGCAGTGCTTCTGGCTGCTTTAAGTGCTACGGATGTTAACTCGCTGGGGGCGTTCTTGTAGTTCAACAGTGCAATGCGCTTAGCGGCTATGACAGGTTCCAGCTCTTCAATATGAGATTGAAACCAGTCTGCATTTCTCTTCGCACTTTTGCCGTAGGTGGTCAAAGCTGACTCATAGATGGCGTCTCTGATGTGGGCCCACTTGGTCCCTGTGGGAGTGTTTTGAAGGGCTGTTACAAGTGAATTTAGAAATTTTTGTAACAGCTGTGGATGAAAAATTCTGCTCGTGTTGATGCGCGGGTGGCCCTTTTGCTTGGAATGATGCAACTTCTTTGGTCTGAGTCTAACCTTGCTGCACACCAGGGAGTGGTCGCTGTCGCAGTCCGCACTGTGGAAGCTGCGTGTGATTTGAACACTGTTTAAGGAGGCTCACCTTGTGACGATGAGGTCTAGCTGGTGCCAACGACGCGATCTTGGGTGCCTCCATGAATCCTGGTGACAGGGTTTAGTGTGAAAGAACGAGTTGGTGATGCAGAGGTTATGATAGGTACACAACTCAAGCAGTCTCTGCCCATTCTCATTCATCCTTCCAACGCCATAGCGCCCAAGGCAGGAGGGCCATGAGTCATGGTCGGCCCCAACCTTAGCATTAAAGTCCCCCAGCAGGAACAGGTGTTCGGTGTTGGGGATGCTGCTAATGATATTATGGAGTTCCTCGTAGAACTGGTCTTTAGCTTCAGGTGGGGAGCAGAGTGTTGGAGCATAGATGCTGAGTAGGTGTACTGGACCAGAGATGGTGAGCAGTCGGACGGACAGTATGCGTTCCGAGCCATTTGAGGGAGGCTCTATCATGAGGTGTAGGTGCACCAACAATGCTGTTAACCAAACAGATTAAAGGATTGTGACATTAACAGCAAAAGGACAGTGAAAGAAGTGTAAATTATAGAGGGAAAGTCAGATACATTGGAGAGGGAGGGAAAAAAAAGAAAAAAATTAAAATAATTTAAAAAATTTAAATTTTACATTTTTAAAACTCCAACAATGAAAACCTGAAGGAATGAGACTCCACACTTGTAATAGTTAATTTCTAGTCTCGGAGGGGCTGACTGGCAGTAATTAACACTTACCACATGGATGAAAGTGTACTTGGACTGCGATGAGTTTAGTTCCTATCTATCGTGCAAATACAACAACTGTAAGCGAGTCAATGCATTTCAACAGTGAGCTAGACAGCAAGTTGCTGCTTTTGCGAAACTAATTATGGATACTGCAACTCGGACAGCAACTTTTGGATAATTGAGTTCCACAGCACATCTGTCACTCGCCTGAAGGTGCTGCACCATTTGTGCATAAATAGCAGCGAGCACTATTAGCTTCACCATTATTTTAAAAGCAAAATCTGGGCCTATATTAAAGTTAAACGAAAAATATAAGAGGACAGTAAATATGGAAGAGTTTGCCTGAAACCTTTTAAAGTTCTCACTTCTGAATTGGACTGTCAGATATATATTTGCATACAGTCAAACATACCTAAAAAAGAAGTAGTCGCATGACTTGTTCCATTCATAATCATCAAGTGCAATTACTCTAAAGTCACAGGTAGTACAGCGGAGTTGGTCACATGTTCTGTTTATTAAAAAAAAATTGAAATATTTTCTCTTCATAAAATGCATTGTTCAAGTAAAATAACTTTTATAAATACCCAGGACAATGCAATCTGCAATCCAAGCCAACAGCACTACATTAATTTTGCATGTTATTCGATCTTTCTTTTCATTTAAAAAATTGACTAAATTATTTCTTGGAAATTCCTGTGAGGCTCGACTTTTGTCCCAGAACTGTGAAAGAGCTGCTTTTGGTGATGATCACTGATTTTCAATGTTTCCTTAACGGGATATGGTCAGGCACCATTCAGCTCTTCTCACAGTATCGTTCAGATTAGGAATCAATTGAACTTGGAACCACCAGCACAAGGTCTCATCCTTCAATCCTGGAGTACAAACACATCAACGATATTATTTCTTTGTTAAAATAGGGGCTATCATGAGTAAGGGACATGAAACACCACTCCCTTAGTAACACTGACCAGGTTACACTGCCACACATAATGGCACTCTGAGTTACAGAGAAAACTTGGGGAAATCAGATGGTCCCATCGAAAATTAAAAAGAACAATGTTCCAAATGTGCCCTCTCTGTGTAGAGTCTTGTCCATTAGAAGTGCATGCCAGGAAACTGGACTTTAGTGTCAGCTGGGTTCAGTTAGTAAGTAGCAGGATTGACAGAAGGTTGTAGGTTCAAGCTTCGCTCCAGGACTTGAGCACTTAACTTACACTGATTCCAGTGAGGGAGTGCAGCATTGTTGAAGTTACTGGGCTGAATTTTACAGATCCCCAAACATCGGGGGTCATGGTGGGGGGGACTGGAAAATACCTCCGGGAGAGGCCCACCATGGACCTTGACGCCGGGAAGGACCGGCCCGATATTGAAGACGGCAGCAAGGCCTCATGGCGGCCACCCGCTGCTCGGAGCCCAATTTAAATATTTAAATAAATTTAAATAAACAAATTAATTAGCTTCACGCTCCTGCCATCTGTCCCGGTGCGATATTCGTGCCAGTGGCCGGCACTCCCCATCCGGGGAACTGAGGCAGACACTGGTGGGGAGGGGGGAGCAGGTAAGTTTTGCAGTACGGGGTGGGGAGGAGCAGGGTCAAAGTGATCTCATTGGTGTAGGGATTTATGGGAAAAATAGAAACTTGGAGCAGGAGTAGGCCATTCGGCCCTTCGAGCCTGCTCCGCCATTCATTATGATCATGGCTAATCATCCAACTCATTAACTTGTTCCTGCTTTCCCCCCATATCCTTTGATCCCTTTCGCCTCAAGAGCTATATCTAACTCCTTCTTGAAAACATAATGTTTTGGCCTCAACTGCTTTCTGTGGTAGCGAATTCCACAGGCTCAGCATTCTCTGGGTGAAGAAATTTCTCATCTCAGTCCTGAAAGGTTTACCCCGAATCCTTAGACTATCCCGAGGGTACAGTTTATGCACTTTGGGGTGGGGGAAGGAGAAGGTCAGGTGACAATTTAAGTGTTTTGGCGAGGAGAGGGCAAGTAATTAATTCTATGGTTATTGAACAGGGGCAAGATAAATTTATTTAATTTTTTAATATCAATTCTTCTTTAAATATTTAAATTTAACGGTAGGGCTCGAGGCGCTTTAAAAATGGTGTCAGCGCCTGCGCAAAGGCTGACACCATTGCCAGGGACAAACAGCCTACCCCTCCACATCATCGGGTGGGTGGTCTACCCCAGCTATTTAAATGAGCCGCCACATTTAATATTGCGGTGGCTCCGGGACTTGTGGCGGGACTATAAATTTCAGCTCACTGTTCTGGGGATTAGATGTCTCTGTGCTAGAGGTTCAAGCTGATGTTAAAAGGCCCATGACACTCAAAGAAGATATGATGAAGGTGCTACATAAATGCAAGTCTTTATTAAATACACTGAAAGGTGAGAGTCTTCAAGCCCAGGAGGAGAGTCAGACTCATCGGGGATAATGTATTTGTATAAAGTTAACACAGTGATATTCCAAGATAAAGCCACCTATTTAGGAGGTAGAACAGCTGAATTGCACTCCAATTGCCTTGATCTAGACATGGATTTCTCATTTTGAATTTATTCACTGCTGGCAAAAGTGAAAACTCCAGTTTTATCAAACATATGAGTGCATTAAAAAGTATTAACAAGTTTCATATGGAGAATTTCCTCTAGTGTACGAGCAGTGAGTTGAAGCAGTGATGAGAAAACTGCTGTATCAAACAGGGCAGTTTCAGCAGACTTTATGAGGGAAATACAAGGATCTAGCCTGGAAATGAGGAAATGCATTGGAGACACTTTAATGTAATCTTGTTAGCATCAGTGTTTTGTCAAGTTGGATGTGGATATAGGTACTAAAAAATGACAATAATTTTTATATTTAAAAATTTATACGATGATATACAAACATCGTCAGAGCTAATATCTTTCCTCACTATTGCATTAATTTCCTCTTTAACAAGCAATCAAGGGTCAGAACCAAACAGGGCTACAGTGAAAAATAGTGGGAAGGGGACAGGTAAAGTTAAAAAGACAAGCCTTAAGGCTTTGTGCCTTAACACGCGGAACATTCTCAATAAAGTGGATGAATTAATCGCACAAATTGACGGGTATGATATAGTCGGGATTACGGAGACATGGCTGCAGGGTGACCAAGGATGGGAAATGAACATTCAGGGATATTCAGTATTTAGGAAGGACAGATAAAAAGCAAAAGGCAGTGGAGTTGCATTGCTGGTTAAAGAGGAAATTAACGCAAAAGTGAGGAAAGATATTAGCTCTGACGATGTGGAATCTGTATGGGTAGAGCTGAGAAACACTAAAGGGCAAAAACGTTAGTGGCGGTTGTATACATACCCCCAAACTGTAGTGGTGATGTTAGGAATGGCATTAAACAGGAAATTAGAGATGCATGCGATAAAGGAACATCTGTAATTATGGGTGAATTTAATCTGCATATAGATTGGGCAAATCAAATTATTCACAATACCGTAGAGGAGGAATTCTTGGAGTGTATACGGGATGGTTTTCTGGACCAATACGTTCAGTAACCAACTAATGAACAGGCCACCCTAGACTGGGCATTGTGTAATGAGAGAGGGAAAATTGACCATCTGGTGGTGCGAGACCCCTTGGGGACGAGCGACCATAATATGATAGAATTCTTCATCAAGATGGAGAGTGACGTAGTTGATTCTGAGACAAGGGTCCTGAATCTTAGTAAAGGAAACTACGAAGGTATGAGGCGCGAGTTGGCCATGACAGATTGGGAAACGTTACTTAAAGGGATGACGGTGGATAGGCAATAGCAAACATTTAAAGAGCGCATGGATGAACTGTAACAACTGTTTATCCCTGTCTGGCGCAGAAGTAAAACGGGAAAGGTAGCCAAACCATGGCTTACAAGGGAAATTAGAGATAGCATTAGATCCAAGGAAGAGGCATATAAATTTGCCAGGAAAAATAAAAGAAAAAACAGACCTGAGGATTGGGAGCAGTTTAGAATTCGGCAAAGGAGGACCAAGGGATTGATTAAGAAGGGGAAAATAGAGTACGAGAGCAAGCTTGCGGTGAACATAAAAACTGACTGTAAAAGTTTCTATAGGTATGTGAAAAAAAAAAGATTGGTGAAGACAAATGTAGGTCCCTTACAGTCAGAAACCGGGGAATTTATTATGGGGAATAAAAAAATGGCTGACTAACTCAATGCATACTTTGGTTCTGTCTTCACAAAGGAGGACACAAATATCATACCAGAAATGTTGAGGAAGACAGGGCTTAGTGAGAGAGAGGAACTGAAAGAAATCAGCATTAGTAGAGAAATGGTGTTGGGGAAATTGATGGGATTGAAGGCCGATAAATCCCAGGGCCTGATGGTATGCATACCAGAGTACTTAAAGAAGTGGCCCTAGAAATAGTGGTCATCTTCCAAGATTCTATAGACTCTGGAACAGTTCCTACAGATTGGAGGGTAGCTAATGTAATCCCACTATTTAAAAAGGGAGGTAGAGAGAAAGCAGGGAATTATAGACCAGTCAGCCTGACATCAGTGTTGGGGAAAATTCTAGAGTCCATTATCAAAGATTTTATAGCAGAGCACTGAGAGAACAGTGGTAGAATCGGGCAGAGTCAGCATGGATTTACGAAAGGGAAATCATGCTTGACAAATCTACTAGAATTCTTCGAGGATGTAACTAGTAGAGTTGATGAGGGGGAGCCAGTGGATGTGGTTTATTTGGACTTTCAGAAGGCTTTCGACAAAGTCCCACATAAGAGATTAGCGTGTAAAATTAAAGCACATGGGATTGGAGGTAGCGTATTGCGATAGATAGAAAATTGGTTGGCAGACAGGAAACAAAGAGTAGGAATAAACGGGTCTTTTTCCGAATGGCAGGCAGTGACTAGTGGGGTACCGCAGGGATCGGTGCTAGGACCCCAGCTATTCACAATATATATTAATGATTTAGATGAGGGAACTAAATGTAATATCTCCAAATTTGCAGATGACACAAAACTGGGTGGGAGGGTGAGTTGTGAGGAGGATACAGAGAAGCATCAGGATGATTTGGACAAGTTGGGTGAGTGGGCTAATGCATGGCAGATGCAGTATAATGTGGATAAATGTGAGGTTATCCACTTTGGCAGCAAAAACAGGAAGGCAGCTTATTATCTGAACGGCTATAAAGTGAGAGAGGGGAATATGCAGCGAGACCTGGGTGTTCTCGTACACCAGTCGCTGAAGGTAAGCATGCAGATGCAACAGGCGGTAAAAAAGGCAAACGGTATGTTGGCCTTCATAACGAGAGGATTAGAGTACAGGAGCAGGGATGTCTTGCTGCAATTATACAGGGCCTTGGTGAGGCCACACCTGGAATATTATGTGCAGTTTTGGTCTCCTTATCTGAGGAAGGATGTTCTTGCTATAGAGGGAGTGCAGCGAAGGTTTACCAGACTGACTCCTGGGATGGTGGGACTGAGTATGAGGAGAGATTGAGTCGGTTAGGATTATATTCGCTGGAGTTCAGAAGAGTGAGGGCGATCTCAAAGAATTCTATAAAATTCTAACAGGACTTGACAGGGTAGATGCAGGAAGGATATTCCCGATGGTGGGGGAGTCCAGAACCAGGGGTCATAGTCTAAGGATACGGGGTAAACCTTTCAGGACTGAGATGAGGAGAAATTTCTTCACCCAGAGAGTGGTGAGCCTGTGGAATTTGCTACCACAGAAAGTAGTTGAGGCCAAGACATTATATGTTTTCAAGAAGGAGTTAGATATAGCTCTTGGGTCTAAAGGGATCAAAGGGTATGGGGCGAAAGCGGGTACAGGCTACTGAGTTGGATGATCAGCCATGATCATAATGAATGGCGGAGCAGGCTCGAAGGGCCGAATGGCCTACTCCTGCTCCTATTTTCTATGTTTCTATGTAACAAGCATCATATCCATTCTCTTTCGCTCCCCAAAATCCTGTCTGACATGAACTACAATTAGGGGTTCATAAAAGAAATATGAAAGAAAAATACCTCTGAGAAGTATTTGTTCCCAATCCTAGAGGTGCAGAACTACCACCGAGATAAACTGGAAAACACCTAAAAAACAAAGCATTCAACACAGCTTGCTTCAGATGTTGTAGTCGGCTCCATGCCTCCAAATTGCTCCTTCCATACACTTCATGTTGACAAAGACCAGCAACAAATCACACCACCTCATCTTTATTTCCCACTAACCATATAAACAAACACTCACTCTATCAGGACACCAAAGGAGCATAATGGGAAAAATAAAAGATTATATGCGACACAGAGACCCTGATATTAATGGGTGGGGGGTGGGTGGGGAAGCCCAGTAGCAAATAAAGAACCCAACAAGGCCGGGGATGTGGAGGTCTGCCAATTTTAATGGCAGGTCCTCATTTAAATAACTTTGGGCAGACTCCAGCTCGACTGGCGGCCAGACAGACTGCCTGGTTGGTAGAATAGAGCGGCAAGTAGCAACAGGAAGCCACGAGATGGACCCTGGCAGTCAGTAGGGGGACCATTCTGGGCTGCGACTGGGGGAGGCAGAAGATCGAGATTGAGACTGTGATCGGGGTGCTGGAAGATGGCCACGATTAGGGATGGGAAGACCAAAGGCTTCCTTGTGAGGCCTGGGAGGAACATTCCTGTTCCTCCTGGCCCACAAAGGCTGCTAAAAGGAGCTGATCTTCAGTGCTCCCCTTAGGCATTTGCCAGCTCGCACCTTGGATCTGGCTTTCCACTGACCTACAGTTAAGTTTAAGTTATGGCGCTGATGATATAACTTGGCCGTGACTTTTGAATGTTAATTAGATTACCAACTGCCTTTACAGGAGCCTCATTAATGGCCTATCTGGGATTGTAAATAAGTAGGGCGGCACAGTGGCGCAGTGGTTAGCACTGCAGCCTCACAGCTCCAGGGACCCGGGTTCGATTCCGGGTACTGCCTGTGTGGAGTTTGCAAGTTCTCCCTGTGTCTGCGTGGGTTTTCTCCGGGTGCTCCGGTTTCCTCCCACAAGCCAAAAGACTTGCAGGTTGATAGGTAAATTGGCCATTATAAATTGTCACTAGTATAGGTAGGTGGTAGGGAAATATAGGGACAGGTGGGGATGTTTGGTAGGAATATGGGATTAGTATAGGATTAGTATAAATGGGTGGTTGATGTTCGGCACAGACTCGGTGGGCCGAAGGGCCTGTTTCAGTGCTGTATCTCTAATCTAAACGGATGGGAATTTGTCAGGTTGCTTGATCTTAATATTTTAACACCAATTCTCACCCCCTCCTGCTGTTCTGGGGCAGAGTTAAAATCAGGGGCAAAGAGTGTGTGAATAGCTAAAGGGTGAGAGATAGAGAGGAAAGCATGAAAAATTGGCATGACAGAGCAGGCTCCCAGGGCCCAGGAATCGAGTGGCAGAACAAAAGCAAGTCAACACTTGCATGCAGACCACCCTACCAACAGGTGTTAAATCAATATCTTACCTTCTTAGTATGAATCCACAATCAGAAGAGCTTGCCTTCCATCCTCCAAATCAATTTCAGATTCTATTCCTTCTATCCTCCTATCTTTCCTCCCCTCCATTGCCATTTGCTCTCAGTAAGTACATTATAGTACAAACCTATTTACAGATCCTTAGCATGAACAAAACAATTTGATTGTTGAAATTGCATTAAAGGTACTGAATAGCCCTGCTCCATGGTACTGCAAGGCTAAGCAATGATAATGAAAGGAAAAATAGAAAGGAGTTTGAGACAGGTAGGATGGAAAAGGAAACCAGAAGTAAAGACATGACGTGGAACTCATAGCCTTGGAAATGGAGACATACTGGGGGTAGGTGAAGACCATAGTATCAAGGTCAACATGGTTTTACAAAAGGGAAATCGCTGATAAATTTATTAGAGTTTTTGAGGATGTACCTAGTAGGATAGATAAAGGGGAACCAGTAGATGTAGTATACTTGGATTTCCAAAAGGCCTTCAATAAGGTGCCACATTAAAGGCTAATACGCAAGATAAGGCTCATGGAGTTGGGGATAATATATTAGCATGGATAAGTGGATTGTTTACGGACAGAAAACAAAAAGTAGGAAAAAACAGGACATTTTCAAGTTGGCAGACTTTAACTAGTGGAGTGTCGAATGGATTAGTTTTGGGGCCTCAGCTATTTACAATCTATATTAATGACTTAGATGAAGAGATTGAGAGTAATATATTTAAGTTTGCTCACGATACAAAGCTAGGTGGGAATGTAAACTGTGAGGAGGACACAGAGACTACAAAGAGATACAGACAGGTTATGTTGGTGGGCAACATGGTAGGAGATGGAGTATAATGTGGGGAAGTGTGAGATTATTCACTTTGGTAGTAAGAACAGACAGATGAGAAATGTGTAAATGTTGATGTTCAAAGGGACTTGGGTGTACTCATACAAGGAACACAAAGTTACCATGCAGGTACAGGAAGCAATTAGGAAGGCAAATGGCATGTTGCCCTTTATTGTAAGGGAATTGGAGTACAAGAATAAGGAAGTCTTACTACAATTGTACAGGGCTTTAGTGAGACCATACCTGGAGTACAGTTTTGGTCTCCATATCTAAGCAAGGATATACATGCCTCGGAGGCAGTACAGCGAAGGTTCAGTAGATTGGTTGCTGGGATGACTGGGTGGTCCTATGATGAGAGGCTGAGTAAATTGGGCCTATACTCGCTGGAGTTTATAAGAATGAGAAGTGATCTCATTGAAACGCACAAGATTCTGGAGGGACTTAACAGGGTAGACATGGACAGGTTGTTTCCCCTCTGTGGGGAATCTAGAACATGGGGGCGCAGTCTCAGGATAAGGATCATTTAGGACTGAGATGAGGAGAAATTTCTTCATCCAGAGGGCTGTGAATCTTTGGAATTCTCTATCCCAGAGGGTTGTGGATGCTGCATCATTGAAAATATTTAAGGCCGAGACAGACAGATTTTTGGTCAGTCAGAGAACCAAGGGACATGGGAATGGGCGGGAAAGTGGAGCTGAGGCAGCTGACACTTTGTCAGCTGGTGTGGACATGATGGGACGAATGGCCTCCTTCTGTGCTGTACATTTCTGTATTTTATAGAGTCGTTGGGGCACAGAAGGAGGCCATTTGGCCCATCGAGTCCATGCCAGCTCTCTGTAGAGCAATCCAATCAGTCTCATTCCCCTGCTCTATCCCTGTAGCCCTGCAAATTTATTGCACTGTGGGTGTACCGACACCACATGGACTGCAGCTGTTCAAGTAGGTGGCTCACCATGACCTTCTCAAGGACAATTAGGGATGGGTAATAAATGTTAGCCTTGCCAACGACACTCACATCCCAAGAACAAATAAAAATAATTCCCTCAAATACTCATCCAATTCTTCCAATTCTCTTTTGAAATCATTCATTGGCTCCGCTTCCACCACCCTCGTAAGCAGCGTATTCCAAGTCGTTACCACTTGTTGCGTAAAAAAGTTCTTTCTCACATCCCCGTTGCACTCCTTGCCCAAAACCTTAAACCTGTGTCCACTGGTCCTTTGTACTATCAGCTTTTCTTTGTCTACCTTATCTAAACCTGTCATAATCTTGTACACTTCTATCAAATCTACCCTCAATCTCCTTTGCTCCAAGGAGAACCACCTCAGCTTCTCCAACTTAACTTTGTAGCTAAAATCCCTCATCTCTGAACCATTCTGGTACATCTCCTCTGCACCCTCTCAAGGACTCTTACATCCTTCCTAAAGTGTGGGACCAGAACTGGATGTAGTACTCTAGTTGTGGCCTAATCAGAGCTTTATAAAGATTCAGAATAACTTCCCTGCTTTGTACTCAATATCTTTATTTATGAAGCCTGAGATCCCATATGCTTTGCTAACTACTCTCTCAATATGTCCTCACCTTCAAATATCTTTGCACATGCACCCCCAGGTCACTCTGTTCCTGCACATTCTTTAGAACTGTGCCATTAAGTCTATGTTGCCTCTCCCCGTCCTTTCTTCCCAAATGCATCACCTCACACTTCTCTGTATTAAATTCCATCTACCACTTGTCTGCCCATTTTGCTAGCCGATTTACATCCTGTTGCTGTCAATTGGTACCATCCTCACTGTCTGCCACATCTCCAAGTTTGGTATCATTGGTAAATTTTGAAATTTTACTCTGTATTCCAATATCCAAGTCTTTTATATACATCAAAAAAGCAGTGGTCCTAGCACTGAACCTTGGGAAACACCACTGTCTACCATCCCCCAGTCTGAAAAACAATAATTTAGCATGATCCACTGTTTTCTGTCCTTCAGTCATTTTTTTACACATGCTGACACGGATCCTCATATTCCACGAGCCACAATTTTGTTAACCATGCTTTTATGAGGTACATGGTCAAACGCTTTCTTAAAATACATATCGACAACATCCATTGCTTTCCCTTCATCAACCTTTGCTGTTACTTCATCAAAAAATTCAATTAGTAAAGCATAATCTGCCTTTTACTAATCCGTGCTGGTTCTCCTTAATTAAATTAAATCTCTCCAAGTGTCTGTTGATTTTTTTTTCTCCGATTATTGTTTCTAAAACCTTATGCACCACTCATATTAAACTGACCAGCTTGTAGTTACTAGGAATATCTTTACACCCTTTCCTGAATAAGGGTGTCACATTTGCCACTCTCCAATCTTCTGTCACCTCCCCCACATCTAGGGACGACTGGATGATTATGGCAAGCCCTTCTGATATCTCCATTCCCACTTCCTTTTGCATCATGGGATGCAAGCTTTCCGGACCAGGCGACTTATCCACTGTAAGCATAGCCAGCCTTTCCAGTATATCTTTCCTCTCAGTTTTCACTCCATCCATCTCCGCTTCTACTAATCTTTTATCAACATCCTTAGTAAACTAGTGGATAAGTATTCTAGCCTTGCCCTGCGTCTTTAAGCATATATCACCCTCTTTGACCCTAATAGGTCCCACCCCACCTCTTACTATCCACTTACTATTTGCACGCTAGAAGATGTTTTTTGGGTTCCCCTTTATGTTAACTGCCATTCTATTCTTATATTCTGTCTTTGCCAGTCTTAATTTCCTCTTCACTTTCCCTCTCAACTTATTGTATTTGACCTGATTCTCACTTGAAGAATTCACCTGACATGCATCATACACACTTTTTTTGTTTCATCATATTCTCCATCTCCCTCTTCATCCAAGGAGCCCTGGCTTTGTTTCCCTTACCTTTCACCCTTGTAGAAATGAACCTAGCCTGTACTTGAAACATGTCTGCCTTAAAGATCAACCATTGTCCCATTGCAGTTTTTCCTATCAATCTTTGGTTCCATTTTAACCTGGCTAGACCCCATCATCCCACTGAAGTTAACCTTCTTCCAATTTAAAAGTTCTACACAATCTGACTGGTGCAGCTCCCTCCTGTTCCAGTTTGTTGCAGTCTCCCATGAAATAGAAACCCTCCTTACATCCCTCCTTTAGTCACGTGTTCACCTTCCTGATTTGTTTGTTACTATGCCAATTAGCACATAGCTCTGATAATAATCCTGAGATTGCCATCCTTGAGGTCCAGCTTTTTCATTTAGTTCCTAACCCTGATATTCCCTCAGCAAGACCTTTCCTTCCCTATATCATTGATCCCTAAATGGATCATGCCACCTGGATAGTCCTCTGATAGTCCTCCTCCCTTTCTAGCCACATTGAGATATGCCTAGTAGGCAACACATGCTTCTAAAATCTTGATTATGGCTGTAGAGGATGCTATCTACCCCCTAATTATTTAATTCCCTATAACTATGATTCTAATCTGCTTCTCCTGCTTTTGGACAGCCCTCTGATCCCGAGTGCCTAGGTCAGCATTGTGGCTGTCCTCTTCCCAGTCTTTCTCCTTAAGCTCATCGGTAGCAGACTGTATTAATTCAAAGATTAAAAAGGCTTGTAGCACAAGCCAAGTTATTTTAATGGGAAATTTAAATTTTCACATAGATTGGGAAGAAGAAAGTGGCTCAAGTCAGCAACCAAGAAAACAGCATTAGAAAAAGAAATTGCACTAAGGACTGACAAACCCTCTGGAAAATGATGGTTTTAAAGTAAGTTGGTGAGGCAACTGCAAATGCTTAGTCATAATTTTCCAAAGCTCACTTGATTCAGGGCTTGTCCCTCTGGATGAAAATTCCAATTTAACTCCATTATTTAAGAAAGGAAAGGGAAAGAAACCAGAACATTATAAACCTACTAGTCTAATCTCTATTGTGCAAAAGTTATTAGAATCTGCAATTAAGGATACAGTGACTGAACACTTGAAAGTTGAGCTGACTGAAGACAGCCAACATTTATTAGTAAAGGTTGTGTCATATCTAAGGAACCTAACAGAATTTTTTGAGCAAGTAGTAGTTTATATGGGCTTCCAGAATGCATTTGACACACAAGAGATTGTTAGTTAAAATTAAAGCTCATGGAATTGAAGGCAAATTACTGACCTGGTTAGGCGGTAAAAGACAGAGAGTAGGGATAATGGGAATGTACTTGCATTGGAATGAATTGACTTGTGGTGTCTCACAAGGATCTGTGCAAGGGCCTCAAGTATTCACTATATTTATATTAATGACTTGGATAACACAACAGAGAGCCATATATCCAAGTTTTTTGATGACACAAAGATTGGTGGTAAAATAAGTAGTGTATGGGAGAATAAGATTACAAAGAGACACTGATAGATTAAGTGAGTGGAAAAACTATGACAGATAAATTTAATGCAGGTAAATATGAGGCCATCTGTTTTGGACCAATAAAAGGATAGATCTGAACATTACTTAAATAGTGAACAGCTAGGAAGAGTGGAGGTCCAAAGAAATTTAGGAGCCCATGTACACAGATCAGGTCAGGTACAAAATAAGTCCAAAAGTCTAACAGAATGTTAGCCTTTATAAGGGCTAGAATATAAAGGGAAGCTATACAAAGCTCTGGTTAGACACCTGGAGTACCATGTACAGTTCTGGACACCACCTTTGAAATGATATACTAGCCTTGGAGGAATGCAGCACTGATACATCAGTTTGTTAGGAGAGCTCCAAGGGTCAGATTGAGAGGAGAATTTACATAAACTATTGTTGAATCCCCTGGAATATAGAAGTTTAAGGGGCGATGTGATTGAGGTTAATAGGATTTTGAAAGGAATTGATAGGGTAGAGAGAAACTTTTTTCCGCTGGCGGGGCAGTCTAGCATAAGGGGACATAACCTTAAAATCAGAGCCAGGCTATTCAGGAGAGAAATTGGGAAACAGTTCTTTGCTCAAAAGCTATAGAAGCGTGGAAAACTCTCCCACAAAAAGCAGTAGATGCTAGCTCAATTAATAAGTTTAAGTCTGAGATCAATAAATTTTTAATAATTTAAAAACAGAAAGTGCTGGAAATACTCAGCAGGTCTAACAGCATCTGTGGAGACGGAAACAGAGTTAACACTTCAGGTCTGCGACCTTTCATCTTTTGAGTTTCTCTCTCCACAGATGCTGCCAGACGTGCTGAGTATTTAATGCGGAAAAGTGTGAGGTGATTCACTTTGGAAGGAGTAACAGGAATGCAGAGTACTGGGCTAATGGGAAGATTCTTGGTAGTGTAGATGAGCAGAGAGATCTTGGTGTCCAGGTACATAAATCCCTGAAAGTTGCTACCCAGGTTAATAGGGTTGTTAAGAAGGCATATGGTGTGTTAGCTTTTATTAGTAGGGGGATCGAGTTTCGGAGCCACGAGGTCATGCTGCAGCTGTACAAAACTCTGGTGAGGCCGCACCTGGAGTATTGCGTGCAGTTCTGGTCACCGCATTATAGGAAGGATGTGGAAGCTTTGGAAAGGGTGCAGAAGAGATTTACGAGGATGTTGCCTGGTATGGAGGAAAGGTCTTACGAGGAAAGGCTGAGGGACTTGAGGTTGTTTTCGTTAGAGAGAAGGAGGAGGAGAGGTGACTTAATAGAGACATATAAGATAATCAGAGGGTTAGATAGGGTGGATAGTGAGAGTCTTTTTCCTCGGATGGTGATGGCAAACACGAGGGGACATAGCTTTAAGTTGAGGGGTGATAGATATAGGACAGATGTTAGAGGTAGTTTCTTTACTCAGAGAGTAGTAGGGGCGTGGAACGCCCTGCCTGCAACAGTAGTAGACTTGCCAACTTTAAGGGCATTTAAGTGGTCATTGGATAGACATATGGATGAAAATGGAATAGTGTAGGTCAGATGGTTTCACAGGTCGGCGCAACATCGAGGGCCGAAGGGCCTGTACTGCGCTGTAATGTTCTAATGTTGTAATATTTCCAGTATTTCCTGTTATTATTTCAGATTTCCAGCCTTCTCAATATTTTGTATTGATTATTTTTTACTAGCCAAGGATATGGTACCAAGGTGAGTGGATCAAGTTAAGATACAGATAAGCCATGATCTCAATGAATGGCTAAGCAGGCTCAAGGGGATGAAGGGCCTACTCCTGTTCTTGTGTTCTGTAGTCATGATATGTAATTAGGTGACTGTCAGGGGCTCTTGATAAACTTGTTTTTGGCTTACCCAATATTCGCGGATTAGTTACTGGACATAGGATTTTCAAATAATAACGCCAGATTGTTTTCTCAATAAGCCTGATGTAATCACATTCACTCGCAGCTTGGGATGCCGAGGCAGATTCTGTACCAACAGCATTAGAAACAGAATAAAACCTACCCCCAAAATAGAAACAGTATACTATATATATTTATAGGGTAAATGATTGAATAAAGTTAGTCGAATTTAATGGCTCTAGCTCCCTCTGATGATCTAATGGGTAAAGAGCAGAAGGCTGCAGGTCCATTCTCTGGTTTGTGCAGAGTTAGCTGAACTTATCAGAGCAGCAATTGAAAGCTCAAATTGATCTCTGTGCCTCTGGGCTAGTGAGAGAACAATAAGCTAGGGAGGTCACACTCCTGGCTGCTATTTAGTGACCTCTGCTGAAATGAATGCCTGTGTAGACATCAGGCATGAATGGCACCCCTTCCATCATCTTCAACATTCACTCCCTTCACCGCCAACACACAATGGCAGCAGGGTGTACCATCTATAAGATGTACTGCAGCAACTCACCAAGGCTCCTTCGACAGCACCTTTCAAACGCATGACCTCTACCACCGAGAAGGAGAAGAGCAGCAGATACATGGGAACACATCACCTGCAAGTTCCCCTCCAAGGCACCATCCTGACTTGGAATTATATTGCCGTTCCTTCACTGTCACTGGGTCAAAATCCTGCAACTCCCTTCCTAAGAGCACTGTGGCTGTATGGACACCGTAAGGACTGCAGCGGTTCAAGGCGACAGCTCACCACCACCTTCTCAAGGGCAATTAAATGCTGGCCTTGCCAGCGATGCCCACATCCCACGAACAAATTTTAAAAAAAATTGGGCTTGGCTCTAATCATTGCTTTATTCACTGTCTAAGCTCACTAGAATGCCATTTGATTCAAGCACAAGAAAACTGCTAGTGTCTCTGCATCTGTACTTTAACAAGAGCCAACGCTATTGGAAGAGAGAGGAAAATAATAAATACATTCCTGGTTCACATGATGGCTTATTCTGGCGAATTGTAATATTATCTGAATTCCTTAATTACATTAACATTTTGTATTTCCTCCAAGGTGTATATATCTAATTTTATGAGGCCATACTGCTAGTGGAAAGTCTTGCCCTTTGAGAGCTCATTGTAAATTTGCACATGTGCTTGCTGGCTGTGACTTTCTAACCGTTAATTTTATGGCTGGTGAAATTGTTGGTGAGGTGTTGCCCAAACTTTCAATATGCATAAAATTGCTTCTTAGATGTAATTTTAGTCCGCTTAGTATAAAAGGAGAGGAAAAGACAGAAGTAACACAACAGAAATACAAAACAGGTTCAGACAAAACAGTTACAGTGCGTTTTATATTTTTATCATTTTGTACAACTTAGCAGAACCTTAATGAAAATTAAATGTGTAAAACTTCACATCTATATGAATTTCAGTTATAGCCAACTGTAGTAACTAACTTCAAAATTGTATAAAGAACATATTTCTTGAACTTACTTTCTACCCTTGGTCTGAGAAAAAGCCCTGTGACCCACACAATTTGTTATTGCTCTTGGGCTTGACTTCTGTAACAAAAGGCAAACGAGTGGCACTTCATACAATGCAAATAAAACTTTCAAAAACACAATATTGACCACTTTCACATTTTTATGAGGCATCTGATTTACTTAAACATAAGTCTAAATTTATAACATCAGTAAGCTAGTATGTCTCCACATGGGTGAGGATGGTTCCAGGAGAACAAGCCTGTCCAGGCAGGAGAAGTTTTGGTATTTCACAATATAATGGCTTTGTAAAAACAAGTAGGAATATTTAGATTGTAATTTTAACTATTATTTCTATAGATAGGGACCTTTGAATATATTTTTATTACAATCATCCGCTGCATGGTGCAAAAAGAACGATCAATAGTGCTCAACATTTTTATGTGCTGGTGAATGGGTTAAATTTCAGATTACAAACACATTTTGCTGTGCCTACATCTTGCTATTGTACCTCAGTGCTTGTGGGGAATGACTGCACAAACCAGCCTGTTTTTTTAGCAAGGTCTTCTAAATTTTGCTAGGCCAAGTCCCTTGCAATGAACAATTTAGTGAAATGTAATACTGTCATACTCTATGAACATGAATTCCCTTAGTTGCATTGCCCTTTCTCATGCTCAGCACACTGAAATTCTGTGCCACAATTTTTTTCTAGCTATCTTGCTATTAATGCTAATTTGCTATAGCACAACAGGAATGGAACAGTGCTTGATATATTATTCATTACATAGAATGTACAGCACCGAAACAGGCCATTCGGCCCAAAGGGTCCATGTCAGTGTTTATGCTCGACACGAGCTTCCTCCTGCCCACTTATCAGCAAAACCTCTATTTCTTTCTCCTTCACCTGTTTACCTAGCATCCCCTTAATTGCATCTGAGCTTCCTCTTAAATACATCATTCATGTGAAGATTTGTTGGTGATAATCAGCTAAGCAGTTATTTTAATGCAAAATCTGTTCCATGCTGATGAAATTGTTGTGCAGTTATGTTGTGCAGCAAGCCACATTTTACTACACAGGTAACTTCATTGAAAGGAAAATTGTAATTTTATCAAGCTTCCTATAAAAAAATGCGGGACAGAATATTACCCTCTTGCTGGAAATATAACTAGTTTCGTAAATATAAGCTATGCTGAATTATCCGACCTGCATTGCATATGAAATAGGTTTGGCTTGAAGAAGAATTTCTCACATCTGCCATCTTTTGTGGCACCTTGGTGCGAAATTGCTAATTAATGCTGTGGATCCATATCTACAAGGAACAGATTTGAAGCTGTCCAAATTCACTTCCTGTTTGCCCTCGCTAGCCAGTCATTCTGTCCGGTCTGAATTCAAAATAAACATTATATATCGGAAACCAGAGGTAAATCGAGGCATGGCTTAAATTTAGATACAGATTATAAAATAACTACTGTATAACATATATTCAAACTGAAAGGGAATCATCTTTCTTACACAGTTCTACAAGATCATTAAACACATAAAAAACGGTGTCAAAGTTTTTCCTGCATGTTACTATAAGTGAGTTTTCACAAAACACTTTTTACAGAACTTACAGAAGGATCTGATACACTTGGATTATCATGAAAAATATCTTCAATAAGATCACTTAAATCATCTTCCTCTTTGGTAGTTTCTTCAGGTGAGACTGAAGTTGAGCTGAAAAATATAATGCAATATGTTAAACTTTACCTAATCCATGTATCTGTGTAAGAGGAGGGTTCAATGATGAACCTCCAGCTCCAATTTTTTTCCACAGTAGAATGGAAAGGAAAACTGCAAATATCAGAAATCTGACCTGAAAATACTGGAAATACACAGAAAGCTAGTCAGCACATGTAAACAGAAAACATAGATTATGACATGTTGGAAGTCAGTTGGATTTTCAGAAACTACACTGCAAAAGTTTGTCCTCAAGGCAAAATTGCAGCTGCCCAATGGCAAATTTACTATGGTGGTTAACATGATGGCAGAGAGCCAGGAATATTGTGGGAGAGGACTAAACATATATAAACAGCGTAGCAGCGGCAGCAGAGCCAGGAGCATCGAGGGAAAGCACACAAAAGTGGACTATCAATCAATAAAAAAAATCGAGGAACAACGTCACAGGGCAGTTGGTAGGTAATTAGTTGAATATTAGTTTTATTTTTTCTCTTTAAACTAGGGAGGTGTGTCAAACTCAGAGCTATGAATCTGTAACTATTACTTTATTAAATTAATAAACTAGATAAACTAATTAATCTATAGTACTAAAATAATTAATAGAACAATAATTTTAACTAATTAAATAAGTAAACTGTTTAGATAGACACGGCAGAGCCAGTGGTATGCCGTAGAATGTAGGCGTTTCTAGACAGTATTGTGGTCCTGGACAACCACATCTGCGGTAAGTGTCTGCAGCTTGTGGAACTTGGGCTCAGAGTTGTAGGGCTGGAGTTTGAGCTGCAGACATTGCAAGCCTTCAGGGTGGGAGAGTTACCTGGACACTTTGTTCTGGGAGACAATCATATCCCTTAGGTTATGAAGAACCTTAGAGTTGATCAATGGTCAGGGACAGGAAGGTGTGACTGCGATTAAGGCAGGTATGGGGATCCAGGATGTAGTGATAGAGAAGCCTCAGCCCTTGTCTTCATCCAACATGTATGAGGTACTTGCTGCCTGTGTTGATAGAACAAGGACTGCAGGAAGAATGGGAAAACCGACCATGGCACCATGGTGCAGGAAGCTATTCAAGTGGGAGGGGGAAAAAGGAAGGTGGTAGTGATAGGGGATAGTCAAAGGAATAGATACTGTTCTCTGCAGCTGAGACCAGGATAGAAAAGAAAGAAAGACATTCTTGCATTTATATGGTGCCTTTCATGACCACTGGACATCTCAAAGTGCTTTACAGCCAATGGAGTGCTTTTTGAAGTGTCGTCACTGTTGTAATGCATGATGTCCGAAGATTGTGTGGCCTGACCTGTGCCAGGGTTTGGGACATCTCCTTGTGGCTGGAAAAGAACTTGGGAGTGAGAGGAGTTGTTGTGGTCAATGTAGGAACCAATGACACAGGTAAAACTAAGAATAAGGAGGGAGTTTGAGGAAATGGGTTCTACATTAATAAGCAGAACCTTAAGGGTAATAATCTCTGGATAACTACCTGAGCCACATGCAAATTTGCATAGGTTAAGCAGATTAGAGAATTAAATATGTAGCTCAAAGAGTGGCGTGGGAAGAAAGGGCTTTAATTCATGGGATACTGGCACCAATACTGGGGAAACAGGAAGCTGTTTCATTGGAATGGGCTCCAGTAAACTGCGTTGGGATCAGTGTCCTGGGGAATCATAAAACTAGGGCTGTGGATAGGGCTTTAAACTGAAAGGGGTGTGGGAGCAGGAGGGATCGGGTGAAGAGAAGTTTGGAAATCCAAATAGGAAAAGTCGAGGCAATAGAGCAGTTTAGTGATTTGGGTAAAGAAAAGCAGAGTGGGACAGGAAGGGACAGAGTTAACAGTAACCGAGCATCACATAAGTGCAAAAAATAGTGGTAAAAAAATAAAATGAAAGGCTCTTTATCTGAATGCACAAGGCATTTGTACCAAGATAGATGAACTAGTGTCACAAATAGAGATAAATGGGTTTGATCTAATCACCATTACAAAGACATGGTTGCAAGGTGACCAAGTTTGGGAAATAAATATTCCAGGATATTTACAATTTCAAAAAGAAATGCAGAATGGTAAAGGGAAAGTAGTAGCCCTGATAATAAAGGACAATAGTAAGAAAGGGTCAGGAAGTAGAATCAGTATGGCTGGAAATTAGGAATAACAAGGGTCAGAAAATGATGGTGGGAGTAGCTTATAGGTCTCCTAACATTAGTTATACAGTTGGACAGAATATTAAGCAAGAAATAATTGTATCTTGCAACAAAGGCAATGTAACAATCATGGGGGACATTAATCTTCAAATAGACTGGACAAATCAAATCTAGAAGATGAGTTTATAGAATGCTTTTGTGACAGCTTCCTAGAACAATATGTTGTGGAATCAACTAGGGATAAAGCTATTTTAGATCTAGTGTTGTGTGATGAGGTTGGGTTAATTAGCAAACTCATAGTAAACGATCCTCTGGGAAAATATGATAATACAATTTAATTCCATTTTAAGTTTGGGAGCAACATACTTAAGTCCAAAACAAGAATCTTAAATAAAGCCAATTATACAGGTATGAGATGAGAGCTGGCTAAGGTTGATTGGGTAAATAGACTAAAAGGTATGACAGTAAATAAACAGTGGGAAACATTTAAAGAAATTATTTAAAATTTTCAGCAAAAAATATTTCTATTAAAAACAAAAACTCAGCGAGAAAATCTATCCAAAGCCTACTAGGGAAGTTAAGGATCGTATTAGAAGAGGCTTATAATGTTGTGAATAAAAGTAAGCCTGAAGATTGGAGAATTTTAGAAACCAGCAAAGAGTGACCAAAAGTGGTGAGGGTGAGAGCAGCCGTGGTATAAAAGGAGCGGAGAGCGAGGCCCGATACCAGAAGCGGCGGTGGCGGTGAGAGCACTTTTTTCTGTTCAGTGGAACTACCTGACCAGCAAAAATCGAAGTGTGACATCACAGGAGGGCTGGTAAGTGATTGGTGGGTATTTCTTTACTTCTTCCGTGTCTCGTGTTGTTTTTTCTTGGTTTTTAATTGGTTTTGGCCAAGTAATTTAAATCAGGCGACGTCATTACAGGTTAAGAGTACACTTAAATAGTGTTTTTTTCTTAAATACTGTGATCCAAATTAATTAATGAAATCGAATAGAGATGGCTGGACAGGCGATGTGTTGTAGCTATAGTATGTGGGAGCTGGTGGACGCCAGTGCGAGCCACGGTAATCACATCTGCAGCAAGTGTCGGCTGCTCGAGGAACTTCGGCTCAGAGTTGATGAGCTGGATTCCGAGCTGCAGACACTACAACACATCAGGGAGGGGGAGTGTTACCTGGACACTGTGTTTCAGGAGACAGTCACACCCCTTAGATTAATTACATCCAATCTGGACCATGCTCAGGGACAGGAGGGTATGACTGTGAGTGAGGCAGGTATGGGGATCCAGAATTTAGCTTTGGAGGAGCCTCTGCCAGTGCCCTTATCCAAAAGGTACCAGGTTCTTTTTCCCGTTGTGGACGAGGGCACAGGCTGCAGGGTGGATGAGCAAAATGACCACACCACCGTGGTTCAGAGTGCCATTCAAGTGGGTGGAGAAAAGAGAAATATAGTTGTAGTAGGGGATAGCATACTTATGGGAATATACTGTTCTCTGCAGCAAAGATAGAGAGTCCCGAAGGCTGTGTTGCCTACCTGGTGCCAAGGTTAAGGACATCTCTTCTGGGCTGGAGAGGAACTTGGAATGGGAGGGAAAAGATCCAGTGGTCGTGGTCCATGTAGGTACTGACGACATAGGTAAGACTAGGAAAGAGGTTCTGCTGAGGGACTATGAGCAGCTCGGGGACAAATTAAAAAGCAGAACCACAAAGGTAATAATCTCCGGATTACTACCTGAGCCACGTGCTAATTGGCATAGAGTAAATAAGATTAGAGACGTAAATGTGTGGCTCAAAGATTGGTGTGGGAGAAATGGGTTCCGATTCATGGGACTCTGGCACCAGTACTGAAGAAAGAGAGAGTTGTTCCATTGGGATAAGCTTCACTTGAACCATGCTGGGACCAATGTCCTGGCGAATTGTATAACTAGGGTTGTAGATAAGGCTTTAAACTACATAGTGGGGGGGAGGGTTCAATTGAAGGGAAGTTTAAAATGTCGAATAGCAACGACAGAGCAGAGGTGCAGGGTAGTGAAGGAACATACATTAATCAGAGAGTGACAAGAAGGGACAGAGAATACGAGCACAAGAGTACAGCAGAAATTAGAACCAGAGTAGGTAAAAATGGTAAAAAGTCAAAGCTTAAGGCTCTTTATCTGAATACACGTTGCATTTGTAACAAGATAGATGAGCTGACGGCACAGATAGAAATAAATGAATATGATTTGATAGCTATCACTGCGACATGGTTGCAGGATGACCAGGACTGGAATCTAAATGTTCATGGATATTCAACGTTCCGGAAGAATAGGCAGAAGGGAAAAGGAGGTGGGGTAGCTTTGCTATTAAAGGAAGGGATCAGTGCAGTTGTGAGTAATGATAAAGGTGTAATAGATTGTGATGTACAATCAGTTTGGGTGGAAATAAGGAATAGCAAGGGAAAGAAATCCTGGGTGGGAGTGGTCTATAGGCTGCCAAAGAGTTGCCTCTCTGTAGGACAAGATATTATTCAGGAAATAATGGAGGTGTGTAAGAAGGGCACTGCAATTATCATGGGTTATTTTAATCTGCATACAGACTGGACAAATCAAATTGGCAAAAGTAGCATGGAAGACGAATTTGTAGAGTGCCTCAGGGATTGTTACTTAGAGCAATATGTTGCAGTACCTACCAGGGAACTGGCTATTTTAGATTTGGTATTGTGTAATGAGATAGGATTAATAAGAGATCTCATAGTTAAGGATCCTCTCGGGGGAAGCGATCATAACATGGTAGAATTTCAAATTCAGTTTGAGGGTGAGCAACTCGGGTCTCAAATCAGTGTCTTCAACTTAAACAAGGGCAATTACAGAGGTATGAAGAAAGAGTTGTCTAAAGTGGGCTGGGAAGATAGACTACAGGGGAAGTCAGTAGATGAGCAGTGGTAGACTTTTAAGCAGATATTTCATAACACTCAACAAACATTTATTCCAGTCAGAAGGACTCAGAGAACGATGAACCACCTGTGGATAACAAAGGAAGTTAAGGCAGTGAAAACGAGTGGTAGGCCAGAGGATTGGGAAGTTTTTAGAAACCAGCAGCGGATGACTAAAAAACTGATAAAGAGGGAGAAAATTGATTATTAGAGTAAATTGGCAAGAAATATAAAAACAAACAGTAAGAGTTCAATGGGTATATTAAAAGGAAGAGAGTAGCTAAAGTAAGTGTGGGGCCCTTAGAGGGTGAGAATGGGGAATTAATAACAGGGAACAGGGAAATGGCAGATAATTTAAACCAATATTTTGCATCAGTCTTCACGGTGGAGGACACCATAAACATCCCAACAATAATAGATGAACAAGGTGTAAATAGGAGGGAGGAACTTGTAACAATCTCTATCACGAGGGAAAAGGTGCTGGACAAACTGATGGGACTAAAGGCAGACACGTCGCCAGGACCTAATGGCCTGCACCCAAGGGTTTTAAAATAAGTGGCTGCAGAGATAGTGCAGGCATTGGTCATAATACACCAAAACTCACTGGATTCCAGTAGGGTACCAGCAGATTGGAAAACCGCTAAGGTGACACCCCTATTCAAGAAAGGAGGGAGACAGAAAGCAGGAAACTATAGACCAGTTAGCTTAACATCAGTCATTGGGAAAATGCTTGAGTCGATTATTAAGGAGGGCATTTAGAAAAATATAATGCAATTAAACAGGGTCAACATGGTTTTATGAAAGGGAAATCATGTTTGACAAACTTGTTAGAGTTCTTTGAGGATATAACAAGCTAACAAGCAGAGTGGGTAAAGGTGAACCAGTAGATGTTGTGCATTTGGATTTTCAGAAGGCGTTTGTTAAGGTGCCACATAAAAGGTTATTGCACAAAATAGGAGCTCAGAATATTGGGGGTAATGTGTTGGCATGGATTGAAGATTGGCTAACACACAGAAGGCAGAGTCGGGAATCAATGGGTCTTTTTCAGGTTGGAAAGCCGTAACTAGTGGGGTGCCACAAGGACCTCGGCTATTTACTATCTACATTAATGACTTAGAGGGAGGGACAGAGTGTAGTGTATCCAAATTTGCTGACAATACAAAAATAGGTGGGAAGGCATGTTGTAATGAGGACACAAAGACTCTGCAAAGGGATAGCGATAGGTTAAGTGAGTGGGCAAAAATTTAGAAGATGGTGTTCAATGTGGGAAAGTGTGAGGTAATCCACTTTGGTAGGAAGAATAAAAAGGAAGATTATTATTTAGATGGAGAAAGACTACAAAATACTGCAGTACAGAGGGATCTGGGTGTTCTGGCACATTAAACACAAAAGGTTAGCATGCAGGTGCAGCAAGTAATTAAGAAGGCAAATGGAATTTCGGCCTTTATTGCTGGGGGGGGTTAGAGTTTAAAAATAGGGAAGTCCTGTTACAACTGAACAGGGTGTTGGTGAGGCCACACCTGGATTACTGTGTACAACTGAACAGGGTGTTGGTGAGGCCACACCTGGATTACTGTGTACAGTTTTGGTCCCCGTATTTAAAGAAGGATATACTAACATTGGAGGCAGTTCAGAAAAGGTTCACTAGGCTGATTCCTGGGATGAAGGGGCTGTCTCATCAAGAACGGCTAAACAGGTTAGGCCTTTATTCACTGGAGTTTAGAAGAATGAGAGGTGATCTTATCGAAACATATAAAATTTTAAGGGGGCTCAACGGGATAGATATTGAGAAGATGTTTCCACTAGTGGGGAAATCTCGAACTAGGGGACATAATTACAGAATAAGGGGGCACACATTTAAAATTGAGCTGTGAAGGAATTTCTTCTCTCAGAGGGTGGTGAATCTCTGGAATTCTCTGCCTCAGTGAGTTCTGGAGGCTAGGTCACTAAATGTATTTAAGAGGAAGTAGATAGATTTTTGAAATCTCGGGAAGTCGAGGGTTAGGCAGAGCAGGCCCGAAAGAGAAGTTGAGGACTGGGACGGATCAGCCATGATCTTATTGAATGGCGGGGCAGGCTTGAGGGGCTGAATGGCCTACTCCTATTTCTTATGTAAAACATGGATAAAAAGGGAAAAAAAACAAAATGAGAGTAAACTAACTGGGAATATAATAACAGATTGAGAGAGCTTTTATAACTATATAAAATAAAGGAGAATAGCGAAACATTGGTCCCTTAGAGGCAGAGCCAAGAGAAACCATCATGGGAAACAAATATTGTGTGTCCTTGGAGACAGTACAGTGAAGGTTCACTAGATTAGTTCCTCATATGGGAGGCTGAGTAAATTGGGCCTGTACTCTCTGGAGTTTAGAAGAATGAGAAGTGATCCCATTGAAACATACAAAATTCTGAAGAGGCTTGACAGGGTAGACACTAAGGGATTGTTTCCCCCCGTTGGGGAATCTGGGAACAAGTCTCAGGACAAGGGGACTTAGATGAAGAAAAGGGTTGTGAAACTTTGGAATTATGTACCCCAGAGGGTTGTGGATGCTCCATCATAGAGTATATTCAAGGCTGAGACGGATAGATTTTTGGTCGCTCAGGGAATCAGGGGATATGCGTAGTGCATGGGAAAGTGGAGATGAGGCAGATTATCAGTCATCATCATACTGAATGGTGGAGTAGGCCTATTATGTTCAGAGTAAGATTCGATTGGATTACAGTAGCACTCTGACTAACTGAAATGATGACTATAAAATTCTGAAAGTTGCATGTCACCAGAAGTTGGTGGCTTATAATTCCATGTCAGAAATTGTCATGGTGGTTATGGGGTGCAAAGCTGCATTCAGCAGTTATGGAAGGTTGTGTAGTGAGCAAATAATGTTAGAATTCTGGTGCCACTTGATTTCTGACCAGGCATTTTGTGTGCAGTCACTCCAGTCAGTATATTAATTAGTGACACAATTGCTATATACTTTATTTTCATGTGGGATCAAACAGCACATTTTCTTTACAAAAAAATCTAAAGAAAATGATTTGAGGAGTTAGTTGCTTTGATTTAGTTAAAGAAAAATACATTAAAAAAGCTAAGTTTGGAAAAGAGTTTCAGTAAACAAACGTCTAATGTTTCAATTACTGTCACACAATACTTTAATCCAATTTTCTTCAAGGTCACAATCCAAACCAGTGTCTTCCTTGCAGGGCACTGCAGAATCAGATCCATGTCCCAACCTGGAGTGCTGGAACGTGAATATGCGTCTGCAATTCCCCACATGTTGAGTTCCTGATGATAACCATAGTATGATTAGAAACACTAGTAAGATAATGCCAGATGGAAATTGTTAAGTTGCTTTATTTCACAGACAGAAAATGAACATACAAAATAACAACTGCATTTTTACACAGCTCCTTTATCGTAGAAAACCTCTCAAGGCACTTCGAGCAAATAATCAATTCATAATAAAACAAAGCCAAAGAAGCAGATATTAGAAGCGGTGACCAAAAACTTGATCAAAGAAGTGCATTTTAAGGAGGGTCTTAAATGAGGAGAGGGAAGTGGAAAGATAGAGGAATTTCAAGAGCAAATTGCAGAGCATGGGGTTTAGGCTGCTGAAGGAATGGCTACCAAAGGTGGGACAAAGGGAAGAGAGTTGCATGAGGCCAGAGCTAGAGGAACACAGAGCTCTGAATGGTTGAAGGGCTGGAGATAGGGACGGGCAAGGCTATATAGGAATTTAAACATAAGGAGAATTTTAATTTTGAGATGTTAGAGGTCTCAGAGCCAATGATCTGCATTTTTAGCTTCTTGTTCTAGGACTTGGGACTTGCAGTCTCCTTATTAAAAACTGATTGGCACCAACCATGGATTTCCCTTCTCTGTTAATTCTGACTCCGGGGGGCAGGATATCTTACACTTTCCCATTCAGAAATTTACCAGCAGGCCTGGGAATCAAACAAATCATCATCTCTTGAGCAAGTTCATTCTCCATGGACACCTCACGCTCAATGCCCATTACATTTCTAACCTTTGCCAGTTCTGATGGAAGGTCACATCTGAAAGGTTAACTCTGTCTCCATAGATGCTGTCAGACCTGCTGAGTATTTCCAGCACCTTGTTTTTATTTCAGACTTCCAGCATCTGCAGCATTTTGCTTTTATTAAGCTATCACAATGTCTGTTTGAGTAATTGGGGAGTGAATGGCACATCTTTAAGAAAGTCCCCTACAACACTTCAGAAGTATTTTAGCGGCTGTAAAGCGCTTTGGGACATCTGAGGTCGTGAAAGTCGCTATATAAATACAAATTGTTTATTTCTTCGCTCAACCAAGGAGTCCAAAAATAACTGGCTTATAACCAAAAACACAAACTGCCTGGTCGCTGGTAAACCACGAGCTATTGTTTGCATCAGTGCCAGACAGTCCTGCTCCGGATTAACATCCCGCTGAACACTGAATCATACATTAATCAGTTGCAACGGTAACAGACCCCGGCCAGGCCGCTGTGGCTCAGAGAAACAAGATATTGCGATTTAACCTGATTTTCACCTCCTTGTCCGATCCCCCAACCCTGGCCGCTTCCTCCTTTTCCTCACGACTTGTCGCCGACCTGTCTCTGCAGAACCGCAACTCCACTTCGTCCAGAAGTTGATCCAGGTCGTCCGCCATTACAGCAGCGTCGGTTGCCTGGAGCCGGCGGGGGCGCGCGCACAATGCTCCGGGGACGCGCACGCGAGTGTGCGGGGACGCGCGCCTGAGGGAATGGAGCGGGAGCAAGCCAGGACTCCGAGACAGAGAGTGGGGAGGGATACTGAGAACAAAGAACAAAGTACAGCACAGGAACAGGCCATTTGGCCCTCCAAGCCTGCGCCGATCTTGATGCCTGCCTAAACTAAAACCTTCTGCACTTCCGGGGACCGTATCCCTCTATTCCCATCCTATTCATGTATTTGTCGAGATGCCTCTTAAACATCGCTATGGTACCTGCTTCCACCACCTCCCCCCGCAACAAGTTCCAGGCACTCACCACCCTCTGTGTAAAGAACTTGCCTCGCACATCCCCTCTAAACTTTGTCCCTCGCACCTTAAATCTATGTCCCCTAGTAACTGACTCTTCCATCCTGGGAAAAAGCTTCTGACTATCCACTCTGTCCATGCCGCTCATAACTTTGTAAGCCTCTTATCATGTCGCCCCTCCACCGCCGTCGTTCCAGTGAAAACAATCCGAGTTTATCCAACCTCTCCTCATAGCTAATGCCCTCCAGACCAGGCAACATCCTGGTAAACCTCTTCTGTACCCTCTCCAAAGCCTCCACGTCCTTCTGGTAGTGTGGCGACCAGAATTGCACGCAATATTCTAAGTGTGGCCTAACTAAGGTTCTGTACAGCTGCAGCATGACTTGCCAATTTTTATACTCTATGCCCCGAACGATGAAGGCAAGCATGCCGTATGCCTTATGCCTTCTTGACTACCTTATCCACCTGCGTTGCCACTTTCAGTGACCTGTGGACCTGTACACCCAGATCTCTCTGCCTGTTAATACTCTTAAGGGTTCTGCCATTTACTGTATACTTCCCACCTGTATTAGATCTTCCAAAATGCATGACCTCACATTTGTCCAGATTAAACTCCATCTGCCATTTCTCCACCCAAGTCTCCAACCGATCAATATCCTGCTGTATCCTCTGACAATCCTCATCATTATCCGCAACTCCACCAACCTTTGTGTCGTTCGCAAACTTATTAATCAGACCAGCTAGATTTTCCTCCAAATCGTTTATATATAATACAAACAGCAAAGGTCCCAGCACTGATCCCTGCGGAGCACCACTAGTCACATCTCTCCATTCAGAAAAGCACCCTTCCACTGCTACCCTCTGTCTTCTATGACTGAGCCAGTTCTGTATCCATCTTGCCAGCTCACCTCTGATCCCGTGTGACTTCATCTTTTGTACCAGTCTGCCATGAGGGACCTTGTCAAAGGCTTTACTGAAGTCCATATAGACAACATCCACTGCCCTTCCTTCATCAATCATCTTCGTCACTTCCTCAAAAAACTCATATCAAGTTAGTGAGACACGACCTCCCCTTCACAAAACCATGCTGTTTCTCGCTAATAAGTTCATTTGTTTCCAAATGGGAGTAAATCCTGTCCTGAAGAATCCTCTCTAATAATTTCCCTACCACTGACTAAAGGTTCACTGGCCTATAATTTCCTGGATTATCCTTGCTACCCTTCTTAAGCAATGGAACAACATTGGCTATCCTCCAGTCCTCTGAGACCTCACCTGTAGCCAATGAGGATACAAAGATTTCTGTCAAGGCCCCAGCAATTTCTTTCCTTGCCTCCCTCAGTATTCTGGGGTAGATCCCATCAGGCCCTGGGGACTTATCTACCTTAATGCTTTGCAAGACGCCCAACACCACCTCCTTTTTGATAATGAGATGACTGAGACGATCTACACTCCCTTCCCTAGACTCATCATCCACCAACTTCTCTTTGGTGAATACTGATGCAAAGTACTCATTTAGTACCTCGCCCATTTCCTCTGGTTCCACACATAGATTCCCTTCTCTGTCCTTGAGTGGGCCAACCCTTTCCCTGGTTACCCTCTTGCTCGTTATATACGGATAAAAAGCCTTGGGATTCTCCTTAATCCTGTTTGCCAATGACTTTTCATGACCTCTTTTAGCCCTCCTGACTCCTTGCTTAAGTTCCTTTCTACTTTCTTTATATTCCTCAAGGGCTTCGTCTGTTCCAAGCCTTCGAGCCCTTATGAATGCTTCCTTTTTCTTTTTGACTAGGCTCACAATATCCCTCATTATCCAAGGTTCCCGAAACTTGCCAAACTTATCCTTCTTCCTCACAGGAACATGCTGGTCCTGGATTCTAATCAACTGACGTTTGAAAGACTCCCACATGTCAGATGTCGATTTGCCCTCAAACAGCCACCCCCAATCTAAATTCTTCAGTTCCTGCCTAATATTGTTATAATTAGCCTTCCCTCAATTTAGCACCTTCACCCGAGGACTACTCTTATCCTTATCCACAAGTACCTTAAAACTTACGGAATTCTAGTCACTGTTCCCAAAATGCTTCCCTGCTGAGACTTCGACCACTTGGCCGGGCTCATTCCCCAATACCAGGTCCAGTACGGCCCCTTCCCTAGTTGGACTATCTACATATTGTTTCAAGAAGCTCTCCTGGATGCTCCTTACAAATTCTGCCCCATCCAAGCCCCTAGCACTAAAGTGAGCCCCAGTCAATATAGGGGAAGTTAAAATCACCCACCACTACAACCCTGTTACCTTTACATCTTTCCAAAATCTGTCTACATATTTGCTCCTCTACCTCCCGCTGGCTGTTGGGAGGCCTGTAGTAAACCCCCAACATCGTGACTGCACCCTTCCTATTCCTGAGCTCCACCCATATTGCCTCGCTGCATGACCCCTCCGAGGTGTTCTCCTGCAGTACAGCTGTAATATTCTCCTTAACCAGTAATGCAACTCCCCCACCCCTTTTACATCCCCCTCTATCCCGCCTGAAGCTTTTAAATCCTGGCCAATCCTGTCCTTCCCTCAACCAAGTCTCTGTAATAGCAACAACTATTAAACACTTGCATTGGGAGCATTTGGAGTAAATGCTCCCAAATAGAAAAAAATGCTAACAATCTGATATCTTCTTCTTTGGCCTCCTTGTCTCGAGAGACAATGGGTAAGTGCCTGGAGGTGGTCAGTGGTTTGTGAAGCAGCGCCTGGAGTGGCTATAAAGGCCAATTCTAGAGTGACAGACTCTTCCACAGGTGCTGCAGATAAAATTGGTTGTCGGGGCTGTTACACAGTTGGCTCTCTCCTTGCGCTTCTGACTTTTTTCCTGCCAACTGCTAAGTCTCTTTGACTCGCCACACTTTAGCCCCGCCTTTATGGTTGCCCGCCAGCTCTGGCAATTGCTGGCAACTGACTCCCACGACTTGTGATCAATGTCACAGGACCTCATGTCGCGTTTGCAGACGTCTATAAAGCAGAGACAAGGACGGCCAGTGGGTCTGATACCAGTGACGAGCTCGCTGTACAATGTGTCTTTGGGGATCCTGCCATCTTCCATGCGGCTCACATGGCCAAGCCATCTCAAGCGCCGCTGGCTTAGTAGGGTGTATATGCTGGGGATGTTGGCCGCCTTGAGGACTTCTGTGTTGGAGATACGGTCCTGCTACATGATACCAAGGATTCCCTGGAGGCAGTGAAGATGGAATGAATTGAGACGTCGCTCTTGGCTGACGTACGTTGTCCAGGCCTCGCTGCCGTAGAGCAAGGTACTGAGGACACAGGCTTGATACACTTGGACTTTTGTGTTCTGTGTCAGTGCGCCATTTCCCCACACTCTCTTGGCCAGTCTGGACATAGCAGAGGAAGCCTTTCCCATGCGCTTGTTGAATTCTGCATCGAGAGACAGGTTACTGGTGAACCACTTCCAGAGTGTGGTCACTGATATTTATGGATGGAGCATTTCTGACGTCCTGTCCCATGATGTTCGTTTTCTTGAGGCTGATGGTTAGGCCAAATTCGGTGCAGGCAGCTGCAATCCTGTCGATGAGTCTCTGCAGACACTCTTCAGTGTGAGATGTTAATGCAGCATCGTCAGCAAAGAGGAGTTCCCTGATGAGGACTTTCCGTACTTTGGACCCCCTTGCACCATCTTCCCCTCGCACCCCCTTCCCCTGCACCCCTCTCCCCTACCCCCTGCAGCCCCCTTCCCAGCTCCCCCTCGCACCCCCTTCCCTCCACCCCTTCCCACCGCACCCCTCCTCCTTGCACCCCCTCCCCAACTAACAACCCCACTGCCTTATGGGCTCGAGACCAAGGCTAAGTAAACCCTAACAGAAAATCAGGAGCGGAACCCTGAATCTGATATAAGCACAGGCAAAGATCAAATAAATGCAAAATATTGCGGATGTTGGAAATCTGAAATAAAAACAGTGCTGGAAATATTCAGCAGATCTGCAGCATCTGTGGTGAGAGGAGAGCAGAGTTAATGTTTCAGGTCAGTGACCCTTCTTCAGAACAGATCAGAGTTCTGATAAAAGGTTACAGACCTGAAATGTTAACTGTGCTCTCTCCACAGATGCTGCCAGACCGGCAATGTTCAAAATTTAGTTTAGCATGTAAAAGATAGGTTAGCCTTAAGTTTGGAATCCTCCATCAGAACTCAAATGATTTACAGAATCACAGAATTGTTACAGCACAGAAGGAGGCCTTTTACTTCTTTCATTATTGTTGCTTAAAATTATTTAATGTGAAATTGAAATACACTGTTTATCCTGTACGAGTTGAAAATGAGATAACAAAGGAGTGACTATTATTCATACACATATTTATTCAATTTATGCCAAATTAGAAAGATAGTAAAAGGTGAAACATGCCCAAAAAGCAGAAATTCAAAAAGGCCCTAATTATAAGCTAATTTTTAGTCAAGCTTTCCTACCTTATAACATTGATTACATTTCTAAAGTACTTCATTAGATGTAAATCACTTTGGGATGCTCAGAGATCATGAAAAACGCTTCATAAATGTTAGTTCTTTTTCATCATTCTGATTTCTCACTCGATGGCTTAGTTATATTTGTGAAGTACTTTGGGACTTTTTCATGGTACAGATTTTATTAAATTGTAAGTTGTTATTATGACACGAAAACACATATTTTAACTGGCAATTTATGTTAAAGGTGTATCCAATATGCATTTCTTCACTTGTATTGCAGGAAGAACTTTAAATGGATGAAAGCCTGAAGGTGAAAATACATGGTGCATTTCCAGGCAGGGTCTTGCAAAGACACATTCCAGGAGGAGGTGGGCAACCGTCTCTTCCTCACCACAGCCACCGCGGGGGCATTGCACGGAGGGGACGAGACTTCGGGCGTGCAGGAAGGATCTGACGGGGAGGGCTCTTCTCACCACCAGCCAAGCTACATCTTGGTGCTTGTTTGAAAGTTCTGGTGATGAGGCATTCCGCCAAATGACTTTGGCGGTCTGCTTGGGGAACCATCCGAAAGGATCCACTGTCTCCTTTTCCCGTAGGGCCTTGAGGACATTCCGCACTGCCTGATGGATCGGTGGTCAAAGGTGTTTTCCCGCACAAACTGCTCCATGAAGGATCGGTGGTACGGCACGGTCCAACTGCATGGAGCGTTCCGCGGCAATGTGACCAGGCCCATCCTTCGCAACACCGGGGACAGATAGAACCTCAGCACCTCAGGCTGTGGTGGGGAAGAGACGGTTGCCCACCTCCTCCTGGAATGTGTCTTTGCAAAGCAGGTGTGGAAAGAGATGCAGTGGTTTTTGTAGAGGTTCATCCCAAGCAGCTCTGTAACACAGGAGTCTGTGCTCTACGGGCTGTTCCCAGTGACGCACACCGAGACAAATATCAACTGCTGCTGGAGGACTATCAATTCGGTGAAAGACGCCCTTTGGTCTGCCCAAAACTTGCTGGTCTTCCAGCGCAAAGAGTTGTCCACCACCGAATGTTGCAGACTGGCAGATTCCAAGTTCCAGGACTATGTGCTGAGGGACACACTAAAGCTTGGGGCAGCTGCAGCAAAGGCTCAATGGGGAAAGACCACAGTGTAAGGTCCCCCCACCAAGCTGAACTGAGGGGCTGGATCCACGGGAAACCCCTCGAACTGTATCGGAAAAATTTTCATTTGCTGTAAAATGTAAAAATGTTAATGGCATGACAAATGAAATGGAAGGGTTGTGAGGCAACTCGTGATTGTAATGAAGCAAACTGATTTCCCTTGCAATGTTTGTATTTTTTGGTGCTGTTTGAAACTGTTTGGCAATGTAATTTTTACAGATTTTTATTAATAAAGTATATTTTGGAAATAAAAATAAAAAAATTTCCAGGCAGGGTCTGGGGACCATGGATGAGAGCAAGTAGATCTGGATTGTAAAGACCACAAGCCTGGAGATAACATAAGCTACACTCTAGTTTTATCATTCTTTAAGCCTTTGAGGCTGTGAAATTGGGCTTTGTAGTACCATTGGTGCTGGCGATACCCACAAGAAAGCTCTAGCCACCAGAGTAGTCAGAGTGCACTACTCCGATCTCCACCTCGACTAGGAGCAATATATGAGGCACCTACGATTCACCTTAAAGATGAATCCTTGCAATAAAATGAGTCATCTTGATTGGTCAGACATTTAAATACATAGGAAAAGAGATCTTACTTTGTGGAATGAACTATATAAAACACTGGGATTTTTGACAACCAAAATAAAAAGTTGGAAGTAGGAGGAAAATCTATAGGAATCTAAGAAGAGTTCAGAATATCTAAAAAAAGTCTTCTAAGCTGCAAAAGTGTTATGAGTGTAAGTACAAGTCCAGATAGATATGGACAAGTATCACCTGTTATGTATGTACAGGCACAGTAAGGTACAAATTGATATCGACTGGGAAAAGAAGCAGAAGAGAGAAATGCTCTGGCTACAGATGGAGATTGATTTTGCATGCATCCCCAGTTGCAAGCATGAGTGCCCAGAGGAACCAACTCCATGATAGCTGACACATAAGGAAAGGTTTGTATGAATTCCAAGAATAATATTGTCAAATCTAAGAGCTTATCACAACTCTCCTAAAGTAAACTTAAACTTACCTGCACAGCTGTTAACCCTGTCAGCTGTGTGAATAATTAACCTTCTTGATTTATGAAATTTTATATGGGTTAGACTCAGTTGCATTAGCTGGAGCTGAGCTGAGGTTGCATTGCTGTGATACATATAAACAATGATTTTATATTTGTTCTTGGGACATTGGCATCACTTGCAATGTTGGTCTTTATTGCCTATCTTAGTTTCACTTGAGAAGGTGGTGATGGGTCTTCCTCTTGAACTATTGCAGTCTGAGTGTTGAAGATATTCTCACAATACTGTTAGGTAGAGTGTTCTGGGATCTTGACCCAGCAACAATGAAGGAAAGGTAATATATATCCAATATAAAAGCAAAATACTGCAGATGCTGGAAATCAGAAATAAAAACAGAAAACACTGGAAATACTCAACAGGTCTGGCAGCATCTGTGGAGAGAAAAGCAGAGTTAATATTTCAAGTCTGTGACCTTTCATCAGAACTGTCTGCCATCTTTTGTATTCAATTTCCCTCATGATAAACGATAACATTCTATTAGCTTTCCTGATTACGTGCTGTATCTGCATACTAGCCTTTTGCGATTCATGCACTAGGACACTCAGATCTCCCTTCCTCTCAGAGCTCTGCAATCTCTCACCATTTAGATAATATGCTTCTTTTTTATTCTTCCTGCCAAAGTGGACAATTTCCCACTTTCCCACATTATACTCCATTTGCCAGGTCTTTGCCCATTCACTTAACCTATCTATATCCCTTTGTAGCCCCCTTATGTCCTCTTCACAAGTTACTTTTCTACCTACTTTTGTGTCATCAGCAAATTGAGCAACCATAACTTCAGTCCCTTCATCTAAGTCATTTATATAAATTGTAAACAGTTGAGGCCCCAGCACAGATCCCTGTGGCACACCACTCGTTACATCTTGCCGACCAAAAATGATCCATTTATGCCTACTCGCTGTTTCCTTTTCGCTAGTCAATCTTCTATCCATTCCAATATGTTACCCCCCTATACCATGAGCTTTTATTTTCTGCAATAACCTTTGATGTGACACCTTATCAAATTACTTCTGGAAATCTAAGTACATTGACTTCAGTTTTACTCAGGTTCTTTGGTTCCTTACTGGGTTGAATGCTGTCTTGATGTCAAGGGCAGTTACTCTCATCTCAGTTCTTGTATCCATGTATGGACCAAGGTTGTAATGAGGCTGGAGCCGAGTGGTCCTGGCAGAGCCCAAACTAGCATCGGTGAGCAAGTTATTAGTGAATATGTGCCACTTGACAGCACTTTTGATGATTTCTTCCATCACTTTGCTGATGATTGAAATCAGACAGATTGAGTGCTAATTAGCAGGCTTTGACTTGTCCTGCTCTTTGTGGAAAGACACTATCAGGTAAGTAAGTCTTTGTTGTCGCTTTATTGGAACAGCTTGGTTATTTTTAGAACATGAGAGGCACATTTTGGGTATCTGCCGATTAGGGAGAATAGGTGCCTTGGTTGATGTTGGGTGCTCCAAGGGAGATGTGGTCCTCTGGAATGGCATAATAGTGCCCATATTGCACTCTCCCCTTTTATAATGGGGCTGATATCTTTTCTTTTACTTAATTCTACTTGAATCTTTGGGTTAAGTTTGTTTAGAGGTTCTGCAGATCTTATGCTGAAGTACTGGTGGAGAGTTAAGAGAAGACCCATGGAAATTCGACCCCTTAGTTTTAAATATTTAAAATTGAAGATATAACATTTAAGAAGACTCATAAAATTGTACAGCTCCTTGTATCTGCACAGATTCTTTGAAAGCAATTTCTACTTAGTTCTATTCCCTTGCCTTTCTCCCATATCCTTTTAAAATAGAAAGATAGAATTTTAACACCCTGAGCTCCACTAAGGGCAGAGAATATTTTGTTATATGTCACTGAACCAGACAGTACAGAAGAGCACCTAAACAAAATGAGAATCCAACTTGGGCTATTTTCATCATTGTTTTGAGCACAACTCAGGAGTGAAATTGTTCAAATTGAATTCTGGCAATTTGTGTGGGATCACCTCACTTTATCCATCAGTTCATTCAAACTAATGCAAACCATTTCCATTTTCTCCTTAGGGTTTGTGATATGAGAGGTAAAGTAGATGATGCTGTTCCACGTTTTCCTTCTCGGTCACCTTTATCTTTTAATTGTGGGTAAATACCATATCCAAGAAGGCCTGGAATATGGGGAGAATAAAGTTAAATAAACTCTCTTTTTGCAGGAAAATACATATTTTTCTTTAGCAAAGGCAGAACTGTGCAATGCAAACACTACCATTCACATCTTTTCATAAATTCAAAAAATAGAAATATTTTTAATGATTTTTGTGAGACGCGAGTGACTGCCCTTGACATTAAGGCAGCATTTGACCAAGTATGGCATCAAGGAGCCCGAGCAAAACTGGAGTCAATGGGAATCAGGGGGAAAATTCTCTGTTGGTTGGAGTCGTACCTAGCGCAAAGGAAGATGGTTGTAGTTTAGATTTAGAGATACAGCACTGAAACAGGCCCTTCGGCCCACCGAGTCTGTGCCGACCATTAACCACCCATTTATACTAATCCTACACAAATCCCATATTCCTATCACATCCTCACCTGTCCCTATATTCCCCTACCCAGGCCTGTCAGTCAAACCCCCCACTCCACAGCTCACTCAGCCGAGCAGCTTCCTGCACCTTGAGCCAGCCGTGCTCTAGTGTGGCCCAGTCCAAGCGGAGTCTCTGTGGAACCAGGCAGTGGTGGAGAGGGGACTTCCTGCCCTGTGTCCCAAATGGTTCCTCCCTCCCTCCTCCAGGTCCCTTTATAACTCAGCTAAATTTCCTGTATAGTTTTGTCCTTTGATGATACAATGTATTAATTCTTAGTTTCCCCCACAAAAGCTGGAAAGGTCGCGGCCGTTAACCCAGGAGAAGCACCGCAACTGCGACCTCGTTCGCTACAAACGCGGGACCGGGAGCTTCTTATTGGGGATTCTGAGGCGCCCTGCGGCCGCCGCCGCCACTGCGTGCCGTCTGCAGTTGTTGGAGGTCAATCATCTCAGCTCCAGGACATCACTGCAGGAGTTCCTCAGGGTAGTCTCCTCAGCCAAACCATTTTCAGCTGCTTCATCAATGACCTTCCCTCCATCATAAGGTCAGAAGTGGGGATGTTCGCTGATGATTGCACAATGTTCAGCACCATTCGCGACACCTCATCCTGAAGCAGTCCATGTAGAAATGCAACAAGACTTGGACAATATCCAGACTTGGGCTGATAAGTGACAAGTAACATTCAAAGAACAAAGAACAAAGAAAATTACAGCACAGGAACAGGCCCTTTGGCCCTCCAAGCCTACGCCGATCCAAATCCTCTATCTAAACCTGTCGCCTATTGTCTAAGGGTCTGTATCTCTTTACTTCCTGCCCATTCATGTATCTGTCTAGATGCATCTTAAAAGACGCTATCGTGCCCGCGTCTACCACCTCCGCTGGCAATGCGTTCCAGGCACCCACCACCCTCTGCGTAAAGAACTTTCCACGCATATCCCCCCTAAACTTTTCCCCTTTCACTTTGAACTCATGTCCCCTTGTAATTAAAACCCCCACTCTGGGAAAAAGCTTCTTGCTATCCACCCTGTCTATACCTCTCATGATTTTGTACACCTCAATCAGGTCCCCCCTCAACCTCCGTCTTTCTAATGAAAATAATCCTAATCTACTCAACCTCTCTTCATAGCTAGCGCCCTCCATACCAGGCAACATCCTGGTGAACCTCCTCTGCACCCTCTCCAAAGCATCCACATCCTTTTGGTAATGTGGTGACCAGAACTGCACGCAGTATTCCAAATGTGGCCGAACCAAAGTCCTATACAACTGTAACATGACCTGCCAACTTTTGTACTCAATACCCCGTCCGATGAAGGAAAGCATGCCATATGCCTTCTTGACCACTCTATTGACCTGCGTTGCCACCTTCAGGGAACAATGGACCTGAACACCCAAATCTCTCTGCACATCAATTTTCCCCAGGACTTTTCCATTCACTGTATAGTTCATTCTTGAATTGGATCTTCCAAAATGCATCACCTCGCATTTGCCCTGATTGAACTCCATCTGCCATTTCTCTGCCCAACTCTCCAGTCTATCTATATTCTGCTGTATTCTCTGACAGTCCTCTTCACTATCTGCTACTCCACCAATCTTAGTGTCGTCTGCAAACTTGCTAATCAGACCTCCTATACTTTCCTCCAAATCATTTATGTATATCACAAACAACAGTGATCCCAGCACGGATCCCTGTGGAACACCACTGGTCACACGTCTCCATTTTGAGAAACTCCCTTCCACTGCTACTCTCTGTCTCCTGTTGCCCAGCCAGTTCTTTATCCATCTAGCTAGTACACCTTGGACCCCATGCGCCTTCACTTTCTCCATCAGCCTACCATGGGGAACCTTATCAAACGCCTTACCGAAGTCCATGTATACGACATCTACAGCCCTTCCCTCATCAATCAACTTTGTCACTTCCTCAAAGAATTCTATTAAGTTGGTAAGACATGACCTTCCCCGCACAAAACCATGTTGCCTATCACTGATAAGCCCATTTTCTTCCAAATGGGAATAGATCCTATCCCTCAGTATCTTCTCCAGCAGCTTCCCTACCACTGACGTCAGGCTCACCGGTCTATAATTACCTGGATTATCCCTGCTACCCTTCTTAAACAAGGGGACAACATTAGCAATTCTCCAGTCCTCTGGGACCTCACCCGTGTTTAAGGATGTTGCAAAGATATCTGTTAAGGCCCCAACTATTTCCTCTCTCGCTTCCCACAGTAACCTGGGATAGATCCCATCCGGACCTGGGGACTTGTCCACCTTAATGCCTTTTAGAATACCCAACACTTCCTCCCTCCTTATGCCGACTTGACCTAGAGTAATCAAACATCTGTCCCTAACCTCAACATCCGTCATGTCCCTCTCCTCGGTGAATACTGATGCAAAGTACTCGTTTAGAATCTCACCCATTTTCTCTGACTCCATGCATAACTTTCCTCCTTTGTCCTTGAGTGGGCCAATCCTTTCTCTAGTTACCCTCTTGCTCCTTATATATGAATAAATTCACGTCACACAAGTGCAAGGCAATGACCATCTCCAACAAGAGAGAATCTAACCATCTCCCCTTGACATTCAATTACATTATCATCGCTGAATCCCCCACTACCAACCTCCTGGGGGGTTACCATTGACCAGAAACTGAACTGGAGTAACCATATCAATACCGTGGCTACAAGAGCAGGTCAGAGGTTAGGAATCCTGCGGTGAGTAACTCACCTCCTAACTCCCCAACGCCTATCCATCATCTACAAGGCACAAGTCAGGTGTGTGATGGAATACTCTCCACTTGCCTGGATGGGTGCAGCCCCAACAACATTCAAGAAGTTCGACACCATCCAGGACAAACAGCCCACTTGATTGGCACCCCATCCACAAACATTCACTCCACCACCAACACACAGTGGCAACAGTATGTACCAACTACAAGATGCACTGCAGCAACTCACCAAGGCTCCTTCCACAGCACCTTCCAAACCCACGACCTCTACCACCTAGAAAGACAAGGGTAGCAGATGCATGGGAACACCATCGCCTGCAAGTTCCCCTCCAAGCCACACACCATCCTGACTTGGAACTATATCACTGTTCCTTCACTGTCGCTGGGTCAAAATCCTGGAACTCCCTTCCTAATAGCACTGTGGGTGTACCTACCCCACATGGACTGCAGTGGTTCAAGAAGGCATCGCACCACCACTTTCTCAAGGGCAATTAGTGATGGGCAATAAATGCTGGCTGAGCCAGCGACACCCACATCCCCATAAAAAAATGAATTAATAAAAAAATTCAAGGGGGGTTTGGAATTAAGTGGATGACTGGCAACCCTGACTTGCCTTCAGATTCCATTTGAAGTTGGCAGCACTTAGATGAAGCTTCAGTGGCACGACAGGTAGACAGCCATGACCAGCACTGCAAAGCGGAAGAGGGGGGAGTGGAGGCCATTGTTGGCCTACAGTGCTGTGTGCTCTGCAAGGGAAGGGTCATGGTCTCAGGTGGGAGTGCCGGCTGAACAGGGTCTCGGGTAGTCTTCAAGGCGCCGGGGAGGGTGGGGGGGCTTAGTTTTGGCTGATTATATCGGGTGTCCAAGCTGTTGGATCAGAGGGTTGGTGGGACATACTGCTGGATGAGAGGGTCGGTTAGCAGCAAGGGTGGGCACTGAGGGAAACATCAGGGAGTCTGTCAGGAGAAATAGCAAAGCCACAGCTGCCAAGGCAGGATCATCTCTGCATTGACAGCACTCTGGAGGCCTACTGATCACCTGGCCTATGTCTCATACACCCTGTCTTTGTGGACCCACCCGGCGTGCTGCGATGCCTCCAACAGAGGGAGGGCCAGGAGGCAGCTGTGCCTGCCCGTGAAGCTTCACGACGAGAGCAACAGCAGCTGGCCATGCCAAGGAGGGCCTATCTGAGCTAGAGAGTATACCGGACTCGAATCAACTACCTCCGAATGTCCAAGCAGCATTATCAGTGAAGACTATGGCTCTCCAGGGAGGCCGTCACCAAATTATGCGCCCTGCTGCAGGATGAGTTGCAACCTATGGATTTTGGGGGGTCACACTATGCCAGTGGCCCTGAAGATCACAGTGGCACTAAACGTTTATACGTCTAGTTCATTGCAAGGATTCACTGAGGACATGTGTGGAGTCTCACAGGCAGCAGCCCACCGCTGCATCAAGGAGGTGAGCAATGCCCTGTTCAAGAGGACTGGCAACTATGTGCGCTACCGGACTGACCCGGACAGGGTGAGAGGGCCATCGGGTTAGGGGCCATCGCTAGAATCCCCCAGCTGCAAGGTATGATAGATTGTACACATGTGGCCATCAAGGCTCCAATGGACCAACCAGCTGCTTTGTTAATAAAGGAAGGTATCAGTGCGGTGGTGAGTAGTGATAGAGGTGCAATAGATTGTGATATGGAATCAGTATGGGTGGAAATAAGGAATAGCAAGGGGAAGAAGTCACGGGTGGGAGTTGTCTGTAGGCCCCCAAAGAGTTGCCTCACTGTAAGACAAAGTATAAATCGGGAAATATCGGAGGCGTGTAAGAAGGGCGCTACAATTGTCATGGGTGATTTTAATCGGCATATTGACTGGACAAATCAGACTGGCAGAGGTAACATGGAAGACGAATTTGTAGAGTGCATCAGGGATTGTTACTTAGAGCAATACATTGCAGAACCTCCCCAAGAATTGGCTATTTTAGATCTAGTAATGTGCAATGAGGTAGGATTAATTAGAGATATCATAGTTAAAGATACTCTGGGGGTAGCGATCACAACATGGTAGAATTTCAAATTTAGTTGGAGGGTGAGCAACTCAGGTCTCAAACCAGTGTCCTCAATTTAAACAAGGGCAATCACGGAGGTATGAAGAAAGAGGTGTCTAAAGCGGGCTGGGAAAATAGACTAAGAGGAAGGTCAGTGGATGAGCAGTGGCAGACATTTAAGCAGATATTTCATAACGCTCAGCAAAAATTTATCCTCGTCAAAAAGAAGGACTCGATGAGAAGGATGAACCACCCATGGTTAACAAAGGCGGTCAAGGAGAGAATCCAATCAAAAACTAAGGCATACAAAGTGGCGAAAACTAGTGGTAGGCCAGAAGATTGGGAATATTTTAGGAACCAGCAGCAAATGAATAAAAAGCTAATAAAGAGGGAGAAAATTGATTATGAAAGTAAATTAGCAAGAAATATAAAAACAAACAGCAAGAGCTTCTACAGGTATATAAAAAGAAAGAGAGTAGCTAAAGTGAGCGTGGGACCTTTGGAGGATGCGTGGGACCTTTGGATAACAGGGAACAGGGAAATGGCAGATAATTTAAACCAATATTTTGCATCGGTCTTCACGGCGGAGGACACTATAAACATTCCACAGATAAGCAAAGACCTAATGGCAGGAAAGATCTTGTAAGTCTCTATCACGAGGGACAAAGTATTTGACAAACTAATGGGACTAAAGGCAGACAAGTCGCCAAGATTTCCAGAAGGCATTCGATAAGGTGCCACATAAAAGATTATTGCGCAAGATAGGAGCTCATGGTATTGGGGGTAATGTATTAGCATGGATTGAGGATTGGTTAACTCACAGAAGACAGAGAGTGGGCATTAATGGGTCTTTTACAGGTTAGCAAGACGTAACTAGTGGAGTGCCACAAGGATCAGTCCTAGGGCCTCAATTATTTACTATCAAAGTGAGAGGGGAAAAGTTTAGGGGGAATATGCGTGGAAAGTTCTTTACGCAGAGGGTGGTGGGTGCCTGGAACGCGTTGCCAGCGGAGGTGGTAGATGCGAACACGATAGCGTCTTTTAAGATGTATCTAGACAGATACATGAATGGGCAGGAAGTAAAGAGATACAGACCCTTAGAAAATAGGCGACATGTTTAGGTAGAGGATCTGGATCGGCGCAGGCTTGGAGGGCCGAAGGGCCTGTTCCTGTGCTGTAATTTAATTTGTTCTATATTAATGACTTGGAGGAGGGGGCAGAGTGTAATATATCCAAATTTGCTGATGATACAAAAATAGGTGGGAGGGTATGTTGTGATGAGAACATAAGGAATCTGCAAGGGGATATAGATAGGTTGAGTGAGTGGGCAAAAACTTGGCAGATGGAGTTTAATGTAGGAAAGTGTGAGGTCATGCATTTTGGTAGGAAGAATCAAAAGGCAGACTGTTATTTAAATGGAGACAGACTCCAAAAAAGTGCAGTACAGAGGGATCTGGGTGTTGTGCATGAAACACAAAAAGTTAGCATGCAGGTGCAGCAAGTAATAAAGAAGGCAAATGGAATTTTGGCCTTTATTGCGAGGGGGTTAGAGTTTAAAAATAGGGAAGTCTTGTTACAACTGGATGTTGGTGAGGCCGCACCTGGAGTACTGCGTACAATTTTCGTCCTCGTATTTAAGAAAGGATATACTGGCATTGGAGGTAGTTCAAAAGAGATTCACTAGGCTGATTCCTGGGATGAAGGGGTTGACTTATCAAGAATGGCTAAACAGGGTAGGCCTTTATTCATTAGAGTTTAGAAGAATGAGGGGTGATCTTATTGAAACGTACAAGATTCTGGGGGCTTGACAGGGTAAATGTGGAGAAAATGTTTCCATTAGTGGGGAAATCTCTAACTAAGGAAATAGTTACAGAATAAGGGGACACTTATTGAATGGCGGGGCAGGCTTGAGGGGCTGAATGGCCTACTCCTGCTCCAATTTCTTATGTTCTTGTGTTCATCAGCAGGAAGGGCTTCCATTGCATCAACGTTCAACTGATCTGCGATCACCAAAAGCATTTCCTGCAGCTGTGTGCCTGGTTGCCAGGAAGTAGCCACAATGCCGACATAGTTCAACAATCCCAGGTGCCATAGCATTTCAGACACCCCACTCACCTTCAGGGAGGGATTCTTGGGGACAAAGGCTACCCATTGAAGACTTGGTTACTGACGCAATTCAGTGGAGGAGAGGTACAGCAGTTGCTACATTTCCATCCGAGCGACTATCGAGCAGGCCATTGGGCTGCTGAAGATGTAATTCCGTTGTCTAGATCGATCCGGTGGAACCCGGCAGTATACCCCAGTGAGAGATTTGCCTCATTGTGGTCTGCTGTGCGCTGCACAATCTAGCACTGCAGATGGGGGAGGTCTTACATGACAAGGACATGATTGAATGACACTCTTCCACTGACGAGGAAGACACAGAGGAGGAGCTCTCGATGTTGAAGCCCTTGCACCGGTGTCCAGGCAAATTGAGCAACATGCCAAGAAGGCAAGAGACAATCTCATAATTATCCACTTCCAGCCACCATGATGGCCACTCAGTGTAAAATCAATAAAGATTCACCTCAATGCATGCAGTCTGTTGGCTCCTTTCTGTTTGTGTTCCGTGCCGAGCGCCCAGCTCAACCATGTGCTAGTGCCCATGAGAGAGACTATTCAAATTAGGGCTATGCCTCCATTGGCATCCACTAAGGGGGGAGGGGGAAGTCAGAAGCTCACATGATAGAATAATCACTTTTACACAATGAAGGTTAATTACAAGAACAAAAGAACTTTATGTGTTGAAGCAGATGTCAAAATTTCAATCACCTGTGAAACCCCAATTGTCTCTCGGTGGTTTTCTTTATACTTTTGCAAGTGTTTCTACGAGGTGTGACCCCAGCACTAGCAGTTGGGCTGGAGGCAGGCTGCTGATCAGGCTTCCCCTTGGCCTGTGATGACTTCGGTGGCCGTCCTCTGGATGCCTGAGGCCTGGGTTCCAGCTAATTCTCGTGCTTCTTTCTCTGCTGTGGAGGGAGGCCGAAGATCTGGGCTGTCTCTGCCAGTCCAGGCTGCCTCCCTCCTGTTATGGGCCCTCTTGTCCTGCAAGTGGAAAGAGGGAGACACTTTGCAGAGACATCAACATGACAGTTCTGCTAGTATCAGTCCCTTTTTCCTATTGGGGTATCCTATATAGCTCATGCTCTCCTCTGCTCTCAGGGGAGTTAATGGGGGTGAGCTGTGAAAAAAGGTGATCTGTGGCTGAGATGCAGCCATGCATCTGCCAGGATGAGCTGATATCTAACACACTCTGCCAGTGCAGTTGTGGTGCCTCCCTCCCCATGTCTTGCTTCCTCCTGCGTAGCCACTGGCCATCCCTAAAAAGGAGAGAGGTATAGAGCACTGACATCGGCAGATCGAAGAAGGTCATTGACCTTGTCTGGTGGGGGGTGACCCCAAGGCTGCTAAACTCCTCAGCTATCTCTGTCCAGGCTTGCTTGGTTAGGTGGGAGGACCTCTACTTGTCATCACTTGCAGCTGGAGGAGAATCTCGAGGGAGGCATCGCTAAACTGTGGGGCCACCCAGTGTCTTGCCTCTGCTATCCTGTGGGGTCTGCCTCAAGCGGGTGTGGGCGGGGGGGTGTCCAGGAGTCACTCCAACACCGGTCTCAGTAGTGAACAGCAAGCGGCAAATCAGTCCAAGGCAGCAATGCAAGCAGGGCTGGCAGGGCTTTAAATATGGTACCAGCACATGCTCCAGAGTCATCCGAAGTTGTATTTGGTGTCTCGCATTGCGTCCCCGAGTGTGAATGGCTGGGCCTCCTGCCTCCATTATGTAAAGTGACTGCTCGCCGTGTGATCGAAGTGGGCTAGCCCCCCATGTAACTAGCGGGAACAGTGCGCATTTCCGATTCCGCCGCTGGGATCTGCGACGGGCTCACTAAATTCAGCCCATAATTAGATCATTTCTGAAGATGATGAATTGAGCATGGAAGCTTGAAGAGTGAGGGTAGCAAGGACACAATATGTACTCTGGGTGGAGGACTTCAATGTCCATCACCAAGAGTGTTCTGGTAGCACCACTACTGACCAAGCTGACCAAATCCTAAAGGACATAGCTGCTAGACCTGGTCTGCAGCAGGTGGTGAAGGAACTAACAAGAGGGAAAAACCTACTTGAACTTGTCCTCACCAATCTACGTGTCGTTGTCCATGACAGTATTGGGAGGAGTGACCACTGCACAGTCCTTGTGGAGACGAAGTCCCATCTTCCCACTGAGGGTACCCACCATATGTTGTGTGGCACTACCACCATGCTAAATGGATAGATTTCGAACAGATCTGGCAACTCAAAACTGGGCATTCATGAGGTGCTGTGGGCAATCAGCAGCAGCAGAATTGTATTCAATCACAGTCTGTAACCTCATGGCCCAGCTTATCCCCCACTCTACCATTACCATCAAGCCAGGGGACAACCCTGATTCAATGAGGAGTGTAGGAGAGCAGGCCAAAAGCAGCACCAGGCATACCTAAAAATGAGGTGTCAGTCTGGTGAAGCTACAACCCAGGACTACTTGCATGCCAAACAGTGGAAGCAGCATGAAATAGACAGGGCTAAGCAATCCCACAACCAACAGATCAGATCTAAGCTCTGCAGTCCTGCCACATCCAGTTGTGAATGGTCATGGACAATTAAACAAGGAGGAGGTGACTCCACAAATATCCCCATCCCCAATAATGGGGAAGCCAGGCAAATCAGCACAAAAGATAAGGCTGAAGCATTTGCATCCATCTTCAGCCAGAAGTGCCGAGTGGATGATCCATCTCGGCCTCCTCCTGAGGTCCCCAGCATCACAGATGCCAGTCTTCAGCCAATCTGATTCACTCCACATGATATCAAGAAACAACTGAAGGCACTGGATATTGCAAAGGCAAAGGGCCCTGACAACATTCCGGCAATAGTAGTGAGGACCTACGCTCCAGAACTAGCCGCGGCCCTAGCCAAGCAGTTCCTGTACAGCTACAACATTCGCAACTACCTGGCTATGTGGAAAATTGCCAGGTATGTCCTGTGCACAAAAAGCATGTCAAATACAACCCGGCCAATTACCGCCCTATCAGTCTACTCCCGATCATCAGCAAAGCGATGAAGAGGTCGTCGACAGTGTTGTCAAGCGGCACTTGCTTAGCAATAACCTACTTACTGATGCTCAGTTTGGGTTCCGCCAAGGCCACTCAGCTCCGGAACTCATTACAGCCTTGGTTCAAACATGGACAAAAGAGATGAACTCCAGAGGTGAGGTGAGATTGGCTGCCCTTGAGATCAAGGCAGCATTTTGACCGATTATGGCATCAAGGAACCCTGGCAAAACTGGAGTCAATGGGAATCAGGAGAAAACTCTCCGTTGGTTGGGGTCATACCTAGTACAAAGGAGGATGGTTGTGATTGTTGGAGGTCAATCATCTGAGCTCCAGGACATCACTGCAGGAGTTCCTCAGGGTAGTGTCCTAGGTCCAACCATCTTCAGCAGCTTCATCAATGACCTTCCTTCAATCATAAGGTCAGAAGTGGGGATGTTCGCTGATGATTGCACAATGTTCAGCACCATTGGCGACTCCTCAGATACTGAAGCAGTCTGTGTAGAAATGCAAGAAGACTTGGACAATATCCAGACATGGATTGATAAGTGGCAAGTAACATTCGCGCCACACAATTACCAGGGAATGACCATCTCCAACAAGAGAGAAACTAACCATCTCTCTTTGACATTCAGTTGCATTACCATCGCTGAATCCCCCACTATCAATATCCTGGGGTTTTCCATTGACCAGAAACTGAACTGGAGTAGCCATTTAAATACTGTGGCTACAAGAGCAGGTCAGAGGCTACAAATCTTGTGGCGGGTAACTCACCTCCTGACTCCTCAGAGCCTGTCCACCACCTCCAAGGCACAAGTCAGGAGTGTGATGGAATACTCTCCTCTTGCCTGGATGGGTGCAGCTCCAACAACACTCAAGAAGCTCGACACCATCCAGGACAAAGCAGCCCACTTGCTTGGCACTCCATCCACAAACATTCACTCGCTCCACCACCGACGCACAGTGGCAGCAGTGTGTACTATCTAGAAGATGCACTGCAGCAACGCACCAAGGCTCCTTCGACAGCACATTCTAAACCCACAATCTCTACCACCTGGAAGGACAAGGGCAGCAGATGCATAGGAACACCACCACCTGCAAGTTCCCCTTCAAGCCACACACCATCCTGACTTGGAACTGTATCACCATTCCTTCATTGTCACTGGGTCAAAATCCTGGAACTCTCTTCCTAACAGAAATGTGGGTGTACCAGCCCACATGGACTGCAGCGGTTTAAGAAGGCACCTCACCACCACCTTCTCAACTATCGATGGGCAATAAATGCTGGCCTGGCCAGCGACGCACACATCCCACGAATGAAAAAAAAAGAAACACTGTTGGAGGAAATCAACCGCATCGCTATCTCCAAGAAACCCACGGAGCCAGTCATCTACCTCTTCAAACTGAACCACTGAATTCAGCTAGAAGCCAGCTGAATCATCAAACCTCACAGACTTTATACCTTTTTTAACCAATCTACCTTTGCCCATTCTTTAACCTATTTGTGTGTGTGTAAACTTCCAGTGTGTGTGAGAGAGTGAAAGTTGGTACGTTGTTTATTATTTTTATTAGTTCAGTTTAGGTACAATAAGGTTAACCTCTTTCTTTGTTAACTCAAGAAACCTGTCCAATTGCTTCTTGCTAAATAATCAAACACCTACTAAATTGGCCAATATATTTACTTTAAGAAAGAATTAAACTCTAACAAGGAGAGGGAAAAGAGGGAAGCCCTTCGACTCCTCCTTACTTGACTGTAACAAGCCCATTAAGCTCCTTTAGGAGTCTGTTCAGGGGCTGAGGCATTCGGAAAGGCAATTTTTAAATCTGAATTCGGTGATCCTGACCACTCTGGTGCACATTAGTGCACAGCTGCTGGGGTGCCGTGGGGCAAAAGAAAGATTGTTTCTATATGTGTTGAAAAGAAACTTGAGGGGTCATCTAACTGATTTTCCTGTGAATGAAATTGCAGATGGCCTTGCAGGATGACCTCAACCAGCTCTGGCTCATCTTGGCATGGCCAGTAGCAGTCTGGGCTGGCTGCTTGACTGGACGCAGCAAGGACATTTGCGGAGTGGTAGTGGTGGGAGAACATATGCCATCATCCTGACAGAGGACAGCAATTATGTGCTCCACCGTGCCAATGCCACAAACACCTGGGGCGGCGCCTCAATAATTCAAGCAATTTGCTGGAGGAGAGATTGCTGGACTGCCATGAGGCCTTTCAAGCCCCTTTGAACACTGGTATCTACTGCCATAATAGCAGCAGTGTGCGTCCGTGGGGCAGCAAGCTGAGCTTCCATTGCAGTGCAGGTGGCGTCTCCTTATGCTACAATGAAAGCTGCAAAATTGGAAAGCAGACCCTACATCATGGTTGGGTTCCCTTGGAAATACCAGCACTTCAGCATTGGAAAGGATGGGTTCCAAGGTCTGTGTAAAGCCCTCTGCCAAGCTGACGCTGGACTCCTCCATGCTCCTTGACATTGATCACAGATTTCTGGCAGGCTTGCCAATTCACCAAGCAATTCATTGTGCATACCCACCAGTCTTCTTCTGTAGGCAACCACATCAAAGTCCTCCTCTGACTCCTCTGCAGCAGAACTGCTCTGTGACCTTGACCTCTGGGAGACTGGCACCTGTTCTACCATGTTCTGGCTGCAGCCCACTGGTGCCATGTGTTTCATTACACAGTGACCCTGCCTCTAAGCATGTCATCTAAAGTACACATAGTGTCAGTTTCCGAGCTGGTGCCTGCGAGTTTGAGAGTGAATGACAGTGCTTCTTCTTCATCACTGTCTTCCTGCTCTTCTATCTCTTTCTCTTCCATCGCTGAGTGGCCAAGTTGTAGTTCTTGGGTATCTGAAAAGAGAAAAGCACAAAAGTAATGTTGTGGTAAGGGGACGGGTGGGATTAAAGCAAGAGGTGCATGCTTACACATTCTGCAGCTTACAAATCAGGAGATTGTGGGATAACGGGGAAGTGGGATGTGAGGAGGATTAGGTATGAGTATACTGTTATCTTCAATGGTTTCAGCCCTGCTGCTGGCCATGCCCTCAGTCTTGGCTGCTCTAATGAAGGTGATCAGGGGGTCAGAACCCAAAGCCATGCCTGTGACCTGTCAGTTAGGTGCTGCTGCATCTGGTTATGTGATGACTTGTCCTGCACGGGACAGCAAAGTGTCTCGGTGACTGTGGTGCAATGCATTTTGGTGGTGTGACTGTCATGGTTGAATAGCTGGCGATGTGTGCAAACTGTGAGATGTGGGTATGAGACTTGTAGCAATGCTAAGTGTGTGAGAGGAAGGTGAAGCTATGAATATTATGCATGAGTTGTGATTGATTGAGATTTTTGGTAGGTGAGTGAGTGCCGGGGTGATGCTTTGAGCAGTGTGTAAGGCTCAGTTGACGATCAGTTTACCGACCTTGACCATTTGTGTGAGGTCATTAAACTTTTTGCAGCACTGTAGCCAGGTCCTTAGGTTTCGACTCCTGGCATTGACTGGCACAGCTGTCAAGTCCCATTGTCTTTGCTGAGTTTGTCTGGAGGGCTTCCTGGCCCGTGTGGATAAAGGATATTTCTCTCTTCTTCTCCACCTCCTCGACCAAGGCATCCAGTGAAGCGACAGAGAAGCTTGTTGCGTTGTTGGGCCAAAAATCATTGTTCTTCTTGCTGACTTTTGCAACCAGTTCCTGCACTAGCTCCAGACAGAATACACCTTCCCTTTGAAAGGTGTAGGCTGATTTTAAGTTGTACAGGCTAGCTTTAAGTGGTGCAAGCATTGCACCAATTTGGGCCCCCTGCTGAGGCATGCAGCCGCTCAACAGAGCATTTCATGCTGGTTGCCTGCAGCCATCATGCTAATCAGCACACAGCGCGGTGTCTGCATGCTGTCTGCATCGGGCGCAACGGGTGCATGTTAATTAAGTATTGCACTGTTTTCAGGACATATCCAATTTCATAACCTTATTGAAGAACAGCGTCAGAGAAGGAAAAATAGTTTATATCAAATAGATATCAACACCAAATTTGATTGCATTGGCATTGAAAACGATATTTAATTTTAAAGCATTTTCTACAGCTTCACTCAAGTGTAGGTATCCACCTACAGTGAGAATAGATATTAAGAACAATTCATTTAAAGAGAATAAACTACAGCATGAGAGTAGTGTGTGTGCAATATATTGATTATAATACAAATCGCTCACCTGTTCCTGACCTGAATTCTAGGCATATAATACCTACAGGATAAATGATTATAGTTAAGTAGTTAAAAGCGTCCAGAAGTGCTCAGAATTTAGGTTCACTTCACACTCTAACTGTGGAATGATATCACTACTGTGAGGTTGGGTGATGTCATCCATGACAGTTTTGTCTGCAGGAGTAAGTTCGGACTAAGAATTGCATAATAGTATTACCTGGTATTTCTAGCAGAAATAGGCCATTTGGCCCAACGGGTCCATGCTAGTGTTTATGCTCCACATGAGCCTCCTTCCACCCTTCTTCATTTAACCCCATCAACATATTCCTTTCTCCTTCACGTGTTTATCTAGTTTTCTCATAAATGAATCTTGGCTAGTCGCATCAACTACTCTTTGGAGTAACGAGTTCCTCACTCTAACTACTCTCTGGGTAAAGATGTTTCACTCGAATTACCCTTTTGGATTTATTAAGTGATTATCTTATATTTTCTGGTCCCTAGTTCTGGTCCCCTCAGTAAATGAAAATACCTTCTGTGTCAGGGGTCAGCATCGTGTCCGTACACGGACATCACTGTCCATGGGAAAAAGATTTTGAGGTCCGTGCCTGGTAATTTCAGGGATAAGAAATTTTACATCGGCTTCTTCTTTCCAACCAGACCAGCTTTAAAACAAAATCACAACTGTCAGTTTCAGAGCTGACAGATGCTGAGAGCAGCACAGCGTTTTACGAATTTTGGATAGTTTAGGGGAGAGGTGGGGGACAGAGAGAGAGAGAGGGACAGAGAGAGGAGACAGAGAGAGAGAGACATGGGAATAGAGAGAGAGTGGGGGGGGGAGAGAGAGAGAGATAGTGTGACAGACAGGGTGGGTAGACAGAGAGGGAGAGAGGGGGAACACAGAGAGTGGGGACAGAGCGAGAGGCAACAGAAAGAGAGAGAGGGGACAGAGAGAGGACAGGGAAAGAGAGGGAGACAGAGAGATAGAGAGGGACAGAGAGAGAGTGAACAGAGAGGGGGGAAAGAGAGAGAGGGGAGATAGATAGAGAGGGGGACAGAGAGAGAGTGAAGGAGAGAGAGAGTGGGGGACAGAGGGAGGGGACAGAGAAAGAGGGAGTGAGAGTGGGGGGGGGGACAGAGAGAGAGGGAAAGAAGAGAGAGAAGGGACAGAGAGAGAGAGTTGGGGGGGTCAGAGAAAGAGGGGGCAGAGAGAGAGGGGGGTGACAGAGAGAGAGGGGGACGGAGAGATAAGAGGACAGAGAGAGTGGGGACAAAGAGAGAGAGGGAGCACAGAGAGAGCGGGAATGACACAGAGACGGACAGCAGAGAGAGAGAGAGAGAGAACAACACGGGGGGGGAACAACAAAGAGAGGGGGAACACAGAGAGGGCGGGGAAAATAGTGACGGGGACACAGAGAGGGAGGGCAAGAGAGCACATACAGAGAAAAAGATAGAGAGACAGACAGATACAGAGAGAGAGGGGATGGAGAGAGAGCAATCAAGATCAAGATCACTCCTGACAGATGGACAGCTATCGGAAAACCTCATATTGCTACAAGTGGCGTGAAACAGGGCTGTGTTCTCGCACCCACACTTTTTGGGATTTTCTTCTCCTTGCTGCTTTCACATGCGTTCAAGTCCTCTGAAGAAGGAATTTTCCTCCACACAAGATCAGGGGGCAGGTTGTTCAACCTTGCCCGTCTAAGAGCGAAGTCCAAAGTACGGAAAGTCCTCATCAGGGAACTCCTCTTTGCTGACAATGCTGCTTTAATATCTCACACTGAAGAGTGCCTGCAGAGTCTCATCGACAGGTTTGCGGCTGTCTGCAATGAATTTGGCCTAACCATCAGCCTCAAGAAAACGAACATCATGGGACAGGACGTCAGAAATGCTCCATCCATCAATATTGGCGACCACGCTCTGGAAGTGGTTCAAGAGTTCACCTACCTAGGCTCAACTATCACCAGTAACCTGTCTCTAGATGCAGAAATCAACACGCGCATTGGGAAAGGCTTCCACTGCTATGTCCAGACTGGCCAAGAGAGTGTGGGAAAATGGCGCACTGACACGGAACACAAAAGTCCGAGTGTATCAGGCCTGTGTCCTCAGGACCTTGCTCTATGGCAGCGAGGCCTGGACAACGTATGTCAGCCAAGAGCGACGTCTCAATTCATTCCATCTTCGCTGCCTCCGGAGATTACTTGGCATCAGGTGGCAGGACCGTATCTCCAACACAGAAGTCCTCGAGGTGGCCAACATCCCCAGCTTATACACACTACTGAGTCAGCGGCACTTGAGATGGCTTGGCCATGTGAGCCGCATGGAAGATGGCAGGATCCCCAAAGACACATTGTACAGCGAGCTCGCCACTGGTATCAGACCCACCGGCCGTCCATGTCTCCGCTTTAAAGACGTCTGCAAACGCGACATGAAATCCTGTGACATTGATCACAAGTCGTGGGAGTCAGTTGCCAGCGTTGCCAGAGCTGGCGGGCAGCCATAAAGACGGGGCTAAAGTGTGGCGAGTCGAAGAGACTTAGTAGTTGGCAGGAAAAAAAACAGAGGCGCAAGGGGAGAGCCAACTGTGTAACAGCCCCGACAAACAAATTTCTCTGCAGCACCTGTGGAAGAGCCTGTCACTCTAGAATTGGCCTTTATAGCCACTCCAGGTGCTGCTTCACAAACCACTGACCACCTCCAGGCACTTATCCATTGTCTCTCGAGATAAGGAGGCCAAAGAAGAGTAGGCAAACATTGACAGCTTGTGAAAGCAAAAAAAGCCAGGTATCTCACTAAATCAGCGTCCAACAAAGTGACAAGAAAGTAAGTCAATAAATTAGTCTTCTCATTTAAAGTGTCTTGTTGTTTTGATGAATTGTAAGATAAATTTTTAATGCTTTTATCTTTCCGAATTTGTCTCACTGGCCCCCAATTTAAGACAAAAATTGTAATGTGGCCTCCCACAGAGTCATAGAGTCGTACAGCATAGAAACAGGCCCTTCGACCCACCGCGTCCATGCCGACCATAATGCCTATCTATACTAATCCCACCAAAGGTTTTATACCCCTGCTCCCCCTGCAGCTAGGTTATTTTAAAACACAAGTTTAAAGGCTTGTTTTATGTAAACTCAATTTAAAATGGCAAACGTCACTTAGGGAATGTCTCGATTTCTATGCTCTGGCACACATTATGTTCACTTAGATCACAAGCTCAGTGACATGTTGAAAGTTGCTGAACTTTTACTTCTATATAAATGCTGCAATTCCGCTGCTATCCATTTGGAATTATATTGTTCCAGAACTTGTATTGAGGGAAAAACAGGCAAGAAAATCTAAGGGATCTCCAGAAATCAGCACTGTCAGTTCCCCATGAACACAAGAGTACAGTGCAGTGGGGCTGAATGATATTGGCAAAACAGGAAGCTGCAATATACAATAGTTAGTAAATACAATGTAATGGATGGCTTTAATAAACATAATTTATGATGAACTGTTTATGATGCCTTAACAAAATCCATGCTGCAAAATAATTGGGAAAGACATAGTAAAAATGTATTACGTTTCAATGACCATATTGGAAACAGTCATTAACTAATTTCTTTTCTGCAAATTGCATTAAAGGACAAGTCTTACAAGTATGCAAAAGATCAGTAACTGCAATGTGCATCATTTACTATCAAGTTTGAGAGCATATAACCTGAGTGGCCAATGTCAGTTGAAAGTTATCTGTTTCATGTAATTACATTACCTTAAAAGTGCACCTTTGCTAACAGGTAAGAGATTTCGCTTGAACATAAATTGGTTAGTCTGGAACACAATCTTACAGATAGTGCCTAAACATTTTGTAACTGAATAACACATGCAGTAACAACTGCTCAACTTTTTGCAGAAAAGCTTTTTGTTAATAATTATCTTGTCAGAGCTGAATGGGATTCAACAGTGATAGACTAAGATATAGACACAAGCGAATTTAAGAGAATCGCTTTATTGGAGGAATTGAAGGATGCTCTTTATTTGTAATTGTGTTTTTCTAATTTTGTCACAAGCTTTGGTGAACAAATGACATTTTGTCCATGAGAGATTCTGTTGTTTCTGTATGTTAGAATCCAGGACTAAGTTCAACATGCTGTCAGATGAATAAACTAGTCTTGGCTACCTACCATTAATCTCCCTGTTCCTTCCTGCCCACTCTGCTTTTCTGTTTTACATGACTCTTCTGAAATACTATCTGCTCCATCCTATAAAATTCTCCTTATTTAGAGATCACTGCTCTTTTTCTGGCTGCTCTGTCTTCAGACATATATTACAAATAGGTGGAGAGGTTGCACAAACATTGACCATCACTTGTTAAATTGTGACAACAGCAGTGTGAGAAATGGTCTATCTTCCTATGGCTGATATTTCTACTGCCTCACCTCAGTAACCACAATAACAATCCTTTTCTTGAGTTTCATGGTTTATTGGATTAATTTGCACTCCCGACACAGTGTGAATCCACTGAGGTCATCCAATAGGGTCCATCTACCACCCCGTGACATGGTATAGCTAGTTCTATTCTTTCAACAGAAAGTAAATTTGCATGGCATTGCATAAGAGCATTGGAAGCGGTTCAAAGAAGGTTCACTCGATTGATTCCTGGGATGACAGGGTTATCTTATGAGAAAAGGTTGGACAGGTTGTGTCTGTATTCATTGGAGTTTAGAAGGATGCGAGGTGATCTTATTGAAGCATATAAGATCCTGAGGGGACTTGACAGAGTGGATGTTGAAAGGATGTTTCCTCTTGTGGGAGAGACTAAAACTAGGGGGCACTGTTTAAACATAAGGGGTCTCCCATTTAAGACAGAGATGAGGAGAAATTTTTCTCTCAGAGTGTTGTGAGTCTATGGAACACTCCTCCTTGGAGACCAGTGGAGATTAGTTGCTCCCATGTCTGTGGCTGAGTCAATAATTTTGTCAAATTTCCATAGTGCAACATGTCCGTGCCTATCTCTGTTCTGTACTGCTAACTTATCAAACCCTTTCATTAATTTAAAGACCTCTATCAGGCCACCCCTCAGTCAGCTCTTTACTAGAGAAAATAGCCACAGCCTGTTCAATCTTTCCTGATAGGTAAAACCTCTCACTCTTGGTATCCTTCTGGTGAATATTTTTGCATCTTGATGAAATTGTACATCAGGATAGAGTGCATGAAAAGCCAAGATTTCAATGGCTGCTGGGTTACTAATAGTGATCATGTTTTGTCATAATTTATAAATGTTAATTTTCACACTGTTGTTGCTGACACAAGGGGTAGTCTTCTCCACAATTCCAATGGTCACTCATGGGAAGTACCAAGCATTCAGCACCAGAGGAAATATCATGTATATATCACACAGTTTATTTTTACTTTGCAGCACTCTTCTGCTGTTAAAGCAATGATGTTGACAGGCCTGGGTTGAGCAATACACCAAAAGTTACTTTGAAACTTGTTATCAATCAATCCAAGTAATCAGAAAGGAAAACAATTATTTTCTGTTCTCAGTGACATAGCGATGGATTTTCCTTTTACGTGCGGGAAATTGACGGTGGGACCATTTCCAGGTCTTGACCTCGCCCGTGGGGATAAGTAGTCACAGGCCATGATTTTTGTGGAGGGGGCTGCTAATTGGATGGAGGGTGGGTTGGGTGGCCAATTAGTGCCTGTGGGGGCAGGAATGGAGGTGGGACTGAAGAAGTGCAGGCCCCATATAAACACATCATGCAACCATTACTGCGGCTGCCATTTCACTGAAGGAATGGAAGTGCCAGAACTTCAGGAAGAGAGGAAGAGGGACTGGCACCAGGGGCAGGGCTGCCTCTTGATTCTCCAAGGCTGACCTCGAGGTCCTTCTAAAGGCAGAGAGGGAGAGGAGAGAGGTACTTTTTCCAGAGGCCACCCTCCCAAACCAAGCTGGCATGGTTACAGGTGGTGGAGACTGTCAGCAGACAAAGGGTAGTATAGAGGAACTGGGTCCAGTGCCTGAAAAGGTTCAATGACCTTCTTCGCTCTGGCAAAGTCAGTGCAATGCCAGTCCCTGATAACAGGTCTCTGGATATTCAACCTGCAGCAGACATTCCAGTGGAGGAGCCTGTGAGTGTGAGGTGCTCCTGAACATGGGAGGAATGTGTGCTCAGGGGACTAACAGACTCCTCAGCAAGGCTCAGAGCTCTAGCACTGTTGAGGACCTGCCAGTACTGATATGCCACTTCCTATGTCAATGAGCAGCTGGCACTGGCTACAGAAGCCTTATCACTCTCTTTTCTACCCTTGCAAGAGAAACGGGCTCACAATACCAGAGGGAAGGCTATGACAGAAGGAGGAATGCCCCATCAGCACATCGTCACTGTTATGGAAGAGAGAGCCATGGAGATTGCCAGGGTGGCCCAGTAGGAAGAAGGCAAGATGGGAATTCCTGGTGGAGAGGGTGAAAAGATATTGTAATCTGTAGATGAAGGGATGGAGTGGACTCCTCCCGCCCAACAGCATATCAAAGACTCAGATGCTCTGGGAGGCCTTAGCACTGCAGAGACGTCTGCTTTCAAATGCTAGTTTGCATGATCTCTACTTGTGCTTCCCACAGGTTCTGACATGGAGGGGGAACACCAGAGTCCTGCAATGGCACCAGGCCACTCTTAGGAAACAGAGAGAGTAGAGCAAGCACCATCACACCCTCCACCAGTGAAGATACACTCACACGGTGGGTCCTTGCACACTATTAGATAGAGTGGCACTGGGTGAAGAGCATGTCACAAGTGAGCAAGAGTAGGTGAGAGAGGCAGCGGCAGCTGTGGGTAGATCCCCTCGGAGGATGGAGGAGAGATACATCTATGCTCAGCTGGGCGCAGATGCAGGGCCCTGGGATCACAGGAAATAAGTCCATTCAGCTCATGTGCACCACCATGGCTCAGGGTTTTGAAGCATGAGCTCCTCCACTGAGAGCATGGCCAACCTCGTGGAAAGCCAGACTTTCCAATTTCCACCCTTCTCTCACCTTCACATGGTTTATCTCTGACTCATCCCTCCCTTTCTTGACTTCTCTGTCTCCATTTGGGTGGCACAGTGGCGCAGTGGTTAGCACCGCGGCCTCACAGCTCCAGCGACCCGGGTTCAATTCTGGGTACTGCCTGTGCGGAGTTTGCAAGTTCTCCCTGTGTCTGCGTGGGTTTCCTCCGGGTGCTCCGGTTTCCTCCCACATGCCAAAGACTTGCAGGTTGATAGGTAAATTGGCCATTATAAATTGCCCCTTGTATAGGTAGGTGGTAGGGAAATATAGGGACAGGTGGGGATGTGGTAGGAATATGGAATTAGTGTAGGATTAGTATAAATGGGTGGTTGATGGTCGGCACAGACTTGGTGGGCCGAAGGACCTGTTTCAGTGCTGTATCTCTAAACTAAACATTTCTGGGCTATCAACCAATATTAACTAGGGCTGAGGCAGTCACTGAGGAGGATGAGGGTGCCAGCACACATGGAGTGCTATCATCACCATTGGCCTAATTGACCCATCTGACTGAGGCACCTCCATGATGAGGATGACCGCCACGTGCATCTCAGCTGTGAGCACAGACAAGCGAGCAGGCTGCCTCCACCACATTTGAGGCCTCAATGGGAGCACCGTGTAGAAGTGGCCAAGATCGGAGGTCACCTCGTTGGGCAGAAGCATGGCAAGCAGTACTACAAGGTGTGAAGCCTTCCACAATGAGGATACAGATCTTTGTGACCATCTGCCGAGGCGCAGTTTCCTGGAGAACTGGCTCTCTGACATGTCCAGGTAGCTCCATCTTCGGCAATAGATCTTGTGCTGAGGGTATGGCCTCCATTGCCTTCCTTCCTCCTGTTCCTTTCCTGTGCCCTCCTCATGCCCGGGGCTCTACCCCTGCTGCTGTGGATGTTGCTCCTCATCACTACTAGACCCAAGATCTGACAACTGTGCTCCCATTACTAGCTGCTGCCTTCCTTGCACTCAGCTGGACTCCCAATTATGTCTGGAAGACTAATCCCCTTCCTCTTATGCTCCCATGATGCCTGGAGAGTGACGATCCCCTGCACTGTGCAAGTGCAAATGGACCACTCTCACCACAACCTCTACTCACCTAATGGCACCTGTGTGCCAATAACTGAGTGTCCCTCCCAGCCGTACTCCCTTTTATGGGCCCACAAAGTTGATGGAGAGACCAAGACTGGCTCCCTGCTGTGTTGCTGCCTCTTTGCACCTGGTCTGTCCTTAACACAGTGTGTAACATGTGCGCCCCCACCAAAATCCCAAGCTACCCCTTAACGAGTTGACAATGAGCTTGTTAAGTACATTAATTGGTCTCATTCCCAAATTGGGCACAGTACCGGGTCCTGCCTTTCCTCGCCCTGAGGTAAATCACCAGTGGCAGGAACGGTGATGGGAAACCAGCACTGTTCAGCAGTGCTATTTTGAGCGCTCTCCCATCTCTATTGTTGTCCCCATTAGGACCTTAAAATCCTGCCCATGATGTCAGTCTAGTCTGATCCCATACTTCTTAACAGTGTTACATTATAGACTTCACCCTTATGTCCCACTGGCCACATTCTTCTTCTTCTTTGGCCTCCTTGTCTCGGGAGACAATGGGTAAGTGCCTGGAGGTGGTCAGTGGTTTGTGGAGCAGTGTCTGGAGTGGCTATAAAGGCCAATACTAGAGTGACAGACTCTTCCACAGGTGCTGCAGAGAAAATTGGTTATCGGGGCTGTTACACAGTTGACTCTCCCCTTGCGTTTCTATCTTTTTTCCTCCCAACTGCTAAGTCTCTTCGACTCACCACACTTTAGCCCTGCCTTTATAGCTGCCCGCCAGCTCTGGCGAACGCTGGCAACTGACTCCCACGACTTGTGATCAATGTCACAGGACTTCATGTCGCGTTTCCAGACGTCTTTAAAGTGGAGACATGGACGGCCGGTGGGTCTGATACCAGTGGCGAGCTCGCTGTACAATTAGAATTAGAATTAGAATATTACAGCGCAGTACAGGCCCTTCGGCCCTCGATGTTGCGCCGATCATCTGACCTACACTATTCCATTTACATCCATATGTCTATCCAATGACCACTTAAATGCCCTTAAAGTTGGCGAGTCTACTACTGTTGCAGGCAGGGCGTTCCACGCCCCTACTACTCTCTGCGTAAAGAAACTACCTCTGACATCTGTCCTATATCTTTCACCCCTCAACTTAAAGCTATGTCCCCTCGTGTTTGCCATCCTCATCCGAGGAAAAAGACTCTCACTATCCACCCTATCTAACCCTCTGATTATCTTGTATGTCTCTATTAAGTCACCTCTCCTCCTCCTTCTCTCTAACGAAAACAACCCCAAGTCCCTCAGCCTTTCCTCGTAAGACCTTCCTTCCATACCAGGCAACATCCTAGTAAATCTCCTCTGCACCCTTTCCAAAGCTTCGACATCCTTCCTATAATGCGGTGACCAGAACTGCACGCAATACTCCAGGTGCGGCCTCACCAGAGTTTTGTACAGCTGCATCATGACCCCGTGGCTCTGAAACTCGATCCCCCTACTAATAAAGGCTAACACACCATATGCCTTCTTAACAGCCCTATTAACCTGGGTAGCAACTTTCAGGGATTTATGTACCTGGATACCAAGATCTCTCTGCTCATCTACACTACCAAGAATCTTCCCATTAGCCCAGTACTCTGCATTGCTGTTACTCCTTCCAAAGTGAATCACCTCACACTTCTCCGCATTAAACTCCATTTGCCATCTCTCAGCCCAGCTCTGCAGCCTATCTATGTCCCTCTGTACCCTACAACATCCTTCGACACTATCCACAACTCCACCGACCTTCGTGTCATCCGCAAATTTACTAACCCACCCTTCTACACCCTCATCCAGGTCGTTTATAAAAATGACAAACAGCAGTGGCCCCAAAACAGAACCTTGCGGTACACCACTAGTAACTAAACTCCAGGATGAACATTTGCCATCAACCACCACCCTCTGTCTTCTTTCAGCTAGCCAATTTCTGATCCAAAGCTCTAAATCACCTTCAACCCCATACTTGCGTATTTTCTGCAATAGCCTACCGTGGGGAACCTTATCAAACGCCTTACTGAAATCCATATACACCACATCCACGGCTTTACCCTCATCCACCTGTTTGGTCACCTTCTCGAAAAACTCAATAAGGTTTGTGAGGCACGACCTACCTTTCACAAAACCGTGCTGACTATCGCAAATGAACTTATTCTTTTCAAGATGATTATAAATCCTGTCTCTTATAACCTTTTCCAACATTTTACCCACAACCGAAGTAAGGCTCACAGGTCTATAATTACCAGGGCTGTCTCTACTCCCCTTCTTGAACAAGGGGACAACATTTGCTATCCTCCAGTCCTCCGGAACTACTCCTGTCGACAATGACGACTTAAAGATCAACAACAACGGCTCTGCAATCTCCTCCCTGGCTTCCCAGAGAATCCTAGGATAAATCCCATCTGGCCCAGGGGACTTATCTATTTTCACTCTTTCCAAAATTGCTAACACCTCCTCCTTGTGAATCTCAATCCCATCTAGCCTAGTAGGCTGTATCTCAGTAATCTCCTCGGCAACATTTTCTTTCTCTACTGTAAATACTGACGAAAAATATTCATTTAACGCTTCCCCTATCTCCTCTGATTCCGCACACAACTTCCCACTACTATCCTTGATTGGCCCTGTTCTAACTCTTATCATTCGTTTATTCCTGATATACTTATAGAAAGCCTTAGGGTTTTCTTTGATCCTATCCGCCAATGACTTCTCGTGTCCTCTCCTTGCTCTTCTTAGCCCTCCCTTTAGATCCTTCCTGGCTAGCTTGTAACTCTCAAGCGCCCTAACTGAGCCTTCACGTCTCATCCTAACATAAGCCGCCCTCTTCCTCTTGACAAGCGCTTCAACTTCTTGAGTAAACCACGGCTCCCTTGCTCGACAACTTCCTCCCTGCCTGACAGGTACACACTTATCAAGGACACGCATTAGCTGCTCCTTGAATAAGCTCCACATTTCGTTTGTGCCCATCCCCTGCAGTTTCCTTCCCCATCCTACACATCCTAAATCTTGCCTAATCGCGTCATAATTTCCTTTCCCCCAGCTATAATTCTTGCCCTGCGGTATATACCTGTCCCTGCCCATCGCTAAGGTAAACCTAACCGAATTGTGATCACTATCGCCAAAGTGCTCACCTACATCTAAATCAAACACCTGGCCGGGTTCATTACCCAGTACCAAATCCAATGTGGCATCGCCCCTGGTTGGCCTGTCCACATACTGTGTCAGAAAACCCTCCTGCACACACTGGACAAAAACAGACCCATCTAAAGTACTCGAACTATAGTATTTCCAGTCAATATTTGGAAAGTTAAAGTCCCCCATAACCACTACCCTGTTACTCTCGCTCCTGTCGAGAATCATCTTCGCTATCCTTTCCTCTACATCTCTGGAACTATTCGGAGGTCTATAGAAAACTCCCAACAGGGTGACCTCTCCTCTCCTGTTTCTAACCTCGGCCCAGACTACCTCAGTAGACGAGTCCTCAAACGTCCTTTCTGCCGCTGTAATACTTTCCTTGATTAACAATGCCACACCCCCCCCTCTTTTACCCTCTTCTCTGTTCTTTCTGAAACATCTAAATCCCGGAACCTGCAACATCCATTCCTGCCCCTGCTCTACCCATGTCTCCGAAATGGCCACAACATCAGGATCCCAGGTACCAACCCATGCTGCAAGCTCACCCACCTTATTCCGGATGCTCCTGGCGTTGAAGTAGACACACTTTAAACCAAGTTCTTGCTTGCCAGTGCCCTCTTGCGTCCCTGTAACCTTATCCCCTACCTCACTACTCTCAACAGCCTGTACACTGGCACTGCAATTTAGGTTCCCATTCCCCTGCTGATTTAGTTTAAACCCCCCCGAAGAGCACTAACAAATCTCCCCCCCAGGATATTGGTACCCCTCTGGTTCAGGTGAAGACCATCCTGTTTGTAGAGGTCCCACCTACCCCAGAAAGAGCCCCAATTATCCAGGAAACCAAAACCCTCCCTCCTACACCATCCCTGCAGCCACGTGTTCAACTCCTCTCTCTCCCTATTCCTCTCTTCGCTAGCACGTGGCACAGGCAACAACCCAGAGATAACAACTCTGGTTGTTCTCGCTCTAAGCTTCCACCCTAGCTTCCTGAATTTCTGCCTTAAATCCCCATCTCTCTTCCTACCTATGTCGTTGGTGCCTATGTGGACCACGACTTGGGGGTGCTCCCCCTCCCCCTTAAGGATCCCAAAAACACGATCGGAGACATCACGTACCCTGGCACCTGGGAGGCAACACACCAACCGTGAGTCTCTCTCGTTCCCACAGAACCTCCTATCTGTTCCCCTAACTATGGAGTCCCCAATGACTAATGCTCTGCTCCTCTTCCCTTTTCCCTTCTGAGCAACAGGGACAGACTCTGTGCCAGAGACCTGCACCCCATTGCTTACCCCTGGTAAGTCGTCCCCCCCAACAGTATCCAAAACGGTATACCTGTTGTTGAGGGAAACGGCCACAGGGGATCCCTGCACTGCCTGCTGGTTCCCTTTCCTTCCCCTGACGGTAACCCATCTACCTACTTCTTTTACCTGAGGTGTGACTGCCTCCCTATAACTCCTGTCAATAATCCCCTCCGCCTCCCGAATGATCCGAAGTTCATCCAGCTCCAGCTCCAGTTCCCTAACGCGGTCTGCGAGGAGCTGGAGTTGGGTGCACTTCCCGCAGATGCAGTCAGCAGGGACACTCTTGGCGACCCCTACCTCCCACATTCTGCAGGAGGAACATACAACTGCCTTTACCTCCATTCCCACTATTCTAGATTCCCAATAAATCTACTGAAAAACCAAACGAAAAAAAAAGTCAAAACTTGTTCGCTTAGCAATCCGACGGACTGAAGTTTTAAATAAAAAGCTTACCTTATCAACACCCTAGAGCCCTTTTTTTTTGGTTAGAGGAGGAGGGTGGGTGGGAGACACTACACGTGTAGTGTCTCGGGTACTGCCACTGCCCAAATAAATAGTTTTCCCCTACCCAGCAGTCCCCGGTCCTCCGAAACAAAAAAGGGATTAACTTGTAACTTACTGAAATTGACCGCTCAGCTGAAAGTGCGCTCCGCACCCCGTTCTATCAAGGCTGCTCCTCGCAAAAGACAAAGATTTTAAAACTGCCCAAATAAATAGTTTTCCCCTACCCAGCAGTCCCCGGTCCTCCGAAACAAAAAAGGGATTAACTTGTAATGTGTCCTTGGGGATCCTGCCATCTTCCATGCGGCTCACATGGCCAAGCCAGCTCAAGCGCCGCTGACTCAGTAGAGTGTATAAGCTGGGGATGTTGGCCGCCTCGAGGACTTCTGTGTTGGAGATGCGGTCCTGCCACCTGATGCCAAGGATTCTCTGGAGGCAGCGAAGATGGAATGAATTGAGACATCGCTCTTGGCTGACATACGTTGTCCAGGCCTCGCTGCCGTAGAGCAAGGTACTGAGGACACAGGCTTGATACACTCGGACTTTTGTGTTCCGTGTCAGTGCGCAATTTTCCCATACTCTCTTGGCCAGTCTGGACATAGCAGTGGAAGCCTTTCCCATGCGCTTGTTGATTTCTGCATCGAGAGACAGGTTACTGGTGATAGTTGAGCCTAGGTAGGTGAACTCTTGAACCATTTCCATAGCGTGGTCGCCGATATTGATGGATGGAGCATTTCTGACGTCCTGTCCCATGATGTTCATTTTCTTGAGGCTGATGATTAGGCCAAATTCGTTGCAGGCAGCTGCAAACCTGTCGATGAGACTCTGCAGGCACTCTTCAGTGTGAGATGTTAATGCAGCATCGTCAGCAAAGAGGAGTTCCCCGATGAAGACTTTCCGTACTTTGGTCTTCGCTCTTAGGCGGGCAAGATTGAACAACCTGCCACCAGATCTTGTGTGGAGGAAAATTCCTTCTTCTGAAGACTTGAACGCGTTTGAGAGCAGCAGGGAGAAGAAAATCCCAAACAGTGTAGGTGCAAGAGCACAGCCCTGTTTCACGCCACTCAGGATAGGAAAGGGGTCTGATGAGGCGCCGCTATGCTGAATTGTGCCTTTCATATTGTCATGGAATGAGGTGATGATACTGAGTAGCTTTGGTGGACATCCAATCTTTTCTAGTAGTCTGAAGAGACCACGTCTGCTGACGAGGTCAAAGGCTTTGGTGAGATCAATGAAAGCAACGTAGAGGGGCATCTGTTGTTCGCGGCATTTCTCCTGTAGCTGACGAAGGGAGAACATCATGTCAATGGTCGATCTCTCTGCTCGAAAGCCACACTGTGCCTCAGGGTAGACACGCTCGGCCAGCTTCTGGAGCCTGTTTAAAGCGACTCGAGCGAAGACTTTCCCCACTATGCTGAGCAGGGAGATTTCACAGTCGTTGTTGCAGTCACCGGGGTCATCTTTGTTTTTATAGAGGGTGATGATATTGGCATCGCGCATATCCTGTGGTACTGCTCCCTCGTCCCAGCACAGGCAAAGCAGTTCGTAGAGTGCTGAAAGTATGGCAGGCTTAGCACTCTTGATTATTTTAGGGGTACACTGGCCACATTACTCAAACATAATATATGCAAGCATTGGTTTTCGAGACAATTGTCAGCTGACAATAGTACTATAATTACTATAAGCTGAATGGTAAGGTTAGTATGTTATTTACTTTATTACTCCACTCTTGGTAAGTACATTTAGTTTATTAAATTCTTGCAAGCTCAAAATCAATTACATTAAGTTAGCAATTAACTATTTGCAAAGAAAACAATCTCTGCTTCCCATTTGATTTCAGAACAAATAAGGCTGATGACCAATCATAACATAAAACAAATGCATATTTTCACTGCTTTCTCTCAATAAAAGTGCTTATTCATGATAAACAGCAATCCATTGAACAATGCCTGTATGTTAGTCTCTTCCCACATTCTCCGAATAAATCTCTCAACAAAAAATTGATAATGAACTGCTGAAAGTGAACCTTTTCCCAGAGTTAATCTGGCAATAACCAAGAAGAGAATACTCTGGACCAAAGTTTGTTTTAGCAGAATTCACCATTTTCCACAATAAGTAACCTAATGTTATTTTACTAGGAGACTTCTCTTGCAGATTGTGTCTGTTTCTATAACAACCTCTCCTGGAATGTTTGTTTGAGCTAGTGTGTCTAGATTAGATCGAGAACAGCATTTAGCTTCTATGTCTCAATGTAACAAATGGCACAGATAAACATTTCAGTTAATTTGCTTGTTTTATCTATGTTCAAGAGGATGATTAGGTGATAGGTGCATTTGCACCAACAGGACTTAACTATAATTCTGGTATATGCATGTCTATGTGGAGGAGGTGCAAATCATTTTCCCAGTATTTTTCCTTGAATGATCTCATTTAAAAAGATGGGTACTGAAAACCTGCTGGGGTACCTCTGGCCTGACTGCTGCTGGAGTATCTGGATCTTTTGATGGTTTTTCCACAGAACAAAATCGTAAAAAGAGTAACTTTAAATGTTACGGGTTGATTTTAACCTTTACTGTCTGACAGAAACCGGACAGGTGGACAGTTAAGATCATTAGGTTACTTAACTGCTCTTAAGCTACCAGAAGCTGACCTTTTTTAACCTGCTTCACTAAGTAGGTGTCAGGTGTATCTGCCCAAAATCTGCAGGGTCCTTTTTTACATATGTATGTTGGATCCCAATAATGTCATCAGAACCCAGCTGTAATTTATACTAGGAGACCAGAGCGAGAAGTGGCAGTAAATTTCCTGCCAGCCAACCAATGAAAATGTGGAAAGGAGCCAGAAGGGGCCCAAAGAGTTATGTTTCAACTTCTTAAAACTTTTCTTGTGGGGTCAAAAGGAACAGGAGTGCTCGTCCAGGCATCACAAAGAATTCCACTCCCTTAGTCTCATCAATCCTGAGTAGATATAAGACAATATGAGTCAATTCCCATAAAATTAAGATGCTCATACATCTTATGCGAGCGCTAGTGAAAGTATCGAGAAGGATGCCCAATGTTATGAAGGGAAAGATAGTCTGAGCAAAGAGTTAATTTTGTATGAATATTGTGCAACTATTTATTAGGGTGTCTTAGCATTATTAATTATGTGCCCATATTTGTTTATTAATCTCAGAAAGAAGGTCCTATTCCCATGCCCTTGGAAGTAGAATCATAGAAAGTTTACAGCACAGAAAGCGGCCACTTGGCCCATCGTGTCTGCGCTGGCCGAATCCCACCTTCCAGCATTTGGTCCCTAGCCCTGCAGGTTACGGCACTTGAGGTGTATATCCAGACACCTTTAAATGAGTTGAGGGTCTGCCTCTAATACCTTTTCAGGCAGAGTTCCAAACCCCCAACTCCCTTTGGATGAAAAACATTTTCCTCATCGCCCCTCTAATCTTTCTACCAATCACTTTAAATCTATGCCCCCTAATCACTGACCTCTCTGCTAAGGTAAATAGACCCTTCACATCCACTCTATCCAGGCCCCTCACAATTTTGAACATTTCAATCAAATCTCCCCTCAGCCTTCTCAGTTCCAAGAAGAACAACCCCAGCCTATCCAATCTTTCCTCATAACTGCACTTTTCCAGTCCCAGCAACATACTTGTAAATCTCCTCTGTGTCCTCTCCAGTGCAATGAGGTGACCAGTGTAATGAGGTGACCAGAACTGCACACAGTACTCAAGTTATGGCCTAACCAATGATTTATACAGTTCCAGCATAACCTCCCTGCTCTTGTATTCTATACCTCGTCTAATAAAGGAAAGGATTCAATATGCCTTTATCCACCTTATCAAACTGTCTTGCTAAGTTCAGGGATCTGTGGACATTCACTCCAAGGTTCCTCACTTCCTCTACTCATCTCAAACAAAAACAAGAAATGCTGGATTCACTCAGCAGGTCTGGCAGCATCTGTGGAAAGAGAAGCAGAGTTAACGTTTCGGGTCAGTGACCCTTCTTCGGAACTGACAAATATTAGAAAAGTCACAGATTATAAACAAGTGAGGTGGGGGTTGGGCAAGAGATAACAAAGGAGAAGGTGCAGATTGGACCAGGCCACATAGCTGACCTTTTGGTCATCTCAATATTGTTTCATTAATCTTGTATTCCTTTGTCTTGTTTGACCTCCCCAAATGCATCACCTCACACTTCTCTGGGTTGAATTCCATTAGCCACTTTTCTGCCCATCTGACCGGTCCATCAATATCTTCCTGCAGCCTACAGCTATCCTCCTTGCTATCAACCACACGGCCAATTTTTGTGTCGTCTGCAAACTTCTTGATCATGCCCTCTACATTTACGTCCAAATCATTAATACATATCACAAAAAAAGGCTAATGACTTCATACTGTGCTCATTCATATGATGTTTGAAACTAAAGTGTTGCAGAATATTGCAATTCTCAAGGAGCTGCTTCCATTGTAGAGTACGACTCATATTTGGCACATTTGAATTGAGATCAATTTAATTGTACAGCTATAAAAAAAGTTTAAGGACTAGGAGCAATCTGTCTAGCTTATGTTTTCAGTAGATATTGTGATCAGAGTAATTCAGTTATTAACGTTATCTTGAAATTAACTTTCAGATGTATCTTTATATATCTAAAAAGAACTGAAGAGAAGATTCATTCCAGTTTCTCAGTCAGGACCACCACCTTGGAGCAATGCCAGCTCAGTTGTGCATTCCTCCTCCCCTGCAGTCTGACCCTATTTCCCTGACAGTGTGTGGTACAGCGATAGACGCAATAGGCTCCCCATTGCTTTCATTGTATCTAACACTCGTATTCTGGAAAGGCCAGTATTTCCAATCAACTTGGTGAAAGATTACCCGATAAACAAGAACATTAAATGCAAAAAAGACATTTTAAACAGATGACCTCCAATGGAATGAGAGCAAGAACAATTTGTATTTCTGTAAACACTATAAACAGGACAAGTGCTTTAATGGCCAGTTATGATATTAGACAACACATTTCAAATCAGATGGAACATCTAAATACAGAACATGTGTGTGAGAATGTACAAATACGCATTTCCTCTGCAGTGTCAGTAAAATTAAGATTTATTTATATTGTAGGGAAGATATCAAAAGAATTCTATTCGAATTATTCTTTTGTTGGCTACTCTGATAGGAGCTTTTGCTGCCTTTAATTGAGAAAGTATAATTTATACGCGCATTCTTTATTATAAATGAGCTATAAATGGATTGATTGCACTGATAAATGAGTTTTTTTTCTCCCTTTTTATCACACTTGCTAGAACGCAACTAACTGTTTAACTCACTGCACATTTAAGCAGTTAGAATGCAAAAATGCTGAGGGACAACTGAGTAGTGAATCAGGAAATAAAACAGTACTGATACATTCATTAACCTCTTCTATAGGCAAATGGTGTTATGATGCATGGTGGTGCTGATTTGTTCTCTGCCTAATGCCTGAGTGTGCCTATTTCCCAGTTGTTTGTGCTTAGTTTCCACCCTGTTTGCACTAAATCTGCATTTCCAGTCATGGAATGGGAAGGGGGCAAAGAGATTGCAATAAAAACAGTTACTGAGATTTAAATTATATTTAAAGGAAACAGAAGTGACATCCAAATGTCTTCCACTTTGGTTACCTCCCATAGTGATAGTTTTTAGGTCATGTGTTTCACTGAGACACGCTGACCTCCACCTTTATAATATCACCTGTCTCCGCCCCTGCCTCAGTCCATCTGCAGCCAATATCCTGGGCGGGAGGTTTGCTAGAGCTCTTCGGGAGGGTTTAAACTAGTTTGGCAGGGGGATGGGAACTGGAGCTACGGATCAGTGGATGGGGTAGCTGTTGAACAGGCAGATACAGAGTGCAGAGAGTCTGTGAGGAAGGTTAGACAGTTGACAGGGCAAAGTTGCAGCCAGTATGATGGGTTGAAGTGTGTCTATTTTAACGCAAGAAGTGTCAGGAATAAGGGTGATGAACTTAGAGCATGGATCAGTACTTGGAGCTACGATGTTGTGGCCATTACGGAGACTTGGCTATCACAGGGGCAGGAATGGATGTTGGATGTTCCGGGGTTTAGATGTTTCAAAAGGAATAGGGAGGGAGGTAAAAGAGGTGGGGGAGTGGCCTTTACTATAGTCATGGAGAGGGATAGGAGCAGACGGGATGGGAAAATATTTAATTGGGGGAGGGGGAATTACAATGCTATTAGGCAGGAACTGGGGAGCTTAACTTGGGAACAGATGTTCTCAGGGAAATGCACGACAGAAATGTGGAGGTTGTTTAGGGAGCACTTGCTGCGACTGCTGGATAGGTTTGTCCCGATGAGGCAAGAAAGGGATGGTAGGGTGAAGGAACCTTGGATGACAAGAGATGTGGAACAGCTAGTCAAGAGGAAGAAGGAAGCTTACTTAAGGTTGAGGAAGCAAGGATCAGACAGGGCTCTAGAGGGTTACCAGGTAGCCAGGAAGGAACTGAAGAATGGACTTAGGAGAGCTAGAAGGGGACATGAAAAAGTCTTGGCGGGTAGGATTAAGGAAAATCCCAAGGCGTTCTACACTTATGTGAGGAACAAGAGGATGGCCAGAGTGAGGGTAGGGCCGATCAGGGATAGTGAAGGGAACTTGTGCCTGGAATCGGAGGAGGTCGGGGAGGTCCTTAATGAATACTTTGCTTCAGTATTCAGTAGTGAGAGGGACCTTGTCGTTTGTGAGGACAGCGTGAAACAGGCTGATATGCTCGAACAGGTTGATGTTAAGAAGGAGGATGTGCTGGAAATTTTGAAAGACATGAGGATAGATAAGTCCCCGGGGCCAGACGGGATATACCCAAGGATATTACGGGAAGCGAGGGAAGAGATTGCTGCGCCTTTGGCGATGATCTTTGCGTCCTCACTGTCCACTGGAGTAGTACCAGATGATTGGAGGGTGGCAAATGTTATTCCCTTGTTCAAGAAAGGCAATAGGGATAACCCTGGGAATTATAGACCAGTCAGTCTTATGTCGGTGGTGGGCAAATTATTGGAGAGGATTCTGACAGACAGGATTTATGATTATTTGGAAAAGCATAGTTTGATTAGAGATAGTCAGCATGGCTTTGTGAGGGGCAGGTCATGCCTCACAAGCCTTATTGAATTCTTTGAGGATGTGACAAAACACATTGATGAAGGAAGAGCAGTGGATGTGGTGTATATGGATTTTAGCAAGGCGTTTGATAAGGTTCGCCATGGTAGGCTCATTCAGAAAGTAAGGAGGCATGGGATACAGGGGTATTTGGCTGTCTGGATACAGAATTGGCTGGCCCATAGAAGACAGAGGGTGGTAGTAGATGGAAAGTATTCAGCATGGAGCTTGGTGACCAGTGGTGTTCTGCAGGGATCTATTCTGGGACCTCTGCTCTTTGTGATTTTTATAAATGACTTGGATGAGGAAGTGGAAGGCTGGGTTAGCAAGTTTGCCGATGACACGAAGGTTGCTGGAGTTGTGGATAGTGTGGAGGGTTGTTGTAGGTTGCAACGGGACATTGACAAGATGCAGAGCTGGGCTGAGAAGTGGCAGATGGAGTTCAACCTGGAAAAGTGTGAAGTGATTCAGTTTGGAAGGTCGAATTTGAATGTAGAATACAGGCTTAAAGACAGGATTCTTGGCAGTGTGGAGGAACAGAGGGATCTTGGGGTCCACGTCCATAGATCCCTCAAAGTTGCCACCCACGTTGATAGGGTTGTTAAGAAGGCGTATGGGGTGTTGGCTTTCATTAACAGGGGGATTGAGTTCAAGAGCTGCGAGGTTATGCTGCAGCTCTATAAAGCCCTGGTTAGACCACACTTGGAATATTGTGTTCAGTTCTGGTCGCCTCATTATAGGAAGGATGTGGAAGCTTTAGAGAGGGTGCAGAGGAGATTTACCAGGATGCTGCCTGGACTGGAGGGCATGTCTTATGAAGAAAGGTTGATGGAGCTAGGGCTTTTCTCATTGGAGCGAAGAAGGATGAGAGGTGACTTGATAGAGGTGTACAAGATGATGAGAGGCATAGATAGAGTGGATAGCCAGAGACTTTTTCCCAGGGCGGAAAGGGCTATCACCAGGGGGCATAATTTTAAGGTGATTGGAGGAAGGTTTCAGGGAGATGTCAGAGGTAAGTTCTTTACACAGAGAGTGGTGGGTGCGTGGAATGCACTGCCAGCGGTGGTAGTAGAAGCAGATACATTAGGGACATTTAAGTGACTCTTGGATAGGTACATGGATGATAGTAGAATGAAGGGTATGTAGGTAGTTTGATCTTAGAGTAGGTTAAAGGGTCGGCACAACATCGTGGGCCGAAGGGCCTGTACTGTGCTGTACTGTTCTATGTTCTATATGCAGCCGAAATCCTCATCGCTGCCTCCAGAGTCTGCTATTCCAATGCTTTCCTAGCCAGCCTCCTAGATACCACGCTCAGTAACCTTGAGCTCATCCAAGTCCTGTTCACATATCACTTGTGTACTTGCTGAAGAACGTTAGTGCCTGATTCAGGAACCTTTTAAGAACTCTGTTCCTCCATTGTGACCTCATATGCCTCCCTGATTTCCTTCATCCTATAACTGACAGCTCTGCCTTCAGCTGTCTTGGCGTCAAGCATTGGAATTCCCTTCCTGAACCTCTCTGCTTCTCTACAACTCTCTCCTTTAAGGCGCTCCTTAAAACCAACATCTTTGACCAAGCTTCTGGTATTCTGTCCGAATACCTCCTTATGTGGCAAGGTGTCAAAATTTGTCTGATAACACTCCTGCAAAGCACCTTGGGATATTTTACCACGTTATAGGTGCTATATAAATCAAATTGTCGTTGTTGTGTGCTAGTTTCCCATATATTGCACATTCTTAGTTATAAGAATAGCCAAAAGCTTGTTGGAAAGAAGGTAGCGGATAACTGCAGTAACAATAGTTTTTTTCATAGTTTATGTTTAGAGGGTGATAAAGGACTGCAGATTGCAGAGGACCATTAAAGGATTCATCAGGGCAGATTCAGATGAACTCCCAGGACATGGCAAAGTCATGTTTCACCAAGCTTGGAATTTTTTGATGAGGTTACTAAGTTTGGTGGCTGAAGCTAATCCAGTCGAAATAGATTGCTTGGATTTTGTTTCACTCAGTAGGCTACTTCATAAGATGGAGTGGGATTGGAAGACAGATCCTGTTTTGGATAGAGAATTGTTTGCCTTGGGCAAATAGTTGTTTTAATTGTACTGGTTCTGTGTGAAGACTGGCTACTATATGAGTTCTGCAGGAATTTGTGTTGGGACTGTTTCTCCTCACTATTTATAAGGCATTGGTGGAACTATTTACAAGTATACAAATGATACTAAAATTTGTGCTGTTAGAACTTTGAATGAGAAATAAAGGTTCCAGATAAAGATGTGATGGGGGAATGAGCCTGCATATGGTAGGTACCATTTAATTCAAATGAATGTAGGGTTATGTATCTGGATAGGGATAATGGAAATTATATATGATGATATATATCTGATAAGAAAGGTTTAATTCATAATTTATGGTTCTGGGTGGGGGTTCTGTCATAAGGGGGGGTAAACAGGAAAGCATAGTGGGCAGTGAAGAGAGTCTGCTCAAGCAGTACTGTAAGGACACTTAGCTGATAGATATGGCTCTTCTCATTTCCCTTCCGCTGCTGGGTTTCCTGAGACCCTGGAAACCGGGTGTGTTAAAATAAAATGCGCTTCCTAAGACATGCTGGTTTTCCAGCCTTCGACCCACCCCCATTAAAACCAGAAGGAGGTGGATTGGGGTCAGGTTGCCCATTTTTAATAGAAGGGTACTTCTGTGCCTGCTGGCCCACAAGGAGCCTTTAAAAAGTAAACATAAGTACTTACCTGGGCCTCTTCAATCCTGGATGGTGCCTTTTTTTTATTCATTTATGGGATCTGGGTGTTGCTGGCTAGGCCAGCATTTACTGCCCATCCCTAATTGCCTTGAGAAGGCGGTGGTGAGCTGCCTTCTTGAACCTGCAGTCCTTGAGGTGTAGGTACACCAACAGCAACAGTGCTGTTAGGAAGGGAGTTCCAGGATATTGACCCAGTGACCGTGAAGGAACGGTGAGATAGTTTCAAGTCAGGATGGTGTGTGGCTTGGAGGGGAACTTGCACGTGGTGGTGTTCCCATGCATCTGCTCCCTTTTCCTTCTAGGTGGTATAAGTCGGGGATTTGGAAGGAGCCTTGGTGAGTTGCTGCAGTGTGTTTTATAGATGGTACATACTGCTGCCACTGTGCGTCAGTGGTAAAGGGAACGAATGTTGAAGGTGGTGGATAGGGTGCCATTCACATGGGCTGCTTCGTCCTGGATGGTGTCGAGTTTCTTGAGTGTTGTTGGATCTGCACCCATCCAGGCAAGTGGAGAGTATTCCATTATACTCTTGACTTGTGCCTTGTAGATGGTGGCAGGTTTTGGGGAGTCAGGAGGTGAGTTAATCATTGCAGAATTCCCAGCCTCTTACCTGCTCTTGTAGCCACAATATTTATGTGCCTGGTCCAGTTTAGTTTCTGATCAATGGTAACCCCCTAGGATGTTGATAGTGGGGGATTCAGTGATGGTAATGTGATTGAACAACAAGGGGAGATGGTTAGATGTTTGAGATGCTGTTTGGACTTGTTTGAGATGGTCATTGCCTGGGCCCAAGTCTGGATGTTGTCCAGGACTTGCTACATATGGACATGGGCTGCTTCAGTATCTGAGGAGTCGCGAATGGTGCTGAACATGACCTTATGAAATAAAAACAAGAAATGCTGGAACCACTCAGCAGGTCTGGCAGCATCTGTGGAAAGAGAAGCAGAGTTAACGTTTCGGGTCAGTGACCCTTCATCGGAACTGACAAATATTAGAAAAGTCACAGGTTATAAGCAAGTGAGGTGGGGGTGGGGCAAGAGATAACAAAGGAGGTCTAGATTGGACCAGGCCACATAGCTGACCAAAAGGTCACGGAGCAAAGGCAAACAATTAGTACTGATTAGGTGTAAATACACTGAATATTGAACAACAGCAAGTGCAAACCTGAAAAATACACTGGGTAAGCAAACTGAACAAACTAAGATGAAATGAAATAAATGAAAGGTCATTGATGAAGCAGCTAAAGATGGTTGGGCTTAGGGCACTACCCTGAGGAACTCCTGTAATGATGTCCTGGGACTGAGATGGTTGACCTCCAACAACCACAACCATCTTCCTTTGTGTTAGGTATGACACCAATCAGTGGAGAGTTTTCCCCCCGATTCCCGTTGACTCCAATTTTTCTACGGCTCCTTGATGCCATACTTGGTCAAATGCAGTCTTGGTGTCAAGGGCAGTCACTCTCACCTCACCTCTGAAGTTCAGTTCTTTTGTCCATGTTTGGACCAAGGCTGTAATGAGGTCAGGAGCTGAGTGGCCTTGGCGGAACCCAAACTGAGCATCAGTGAGTGTGAAGAAGGGAATTAGGGAAGTGAGTGAATTTTAAGGGTTAATCTCCCAAGACTAGTTTGAGATTTGTTTACATGTAGCAATTAATTGAAATTCCTGTTTCAGTTAAGAGGTAAGTTAGGTTTCTTAAAGTTTTAAATAGGGATATACAAACACTCTGAGAGTAGATGTAGCTAGTTAATTAGGTAGCCAGCTTAAAATGGTTTCTGAGCTTCAGCAGAGCTCTAGCAGAGCTGACACTGCACTGTTTTCAGAGTATAAATTCAGGGGACTCTCAGTGCTGCTTGTCTGCACTGAGTGCTGCTGGAGGGCATGAAGTATGAAGAAGGGGGTTTGGTAATTGAGGGAGTTCAGTAAGGAGGGGAACTATAAATTAAGAAGAAAATAAATTTGAGTTCACTGAGTGTAAAGTAGGAGTTTGGTACGTGAGGGATGGGCTCCTTCCTTCCTTTCTTTCTTCCCTCCCTCTCTCCCTTCCTTCTTTCTTTCCATCCTTCCTTTCTCCTTCCAGTAGCTGCCTCTCTCTTCGGTACAGGGGAAGAAGTTGATTGGTGAGTAACTGGTAAGTTTTTTTACTTGTCATTGTAATAAAAAGTTTTTAAAGTTACGTTATGACAAGTCAGCTCGGCCAAGTACATCCTGTGGTATGTGGGAAATCATGGACGCACTACATGTCCTAGACGAACACATCTGCAGGAAATGTCACCAGCTGCAGATGCTTGAGTTTCAGAACACAAGCATCGGCTGGAGTCACTCTTGTGCATCCGCGAGGCAGAGGACTATGTGGATAGCACATTTAGGGAGGTGGTCACACCACAGGTTAGTATCATGCAGGCAGAGAGGGAATGGGTGATCACCACGCAGTCTAAAAAAACAAGGCAGATGGTGCAGGAGTCCCTGAGTCTATCTTGCTTGCTAATTGGTTTTCCATTTTGGATACTGGTGAGGGTGATGGTTCCTCAGGGGAGTGCAGCCAGGGCAAAGTCCATGGCACCACAGGTTGCTCAGCTGCACAGGAGGGGAGGAAGAAGAGTGGAAGAGCAATAGTGATAGGGGATTCGATAGTCAGGGGATCAGACAGGCATTTCTGTGGCAGTAAACATGACTCCTGGATGGTATGTTGCCTCCCTGGTGCCAGGGTCAAGGATGTCACGGAGCGGCTACAGGACATCCTTCTGGCGGAGGGTGAACAGCCAGAGGTTGTGGTCCACATTGGTACCAATGACATAGGTAGGAAGAGGGATGAGTTGCTGAAAGCAGATTTTAGGGAGTTAGGAAGCAAATTATAAAGCAGGACCATCAAAGCAGTAATCTCAGGATTACTCCCGGTGCCACATGCTTGTGAGCATAGGAATAGGAGGATTGATCAATTGAACATGTGGCTGGAGAATTGGTGTAGGAGGGAGGGCATCAGATTTCTGAGGCATTGGGACTGGTTCTGGGGCAGGTGGGACCTGTACAAGATGGATGGGCTAAATCTTAACAGGACTGGAGCTTGCATCCTCAATTACGAGGGGACACAAGTTTAAGGTGAGGGGCAGGAGGTTTAAGGGGGATTTGAGGAAGAACTTTTTTACCCAGAGGGTGGTGACGGTCTGGAATGCACTGCCTGGGAGGGTGGTAGAGGCGGGTTGCCTCACATCCTTTAAAAAGTACCTGGATGAGCACGTGGCACGTCATAACATTCAAGGCTATGGGCCAAGTGCTGGCAAATGGGATTAGGTAGACAGGTCAGGTGTCTTTAATGCATCGTTGCAGACTCGATGGGCCGAAGGGCCTCTTCTGCACCGTATAATTCTGTGATTCTGTGATCCTCGCAGGGAAATTTGCTAGTGCTGTTGTGGAGGGTTTAAACTAGCTGGTCAGGGGGATGGGAACCTGAGGGGTAGCTCAAATTGGAAGGAAGTAAAGCTGGTAACAGGAGGTAGAAAAGTAACAAGTGTGACATTAGAAGGCAGGCGAAACAAAAGCGAACATCAACTAGGCTTAGAATGCTGAATATCAAGAAGACAAGGTTAAGGGCACTCTACCTGAATGCACGCAGCATTCATAGGAACATAGAAACATAGAAAATAGGAGCAGGAATAGGCCATTCGGCCCTTCGAGCCTGCTCCGCCTTTCATTATGATCATGGCTGATCATCCAACTCAGTAGCCTGTTCCCGCTTTCGCCCCATACCCTTTGATCCCTTTAGACCCAAGAGCTATATCTAACTCCTTCTTGAAAACATACAATGTTTTGGCCTCAACTACTTTCTGTGGTAGCAAATTCCACAGGCTCACCACTCTCTGGGTGAAGAAATCTCTCCTCATCTCAGTCCTGAAAGGTTTACCCCATATCCTTAGACTATGACCCCTGGTTCTGGACTCCCCCACCATCGGGAACATCCTTCCTGCATCTACCCTGTCAAGTCCTGTGAGAATTTTATAGGTTTCTATGAGATCCCCCCTCACTCTTCTGAACTCCAGCGAATATAATCCTAACCGACTCAATCTCTCCTCATGCGTCAGTCCCGCCATCTCAGAAATCAGTCTGGTAAACCTTCACTGTACTCCCTCCATAGCAAGAACATTCTTCCTCAGATACGGAGGCCAAAACTGCACACAATATTCCAGATGTGGCCTCACCAAGGCCCTGTATAATTACAGCAAGACATCCCTGCTCCTGTACTCGAATCCTCACGCTATGAAGGCCAACATACTATTTGCCTTTTTTACCACCTGTTGCACCTGCATGCTTACCTTCAGCGACTGGTGTACGAGAACACCCAGGTCTCGCTGTATATTCCCCTCTTTCAGTTTATAGCCGTTCAGATAATAATCTGCCTTCCTGTTTTTGCTGCCAAAGTGGATAACCTCACATTTATCCACATTATACTGCATCTGCCATGCATTAGCCCACTCACTCAGCTTGTCCATATCACCCTGAAGCCTCTCTGTATCCTCCTCACAACTCACCCTCCCACCCAGTTTTAGTTTAGTTTAGAAACAGGCCCTTCGGCCCACCGAGTCTGTGCCGACCATCAACCACCCATTTATACTAATCCTACACTAATTCCATATTCCTACCACATCCCCACCTGTCCCTATATTTCCCTACCACCTACCTATACTAGGGGCAATTGCTAATGGCCAATTTATCTATCAACCTGCAAGTCTTTGGCATGTAGGAGGAAACCGGAGCACCCGGAGGAAACCCACGCAGACACAGGGAGAACTTGCAAACTTCTCACAGGCAGTACCCAGAATTGAACCCGGGTCGCTGGAGCTGTGAGGCTGCGGTGCTAACCACTGCGCCACTGTGCTGACCAGTTTTGTGTCATCTGCAAATTTGGAGATATTACATTTAGTTCCCTTATCTAAATCATTAATGTATATTGTGAATAGCTGGGGTCCTAGCACCGATCCCTGTGGTACCCCACTAGTCACTGCCTGCCATTCGGAAAAAGACCCATTTATCCCTACTCTTTGTTTCCTGTCTGCCAACCAATTTCCTATCCATTGCAATACACTACCCCCAATCCCATGCGCTTTAATTTTACACGCTAATCTCTTATGTGGGACTTTGTCGAAAGCCTTCTGAAAGTCCAAATAAACCACATCCACTGGCTCCCCCTCATCAACTCTACTAGTTACATCCTCGAAGAATTCGAGTAGATTTGTCAAGCATGATTTTCCTTTCGTAAATCCATGCTGACTCTACCGGATTCTACCATTGTTCTCCAAGTGTTCTGCTATAAAATCTTTGATAATGGACATTCACAACAAGGTAGATGATTTAAAAACCTAAATAGAGGTAAATGGGTATGATCTAATTGTCATAACGGAAATGTGGTTACAGGATGACCAAGACGAGGAACTGAATATTCAAGGATATTCGACATTTAGAAAGGACAGCCAAAAAGGAAAAGGAGGTGATGTTGCGCTGATAATAAGGGATGGGATCAGTACATTAGTAAGGGAGGATCTCAGTTCAGAAGAACAAAAGGTGGAATTTGTTTGGGTGGAGCTAAGAAACAGCAAGGGGCGGCAAACATTGGTAGGAATTGTTTATAGGCCACCAAACAGTAGTGGTAGTGTGGGACATGACATTAATCAGGAGATTAGAGAAGTATGTAGCATGGGCAATACAGTCATCGTGTGTGCCTTCAATCTGCAAGTAGATTGGGTAAACCTAATGAGCACTTAATGCTGTGGAGGACGAGTTTCTGGAGTGTTTCAGATTTCCAGCATCCGCAGTATTTTGCTTTTATTTTAGTGTCTAATTCACCGCCATCTCTTCCAGGAATGCCTACCTTCAAGAAGTTCTGCTCTTCTCTCCGATGGGATTTTCATTTGTCTGTTTTACCTTGTCCTATCAACATCTTCTCTTTTGTTATCTCTTGCCCCACCCCCGCTTTACTTGCTTAAAACGTTTTACATTTCTATTATCTGCCAGTTCTGATGAAGGGCCACTGACCTGAAACGTTAACTCTCCTCTCTCCACAAATGCTGCCAGACCTGCTGAGTATTTCCAGCATTTCTTGTTTGTGTTTCAGATTTCCAGCATCTGCAGTATTTTGCTTTTAGTTTCTGGAGTGTGTTAGGGATGGTTTTCTAGAGCAGTATGTTGAGGAACCGACTAGAGAACAGGCTATTTTAGATCTAATATTATGTAATGAGAAAGGGCTAATTAATCATCTTGTTGTAAAAGAATCTTTAGGGATGAGTGACCATAATATGATAACATTTTACGTTATGTTTGAAAGTGAGGGACTTCAATTTGAAGCCAGGGTGTTAAATTTGAACAAAGGAAATTATGAAGGTATGAGGGGCAAATTGGCTGAGGTGGATTGGGAAAATGCACTAAAAGGTATGACAGTACATAAGCAATGGATAATCTTCAAAGAAATATTACATAGTTTACTGCAACTATACATTCCTTCAAGGCACAAAAACCCCACAAGTAAAGGCAGTCAACTATGGATAACAAAGGAAGTTAAGGATTGTATAGATTAAAAGAAAAGGCCAATAAAATTGCCAGAAATCGTTGTAAACCTGAGGATTGGGAGGAGTTTAGAATACAGCAAAGGAGGATAAAGAAACTGATAAAGAAAGGGAGAATAGAATATGAATGTAAGCTAGCAAAAACTATAAAAATGGACTGTAAAAGCTTCTATAGGTACGTCAAAAGAAATGTTTGGCTAAGACAAATGTGGATCCATTACAGGCAGAGTCAGGAGAATTTATAATGGGGAATAGAGAAATAGCAGAGAAGCTAAATGATTACTTTGCGTCTGCCTTCACTGAGGAAGATATAAGAAATCTCCCAGAATTAAACATCCAAGGGATTGGGGGAAAGAGGAATTGAAGGAAATTAGTAATGGTAAGAAAGTTGTATTGGAGAAATTAATGGGGCTGAAGGTTGATAAGTTCCCAGGACCTGATATTCTACATCCAAGAGTGTTGAAATAGGTAGCTATGGAGATAATGGCTGCATTGGCGATCATCTTCCAAAATTCTATCGATTCTGGAGCAGTTCCTGCAGATTGGAAGGTCGCAAATGTCACCCCACTATTTAAGAAGGGAAGGAGAAAGAAAACAGGGAATTACCTGTTGGCCCTACATCAGTGGTAGGGAAAATGCTAGAATCTATTCTAAAAGATGTGATAAATAGACACTTGGATAATAATGATCTGATTGGGCAAAGTCAACATGGATTTATGAATGGGAAATCATGTTTGATGAACCTATTGGAGTTTTTTGAGGATGTTACCAACAGAATTGATAAAGGGTAGTTGGTGGATCTGGTATACTTGGATTTTCAAAAGACCTTTGATGAAGACCCCCCACAGGAGGTTGGTTAGCAAAAATAATGCACATGGGATAGGAGGTAATATATTGGCATTAAGGATTGGCTAACAGGCAGAAAACAGAGAGTAGGAATAAACAGCTCATTCTTGCATTGGCAGGCTGTGACTTTTAGAACATTACAGCGCAGTACAGGCCCTTCGGCCCTCGATGTTGCGCCGACCTGTGAAACCATCTGACCTACACTATTCCATTTTCATCCATATGTCTATCCAATGACCACTTAAATGCCCTTAAAGTTGGCGAGTCTACTACTGTTGCAGGCAGGGTGTTCCACGCCCCTACTACTCTCTGAGTAAAGAAACTACCTCTAACATCTGTCCTATATCTATCACCCCTCAACTTAAAGCTATGTCCCCTCGTGTTTGCCATCACCATCCGAGGAAAAAGACTCTCACTATCCACCCTATCTAACCCTCTGATTATCTTATATGTCTCTAGTAAGTCACCTCTCCTCCTCCTTCTCTCCAACGAAAACAACCTCAAGTCCCTCAGCCTTTCCTCGTAAGACCTTCCCTCCATACCAGGCAACATCCTAGTAAATCTCCTCTGCACCCTTTCCAAAGCTTCCACATCCTTCCTATAATGCGGTGACCAGAACTGCACGCAATACTCCAGGTGCGGTCTCACCAGAGTTTTGTACAGCTGCAGCATGACCTCGTGGCTCCGAAACTCGATCCCCCTACTAATAAAAGCTAACACACCATATGCCTTCTTAACAGCCCTATTAACCTGGGTAGCAACTTTCAGGGATTTATGTACTTGGACACCAAGATCTCTCTGTTCATCTACACTACCAAGAATCTTCCCATTAGCCCAGTACTCTGCATTCCTGTTACTCCTTCCAAAGTGAATCACCTCACACTTTTCCGCATTAAACTCCATTTGCCATCTCTCAGCCCAGCTCTGCAGCCTATCTATGTCCCTCTGTACCCTACAACATCCTTCGGCACTATCCACAACTCCACCGACCTTAGTGTCATCCGCAAATTTACTAACCCACGCTTCTACACCCTCTTCCAGGTCATTTATAAAAATGACAAACAGCAGTGGCCCCAAAACAGATCCTTCCGGTACACCACTAGTAACTAAACTCCAGGATGAACATTTGCCATCAACCACCACCCTCTGTCTTCTTTCAGCTAGCCAATTTCTGATCCAAAGCTCTAAACCACCTTCAACCCCATACTTCCGTATTTTCTGCAATAGCCTACCGTGGGGAACCTTATCAAACGCCTTACTGAAATCCATATACACCACATCCACTGCTTTACCCTCATCCACCTGTTTGGTCACCTTCTCGAAAAACTCAATAAGGTTTGTGAGGCACGACCTACCCTTCACAAAACCGTGCTGACTATCGCTAATGAACTTATTCTTTTCAAGATGATTATAAATCCTGTCTCTTATAACCTTTTCCAACATTTTACCCACAACCGAAGTAAGGCTCACAGGTCTATAATTACCAGGGCTGTCTCTACTCCCCTTCTTGAACAAGGGGACAACATTTGCTATCCTCCAGTCTTCCGGCACTATTCCTGTCGACAATGACGACATAAAGATCAAGGACAAAGGCTCTGCAATCTCCTCCCTAGCTTCCCAGAGAATCCTAGGATAAATCCCATCTGGCCCAGAGGACTTATCTATTTTCACACTTTCCAAAATTGCTAACACCTCCTCCTTGTGAACCTCAATCCCATCTAGCCTAGTAGTCTGAATCTCAGTATTCTCCTCGACAACATTTTCTTTCTCTACTGTAAATACTGACGAAAAATATTCATTTAACGCTTCCCCTATCTCCTCTGATTCCACACACAACTTCCCACTACTATCCTTGATTGGCCCTAATCTAACTCTTTTATTCCTGATATACCTATAGAAAGCCTTAGGGTTTTCCCTGATCCTATCCACCAATGACTTCTCGTGTCCTCTCCTTGCTCTTCTTAGCTCTCCCTTTAGATCAAAGAAAGAACAAAGAACAAAGAACAAAGAAAATTACAGCACAGGAACAGGCCCTTCGGCCCTCCAAGCCTACGCCGCTCCAAATCCTCTATCTAAACCTGTCGCCTATTTTCTAAGGGTCTGTATCTCTTTACTTCCTGCCCATTCATGTATCTGTCTAGATACATCTTAAAAGACGCTATCGTGCCCGCGTCTACCACCTCCGCTGGCAACGCGTTCCAGGCACCCACCACCCTCTGCGTAAAGAACTTTCCACGCATATGCCCCCTAAACTTTTCCCCTTTCACTTTGAACTCATGTCCCCTTGTAATTGAAACCCCCACTCTGGGAAAAAGCTTCTTGCTATCCACCCTGTCTATACCTCTCATGATTTTGTACACCTCAATCAGGTCCCCCCTCAACCACCGTCTTTCTAATGAAAATAATCCTAATCCACTCAACCTCTCTTCATAGCTAGCGCCCTCCATACCAGGCAACATCCTGGTGAACCTCCTCTGCACCCTCTCCAAAGCATCCACATCCTTTTGGTAATGTGGCGACCAGAACTGCACGCAGTATTCCAAATGTGGCCGAACCAAAGTCCTATACAACTGTAACATTACCTGCCAACCCTTGTACTCAATAACCCGTCCGATGAAGGAAAGCATGCCGTATGCCTTCTTGACCACTCTATTGACCTGCGTTGCCACCTTCAGGGAACAATGGACCTGAACACCCAATTCTCTCTGTACATCAATTTTCCCCAGGACTTTTCCATTTACTGTATAGTTCACTCTTGAATTGGATCTTCCAAAATGCATCACCTCGCATTTGCCCTGATTGAACTCCATCTGCCATTTCTCTGCCCAACTCTCCAGTCTATCTATATTCTGCTGTATCCTTCCTGGCTAGCTTGTAACTCTCAAGCGCCCTAACTGAGCCTTCACGTCTCATCCTAACATAAGCCTTCTTCTTCCTCTTGACAAGCGCTTCAACTTCTTTAGTAAACCACGGCTCCCTCGCTCGACAACTTCCTCCCTGCCTGACAGGTACATACTTATCAAGGACACGCGGTAGCTGCTCCTTGAATAAGCTCCACATTTCGATTGTTCCCATCCCCTGCAGTTTCCTTCCCCATCCTACGCATCCTAAATCTTGCCTAATCGCATCATAATTTCCTTTCCCCCAGCTATAATTCTTGCCCTGCGGTATATACCTGTCCCTGCCCATCGCAAAAGTAAACCTAACCGAATTGTGATCACTATCACCAAAGTGCTCACCTACATCTAAATCTAACACCTGGCTGGGTTCATTACCCAGTACCAAATCCAATGTGGCATCGCCCCTGGTTGGCCTGTCTACATACTGTGTCAGAAAACCCTCCTGCACACACTGGACAAAAACTGACCCATCTAAAGTACTCGAACTATAGTATTTCCAGTCAATATTTGGAAAGTTAAAGTCCCCCATAACAACTACCCTGTTACTCTCGCCCCTGTCGAGAATCATCTTCGCTATCCTTTCCTCTACATCTCTGGAACTATTCGGAGGTCTATAGAAGACTCCCAACAGGGTGACCTCTCCTCTCCTGTTTCTAACCTCGGCCCATACTACCTCAGTAGACGAGTCCTCAAACGTCCTTTCTGTCGCTGTAATACTCTCCTTGATTAACAATGCCACACCCCCCACCTCTTTTACCATCTTCTCTGTTCTTACTGAAACATCTAAATCCCGGAACCTGCAACATCCATTCCTGCCCCTGCTCTACCCATGTCGCCGAAACGGCCACTACATCGAGATCCCAGGTACCAACCCATGCTGCAAGCTCACCCACCTTATTCCGGATGCTCCTGGCGTTGAAGTAGACACACTTTAAACCAAGTTCTTGCTTGCCAGTGCCCTCTTGCGTCCTTGTAACCTTATCCCTGACCTCACTACTCTCAACATCCTGTACACTGGCACTACAATTTAGGTTCCCATTCCCCTGCTGAATTAGTTTAAACCCCCCCGAAGAGCACTAGCAAATCTCCCCCCCAGGATATTGGTACCCCTCTGGTTCAGGTGAAGACCATCCTGTTTGTAGAGGTCCCACCTACCCCAGAAAGAGCCCCAATTATCCAGGAAACCAAAACCCTCCCTCCTACACCATCCCTGCAGCCATGTGTTCAACTCCTCTCTCTCCCTATTCCTCGCTTCGCTATCACGTGGCATGGGTAACAACCCAGAGATAACAACTCTGTTTGTTCTCGCTCTAAGCTTCCACCCTAGCTCCCTGAATTTCTGCCTTAAATCCCCATCTCTCTTCCCACCTATGTCGTTGGTGCCTATGTGGACCACGACTTGGGGCTGTTCCCCCTCCCCCTTAAGGATCCCAAAAACACGATCCAAGACATCACGAACCCTGGCACCTGGGAGGCAACACACCAACCGTGAGTCTCTCTCGTTCCCACAGAACCTCCTATCTGTTCCCCGAACTATGGAGTCCCCAATGACTAATGCTCTGCTCCTCTTCCCCCTTCCCTTCTGAGCAACAGGGACAGACTCTGTCCCAGATACCTGTACCCCATTGCTTACCCCTGGTAAGTCGTCCCCTGCAACAGTATCCAAAACGGTATACCTGTTGTTGAGGGGTACCGCAGGGATCAGTGCTTGGGCCACAGCTGTTCACAATATATATCAATGATTTGGATGTGGGGACCAAATATAGTATTTCCAAGGTCGCGGATGACACAAAACTAGGTGGGAATGTGTGTTGTGAAGAAGATGCAAAGCGGCTTCAAGGGGATTTTTAAAGACTTAGTGAGTGGGCAAGAACGTGGCAGACGGAATATAATGTGGAAAATGTGAGGTTATCCACTTTGGTAGGAGGAATAGATGTGCAGAGTATTTCTTAAATGGTAAGAGATTAGAAAGTGTAGACGTACAAAGGGACCTGGGTGTCCTTGTCAATAAATCACTGAAAGTTAACATGCAGGTGCAGCAAGCAATTAAGAAGGCTAATGGTATGTTAGCCTTTATCACAAGAGGATTTGACTACAAGAGTAGTGAAGTCTTGCTTCAATTGTATAGAACCTTGGTTAGACTGCACCAGGAGTACTGTGTGCAGTTTTGGTCCCCTTACCTTAGGAAGGATATTATTGCCATTGAGGGAGTGCAGCGAAGATTCACCAGACTTGTTCCCGGGATGGCGGGACTGTCCTTTGAACATAGATTGGGGAAACTGGGCCTGTATTCTCGAGAGTTTCGAAGAATGAGAGGTCAATGATCTCATTGAAACCTACAAAATACTTAAAGGGATAGACAGGGTAGATGCAGCTAAGATGTTTCCCCTGGTTGGGGAGTCTAGAACCAGGGGACACAATTTCAAAATAATGGGGAGGCCACTTAGGACAGAGATGAGGAGAAATTTCTTTACTCAGAGGATTGTGACTCTTTGGAATTCTCTACCCCAGAGGGTTGTGGAAGCTCAGTCATTGAGTATGTTTGAAGCAGAGATTGACAGATTTCTAAATACCAATGACATAAGGGGATATGAGGATAATGTGGGAAAAAGGCATTGAAGTGGATGATCAGCCATGATTGTCTTGAATGGTGGAGCAGGCTCGATGGGCTGAATGGCCTACTCCTGCTCTTATGTTCCTACGTTATTGCTGAGCAAGTGCCGCTTGATTGTACTGTTGACGACCCCTTCTATCACTTTGCTGACAATTGAAAGTTGACTGATAGGGTGTTAATTGGCCTCATTGGATTTGTCCCGTTTTTTGTGTACAGGATCTACTTGGACAATTTTCCACATTGCCAGATCGATGCCAGTGTTGTAGCTGTAATGGAATATCTTGACCAGAGGCACGGCTAGTTCTGGAGCACAAATCTTTACTACCGTTGGCGGAATGTTGACATGGCCCATAGCCTTTGCAGCATTCAGTGCCTTCAGCCGTTTCTTGATATCATGTGGAATGAATCAGATTGGCTGAAGACAGGCATCTGTAATGCTGGGGACCTCAGGAGGGGGCTGAGATGGATAATCCACTCGGCACTTCTGGCTGAAGCTGGATGCAAATGCTTTAGGCTTGTCTCTCGCACTGATGTGATGGGGTCCCCCAACGGTGAGGATGGGGATATTTGTGGAGTCTCCTCCTGCTGTTAGCTGTTTAATTATCCACCACCATTCATGACTGGATGTGGCAGGTCTGCAGAGCTTAGATCTGATCTGTTGGCTGTGGGATCACATCGCTCTATCACATGCTGCTTCTGCTGTTTGGCATGCCAGTAGTCCTGTGTTGTAGCTTCACCAGGCTGACACCTCATTTTTAGGTATGTCTGGTGCTGCTCCTGGCATGCCCTCCTGCACTCTTCATTGAACCAGGATTGGTCTCCTGGCTTGAGGGCCATGGAGGATATGCCAGGCCATGAGGTTACAGATTGTGGTTGAATACAATTTTGCTGCTGCTGATGGCCCACAGTGCCTCATGGATGCCCAGTTTTGAGTTGCTAGATCTGTTCGAAATCTTACTCTCTATCATGAATATACTTATACTAATTTAAGGTACCCTTCTTTATCTGCTAGGTAAAATTACTTTACAGAAGTATACGAGAGAAGTCATAAAAAAAAATGAATCTTCTTCTTACTGACAGAGAACCTTCATCCAATGAAGACAAAGATTGTCTTCTGAGAGATGTGTGAAGCATCCTCTTATATACTTTAAAATTAAAGAAAAAACCATGCCATTCAATAGGCCAATCTGGGTGGCACATGTATCTGAAGGGTTTACCTCTTTTGATGTCAATCATTTCTAACAGTCACGTAAATGTCCTGGAAGATGTTAAAGTTAATGAGGCATGTATATGTAGGCATACCAAGGTCCATTTTAATTCTCAGAACTTCTCAAACTTCCTTTAGCAAAAAGCCCTACACAGGACTAGATAGGGAATAGCATATTTATGTCCCACTAACAAGCCATTCATGAGCTCAGTCCTTACTGCCAGCTGTCTCATCACTGGTATGGAAAGTTTGTTTAAATAAACGTCTTCATGGTTTTAATTAATTTTGACTTCACAGCCATTTTCCAGGATTTATTTATCTGCTGACTCCATATTGTGGAGACCTTTACGCCAAAACTCCATTTTGATGGGACATTCCAGGGAATTTGCAGTGCATTTCCTACAACACAGAGGTGTATTATTAGCACCATTTGATTTGATTACATTTACTATGTTATGATTAGTTCCATCGTAATGTTTGATATTGGTAATGAAAATAATAATGGCTGATATTTAACAAGAATCTTAGTTACTTAAGAGCAGTATTATATGTTATTGTAAGTATTACAATATCTTAACATTAGTTGGATTTCATTTTAACAATAGGATAACAGAGTAACATTCAATCTTGAAGATTACAGCATTGACATGGTAAAGTTCACACTATATCACAAGGTCCCACTAGTAGCCTTTCAGTATTTGATATGTTCTTTGGGTAACTTTAGCATAACATTATACAACCTTTTAGGCAGCAGGCTGGCTGTGATAGCGGATAATTCCTTCCTCCTCTTTGACCTTCTGGTTTTACCTCGAGGGTATATCCTCAGCAAGTTGTCAATGTTTGTTTCCTTTCTTTGGCCATCGTGGCTTTTCGTGATGTTGAAGGTAACCTTGAATTTCCATTAAACAAAAAGCAACAGAACTGCAAATGTTGGATTTCTTAAATAAAATGTGACAAATGGTGAAAAAACCTGACACATTAATGTTTCTGTCTCTCTCCACAGATGCCTGGATTGTTACCAGCATTTTTTATTTTTGTTACTTGCATTTACTATTGTGTGCAAGACTATACCCATGCTCTGTATTTTAATTTTGCGATCCAATAGAATAATTTTCAACTGTAAGAAAATCATCATAATCTGCCCATATAAACAAGCAATCGTCCAAAGGTAGTGACTCTGCAATAGACGGCTTTGAAGAAACAAGTTTATAAAAACATTTTCTAGGAGTCCCTGCTCTGATACATATAGCTGTAAACTAGAAATTGTAATTTGTCCTTGTTTAATTATGCTAGTACAATTGATACAAAAGTGACAATTGAGTCTGTGTTGTTGTTGGATTTCTTCTTCTTCTTTGGCCTCCTTGTCTTGGGAGACAATGGGTAATCGCCTGGAGGTGGTCAGTGGTTTGTGGAGCAGCGCCTGGAGTGGCTATAAAGGCCAATTCTAGAGTGACAGGCTCTTCCACAGGTGCTGCAGAAAAGTTTGTTTGTCGGGGCTGTTACACAGTTGGCTCTTCCCTTGCACCTCTGTCTTTTTTCCTGCCAACTGCTAAGTCTCTTCGACACGCCATACTTTAGCCCCGCCTTTATGGCTGCCCGCCAGCTCTGGGGATCGCTGGCAACTGACTCCCACGACTTGTGATCAATGTTACAGGACTTCATGTCGCGTTTGCAGACGTCTTTAAAGCGGAGACGTGGACGGCCGGTAGGTCTGATACCAGTGGCGGGCTCGCTGTACAATGTGCCCTTGGGGATCCTGCCATCTTCCATGCGGCTCACATGGCCAAGCCATCTCAAGCGCCGCTGACTCAGTAGGTTGTATAAGCTGGGGATGTTGGCCGCCTCGAGGACTTCTGTGTTGGAGATGCGGTCCTGCCACCTGATGCCAAGGATTCTCCGGAGGCAGAGAAGATGGAATGAAGTGAGACGTCGCTCTTGGCTGACATACGTTGTCCAGGCCTCGCTGCCGTAGAGCAAGGTACTGAGGACACAGGCTTGATACACTCGGACTTTTGTGTTCCGTGTCAGTGCGCCATTTTCCCACACTCTCTTGGCCAGTCTGGACATAACAGTGGAAGTCTTTCCCATGCGCTTGTTGATTTCTGCATCGAGAGACAGGTTACTGGTGATAGTTGAGCCTCGGTAGGTGAACTCTTGAACCACTTCCAGAGCGTGGTCGCCGATATTGATGGATGGAGCATTTCTGATGTCCTGTCCCATGATGTTCATTTTCTTGAGGCTGATGGTTAGGCCAAATTCGTTGTAGGCAGCCACAAACCTGTCGAGACTCTGCAGACACTCTTCAGTGTGAGATGTTAATGCAGCATCGTCAGCAAAGAGGAGTTCCCTGATGAAGACTTTCCGTACTTTGGTCTTCGCTCTTAGGCGGGCAAGGTTGAACAACCTGCCACCTGATCTTGTGTGGAGGAAAATTCCTTCTTCTGTAGACTTGAACGCATGTGAAAGCAGCAGGGAGAAGAAAATCCCAAACAGTGTAGGTGCAAGAACACAGCCCTGTTTCACGCCACTTAGGATAGGAAAGGGGTCGGATGAGGCGCCTCTATGCTGAATTGTGCCTTTCATATTGTCATGGAATGAGGTGATGATACTTAGTAGCTTTGGTGGACATCCGATCTTTTCTAGTAGTCTGAAGAGACCACGTCTGCTGACGAGGTCAAAGGCTTTGGTGAGATCGATGAAAGCAACATAGAGGGGCATCTGTTGCTCGCAGCATTTCTCCTGTAGCTGACGAAGGGAGAACAGCATGTCAATGGTGGATTTCTCTGCTCGAAAGCCACACTGTGCCTCAGGGTAGACACGCTCGGCCAGCTTCTGGAGCCTGTTCAAAGCGACTCGAGCGAAGATTTTCCCCACTATGCTGAGCAGGGAGATTCCATGGTAGTTGTTGCAGTCACTGCGGTCACCTTTGTTTTTATAGAGGGTGATAATATTGGCATCGCGCATGTCCTGTGGTACTGCTCCCTCGTTCCAGCACAGGCAAAGCAGTTCGTAGAGTGCTGAGAGTATGGCAGGCTTAGCACTCTTGATTATTTCAGGGGTAATGCCGTCCTTCCCAGGGGCTTTTCTGCTGTCTAGAGAATCAATGGCATCACTGAGTTCCGATTTTGATGGCTGTACGTCCAGCTCATCCATGACTGGCAGAGACTGGGCTGCATTGAGGGCAGTCTCAGTGACAACATTCTCCCTGGAGGACCGTTCCAGGTAGTGATGGATAAACTTCAGGATTAATAGGAGCCAGGTCGGATTGGGCTCGGTTAGGGATGCCAACAGGTGCTAGCTCAGGGCAATATTGGTTTGGGGCTTACTGCATGAGTAAAATTTATTTGTTGGATGTGGCCAATTCCCTCCTAAACCTGCTAGTGATTAATTCTAAAGAATAAGTACTAGCTGCACTAATAATTCCAAGAATGGGAATTCAGACTTGAATGGTTATTTTTATTCCCCGGTTGAAAGTTGCACAATTTTATAATAATTGGCCTTCAACAAGGTTTTGCAGTCCCTAAGAAACCCTTAAACTTTAGTTTTTATTCATCCTCCAGTAATTTTCTTATACTCACTTTAGATAGTAAGCAAGATTCTGAGTGATGATAATGAAGTCCATTGCTGTATTCTACTGATGTTATTCAACTAGGTTTTCACATCTACCTTATAAAATAAAATAATATCCAGAAGAAATAGTTTCAACTAAAATATTCTGATCTTCTACTGAAGAATGGCCTGGATTTTCCTGTCTTTAACTACCTATGTCAGCCAAGAGCGACGTCTCAATTCATTCCATCTTCGCTGCCTCCGGAGAATACTTGGCATCAGGTGGCAGGACCGTATCTCCAACACAGAAGTCCTCGAGGCGGCCAACATCCCCAGCTTGTACACACTACTGAGTCAGCGGCACTTGAGATGGCTTGGCCATGTGAGCCGCACGGAAGATGGCAGGATCCCCAAAGACACATTGTACAGCGAGCTCGCCACTGGTATCAGACCCATCGGCCGTCCATTTCTCCGCTTTAAAGACGTCTGCAAACGCGACATGAAATCCTGTGACATTGATCACAAGTCGTGGGAGTCAGTTGCCAGCGTTCGCCAGAGCTGGCGGACAGCCATAAAGGCGGGGCTAAAGTGTGGCGAGTCGAAGAGACTTAGCAGTTGGCAGGAAAAAAGACAGAGGCGCAAGGGAAGAGCCAACTGTGTAACAGCCCCGACAAACAAACTTTTCTGCAGCACCTGTGGAAGAGCCTGTCACTCTAGAATTGGCCTTTATAGCCACTCCAGGCGCTGCTCCACACACCACTGACCACCTCCAGGCGCTTACCCATTGTCTCTCGAGAGAAGGAGGCCAAAGAAGACTTGTGTGGTAGTGTTTGGGATGGTGGAGATGGCACTGGATAACCAAACCACTTTCTTTGATAAAGTCTGAATGATGCTGTTTTGTGGCTTTCTTTCTTGAGTTTCTGGCAGCTGATATCTCTTCTGCTGAGATGTCAGAGAATCTGTTGGCTTCGTCACAGCAGCAACCTATAATGTAACCCCCCTCCTCCTGCCATTTCTGCCCTCTGCTGGCTATCTCTCGGTCCTGCTTCTGGCCCTTTCAGCAGCTTCAGTCTTTTAAATTGCAGCTGCAGCAAATTCCCTCTCTCCGACTGGTGGTAAGCCAATCATGAGTCGGAACAGCATTGAAAACCTGCTCAGCGTACTCATTGAGTTGCTCTGCCCAGGTAAATATACAGGTTTGTTGTTCTGATCTAAAAGTCCCACAACTGGCACATTTCTGGCAGGCAGGGGCAAGTTCAGCCTGGTACCTCATTGTGGTATAGTTCCACAGACTCTTCCAACCCTCCTGCATAACTGCTCTTCATGTATGAGCTTGGACAGTGAACACTGATGCGATAATTGACGATAGTGTGCATCATAGCCGTGTTCAATTCTGTCTCCTTTCATTGTTGATGTTAAGGTAAATATAATTGCATGTATAGATATGTATTTTTGTAGTGAACAATGTTTTTAACAAGAGAAGGACTGGTGCTCTGTGTACCATCTAATTTTCCTGGATTAGGGCCTAAATTACAAAACTTTGGAATGCAAAAGCATAGGCTAAGTCAATAGTTGTTTCCAAGAAAAACGCCAGTAGCTTCCTTTAGCATTTCATTTTTTTTACAAGGTGATAATAGCATAATTGGGCCAAAAATGGATGTTTCTCAATACATAGAGCCACATAATGGCATTGAAACATACTGAGCTGGATTTTACATAAGTGGCAGATGTCCTGCCACTGGGGCTAAAGCGAGGTGGGGGAAAAGAGGGAGGAATGGGGGAGGAGGCCCCAGTTCGGTGGGCAGTGGGAGTCAGGGCCACATTTTGCCAGCAGCAGCCAATTAAGTGGCTTCTGCTGGGGTTGCTGTTCCTATTAAGGACAGCGGCCCACTCCTGAGAGCTGTCAGCCTAATCAGAGGGCCGGCTGCTCAGCAGCACTACTGATAGTGGTGGCCATTGCTGGGGCTGCACCTGGAGGATGAGAACGATTGATGCCAATGGTCCTCAAACTCAGGTAAGTGGGTTCTGGGTGCGCCAGGGCCAGTCAGACACCCTCGATGGGGGAGAGGGTGAGGGTCATGGAGGCCACGGGGCTCCGGACAAGCGGGTCATCTGTTACCTTTCTTGCCACTGAAAAAATGGCATGGTGGCAGGAAGACAATGGGCATGCCACCTGATGATTTCATGCCATTTTGCCAGCCTTCCAGCCTCCTAACCCATCCCTAAAGGGCTGGTAAAAGTCAGCCCACTGTTACAGTGGCAGCAGACTTTGGAAAATGGTCCTTTTCATCACCATATTACATAGGAACAGGCATAGGAGTGGGCCTTTCAACTCTTCCACCATTCAGTTAGATCATGGCTGATCTTTATCTTGACAGTATCTACCCACCTTGATTACTGTAGCTGAATATAAATCTATCAATCTCAGTTTTGAAATTTTCAATTACCATAAACAGCTTTTTGGGAAGCAGAGTTCCAGATTTTCACTACCCTTTGTGTGAAGTGCTTCCTGACATCACCCCTGAACTGCCTAGCTCTAATTTTAAAGTTCTGTTCTCATCCCTTGCACTGAACTCCCCTACCAAATCCATGAATCATTTTAAACACCTGAATTTTTTTTTTATTTCCAAAATATACTTTATTCATAAAAATCTGGAAAAAAATACATGACAAAACAGTTCTAAACAGCACCAAGTCAAAAATTACAAACAGTGCAAAGGAGGTCATTTTCCTTCAATGCAGGAGTGAGTTGCCTCACAACCCTTCCATTTCATTTTTCATACCAGATACATTTTACAGCAAACAAAAATTTTCCCGATACAGTTCGAGGGGTTTTCCATGGATCCAGCCCCTCAGTTCAGCTTGGTGGGGGGACCTTACACAGTGGTCTTTGCCCATTGAGCCTTTGCTGCGGCTGCCCCAAGCTTTAGTGCGTCCCTCAGCACGTAGTCCTGGACCTTGGAATGTGCCAGTCTGCAACATCGGTCGTGGACAACTCTTTGCGCTGGAAGACCAGCAAGTTTCAGGCAGACCAAAGGGCGTCTTTCACCGAATTGATAGTCCTCCAGCAGCAGTTGATGTTTATCTCGGCGCGTCCCTGGGAACAGCTCGTAGAGCACAGACTCCTGTGTTACAGAGCTGCTTGGGATGAACCTCAACAAAAACCACTGCATCTCTTTCCACACCTGCTTTGCAAAGACACATTCCAGAAGGAGGTGGGCAACCGTCTCTTCCCCACCACAGCCACCGCGAGGGCATTGTGCGGAGGGGGTGAGACTTCAGCGTGCAGGAAGGATCTGACAGGGTGGGCTCTTCTCACCACCAGCCAAGCTACATCTTGGTGTTTGTTTGAAAGCTCTGGTGATGAGGCATTCCACCCACCAAATGACTTTGTCGGTCTGCTCGGGGAACCATCCGACAGGATCCACCGTCTCCTTTTCCCGTAGGGCCTTGAGGACATTCCATGCAGACCACTGCCTGATGGACCGGTGGTCAAAGGTGTTTTCCGCAGAAACTGCTCCACGAAGGATAGGTGGTACGGCACGGTCCAACTGCATGGAGCGTTCCGCGGCAATGTGACCAGGCCCATCGTTCCCAACACCGGGGACAGATAAAACCTCAGCACGTAGTGACATTTGGAGTTTGCATACTGGAGGTCTACACATAGCTTGATGCAGCCGCACACGAAGGTAGTCATCAGGATGAGGGCGACGTTGGGTACATTTTTCCCGCACTTATCCAGAGGTTTGAACATCATGTCCCTCTGGACCCGGTCCATTTTGGATCCCCAGATGAAGCGGAAAATGGCTTGGGTGACCGCCACAGCGCAGGAGTTGGGTATGGGCCAGACCTGTGCCACGTACAGCAAAAACGTGAGCGCCTCGCACCTGATGAACAGGTTCTTACCCATAATGGAGAGAGATCGCTGCCCCCACATGCCCAACTTTTGTCGTACCTTGGCTACTCGCTCCTGCCATGTTTTGGTGCATGCCCCGGCCCTTCCGAACCATATCCCCAGCACCTTCAGGTAGTCTGACCTGACGGTGAAGGGGACAAAGGATTGGTCAGCCCAATTCCCAAAGAACATGGCCTCACTCTTGCCGTGATTAACTTTGGCTCCTGAGGCCAGTTCGAACTGGTCGCAGATGCTCATCAGTCTGCACATAGACAGTGGATCTGAGCAGAAGACGGCGACGTCATCCATGCACAGGGAGGTTTTAACCTGAGTGCCTCCACTGCCTGGGATTGTCACCCCTCTTATGCTCACATCCTTCCTAATAGACTCAGCAAAGGGTTCAATACAGCAAACAAACAAGACAGGGGAGAGAGGACAGCCCTGTCTGACACCAGATTGGATCGGGAAACTTTCCGATTCCCACCCATTGACTGAGACTGCGCTACTGATGTTTGTGTAGAGCAGTTTGATCCAATTGCAGATTCCCTCCCCAAACCCCATTTTGGAAATCACGCCCATCATGTAGGTGTGCGATATCCTGTCGAAAGCCTTCTCCTGGTCCAGGCTGATGAGGCAGGTGTCCACCCTCCTGTCCCGCACATAGGCGATCGTATCCCTGAGTAGCGCGAGACTATCAGAGATCTTCCTGCCGGGTACAGTACAGCTCAGATCAGGGTGGATCACCAACTCCAGAGCAGACCTGACTCGACTGGCTATGACTTTGGACAGAATCTTGTAGTCAACATTAAGCAGTGAGATGGGCCGCCAATTTCTGATTTCTGCCCTCTCCCCCTTCCGCTTGTAGATGAGGGTGATGATGCCTTTCCTCATGGATTCTGACATGCTGCCGGCCAGGAGCATACTCTCGTATACTTCCAGCAGGTCCGGGCCGACCCAGTCCTACAGGGCCGAATACAACTCAACTGGTAAGCCATCGCTTCCGGGAGCTTTACTCGTCTCGAAGGACTCGACGGCCTTTGTCAGCTCGTCCAGAGTTAGCGGCTTGTCCAGTCTCTCCCTCCTACTGTCATCTAAGACCTCTGTGATAGATGACAGGAAGGACTGGGAGGCTCTGCTGTCTGTGGGCTTCGCGTCATACAGCCCAGCATAAAAGGATTTGCTGATCCTTAGTATGTCGGACTGCGAAGACGTTACCGAGCCATCCTCTTCCTTCAGGCTGCTGATAACAGAGCTCTCTGTGTGTATCTTTTAGAAGAAGTAACGCGAGCATGTCTCATCCTGCTCAATAGAGCGGACTCTGGACCGGAAGATGATCTTGGAGGCCTCCTTGGCAAAGAGCGAGGCCTGCTGGCTCTTCACCTCTTGGAGGTCTTCTTTGACCCCGACCCCCGTCGACTGCAGCCGGAGGAGATTTTGCATTCTTTTCTGGAGTCGGGACATTTCCCTCTGTCTCTCTCTCGCCCTCTGAACACCTTTGTGGATGAAGAACCTCTTGATGTTCTCCTTGATCACTTCCCACCAGTGAACTGGAGACTCAAAGAGGGGTTTCACGGTCCTCCAACCTTTGTAATCCCTTTTGAGTTCCTCAACGTTTTCTGGGGTCAGCAGTGTAGCATTGAGCTTCCAAGTCCCCCTGCCAACCTGCTGGTCGTCCTGTAAGTGACAGTCGGCCAGTAAGAGGCAGTGGTCGGAGAAGAACACCGGCTTGATATCGATGGATCCGACCGTGACAACACGGGGCACAAACAGGAAGTCAATCCTGGAACGGGCAGACCCGTCCGATCTTGACCATGTGTATCTGCGCTGCGCTCCGTCTGCAGGTTTGCTGACGACGTTGTGCACTTTGGCATCTTTTACTGTTTCTATTCGGAATCTGGACGTAGCGTCCAGTTTGTTGTCGTCTCTGCCGGATCGTCCAGCTGCGTCGATGATGCAGTTGAAGTCACCGCCTAGGATGACCCGCCTGGACGTCGCGAGTAGCAGTGGGAGCTGCTGGAAGACGGTCAGCTGCCTGCTGCATTGAACCGAGGCGTACACGTTGATCAACCGGAGCGGAGCGTTGTTGTACATTACATATGCTACGAGGAGGTGACCGCCCACCACCGCCTTAACTTCGGAGATGGTGAAGTTACCTCCCCGCAGCAGAATACCCAGGCCGGAGGAATGGCAATCATTACCCCCTGACCAGATCGATGGCCCGTGGGACCACCATCGCGACCACTGCCTGTAGGTGCTGAGGTGTGGTATTCCACACTCCTGCAGAAACAGCAGGTCGTCTTTGACCCCGGCAAGGTAATCCATCGCGTAGTGGATTTAATGCTACGCACATTAATTGAAGCAATCCTTATACCCATTTTTTTAAAGTTAGTTGTTGCTTCCCATACAATTTGTCCTTGCGAGTCCCTGTCCTTCAGGATGCTCCTGCATACCCATAGTGTGCGCAAGCTGTTTCACATACGTTGGGCTCAGAAACCCCTCCTGGTTTTTCATGCAGGGGTTGTTCCGCTGGGGTGACATCGGGGGGATCTTGTAGGCGGCAAGGATTTGGCTGTCCTCTGCTGTTCCCCTCTGTTCCTCCTCGAAAACATCATTGTGCCCGGCTTCCCGGAGCTGAGGTGCGCCAGACGTGTCTTCGCTCTTGGTGTAATGCGCTGGCCATGTCGTTAGGTGTGGCGCTTTGGGGTTGGGGCACACCTGGCCCATCACAGCTTCCAGTGCCCGGGGGCTGTGGGGCTTTATCTTCAAGCTCCTTTGAGCTCTGCCGCCTCTTTTGAAGGGGCCGTCGTTCCAGCACTTCCTCGTCCAGTGAAGAGGAGCTGCTGTAGTCTGTCTCAGACGGTAACCTCCTCTTGCCACTGGTTTGGGTGGTGGCCTGTTCTGCTTTTGGAGGTCTTTTCTTTGTGGTTTTCCTTTGTACCACTTGCCACTGACCTGTTTGTCCATCTGCTGCCTCCTCCTCCATTGATTCTGTCTGTGGGGGAGGGGTTTCCGGACGCAGGGTAGGTGCTGGGTCGCTGGTTTCAGCTGCCTCCCCTTTCTTCTCCTTCTCAGGTTGAAGTTCCTCACTGCGGAGAAGGTGGCTGGTCTCCTTTCCAGCACCGGACGCCTTCGCCGAACCTTCTCCCAGCCTTTCCTTGGACCTTGCCGCCTGAGCATAACTGAGGTAGCGTTTGGGGCAGGTTTTGTAGAGATGGCCTGCCGCACCGCACAAGTTGCAACACTTAGTTTGCTTACAGTCCTTGGTCTGATGGCCTTCCTCCTTGCAGTTCTTGCAAGCAACCGTGCTGCAGTTGGCTGCCACGTGACCAGATTTACCACAGGTGCGACAAACCCTGGGCTGCCCAGCGTAAACCAAGAAGCCTCGACTTCCCCCGATAGCGAAGCTGGAGGGAGGGTGGATAATGGCTCCATTGGCATCGACCTTCAAGGTCACCTTGACTTGCCGCTTGCTGGTCCAAATCCCAAATGGGTCCTTGACACCAGTGCTGCTGCCAGCCACCTTGACGTACCTGGCGAGAAAGGTGAGTACATCCACCACAGGGACATGGGGGTTGTAGAGGTGAATTGTCACCACCCGGTCACGTTGTGACGGAAGCGTGAAGAGCAGCTCCACGTGAGAATTGACAGTGGCGCCTGGTCCCCTTTCTCCTTGAACGCCTTCAGGAACTTGATGCATCCTGCCACATTCTTGAATGTCACGTCGAAATATCCACTGCTGGGGAAATCCTGCAGGCAGAAGACGTCCGTAGCTTGAAATCCACAGCAATCGATGAGGATTTTCTTGATGAAGAAGGTGCGATCGACTGGTGCATCTCCTTCCTTGTCCTTCACCACCGCCCGAACGGTATTCCGCACTCCCTGGCCTGAAGCTCGAAGATTGGTTATAGCCATTTTACTCAAAGCCTACCCAGGATCAAAATCCAGTGATCATGGTTTCTTCTCTGCCAAGTAAGTACTGATAAGAACAGATACTACACTTGATCTTAGCCAAAAGGCCGAGAAGCGATTTTAAACACCTGAATTTTTATTTTTTTTTTTTTTTTTATTTCCAAAATATACTTTATTCATAAACATCTGTAAAAATTACATTGCCAAACAGTTTCCAAACAGCACGAAAAAATACAAACATTGCAAAAGAGATCAGTTTCTTTCAATAATGTCATGAGTTTCTTCCCAACCCTTCCGTTTCACAATTGTCATGTCAATTACAGTTTTACATTTACAGCAATTGAGAATATTAACGATACAGTTCGAGGGGCTTCCCATGGTTCCAGCCCCTCAGTCCAGCTTGGTGGGGGAACCTTACACTGTGGTCTTTCCCCATTGAGCCTTTGCTGCGGCTGCCCCAAGCTTTAGTGCGTCCCTCAGCACGTAGTCCTGGACCTTGGAATGTGCCAGTCTGCAACATTCGGTGGTGGACAACTCTTTGCGCTGGAAGACCAGCAAGTTTCGGGCAGACCAAAGGGCGCCTTTCACCGAATTGATAGTCCTCCAGCAGCAGTTGATGTTTGTCTCGGTGTGCGTCCCTGGGAACAGCCCGTAGAGCACAGACTCCTGTGTTACAGAGCTGCTTGGGATGAACCTTGACAAAAACCACTGCATCTCTTTCCACACCTGCTTTGCAAAGGCACATTCCAGGAGGAGGTGGGCGACCGTCTCTTCCCCACCACAGCCAACGCGGGGGCACTGTGCGGAGGGGGCGAGACTTCGGGTGTGCATGAAGGATCTGACGGGGAGGGCCCTTCTCACCACCAGCCAAGCTACGTCTTGGTGCTTGTTTGAAAGTTCTGGTGATGAGGCATTCCGCCAAATGACTTTGACGGTCTGCTCGGGGAACCATCCGACAGGATCCACCGTTTCCTTTTCCCGTAGGGCCTTGAGGACATTCCGTGCAGACCACTGCCTGATGGACCGGTGGTCAAAGGTGTTTTTCCGCAGAAACTGCTCCACGAAGGATAGGTGGTACGGCGCCGCCCAACTGCACGGAGCGTTCCGCGGCAATGTGACCAGGCCCATCCTTCGCAACACCGGGGACAGATAGAACCTCAGCACGTAGTGACACTTGGAGTTTGCGTACTGGGGATCTACACATAGCTTGATGCAGCCGCACACGAAGGTGGTCATCAGGATGAGGGCCACGTTGGGTACATTTTTCCCGCCCATGTCCAGAGATTTGAACATCGTGTCCCTCCGGACCTGGTCCATTTTAGATCCCCAGACGAAGCGGAAAATGGCTCGGGTGACTGCCACGGCGCAGGAGTGGGGTATGGGCCAGACCTGCGCCACGTAGAGCAACAACGTGAGCGCCTCGCACCTGATGACCAGGTTCTTACCCACAATGGAGAGAGATCGCTGCCCCCACATGCCCAACTTTTGTCGTACCTTGGCTACTCGCTCCTCCCATGTTTTGGTGCACGCCCCGGCCCTTCCGAACCATATCCCCAGCACCTTCAGGTAATCTGACCTGACGGTGAAGGGGACAAAGGATCAGTCAGCCCAGTTCCCAAAGAACATGGCTCACCCCATAATCTCCTATGCTCAAGAAAACCCTATTAGGCTCAGTATTATTCTGGTGAACCTGTGTTGTACCTCCTCCAAGGTCAATATATCCTTCCTGAGCTACAGAGCCCTGCATATTCCTTGTACCTATCATGAGTGGCAGATAGGCATTGCATAATTATTCTAGACTTCTCAGTTTTTGTAAAGGATAAGCATTATGGTTCAGTTTGTTCCATACTTTAGAGTAAGCACAGACACTGATTGTGTAATAGGAAGTAGTAAATTTGTGAATTGCTATTAATTAAGCAGGTGTTAACTTCTGTTCACATTCCTAAACAGGTTTACTGGAGTAAAAGTTTCTAGTACAATTAAGGCTGGAACTCACTGTTAAGAGCTTTTTTCTTAACTCATTCAGCAGCAATTATCAAGGAACATGCAAATATACAGCATTGTTACAATGCATTAATTTCTCATATTTAAAGCTGGCATTAAAGCACTGGAGGGAGCCAGCAGCTCAAAGATACTGGATAAAGCTAAAGTCCTTCAATGATATCTGCAGCATGATTGTTGCACTAAGTCTGTCACTGATACTTTCATGTGTATGGAAGAACCTGCCTAGGTACGCAGTCCAAATGCGTCTAATGATACGTCTGTGGAATCCAAATCTCCACCTGGCAGGGGAAGAAACCATGATCCTGTTCCAGGTAGGTTTTGAATAAAATGGCTAGAACCAATTTGAGAGTTTCAGGCCAGTGAGTGCGAACACCGTTCGGGTGGTGGTGAAGGATAAGGAAGGAGGTGAACCTGTTGACTGTACCTTCTTCATTAAGAAAATCCTTATTGATTGCTGTGGATTCCAAGCCTGCAGGACTTCCCCAGCAGTGGATATTTCGATGTGATATTCAAGAATGTGGCGGGATGCATCAAGGAGAAGGGAAACCAGGCGCTGCTATCGATCCTCACAGTGGAGCCACTCTTCACGCTGCCGCCGCAACGTGATCGGGTAGTGACTATTCAAATCTATAACCCCCATGTTCCTGTCCTGGATGTACTCATCTTCCTTACCAGGTACGTCGAGGTGGTTGGCAGCAGCACTGATGTCAAGGACCCATTTGGGATTTGGACCAGCAAGCGGCAGGCCAAGATGACCTTGAAGGTCGATGTCAATGGAGCCATCATCCACCCTGTTAGCGGGAATGAATCTAGAAGAATCACTTGACACTCAGGTCTGCTCCAATGTCAAACGGTTTATTTAGTTATGCCAGCGGGGAGCAGGTCACTGGGCTGTCCAGATGCCTCTCCACTGAACAAAGGAAAATCATCCAGACTTATACATTTTCAAACAGTTACTCAGCCCATCCCGGCCGGACATGGTCCAATCACAATGATTATTGATTATATACATTGATTATTAGAGCCAATAGAAGCGGTTACTAGGCATAGAGGCCCATACACAGATAGGGGATTACTCATGATGTTTTCCATACCCCCTTATCTTCACCTCGTTACCGGCCCATACATAGATAGGGGATTACTCATGATGTTTTCCATACCCCCTTATCTTCACCTCGTTACCGGCCCATACATAGATAGGGGATTACTCATGATGTTTTCACCTCGTTACAGGCTAGCACCTTTGTCAGCATTCCACAAGAGTGTCTGCTTTTCATTTTAATTAGCCTTTTGTTTGAGATTGGATTACTCAGCTCCTGTGGAATGTGGTCAAGTTCACTGAGCCCCATGGTGCTTTGCAACCTCCTCACTGTTCACTAATATTATATTTTACTGGTTACTCAAATAATATTTAAACAGTATGATATTTACGGCAGGTGCCTCTGCGCTTGGGAATACCCTACTACACACCCTCCCTCCAGCTTCGCTATTGGGGGAAGTCGAGGCTTCTTGGTCTATGCAGGGCAGCCCAGAGTTTGTCGCACCTGTGGCAAATCTGGTCACGTGGCAGCTAACTGCAGCACAGCCATCCGCAAGAACTGCAAGAAGGAAGGCCATCAGACCAAGGACTGTAAGCAGAGTAAGTGCTGCAAACTGTGCAGTGAGGCAGGCCACCTCTACAAAACCTGCCCCAAACGCTGCCTCAGTTATGCTCAGGCTGCAAGGTCCAAGGAAAGGCTGGGAGAAGGAACGGTGAATGAGTCTGATGCTGGGAAGGAGACAAACAACCCTCTCTGCAGCGAGGAAAGTCTACCTGAGGAAGAGAAGAACGGGAGGCAGCTGCAACCAGTGACTCAACACCTACTCCATTCCTGGAAACCCCTCCTCTACATACAGAATCAATGGAGGAGGAGGCAGCAGATGGACAAACAGGACAGTGGCAAGTGGTACAAAGGGAAAACCTCCAAAAACAGAACAGGCCACAACCCAAACCAGTGGCAAGAGGAGGCTACCGTCTAAGACAAACTACAGCAGCTCCTCCTCAGTGGATGAGGAAGTGCCGGAACGACGGCACCTGCAGAAGAAGTGTCAGAACTCAAAGGAGCTGGAAGATAAAGCCCTCAGCTCCAGGGCACTGGAAGCTGTGATGGGCCCAGCGCGCTCCAAACCCAAAGCTCCGAACCCAGCGACATGCCCAGCACACCCCAGCTCCGGGACACTGAGAGCAGTGATGTTTTCAGGAGAAACAGAGGGGAAAGATACCAACAGCAGAGGACAGCCAAAGCCTTGCTGCCTACAAGACACCCCCTGATGTCACCCCAGTGGAACAAACCCTCCCATGAGAAACTAGGAGGGGTTTCTGAGCCCAACAAAAGTGAAACAGCTTGCATACACTATGGGTATCCAGGAACATACCCAAGACTGGGACTAGCAAGGACAACTGGTATGGGAAGCAACAACAAACTTTAAAATGGATATAAAGATTTCTTCCATTAACATGCGTAGCATTAAATCCACTATACGATGTGTTTCAACCTTGGACTACCTCGCCAAGGTCAAAGCCAACCTGTTGTTTTTGCAGAAGTGTGGAATACCACATCTCAGCACCTACAGGCAATGGTTGTGATGGTGGTCCCACGGGCCATCGATCTGGTCAGGGGGTAATGATTGCCGTTCCTCTGGCCTGGGTATTCTGCTGCGGGGTGGTAACTTCACCATCTCCGAAGTTAAGGAGGTGGTGGGCGGCTGCATCCTCATAGCAGATGCAATGTACAACAATGCTCCGCTCCGTTTGATCAATGTGTACACCCCGGTTCACTGCAGCGAGCGACTGACGGTCTTCCAGCAGCTCCCACTGCTGCTGGCAACATCCAGACCAGTCATTCTAGGCGGTGACTTCTACTGCATCATTAACGCAGCTGGACGATCCGGCAGGGATGACAGCAAACTGGACGCTAAGTCCAGATTCCTGATGGAAACAGTAAAAGATGCCAAGCTGCACAACGTCTTCAGCAAACCTGCAGATGGAGCGCAGTGTAGATACACCTGATCAAGACTAGATGGGTCTGCCCGTTCCAGGATTGACTTCCTGTTTGTGTCTCGTGCTTTCACGGTCAGATCCACCGACATCAAGCTGGTGTTCTTCTCTGACCACTGCCTCTTACTGGACAACTGTCACTTACAGGGTTGGCAGGGGGACACAGAAGCTCAAGGCTACACTGCTAACCCCCGAGAACGTTGAAGAACTCAAAAGGGATTACAAAGGTTGGAGAACCATGAAACCCCTCTTTGAGTTGTATTCGGCTCTGTGGGATTGGATCGGCCCAGACCTGCTGGAAGTGTACGAGAGTATACTTCTGGTTGGCAGCATGTCAGAATTCATTAGGAAAGGCATCATCAACCTCATCTGCAAGCGGGAGGGGGAGAGGGCGGAAATCAGAAATTGGTGGCTCATCTCACTTCTTAATGTTAACTACAAGATTCTGTCCAAAGTCATAGCCAGTTAAGTCAAGTCTGCTCTGGAGTTGGTGAGTCAGCCTGATCTGAGCTGTACTGTAACCGGCAGGAAGATCTCTGATAGTCTCGCGCTACTCAGGGATACGATCACCTATGTACGGGACTGGAGGGTGGACACCTGGCTCATCACCTTGGACCAGGAGAAGGCTTTTGACAGGATATCGCACACCTACATGATGGATGTGGTCTCCAAAATGGGGTTTGGGGAGGGAATCTGCAATTGGATCAAACTGCTCTACACAAACGTCAGTAGCACAATCTCAATCAGTGGGTGGGAATCAGACAGTTTCCCGATCCAATCTGGAGTCAGACAGGACTGTCCTCTCTCCCCTGTCTTGTTTGTTTGCTGAATCGAACCTTTTGCTGAGTCCATTAGGAAGGATGAGGGCAGAAGAGGGGTGACAATCCCAGGCAGCGAGGCACTCAGGTAAAAACCTCCCTGTACATGGACGATGTCGCTGTCTTCTGCTCGGATCCGGTGTCCGTGCGCAGACTGATGAGCATCTGCAACCAGTTCGAACTGGCCTCGGGAGCCAAAGTTAACCATGGCAAGAGTGAGACCATGTTCTTTAGGAGCTGGGCTGACCGATCCTCTGTCCGCTTCACCCTCAGGTCAGACTACCTGAAGGTGCTGGGGATATGGTTCGGAAGGGCCGGGGCATGCGCCAAAACCTGGAAGGAGCGAGTAGCCAGGGTACACAACAAACTGAGCATGTGGGAGCAGCGATCTCTCTCCATTGTGGGTAAGAACCTGGTCATCAGCTGCGAGGCGCTCACGTTGTTGCTGTACGTGGCGCAGGTCTGGCCCATACCCCACTCCTGCGCTGTGGCGGTCACCCGAGCCATTTTCCGCTTTATTTGGAGATCCAAAATGGACTGGGTCCAGAGGGACACGATGTTCAAACATCTGGATAAGGGCAGGAAAAATGTACCCAACGTCACCCTCAAACTGATGATCACCTTCATGTGCGGCTGCATCAAGCTGTGCGTAGAGCCCCAGTACGTAAACACCAAGTGTCACTACGTGCTGAGGTTCTATCTGTCCTCGGTGTTACGAAGGATGGGCCTGGTCACATTGTCGCGGAATGCTCCATCCAGTTGGACCGTGCCGTACCACCTATCCTTCGTGGGAATGTTTCTGCGGGAAAACACCTTTGACCACCAATCCATCAGGGCCCTACGGGAAAAGGAGATGGTGGATCCTGTCGGATGGTTCCCCGAGCAGACTGCCAAAGTCATTTGGCAGAATGCCTCATCACTAGAAATTTCAAACTAGTACCAAGACGTAGCTTGGCTGGTGGTGAGAAGGGCCCTCCCCGTCAGATCCTTCCTGCACACCCGCGTCTCACCCCCTCCGCACACTGCGGTGAGGAAGAGACAGTTGCCCACGTCCTTCTGGAATGTGTCTTTGCGAAGCAGGTGTGGAAAAAGATGCAGTGGTTTTTATCGAAGCTCATCCCAAGCAGCTCTCTAACACAGGAGTCTGTGCTGTATGGGCTGTTCCCAGGGACGCACACTGAGATAAACATCAACTGCTGCTGGAGGACCATCAATTCAGTGAAAGAAGCTCCTTGGTCTGCCCGAAACTTGCTGGTCTTCCAGTGCAAAGAGTTGTCCATGACCGAGTGTTGCAGACTGGCACATTCCAAGGTCCAGCACTACGTGCTGAGGGACGCACTCAAGCTTGGGGCAGCCACTGCAAAGGCTCAATGGGGAAAGACCACTGTGTAGGGTCCCCCCACAAAGGTGAACTGAGGGGCTGGATCCATGGAAAACCCCTTGGGGTGTATACAAATATGGGTTTGCTGTAAAATGTACACGACTTGTAAAATGGAATGGAAGGGTTGTGAGGCAACTCACTCCTGTTTTGAACACAAGAACAGAATATAAGAAATAGGAGCAGGAGTAGGCCATTCAGCCCCTCAAGCCTGCCCCACCATTCAATAAGATCATGGCTGATCTGTCCCAGGCCTCAAATCTTCTTTTGGGCCTGCTTCACATAACCCTCCACTCCCCAAGGTTTCAAAGATCTATCTACCTCCTCCTTAAATACATTTAGTGACCTAGCCTCCACAACTCTGTGAGGTAGAGAATTCCAGACATTCACCGCCCTCTGAGAGAAGAAATTCCTTCACATCTCAGTTTTAAATGTGTGCTCCCTTATTCTGTAATTATGTCCCCTAGTTCGAGATTCCCCCACCAGTGGAAACATATTCTCAACATCTACCCTGTCAAGCCCCCTTGAAATCTTGTATGTTTCAATAAGATCACCCCTCATTCTTCTAACCTCCAGTGAATAAAGGCCTAACCCGTTCAGCCGTTCTTCTTAAGACAGCCCCTTCATCCCAGGAATCAGCCTAGTGAACCATTTCTGAACAGCTTCCAATACTAGTATATCCTTCCTTAAACACAGGGACCAAAACTGTACGCAGTACTCCAGGTGTGGCTTACCAACACCCTGTACAATTGTAAGACTTCCCTATTTTTAAACTCTAACCCCTAGCAATAAAGGCCAAAATTCCATTTGCCTTCCTAATTACTTGCTGCACCTGCATACTAACTTTTTGTGTTTCATGTACAAGAACACTCAGATCCCTCTGTACTGCAATATTTTGTAGTCTTTCTCCATCTAAATAATCTGCCTTTTTATTCTTCCTACCAAAGTGGATTACCTCACTTTCCCACATTGAACACCATCTGACAAGTTTTTGCCCACTCACTTAACCTATCTATATCCCTTTGCAGATTCTTTGTGTCCTCATCACAACATGCCTTCTCACCTATTTTTGTATTGTCAGCAAATTTGGATACACTACACTCCGTCCCTTCTTCCAAGTCATTAATATAGATAGTAAATAGTTCAGGCCCTAGGACTGATCCTTGTAGCACCCCACTAGTTATGGCTTTCCAACCTGAAAAAGACCCATTGATCTCTTCCCTCTGCCTTCTGTGTGTTAGTCAATCCTCAATCCATGCCAACACATTACCCCCAATACCCTGAGATCTTATTTTGTGCAATAACCTTTTTTGTGGCATCTTATCGAACGTCTTCTGAAAATTCAAATATACGACATCTACTTTATCCACTCTGCTTGTTATATCCTCAAAGAACTCTAACAAGTTTGTCAAACATGATTTCCCTTTCATAAACAGGCCATTCTAGACTGGGTATTGTGTAATGAGAGAGGAATAATTGACAATATAGTTGTGTGAGACCCCTTGGGGATGAGCAACCATAATATGATAGAATTCTTCATCAAGGTGGAGAGTGAAGTAATTGATTCTGAGACTAGGTTCCTGAATCTTAATAAAGGAAACTACAAAGGTATGAGGCGCGAGTTGGCCATGATGGATTGGGAAACGTTACTTAAAGGGATGACGGTGGATAGGCAATGGCAAACATTCAAAGAGCGCATGGATGAACTGCAACAATTGTTTATGCCTGTCTGGCGCAAAAGTAAAAGGGGAAGGTAGCCAAACCATGGCTTACAAGGGAAATTAGAGATAGCATTAGATCCAAGGAAGAGGCATACAAATTCGCCAGAAAAAACAACAGACCTGAGGATTGGGAGCAGTTTAGAATTCAGCAAAGAAGGACCAAGGGATTGATCAAGCAGGGGAAAATAAAGTACGAGAGTAAGCTTGCGGGGAACATAAAAACTGACTGTAAAAGTTTCTGTAGGTATGTGAAGAGAAAAAGATTGGTGAAGACAAATGTAGGTCCCTTACAGTCAGAAACAAGGGAATTTATTATGGGGAACAAAGAAATGGTTGACCAACTAAATGCATACTTTGGTTCTGTCTTCACAAAGGAGGACACAAATATCATACTAGAAATGTTGGGGAACACAGGGTTAAGTGAGAGGGAGGAACTGAAGGAAATCAGTATTAGTAGAGAAATGTGTTGGGGAAATTGATGGGATTAAAGACCGATAAATCCCCAGAGCCTGATAATCTACATCCCAGAGTACTTAAGGAAGTGGCCCTAGAAATAGTGGATGCATTGGTGGTCATCCTCCAAGATTCTATAGACTCTGAAACAGTTCTTACAGATTGGAGGGTAGCTAATGTAACCCCACTATTTAAGAAGGGAGGTAGAGAGAAAACAGGGAATTATAGACCAGTCAGTCTGACGTCGGTTGTGGGAAAAATTCTAGAGTCCATTATCAAAGATTTTATAGCAGAGCACTTGGAGAACAGTGGTAGAATCGGACAGAGTCAGCATGGATTTACGAAAGGGAAATCATGCTTGACAAATCTACTCGAATTCTTCAAGGAAGTAACTAGTAGAGGTGATGAGGGGGAGCCAGTGGATGTGGTTTATTTGGACTTTCAGAAGGCTTTCGACAAAGTCCCACATAAGAGATTAGCGTGTAAAATTAAAGCGCATGGGATTGGGGGTAGTGTATTGCAATGGATAGGAAATTGGTTGGCAGACAGGAAACAAAGAGTAGGAATAAACGGGTCTTTTTCCGAATGGCAGGCAGTGACTAGTGGGGTACCGCAGGGATCGGTGCTAGGACCCCAGCTATTCACAATATATATTAATGATTTAGATGAGGGAACTAAATGTAATATCTCCAAATTTGCAGATGACACAAAACAGGGTAGGAGGGTGAGTTGTGGGGAGGATACAGAGAAGCTTCAGGATGATTTGGACAAGCTGAGTAAGTGGGCTAATGCATGGCAGATGCAGTATAATGTGGATAAATGTGAGGTTATCCACTTTGGCAGCAAAAACAGGAAGGCAGATTATTATCTGAACGGCTATAAACTGAGAGAGGGGAATATGCAACGAGACCTGGGTGTTCTCGTACACCAGTCGCTGAAGATAAGCATGCAGGTGCAACAGGCGGTAAAAAAGGCAAATGGTATGTTGGCCTTCATAGCGAGAGGATTTGAGTACAGGAGCAGGGACGTCTTGCTGCAATTATACAGGGCCTTGATGAGGCCACACCTGGAATATTGTGTCCAATTTTGATCTCCTTATCTGAGGAAGGATGTTCTTGCTATAGAGGGAGGGCAATGAAGGTTTACCAGACTGATTCCTGGGATGGCGGGACTGACGCATGAGGAGAGATTGAATCGGTTAGGATTATATTCGCTGGAGTTCAGAAGAGTGAGGGGGGACCTCATAGAAACCCATAAAATTCTAACAGGATTTGACAGGGTAGATGCAGGAAGGATGTTCCCAATGGTGGGGGAGTCGAGAACCAGGGGTCATAGTCTAAGGATACGGGGTAAATCTTTCAGGACTGAGATGAAGAGAAATTTCTTCACCCAGAGAGTGGTGAGCCTGTGGAATTCGCTACCACAGAAAGCAGTTGAGGCCAAGACATTATATGTTTTCAAGAAGGAGTTAGATATAGCTCTTGGGGTGAAAGGGATCAAAGGATATGGGGGGAAAGCGGGAACACGCTACTGAGTTGGATGATCAGCCATGATCATAATGAATGGCGGAGCAGGCTCGAAGGGCCGAATGGCCTACTCCTGCTCCTATTTTCTATGTTTCTATGTAAAACCATGTTGGCTCTATTTGATTGCATTATGTTTTTCTAAATGTCCTACTATTTCTTCCTTAATAATCAACTCAAGCATTTTCCCAATAACAGGTGTTAAGCTAACTGGTCTAGAGTTTTCTGCTTTCTGTCTCCCTCCTTTCTTGAATCGGGGTGTTACAATGGCGATTTTCCAATCTGCTGGTACCCTATCGGAATCCAGTGAGTTTTGGTATATTATGACCAATGCCTGCGCTATCTCTGCAGCCACTTCTTTTAAAACCCTTGGGTGCAGGCCATCAGGTCCTGGCAACTCGTCTGCCTTTAGTCCCATCAGGTTTTCCAGCACCTTTCCCCCATGATAGAGATTGTTACAAGTTTCTCTCTCCTGTTTACACCTTGCTCATCTATTATTGTTGGGATGTCTATAGTGTCCTCCACTGTGAAGACCGATGCAAAATATTGATTTAAATTATCTGTCATTTCCCTATTCCCTGTTATTAATTCCCTATTCTCATCCTCTAAGGGTCCCACACTTACTTTAGCTACTCTCCTCCTTTTTATATACCATAGAAGCTCTTACTGTTTGTTTTTATATTTCTTGCTAATTTACTTTCGTAATCAATTTTCTCCTTCTTTATTAGTTTTTAGTCATCCGCTGCTGGTTTCTAAAAAAATTCCCAATCCTCTGGCCTACCACTAGCTTTCACCGCTTTGTACGCCTTTGTTTTTGATTTGATACTCTCCTTAACTCCTTTGTTATCCACTGGTGGTTCATCATTCTCATCGAGTCCTTCCTTCTTACTGGAATAAATGTTTGCTGAGTGTTATGAAATATCTGCTTAAAAGTCTGCCACTGCTCATCTACTGACTTCCCCTGTAGTCTATTTTCCCAGCCCGCTTTAGACAACTCTTTCTTCCTACCTCTGTAATTGCCCTTGTTTAAGTTGAAGACACTGATTTGAGACCCGAGTTGCTCACCCTCAAACTGAATTTGAAATTCTACCATGTTATGATTGCTTCCCCCTAGAGGATCCTTAACTATGAGATCTCTATTAATCCTACCTCATTACACATTACCCAATCTCAATTAGTTTGTTCCTGGGTAGGTTCTGCAATGTATTGTTCTGAGAAACAATCCCTGATGCATGTCTTCCATGTTACCCTTGCCAATTTGATTTGTCCAGTCTATATGCAGATTAAAATAACCCATGGTAATTGCAGTGCCCTTTTTACACGCCTCCATTATTTCCAGATTAATATTTTGTCCTACAGAGAGGCAACTTCTCGGGGGCCTATAGTCCACTCCCACCCGTGATTTATTTCCCTTGCTATTCCTTATTTCCACCCAAACTGATTCTACATCACGATCTATTACACCTATAACATTACTCACAACTGCACTGATCCCTTCATTTAATAACAAAGCTACTCCACCTCCTTTTCCTTTCTGCCTATTCTTCCGGAACTTCGAATATCCTTGAACATTGAGATTCCAGTCCTGGTTATCCTGCAACCACGTCTCAGTGATAGCTATCAAATCATATTCATTTATTTCTATCTGTGCTGTCAGCTCATCTATCTTGTTACAAATGCTATGTGCATTCAGATAAAGAACTTTAATCTTTGACTTTTTACCATTTTTACCTACTCTAGTTCTAATTTCTGCTGTACTCTTATGCTCGTCTTCTCTGTCCCTTCCTGTCACTCTCTGATTAATGTATGTTCCTTCACTGCCCTGCACCTCTGCTCTCTCGTTACTTTTCGACTTTTTAAACTTCCCTTCAATTGAACCCTCCCCCCACTATTTAGTTTAAAGCCTTATCTACAACCCTAGTTATACGATTCGCCAGGCACTGGTCCCAGCATGGTTCAAGTGAAGCTTATCCCAACGGAACAGCTCTCCCTTTCTCCAGTACGGGTGCCAGTGTCCCATGAATCGGAACCCATTTCTCCCACACCAATCTTTGAGCCACACATTTACATCTCTAATCTTATTTACCCTATGCCAATTAGCACGTGGCTCAGGTAGTAATTCGGAGATTATTACCTTTGTGGTTCTGCTTTTTAATTTAGCCTCGAGCTCCTCATAGTCCCTCAGCAGAACCGCTTTCCTATCTATGTCATTGGTACCTACGTGGACCACGACAACTGGATCCTTTCCCTCCTACTCCAAGTTCCTCTCCAGCTCAGAAGAGATGTCCTTAACCTTGGTACCAGGTAGGCAGCACAGCCTTCAGGCTATCTTTGCTGCAGAGAACAGTATCTATTCCCCTAACTATGCTATCCCCTCTGACTACAACATTTCTCTTTTCTCCACCCACTCATCTTCCCTGCAGTCCACACTGGGAGCAAGAACCATGTACCTATTGGATAAGAGCACTGACTGAAGCTCCTCCAAAGCTAAATTCTGGATCCCCATACCTGCCTCACTCGCAGTCACACCCTCCTGTCCCTGACCATGGTCCAAATTTGATGTAATTAATCTAAGGGGTGTGGCTGTCTCCTGAAACACAGTGTCCAGGTAACTCTCCCCCTCCCTGATGTGTCGCCGTGTCCGTAGCTTGGACTCCAGCTCATCAACTCTGAACTGAATTTCCTTGAACAGCAATACTTGCTGCAGATATGGTCACCGTGGATTGCACGGGCGTTCCTTGCTCCCACATACTACAGCTGCAACACATCACCTGCCTAGCCATCTCTACTTTATTTAATTCATTAATTTGGATATCAGTATTTAAAAAAAAAAGAATTATTTAAGTGTACTCTTAACCTGTAATGCCGTCTCCTGATTTAAACCACTTGGCCAAATAAAAAAAAACACAAAAAGAGACACGGAAAAAAGAAATACCTACCAATCACCTACCAGCTCTCCTGCGACATCATACTGGAGAAAACTGATTTCCTTTGCACTTTTGGAATGTCAGCTTGGTGCTTTTTTGAACTGTTTTGTAATGCATTTTTTTTTACAGATTTATAGGAATTAAGTATATTTTTGGAAAAAAAAGGCCTATATTGATACACATTGGAATACAACAACAGGTCTGTGCTGTTGATGCCTTGTCATGTGGGATAGAATGAATAACTGCAGTATACTGCACAGTATTGTTATTGAAAAACACATAAATATGCTGGCTGAAAAAGAACAAGAGCAATACAAGCGACAAGAAAAGGATGAGAGAGCAAACATGAATTCCTTGTAGTACGGCAGTCAGTGCCTAAAAATATCAATGATTTGTTAGAGTTATACAGCACAGAAACAGGTCCTTCGGCCCATCGTGTCCATGCCGACCATCAAGTGCCTACCTATTCTAATCCCATTTTTCAGCACTTGGCCCGTAGCCTTGTATGCTATGGCGTTTCAAGTGCTCATCTAAATACTTCTTAAATGCTGTGAGGGTTCCTGCCTCTACCACCCCTTCATGTAGTGTGTTCCAGATTCCAACCACCCTCTAGGTGAAAAAACGTTTCCTCAAATCCCCTCTAAACCTCCTGCCCCTTACCTTAAATCTATGCCCCCTGGTTATTGACACTCCGCCAAGGAAAAAAGTTTCTTCCTATCTACCCTATCTATGCCCCTCATAATTTTGTATACCTCAATCAGGTCCCCCCTCAGCCTTCTCTGCTCTAAGGAAAACAACCCCAGCCTATTCAGTCTCTGTTCATAGTTGAAATGCTCCAGCCCAGGCAAAATCCTGGTGAATTTTCTCTGCACCCTCTCCAGTGCAATCACATCCTTCCTAAAGTGTGGGGCCCAGAACTGTACACAGTACTCCAGCTGTGGCCTAACTAGCATTTTATACAGCTCCATCATCCCCTTCCTGCTCTTATATTCTATGCCTTGGCTAATAAAGGCAAGTATCCCATATGCCTTCCTAACCACCTTGTCTACCTGTGCTGCTGCCTTCAGTGATCTATGGGCAAGTACACCAAGGTCCCTCTGACCCTCTGTACTTCGTAGGGTCCTACCACCCATTGTATATTCCTTTGCCTTGTTAGTCCTGCCAAAATGCATCACCTCACATTTCTCAGGATTAAATTCCATTTGTCACTGCTCTGCCCATCTTACCAGCCCATCTATATCGTCCTGTAATCTAAGGCTTTGCTTCTCACTATTTGTGACACCACCAATTTTCGTGTCATCTATGAACTTACTGATCATACTTCCAATATTTATGTCTAAATTATTAATGTACACCACAAACTACAAGGGTCCCAGCACTGATCCTTGTGTATCAGTGGTACACCACTGGTCACAGGCTTCCAATCGCAAAAACAACCCTCGACCGTCACCCTCTGCCTCCTGCCACTAAGCCAATTTTGGATCCAATTTGCCAAATTGCTCTGGATCCCATGGGCTCTTACCTTCTTAACCAATCTCCCATGCGGGACCTTAACAAAAGCTTTACTGAAGTCCATGTAGACTACATCAACTGCTTTACCCTCATCTACACATCTAGTCACCTCCTCGAAAAATTCAATCAAGTTTGTGAGACATGATCTCCCCCTGCCAAAGCCATGCTGACTATTCTTGATTAAGCCCTGTCTCTCCAAGTGGAGATTGATCCTGTCCCTCAGAACTTTTTCCAATAGGTTCCCAACCACTTTTTGTTTTATTATTCATTCAGGGATGTGGGCATCGCTGGCTAGGTCAGAATTTATTGCCCATCCTTAATTGCCTTTGTGAAGGTGGTGGTGAGCTGCCTTCTTGAACCGCTGCAGTCCATTTGGGGTAGGTACACCCACAGTGCTGTTAGGAAGGGAGTTCCAGGATTTTGACCCAGCGACAGTGAAGAAATGGCGATATAGTTCCAAGTCAGGATGGTGTGTGACTTGGAGGGGAACTTGCAGGTGGTGGTGTTCCCATGCATTTGCTGCCCTTGTCGTTCTAAGAACAAAGAACAGTACAGCACAGGAACAGGCCATTCGGCCCTCCAAGCCTGCGCCGATCTTGATGCCTGCCTAAACTAAAACCTTCTGCATTTCCGGGGACCGTATCCCTCTATTCCCATCCTATTCATGTATTTGTCAAGATGCCTCTTAAACGTCATTATCGTACCTGCTTCCACCACCTCCCCCGGCAGCAAGTTCCAGGCACTCACCACCCTCTGTGTAAAGAACTTGACTCGCAGATCCCCTCTAAACTTTGCCCCTCGCACCTTAAACCTATGCCCCCTAGTAACTGACTCTTTCACCCTGGGAAAAAGCTTCTGACTATCCACTCTGTCCATGCCGCTCATAACTTTGTAAACCTCTATCATGTCGCCCCTCCACCTCCGTCGTTCCAGTGAAAACAATCCAAGTTTTTCCAACCTCTCCTCATAGCTAATGCCCTCCAGACCAGGCAACATCCTGGTAAACCTCTTCTGTACCCTCTCCACAGCCTCCACGTCCTTCTGGTAGTGTGGCGACTAGAATTGCACGCAATATTCTAAGTGTGGCCTAACTAAAGTTCTGTACAGCTGCAGCATGACTTGCCAATTTTTATACTCTGTGCCCCGACCGATGAAGGCAAGCATGCCGTATGCATTCTTGACGACCTTATCCACCTGCGTTGCCACTTTCAGTGACGTGTGGACCTGTACGCCAAGATCTCTCTGCTTGACAATACTCCTAAGGGTTTTGCCATTTACTGTATACTTCCCACCTGCATTAGATCTTCCAAAATGCATTACCTCACATTTGTCCGGATTAAACTCCATCTGCCATTTCTCCGCCCAAGTCTCCAACCGATCTATATCCTGCTGTATCCTCTGACAATCCTCATCACTATCCGCAACTCCGCCAACCTTTGTGTCATCCGCAAACTTACTAATCAGATCAGCTACATTTTCCTCCAAATCATTTATATATACTACAAACAGCAAAGGTGCCAGCACTGATCCCTGCGGAACACCACTAGTCACATCCCTCCATTCAGAAAAGCATCCTTCCACTGCTACCCTCTGTCTTCTATGACAAAGCCAGTTCTGTATCCATCTTGCCAGCTCACCTCTGATCCCGTGGGACTTCACCTTTTGTACCAATCTTCCATGAGGGACCTTGTCAAAGGCTTTACTGAAGTCCATATAGATAACATCCACTGCCCTTCCTTCATCAATCATCTTTGTCACTTCCTCAAAAAACTCAATGAAATTAGTGTAACACGACCTCCCCTTCACAAAACCATGCTGCCTCTCGCTAATAAGTTCATTTGTTTCCAAATGGGAGTAAATCCTGTCCCAAAGAATCCTCTCTGATAATTTCCCTACCACTGATGTAAGGCTCACCGGCCTATAATTTCCTGGATTACCCTTGCTACCCAGTTGGTAGAGGTCACGGGTTAGGAAAGTGCTGTCCATGGAGTCTTGGTGCATTGCTGCAGTGCATCTTGTAGATGGTACACACTGCTGCCACTGTACATCGATGGTGGAGGGAGTGAATGTTTGTAGATGGGGTGCCAATCAAGCGGGCTGCTTTGTCCTGGATGGTGTCAAGCTTCTTGAGTGTTGTTGGAGCTGCACCCATTCAGGCAAGTGGAGAGTATTCCATCACACTCCTGACTTGTGCCTTGTAGATGGTGGACAGGCTTATGGGAGACAGGAGGTGAGCTACTCGCCTCAGGATTCCTGGCCTCTGACCTGCTCTTGTAGCCACAGTATTTATATGGCTACTCCAGTTCAGTTTCTGGTCAGTGGTAGCCCCTAGGATGTTGATAGTGGGGGGTTCAGCGATGGTAATGCCGTTGAATGTCAAGGGGAGATGGTTAGATTCTCTCTTGTTGGCGATGGTCATTGCCTGGCACTTGTGTGGCGTGAATGTTACTTGCCACTTATCAGCCAAGCCTGGATATTGTCCAGATCTTGCTGCATTTCTACACCGACTGCTTCAGTATCTAAGGAGTCACGAATGGTGCTGAACATTGTGCAATCATCAGCGAACATCCCCACTTCTGACCTTATGATTGAAGGTAGGTTATTGATGAAGCAGCTGAAGATGGTTGGGCCTCGGACACTACCCTGAGGAACTCCTGCAGTGATGTCCTGGAGCTGAGATGATTGACCTCCAACAAACACAACCATCTTCCTTTGCGCTAGGTGTGACTCGAGCCAGCGGAGGGTTTTCCCCCTGATTCCCATTGACCTCAGTTTTGCTAGGGCTCCTTGATGCCATACTCAGTCAAATGCTGCCTTGATGTCAAGGGCAATCACTCTCACCTCACCTCTTGAGTTCAGCTCTTTTGTCCGTGTTTGAAACAAGGCTGCAACGAGGTCAGGAACTGAGTGGCCCTGGCAGAACCCAAACTGAGCGTTACCGAGCAGGTTATTGCTAAGCAAGTGCAGCTTGATGGCACCGTTGATGACACCTTCCATCACTTTACTGATGATTGAGAGTAGGCTGATGATGCGGTAATTGGCCGGGTTGGGCTTGTCCTGCTTTTTGTGTACAGGACACACCTGGGCAATTTTCCACATTGCAGGGTAGATGCCAGTGTTGTAGCTGTACTGGAACAGCTTGGCTAGGGGCGCTGCAAGTTCTGGAGCACAGGTCTTCAGTACTATTGCCGCAATATTGTCAGGGCCCATAGCTTTTGCAGTATCCAGTGCCTTCAGTCGTTTCTTGATATCATGCGGAGTGAATCGAATGGGCTGAAGTCTGGCATCTGTGTTGCTGGGGACTTCGGGAGGAGGCTGAGATAGATCATCAACTCAGCACTTCTGGCTGAAGATTGTTGCAAATGGTTCAGCCTTATCTTTCGCACTGATGTGCTGGGCTCCCCCATCATTGAGGATGGGGATATTTGTGGAGCCACCTCCTCCAGTTAGTTGTTTAATTGTCCACCACCATTCATGGCTGGATGTGGCGGGACTGCAGAGCTTAGATCTGATCCGTTGGTTATGGGATCGCTTAGCTATGTCTATCGCATGCTGCTTACGCAGTTTGGCACGCAGCTAGTCCTGTGTTGTAGCTTCACCAGGTTGACACCTCATTTTGAGGTATGCCTGGTGCTGCTCTTGGCATGCCCTTCTGCACTCTTCATTGGTCTCCTGACTTGATGGTAATGGTAGAGTGGAGGATATGCCGGGCCATGAGGTTATAGATTGTGGTTGAGTACAATTCTGCTGCTGCTGATGGCCCACAGCGCCTCATGGATGCCCAGTTTTACATCGCAAGATCTGTTCAAAATCTATCCCATTTAGCATGGTGGAAGTGCCACACAACACGATGGAGGGTATCCTCAATGTGAAGGTGGGACGTCGTCTCCACAAGGACTGTGCAGTGGTCACTCCTACTAATACAGTCATGGACAGAAGCATCTGCGGCAGGCAGATTGGTGAGAACGAGGTCAAGTATGTTTTTCCCTCGTGTTGGTTCCCTCACCACCTGCCGCAGACCCAGTTTAGCAGCTATGTCCTTTGGGACTCGGCCAGCTCGGTCAGTAGTGGTTCTCCCGAGCCACTCTCGGTGATGGACATTGAAGTCCCCCACCCAGAGTACATTTTGTGCCTTGCCACCCTCAGTGCTTCCTCCAAGTGGCGTTCAACATGGAGGAGTACTGAGTCATCAGCTGAGGGAGGGTGGTAGGTGGTAATCAGTAAGAGGTTACCTTGCCCATGTTTGACCTGATGCCATGAGGCTTCATGGAGTCTGGAGTTGATGTTGAGGACTCCCAGGGTGACTCCCTCCCTACTGTATACCACTGTGCCACCACCTCTGGTGGGTCTGTCCTGCCGGTGGGCTGGTGATGGCAGTGTCTGGGACATTGTTTGTAAGGTATGATTCCGTGAGTATGACTATGTCAGGCTGTTGCTTGACTAGTCTGTGGGACAGCTCTCCCAACTTTGACACAAGCCCCCAGATGTTAGTAATGAGGACTTTGCAGGGACGACAGGGCTGGGTTTGCCATTGTCGTTTCCGGTGCCTAGGTCGATGCCGGGTGGTCCGTTGGGTTTCATTCCTTTTTATTGACTTCGTAGTGGTTAGGTACAACTGAGTGGCTTGCTAGGCCATTTCAGAGGGCATGTAAGAGTTAACCACATTGCTGTGGGTCTGGAGTCACATGTAGGTCAGACCAGGTCAGGACAGCAGATTTCCTTCCCTGAAGGACATTAGTGAACCAGAAGAGTTTTTACAACAATCGACAATGGTTTCATGGTCATCATTAGACTAGCTTTTAATTCCAGATTTATTAATTAAATTCAAATTCCACCTTCTGCTGTGGTGGGATTCGAACCCATGTCCCCAGAGAAATACTCTGGGTCTCTGGGTTACTCATCCAGTGATAATACCACTACGCTACTGCTGTTAGACTCACCAGCCTGTGATTACATGGTTTATCCCTACTACCCTTCTTGAATAATGGTACCACATTCGCTGTCCTCCAGTCCTCTGATACCTCTCCTGTGGTCAGAGAGGATTTGAAAGTTTGTGTCAGAACCCCTGCTATCTCCTCCCTTGCCTCACGTAACAGCCTGGGATACATCTCATCTGGGCCTGGGGATTTATCCACTTTTAAGCCCACTAAAACCTCCTCCCTTTCAGTACTAATTTGCTCGAGTATATCACAATCACAATCCCCCTCCCTGATCTCTACACCTACATTGTCCTTCTCCATTTTCAGAAGGCTTTCGATAAGGTCCCACATAAGCGATTAGCTTGCAGGATTAAAGCACATGGGATTGGGGGTAAGGTACTGACATGGATAGAGAACTGGTTGACAGACAGGAAACAAAGAGTAGGAATAAACGGGTATTTTTCCGAGTGGCAGGCAGTGACTAGTGGGGTACTGCAGGGATCAGTGCTAGGACCCCAGCTATTTACAATATATATTAATGATATTCATGAGGGAATTAAATGTAATATATCTAAATTTGCAGTCGACACAAAGCTGGGTGGGAGTGTGAGCTGTAAGGAGGATGCAGAGAAGCTCCAGTGTGATTTGGACAGGTTGAGTGACTGGGCAAATACATGGCAGATACAGTATAATGTGGATAAATGTTAGGTTATCCATTTTGGTGGCAAAAACAGGAAGGCAGATTATTATCTGAATGGCGATAGATTGGGAAAGGGGGAAGTGCAGTGAGACCTGTGTGTCCTTGTGCACCAGTCGCTGAAAGTAAGCATGCAGGTGCAGCAGGCAGTTAAGAAGGCAAATGGTATGTTGGCCTTCATAGCGAGAGGATTTGAGGACAGGAGCAAGGATGTCTTGTTACAATTATACAAGGCCTTGGTGAGACCACATCTAGAGTACTGTGTGCAGCTTTGCTCCCCGTGTCTGAGGAAGGATGTTCTTGCTATGGAAGGAGTGCAGCGAAGGTTCACCAGACTGAATCCTGGGATGGCAGGATTGACGTATGAAGAGAGATTGGGTCGATTAGGCTTGTATTTGCCAGAGTTTAGAAGATTGAGAGGGGATCTCATCGAAACGTACAAAATTCTAACAGGACTAGACAGACTCGATGCAGGAAGGATGTTCCCGATGGTGGAGGAGTCCAGGTCCAAGGGTCACAATCTAATGATAAGGGGTAAACCATTTAGGACTGAGATGAGGAGAGATGTCTTCACCCAGAGAGTGGTGAACCTGTGCAATTCTCTACCACGGAAAGCAGTTAAGGCCAAATCATTAAATATATTCAAGAAAGAGTTAGGTATAGTTCTTAGGGCTAATGGGATCAAGGAATACGGGGAGAAAGCAGGAACAGGTTACTGAGTTTGGATGATCAGCCTTGATTGTACTGAATGACAGAGCAGGCTCGAAGGGCTGAATGGCCTACTCCTGCTCCTATTTTCCTATGTTTCTATAGTGAATGCAGATGAAAAGTCATCATTTAAAACCTCACCAACATCCTCTGGCTCCACACACAGATTGCCACTTTGGTCCTTAATGGGCCCTACTCTTTCCCTGGTTATCCTCATGCCCTTAGTATACTTATAAAACGCCTTGGGATTTTTCTTTATCTTGCCCGCCAGTGTTTTTTCATGCCCCCTCTTCCATCTCCTAATTACTTTTTTAAGTACCCCCCTACACTCCTCTAGGCTGTTTTCTGCGCTCTGAATCGGCCATAAGCCTCCTGTTTTTCCTTATCCAATCATCTATATCCCTTGACATCCAGGCTTCCCTGGACTTATTGGTACTACCCTTCTCCGTTACAGGAACATGTTGTCCCTGAACTCTCACTATTTCCTTTTTGAATGACTCCCACTGGTCTGATGTAGACTTTCCAACAAGTAGCTGCTCCCAGTCCACTTTGGCCAGATCCTGTTTAATCATATTGAAATTGGCCTTCCCCCAATTCAGTATCTTTATTTCTGGTCCATCTTCGTCCTTTTCCATAACTACCTTAAATCTTACAGAGTTATGGTCACTATCCCTGAAATTCACCCCCACTGACACTTCCACCACTTGTCCGGCTTCGTTCCCTAGGATTAGGTCAAGTACTGCCCCTTCTCTTGTAGGACTTTCTATGTGCTGGCTCAAAATGCTCTCCCGTAGGCACTTTAAGAATTCCTCCCCTTTTTAAGCCTTTTGCACTAAGACTGTCCCAGTTAATATTGGGGAAGTTGCAATCCCCTACTATTATTACTCTATTATTTTACACCTCTCTGAGATTTGCCTACATATCTGTTCCTCTATCTCTCCCTGACTGTTTGGAGGCCTGTAGTACACTCCCAGCCAAGTGATTGCCCCCCTTTTGTTCTTAAGTTCTACCCATATGGCCTCATTTGAGGAACCTTCTAAGATATCATCCCTCCTTATTGCAGTAATTGACTCCTTGATCAATAGTGCAATGCCACCTCCTCTTTTACTGCCCCCCCCCCCCCCCCCCCCCCACCGCCTGCCATCACGCCTGAAGATTCTTTTTCCTGGAATATTGAGCTGCCCTTCCCTCAACCATGTCTCTGTGATGGCAATAAGATCATATTCCCATGTGTTAATCAATGCCCTCAATTCACCTGCCTTACTTGTAAGACTCCTTGTGTTAAAATAGATGCAATTAAGCCTTGTATTCTTTGCTTGTGCCTTAACAGGTCTATATTTGCTCTGCCTTCCAGACTGACTTAATTTCTCTTCTATATTTGGCTGTACAGCAACCCCTACTGTACCTCCACTCTGTATCCCATCCCTCTGCCAAAGTAGTTTAAATCCTGCCCCTGCCCCCAAAAGCACTAGCAAACCTCCCAGCAAGGATAAAAGCAAAATACTGCGGATACTGGAAATCTGAAATAAAAACAAGAAATGCTGGAAATACTCAGCAGGTCTGGCAGCATCTGTGGAGAGAGAAGCAGAGTTAACGTTTCAGGTCAGTGACCCTTCTTCATCCCAGCAAGGATATTAGTCCCATACCGGTTCGGGTGATTTTTCTAGAAACAGCAACAAAAGTCAGAGCCCCGATATAAATCCCTGGTGGGAGTTTTGTGACTGGGGTACCGAGGTTGACGGCAAACCATCTGTCCCTTCATGGCACATGCCAGTCTCATGCCATAAACTGGCAGGAAATATTAGCTGGCTGGTGGGAGGGAGTATTATCTTGGGTAGCATGGAACCACAGGTCAGGACCCAAAGTAACAGTCCCAGGCCATTGGGTAAGTTGTCAGGGGGATCTGGGTGGGGGATGGTGAAGGCAGGGACAGGGTAGGCCCAAGGAATCCTTGTGAGTTTTGGAGGAGCACTTTCTGAGCCATTTCTGGCTTTGACCCCTCTTGCCCCCAGGTTGGCCTGATGGGATAGCCACAACAGATGCTGCACGCAGGCCTTGGCTTAAATTGCAGTACCCCCACCCCACCCACCCCTGATCTGCATATTTAAAGAGGGACTAAGCTGGCAAAAACGCACATTTAGATTACAACCTGAAGATAGTAGATTCAGACGGGGTTTTAAATTTAGCTTTAATTGGTTGATGATTCTTTTGATACAAGCATAAATACTTTTTTCCAACCAGTACGTGGAAAACAATTTATTCCATTAATCTTACATTGAAAATGGTGACTGCAACATGCTTTTATTAATGTAAGACTGCATTTACACTATCACTTTCATCCATAAAGTATAATGTGGTTTTGGATGTGAATCAACATAAAATAGGTAGAATAAATCAGGTGATCTCAGCCTCCTCCTGCGGTCCCCAGCATCATAGATGCCAGCTGATCTGATTCACTCCACGTGATATCAAGATATGGCTCAAGGCACTGAATACTGCAAAGGCTATGGACCCTGACAACATTCCGGCAATAGTACTGAAAACTTGTGATCCAGAACTAGTCGCGCCCTAACAAAGCTGTTCCAGTACAGCTACAACACTGGCATCTACCCGGCAATGTGGAAAGTTGCCCAGGTATGTCTCGTGAACAAAAAAGCCGTACAAATCCAACCTGGCCAATATCGCCCTATCAGTCTACTCTCGATCATCAGTAAAGTGATGGAACAGTGCTATCAAGTGGCACTTGTGCAGCAATAACCAGCTCACTGATGCTCAGTTTGGTTTCCACCAGGGCAACTCAGCTCCTGACCTCATTACAGCATTGGTCCAAAACTGGAATCAGTGGGAATCAGCGGGAAAACTTTCACTGGTTGGAGTCATACCTAGCACAAAGGAAGATAGTTGTGATTGTTGGAGGTAAATTATCTCAGTCCCAGGGCATCACTGCAGGAGTTCCTCAGGGTAGTGTCCTAGGCCCAACCATCTTCAGCTGCTTCATCAATGGCATTTCCTCCATCACAAGGTTAGAAGTGTGGATGTTCACTGATGATTGCACAATGTTCAGCACCATTCGTGACTCCTCAGATACTGAAGCAGCCCATGTCCATATGCAGCAAGACCTGGACAACATTCAGGCTTGGGCTGATAAGTGACAAGTAACATTCATGCCAGGCAATGACCATCTCAAACAAGAGAAAATCTAACCATCGTCCCTTGATGTTCAATGGCATTACCATTGCTGAATCCCCCATTATCAACAGCCTGGGGTCACCATTGACAAGAAACTAAACTGGACCAGCCATATAAATGCAGTGGCTACAAGAGCTGGGAATTCTGCGATGAGTAACTCACCTCAAGACTCCCCAAAGGCTGTTTACCATCTACAGGGCACAAGTCAGGAGTGTGATGGTATACTCTCCACTTGCCTGGATGGGTGCAGCTCTAACAACACTCAGAAAGCTCCACACCATCCAGGACAAGGCATCCCATCCACAAACATTCACTCCCTCCACCACAGATGCACAGTGGCAGCAGTGTGTACCATCTATAAGATGCACTGCAGCAACTCACCAAGGCTCCTTCCAAATCCCTGACTTCTAGCACCTAGAAGGACACGGGCAGCAGATGCATGGGAACACCACCGTGTTCTCCTCCAAGGCACACACTATCCTGACTTGGAACTATATCACCGTTCCTTCACTGTCGCAGTGTCAGAATCCTGGAACACCTTTCCTAACAGCACTATGGGTATACTTACACCCCAAGGACTGCAGCAGTTGAAGAAGGCAGCTCACCAGCACCTCTCAAGGGCAATAAGGGATGGGTAATAAATGCTGGCTTGGCCAGCGATGCCTACATCCCCCGAACGAATAAAAAATAAACTAGTGACCATACCAAAATCCTGATAGCTACAAATACAAAGGCTGGAAATCTGAAAAAGAAACTTCTAATGAAAGGTCATTGACCTAGAACGTTGGGCTTAATTTTGTGCAGCCAGCAGGAGTCATGATGCAGGGCCAAAAAGGTAATGAGAACAGCGCCTTGGCAGTTTGGGGGACCCCTGGCTGTATTTTACGGCCCTCGGACAATAAACTGCCAGGCACCAGAATCCCCATACAATTAAGGATGGAGATCCCGCCTCCAACTGCTGCCGGCCAATCAGAGGGCTGACAGCTCAGCAATCACAGCAGTGCCACTGGGAGTGGTGGCCACTGCTGGAACTACTGCAGTCACCAGACTCAGAGCAGGCATGGAGCCCTGGACTGCAGGTAAGTAGGGGTGGGCTCACCAGGGCCAGTCAGGCCCCAGTGATGGGTTGGGGTGGGTGGTTTGTTGAGGGCAGGGGGGATGCGTAGTGACACAGGGGTGGCCTTTGCCATGGGGGCCCTCCACCTGGAGGCCACCTGGAGTTGCTGGACAACCTCCGCACGTGGCAGAGGGAACCCAACTGTCGCTGGTAAAAATGCCAGTGGTGACAGGATGAGGCCCTTAAGTGGCCATTTAATGGCCACTTAGGGGCCTCAATTGGCCTTGATTGAATGGTGCCAGGAAGGTGACGGGCACGCCACCACTCACAATTTTATGGGCCCCCATGCCACCCTGAGAGTCCCTAAAGGACTGATGTGGAGTTTGCAAGTTCTCCCTGTGTCTGCGTGGGTTTTCTCCGGGTGCTCCGGTTTCCTCCCACATGCCAAAGACTTGCAGGTTGATAGGTAAATTGGCCATTATAAATTGCCCCTAGTATAGGTAGGTGGTAGGGAAATATAGGGACAGGTGGGGATGTGGTAGGAATATGGAATTCGTGTAGGATTAGTATAAATAGGTGGTTGATGGTCGGCACAGACTCGGTGGGCCGAAGGGCCTGTTTCAGTGCTGTATCTCTAAACTAAACTAAACTAAACTAAAATCCAGCCCATTAACTCTGTGGGCTGAATTTTGCTCGGTGGCGCGCTTTGAAGCTAGCAGTCCGCCCATGCAGACTGCCCATTGCGGAGCACTATTACATGTCTTTTCACATAACAGTTAGCTACCAAATGAATACAGATTCCAAATGCAAATTAGTCTGCAGCTTTTCACATTCAGGAAATTAAAAGCCCATGGTATGCGGATATTATTAAATGATGCTTTTATTTCTGAGAGTGTTTTCGTCTTTTATGATACAATTGAGTCTCACTTTCTGATATGTGCAAAATTAAGATTATTCACCCAGGTGCAGCAAGCTGCTGGCAATCCGGCAGAAAAGCAGAAGTGGATTCTCTCTCCACAGATGCTGCCAGACCTGCTGAGTTTCTCCAGCACTTTCTGCTTTTCTGCCACATACTTACTCTGCTTTGTTCCTGTGTCCTGTTCAGTTGAGGTCCTCTTCTTCCACTCAAGTGTAACATTTGTTCTTGTAGGCTTGCTGCACCTGGGTGAATAATCTTAATTTTGCACATATCAGAAAGTGAGACTGAATTGTATCAAAGAAGACAAATACACTCTCAGAAATAAAAGCATCATTTAATAATATCCACATACCATGGGCTTTTAATTTCCTGAATGTGAAAAGCTGCAGACTAATATGCATTTGGAATCTGTATTCATTTGGTAGCTAACTGTTATGTGAAAAGACATGTAATTGAAATTGAAATTATTTATTAAAGAACCAGGAAAATATGTTTTTTTTCTAGCTGCATTGCAAAGCTGAAATATTACATTGATAATTATGATCAACTGGTGCAGAAGCAAAGTGTATTGAACATCTATATCTGTGTCCATCTGTTATAGATGAAAAACCAGAACAGCACAGATTTGCTCACTCGTCCTGCATTAGTTTTAAAACATGTGAAAAAAAAACCTTGCAGGCAGAAGTTAGAGCAGTTACAGGGTGGAATCACCTTTGCATTTAAAGACTAGACAAAAAAACAAAGATGGCAGAGGGGCGCTCGAGGGTGGCCCACGTTTCAGCGATGCCTCCCTGCTCTCTCTCTTCCAGGCTGTGCGGGCAAGGCAGGAGGTCCTTTTCGCCAGTGATGGTAAGAAGAGGCCCTCCCACCTGACCAAGGTAGCTTGGCTGGAGGTGGCAAAGAGGTAAGTCGCTGTGGGGCCTTCCAATGTGAAAGGGTCCAATGCCGGAAAAGGATGAACAATCTGCTTTGCACCGCAAAAGTAAATGGCACTTTGTATCGTGGCCCTACTGAACCTCGGTGTCCGCACATAGAGTGGCACATCTGTGCCACTGCCATGCCAAAAACAAGGAAGTTGGGCAGGGATGAATGACGTGACATGAATGGATGAAATTATGAAAGAACTCACCCTTGTTTGCAGCTCAGAACATGACACCTGCATGAGTGACTCACTCAGTGGTGCACACCGAGCCTTCCCCAGCTTTGGGCCCAGCGCCCCTCTTGTGACATTGTCATGTATTGCGTTGTTGCTTGCCATCCTTAATCTCTGCCTCCTTGCTCCTCCATTCAAAGAGGGCCCACAATGCTCATGAGGCGAGTCGAACTGGTGATATGCAGATGTTGACACAGGCTGAGGAGGAGGCTCTTGAACTGTCTGTGACTCACGTGGACCGTGTATTCCCTGATGTTGAGCTCGGGGTCCTGGGCGAACATGCATCCATTTGATATACACAATGATCACTGCGAAAATCGTGCTGTTGGACACAATGCTATCACAATCGTTACTTGCCCACCATAAATTCTGACAGCATGCTCTTCTCATTGTATCTTGCAGGTCAATGCTCTGAGTTGGCAATGGCGGCCCAGGACACCTCCTACATCTCAGAGGAAGAGACATCCTCCGAGGAAGCAGTGTCCCATGACACTGCCGCACCTTCCACCAGCGCAGATACAATCACCTCGGTGGGAATCTGATCGGCCTTAGAGTGTGGTTCACAAGCTGGTGAGAGCACTGCACACATGCCCGAGCAGCTGACTGAGGCTGAGACAGCTGAGGGTTGTGGGTGGCCAGGCCCATGCTGAGCCCCAGGCTGCTGATAACCCTCTGTTGTCGACAGCACAGGGCATGCTGGAGCTGCAGCAGCAGTCGTGGCAAAATCTGGTGGAGATGCCATAGGCCATGCGCAGTCTTGAGCAGACGATGGGGGAGTCCATCCAGGCCATGACAGCTGCCATGTTCCAGGCATTTGAGCACATGGCATCATGCATGGAGACAGCCTCCTGGTGAGCCACATTCCATTAATGCGTGCTGACCTGTAATCTCTCACCGAGGCCATCAGATCCACGCATTAATGGCAAGGCGAGAGAGGGACCAGGGGCATGGAGACTGTCCCTGCCTCTGGCCCTTCCGAGGAGAGCAGAGAGGATCAAAGGAGCCTTGAGCTGGAGGAGGCAAGCCTGAGCGCCATATCTAGGGTCCCCCCTCAGGTTGTATCCATTGTGGCTACCGGCCCCTCTGGCGGTGAGTCAAGCTCCAGCAGCCATGACGTCTGAGGAGAGTTCTGCGCTGATGCAGGATTCCCCCAGCCAGCCAGGGTCCTCCAGGCCTCTTGCACACAGAGGACGACCGACAAAGTCATCCACAGCCACAGGGCACTCTGATCAGCAGCCTTCCTCTAGTCAGGCTGCTAGCGCAGAAGTGGCACTGCGAAGGAGCATCCGCAAGTGTTTCAAAAAACCACCGTGCCACAAATGGGTCTGCATGGGTGACACAACACTATAAAAAGTTCAAACTCTAAGTCTTCTTCACGAACATCTGTGTTGCTTTTACTGTGTGAATTGTGCCATGTACCGATCGTGTCTCCTCACATTACATCATTGGCCTTTCAGAACTGCCAATGTATGGAATAACATCATTGCCGTGCCAGCATTAATCATGTGCCTCGCCACGGATGCGTAACATGGACATCGGCTCAGTCTGCTGCTGCCAGTAATGGTGCAGCCAAAGATGTTGCAGATGCGGACTGCTGCACAACAGGTGAACAAGGATGCTGTGTGGCTTGCAGAGTCCATGGTGGTTCCAATGGCGTGGAGAACTTTTGATCATAAAGGTGTTGATATGCATCTCTTGCTCGCTGCTCACCCTGCATGCGGTGCCTGGGTGCTCCCTGTCCTCCCATGCACCTTTCCTGCTGTATATCCTCAGTGTCCTCAGAGGAGGAGTCCTGCTCACGTCTGTCCTCATCCTGCAAGGCCTCCGCCCTATTGAGTGTGTAGTTGTGCACAGCCCAGCAAACAGCAATGATACAAACTACCCTTTCCAGCTTGTACTGAAGGGCACCATCCGATCTATCCAGGCAGCGGAATCGCATTTTTAGCATTCCAATCGCCTGCTCAATGGTGGCTCTTGTAGCTCCGTGATTGGCGTTGTATCTCTCCTCTGCAGCAGTGGTGGGGTCTCTCACTGGTGTCAGGAGCCATGTCTGCAAGGAGTAGCCTTGGATCCACATATGGATCCTCACAAGGTGGATCAATTAATATAAGGTGATCCATCCCCATCTCCAAGTTGCAATTAAACTCGGTTTCTTCATTTCTTTGAAGGTTCCTAACAGGGCAGGCATTGATGGTGACTGGTACATCAGGTGCTTTCATGCATCAACTATGTGGTGTGGCATGGCATTGCCCATCTTAGCTTCCACTAAGAGTGGCACAGCATGACCACATTCAGATTGTAACAGCTACATCGGTTGGCCCACCAGCCAGGTAACCTCTACACACCTACCGTTTCTAGCACCCTCCCCACAGACAGGGTGACTGGAATGCCATTTACGGAGGGAGGGTATGCAGTACCTCCCTTCATGCCTGCAGAGTTGTGCCCCCAGTAATACCATTCCCCTGCCACCGCCCTACAAGTATGCAGAGTTGTGCTCCCGGTAATACCATGCGCCCTCCCACCTCCCTTCATGCCTGCAGAGTTGCCACCACTCCATCTTAGCCAGTTCAGTGTACAGCAGCGCCAGCTGGGAGTAGCACATGATGAAGGCATCATGGCAACTGCCTGGAAAGCAGGCACAGATTTGCATAAAGTGGTTATGGTGATCACATACTACCTGCACGTTGAGCAAGTGGAAACCCTTTCAGTTTACGTATGCAGCTGGTCGCCCAGCAGGAGCTTGGTGGCCACATGGGTGCAGTCTATGACCCCTTGCACCTGTGGGAATCCCGCGATGGAGCTGAAACCGATGGCCCTCTGGGCCTGGCTCTCAGGGTCCGTCGTGAAGTGAACATAGTCACTGGCCCTCTGATACAGGGCATCAGTGACCTCCCTGATGCAGTGGTGCACTGTTGACTGTGTGACCCCACAAAGGTCTCCGGTGGGCCCCTGAAATGATGCAGAGGCGTAAAAGTTAAGAGCCGCTGTCACTTTGAGGGCCACAGGCATAGGATGGCCACCAAAGCCCATCTGCTGCAGGTCATCATTGAGCAGGGCACAGAGATGTGTCACCGCCTCTCTCGACATCTGCAGTCGCCTCTGACACTGGCGCTCTGACATCTGCAGGTATGTCATGCAGGACCTGTAGATGCGCGGCGATCTATAGTGGCGAGCTCTCCTTGGGGGCTGCTGCTGCTCACGACTGGGGGCCTCTACGTGGGCTGCACCTGTCTGCTGGTTTTGCCTGCGCCGCATATGGATTCTCACAAGAAGTGGATCAATTAATATACGGTGATCCATCCCCATCTCCAAGTTGTAATGAAACTTGGTTTCTTCAGTTCTTCGAAGGTTCCTAACAGGGCAGGCATTGATGGTGGCTGGTACATCAGGTGCTTTCATGTCTCAACTACATGGCATGGCATTGCCCGTCTTAGCTTCCACTAAGAGTGGCACAGCATGACCACATTCGGATTGTAACAGCTACATCGGTTGGCTCACCAGCCAGGTAACCTTTACACGCTTACTGTTTCTGGCACCCTCCCCCCAGACAGGGTGACTGGAATGCCATTGCTCCTTCACACACAGAAACAAACAATGGCGCAGAGTGGCCACCGTTTACGGAGGGAGGATATACAGTACCTCCCTTCATGCCTGCAGAGTTGTGCCCCCAGTAATACCGTCCCCCTGCCACCTCCCTACAGGTATGCAGAGTTCTGCCCCCAGTAATATCATCCGCACCCCCCCCCTCCGCCACCTCCCTACAAGTATGCAGGGTTGTGCTCCCAGTAATACCATGCACCCTCCCACCTCCCTTCATGCCTGCAGAGCTGTGGCCCACAGTAATGCCATACCCCCTCCCTACAAGTATGCAGAGTTGTGCCCCCATCTTCCAGGACTTACCAGCACTGTCTCTGAAAGCTCCTACTTCTGCTGTCCCGCCGGCTTTTCCTATTCGTGAACGGGACAGCACGTGAGAGACGCCTGTTCACAGAGAAATGCAGAACTGTGGACTGAGAGACAGCAAGATGCATAATGAGACCTGGTAAGTAGGGATCTTAATATTTAAATTGGGATGCCGCCGCCAAGCAGCGTGGGGGCCGCTCCAAGGTCCCGCCGCCGGCGGTAAAATCGGACGAGGCTTTCCTGGCGTCGGGAAGTGTGTTGGGCCTCTGCCGCAAGTATTTTCCGAGCTCCCCCGTCACGACCCCTGAAGTCACGGGGGTGGTGGGGGGGTGGCTGCTGTTAAACTCAAGCACAGTTTCTCTCTCCACAAATGCTGCCAGACCTGCTGAATATTTCCAGCACATGCTGTTTTTATCCCTGAGAGCCACTAATAAATAAACAATTTAAAGAAATTTGTTTACACAGATGGGTAGCTCTTGACTTGTATGATAGTGTAAAGTGGGTGATAGCAAGTCAACAGCTTGTTATATATCTTTCCCGATTTTTATTCTGTCTGCAAACTGTTAATGGAGCCTGACTCCTGACTGTGATCACTGCTGTATAAGTACAGAGATTTGCACTGCTGTGATTACTGAATTATTCCTTCATCATTTTCCCAGCATAGTTTCAAGCTTATCAAAGCTTGCTTTTATTACTTCTCATGCTGTGAATTTCAGTATGACAACATCATCAGCAAGTGTGCTCCTGAGAGATGCTGCAGCTGCACTCTCTATTTGGGTGCTTGAAGTCACCGTTGCAGATTCCACTGCTGTTGATTGGTTGCTTACTGGCCTTTACCCATATTGTAATTCCACAAAGCAACAACCAGCCCTTCTTCATGTATCACTGCACTTCCTTGTGATATGTGACTGAGTCTCTGTTACTTTTTTCAACTCACTAATACCCTCCAGATGTGGTTGTTTGGGCTAGCATCTGCTTCAAGTAATGTGAGTGATACAAAGTGCTGAGATGTGCATGGTGCTCCTGTTTGGACTTGTGACCCTTCTGCTAAGATCAAGGGCACGGGTATGTGGGCATTGTTATGGATTCATTTGTTGCAATGGCCACATATGCTGGCCCTGAATCTCCTCCAACCACCACTCCACACTCCAGTCTGGTGCAGGTCAGGTATTGTATACTGTTACGGCCAGGTGAGGAGGGGATCTCAGGCTTCCCTTTCACCCTTCCTCTGGTTTGACCACAACAGGGTTTATTCCTTTTTAAACTAGTGGTTGTGCTTACCAACTCAGTGAGTGTTTTACCTTGTTCCTCTAATGTGATTGCAAAAGAACCAAGCAGACAGGTTTTCTTGAGTTTAAACAAGAAAGAGGTAAGCTTATTGTACTTAACACTCTAAATCGATTTAAAATACGAAAAATACGCTACACATTCATGCACACATTCACACGAGAATCACACACACACACAAATAGATTACAGAGGGAAACAGATTTGGTGGTTGGATTAAAGTCCAGGATAAATGAAACTTAAATACAATCTGCAAATCCAGTAGTCCTCGGCTGAAGCTGTATTCTTGAAGTTCTCGCTGGTCAAGTGCACTTTGGTTGGCTTGCTCTGCTCAGAGTTTTCCTGAAGGCAGAATTGGTGGTTGTTTCCCCTGGTTACTGGCTGTAGCGCTCAGTAGGCTTGGAAGGTCCCCCAGCCGTGGCCGGTGCTTTCCTTGATATTTTCTGGGGAGAGAGAGAGAGAGAGACACACACACAGGGGAGCGGCTGCCTGTTTTGTTGCTCTACACTCAGTTACTCCTTATCTGCTGTCTGTGTCCCAAAACTTCTAGTTTCTTCAGAGATGAGCAGGCAGTCACATGGTTCTATCAATCCCCTTTGTTTTTAATGAGGTCCAAAGTCTAAAACCCAAAACTCCTCTTGGGGTGGGGGGAGGGGAGTGGGGGTTGCCAGTGTTTACCCCCGGAGGAACATCTCCATTTATGAATGCCTCAGGATGACTTTGAATGGCTTGCTAACTAGGATCATCTGGCTAATCTATTCAGTTAGCCAAAGCATTGTTCTGGCTGGGCTTCTTGCTGGACTCTTTGTCTCCAGTCCAATCTCCTGGTGTCTCAAATGTAAATTGCAGTGGCCATCTTGGCTGCTAGCTTTTTAAAAAGTTAACTTGTAGGATTTTTCCCATAAAAAGTCAAAGGTAAATTTCCAACTGATGAAATTAATATAATAATTTGGTATATAGGGTTTTTCTGACAATACCCACAAGGATTTCCAGATTTTGGTCAGTAACATTGGGTGAGCATTCTCTAGGCACAGGCCTAAACCAAAATTGGGACAGAAATGAACATGGTTGCAATAACAGTTCCAACTGCCTCCTAAACAGCTAGGGATCCAAACAGAAAAAGAGACCTTGTGAACACCTCAGTGTTAAAAAGAAGAGAGATATATTCAAATTCAAATCTAATTCTACTGGATAGGTTGGGAAATAGATGGTTTTGGAGTTGAACACCTTGTAGCTCTCAGCAGGGAAAGGTAAATGCTAAAGCAGACCAGCGAGTATTAAGCTTGCTGAAATCATGCCAAGCTAATCTCATGGGATTTCCTGAAGTTGGTCCTATTAGTGATTCATGGCAAGCTCCCAACCTGAATTAAGTTGATTTGTGGGAGCTCGTTGTCAGCAGGAGGCAGGAAATACTATGCAGCTACAGCTCTTAAAGGCTACAGCTGCTAGTTAAAGCAGCCGCTTCTGTTGCTCAGAACAAAAAGAGAAATAAGAGAAATACACAGATCACCTGTCGTCTTTGAGGCCTGTTTGAAAGTGCTTGTGGAAGAAGTGCAGCGAAGGCATTCTTCCCAGAGAAGAAATATCCATGGTGGCTTTGTAAGAGGAGGCAGTCAGTGGCAATGTAGCCTCAAATATCCAGAGGGCATGCGAACTGATGAGGACAATGTTTGGGACAAGCTTGATGGGCCAGCTGGTCTTTTCTTGTCTATCATTTTTGTTTTCTTGTTTGTTTGCATGTTAATAGCATCAGGAAGTCTGCCTTGTAAGGCAAAGCAGCATTACACTATACTGAGTAGATGGATAAAGTTTGAAAAAAAAGCTCTGATGAAGGGTCCACATCTGAAATATCAGTAAAGTAGTGGATGAATGCAGGCAGTTCAGCCCATCAAGCATCCCTCATCCATAAATCACAAACAATCCACATATGACAGACTCTACCTCACTTCTTTAAACTCCAGAGGGAAAGTTCTGTGTAAATGCTTTTGATGATACAATTAACAAAGCATCTGGCCTAATATCTTGTCCTATTATTCTTAAACAAGCATTTTTGATATAAAAATGTATTAAAAATTTAATATGGATTTCTCATTTAAGAAGTCACTCAGCTGATAAAATGTTCATCTTTCGTGCTTCTAGTGCAGAATCATCTGGCACTTCATAGCAGAAATTCCAGAGTGCGCTGAATTCCCCTTGGATGGAAAATCACCAGCCTGTGAATTGACCATACTCCCAAATTCCCAATATGCAAACCCGGTGCTTGAAACTCTGTATTGTGTATGCTAAAGATGAAAATATACAACTGGGGATGATTAAGAAGAGGGGAGTTCAACACTGTTTTCATTTTTCAAGGAATTGAAGTGCACTTTGCAAGTTATTAATAGCTAAACTCTGTTCTTAATTTGTAAATCATGTTGTGCATTTATGACAAAATGTTTATACTAAATTGAATATTTTTGCAATTGGAAATAAGTATTGAAATACCTGGATATTTAACACAAGTTCTACTTTAGTTGCTAAACTATGGTTTATATGTCCCTTTAATTTTCTTGTAAAATATATTTATCAGGGTAATAATTCCACAGGAATAAACTGAATACAAATGAATGTGCAAACTGCAACAGCAATTCAAACACCTGGTTTTATTCTAAGAGACTCTCAACCTGGTGCTAGATTGAAATACAATGAAGTTAATTGATCTGCAACATGAAAGATGGTTAATTAGCTTGTAACAATGAATTCATTCACAATATAACTCTGCATAAACAGTTGCTATATGTTATGGATGTTATATATGCTGAGTAACAAGAGCATGGTGGGCAAATCACACAATGATTTAATGATGTGTAAATACCACTGTACAAGATTCCTTGTTATACTTTTCCTTAGGGCATAAATGACCATGTTACTTAATCAGAGGCCATCTGGTTTGTTTGTGGACTAAGATTTCAGTCATTGTGTGGTGAATCAATGTGCAAACAATAATTTAAATAAGAACCGCAAACACTTGACAAATATTATTTTTCCACTACCATCAAAACACATGAGTCATAGGTCATTGAAAGAATGTTCTGTCAGTCAGCCAATGCTCTGTGACCAATTTTCTTGTCACTAATAAATGAAGTGGCTTTGAAAGTATGTTGGCTTTGTTAATTTTACCAATTAAAATAAGCCCCACGGGCATAAATCTGGTTATACTAAAGAAAAGAGATTGATATAAGTAATTAATGAGATAGTCTCTTTTCTTGTGGTTCCTGCCAGGAAGTGGTCTACCTACTGCTGGCATTAGGATCCATGGGAACGGGTAATGCAAATCTGGTCTGAAAGCTTACTTCAGGTAACTGCTACTGAGCGATGTTAATCAGTGCATGACCCACTTTTCACATAGCACAGTAGCAGAAATACAGTTTTCGTCAGCCCAAAGATACTGAAGGAATGGAGAATTTTCACCAGCTGATAAAACTATGGAATCTGCCCCACCATTCCTGCAAGGATAAATTTAAAAAGCTAGGATTGCTAAGGAGATTGAGAAAATAGGTAAGATGGGCTCTTGTGCCGCAAGTTCCTCGTGTCTCCCTCAAGGAACAAAAGAAAGCTTTGGTCTAGCTTTTCTGTGGATAATAGTTGAGACTTATTTTATCACACTTTAAAATATTAAAAGGGAGAAAAAGCCAATTATGTGACAAATTGCTAGAAATTTACAAGCAGCTGAGAATCTTGCGAGCAACAATTGCCTTCTAATTGACTTCAGGATGTGATTGGCCTCTAATTAACCCCAAGATATACCTATTTACAACAATTAGATCCCATGGGTTGGATTTGCAAATGATAGCGGGGTTGGGACCCAGTGTGGGCGTGATTTAAAAATTGCAGCCCTGGAGGTCATCTCTGGATCCTGATGTCTCTAGGACAATCTGCAATATTCAAAGTGCTGGGAGGGGAGGGGGTGGGGGGAAGGGAACGGGGAACCCACTCACCTCTCATTATTGGCCGACTTGTTACTGGGTCAGGGAGGTCGGCACTGCAATTTTTAGCGGAGACTTCGGTGAACCCGAACAGTCCGGAGCATGCTAGTGCACAGCTGTCAGGTTCATTGGGGGGGGGGGGGGGGGTGGGGGGTGAAGGAAAAGTCTCCTTTTTAACGTTTAAAATTGTTCAGCCCTCCAGTATCCTGCGCCAGAACATGCGCAGTACCTCTGTTTTGGCCATTTCCACTCCGTCTCATCGTTTTATGAAGCTGACCTTTTCAGGAGCTGCCTGCTCTCTTTGGCAAGGCAGTGGCAGCCCCCAACATGGCTGCCCCTTGCCTTTGCCGCTGGCGCCAGGCAGGCAGCTCCTACCTCCTGGAGGCTCTCCTCATAACTATTGTTTCCCATCCCTCCCACTATCTTGGTGTATCGACACAATTTGCTGTTGATGGCTTTCATGCCCTTTTGATAAAAAAATGTCCAAAACTCCTGAACACAGTACTCTAACTGTGGCCTAACTGGTGTTTTGATTAAATTCATCATTGTTTCTCTACTTTGTACTTTGTAGCCCTCACAATAATACCCAAAATACTATTAGCCTTTTTTTATGGCTTTGTTTACCTGCATTCACACTTTCAGGAAGTTGTGTATTTGAACACTCAGGCCTCTGTTCATAACAGATAGGTAAATTGGCCATTGTAAATTGTCCCTAGTGTTGGCAGGTGGTAGGAGAATGGTGGGGATGTGGTAGGGAATATGGGATTAATGTAGGATTAGTATAAATGGAAGGTTGTTGGTCGGCACAGACCCGGTGGGCCAAAGGGCCTGTTTCAGTGCTGTAACTCTATCACTAGGGAAAGTCTTTGCTCCAGTCGCTCTAAACAGGCTCCAGAAGCTGGCCGAGCGTGTCTACCCTGAGGCACAGTGTGGCTTTCGTGCAGAGAGATCGACCGTTGACATGCTGTTCTCCCTTCGTCAGATACAGGAGAAATGCCGCGAACAACAGATGCCCCTCTACATTGCTTTCATTGATCTCACCAAAGCCTTTGACCTCGTCAGCAGATGTGGTCTCTTCAGACTACAAGAAAAGATTGGATGTCCACCAAAGCTACTAAGTATCATCACCTCATTCCATGACAATATGAAAGGCACAATTCAACATGGCGGCACCTCATCAGACCCCTTTCCTATCCTGAGTGGCGTGAAACAGGGCTGTGTTCTCGCACCCACACTCTTTGGGATTTTCTTCTCCCTGCTGCTTTCACATGCGTTCAAGTCTTCAGAAGAAGGAACTTTCCTCCACACAAGATCAGGGGGCAGGTTGTTCAACCTTGCCCGTCTAAGAGCGAAGTCCAAAGTACGGAAAGTCCTCATCAGGGAACTCCTCTTTGCTGACAATGCTGCTTTAACATCTCACACTGAAGAGTGCCTGCAGAGTCTTATCGACAGGTTTGCGGCTGCCTGCAATGAATTTGGCCTAACCATCAGCCTCAAGAAAACGAACATCATGGGGCAGGACGTCAGAAATGCTCCATCCATCAATATTGGTGATCACGCTCTGGAAGTGGTTCAAGAGTTCACCTACCTAGGCTCAACTATCACCGGTAACCTGTCTCTAGATGCAGAAATCAACAAGCGCATGGGAGAGGCTTCCACTGCTATGTCCAGACTGGCCAAGAGAGTGTGGGAGAATGGCGCACTGACACGGAACACAAAAGTCCGAGTGTATCAAGCCTGTGTCCTCATGACCTTGCTCTATGGCAGTAAGGCCTGGACAACGTATGTCAGCCAAGAGCGATGTCTCAATTCATTCCATCTTCACTGCCTCCGGAGAATACTTGGCATCAGGAGGCAGGACCATATCTCCAACACAGAAGTCCTCGAGGCGGCCAACATCCCCAGCTTATACACACTACTGAGTCAGCGGCGCTTGAGATGGCTTGGCCATGTGAGCCGCATGGAAGATGGCAGGATCCCCAAAGACACATTGTACAGCGAGCTCGCCACTGGTATCAGACCCACCAGCCGTCCATGTCTCTGCTTTAAAGACGTCTGCAAACGCGACATGAAGTCCTGTGACATTGATCACAAGTCGTGGGAGTCAGTTGCCAGCGTTCGCCAGAGCTGGCGGGCAGTCATAAAGGCGGGGCTAAAGTGTGGCGAGTCGAAGCGACTTAACAGTTGGCAGGAAAAAAGACAAAAGCGCAAGGGGAGAGCCAACTGTGTAACAGCCCCGACAAACAAATTTTTCTGCAGCACCTGTGGAAGAGCCTGTCACTCTAGAATTGGCCTTTATAGCTACTCCAGGTGCTGCTCCACACACCACTGACCACCTCCAGGCGCTTCCCCATTGTCTCTCGAGATAAGGAGGCCAAAGAAGATGACTATAACCTACAATGTATTTCCAAAGAGTGTTCTTCCTACCAAAATGCATTACTTCATACTTAGCTAAATTAAATTGTATCTGACAACAATCAGTCCATTTTGATAATGTGTCTGTCATCCTGAATCTTTTGTTGTCTTTCTCACCGTTGGCCAAACCGCATACTTTTGTGTCATTAGAAAATTTTGAGATTGTGTTCACTATACCTGATCCCCCATCCCATATAACTCAGAATTACCCGAACTCTGCACTTGCTGTCCATAAACAAAATTCATAGTCAAGCTGCTACATTTATGCTAGCCTGTCGGCCCCTATTTACATGTGTTAATTTATTTATTTAGAGATACAGCACTGAAACAGGCCCTTCGGCCCACTGAGTCTGTGCCGAACAACAACCACCCATTTATACTAACCCTACAGTAATCTCATATTCCCTCCCACCTACCTACACTAGGGGCAATTTATAACGGCCAATTTACTTATCACCTACAAGTCTTTGGCTGTGGGAGGAAACTGGAGCATCCGGTGAAAACCCACGCGGTCACAGGGAGAGCTTGCAAACTCCGCACAGGCAGTACCCAGAATTGAACCCGGGTCCCTGGAGCTGTGAGGCTGCAGTGCTAATCACTGCGCCACTGTGCCTGGCGCCCAGCTGAACCACGCACTAGTGCCCCATCGGAGATTTAATACACTAAAGGGGAAGGTCGAAGTCAGCAGCTCACAGTTAAAGAATGTTAGAATAATCACTTTTACACAATGAAGGTTAATTGCAAAAACAAAAGAACTTTATATGACGCAGGACATGTCAAATTTCAAACACCTGTGAACCCCCAAGTGTCTCTAGGTAGTTTTCTTTATATGTTTACGAGTGTCTCTATGAGGTGTGAACCCATCACTTGCAGCTGGACTGGAGGCAGGCTAGTGATCAGGCTGCCCTTTGGCCTCTGATGACTTTGGCGGCTGTCCTCTGGGTGCCTGACGCCTGGAGGGCCCTGGTTGTCTGAGGGTTTCCTCAGGCATTGCGGCTACTGGAGCTGGGCTCATTGGTGGAGGGGCTGAGGAGCTGGTGTGCACACTCGGAATGCCCTGAGGGGAGCCCCCAACTGTGGAGGTCAGCCCCTCCTCCGCCCTTTCAAGGCTCACTTGAATCTCCCTCACCAGAGAAGGACGGGAAAGTGAAGAAGACTCCAGGCACCTCATCCTTCTTTCGCCTTGTCACTGCTGCGTAAACTCATGGCCAACGTGATGGTGTGCAGGTCTGTGCTCATTTGTGGGATCTGGCTCTCCATGTGGGTTGCCAGCCTCTCGATGGAGGAAGCCTTGCACTTACATGCTTGAGGCATGGCAGCACTCATGGCATGAATGTGCTAGCGAGTACGGAATCGGAGGATAGAGTGGATGAATGCGTGGCTGAAGAGATGGTGCAAGATGGAGAGCTTTAGTTTCCTGGATCACTGGGTCTGTTTCTGGCAAAGGTGGGACCTGTACAAGTTGGACAGGTTGCACCTGAACCGGAACTGGACAAACATCCTTGCTGGGAGGTTTGCTTGTGCTGTTGTGGAGGGGGGCGGGGAGGGGGTTTAAACTAATTTGGCATGGGTATGGGATATAGAATGGAGGTATAGTAGGGGGTGATGCACAGTCAAATATAGAAGAGAAACAAAGTCAGTCTTGAAGGCAGAGCAAATATAGATCTGTTAAGGCACAAGTGAGTAATGCAAGGCTGGATTGCATCTATTTTAACGCAAGGAGTCTTACTAGTAAGCCAGATGAATTGAGGGCATTGATTAACACATGGGAATATGATATTATTGCTATCACAGAGACATTGTTGAGGGAAGGGCAGGACTGGCAGCTCAATATTCCAGGGTATAGAATTTTCAGGCGTGACAGGGCAGGGGGTAAAAGAAGAGCTGGTATTGCACTGTTGATTAAGGATTCAATTACTGCAGTAAGGAGGGATGATATCTTCGAAGGTTCCTCAAATGAGGCCATATGAGTAGAACTTAAACACAAAAAGGGGGCAATCACTTGACTGGGAGTGTACTACAGGCCTCCAAATAGTCAGGGAGAGATAGAGGAGCAGATATGTAGGCAAATCGTAGAGAGGTGTAAAAATAATAGGGTAATGATAGTAGGGGATTGCAACTTCACCAATATTAACTGGGACAGTCTTAGTGCAAAAGGCTTAAAGGAGGCAGAATTCTTAAAGTGCATATGGGAGAGCTTTTTGAGCCAGCATGTAGAAAGTCCTACAAGAGAAGGGGCAGTACTGGGCCTAATCTTACAGAAGCTGGACAAGTGGTAGAAGTGTCAGTGGGGGAGCATTTCGGGGATAGTGACCATAACTCTGTAAGCTTTAAGGCAGTTATGGAAAAGGACAAAGAGGGACTGGAAATAAAAGTACTGAACTGGGGGAAGGCCAATTTCAATATGACAAAACAGCATCTGGCCAAAGTGGACTGGGAGCAGTTACTTGTAGGAAAGTCTACATCAGACCAGTGGGAGTCATTCAAAAAGAAAATAGTGAGAGTTCAGAGCCACCATGTTTCCGTAAAGATGGAAGGTAGGACAAACAAGTCCAGGGAACCCTGGATGTCAAGGGATATAAAGGATTGGATAAGGAAAAAAAAAGGAGGCTTATGGCAGGTTCAGAGCGCTGAAAACAGTGGAGGCCCTAGAGGAGTATAGAAAGTGTTGGGGGGTACTTGAAAAAGTAATTAGGAGACCGAAGAGGGGGCATGACAAAACACAGGCGAGCAAGATAACAGAAAATCCCAAGGCATTTTATTAGCATATTAAGGGCAAAAGGATAACCAGGGAAAGAATAGGGCCCATTAGGGACCAAAGTGGCAATCAGTGTGTGGAGCCGGAGGACATAGGTGAGGTTTTAAATGATTACTTTTCATCTGTGTTCACTATGGAGAAGGACAATGTAGGTGTAGAGATCAGGGAGGGGGATTGTGATATACTTGAACAAATTAGCATTGAAAGGGAGGGAGTATTAGCTGTTTTAGCAGGCTTAAAAGTGGATAAATCCCCAGGCCTAGATGAGACATATCCCAGGCTGCTATGTGAGGCAAGGGAAGAGATAGCAGGGGCTCTGACACAAATTTTCAAATCCTCTCTGGCCACAGGAGAGGTACCTGAGGACTGGAGACAGCGAATGTGGTACCATTATTCAAGAAGGGTAGCAGGGATAAACCAGCTAATTACAGACCTGTGAGTCTAACATCAGTGGTAGGGAAATGATTGGAAAAAATTCAGAGGGACAGGATGAATCTCCACTTGGAGAGGCAGGGATTAATCAGGGATAATCAACATGGCTTTGTCAGGGGGAGATAGTGTCTAACAAACTTGATTGAATTTTTTGAGGCGGTGACTAGGTGTATAGATGAGGGTAAAGTAGTTGATGTAGTCTACATGGACTTCAGTAAGGCTTTTGATAAGGTTCTGCATGGGAGACTGGTTAAGAAGGTAAGAGCCCATGGAATCCAGGGCAATTTGACAAATTGGATCCAAAATTGGCTTAGTGGCAGAAGGCAGAGGGTGATGGTGGAGAGTTGTTTTCACGAGTGGAAGCCTGTGACCAGTGGTGTACCGCAAGGATCGGTGCTAGGACCCTTGCTGTTCGTAGTGTACATTAATGATTTAGGCATAAATATAGGAGGTATAATCAGTAAGTTCGCAGATTACATGAAAATTGGTGGTGTTGTAAGTAGTGAGGATGAAAGCCTTAGATTACAGGACGATATAGATGGGCTGGTAAGATGGACGGAGCAGTGGCAAATGCAATTTAATCCTGAGAAGTGTGAGGTGATGCATTTTGGGAGGCCTAACAAGGCAAGGGAAAGGGTCTGAGGGACCTTGGTGTACTTGTCCATTGATCACTGAAGGCAGCAGCACACATAGATAAGGTGGTTAGGAAGGCATATGGGATACTTGTCTTTATTAGCCGAGGCATAAAATAAGAGCAGGGAGGTTATGATGGAGCTGTATAAAACGCTGGCTTGGCCACAGTTGGAGTACTGTGTACAGTTCTGGGCACCACACTATATGAAGGATGTGATTGCACTGGAGAGGGTGCAGAGGAGATTCACCAGGATTTTGCCTGGGCTGGAGCATGAAGAGAGACGGGATAGGCTAGGACTGTTTCCCTTAGAGCAGAGAAGGCTGAGCGGGACCTGATTGAGGTATACAAAATTATGAGGGGCATGGATAGCATAGATCGGAAGAAACTTTTTCCCTTAGCGGATTGGTCAATAACCAGGGGGCATAGATTTACGTTAAGGAGCAGGTGGTTTACAGGGGATTTGAGGAAAAATTCTTTCACCTAGAGGGTGGTTGAAATCTGGAATACACTGCCTGAAGGGGTGGTAGAAGCAGGAATCCTCACAACATTTAAGAAGTATTTAGATGAGCACTTGAAACACCATAGCATACAAGGCTAGGGGCCAAGTGCTGGAAAATGGGATTAGAATAGGTAGGTGCTTGATGGTCGGCACGGACACAATGGGCCGAAGGGCCTGTTTCTGTGCTGTATAACTCTATGACTCTAATTACTGCAAACATGGATGTCCATGATTGCAGTGCATTCCACAGACTCCCACATGCTGCAGTCGTAGCACACCATGGGCCTTGCCATTTGTCTACAATCTTTTTTTAGTCAATTAGTTAATAATTCAAACTGAAGTAATGGAAAGTTGCACTCACCTACCTTGGAATCAGAGGAAGATTCACCAACTGCTGGATGCTGAAAAGAAAGGAAAAGGAGCCCCTCTTCCCACTTTTGCAACAAATTTTCACATGAACCAAATTTCCAAATTCACTCTGGTAACTGTCTCTTCTCAACTGCGTTCCTTCACTGCATTCAACTAAGAAACTGATCTGCTTTCTATAAGGATTCTGATGACTCACTAGTTAGCTCAGCTTTCTGCTACAATAGTTAACATCTATTGAACCTAACTACTTCCAACTGATCGTCAGATAACTGCCACTGCTGACTGCTTCTTGTTTAACAAGGATGTTTACCTAACTAACAGTTTTAAAGCCTGAAATAAAAGCAAAATACTGCGGATGCTGGAAATCTGAAACAAAAACAAGAAATGCTGGAATCACTCAGCAGGTCTGGCAGCATCTATGGAAAGAGAAGCAGAGTTAACGTTTCGGGTCAGTGACCCTTCTTCGGAACTGACAAATATTAGAAAAGTCACAGATTATGAGCAAGTGAGGTGGGGGTGGGGCAAGAGATAACAAAGGAGAAGGTGCAGATTGGACCAGGCCACATAGCTGACCAAAAGGTCACGGAGCAAAGGCAAACAATATGTTAATGGTGTGTTGAAAGACAAAGCATTAGTACAGATTAGGTGTGAATACACTGAATTCATGTTTGGAGGTGGGTCAGCAGAGCCACATGGGCTTGATTTTGTAGTGCCGGCGGGGCTCCCAGTGCTGGACCGAATGGCGGACGGAATCCCGCCTCAGCCTTTCCAAGCCCTCTGGTGCAATCCTCTGTTGTTCCAGCACTTAAGGGCCGGGTGCCAGGATTTCTGTCCCTTGACAGAGCAGGATCCCACCTCCAATAGCTGCTGGCCAATCGCATGGCTGGCAGCTCAGCAGTAACAGCAGTGCCACCAGGAGTGGTGGCCACTGCTGTTACTGCAGAAGCCTTGGACCCAAGCCCAGTGCTGGAGGCGGGGTCACCAGGGCCAGTCCGGAAGTCACCGGGGCCAGTTCGGAAGTCCCCGGCGAGGGGGTGTGGGAGGGTACACATTAAGTGCAAGGCGATGGGGTTCCAGGGATGTGGAGTTATTCCCAGCAGTGGTCTTCTGTGCGCCACAGGTTGCCCACAGAAGAGGGTCCCCCCCCCCCCCACCCCATCCCCACAAGCCTCATATTACTAGGCGACCTCCCTGCATGGCGGAGGCACCCCCGGCTGCTGGTTACATCTCAGTGGCGGGGGTTAAGGCCCTCAAGTGGTCATTAACAGGCCATTTAAGGGCTTCAATTGGCCTGTGGGTGGAAAGGCTGTCGTCAGCCTATCCTACCCCTGACAAAATCGCTTGGCGACAGACATTCCGTCCCCACCTCCCGTCGCAATTCTACGGGCCCCCCTACCTCTGAACCCATCTCGGGGGAACACATAAAATCCAGCCCATGTGTGTGCAGTCAATCACACCGTGTATCATTAGAAAGCCCACTATCCTGCCAAATCTACATGCCCTTTCATCCTGGTGTTCCCTCCTCAGACAAAAGAGGATGAAGTCCCCTCTCTTTGCTTACAGCACCTCTGTGTCCTCCCTGATGTATCAATACAAGGCAAACTGCAAGATGTTACTGATGTCGGCTTCTCTCACCTGGAAGGGTCTGCTGGCATAGAATGTTAGGGTGATGGTGACCTTCACAGCCTCTGGGAGGACTGCCCTCACCCTGCTTTGAGGCTCCAGGTCAGTGTGAAGGAGGTGGCACAACTTTGTGATGACCTCCTTTATGAACTGTAGCCTATTTAGGCATTGTTCCTGACTCATGGCTAAATAAGAGTAGTGCTCCCAGAACACCCTTTGTGGATAGGGCTTTATGTGGAGAGCCCATCTTCTCCTCCTTCCTCGAAAGCTTCCCCACTCTATTTCCTCCTCTCCATGTCCTGGTTATCTTGCACAGCAAGTGGTACTGCAACAACTGCCCCCTTACCTGTGTCTTTTCTCCATATCTGCAGCAAAAACCTCCAAATTGCTTCAACAACACAGCACAGTGGTTCTACAAACTCTGCTTTAGCAAAAGTAAGTTGAAAGCATCTCAGCTGAAACTTGTTGAGTGGTCCTTTAAATAGTCCGAGAACAGGGCGCATAACTCTTGTTGTTTCTGGAGTGATTAACAAAAATGCTACCTGCACATGAGTTGACCAAATTTGGTATCCTGGCATTGCAGCAGTCCAGACATCATGATAGCGTCCATTCAAGGTCTTCGGGAGCATGCAGGAGGCGCATCTGAAGCGGCATTATGCAACAGAATTTGCACCCACAATGCTTTGCATGTACTTGTGCGCATATATGCATGGTGGCTTTTGAGCCAAAATGCAGAATCTGGACAAAATGAATAAACAGTTAGTTAACCTGGTCAAATCCATTAGAGTAAAGATATGACAGCATGAGAAAGATTGCCAATTTAGCATCATTCTTTTTTTGTTTTAATGTACCTAAGCCCAACAGGAACTAGGCTAATAATTTCCAAAATTATTTGAGATAGCATTCTGACAGCCAGTAGATAGAGGAAAATTCATTCCATCAGTCTGGACTGGATTTGACAAAAGTTCCAGAGGTAAAATAACAGCGTCCAAAACCGATGCACTACCCTATCATTAGCCAGGGCCATGGCTTTATGTGGAAGAAGATTAATAGTTACAACCTATAAATTAAGACGATAAATTTCTAGTTAAGATAGCATCACACCAGCATGCAAATAAAAGTTGACTATAAGGTAAAATAAATCTACTCTAATTCACGATTAGCTTTAAAATGTTCTAGAAATTGGCAATGGAAAGACTTTTGGATCTGAGTGAAATGATAGGCTGGCAATAAATTTTTACATGGTTGTTATTTCAAATGTCTAGGTTTAAAAAAAGAATTAAAGCGGAAAGTCACATTGGCTTTACTTATTCCAGATTTTCACCCTTAGTAACACATCCTGACCTAACTATCTTCATTCTAGGGTCTTAAAAGAGGTGGCTAATGAGGTAGTAGACTTTGCAAGCTGGAACGTCAGAACTATGTGTCCTGGCCTGTTGGAAGACCTTACACAAATCAACGATTCTCGGAAGACCGCCATCATTAACAACGAGCTCAGTAGACTCAATGTGGACATTGCAGCACTTCAGGAGACTCGCCTCCCCGCGAGTGGCTCTCTAGCAGAGCAAGACTACACCTTCTTCTGGCAGGGCAGGGATCCTGAAGAACCAAGACAGCATGGAGTGGGCTTCGCCATCAGAAACTCCTTGCTCAGCATGATAGAGCCTCCCTCAAATGGCTCGGAACGCATACTGTCCATCCAACTGCTCACCACCTCTGGTCCAGTACACCTACTCAGCATCTATGCTCCAACACTCTGTTCCGCACCTGAAGCTAAAGACCAGTTCTATGAACAACTCCATAACATCATTAGCAGCATCCCCAACACCGAACACCTATTCCTGCTGGGGGACTTTAATGCCAGGGTTGGGGCCGACCATGACTCATGGCCCTCCTGCCTTGGGCGCTATGGCGTTGGAAGGATGAATGAGAACGGGCAGAGACTGCTTGAGTTGTGTACCTATCATAACCTCTGCATCACCAACTCGTTCTTTCACACTAAACCCTGTCACCAGGTTTCATGGAGGCACCCAAGATCACGTCGTTGGCACCAGCTAGACCTCATTGTCACAAGGCGAGCCGCCTTAAACAGTGTTCAAATCACACGCAGCTTCCACAGTGCGGACTGCGACACCAACCACTCCCTGGTGTGCAGCAAGGTTAGACTCAGACCAAAGAAGTTGCATCATTCCAAGCAGAAGGGCCACCCGCGCATCAACACGAGCAGAATTTCTCACCCACAGCTGTTACAAAAATTTCTAAATTCACTTGTAACAGCCCTTCAAAACACTCCCACAGGGGATGCTGAGACCAAGTGGGCCCACATCAGAGACGCCATCTATGAGTCAGCTTTGACCACCGACGGCAAAAGTGCGAAGAGAAATGCAGACTGGTTTCAATCTCATAATGAAGAGCTGGAACCTGTCATAGCCGCTAAGCGCATTGCACTTTTGAACTACAAGAAAGCCCCCAGCGATTTAACATCCGTAGCACTTAAAGCAGCCAGAAGTACTGCACACAGAACAGCTAGGCGTTGCGCAAACGACTACTGGCAACACCTATGCAGCCATATTCAGCTGGCCTCAGACACCGGAAACATCAGAGGAATGTATGATGGCATGAAGAGAGCTCTTGGGCCAACCATCAAGAAGATCACCCCCCTCAAATCTAAATCGGGGGACATAATCACTGACCAACGCAAACAGATGGACCGCTGGGTTGAGCACTACCTAGAACTGTACTCCAGGGAGAATGCTGTCACTGAGACTGCCCTCAATGCAGCCCAGCCTCTACCAGTCATGGATGAGCTGGACATACAGCCAACCAAATCGGAACTCAGTGATGCCATTGATTCCCTAGCCAGCGGAAAAGCCCCTGGGAAGGACAGCATTACCCCTGAAATAATCAAGAGTGCCAAGCCTGCTATACTCTCAGCACTACATGAACTGCTATGCCTGTGCTGGGACGAGGGAGCAGTACCCCAGGACATGCGCGATGCCAACATCATCACCCTCTATAAAAACAAAGGTGACCGCGGTGACTGCAACAACTACCGTGGAATCTCCCTGCTCAGCATAGTGGGGAAAGTCTTTGCTCGAGTCGCTCTGAACAGGCTCCAGAAGCTGGCCGAGCACGTCTACCCTGAGGCACAGTGTGGCTTTCGTGCAGAGAGATCGACTATTGACATGCTGTTCTCCCTTCGTCAGATACAGGAGAAATGCCGTGAACAACAGATGCCCCTCTACATTGCTTTCATTGATCTCACCAAAGCCTTTGACCTCGTCAGCAGACGTGGTCTCTTCAGACTACTAGAAAAGATCGGATGTCCACCAAAGCTACTAAGTATCATCACCTCATTCCATGACAATATGAAAGGCACAATTCAACATGGTGGCTCCTCATCAGAGCCCTTTCCTATCCTGAGTGGTGTGAAACAGGGCTGTGTTCTCGCACCCACACTTTTTGGGATTTTCTTCTCCCTGCTGCTTTCACATGCGTTCAAATCCTCTGAAGAAGGAATTTTCCTCCACACAAGATCAGGGGGCAGGTTGTTCAACCTTGCCCGTCTAAGAGCGAAGTCCAAAGTACGGAAAGTCCTCATCAGAGAACTCCTCTTTGCTGACGATGCTGCTTTAACATCTCACACTGAAGAATGCCTGCAGAGTCTCATCGACAGGTTTGCGTCTGCCTGCAATGAATTTGGCCTAACCATCAGCCTCAAGAAAACGAACATCATGGGGCAGGATGTCAGAAATGCTCCATCCATCAATATTGGCGACCACGCTCTGGAAGTGGTTCAAGAGTTCACCTACCTAGGCTCAACTATCACCAGTAACCTGTCTCTAGATGCAGAAATCAACAAGCGCATGGGTAAGGCTTCCACTGCTATGTTCAGACTGGCCAAGAGAGTGTGGGAAAATGGCGCACTGACACGGAACACAAAAGTCCGAGTGTATCAGGCCTGTGTCCTCAGTACCTTGCTCTACGGCAGCGAGGCCTGGACAACGTATGCCAGCCAAGAGCGACGTCTCAATTCATTCCATCTTCGCTGCCTTCGGAGAATACTTGGCATCAGGTGGCAGGACTATATCTCCAACACAGAAGTCCTTGAAGCGGCCAACATCCCCAGCTTATACACACTACTGAGTCAGCGGCGCTTGAGATGGCTTGGCCATGTGAGCCGCATGGAAGATGGCAGGATCCCCAAAGACACATTGTACAGCGAGCTCGCCACTGGTATCAGACCCACCGGCCGTCCATGTCTCCGTTATAAAGACGTCTGCAAACGCGACATGAAATCGTGTGACATTGATCACAAGTCGTGGGAGTCAGTTGCCAGCATTCGCCAGAGCTGGCGGGCAGCCATAAAGACAGGGCTAAATTGTGGCGAGTCGAAGAGACTTAGTAGTTGGCAGGAAAAAAGACAGAGGCGCAAGGGGAGAGCCAACTGTGCAACAGCCCCAACAAACAAATTTCTCTGCAGCACCTGTGGAAGAGCCTGTCACTCCAGAATTGGCCTTTATAGCCACTCCAGGCGCTGCTTCACAAACCACTGACCACCTCCAGGCGCGTATCCATTGTCTCTCGAGATAAGGAGGCCCAAAAGAGAAAGAGATGTGTTGGTGTTAATTTTTCAAAATTTGCTAGATTCTGGAAAGGCTCCATCAGACTGGAAAGTAGCAAATATAACACCTCTATTCAAGAAGTAGGGAGACTGAAAACATGTAACTATAGGCCAGTTAGCTTGACGTCTGTCACGGGGAAGGTGTTAGAATCGATCAGTAAGGAGGCTACAGCTGGGCACTTAGAAAAACTCAAGGTAATTGGGAATAGTCAGCGTGGTTTTGTGAAAGGCAAATCATGCTTAACCAATTTATTGGAGTTCTTTGAAGGAGTAACATGCACTGTGGATAAAGGGGAGCCCGTTGATGTACTGTACTTGGATTTCCAGTCGGCATTTGACAAAATGCCACATAAAAGGTTATTGCGCAAAGTAGGAGCTCATGGTATAAGGGGTAACATATTAGCATGGATAGAAGAATGGCTGTCTGGCAGAAAACAGAGAGTATGCATAAATGGGTCCTTTTCTGATTGACAGGATGTGACGAGTGGAATCCTGCAGGGGTCTGTGCTGGGGCCTCAACTTTTTACAATTTATATCAATGACTTAGATGAGGGCATCGATGACTTCGTAACTAAATTTGCAGATGACACAAAGATAGGTAGGAAAGTATAAAATAAAAACAAGAAGTGCTGGAAATACTCAGCAGGTCTGGCAGCATCTGTGGAGAGAGAAGCAGAGTTAATGTTTCAGGTCTGTGACCCTTCATCAGAACATCTGACCTGAAACGTTAACTCTGCTTCTCTCTCCACAGATGCTGCCAGACCTGCTGAGTATTTCCAGCATTTCTTGTTTTTATTTCAGATTTCCAGCATCTGCAGTATTTTGCTTTTATTATAGGAAAGTATGTTGTGAAGAGGACATAAGAAGGTTGCAGACCGATATAAATAGGTTGAGTGAGTGGGCAAAAATCTGGCAGATGGAGTATAATGTGGGAAAATGTGAAGTTGTTCACTTTGGCAGGAGGAATAAAAAGGCAGAATATTACTTAAACGGAGAACGATTGCACAATTCCGAGGTGCAGAGGGATCTCGGTGTTCTAGTGCATGAGTCACAAAATGTTAGTATGCAGGTACAGCAAGTCATAGTGGCTAATGGAATGCTCTCCTTTATTACAAGAGGAATTGAAAATAAAAGTAAAGATGTTATGCTTCAGTTATACAGGGCATTGGTGAGACCACATCTCGAATACTGTGTGCAGTTTTGGTCTCCTTATTTAAGGAAGGATGTAAATGCGTTGGAGGCTGTTCAGAGGAGGTTTACTAGATTGATACCTGGAATGAATGGGTTGTCTTATAAGGAATGGTTGGACAGACTGGATTTATTTTCACGAGAGTTTAGAAGAGTGAGGGGAGACTTGATTGAAGTATATAATATCCTGAACGGTCTTGACAAGGTGGAGGTGGAAAGGATGTTTCCTCTGGTGGGTGAGTCCAGAACTAGGGGCCACTGTTTTAAAGTTAGGGGCCGCCCTTTTGGAACAGAGATGAGAAGAAATTTTTTCTCTCAGAGGGTTGAGCGACTTTGGAACTCTCTGCCTCAGAAGGTGGTGGAGGCGGGGTCATTGAATATTTTTAAGGCGGAGGTAGATAGATTCTTGTTAGGCAAGGGAATCGAATGTTATTGGGGGTAGATGGGAATTCGAGACACAAACAGATCAGATATGATCTTATTGAATGGCGAATGGATAGAGGGACCGACTGGTCTACTTCTGCTCCTAATTCGTATGCTCATATGTTCATAACATTTAGGAGTAAATTAAATACAAACTTTAAGAAGAAAAATACTAATGGATAAGGGAAAGAGCAGGGAAATAGGTTTAGAGGAGATAGCGTTGATGTAGTACTAGTGTCGGTGTTATAAGATTTACCTTGGGTACAGTAGTGCCTGTCACCTGGTTCTGAGCATTGCACGTTCAAAAGTGCGCCCACACTGCCCAATATCTAATTATACAACAGCAGAATCCAGGCATGTAATCTGAACTGAATATAGTATTTTTTTTTATCTTCACATGTTGGGTGGCAGTCTGGCGGGGTGGAATGCATGGCTTTTACAGAACCTGCCTGATTTTTATTCCATTAATTACATCTGCTGAAAGGTGAGGCATGACACAATCTCCAAAGACATGGGATCCAGGGTTAAACCTTAGACTCTGTTGTTGATCTTTTGTGGAACAACATCACACCTGCACCTAGGTCATATATGGATAGCAAGCTGGTGAGTCTAGTGCCATGGACTGGAGGTCACTCCAGTCACAGTGAAAAGGCCTTTATCCTGCAATACCATTACCACGCACCCACAGCACCTTGTGGGAGGGAACTCACCTGCTTTCATCAGACCATCCATAACAGTGGTGACAGTAATCTGGTAAAAACCAGGTTTACAGCAATATGGCAATATTGTGCAATACTATACATTCTGCTTGAGGATGTACTTATCACTTATCATACCAGTTGAAAACTAGTTCCCCTGGTCCATTTGGAACCTTCCTTTGGTCCTCTGAAGACCAGTATGTGGGTTTTGAGGGCAACATGGAGTACTAGAAAATGGATCAAAATCTAGTTTTAGGATCAAGTAATGTTTGTTCATTTGCTGCTTGTTTGTTTGTTTCCTTCCTTCCTTCTGTATTACGTTATCCCAACAACATTCCGTTACTTATTTCTTAATTTTGTACATGTATTTAAAATACTCAATAGAAGTATAAATTTTTATGTTTGGTGCCAAGCTTCATGTGACAGGAGCACATACCAAGAATTCAATTAATATTTACAACTGGTCTATGTTATGGCAGGAGTGAGGTTTGGCTCAGTGTTAGCATTCCTGTCTCTGAGCTGGACAGTTATGGGTTTGAGTCCTGGTGGCCAAGCAATCCTAGCAAGTGGAGGTGAGACTTCTGGTCTCTTAGTATTGGGTTAACATCTAATTGAGGTCTTGTGACTGGAGTGATGAATTCCCATTGCACATAATCAATTCTCCTGGTAGGGAGTTGTGAGTACAATTAATGACTGTCCATGTAAAAGGGTCTTTGTTACTGAAACAATCCAGAACATGATTTGCTGCATGCAAAGCAGTGAATGAAATGGGATGTCTCATGTTCTGTTGGGTATGGAAGAGAAGAAGTTATTGTTAAGTCTGGGGAATGGGATAAAGAATAACAGATGGAATTCAATGAAAAAATTATAATTGGAATGGGAGGAAATCAACACTCAAGGCAACTTAGTGGCATATGATGTTGAAAGGGAGAAGTAACACATGGGTATATACTGACCATTTCCCTCATGGTAAGCTCCTAAACTCAAGTATCTCCATGTAAACAGGCTGTGCTTTTTTTCAGAATGAGTATCACTGTACATTATTCTTGAGCACCTTCGTCAGCCTAATCATAGAGCATCATAGTTACAGATCGATGAATCTATCTCATAACTGGGAATAATTAGGGGAGTGCATAAAGAGAATTGGAGAAATAAATAATACCTATCTCAGAGAAAAAATAAACAACAGAATAGGCATGATGAATTGGTACACATTGGTAAACTTTAGAGTTAGTTGGGTGATGAGAGAATAATTTTCATTTCCAGTACAATAAATCACAGCACAGCTTTGCAATTTAGAGGCAATATATTATATGGTTTTACCTTTTAGGACCCCAAGGTTGGTTCTGTCATCTTTCTTCCTCTTCACGGTACACAGTCATTTTATTTTCCAACCTTTCCATTGAATGATTTAGAGATTGATTTAAATGTGTCATTGTCACAAGATTTCATGCAAAAGGATGTAAAAGATCAAATAAAACATTTCAAGATAATCAGATGGCACAAAGCAATCCTTAAAGGGATCCATGGAGGCCAATACAAAAGCAGCCTGAAGCCTTTCTGGGTGTTATTTGTGAGGCCAGGAGAAGCAGGGATATTCCTCCCTTCCCCACAAAAATACTGCAGTGAGCCGCACCCCCCCCCCCCCCCCCCCCCACCCCACCTTTTCTGCTACCAGCACTACAGTTCACTTCCCCCTTCCCCTATCAGTGATAAATCTGTCTTGGCTCGTATATGGAGCTGCCATAATTTGGCCCTCCAGAGTGGTGAGCTGCCCCCTAGTGCTGACTGAGCAGCTTTCCTGAACTGTACTGATGAGGTCCAAATCTGCAAATAGTTTAGGCCTGCTGACACTGGCTTTGGGTGGGCAGGTGACCACTGGATTGACTTCATGTCCATTTTCGGTGGAAGTTAAAAATCATTCTAATTGGGTGCTCTGAGGTGCTGGCTTTCTGGGAGCACTGGCAGGGCTGAAAAGCTGCTCTTCTAGTCCTACAACAACAGAAGAAAAATATATATTGCAACAATGACTCCAAGAGAAACCTTTGAACAAAGTTTTCATTACTGTGTGTGGTGTTCCTATGATTATGGTTATGCTAGTGTCAATGAGTGAAAGGGACAAGACATTCAAAGTGCAGGTTGGTGTAAGCCTTCATCTCGGGAGTCTCTGGTTTCACTTTTCCATACGCCCTTGTCAACCACATAGGTAAGAAGGCCCTGGCTAATTTCCTCAAAAAAGGAGTCAAGGGCTTAAGACTTAAGATGCCATAACTTTAAAGAGCACGTAGAGTAATAGACCTAATAGCCGAACCTATGTGTCAGTAACTGAATTTTCAGCATGCAGCTAGGTTGGGTTAGAAATATTTATTATTTTAGGTCCCATAAAGACTTTAGTGCACCAACAGTTTTAGATGCAATTTTCTGCCTCTATGTGCTAGGTATTCAAAGAGCTTTAAAATAGAAAGAAAATTTGGAGTTACAGGTTCTTTGACTTTGTGTACCTAATCCTTATGACAAATGTATGTTTTTTTGGAAACTGCTAGGTAACATTTCTTTTGACATCCTTCCTCAGATCAGCCATCTTTTTTCACATTTGCTGCCAGATTCTCTGGGTGTTTCAGAGACCAATCACTTTGTCAGCTGTCTGCTATCAAGTATTTCAAGAGGACTTGTATATGGTGAAGATGGCCTTCAGTGCCAAATATGACAATCTTCGTTTGCCTCACTATATGCGTCAGGACCTCAAGAGTACGATCTGTAAATATACCCATGCACTTAGAAGCATGTTAACATAGTGATTACGTTACTGGACTAATAATTCAGAGACCTTGCCTAATAGTCTGGAAACATGAGTTCAAATACCACAATGCAGCAAATTTGTATTGCTCATTCTAACATGAAATAATAAATGGTTACAGCGGAGAAGGAGGCTACTGGCCCTTCGTGTCCATGTCAGCTCTCTTTAACAGCAACTCAGCTAGTCCTTTGCTTCATAGCCCTGCAAATTTTTTCATTTCAGATAATTATCCAATTCCCTTTTGAAAGTCACGATTTAATTTGCCTCTACCATACTCTCGGGCAATGGATTCCATATCCTGATTACTCATTGTGTAAAAAAGCTTTTCCTCATGTCACTTTTGGTTCTTTTGCCATTCACTTTAAATCGGTGTCCTCTGGTTCTCAACCCTTCTGCCAATGGGAACAGTTTCTCCCTATTGTTATGAACACTGGACTTTGTAACATGATTATATTTTTAAAACTGTGATTTTTAAAAGTTTAAGTTGGAGTTTGAGAAGTCAGGTGACCTCACATCCACTCTGTTTAAGGATGCAACAGAAATCTTGGTTACCAGGACAACTAAGAAGACAGATCAAAGACTTTTTTGAAAAACATGACTGCAGGGATAACATCTGAAGAACAATAGGTTTTACCCTCTCAGAGTTTCGGATTGTAAAAAAGGAGTCAGTGATTCTGAAGATGCAAATGTACCAGGCAGCTGTTAACACCTGGGAACATTTGAAGACCCAGGTGGATCTGTGGAAACCAGACTTCTGGACTTTGCATATTAGAAAAGGACAATAAGCTATTGACATTTGATTCCAGTTAAATTTAACAGATTTTCTGAAGGCAGACAGGCTGTACAAAAGACCAGCGGTGACAGCCTCAGAGCAGGCTGTAAGAGAGGAAGACAACCAGCGATGGCAGCCTCGAGAGAGAGAGAGAGCAAGAGAGAGGGAACACCTGCTCTCAGAAGCCTGATACAGCAAAAGGCTGCAAAGACCTGAACTTGTTTTGAAAGTTGAGGTTTGTGGAGAAGTGAAAGCCCAACAGGATCACCAGGAACTGCCTTATTCATGGGCATCCAGGTCGGATGTGCTCGGAGAACTGAGCGAAGAGGACATTGATTTTGAAAAGGTCCAGGAGGTCCAACCCATTGCAGCTGGGAGGAGTTTGGGACTTTTAGCCACAAATATTTTGCCATCTAAGAGGACTGTGGAATGTGTAAGTGTGGTGTGAGGTTTTCAAGTATTTTACGAAGTAAAGAAAATAGCTTTCTTTGTAATTTGGGGTATCAGCTACTTACAAAGTACTATTTAGTTAATTGGGATTTCTTTTAATAGTTATAGAGTCATAGAGTTTTACAGCACAGAAACAGGCCCTTCAGCCCAAGAGCCTATGCCGACCATCAAGCACCTGTCCTAACTAATCCCATTTCCTCGCACTTGGCCCATAGCCTTGTATGTTACAGCATTTCAAGTGCTCATCTAAATATTTCTTGAATGTCATGAGTGTTCCTACCTCTACCACTCCTTCAGGCAGTGTGTTCCAGATTCCAACCACCCTCGAGGTGAAAAATTCCTCCTCAACTCCCCTCTAACCTCCTGCCCTTACCTTAAATCTATGCCCCTAGTTATTGACCTCTCTGCTAAGAGAAAAAGTTTCTTCCTATCTATCCTATCAATGCCCCTCATAATTTTGTATACCTCAATCAGGTCCCCCCTCAGCCTTGTCCGCTCCAAGGAAAACAACCCCAGTCTATCTACTCGGTCTTCATAACTGAAATGCTCCAGCTCACGCAACATACTGGTGAATCTCCTCTGCACCCTCTCCATTGCAATCATATCCTTCCCATAGTGTGGCGGCAGGAACTGTACACAGTACTCCAGCTGTGGCCTAACTAGCATTTTATACAGCTCCATCATAACCTCCCTACTCTTATATTCTATGCCCAGCTAATAAAGGCAAGTATCCCATAAGCCTTCCTAACCACCTTATCTAACTGTGCTGCTGCTTTCAGTGATCTATGGACAAGCACCCCAGGGTCCCTCTGCCCGTCTGCCCCTCTGTACTCCCTAGGGTCTTACCATCCATTGTATATTCCATTGATATGTTAGACCTCCCGAAGTGCATCACCTCACACTTCTCAGGATTAAACTCCATTTGCCACTGCTCCGCCCATCTTACCAGCCCATCTATATCGTCCTGTAGGCTAAGGCTTTCCTCCTCACTATTTACGACATCACCAATTTTCGTGTCATCTGCGAACTTACTGATCATACCTCTTATATTTACATCTAAATCATTAATGTACACTACAAACAGTAAGGGTCCCAGCACCGAACCCTGTGGTACACCACTGGTCACAGGCTTCCACTCGCAGAAACAACCCTCTACCATCACCCTCTGCCTCCTTCCACTAAGCCAATTTTGAATCCAATTTGCCAAATTACCCTGGATTCCATGGGTATTTATTTCCTTAACCAATCTCCCCTGCGGGACCTTATCAAAAGCCTTACTGAAGTCCATGTAGCCTACATCAACTGCTTTACCCTCATCTACACCTCTAGTAACCTCCTCGAAAAATTCAATCAAATTTGTTAGACATGATCTCCCCCTGACAAAGCCATGATGACTATCCTTGATTAATCCCTGCCTTTCCAAGTGGAGATTAATCCTGTCCCTCAGAATTTCTTCCAATAATTTCCCTACCACTGCTGTTAGACTCACCGGCCTGTAATTACCTCATTTATCCCTGCTACCCTTCTTAAATAATGGCACCACATTCGCTGTCCTCCAATCCTCTGGTACCTCTCCTGTGGCCAGAGAGGATCTGAAAATTTGTGTCAGAACCCCCGCTATTTCCTCCCTTGCCTCACATAGCAGTCTGGGATACATCTCATCTGGGCCTGGGAATTTATCCACCTTCAAGCCCGCTAAAACAGCTAATACTTCCTCCTTTTCAATGCTTATTTGATCACATATATCACAAGCTCTTTCCCTGATCACTGCACTTACATCGTTTCCATAGTGAACACAGATGAAAAGTAATCATTCAAAACCTCCCCTATGTCCTCTGGCTCCACACACAGATTGCCTCTATGATCCCGAATGAGCCCTACTTTTTCCCTAGTTATCCTCTTGCCCCGAACATACTTATAAAACGCTTTGGGATTTTCCTTTATATTGTCTACCAGTGATTTTTCATGCCCCCTCTTTGCTCTCCTAATTACCTTTTTAAGTACTCCCCTACTCTTTCTATACTCATCTAGGGCCTCCGCTGTTTTCAGCACTCTGTTGTTATAATAAAAGTCTTAAAACGTGAAATCTTGTGCAATTCTTTAAATTGGTCTGGGGGGGTTCATATCGCGTATTTGAACTTTAACGGTCTCACTGACGTCCTAACACGATCTACTCTGTCTGGACTCCTCATGATGTTGACCATCTCTATCAAGTCTCCTCTCAACATTCTCTAAAGAGAACAGCCCAACTTCTTCAATCTATCCATGGAACTGAAGTCCCTCATCCCTGGAACCATTTTTGTCAATATTTTCTGCATCGTCTCTAATGCTTTCACATCCTTCCTAAAGTGTGGTGCCCAGAATTGGAGACAATACTCCAGTTGAGGCCAAATCATGTTTTATAAAGTGTCACCATATCTTCCTTGCTTTTGTACTCTATGCCTCTATTTATAAAGCCCAGGGTTCTGTATGCCATTTTTAATTGTAACTTAGCCAACTTTGTATCCATGCTGCCACTTTTCCTTTTATTCCAAAGCTTTGAATTTGCTGACCAACCTGTTATGTGGCACTTTATCAAATGCTTTTTGGAAGTCCTTATATACCACATCAACCACATTATCCTTATCAACCCTCTTTGTTACCTTATCAAAAAACTCAATCAAGTTAGTGAGAGACAATTTGCCTTTAACAAACCCATCCTGGCTTTCCTTAATTAATCTACATTTGTCCGTGATTGTTAATTTTGTCCTAGATTATCGATTCTAAAAGCTTTCCCAGCAAGAGGGCATATCCATCCAACTTCTTCATGGAGAAATTCTCCCACCTCAACCTAATTCAGGAACATGTCGCATTTCACTAAGGAGGTGTTCATTGAAATCTACCACCACTTGCAGGAGGACTTGCAGCCTCATAGCTGGATGAGAACAATATTGCCCATGGTGTAAATGTGACCATGGCCACAAACTTCTTCTCTTCAGGATTCCTCCAGGGTGGAGCAGGTGACATCTCCAACATCTTGTAGTTTGCCATCCACCATTGTATAAGGGAGGTGACTGATGCTCTGTATGAAAAGAGAGGGGAACACATTGCATTTTATCTTTCCAAAGAGAAGCAGTTGGGGAGTGCACATGACTTCGCCAGGATAGCAGGCTTCCCCATGGTGTAGGGTGCCATTGACTACCGAAACATCGTTGTACAGGTGCCACAAATAAGTTCAGAGCTGTATCACAAGTGCAAAGGCTTTCAATCCTTCAATGTCCAGCTGGTGTGCAACCATTCTTAGTGCATCATGCTCGTCAATATCCGGTATCATGCCAGCAGTCATGATGCCTTTATTCTGCACCACTACCATCAGCATTTGAGCCACCACAAGAAACCAGATGGCGGGCTACTGGGCAACAAGAGCTATCCATTGGCCACCTGACTTGTGCCTTGGTGCGCAACCCAATTATATGTGGGCAACATGTATATAATGAGAGCCATGCTGCCACACAAAATGTCATGGAGCAGACCATTGGAGTGCTTAAGCAATGTTGCTGCTGCCTTGATTGCAGGAAGAGGAGGAGGAGGAGGAAGGGAGGAGGCAACCAACGCAGCCCCTTTCAGGTTGGGCTGTCTGCAATTGGTTCATCTGATTGTAGAACCAGTGAATACAACTCCAATTCCCCATTCACACACCTTACCATATCACTGTTATTGATCATCGTAGCATCTTTTTGGCCATAAAACTGAAGTGAAAGCAAACAAACATTTCAAACCAACTTCACTATTTGGAATTCTCTACTCCAGGGGGTTGTGGATGCTCCACCATTGAGTATATTTAAGGCTGGGATAGACAGATGTTTAGTCTCTCAGGGAATCAAGGGATATGGGGAGTGAGCGGGAAAGTGGAGTTGAGGCAGAAGATCAGCCATGATCATACTGAATGGTGGAACAGGCTTGAGTGGCCGAATGGTTTACTCCTGCTCCTATTTCTTATGTTCCTATATCTCACCAGAAATAGTTCCCGGCTCCAAGCCACCCTCTAAATTATGTGCAGTGTCAATATCTGAGCTATTGGCCACGGGTGTGAGAGCAAGTGGGGATGTTTCTTCATCATCAGTCTCTTCTTCCTATTTCACTTCTTGTTCCTGCAGTACTATCAGATTGCAGTCTTAGGTCTGAAAAGAGAAAGGTACAAGGGTGGGTTGTGGTGAGGGGAGCGGGGAGGGATAAGCATGAGTTATTAAACCATAGTTATGACTGAGGTGGGAGGTGTGCAATGTTTATTCTAGTTCCAATTCTCCAGATGTTTACATTTTTTCCCACATACCAAATGGTCAATCAAATACTCTATTTGTTTTTATCCCAGAATAAAAAATAGCAACCAGGTTTCTTTAATAAACAACAAAATTATCAGTTTATTATAAAATAAGTCTTAACCAGTAATGAAGTAAAGCATAGAAACACAGATTGAAATATTAAATTTCCCTTTGTACCTTAGACAACACACACACACACACACACACACACACACACACACACACACACACACACACACACACACACACACACACACACACACACACACACACACACACACACACACACACACACACACATATTAACCAGAAAAATAAAATGGATTGTTGTTTAGTGCTCTGTTATAAAAAAAAACACTTGGCTGAAGACTTGCTCATTCTTGAAGAAACAGCAGATGAGATATGTTGTGTTTCAAAACTGCAACAGTCTGGCCTCCAAGTACAGGTAGATGGGTCACTGTGATCTTCTACAACAGTTCTTTTGAGGTGACGTTGAGAATTAATTTAGCAGGCTTTTCTTCAAAGACAAGAGACGAGATGAATTGACACAGTGGACTTCTCAGGGTTTTTTAGAGAAGTGCTGGAAAGCTGAGCTGGGTTGTGGTCCTCTCCTTCCTTGCGAATTCTCTTCTCTCCTTGGAAGTTCTGTTCCTTTTTATGCAGTTCAATCCCAACTCAAAACAATTCGAAAACGAAACCGACAACAGGAGGTCAACCTTTCGACCTCCATCAATCTTGATCTGTCACTTCTTTGTAAACAATTTCTCCAGGTGTCCAAAGGTCTCTGTTGTTTATTGAGCTGGAAGTCAGCTGGTTTCCCAGAAAGGCTTGTTGTTGTTGCTGGAAGTCAAGTGGTTTCCCGGAAAGGCTTGTTTTCCTCACAAGACCTCTTAGTGCCCCTTTTAAAAAACATTTCCAGGTACTGTTTTTTAAAGTCAAAGGCCTTGACATGACCCCCTTTGAAAACCCCAAAGTTTAACATTTCTTCAATCTTTCAAAAATGAATCATCAAAAAATATATTTAACAAAACACAGAGGCACCTTCATAACACCACTATAAGTTGTAAATGAGAAGAGTTTGTCAGATGATGGGGAAGAGGGAAATGAGAAGGAGGATTAGGTATGAGCACACTATCATCTTTAATGCTTTCAGCCCAGTTGCTGGCCATAGCCTTAGTCATGGCCATTCCATTGAGCACTGTCTCCTCCATTGGGGTGAAGCTTGCAGCAGTGTAAAGTGTCTGAGGGTGAGGTGAACCTATGAATGTGAAGTAGGAGTCATGGTTGATAGAGATTGCTTGAAGGTGAGTGAAGAGGGGAAGGGTTGGTGAATTGAGCAGTGTGTGAGGCTAGTGGTTCAATTGTGAAGATATGGCATTTGAAGATGCATTCATTGACTGTGACCACTCGTGTGAGGTCATTGAACTTCTTATAGCACTGCATCATACCCTGCTGGCATTGACCACGATGGCTATCTGCTCCCACTAATTTTGCAGTGTCTATCTGGAAGATTTCCTGGTCGCCTGTGGCTATAGGACCTTTCTCTTCCTGTCCACGTCCTGCACCAAAGCCTTCAGTCCTGTGTCTGAGAATCTTGGTGCATGCTCTATGCCATGTTTTGCCATTCTTGAGTCTTTTCTAAGTCAAACTCTTAGAATGACTTTCGCACCTGCTCTAGTCAAAATCTGCCTTCTAAGAGGTGTAGGTTGGCTTTGAGTGGTGCAGACTAAGGAAATTTCCTTAATTAATTAAGGAAAGTCAGCACAGATTTGTTAAAGGAAAATCATGTTTAACTTGATAGAGTTTTTTGATGAGGCAGCAGAAATAGTTTGAACATCTGTTAGCCTCTCACAAATGTGTGACCCCTGCTCAGGCATGCAACCAGTCAGCAGCATGCCTAATGTTAGCTATATGCAAAAATCACTTAAATGAACAGGTAGCACGAAGTTTGCATGTTGCTTACATCGGAAGCAATGGGCGCAGGTTAATCGCTTATCACCATTTCTGGTTCTTATTGAATTTCACAGCTCTTAACTTTGATCCCTGATCTATGCTGAGTTATCTGGGCCTCAGTGACCTTGGGCTGAGGAGGTATATATGACAGATGTCAGGTGCCTATGACAGATGTCAAGTTGATAATACAAGTGAGAACCAGACTGAATATAGAAAGTTCAGACATGAAGGAAATAAGACAGGTAAAGAGATTGGCAGCTAACAGAAAAGGAAATCCAAAAGTCTTCTATATGCACATAAATTGTAAAAGGGTAGTAAGAGGAAGGTGAGGCTGATTAGGGACCAAAAAGGTATTCTATATATGGAGGCAGAAGGCATGGATGAGGTACTAAGTGAGTGCTTTACATCTGTCTTTTCCAAGGAAAAAGATGCTGCTGAAGTCATAGTGAAAGAGGACAGGGTTGAGACACTGGATGGGCTAAAATTGATAAAGAGGAGGTATTAGAAAGGCTGGCTGTACTTAAAGTTGATGTGTCATCAGGACTGGCTGAGATGCATATGAGGATACTGAGAGAAGTAAGGGAAGAGAATTGCAGAAACATTGACCATAATCTTCCAATCTTCCTTAGGTACAGGTGTGGTGCTGCTGGAGTGGAAAATTGCAAACGTTACACTCTTGTTCAAAAAAGGATGTAAGAATAAACCCTGCAACTACAGGCCAGTCAGTTTAACCACAGTGGTGGGAAAGCTTTTAGAAATGATAATTCAGGATAAAATTAACAGTCACTTGGACAAGTATGGATTAATTAAGGAAAGTCAGCACGGATTTGTTAAAGGAAAATCATGTTTAACTAACTTGATTGAGTTTTTTGATGAGATGCAGAAATAGTTGATGAGGATTTTAAGAGTCCGCCACCAAAGTAAAAAAATGCGGCTTGTCCACATGGTAACCGCATCACGGAGCCGCCGCGATTTTAAACGTAGTGGCTCATTCGCCTGCCCCCCGTGATGATGTGGAGGGGGCCAGCGAGCTGTTGCCAGCAATAGAGTCCGCCGCCAATACGCAGATGCCGGCAGCATTTTTATAGGGCTTATAGCCTTCAATGGACATTTAAAAATTAAAGGGCCAGGTAAGTTAGATTTCCACTAAGCACAGGTAAATGACCTTTAAAGCATTTTCCCACCCCCGCCCCCCACAATGGCATTTCCAGTCATTTGTGCCCTTTTCCCCTCCGGAATTTGAATTTTGTGAATTTGACCTCCACCACCCCCCCACCCCCCCTCACCACACTCCCAAAAGTTCCGCAACTTTGCCCTTTACCCCTTCTCATCACCACCACCCCCGACCTATCTGCATCGTTACCTCGCTCCCCCCCTCCAGCACAGAGAAAAATACTCCTTTCCCCTCCCCACAGGTGTCACGGCACGTTTCCCCGAACAGGGATTCGAAGGCACGGCATTGTCGGCGGCCTAAATGAAGATCAGGCGACGGGACCCTCATTAAATCAGATATGTAAATTAGTTTACATATTGAAATGGGGGTCCCATCGCCAAGCAGCGGGGCTGCTGCAACTCACTGCTGGTGCCGAGATCGGCACGGGGCCTGCTGCTGTCGAGGTCAGTGGCGGGCCTCCGCCGCACCGATCTTCAATGCGCCCACCCCCCACCACTGTTCCCGTCGGTGGAAGGGCTTTAAAATCCAGCCTCTGGACTCCCAAAAGACATTTGATAAAGTGCCACATAATAGGCTTGTCAGCAAAGTTAAAGCCCATAGAATAAAAGGGACGTGGTAGCATGGATATGGAATTGGCTGAGTGACAGAAAACAGAGAGTAATGGTGAATGGTAGCCTTTGAGACTGGAGAAAGGTATACACTTGCTTCTCCAGGGGTCGGAACTAGGACCACTGCTTTTCTTGATATATAGTAATGACATAGACTTAGGTGTACAGGGTACAATTTCAAAATTTGCATATGACACAAAATTTAGAAGTGTTGTGGACTGTGAGGAGGATAGTGACAGGCTTCAAGAGGCCATAACATGCCTGGTGGAATGGGCAGATGCGTGGCAGATGAAATTTAATACAGAGAAGTGTGACGGGGTACATTTTGGTAGAAAGAATGAGGAGAGGCAATGTAAAATAAAGGGTGCAATTCTAAAGTGGGTGTAGGAAGAGAGAGACCTGGGGTATATATGCACAAATCATTGAAGGTGGCAGGGTAGATTGAGAAGGTGGTTATAAAGGCATGCAGGATCCTGGACTTTATAAATAGAGGCGTAGAGTACAAAAGCAAGGAAGTTATGATGCATCTTTATAGAACACTAGTTCAACCTCAACCATAGTATTATGTCCACTTTAGGAAGGACATGAAAGCTTTAGAGAGGGTGCAGAAAAGATTTACGAAAATGATTCCTGGGATAAGAGACTTCAGTAACATGGATAGATTGGAGAAGCTGTTGTTGTTCACCTTAGAGTAGAGAAGGTTGACAGCAGATTTGACAGAGGTGTTTAAAAATCATGAGGGGTCCAGACAGACTAGATAGAGAGAAACTTTTCCCATCCACGGAAGGGTAAAGAACTAGAGGACACAGATATAAAGTGAATGGCAAAAAATCAACAGCAAGATGAGGAAAAACATTTTTACGCAATGAGTGGTCAGGATCTGAAATGCACTGTCCTTGAGTGTGATGGAGGCAGTTTCAAAAGGAATTGGATAAGCACCTGAAGAGAAAAAAAATTTGCAGGGCTACGGGGAAAGGATAAGGATGTGAGACTCGCTGAGTTGCTCTTGCAGAGAGCAGGCACAGACACGACAGGTCGAATGGCCTTCTTTTTTGCTGTAACCATTCTGTGCTTCTATGATTCTATGATAAACATAATTTAGCCAAGTTTCAATTGTTGTTAACCTAGTCATGGGAATGATATCTATGAATTGTCTAGAACTAGTAATTGATTAAAAATAGTTTGTCAAACTTCCAACACGTTTTCGGTGAAATATCAAACATTGAGTGTGCATGTTGTTAGCATGAAAAATTACATTAACCTTAATTTTTCAAAAGGATTAGTGTTTTGCTCTGTTCTTCCACCCCCCACCAATGCCAATCAACGAGCTGTACAATTTATTTATAATCTGTGCTGCCTCAGACTTGCAGCTACATAGTAAATGACCAAATCATAATGATTTTTTAACGGCCAAGATGCTGGTTTTGGGCAACACATACCTCATATTTTGGCTGCTCCATTTATGAAATGCTTATACTTTAGCCTCAAATATACCTGTCAGTCACATATTATTAGAGCAACACTTATAAAACAAAACAAAATGTGTAAATGAAATGTGAGCATATATATTTCATGAGGATTTGTTGCTCAATGTCCATACCTCGCAATGAGCAATTATTTTGCTAAGAACATTCTTGATAAATTTATGGGACCCTGAATGTGAGGTTACAGTGTTATTGAGCCTCTTCTGTTTTACAAATTTGGCTTCGGTTAAACTTTCAAATTTGAAATGGTTTGATTTTATTTGCACCCTATCGTTTCCTATGGGAACTCTTTCCCACAAGTTAATGAGGCACCAGTGTAAGCTCTTTGCTGTTATTCCTGGCAGGCACAATTTTGACTTCTAGGCATATATCTCTTAGTGGGCTCCATTTTTTTTCTTCAGTAGTCCATTGCAAATAACAAATAAGAGGAAATACATCATCCCGTTTAATTTGGGAGCCAAGGTAAGGTCTGCCAAAGTTAATACAAAACAATCTTAAGTAATGATCAGCAAAAGTATATAAAATTTCATGGAGCATGAATGCACATTATTCTGAGTTAGCTCATGTTGGCTGAACCTGTGCCAACTGATTATGTTTCAACTAGGTACAGCACATCCACAGCAGCAAACAATTTGATGTGGGTATATATATATATATATATGTGTGTGTAAAATATATATGAAAGAATTGTATTTATAAACTATTGACCTCAAGGTTTCTGGGGAGACTATTGGTGTGTAATAATGGATTATTGCACATTTGAGGCCAGATCCATGACATGAATAGTAATTGCTTACTTTATAGTATGAAACTCTAGTGAATATTTATTCTGATTTGCCTTTAAACTTAGTTTTATTTTGCTCAAAGGGCTGGATTAAGATTAATAGGACGAGATTCTGCCTGTCTTCAGATCAATCTGCTGCAGGGAGCTGCTTCAAATTAAAATGACATCATTTTCATACATAACAAGTTTAATGCACTGTGGTGCACCGTGTTGACGTACCACAGAAAATACTTTCATTAATTTTGCCAAGGATTTAAATTGAAGTGTGTGATGTCAGCAAGCAATATTTGACGCTAATTAGCATTTAATGGAAAACTTTTTTTCTCATAGCTGACAGTTCTCCAGCCAATCATGCTGCTATTTAGCTGTTTATTACAAAAGATTAGTCTTCATCACTATAAGTTTCCTTGGATTAGCACCATCTGTCATCTTCAATTTACAGCAGGATTTCGCTTTAAAATGAGACTTGCTCATTCAAAATATGCTGTGTGAATATGTTACAGAGATAAAGTACTGTGATTAAAAATGATGAAAATGACCTTTCTGATACCCGTTACATTAGTTGACAGAAAAGAACAACTAATTCTTCCTTGTCAAGTATGTGAGATTGGTAGATAATTCTGTAATATGTTTTCATCAATGTTTTCCAACTTCCAAAATGCCCTTTGGAAATAAAGAGCAGAATGAAGAAAGAAATTAAAAGTGACAAAGCAGAACCAAACTGCTGTCAGGATACCACAATCAGGGAAAACACTGTGAATATGAAGTTACTTCTCTGAAAACAGAAACCTGCTTCCTAATTCCATAATTTTAAACTGTGCTCTGGTTCTTGGAACATTGTGATTTCTGGACTATTGTCAGGGTAACTCCATGAAGGTAAGATAAAAACCATCTGTTACATGTATTGGTTATAAACTTCAGCAATACATAAAAGGAAGAGAGGAAAGAAGGAAAGAAGAAATGAGGAGGAAAGATAATTTTAGAAACAGTGGAAGATTTTACAGAGCATAAAAGATGGCTTGAAGTGTGTTACAAGGTTGTAGCACTTGTAGAGTTCTGCCGATACAATAAATAAAGTAAAATTCCAGTGCAATTTTCAATCTTCAAGATTGCATTACAACGTGTAATACAATCTGAGATATTTAAAAAAAGAAAAAAGATAATAGAGGCTTCAATTTTTATTGCTGAATTTTCCCGTTCAAGCTTGCAGACCAGGGGCCATGTTAGATCATGAATGAAATGATTGATGGAGTCAGAGATTGTATTAACAAACACAGTTTATTTATTTACTACATAGTGACCAGTTCCCTGCTGAATACTTCATCGGATCTATGATCAATAGTACCACACAACAGTCCCAGTCCTCATCACACATTAAACTGTGTAACAACATGTACAAATATTTTAATATAAACCCTGCCACCCAGTGATCTGACAGCAGTTTTAATACTATTGATGTTCTGGTACCTATTCTTAGGGGAATCGGTAACAATAGCTAATTTAGAGTGATCATACCTTAGCTTTCCATGCAACAGGTCATTTTTGGCTGCAGTCTGGGTTCATCAATGGTCCATTCAGGGTTTCAGAGTAGTTCAGGAGCTCTGACCTATGCATGCTTTGGGTTCCAGTAACACTGTTTACTTGTGGTCTTGTTCCTTCAAAGCAGAGCTGGCTTTAGGCACCTGTGAAACTGCAGGAAGCCCCTATGACATCCAACAGCCTGATTAGGAGAAAGTAACACCACCACACAACTCATCTTAAAGTCCTAGTTCTCAGTCATTCACTCACTCAAAATTGCTCACAAGTCTACCCTCATTGTCTTCTCTAAATTGGACACTCTTGGGAATGTTTAAGCCTCTTCTCGACAAGTTAAGTTTAGATTTAACTGCTCCTCTATTCTGCATGCTCTCCTATCGATTGAAACAGTGCTCTCAGTGTTGCCAATGTTATCTGCTAGGTACAAATCAAACTTGAGGAAGACAATGCTAACATTTGCTCAGTTTAGTATGGAGCTGTCAACATCAAGGAAATGTTATATTTGTGATCATAAAGAATGAAATAGATTGCAAACTATTTTAACCAGAACTGTTCATTTATGAGAGCGATATGCATTAAAGTTTCATCAAAGTTAACGAGTGCCAAATTTGGTTAATGGCCAAGGAGACTCAAAATAAAAGAACGTGGTGATGACAATGAAGTGTGTTACAAGGTTGTAGCACTGGTAGAGTTCTGCTGATAAAATGAAGTAAAATTCCAGTGCAATTTTAAACCTCCAAGATTGCATTGCAAAGTGTAATACATTTTTAAAAAGATAAAAAGATAATACAGGCTTCAGTTTTTATTGCTGAATTTTCCCATTCAAGACTGCAGACCAGGGGCTATGTTAAATTATGAATGAAATGATTGATATGGAGTCAGAGATTGTACTAACAAACACAGTTTATTTATTTACTACATAGTGACTGTAACAAAAGAGTTACTTAATTATTTCTGAAAAAGGGACATGCTGTCAAAGCTTTTCATCTTGCACTCATCAGGACAGATACAAGAATGCCAAATTTCAAAGGGAGCAACAATTTATACTGCATGGAAAAAAGGGTGCTGATTGGTTGACAAGTCGACTCTGATTGGTTGAGGCGTTGCCATGGAGAATGCACCAGGGAACTATTGGCCTCCATGTTTTTGTTTAGTTCAAAAAAGATACAAAGCCTGGACATGTTCCTTTTGCCTGAAGAGGACAGGTCCCTGAGTATGAGTCCAAGCGACTATTAGTTACTTATTTATTATTATTTCCTATAGATAACATTAATGTAGTATTGCTGCACTTCACAAGGTCACAAAATAATTACTGATGAGAAAGGTCAATTGACTTATCTTAGTTCTTCCATCCAGAATGACCCCCATTGCAACATTCAATTGGTTCCTAAATGATTCTGGGAATTTTGCTGCTACTATTCTGTATAGGATTCTGTTCCAAGTGTAGATCACTCTTTGTGAAGAAAAAATTCCTAATATCAATTCTAATTTTGTCTTTGATTATTTTAAACCTGTGACCCTTTGTTCTAATTATTTCATTCAAAGTAATTTTTCAAATTGACCTTTTCAATACTGTTTACAATCTTGTATCCCTCCATAAAATCACCTCTCAGACATATCCTTTCAAGGATGAAGAGCTCCAGTTTCTCCAGCCTTTCCACATAACTGAGTCCTCTAAAACTGAGGATCATCCTTATGACTTTTCTTTGCATCACCTTCAGGGCTTCGCTGATTCCCTAAAGATCATAGGAATTGCAAGAAGAAGAAGGAGCAAGGTCCATCTTGTTAACCTTCTACCATCTGCATGATACAAAGTCACATGTCAGTTGCCCATACACAATACAGCGGAGGTGGTAGCATAGTGCTAATGTCACTGGACTAGTAATCTAGAACTCAGGCTAATGCTCCAGGGACATGGGTTCAAATCCCACCATGGCAGATGGTGGCATTTGAATTCAAATAATAAATCTGTAATTAAAAGCTTCTCTAATAGTGACCACGAAGTGATTGTTGTAAAAACCCATCTGGTTCACTAAAGGAAATCTGCTGGCCTACATGTGACTCCAGGCCCACAGCAATGTGATTGACTCTTAAATGCCCTCTGAAATGGCCTAATAAGCCACTCAGTTTATGGGCAATAAATGTGGGCCTAGCCACATTCCACAAATGAATTTTAAAAAAACACAGTATTCAAGGTGTGGTGAGACTAAAGCACTGAACTGTTTCATCATGATTTTCACCACTGACTTTGATTCTACCTATTCTGATTGTATAATTCAACATTTGTTAATTGCTGCTCCATATTGGATAGACATTTTGGGTCAAGACGAAGACAACTAGATATTTTTCAACTTCATCCTTATCTATTTCAGTACTATGCATCAAGCATGTTTGTAGCCCAATTTTCCTTCCTATGTAAAGTATGCTAGCCTTAAAAATTAATTAAAAATTAACAACTTAAAATTGTGTGCTGAGTTTTCTTTCATCAGTGGGGGTCCCGGCGACAGGCTCAAAAGCCGGGCCAGCCCCACCTCGGCCATTTGTAGGACCCCCGGATGAATTCAATGACAGGTAGGCAATCAACTATCTACCGTCAGGGATGCCAATCAGAGGGCCAGCAGCTCAACAGTCCCAGCAACGCTACTGGGAGTGGTGGCCGTTGCTGGTACTACAGAAGGCCCAGAGCAGCAGCCATGGAAGAGGCTCCAGAATTAAGGTAAGTGGGGTCGGGCTTGCCAGGGCCACTCAGGCAGGCACCGGCATGGTGGGGTGTTGTCGTTAGTGAGGGTGGGGAGTTATTTAGCGGGGGTGGCCCTTGCCACGGGGGTGGGCTTGACATGAGCCACAGGATGCCCGACCAGGAGGACTCCCCCACGGAGCCCACAGGGAGGCTGCCAACGTTTACTGGACGGCCTCCCCACATGGTGGAGGCCCCTCCCCTCTGCTGGTAAAATACCAACAACACTGGGAAGAGGCACTTAAGGGCCTCAATTGACCTCTGGTCAGGAAGGCCATCTTCAGCCTTCCCCACCCCTGGTAAAATTCTATGGCATCAGGAAGGCAACAGGCTCTCAATCCCCCACCTTCCCTCACAATTTTATGCCCCCCACTGTCTCCCAGCCCATCTCTAGAGGCTGGTAAAATCCAGCCCTGCATGTTCAGAAGTTTAACATCTTGAGAAATATTTGTGAGAATTAGTGTACTGGATACTCAAACTCATAACTATACAGCATTCTTAAACATAAATTATTGTGCTGCTTTTTATTTATTTGTTCATGGGATGTGAGCATTGCTGGCAAGCCCAACATTTGTTGCCCATCCTTAATTTCCCTTGAGAAGTTGGTGGTGGGCTGCCGCCTTGAACCACCGCAGTCCTTGTGATGTAGGTACATCCACAGTGCTGTTAGGGAAGGAGTTCCAGGATTTTGACTCAGTAACAGTGAAGGAATGGTGATATAATTCCAAGTCAGGATGATCTGTGAGTTGAAAGGGAACTTGCAGATGGTAGTGTCCTTGTCCTTCTAGGTGGTAGAGATGGTGGGCTTGGAAGGTGCTGTTGAAGGAGTCTTAGTGGGTTGCTGGAGTGCATCTTGTAGATAATGCATACTGCTGCCATGGTATTACGGTAGTGGAGGGAGTGAATGTTTAATGGGGTACCAATCAAGCGAGCTACTTTGTCCTAGATAGTGTCGAGCTTCTTGAATTTTGTTGGAACTGCACTCATCCAAGCAAGTGGAGAGTATTCCATCAGACTCCTGACTTGTGCCTTGTAGATGGTGAACAGGCTTTGGGGAGTCAGGAGATGAGTTACTCGCCACAGAATTCCCAGCCTCTGACCTGTTCTTGTAGCCACAGTATTTATGTGGTTGCTGTAGTTCAGTTTCTGGTCAATGGCAGCCCTCAGGATTCAATGATTACAATGCGGTTGAATGTCATGGGGAGATGGTTAGATTTTCTCTTGTTGGAGATCGTCATTGCCTGGCACTTGTGTGGTGTGAATGTTACTTGCCACTTATCAGCCCAAACCTGGATGTTGTCCAGGTCTTGCTGCATATAGACACGGACTGTATCAGTTTCTGAGGAATGGTACTGAGCATCGTACAATCATCAGCGAACATCCCCACCTCTGTCCTTGTGATGAAGGGAAGGTCATTGATGAAGCAGCTGAAGATGGTCGGGCCTAGGACACTACCCTGAGAAACACCTGCAACAATGTCCTCAGGCTGAAATGATTAGCTTCCAAACAATCACAACTATCTGCGTTTGTTCTAGGTATGACTCCAACCAGTGGAGAGTTTCTTCCGATCCCCATTGACTTCAGTTTTGATAGAGCTCCTTGATGCCACACTTGGCCAACTGCTGTCTTGATGTCACTCTCACCTCACCTCTGGAGTTCTGCTCTTTTGTCCATGTTTGGACCAAGGCTGTAATGAGGTCAGGAGCCAAGTGGCCCTGGCAGAACCCAATCTGAGCATCAGTCAGCAGGTTTTAGATTAGAGATACAGCACTGAAACAGGCCCTTCGGCCCACCGAGTCTGTGCCGACCATCAACCACCCATTTATACTAATCCTACACTAATCCCATATTCCTACCAAACATCCCCACCTGTTCCTATATTTCCCTACCACCTACCTATACTAGTGACAATTTACAATGGCCAATTTACCTATCAACCTGCAAGTCTTTTGGCTTGTGGGAGGAAACCGGAGCACCCGGAGAAAACCCACGCAGACACAGGGAGAACTTGCAAACTCCACACAGGCAGTACCCGGAATCGAACCCGGGTCCCTGGAGCTGTGAGGCTGCGGTGCTAACCACTGCGCCACTGTGCCGCTATTGCAGTTTTAAGTGGGACTTGATAGCGCTGTCGCCAACACCTTTCATTATTTTGCTGATGATTGAGAGTAGACTAAAGCAGCAGTAATTGGCTGGATTGGATTTGTCCTGCCTTTTGTGGACAGGAAATACCTGGGCAATTTTCCACATTGTCGAGTAGATGTCAGTGTTGGGGCTATACTGGAAAAGTTTGGCTGGGGCACGGTTAGTTTTGCAGCACAAGTCTTCAGTTCTACAGCCGGGATGTTGTCAGGACCCATAGCCTTTGCAGTATCAGTGCCTTCAGCTGTTTCTTGATATCACGTGGAACGAATTGAATTGGCTGAAGACTGGCATCTATGATGCTGGGAACTACAAGAGGAGGCCAAGATGAACATTCCACTCAGCACTTCTGGCTGAAGATGGTTGCAAATGCTTCAGCCTTTTGTTTTGCATTGATATACTGGGCTTCCCCATCATTGAGGATGGGGATATTTGTGGAGCCTCCTCCTCCAGTTATTTGTTTAATTATCCACCATTCATGCGGCAGGACTGCAGAGCTTTGATCTGATCCTTTGGTCGTGGGATCACTCAGCTCTGTTTATCGCATGCTGCTTCCACTGTTTGGCATGCAAGTAGTCCTGTGATGTAGCTTCACCAGATTGACACCTCATTTTTAGGTATGCCTGGTGCTGTTCCTGGCATGCTTTCCTGCACTCTTTATTGAACTGGGGTTGATCTCTTGGCTTGATGATAATGATAGAATGAGGGATATCCCAGAGTCAGCAGATGTTACTTGCTGCATAATTCTCTGCCTCTGACCTGTTGGATGGGGTAAAAAACATGAGTGAGAAAGGTAACATTGAAGCACTCAAAATCTACAGTCAGCCCTGTTCAGAAGTGAAGTCACAGGGAGTGAGATCTTTATCCTGTTGTGCTTTGAAAATTTAATCAGTAAGTAGCTTGCTGCTATTAAGGGGAAGGACCCTTTTCCCGTGGATGCAAGCACTCCTTTGACCTTAACTATTTATGGTTTTATTGCTGGGGCAAAAGAATGGAAATCTCTGGATAACATCATTGTTGGAGTTTCATCACCACAAGGACCGCAGTGTTTCAGGAAGATATTTCACAACCTTCTCAGGACAACTGGGGACAACTAAAATTCAGGTGATCAAGCCTGGAAAAGCATATTTTCTGATTTCAGGAAAATTTGCTCCTCCTTTTTGTTATTTTCAGGCTTTGGAAGATTCTTTGCTTTATATGGCATTCGAAGGCTATTATCTGATTTGCTGATTTTCCATTGTGGGATGTAATGTATGGCTCTTCAGTTGCATGTAGGCTTCAAGTGTGATCGGTCCCAGATTGCTTTGTGGTGGTGGCTATTTTGGAGTAGACATGCTTCTAGAACACAAGAGCAGCAGCCAGTGTTGACAGCTAAGAAGTGGATGGCCATCATTGGATTCAATGATGTTGTCATCATTAGAGTAGCTTTTTAACTCCAGATTTATTAATTGAATTCAAATTTTACCATCTGACATGGTGGGATTCAAACCCATACCCCCACAGCATTAGGCTAGGTACTAGATTACTAATTCAGTGACATTACCACTATGCCACCGCCTCTCCAGACCTTGAGAGACTGAGGGCCAGCTGGCCACCTCTGGGGAGGTGGACGGATCCACAGAGGGTGCTGTGTTACATAATTCTCCTGCAACCTCCACAAGCACAGATAATTTCACATTGGGTATGCACTCATGATTTGATTCAGGGTCACAACCTAGTGAGCGCATTACAGAATTGCCTGAGCAGCTGACAGAGGCTGTGACAGCTGAAGTCACTGACATTTGGAGTACTGTAGGAGGTCAGGCCCATGCTGAGCCCCAGGCTGACGATGTACCTCTGAAGTCATTGTCAACACAGCAACTGCTACAACTGCAGCAGGAGGTGAGGAACCATCTGGCGGAGCACCGGGCATGGACGATGGAGGAGTCCATCCGGGTCAGGAGTGCTGCCATGTCTCTGATGGTTTTGCACTCGACTTGCTCCATGAGAGATTGGTGACCCTCATGGAGAGCCAGATCCATCAGGCCACTCAGTGGATACCGGAGAAACACGCAGACCTGCATGCTATTGCCTTGTCCATGAGCTCCATGAGGCAGTGGCAAGGTGAGGAAACAAGGTACCTGAAGTCTCCACCAGGTTCTCGTCCTTCTCAGGTCAGTAAGGAGGTCCAAGTGTACCTTGCAAGGGAGGGGGAACAGCTGCCTTCTGCTTCTGGGGCTCCTCTTAGGGGGCTTCTGTTGTGGACAGCAGTTGATCAGCCCCTCTGCCAGTGACTCCAGTGTCTCGAGTAGCCAAGCCGCCAAATAACGGTTACCAAGGTCATCCAAAGCCACAGGACAACATGATCAGCAGCTGCCTCTACCTCAGCTGCAAGCGCAGGAGGAGCATCATGTAGGAGCACTTGTAAGAGAGTTAAGAAGAGCACCTAGGTGCACTTGGGGTTCACTGGTGTTTAGAGTAGTTACATGTAAAGCCTCGCTTCTGTTGTGCGGCTCAATAAATCTTTCATTCATTGTTGTTTCATCTCCTTCCAATTCTTGCTGCCTTGTGAGATCTCACCGACAGCCTTGCACCCTCATTAGGCTGGAAGTGATGGGCTAAGGCGTGTCTGGTCAGCTACTCAGCCTTGCCACTGTGCATTGTACACATGGGCAGTGGGCGATGGAGTGCAAAATGAAGGAGGTGACAGCAGGACTGATTAAAGGTAAAGCTTTAATGGAATATTTCTGAAAGGCATAAGGGTCACAAGAAACCGCTAAGTATTAGCATGTCCTGAGCCTCCCTGGTGTGTATCTCATTGCACCTTGCCTGTGGTCCAAGGGGTCCCTAGTCTTGCATTGCCTAGTCACAAGTCTCCTCCACATCCTCATCGTGTGATTGACAATGTCCTCATTATTCAACACCTCCCCCTCTACAGCATGGAGGGCACGGCAGACTACCGCAATACACGAGACTATCGCTGGGGCATACTGAAAGGCCCCACTGGATCGATCTAGGCACCTGAATCACATCTTCAAAAGCCCAATGGTCTGCTCAATGGCCGCTCGGTTGATCAATGGCAGGTGTTGTATCTCTCCTCTGCGTCCGTATGTGATTCCTCCAAGGTGTGAGCAGCCATGTATTTAATGCTTAGCCTTGTCTCCCTGTATCCATATCCCTGGAGGCATGTGGGTGGGCCGGAAAAGCTGTGCCTAAGTATGAACCATGCACAGCTGAAGGATCCGCTTTTAATGGTCGCAGACCAGTTGTGAACCTTGAGCAACTGGAAATCCTTCCTGTTGATTAAGGCTGCTGGCTGGTCCGTGGGAGACTTGATGGCCACATGCGTCCAATCGATAACAAGCTGCACCTGGGGGAATCCAATTGACCTGTTTGCCTGACTGTTTGGTAGCGTAAATAATCGCTAGCCCTCTTGAACATCGCATTGGTCAGCTCCTTGATGCTCTGATGGGCTGCAGACTCGGAGATCCTACACATGTCCCCATTGAATCTCTGGAAAGATCTAGAGGTGTAGAACTGAGAGCCATGAGGATCTTCACCACCATTGGCATTGGGTGTCCATCAGCCCCCATAGCTCTCAGCTCGTCCTGCAGCATGGCACAGAGATCAGAGAGTTGTAGGCTTTGCTGACATTGCTGCTTGGACATCTGGGCATAGTTCAGCCTCGGACGGTACACTCTATCCTGGGAATAGCCTCTTCAGCACGCATGCCCCTCTGTGCCCTTCTCTGGCTTGCCCACCCCAAGGCTAGCCTTCTTGCTGGTCCTGAGGTTCCTGATGTGTCCCTGCTGGTGCCTGGACCTTCCTCCTTCTGAGCTACAACACTGGCATCTACCCAACAATGTGGAAATTTGCCCAGGTATGTCCTGTCCATAAAAAGCAGGAAAAATCCAATCTGGCCAATTACTGCCCCATCAGTCTACTCTTGATATCAGCAAAGTGATGGAAGGTGTCATCAACAGTGCTATCAAACAGCACTTACACAGCAATAACCTGCTCACCGATGCTCAGTTTGGGTTCCGCCAGGGCCACTCAGTTCCAGACATCATTACAGCCTTGGTCCAAACATGGACAAAAGAGCTGAATTCCTGAGGTAAGGTGAGAGTGATTGCCCTTGATTTCATGACAGCATTTGATCGAGTTTGACATCAAGGAAACCTAGCAAAATTGAAGTCAATGGGAATCAGGGAGAAAACCCTTCACTGGTTGGAATCATACCTAGCACAAAGGAAGATGGTCATGTTTGTTGGAGGCCAAACATCTAAGCCCCATAAGTTCCTCAGGGTAGTGCCCTAGGCTCAACCGATGACCTTCCCTCCTTCATAAGGTCAGAAGTGGGGACATTTGCTGATGCATTGTATGATGTTCAGTACCATTCACGACTCCTCAGATACTCAAGCACTCTGTGGCCACATGCAGCAAGACCTGGACGATGTTCAGGCTTGGCTTGATAAGTGGCAAGTAACATTCATGCCACACAAGTGCCAGGCAATGATGATCTCCAACAAGAGAAAATCTAACCATCTCTCTTTGACATACAGCAGCATTACCATTGCTGAATACCCCACCATCAACATCATGGGGGTTACCATTGATCAGAAATTTAACTGGACCAGCCATGTAAATACTGTGGCTACAAGAGCAGGTCAGAGGCTGGGAATTCTGCAGTGAGTAACTCACCTCCTGACTCCCTAAAGCCTGTCCACCATCTACAAGACACAAGTCAGAAGTGCGATGGAATACTCTCCATTTTCCTGGATGGGCACAGCTCCAAAAACACTCAAGAAGCTAGACACCATTCAGGCCAAAGCAGCCTGCTTGATCAGAACCCCATTCACTATCTTAAAACATTCACCCCCTCCACCACTGACCATGTACAAGACGCACTGCAGCAATTCACCAAGCCTCCTTCGATAATATCTTTCAAGCCCATGACCTCTTCTACCTAGAAGGACAAGGGCAGCAGATGCATGGCAACACCATCTCCAAGTTCCCCTCCAAATCACATATCATCCTTACTTGGACATATATCGCCACTGTTCCTTTGCTGTCACTGGGTCAAAAACATGGAACTCCCTTCCTAACAGCACTGTGGGGGTACCTACATCAGATGGACTGCAGTGGTTCAGGGAGGTGGCCCAACACCACCTTCTCAAGGGCAATTAGAATTGTGCAACAAATGCTGGCCTTGCCAGCGATGCTCACAACCCACAAAAGATTTTTAAAAAGCTGCTCCTCCTGCTCAATGGGGGCCCGGATGGTTGAGACCCATGCCAGGTGGCCTCTCTCCTAGTCCTAGGCCTTCTGTCCAGACAGCCACCACCCTCAAACCCACCCCCCACCAACTTTCCCTGATTCCTTTCTTTGGAACAATGTCACTGCCCCTCTGTCTCCCTAGCACCATGTCCTCTGTGCATCACCGTCCCTGCCACTGCACGCTGGCTCTCTCGATGGCTTGTTGAGACAGCCAGTACCGAGCTCCCATTTTCTTTAACCAGGTGAGGCTTTGAGTCCCCGTGGTTCCCATGCGCCATCAGTAAAATTCGAAATGCGTTGTAAAATTCAAGTTAATTGGCCTTTGAAATACCTTAATTGCTGTTCCCCCAATGTGCGAAATCCACCCTCCAATGTTGGTAAAATCTGGAAGCGATGTAAATACGTCAGACTTCCAGCCAAATGCTATCTACTCCCATTTGTTGGCCTCCCTCCCACTTCCGAGCTTGTTCCAAGTGACCCGGTAAAATTCCAGCCTAATCTAATAGTGCAAGAAATTTACCAAGTAATGTTGGAATGACTTTGTGATCTGATCTGGCGAGGAATCCCCACCACATATCACCAAATGACCACTAATCTAGTTGTAAAAGTATCTATTTGCTGGGAACCATTCAGAGTGGTCTGAAAGGATTACAGATTTGGTACAGACTTGATAGAATTAGAATTGAAATAGATGGAATTGCCCTATGTCTGGTCTATATAAGATTTACTCGGGGATAAGACAGTTTTGGCCCCTTGCCAAAGCTGTCAGACCACATCCTGCATTGATCTGTAAATTCATGTTCTGACCTGGTTTAAACATAAATACTTTTGTACATGAATTTGTGTTTAAATGTCATTTCTTTGATATGTTATGGAATAATAAGTAACCTTTTCTGCACATAGTTATCAGTGTATTTCAAATTATTGTACACCTGGTCCCAAAATTGGAAATTCTCATAAATGGGGTCATATTTAGTTTTTTTTGCAATAATTGCACATTGAGCAAACGATCCCAAGAGCAGATTGTTACAGGAGCTTTGAGAATGGTTACTGAGAAGACTGAGAAAACTTCACATTTGTTTGCATGAGGGAAAATTTAATGCCCACTCACATATACTCCAACAGCTCTGTTACAGGAGATGATGATTAATTCCAAACCTGAAGTTCTGCAAAACACAAAATAAAAGGGTTTACATTCAACATTATTGCGGTCGTTTTGCAGGTTAAATTTGCCAGGGTCTTTTTTAAGTGGTCCTCGTACCATTTTCAGGAAATTTGTTCAGATTAGTCAGAGCTTGTGCTGTGCAGCCGATGACTAGTTTTTCAGGCTCTGCAGTGAGACAGAAAACGATGGGTCCTCAAAGGGACTGCTGAGGCCTCTGAAAAAAAGAGCAGATAAGTTTATTTTAAACACTTTACTGGGGAGTTCTCATTCCAGACCCGCTCCTGAAATTTGAAGGGCTGATAACAACAAAATGCATTGAAATGCCTGATTGGTGCCCTCAGCATCCAAGGTAGACAAGAGTGAACTTCTTAAGCTTTGTATAATTGCCACCTTAACTCTGTGAAGAATCCAACAGCTAAAATATTATTATGTTTTGACATAAGTTAGAAAAGTTTCAGTTCAGGATGATAGAAAATCTATCAATTCGTCTATCATAATTTTTCTTTAACTGTGATGTTCAGTGTAATAACAGTCCAAACATTTAAACAATTCATCATTGTGAGTTTGCATGATGTGTTGTTGCCTCAGTGCCAGGGTAAAGTATATCATGGAGAGGGTGCAGAATATTCTGCAGGGAGAATGGAGTGAGCCAGAAGTTGTGGTACACTTCAGTACCAATGACACAGAGAGCGCAGCTATTGAGGTCCTACGGGCAGATTTTCAGCAGACAGGAAGGAAGTTAAAAAGTAAGATACTGAAGATAGTAATCTCTAGATTACTTCCAGTGCCATGTGCTAGTGAGATTTGAAATAGGAAGATAGGGAGAATCAATGCATAGATTGAGGCATGGTGCAGGAGGGAGGGTTTCAGATTCTTGCGACATTTGCACCAGATCTTGCGCAGGAGGCACCTATTCAAAAGGGACAGGCTGTACCTCAACAGGACTGGGACCAATGCCCTCGCGGGGAGTGTGGTTGGGGAGGGTTTAAACTAAATTGGCAGAGGGATAGGCATCAGAATTTAGAAGTAGAAAAGAAAAATATCCTGCATAAGAGAGAGTGTTGGATAGTACTAGAGAAGGAAGTAGTACCATATTCGATAGGAGAAGACTAAGAAGGACTACGAGGAATACAAAGGCAGGTTTAGAATGCATGTATGTAAATGCACAAAATGTGGTGAATAGGGTTGGTGATCTACAAACCATGTAGGAATATGATGTAGTGGCATTAATCAGAAATGTAGTTTAAAAATGTTGAGGACTGGGTGCTTAATATTTAAAGATACAAAGTGTTCAGAAAAGATAGGGAAAGAGAAAAGGGAGGTGAGGTGGCATTAATGATTAGGGAAGACATTATAGTGTTGGAAAGAGAGGATGTACTTGAGGGGGCGAAGACAGAATCCATTTGGTTAGAGTTGAGAAGCAAAAAGGGTATGGTCACACTTACTGGGGTATTCTATCGGCCTCCAAATAGTGAGAGAGAGAGAGATAGAGGAGCAAATCTGCAGGGAAGTCACAGAGATTCTTTTATTCTTTCATGGGATCTGAGCATTGCTGGCAAGGCCAGCATTAATTGCCCATCCCTAATTGCTCTTGAGAAGAGCCAAGAACTATACAGTGGTGACATTGGGTGTGTTTAACTACCCAAATATCAATTGGGATAATGTTAGAGTAAAGGGTAAGCGGGGGAGGAATTTCTGAAATGTGTTCAGGAGAACTTCCTTGACCAGCATATTCTTGGTCCGACTAGGAAGGAGGCATTGCTGCATCTGGTGCTGGGGAATGAGGTGAGTCAAGTGGACCAATTGTCTTGGAGAAAGAGTGATTATTGCATCACCAGGTTTAGATTTGTAATCGAGATGAGCAAGGAACAATCTAAGGTAGACCCTCTAAATTGGAAGAGGGCTAACTTCAATGTGATGTGAAGGGATCTAGCTGGGGTAAAATGGAACCAATGATTGACAGGAAAATCTGTAACGGAACAATGGGTGATCTTTAAGGAGACGATGTTTCAGGTACAGGCTAGGAACATTGCAAAAGGGAGAAAGGTAAGTGAACCAAAGCTAGGGCTCTTTGGATGACGAAGGAGATAGAAAATATTATGAAACAAAAAAAAGATGGTGTATGATACAGGTCAGGTGAATTCTTCAAGAGAGAACCAGGCCAAATACAATAAATTGAGAGGAAAAGTGAAGAGGAAAATAATACTGGCAAAGAGAGAATATGAGAATAGAATGGCAGTTAACATAAAAGATAACCCAAAATTCTTCAAGCAGCATGTAAATAGAAAGAGGTGGTGTGCAGCCTATTTGGGACAGAGAGGGTGAAATATGCGTAGAGTAGCAGGGAAAAACTAGAATACTTAATGAGTAGTTTCTATCAGTGTTTACTAAGGAAGTGGATGCTGACAAAATAACGGTAGAAGCAGCGATGGAGGAGGTAATGGATGATGTGAAAATTGTTAGGCAAGATGTACTGGAAAGGCTGGCTATGCTTAGAGTGGATAGGTCACCTGGTCTGGATGGCTTGCATTCCAGTTTGCTAAAGGAAGTTGGAGTGGAGATAGTGGAAAGGCTTGCCATTATATTCCAATCTTCCCTAGACACGGGGAAAGTTCCAGAGGATTGGAGAGTGGCAAATATGACACCCTTATTCAAGAAAGGGTGTAAGGACATTCCGGGTAACTAGAGGCTGGCCAGTTTAACATCTGTGGTTTTAGTTACAATAATCAGGGGGGGAAAAAGCAGGCACTTGGAGAGGTTTGTGTTAATTTGGGAGAGCCAGGATTTATAAAAGGAAGATCATGCTTGACTAATCTAATTGATTTATTTGATGAAGTAACAAAGAAGGTTGATGAAGGGAAAGCAATGAATATTGTCTACATGTACTTTAAGAAAGCCTTTAATAAAGTATCACATAAAAGGCTGGTTAACGAAATTGAGGCTCATGGAAAAGGAGTATCAGTGTCAGCTTGGATGAAATGTTGGTTTAAGAAAACAGTGAGTCATGGTAAATGGTTGTTTTTCAGACTGGAGGATGGTCTTCCCCAAGGTCCAGCGCTAGGATCACTGTTTTTTTGATATATATATGAAAAGGACTTGGATATTGGAATACAGAAAAAAATTCAAAATTTACTGATGATACCAAACTTGGTGATGTGGCAGACTGTGGGGATGATACCAATCGACTGCAACATAAGGCTAGCAGAATGGATAGACAAGTGGAAAATGGAATTTAGTGCAGAGAAGTGAGAGTTGATGCATTTTGGCAGAAGGGATGGGGAAAGGCAATATAGACTAATTGACACAGTTCTAAAAAGTGTACAGGGACAGAGGGACTTGGGCGTTCATATGCATGGATCTTGGACAGTGGTAGGACATATTGAGAGAGCAGTTAGCAAAGTATATGGGATCTTGGGCTTCATAAATAGAGGTAATGAGTACAAAAGTAGGGAAGTTATGCTGAACATTTATAAAGCTCTGGTCAGGCCACAACCAGAGTATTGCGTCCAGTTCTGGTTACCACACTTTAGGAAGGATGTGAGGGTCCTTGAGTTGGTGCAGAGGAGATTTACCAGAATAGGGATGAGGAATTTTAGCTGCAAGGTTAGTTTTAAGAAACAGGGGTTGTTCTCCTTGGAGCATGGAGATTGGGGGGAGATATGATAGATCTGTACAAGATTATGACAGATTTAGATAGGGTAGATAAAGAAAAGCTGTTCCAATTAGCTGACGGTACAAGGACTAGGGGACACAGATTGAAGATTTTGGGCAAGAGATGCAAGGGGAATGTGAGGAAGAACTTTTTTACACAGCGAGTGGTAATGACCTGGAACTCGCTGCCTATAATGGTGGTGGAACTGGAGACAATTAATGATTTCAAAAGGAAATTGGATGGCCACTAGAGGGAAATAAACTTGCAGGGCTATGGGGTCAGAATGGGGGACTGGGACTGATTGGATTGATCTACAGCGAGCCGGCACAGACTTGATGGGCCGAATGGCCTTCTTCTGTGCCGTTATGACTCTAATTAGAACTACAATACTGTCCGAAACCAAAGAGTCCGCTAAGTCGCTTATAGAGTTATTTGATTGGAAAATAACTATGCAAAGCATTTATTTTACCTTTCCACATGGTTTATTGAAGCACAGTGTTTTTAATAAAAGCCTAAATGGGCAACATGAATGACTAGACAGGAAAAAGCTTTGATAAGAATCTCACCAGATTTATTCCAATAAGGCCCTCTCTCTTTTTAGGCACACAAGTTCAGCACGCTGATCATGTGCGGCCATTACCAGGTGCTTTCAAATTTAAGCCCCAATTGACTAGAATGTTCCACAGGAAACAAATATGATACATGTTATTGATATTCTGTAGGAAAGCTGTTGATTGTAACATTAGCTGTTAAAATTAAAACTTCTAAACTATTTTAGGAATGTTTGTAATGAGTTACAATGCACTGCTCATCTCTGTCCGATTGACTATATGCATGTTTGCTAAAAGTTAAAACAATATAAAATATAATTTTTATGAAGTGTTTGAAAATGCATTAATACATCAATTTTGAGGTTCTGTTCTTCATCATACAGCTTCATACAACTTTATATACAGGGTAATGGATGGCTGCTGGTTAGTTCCAAAGTAGTAAATCAACTAAGTGATTCTGGTTAGGTCAACAAAACTGTGAGATTGAATTACTGCCTGAAACTCACTGACAGACATTTGCATTCATATTACACAGTCTAAGATTTACTTTAAAATAATAACTTCACATTTTAACTTTTGCACTGTTAGCTTGAGGACTGAATGCTGAAATAATTACATAACATGATGAAAGGATGTTAAAATTAACTTTTGCATAGCATCTGAAATATTACACCAAACTACTACTGTCGTGTTGTGCCTTTGGCACAAGTTAACAATATAATAAATATCTGAAAATAAATATAAGAAGACCATTTTTTGAAGAATTTAGATGACAACAAACTGCAAGATTGAGGTTTGAATGGCTTAGAAGTGTTAACTGTATCAAGAGATTAAATTACTTCCTCAAAATCAATCCAAAGTAACTGAGTTTGCAATTTATATGCACTGGATGTTTTATATGATGTTTGTTTACCCATATTTGAGTCACTTGTGTGCTAAATGTGCCTAATGTGACAGCTAGATGCACAATGATGTAATGGCCAGTTCTATAACTGATACATATAAAATTATTAATAGATAGCGTTAAATAGATACCTGCAAATTATTGTCAGAGTGTGATCTTACTGGGGATTGAACAATGTTATTGACAGTTGGGGAAGATTTCTGTGTGAACTATGTGCTACATGATCAAAAATTTGTTGAGTATGGGTTTACAATTCCATTACACGCAGTATCCAAGGGAAATTCTTGAGCAGTGTATAATTGCAACCCTAACTCTATGAAGAATCCAGTAGTTAAAATATTATTATATTTTGACACTAGTTAGAAAAATATCAGTTAAAAATGATAGAAAATCTGTCTGTTCATCTATCATAATTTTTCTTTAACTGTGATGTTCACTGCTATAACATTCTGAATCTTTAAACAACTAAAACTATCGCACAGTCCAAAACAAAAGGGTCCATTAAGTAGCTTACATAGTTATTTGATTTGAAAATAACTATGCAAAGTATTTATTTTACCTTTTCACGTGGTTTATTAAAGCACATTGTTTTTAATAGCAGCCTAAATGGGCAGCATAAATCACTAGACATGAAAATCCTTTGATAAGAATAAAATAAGCTGAGTGAAAGTCAGTACACCTTTAAACAGTAAATTGTTTATGAGTCTTTTTTCAGGGAGGATGATTACCTTCAGGGGACAGTTTGTTCTGAAAGCCAAAAGATATAAACAATGTTTTCCTGCTATTTATGTGCGTAATAAAATAAAGATTTATTTATTTTTTTGTTCCCTTTTAAACATCCTTTTTGATAGATTCATTTCTGCCAGTTTCAAAGTGCCTTGAGCAGCCGGAAATATTTTTACATTAAGCTTGACTACAGCTGAAAAAAATCTTATTGAGCAGAGTATCCATCCGATAATATCTGCAGAATTTACATTGAAACTATATGAATGCTGGAAATACATAGAGGCCTGTCTAGTAAAGGCTTTAGTTCATGCTGACAAAATGTCTCTCTGCACTAATAATCAGTCTCTTTTCAGATGCAGATGGGCCTGCTCTGTATTTCAGCATTCTCTGTTTATACGCTTGGTTCAGTGGTAGGCCTTTCACCTCTGAGACACAAAGGTCATGGGTTCAAGGCCTGTCCAAAGACTTGAGTATATAATTTGAGCTGATAATTCAATGCAGTACTGAGGGCATGTTGCACTGTCAGAGGTGCCATCTTTTGGCTATGACATTGGACTGAGGCCCCGTCTACCCACTGAACTGGATGTAAAAGATCTCATGGAATTATTAGAAGAAGCACAGTTGAGTTTTGGTGATCTGATCCATCAACCATAATCAATAGAACAGATTATTCAGTCATTATCTCTTTGTTGTTTGTGGGATCTTGCTGTGTGCAAATTGGTTGCCACCTTTCCTTACATAACAATAGTGACTACATTTCAAAAGTAATTCCGTGGCTGTGAAATACTTTGAACATTCTGAGGTCATGAAAGCTGTAATTTAAATGTAAATTCTTTCTTTTTTACTGTTACAGTTGATGCTTTTCATTATATTAAAGCTAAATATACCCAGTCTTAGATGAGGCAGCAGTTGGAATACTACAAGTGGCCTCAATAATCTGTGCTAGAGAGGGGAAAACATTACCTAGATAGTGCTTGCCTATGAGGCTTAGATGTGATGAGCTCCACGGTTGACTAACCCACTGGCATTCACTGTCAAGGTTTGTACATTAACAATGATCTTGGGTAGGTTTCTGGAAAGCTACATGTCTGACAGAAACTCTGTAAAATGGCAAACTAGTACAATGTCTGTGAAAATCTACTGCATATCTGGTCACAATGATGCCTCAAGAATTGTTCCGCTGATAGAGTCAGTGGGTGGATTTATCTTAAGGGTAGTTCACTGCCAGAGGTAGTTCAGGCCTGGGTTTCCTTGTCACTGTCATGACCAAGACCTATTTTCCTGGGTCAGAACTCATTACAGGTACAGAGTGGCACTTCCTCTGTATAGACAGAGCCTACCAATGGCCTGGGAGCAAAACTCAGCCCCACTGAAATACCAGAAAGAGGAGGAGACTGGATTGAAGGGGCCTTAAGTTCCTCAAAGATGTTTTTGAATATTTGTGCTGAAGGCTGACCATGACCTGTGGACACTGCTGGAGGAGGTACCGGGCAGAAAAGAGGGAGCAGCGGCTAAAACTCAACATCTGGGCATCAGACGTGGTTCAGTGATAGTACTTAGGCCTCTGTGTTAGAAGGTCAGTGGTTTCAAGCCTCACAAAGACTTCAGTGCATAATCTAAGATGACATTTCAGTGTAGTGTTGCAAGAGTGCAGCACTGTTGGAGGTGTGAGGTTAAGTTACAAGTAAATACTTAATTTAATCTACCTATAACTTAAACTAGATAAAGTAATTAGTTAAAAAATGCAAAAAATAAACTAAATTTATTAAATACATAAACTGAATTAATTAAATAAATAAAACAAGGTTAGATAGGAAAGGCAGTACAGGTACTAACTGCAGCATGTGGGACTTTGTGGAGAGCATCGCGATATTGGACAACCACATCTGCAGTAACCCAGAGAACTTCAGCTCAGAGTATTGAGCTGGAGTTTGAATTGCAGACATTGAGGGACGTCAGGGAGGGGGAGAGTTACCTGGACACTTTGATCCAGGAGGCAGTCACACAAAAAGACAGTGGTACAGGTCTGGTTAGTGGTCAGGTACACAGGTGACTCTGAGTCAGGCAGGTAAGGGGAATGCAGGTACAGTGCTGGATGTGTCTTGGGTTTCCCCTTATCCAACAGGAACAAGCTTCTTGCTGCCTATGTGAATGAGGGCAAAGTCTGCAGGGTGGATAAGCAAATTGACCACAGCACTGTGGTACAGGAGGCCATTCAAGTGGAGGGAGTGAAAAGGAATGTAGTTCAAAAGGAAGGTTGTTCACTACCACCTTCTCAAAGGAAATTCGGGGTAGGAATAAATGCTGGCCTTGCCAGTGATGCCTACGTCCCATGAATGAATAAAAAAAGTGGTGAGGTCAGTATAGTCAGGGGATAGATACTGTTCTCTGCAGCTGCGACTGGGAGTTCCAAAGATTGTGTTGCCTGCCTGGTTCCAGGGTTAAGGACATCTTCTCACAGCTGGAGAGGAACTTGGAGGATAAGGGGGAGGATCCGGTTATTGTGGTTCATGGAGGAACCAAGAACAAAGGTAAAACTAGGATTGAGGTTTTGCTGAGGGTATTTGAGTTGTTAGAGTCCAAACAGCTAAGTAAAAATTCAAAGGTAATGATCTCCAGATTACTACCTCAGCCATGCACAAATTGGCATAAGGTCAAACAGATCACAGAGTTGAATGTGTGGCTCAAAGAATGGTGTGGGGGTCAGGGGTTTCGATTCATGGGCATTGGCACCAGTATTGGGGAAAGAAACATGGAAACAGGTTCACCACTCTCTGAGTGAAGAAATTTCTCCTCATCTCAGTTCCAAATGGCATACCCCATATCCTGAGATTATGACCCCTGGTTCTGGACTCCTCAGCCATTGGGAACATCCTCCCTGCATCTAGCCTCTCTCGTCCTGTTAGAATTTTATAGGCTTCTATGAGATCCCTTCTCATTCTTCTAAACTCTAATGAATATAGACCTAGTTGACCCAATCTCTCCACATACGTCAATCCTGCCATCCCAGGGATCAGCCTAGTAAATCTTCTTTGCACTCCCTCCATGGCAAGATCATCCTTCCTCAGATAAGGAGACCAAAACTGCACACAATACTCCAGATGTGGTCTCACCAAGGCCCTGTATAACTGCAGTAAGACATCCTTGTTCCTGTACTCAAATCCTCTTGCAATGAAGGCCAACATACCATTTACCTTCCTAACTGCTTGCTGTTCTGTTGGGAGGAGCTCCACTTAAGCAAGGCTGGACCCAGTGTGCTGGCAAATTGAATAACTAGCACTGTAGACAGGACTTTAAACTAAAAAGGGAGGGGAGGGATCAGGTGAGGGTAAATTTCTTCATCGAAAGAGAAAAATCAAAGACGTAGAGTAGTGTAGCAAGTTTGGTAAGATAAGGAGAGTATGATAGGATGGGACAGAGAGTTCAATAGTAATAGTGCATCAGTGAATGAGGTCAAATCAGGAAAAAATGGTACAAGGTTCATCGAAAGGCACTGCATCTGAATGCATGAACCATCTGTAACAGGATAGATTAAATAATGGCACAAATAGAGATAAATGGGTTTGATCTAACAGCCATTACAGAGATTTGGTTGCATGGTGACCAAGGTTGGGAACTAAATATTCCAGGGTACTTGACATTTTGAAAAGGTAGGCAAAATGAAAAAGGAAGGAATGGGTACCCTCGATACTAAAGGATGACATAGGGACAAAAACAAGAAATGCTGGATTCACTCAGCAGGTCTGGCAGCATCTGTGGAAAGAGAAGCAGAGTTAACGTTTCGGATCAGTGACCCTTCTTCGGACATAGGGACTGTTGGCAAAAAACATCTTGGTTCAGAACAGCAGCAAGTACAATCATTATGGGTAGAGATAGGAATAACAAGGGGTAGAAAACACTGGTGGAAGTAGTTTATAGGTCCCTAGTAGTTATACTGTTGGATAGTGTATTAAACAAGAAATAACAGAAGCTTAGAACAAAGAGAATGCAATATCATGTGGTCTTCAAACTTCATATAGACTGGATGAATCAAAATAGCAAAAGCAGTTTGGAGGATGAGGTCATAGAGACAGAGAGCATTTGAGACAGTTTCCTAGAATAATGCATTGTGGAACCAACCAGGGAAGAGGCTCTTTTGGATCTTGTCTTATGTAATGAGACAGGCTTAATTAATAATCTTATAGTAAGGGATCATCAGGCTAAGAGTTATCATAAATATGATAGAATTTCACATTGAGTTTGAGAGTGACATATTTAAGAATGAAACTGGAGTAGTGAACTTAAGTAAAGACAATTACATAGGTATGATAGTTGAGTTGTCTGAGGGAAATTGTGAAATTAGATTAAAATGTATGACTGTAGGTAAGCAACAATTAAATAAATATTTCATAATTCTCAATGAAACTACTTTCTATTGAGAAATAAAAAGACCACAGGAAAAGTGATCCATCCATGCTTACCTAAAGAGGTTCTGTTTATTCTTTCATGGGTTGTGACCATTGCTGGCAAGGCCAGCATTTGTTGCCTATCCCTAATTGCCCTTCAGAAGGTGGTGGTGAACTTCTTGAACTACTGCAGTCCATCTGGTGTAGGTACACCCACAATTCAGTTTTAGAAGGGAGTTCCAGGATTTTGACCCAGTGACAGTGAAGGAATGACAATATAGTTCCAAGTCAGGATGGTGTGTGACTTGAAGGGGAACTTGCAGGTGATGGTGTTCCCAGGCATCTGCTGCCCTTGTCCTTCTAGGTGGAAGAGGTCGTGGCTCTGGAAGGTGCTGTCGAAGGAAGCTTGGCGAGTTGCCGAGGTTAAGGATAATATTAGATTGACAGAAGAGGCTTATATTTTGCCAAGATGGGTTGTAAGCCTGAAGATTGGGAGACTTTTAGAGATCAGCAAAGGATGACCACAAGTTGATAAAGAGGGAGAAAATGGAAAGAGAGTTAACTAGCAACAATATAAAAAGATTGTAGGAGCTTCCACAAGTATGTAAAAAGGAAGAGAATTGTGAAAGTAAACTTGGGTCCCTTAGAGGCAGACACAGGAGAAATTATAATGGGAAATAAGGAAATAGCAAACATATTAAACATATATTCTGTGTCTGTCTTCACAGTAGAAGACACAAACCCTCCCCAGAATGAGGAATTACTAATAGTAATTGAAAGAGTACTGGAGAAATTAATGGGACTAATATCTTACAAACCCCCTGGACCTGATGGCCTACACTGAGGTGACTGCAGGGATAGTGGATACATTGGTTCCAAAATTCCCTAGGTTCTGGAACAGTCCCAGTGGATTGGAAGGTAGTAAATACAACACCGCTATTCAAAATAGGAGAGAAAACAGGGACATCCAGGCCAGTTAGCCTGACATCTGCCAATGGGAAAATACTGGAATCCATTATTAAGGAAGTGGTAACAGGGCAGTTCAAAAATCATAACATAATTAGGCAGAGTCAATATGGCTTTGTCAAAAGTTTGATTCTTTTTCTCCCACCCCTTGCCTCTTTCTTAATCCCTTTACTGTTTGGACAGCTGCTATCCTGTCATTTATACCTCATCCAGGCACATCTTTTGTTTCTCCACTTGTCCCATTACTACCCGTTTTGGCTTTGTACCATGAGACCTTTTGTCATTTAATCGCTCCTGTCCTCCACCCTATCATAGACCTTCCCTTTGGTATTTCTTCCCCCCTCCCCCCCTTTCACTTGCTCAAAACCTATTGCATATCTAACTTTTGCCAGTTCTGATGAAAGGTCACACAGATCTGAAACTTTACAGCTTTTTATGTTTCTGTTTTTGAAAGGGAAATTGTATTTGACAAATCTATTAGAGTTTTTTTGAGGATATAACTAGTAGGGTAGATAAAGGGCAACCAGTGAATGTAGTATATTTGGATTTTCAAAAGGTAACGTGCCACATGAAAGGTTGTTACACAAGATAAGGCTCTTGGGGTTGCTGGTAATATATTAGCAGGGATAGAGGATTGGTTTAGGGCAGAAAACAGAGAGTCAGAATAAATGGGCCATTTTCAGGTTGGCAGATTGTTACTAGTGGAGTGTTGAAAAGATCAGTATTGAGGTCTCAACTACTTATAATTTATATTAATAACTTAGACGAGGTGACTGAATGTAATGTAACTATGTTTACTGACATTAAAAAGCTAAGTAGGAAGGTGAGCTGTGAGGAGGACACAAAGGCTGCAAAATTCATCCCCGTAATGTTTGCATGGTCAGTGCTCTTGGTGCCGTTTTGCTACCAAAATGGCATCCGCATCATGCATGCACACTTCTGGTCCGGGCTGGGCTGGTCGCCACTTTGGGTAGGTCGGCAGCGCTGGTGCTGGGACTGTGCACAGATGAATACAGACTAGACAGACTATGACGTTAGTCAGCTTGTAATGCTGATTTGACTCTAGTGTTGCCATTTTTGACCTCAATGCTCCAGCTAATGCCCCCTCTTAAATCTGCACAGCTGAACATCTGTTCAGCAGCAGGAAGGCACCCCAACCTCCATCCCCCAATCCCACCACCAGCACTATTTAAAAGGACCATCAACTGCTTTCAGGTTAGTTGTTGATTGATTCCTACTGGCTGCCGCTGAATTAGTACAAACCACCAAACACTTTGGGCTGAATTTTTCGGTGGTGGGCAATAAAAACAGCAGCCCGCCTGTTCAGGCTGTATGTCATAGAGCCTCCGCAATCTTCCAGGTGGCAGCTCATTTAAATAGCCGGGGCGGGCCCCCACCACCGATCAAGTGCAGGGGGCGGGCAGTCCATCCCTGGCAATGTCAGCTGCCGTGCGCTATTTTTAAAGGTCTGTCAGCCCTACTGGGAACTTTAAATTTTTAAAGGTGAGGTGAATAAAAATAAATAAATACGTTTATTTTGCCCCTCTCCCATCTCCCAATAATAATTAAATTATTTGCCTTTCCCCCCGCCAAACACTTACCTTTACAATCTGACCTTTCCCACCCACAAACTGCACAAACTTTCAACTCCAACTCTTCCCACCATCCCCTAGATCCATGACGTTAATTTGACCCCGTTCCCCCACAACCCCGCACTGATAAATTTACCTCCTCCCCCCCCGTGGTGTCTCGTTTCCCTGGGCGGGGATCTGAAGGCGCAGGAGTGCTGGCCACCTGGCTGAAGATCGCAGGGGGACATCAGGCAGTAACATGAGTTTCATTAATTAATTCATTTTAATTTATTTAAATATTCAAATTGGGGTCCTGTTGCCGAGTGGCGGGGGGGCGGGGAACCACCACAAGGCCTCGACGCCGCCGGAAATATCGGGCCGGGCCTTCCCGACATTGGAGTTCGTGGTGGCCCTCTCCCAGATGCATCTTCAGGCCACCCCCACTATGGAACCCGATGCCTGGGGGAGAACAAAATCCAGCCCTTCTACTATCATTTTAAGTTTGTGAAGTCAACAGCGAGTGGTGTGGCATGGTAAAGACCCTAGTTCTGACATCAAGGGTTCTGTTCAGACCGCTTGCCACGAATGGTCTTCCCGTCCCACTGCCAATTGAAGCCCTTAACTGGGTAATTAGCCACCAGTTGAGGGCTTCTTCCCGCTGCAGCCAATTGGCTATCTGTATGCAGCTGCACCACTGAGATTCACACTGCTGGTAATACGCTATGGTGGCGGGGAGACCTCAGGCTCCCCTCCTGACGCCTTCCCCTGCCATATTATCAGCCTGTCCGCCTCCTAGCCCTTTGCCATAGGGCTGGTAGTCTGTGAAGGGATGCAGATAAGTTAAGTGATTGAGCCATATGTTGGCAGATGGAGGGCTGAATTTATACTCCTGACACCGAAATCGGCGGCGGTCAAAAACATGTCGTGGAGCCGCTGCTATATTAAGCACGGCAGCTCATTTAAATAGTCGGGGCAGACCGCTCCCCCGATAACGTGGAGGGGGCGGGTTGTCCATCCCGGCAGTGGCATCAGCTGCCTGCGCGCAAGCGCTGACACCATTTTTAAAGGGCATCGAGCCCTGCCATTGAATTTTAATATTTAAAGACACATTGATTTTTAAAAATTAAATAAATTTATCTTTCCCCTCTCCCACTCCCCCAATCACCATAGAAATAATTACTTGCCCTCAATGCCCCCAAAACGCTTACTTTGTCCACCTGACCTTCCCCCCCCCACCCCATCAAAGTGCATAAACTTTACACTATATTTCTTCCCACCATCCCCTACACCAATGATATGACTTTGACCCCGCTGCCCACCACCCACCACCCCCCCCCCCCACCCCCATGCACTGAGAAACTTACCTCCTCCCCCCTCCCCACCAGTGTTCTGCCTCAGTTTCCCAGCCGGGTGCTGGCCAGCGGCACGAAGATCGCACCGGGACAGACGACGGGAACAAATTAATTCATTAATTTAAATTTATTTAAATAAGTTAATGGTGGTCTCGTTGCCAAGTGGCGGGGGACCACCATGACAGCTTGCCATTGGCAATATCGGGCCGGGTGCATGGCGGCCCTCTCCCAGAGGCATTTTCCGGACACCCCCACCACGACCCTGATGCCGGGTTGGGGGGGGCGGGGGGGAGGTGGTCTGTAAAATTCAGCCTGGAATATAATGTGGAGAAATGTGAGGTTATTCACTTTGGTGGGAAGAATAGAAAACAGAATATTTTTAAATGTTAAGGAACTACGAAATATTCATGTTCAGAGAGATTTGGCTATCCTTACGTATGAAACACAGAAAGTTAACATGCAAGTACAGCAGGCAATTAGGAAGGCAAATGGTATATTGGATTTTAATGCAAGTGAGTTGGAGTTCAAGAGTAAGGAATTCTTGCTGCAAATGTACAGGGCTTTGGTGAGACCACACCTGGAGTACTGTGTAGAGTTTTGGTCTTCATATCTAAGGAAGGATATACTTGTCTTGGAGGGGATGAAACAAAGGTTTAGCAGACTGATTCCTGGGATGAGAGTATTATGCTATGAGGAGAGATTGAGTAGCGTGGGCATATACTGTCTGAAGTTTAGAAGAATGAGAGGTGACTCATCGAAACGTATAAGATCCTGAGAGGCCTTGACAAGGTAGATGTTGAGAGGCGGTTTCCCAGGCTGGAGAGTCTAGAACTAGGGGTCATAGTCTCAGAATAAGGGGACAGCCATTTTGGACTTAAATGAGGAGAAATTTATTCACTTAGAGGGTTGTGGAATTCTCCACCCCAGAGGATTGTGGATGCTCAATTGTTGAGTATATTTAAGGCTGAGATTGATGGTTTTTGGACTCTAAAGCAGCCAAGGGATATGATGCGACCAATTAGCGCTGAGGTGAAGGATCATCCATGATCTTATTAAATGGTAGAACAGGTTCGAGGGGCAGTATGGCCTAATCCTGTTCCTATTTCTTATTTTCTTAAGGACAGCAGGGGGAAAAATGGGAGAAAAATATCTTGAACTGTTTGCTTTACATTTTTTTGACATACAGCCCCAAATATCTTACTATAATTGGATAGCTTGAATTCAAACAGCACCACACACCATTGATTACTGTTGATTATTTGTAAGAGTATTTTGTTTTTGTTTTAAAGTTATTGTTTTGGTGGAGCTGTTACTTACTTCCCACCCTTTATTTTGTGTTTTGGCTTCAGCATTTGGCCAGAGCTCATTCAGCATTAGATCTCTGTGCGAGTAGTGCATACCGTAGATCGCAATGTATAAGTTGACCTTTGAAGCCTCCAAATATCATTCCAAAAATGGGGGTTGAATTATATGCTGACTATAAAATATGACCTGCAAGTGTGGGTGTGGGTAGTCGCCATTTTGAAATGTGATTAAAACATAACATAATCGATATTAAACCAATGTGGCATGGTTTATTGAATAAAGTAATTCTACAAAGATATCTTTAAACACAATCAAAGCATTTTAAAACTTGTCAAATTTATTGGGGGGGAATTTTATGGGGCCCGCAAGAGTGGAATTCATGGCGGGTGGGGTGATTTAATTAGGTGGGAGGTCATATTTCGATTTTCCGACAGCAGGTTCAATTTTATAGATTTAGTCAGCGGTGTGTTTGTGTGGGGTTGGGCCTCACGCCATCATGTTGCGGGGTCCAACTTTTCATACATTTGCATACCATGAATACTCACTACCTTATAATTAATTGAATTTAAGTCCTACCTGCCAGATTCAGTCAGCGGTGCACAGGAATCTTGTGGCACCTGGTTCTCGTTTCTTTAAAGGTGACGTGCACCAGTCGGCTTTGTGCAGTTGTGTCTGAGGTCAGGGGTTTTCTTCCTTGAACTCTTCGGCACAAGGAAGGGCAACACTGGAATAGATGTTTGGCTCCAGGCTCAGGACCAGCAAGGGCGATTCCTTTGGGGAGGAGGCGGAGGGGGACGGGTTTGGAGAGGGTGAGTTCTTAGGTGCCTGAGGGTGCGGAGGAAAGAATGGCCTAGTGTTCTGGGTATGGAGTTAGTGGTGGTGTTGAGGGAAGGGAGCAGATAATTTAAGTGAGGTGCATGATGGGCCTGAAGGGAGGGGTCAGTACAGTCAATGTTGGGATCCTGTGGGGTGAACTCAGGGTGCTGGCTGGCGAAGGGAATGGTCACAGTCACAGAGGGCAGTGTGATTAGGTAGGGGGGTAGGTCCATGATCATCGGGTATTGGAAGGAATTGTAGGGTGTGGCACAGGATTGGATGACTACATTAAGTTGGAGAACTGGAGGATCTCGGGTGAGGGTAGGCATATCGATGGGGCTGGGTGTAGGCAGATGTGGGAGAGATGGCATGTAGACATCGATAATTACGTGGTCCAGGGTAATGGGGGGAGGTTCAAGGGTCTTAGAGGGAAGGTTCAAGGGAATGTTGGGTGGGTCAAGGCTGAAGGGGGTGGGTTGGAAGGTGGCAGGAGGTGGGTGAAAGGTGGAGGATCTTGCCTTGAATCTGATGCACACCATGTTTCAAAATGAGACAATAAATCACGTGGATTGCAGATTGAAGTGGGAGGAGGTTAGTGTTGGGTAGGTGGAATACAGTTGTGCACAATGGGAGGCACATACAACATATCTGCTCATGAGCTCAATATTTGAGCATCGTGGTCAAATAAGGTTTAAGTTTAATGCTTGTCTCATTCAAACAGTTACAAAACTGCAATGACATGGGCCTCATACACCCAATATTTTTGCTACCTTGAGACCAAGATGTGACTGAGGAGGGCTCTTGCCGCTCAGAAGCTAATGCTGCAACGCCAGCAGCAGGCAGCACAGCGGGGCAGGGAGACTGGTCAGAATGATGCCCTCCAGGGAAGGTATCACAGAAGATGGGCGCTGGCACGTCTGCACATCCTCAGGACAAGAATAAACTGCCTTCAGATGTTGGAGTGGCAATGCCAGTGGTGTCTGAGGATGTTACGTGAAATGGTCACTGAAATTTGTGGGTTCATTCAGCATGACCTGCAACCAAATGGTTTTTGTGGGAAACCCATGCCAGTTGCCCTCAAGGTGACCATGGCACTCAATTTTTTTCGCTCATAGTGCTTTCCAGGGCTGAACAGGCAACATATATGGCATCTCACTGGCTGCCACTCAGAGGAGCATAAAGGAGCTGATCAATGCCTACTCTGTCATGCCAATGATTTAATCTATTTCCCAGTAGACAAGGACAGCCAGGCAGCAAGGTCAGTGGGCTTCGGCACCATCGCTCATTTCCCTAGAGTGCAAGGGGTGATCGATTACACTCATGTGGCCATTAGAGCTTCCTGGACCATTCAGCTGCATTTGTGAATCGCTAAAGCATTCACTCTCTGAACATTCAACTGGTTTGCGAACACAGGTGAAAAATCATGCAGGTGTGTGCTCGCTTCCAAGAAGCTGTCACGATGCATATATTTTGGGAAACTCACAACTACCAGGAATTTTTGAAGCACCAGCAGAGGTCGACGGCTGGATCCTGGGTGACAAGGGTTACCCGCTTTGGACATGGGTGATGACACCAGTGAGGCATCCACAATGTGAAGCTAAAGAACGATATATTGCAGCTCACACCTCCACCACAGCCATCATCAAACATACCATTGGCTTGCTGAAAATGCACTTCTGTTGGCTTTACCGGTCTGGAGGGGCTCTGATGTACGCACCACAGAGGGTCTCATGAATAGTCGTAGTCTGCTGTGCACTGCACAACTTGGGCATATTTTGCAGGAGGAGGAATGGGAGGAGCACCACTCCTCTACAGATGAGGATGATTTGGATTCGCCTAATGTGAATGAGCCTTTAATGGATACCAGGGTCATGGAGAGACGGGTATGGAACATCAGGAACAACCTTATATTTGGACGTTTCGGCCAACAGTGAGGTACCTACATGATTATAGTTCCAACACCAGAACTGCATTGCCTTCTTGAGATATTGACCGAGCCCTGCCAGCCTCCCCAGTGCTGCAATATAAAAGCAGGTGTTCTCCATTAGCTACAATTGCATGGGGAGCGGAGCTTTGCTGAACGCACTGGCTGTTGAATATTGATTCAGAAATAATGGGTTGGATTTTAAGAGCTCACCGTCTATCTCGGCAGTGAGCTCAGAAAATGGCGGTCCGCCCTTGCAGGCTGCACGCCAAAGAGCCGCCGCAATCTTAAGCACGGCAGCTCATTTAAATAGCCAGGGCGGCCTGCCACCCCAAATCTCGTGGAGGGGGCGGGCTGTCCATCCCTGGCAATGGTGTCAGCTGCCTGTGCGCAGGCGTTGGCGCATTTTCAAAGGGCAGCCGGCCCTTCTGGCATATTAATATTTTTAAAGAAAGATCCCCCAAAATTAAATAAATAAATTTCCAATCCCCCTTTTCCACACCCCCCAATAACAATTACAATAACTATTTTCCCTTCCCCCCAAAACACTTACCTTTTACATCTGACCTTCCCTCCCACAAACTGCACAAAGTTTAAGGTTCAACCCTTCCCACCATCCCCTGCACGTTTATTTGACCCCATCACAACACCCACACCCATCCCCCCGCACTGACAAATTTACTTCCTCCCCCCTTCCCACCTGGATAGGGTTCTGAAGGCATGCGAGTGCCGACGGCTGCGCTGAAGATTGTGGTGGGCCCTCAAGATAGGAGGTAAGTGTATTTAAAGTTATTAATTTTAATGATTTTCATATTTAAAATGTGTTGCTGTCGCCCAGAGGTGGGGGGGCTGCCACAGAGCCTCACCGCCAATGGGAGGATTGGGCCGGTCCCTGCCAGCGTCGAGGTTCATGGCGGGCCTCATCCGGAACCATCTTCACGCCGTCCCCCACCACGGATCATGATGTCGAGGGCTTGTTAAAATCCAGCCCAATCTGTGCCACATTTGGAGATATGTCTACCATCCAGCCAGGACCACTCAATCTGAACCAGCTACACCAGTAGTGCAGTGGTTACCACCGCAGCCTCACAGCTCCAGCGACCCAGGTTCGGTTCTGGATACTGCCTGTGCGGAGTTTGCAAGTTCTCCCTGTGTCTGCGTGGGTTTCCTCCGGGTGCTCCGGTTTCCTCCCACAGCCAAAGACTTGCAGGTTGATAGGCAAATTGGCCATTATAAATTGCCCCTAGTATAGGTAGGTGGTAGGGGAATTGAGGGAAGGTGGGGATGTGAGAGGGTAATGGGATTAATGTAGGGTTAGTATAAATAGGTGGTTGATGGTTGGCACAGACGTGGTGGGCCAAAGGGCCTGTTTTAGTGCTGTATCTCTAAATAAAAATAAATAATATCACTTTGAGTGCACCTGCACCATCTAACATTTCCAAGTTGTGATTGAACTCAGACAAGCTCCTATGGAAGGGAAGGTGTGCTGAGCTGACATATGAAGGCATGTCGCAATGACTGACGATTGCAAAACTGCAAACTCCAACTCGCAATCAGTGAAGACTGAAGGCACAAACCTCAAAATTGAAACAAGAATGGTCACGTCCATAACTCCTTTGTAAGCATCAAAGCATGTCAGCCACAAGATGTGTCATTACGTTTAGCTTTTTAACGCAGCAAGTTTCAATGAGTGACGCGAATGCATCAAATAACGCTGCTCTGTTGCCCTGGATGACCGTGGTGGGCGACTCCAGAGGTACAGGGCCTTGGGGCTCCATCCTACTGGTGGGGGGTCTCCTGCACTGGTGCAGGAGCATCACCCTTGGGCTCGCCTATTGGAGGTAAGGGGTCAATGTTGAGGGGGAAGAGGAAATGGTGCTTACCCTGGGGGTGTGCTGAGAGGAAGGCCCCATGGCAGCTGGCATGCGCTCCTCCTCCATCTGGGTGTGCGATGGCACCTGCCTGTCTCTCTGAGGGGAAGGTGCCTCTTCCCCCTCTCGCTTAACCACTGCTGCTGAGCTTATGGCTACAGTGATGGAATGCAGATCAGAGCGAATATGGGTTGAGTGCTCAACCTGGCTTTCCATGGTGGTTGCCATCCTCTCCATGGAAGAAGCCATATGCTCACATGCCTGGGACATGGCAGACGTCATGGCTTGCATGGTCTCCTCCATCATCCATGCAAAGCTACGGATGACCTCTGGTATCTCCGACATATGTTCCCCATGTGTTCGCTGCATTTCCAGCAGACTTCTTGTGGCCTCAACTAGAGGATCATCGTCAGCACGGGACTCAGCAGGGGCCTGCTCCCCAGCAGACCTCCGAATGTCAGGGGACCCGGCTGGAACATGCTCACTCAGCTGTTGGGACATGTCTGTGTTGTACCCACCAGATTGTGACCCTAATTCTACGTACAAAGCACCCGCGGACTGTATGGATGTAACTGCGCTGGCAGAGATTGCAGAAGGGGCAGGTGACGGTGCACTCTCTGGGACATTGGCATCATTGTTCCCGGAGGCGGAGTCAACATTTTGTTGATGTGCTGTTGTGTGAATGCAACCACCTACAGTGGTAAACAAACAGAAGCATTATCACAGCATGAGCTCAAGACTTTTACAAGCGATCCTCCTGCGCGCACGTATGTCTTCAACATTAAGGTTGGCTCTTCATCCTTACGTCTAGACGATCCAGCCAATCCCGCTAATAAGCTGCATTCTTTACGTAGGCCATTGGGATGCCTATTCCACACATCTTTGATCCATAATTTCACTCCATCCTCATCAAATCCAACCATTGTCATGGACATGCATAAAAACTCCTGCAGAGAACTTGATGTTCGGCATGGTTTTACGTTTTAAAATTACCATAGGCTTTAATTTCGTTCCATTGGCCATGCAGGTTAGTACCACCGTGAATCTTGTGTCCTGTAGTTTTCACCCAGAACTGTTCTCGAACGTTTCTACTCCACCGTTCAGTTGCTGGGCTATCGAAATTCATGGGTGTTTCATTCATGTTGCCAATGTGGCATAATGGATACTTGTGTTTTTCTGCAAATGATGAATCGCTGGAAACTGGTAATTTTGGCATTGAGGTCATTTGGTAGTCTCTGAGCAATCTTGGTCTTCTGCTGAAACACTAGACGATTAGTTCCATAAAGTGGCTACAGCAATCAACTAATATAAAAGCAAGATATTGCAGATGCTGGAAATCTGAAATAAAAACAGGAAGTGCTGGAGATACGCAGCAGGTCTGGCAGCATCTGTGGAGGTAGAAACAGAGTTAATGTTTCAGGCCGATGACCTTTCATTAGAACCAGCTTGATTTGGATGTGGGGATTAAAATTTCCAAGTTTGCAGATAACACAAAACTGTTGTTTGTGATATACATTAATGATTTGGAGGAAAGTATAGGTGGACTGATTAGCAAATTTGCAGACGACACTAAGATTGGTGGAGTAGCAGATAGTGAAGGGGACTGTCAGAGAATACAGCAGAATATAGATAGATTGGAGAGTTGGGCAGAGAAATGGCAGATGGAGTTCAATCAGGGCAAATGCGAGGTGATGCATTTTGGAAGATCCAATTCAAGAGTGAACTATACAGTAAATGGAAAAGTCCTGGGGAAAATTGATGTCCAGAGAGATTTGGGTGTTCAGGTCCACTGTTCCCTGAAGGTGGCAACGCAGGTAAATAGAGTGGTCAAGAAGGCATACAGCATGCTTTCCTTCATCGGACGGGGCATTGAGTACAAGAGTTGGCAGGTCATGTTACAGTTGTATAGGACTTTGGTTCGGCCACATTTGGAATACTGCGTACAGTTCTGGTCGCCACATTATCAAAAGGATGTGGATGCTTTGGAGAGGGTGCAGAGGAGGTTCACCAGGATGTTGCCTGGTATGGAGGGCGCTAGCTATGAAGAGAGGTTGAGCAGATTAGGATTATTTTCATTAGAAAGACGGAGGTTGAGGGGGGACCTGATTGAGGTGTACAAAATCATGAGAGGTATAGACAGGGTGGATAGCAAGAGGCTTTTTCCCAGAGTGGGGGTTTCAATTACTAGAGGACACGAGTTCAAAGTGAAAGGGGAAAAGTTTAGGGGGGATATGCGTGGAAAGTTCTTTACGCAGAGGGTGGTGGGCACCTGGAACGCATTGCCAGCGGAGGTGGTAGATGCGGGCACGATGAAGTCTTTTAAGATGTATCTAGACAGATACATGAATGGGCAGGAAGAAAAGAGATACAGAACCTTAGAAAATAGGCGACATGTTTAGAGAGAGGATCTGGATCGGCGCAGGCTTGGAGGGCCGAAGGGCCTGTTCCTGTGCTGTAATTATCTTTGTTCTTTGTTTGTTTTTTTGTTTCTAGGTGGAAGAGTGGAAGTGTGTGTTGTGAGGAGGATGCAAAGATGCTTCAAGGGGATTTGGAGAGGTTAAGCAAGTGGGCAAAAATTTGGCAGGTGGAATACAATGTGGAGAAATGTGAGGTTATCCATTTTGGTAGGAGAAACAGAAATACAAAGTATTTCTTAAATGGTGAGAGGCTGGGAAGTATTGAATTGCAAAAGGACTTGGGTGGCTTTGTTCATGAGTTTCTGAAAGCTAACATGCAGGTACAGCCAGCAATTAAGAAGACAAATGGTATGTTGGCCTTTATTACAAGGGGATTTGAGTATAGGAGTAAAGATGTCGTATTGCAATTATTTAGAGCCTTGGTGAGACTGCACCTGGAGTATTGTGTGGAGGTTTGGTCTCTTTATCTAAGGAAAGACATACTTGCCATAGATAGAGTGCAACGAAAGTTCACCAAACTAATTCCTGGGATGGAGGGATTGTCCTATGAGGAAAGATTAAATAGACTGGGCCTTTATTCTCTGGAGTTTAGAAGAATGAGAGGTGATCTCATTCAAACACACAAAATTCTTACAGGGCTTGACAGGGTAGATGCAGGAAGGATGTTTCCCCTGGCTGGGGAATCTAGAACCAGGGAACAGTTTCAAAATAAGGAGAAGGCCATTTAGGACTGAGATGAGGAGGAATTTCTTCACTCAGAGGGTGGTGAATCTTTGGAATTCTCTGCCCCAGAGGCTGTGGAGGCTCAGTTGTTGAGTATGTTCAATACTGAGTTTGATAGATATCTACATATTAAAAACATCAAGGGTTACGGGGATAGTGCAAAAAAATGTTTAAGTAGAAGGGGCGGCACAGTGGCGCAGTGGTTAGCACCGCAGCCTCACAGCTCCAGCGACCCGGGTTCAATTCTGGGTACTGCCTGTGTGGAGTTTGCAAGTTCTCCCTGTGTCTGCGTGGGTTTTCTCCGGGTTCTCTGGTTTCCTCCCACAAGCCAAAAGACTTGCAGGTTGGTAGGTAAATTGGCCATTATAAATTGCCCCTAGTATAGGTAGGTGGTAGGGAAATATAGGGACAGGTGGGGATGTGGTAGTAATATGGGATTAGTGTAGGATTAGTATAAAGGGTGGTTGATGGTTGGCACAGACTCGGTGGGCCGAAGGGCCTGTTTCAGTGCTGTATCTCTAAACTAAACTAAACTAAGATCAGCCATGATCTCATTGGATGGCAGAGCAGGCTCGAAGGGCTGAATGGCCTACTCCTGTCCCTATTTCTTATGTTCTTAGCTGTTGCTCTGAAATCTTTGCTGGACCCAGGGCTTGATTTGGCCCGCTTAAGTGCAAATATACACATTGCATTTCTGGTGACGATGTAACCATTCTGACAATTTTCGTGGACCCATTCTGATACATGCTTCTCAAGATCAGGCCAGTGACTAGTACCCGTTCTCATGGTGCATTTAATCTTGGGCATCGTCTTCAGGGCAGATTCCCTCTTCCATTCTCACACCAGTTTTCCACTAACACCGAATTCCCTCGCTGCGGCACAGTGTTATGACCAAGTGAGAAAGGGGTCTAGGGTTCCCTCTCAGCCTTCACCTGCTCTTACCATAACAGGGTTTAATTTTAAACACACTTTTTTTTTAGCTTCCCCCTTAGTGAATCATTGTTCACTAACTTCCAATTATAAGGCAAAGAAACTAGTCAAACAGGTTTCTTAGGTTTAAAGAAAAAAGGTTGAACCTTATTAAACTGAAACTCTAATTTGGTTAATGCCTACGGATACGCGACGCGCCCACGCTAGCATGCATACGTGATACGCACATGCAGATGGAGACAGAAAAGAGTTGAAGAAATAAAGTGGAAAAGTTTGAGGCAATATCTGAAGAAGGTTTTGGTTACTGTTCTCTACAGCTTGCTGTAGATTCCTTGATTGTAGGTAGATCTTGCTTTTTGTTGGGGCCCAGTATTCTTTTTAAACCTTGTTCGATGTAGGAGACTTTTCTCTCTTGAGGTTCACGTGTCTTCAGTGGGTTTGGAGTTCTATGAGAAAAAGATGGGAGCTGACAGGAGAGGCTGTGGTGAGCCAGCCGGGAGAGGTCTTTACAATACAGGAGCAAAAGTCTTTTCTCAGTTTGTCCAATCTCTCTTTGTACAGAAAAACCCAGATTGCCAAGCAGGTTAGTCATGTGACTAGCTGATCTGACCACGTTTGTTTGTGGATTCTCTTGTCTTAGTCGACCCTGGAATGTCTCTTCTTACACACAATACCTGGTGCTCAAAGTCCATTGTGGGTTAAATTGGAGCAGGGAATAGCCCTCCAAGCAGTGTCTGTTAGTATGCAAATGTTTTTTTCCATCCAAGTCTGGTGATTTTTTTTAACAAGTCCTTTCTTCACTCCAACAACAGTTTAAAATCAATGTTCATATGACAAAATTAATATGCCTCATTCATGGCAGGTGGGGTCTAGCATGACAATAGTTATTTGATGAAGTAGCAAAGTTTACGAATTTTAGCTTGAAACCGGCTTCAAACCTTCATTAATATAAAAGCAAAATACTGCAGATGTTGGAAATCTGAAATAAAAACAGAAATTGCTGGAAACTCAGAAGGTCTGGCAGCATCTGTAAAGAGAGTTTTTCTGGAGGATCCATTTCTCTTCCTCGTTCGTCACGTGGGGTCTGCTCTGTGTGAGCATGTCTTAAACTTCTGTGCATCTTCACATTACAGCCTGTTTCTCCTGCTTGATCCCTTGTGCCCAGTTATAAGGTAAGTAAAACATGCATTTGTGAGGTGAAAAATTGAGGCTGACTACTAATGTGAGTTTATCATGTTGTGGCTGAAAAAGAGGGTCAACTGATACGGTGAGTATATGCAAAAACATGATTTTTGGGGCCAGAAAAATGGGGTCATCTTATACGCCGTGATCTATGGCAACTGGCTGTATAGGGCTGGATTTATGGTCCATAATAAATTCAATAATTTCAGAGCATGACCGGCCCTTTTTTATTTTTATTTTAATTTTTATTTTATTTTAGTTTGTTTCATCATTCATTTTTTTTTACCATATGCCTGCCCACTGTTTTTTTTCATGTTTGTCCTTTTGGCTAGGGCTGTTCATTATTCTATCATTTTACACCCTCTTTGCACTAATGCTTTGCCTTTGACCACACCACTGGTGCACTCTTTGCTTTTGCCCCATGACCTCCTTGTCAGTTAATCTCTCTGACACTCTGTTCCATCAACACCTTCCCTTTTGTTCTCTTTTCCCCACCCCCGCTTTATTTGCTTAAAACCTATTACATTTCTAACCTTTGCCAGTTCTGATGAAAAGTCACTGACCTGAAACGTTAACTCTGTTTCTCTCTGTACAGATGCTGCCAGACCTGCTGAGTATTTTCAGCACTTTTTGTTTTTATTTCACCATCGTGTATGTAGTCTCAAGTCCTCTGCCTCTGTAATATCTGTCTCTCCAACATGAATTTGTCCCAATGCCTATGTTAAATAATTCGTGCAATGAAACATCATGCTCATTGGCATGTTAATAATGTCATTCGTCACATTGGCAATGCAGTAAGGCTTATGATGGGATTGCAGGAGTCACAATCATTAATTAATGATCTCATAGTTAAGGATCCTCTAGGGAAGAGTGATCATAGCATGCTAGAATTTCAAATTCAGTTTGCGGGCGAGAAACTGGAGTCCCACACCAGCGTTCTGGAATTAAAAAAGGTAATTACATAGGCATGAGGACAGATTTGGCCCTAGTGGGCTGGGCAGGAAGACTAAAAGGTAGGACAGTTGATGAGCAGTGGCAGATGTTTAAGGAGATATTCAATTCCTCCCAACTAAAATATATTCCAGAGAGGAAGAAAGATTCTAAGAGGGGGAAAAAAACATCCATGGCTAAGCTAGAAAGTTAAGGATAACATAAAGGCAAAAACTAAGGTATACCATATTGCAAAGGCGAGTGGCAGGCTGGAAGATTGGGAAACTTTTAAAGATCAACAAAGGGTTACTAAAAAAATATTAAAAAGAACAAAGGTAAATTATGAAAGAAAACTAGCGCAAAATATAAAAACAGATAGCAAAAGCTTCTATAAGTATATAAAAGATAAGAGAGTTGCTAAAGTGAATGTTGGTCCATTGGAGGATGAGACTGGGGAGTTAATAGAGGGGAACATAGAAATGGCAGAGACACTAAATCAGTATTTTGCCTCAGTTTTCATGGTGGAGGACACTAGTACCATCCCAATAGTAACAGGAACTGCAGAGGTTATAGAAAGAGAGGAACTTAGAAAAATCATCATCACTAGGGAAAAAGTACTAAACAAACTATAGGGATTGAAGGTAGACAAGTTCCCAGCCTACATCCTAGGGTCTTAAAGGAAGTGGCAGCGGAGATAGTGGATCCATTGGATATAATATTCCAAACTTCCCAGGATGCAGGAAAGGTTCCAGTGGATTGGAAAAAAGCTAATATATCACCCTTATTCAAAAGGGAGGGAGGCAGTAAGTAGGAAACTACAGACCAGTTAGTTTAATATCTGTCGTTGGGAAATTGTTAGATTCCATTATTAAGGAAGTAAAAACAGGACATTTAGAAAGTCACAATGCAATTCGTCAGAGTCAGCATGGTTTTATGAAGGGCCAATTGTGTTTGACTAATTTGCTTGAGTCCTTCGAAGATGTAACAAGCAAAGTGGATAATGGGGATCCTGTAGATGTAGTATATCTGGACTTCCAGAAGGCATTTGCTATGGTGCCGCACAAAAGGTTAATACACAAGGTAAGATCACATGGGGCTAGGGGCAATTTATTACCTTGGATAGAGGATTGACTAACCAACTGGTAACTAGTGGGGTGCCACAGTGTTCGGTCCTTGGGACCCAACTATTTACAATATATATAAATGACTTGGATTCAGGGATAGAAGGTACTATAGCCAAATTTACAGATGACACTAAAATAGGTGGGACAGTAAGTTACAATAAAGAAATAAGAAATTTATGAATGGATATGGATAGGTTAGGTGAATGTGCCAAAGTTTGGCAGATGGAGTTTAACATGGATAAGTGTGAGGTTATCCACTTTGGTCAGAAGAATAGAAAGGCAAATTATTATCTAAATGGAGAGAAACTTCAGAATGCTTTGGTGCAGAGGGACCTGGGTGTCCTCGTGCATGCATCACAGAAAACTAGCATGCAGGTGCAGCAGGTAATAAGGAAGGCAAATGGAATTTTGGCATTTATTGCTAAAGGAATAGAATATAAAAGTAGGGAAGTGTAGCTGCAACTGTACAAGGCATTAGTGAGACCGCACATGGAGTATTACATAGAGTTTTGGTCCTCTTACTTGAGGAGGGATGTAGTTGCATTGGAGGCAGTTCAGAGGAGGTTCACTAGATTGATTCCAGGGATGAGAGGTTTGTCTTATGAAGCGAGATTGAGCCGTTTAGGACTTTACTCTCGAGAGTTTAGAAAAATGGGAGGAGATCTAATTGAGGTATATAAGATGATTAAAGGAATTGACAAAATAGATCTAGAATGAGAGGTCATAGTTTTAAGATAAGGGGTAGCAGATTTAAAACAGAGATGAGGAGAAATTACTTCTGTCAAAGGGTCGTGAGTCTGTGGAATTCACTACCCAGAGTGCGGTGGATGCCAGGACATTGAGTAAATTTAAGGAGGAGATAGACAGATTATTAATTAGTAAAGGGTTGAAGGGCTATGGAGAATGGGCAGGAAAGTGGAGTTGAGACCAAGATGAGATCAGCCATGATCGTATTGAATGGCGGAGCAGGCTCGAGGGGCTGAATTGCCTACTCCTGCTCTTAGTTCTTCTGACCTTATGTCAATAATGTCGTTCATCACATTGGCAATGCAATAAGGCTTATGATGGGATTGCAGGAGTCACAATCACTCCATGGTGGAATGTGGTTTTCAAACAATTTAGGCTGATGATTGGCAGTAAAGCGCATTTAATTAAAGTAAGCATGACCTATCTGTCTCACCCGTGAATACCCATGTGTGTCAAGGTGTCTTTTTAATATGTTTGCGGGTGCTCCTTTGCAGTGTAACCTCTGCACTAGCAGTTGGACTGCAGGCAGGCTGCTGATCAGGCAGCCCCTTAGCCTGGGATGACTTCAGCAATTGTCCTCTGGGTGCCTGAGGCCTGGAGGACTCCAGCTGCCTGAAGGCTTCCTCCACTGATGCAGGACTTTCCTCAGGCATCGCAGCTGCTGGAACTGGACTCACTGGTGGAGGGGCTGAGGAGCCCTTGTCCACACTCGAATCACCCTGAGGGGAGACCCCAGATGTGGAGTGCATCCTCTCCTCCTTCCTCTCAAGGCTCATTGGAACCTCCCTGCTCTCTGGAGAAGGACTTGGAGCGGGAAAACTCTGAAGGCTCCTAGTCCTTCTCTCGCCCTGCCACTGCTGATTTGAAGTCATGGCCAAGGCGAGGGTTTGCAGGTCATGGTGCATCTGTGGAATGTGCCTCTCCATGAACTCTCGATGGATGAAGCCATGCACTCATCTGCCTGGGACATGGCAACAGTCATGGTCTGGATGGACTTCTCCATCGTCCGCTCATGGCTGCACATGGCCTCTGGTATCTCCGCCAGATGTTGCCTGCACCTCCAGCATGCCCTGTGCTGTCAACACCAGAGGCTCGTCATCCGCCTGGAGCTCAGCATGGGCCTGGACACCCACAGTCCTCTGGCTGTCAGAGGCCTCGGCTGTCTCTGCTGCAGTAGGCTGCTCGAGTGTGTGTGTTGTGCTCTCACCAACTTGCGACCCTGATTCTAATGCTGATCGGATTCCCACCAAGGTGAGAGTATCTGCGCTGGTGGAAGGGCCAGGAGAGTCATGGGATGGTGCATCCTCAAACTCTTCCTCATCCTCAGAGGATGTCATTGTTTGATCCATTGTCTGTAATCATTTGCGAGCGGCGCCCTGCAAGATAAAGAACAGACATTTAGGTGTTATGGTACACATGTCCCAGTGATGACAGCATTGCATTTCTATATAAAATTAATTCCGATTCATTCAGTGTTCGGCAATAATCACTCTCTTCAGCCGGGACCCCAAGCTCGATGTCCGATATGGCACATCCTCCTTGGCTCCCAGCTAACTCTAGAGCCTCCTCTTTGGCCTGAGACAAAGGCTGCAGGTCGGGCACCCAGCCACTGGTCCTGGCAGCCTCCCTGCTGTTGTTGGCCCTGTTCTCCTGAAAGATCAATGATGCAGCTATTGTCAAGTTCAAAATGTATCTACAGCATGGCAATGCTCACATCAGTCCCTCATCAGCACCTGGAGGATGTCTCTTCTCTCATATTGAATCTATCTGTCATGGGTCTCAATTGGGCTAAGATAGAAACGAGGGAGACTGGTCTCACTTATGCAGTCAGTAATCTGTCATCATTACGCTATGACCTTCATATCATTGGAATGGCTCTGGCAACTGTCTGGCATTATACGTGTGGGCAAGTAGATCACAACATGATATCTGGAACTGTGAAACTTAACTTGGCTGAGCGTAGGAAGTCATTGATCTTGTTCCTGCACTGCACCCAGTTACGGTGGGTGACCTTATGGCAACGAACCTCCTCGGTGATCTCCATCCAGACTTGCTTGGTGAGGCAGGAGGACTTCTTCTTGCCATTGCTGGGGAAAAGGATCTCCCGCCTTTCCCTTACAGTTTGGAGGAGAATCAGCAGGGAGGCATCACTGAAGCGTTTTGAAGAGCACAGACTTTTACCCTCAGGAACCTGATGCTGAAAGAACGCAGACAGTAAACGCAGGGCTGACAACCTTTTAAAGATGGCGCCAGCACCTGCTCCAACATCAGGTGATGCCTGAACACCCCGCCACATGATTGGGGGGGAACTGCCGCTGTCATTAAGCTCAATGGCCACCCACCGCATAATCACGGCGGCGCAGCTGCTCATGACACAGGCGGGACCACTGTCATTTTGCACACTGCCGGGATAATAAAATTCAGCCCATAGTTTGGCGTTCTGGTACTTGGCAAGGAACCACAAAATCTCCCTCTTCATTCTTCATGCCTTCACTGGAGAGATCTCTCACTTACTGTAACCAATGCTTTTATACTACAGTTACTGAATTTCAGAATTTTTCTTTAGATTCTTTGCCCTTGGCCTGCACCTACAATTTCTGTGTATAAATTCAGTGCGTTAGTTCACAACCTCTGTGTAGTGCAAATAGCCATTTAAAGTACTGAAAGGTAGTTTTCTGCAGCCTTTGCCACAAAAAATGCAGTCAAATCTTCTAAATAATTGGTGCCAAGGTTATGAACACATTTTACTTCTTGTCTTATAAGTGCTTGTTAAAAGCTGAACACCAGCTTATTGTTTACATTAAGATCCATGCTATTGTACGTTATACATATCGTTCAAGTAAACCTGTTACCTGCATGTGTCAAACCCCAGCATTTCAGAAGCAATCTATTTGTGATCTTTCACTGACAACACCATTAGACTCCAGCTACTATAGTTGAGTAAGTGGGACAGTTTATTTCTTCATCTGCTTCATTATGATCTATAGATGCCTTCAGCCAGGTAAATAGAACACAACAGGCAGAGTTGTTCACAGTAATTACGTATTCAGGCAAGAATTAATGGAACTCATAAACACTTCTAACAGGCAGATCTGCAGTGAATGATCACACATGGGTGTTAGGCAACTGAAACAATCATATGTCAGATTATACAAATATATTTAAAGGAGACATATTTAATATTTATAAAACATGTACTTGTAAAGTTTTTTAATGAAAATCTCTCCATAGCATTTTCTTTAAAAGTAACATTCAGAATGAATTGGCAAGCAGAAAGCACAATTAACTGCTCCTGACGACAATTCATTTTTGATTGTATTCCAGCTAGAATATGGAACCAAATCAAAGAGAAAAAATCTCTTGGCAAATAATAGCAAGCACATGCTTTGTTTCAAATTTGCCTTTTGGGTGCTGAAAATTCTTGTGTTTTGGATGTTGTCAATGTTAAGTATTTAATGAATATTAATTAAAATGTGTCCAATAAAATAAGGTTAAAGCTTCACACAAGCAAACACACACACATAAACTCATTGAGGAAGTGGTTACAGTAGCCTTTGGTAGTTTAAAAAAAAATTGTCCCTGAAATTACATTATTTAAAGTTAACATTTCAAAGATTTCCAATCCATTGGAAAAATGAGAATGAAAATTTAAGACATTTTTGGAATAGAAAAACACTATTAGTCCTAATAAGCCAGTCGCTTTTTGAAAGGCGGGTGTTTTCAATGCTAGGCTGTTACAATACTTCACTGTTTCCAATCAATGAATATGCTCATTTCTATTGTCTTCTGTGATATTCAAAACCATGCTTTTCTGGAGTATGATTTTTAGAAAATTAAACTCTTTTTATTCATATTTTAAGCATTTGCCAATTTCACAGATTTGATATAGTGGCCTAAGAAATCTGATTGCGCCAAGAAATGGGGTTGCAGGGAGCAGGACATGCTTTGCACATGCCCAATAACACAGACTCAAACAGCATGCAATATTCGTGCTGCCTGATCATTATTATAACTCGACTCATTGGTTGCAGGCCTGTCCGGGGAGGATGACTCTAACGCCACTTATTGCAGTCAGAACCTCTTAAAGGGGAGGTGCACTCTGGCTGCAGAATGAAGGAAAAATTTGAAGGGAGAGAAATGGCTGCAGAAAGTGCTGAGAGTGCACCAAGGTTCTCTAATGTTGCCTTGGGGGCCCTGGTGCAAGCACTGGAAATGAGGAGAGGCATTCTCTTTCCCCATTCCCATCAGGGACAGGAAGCCATCCAGACATCTACTCTGCCATCAGTGGGAAGTAATCTGCAGAGCATCTGAATGCCAGGTACATTGCACCCAGGACATGGCTGCAATGCCAGAAGAAGTTCAATGATTTCAAAGTTTAGGTAAGAATACTGCTCTCACTCGCAGCTCACAACGGCACTACCTAAAGCCTCTTTAATCACAATGTTATCAGTACTCACAAGACTCTCCAACTCCTACCTAACTCTCTTTTGAACATTATTATTGAATCCGCATCCACCAGTCTTTCAGGCAGTGCATTCCTGATCATAACAACTCACTTCATAAAAAATGTTCTCATCTCCTCTCTGTTTTTTTTGCCAGTTCTCTTAAATCTGTGTCATAAGAACATAGGAACAGGAGTAGCCATTTTGCCCCTTAAGCCTGTTCCACTATTCAATGAGATGATGGCTGATTTGCACCCAAACACCATAATACCCTCCTTTGCCCTGTGTCCCTTAAGAACATTGGCTAACAAAAATCCATCAATCTCAGTTTTAAAATTAACCATTGATCTAGCATCAGTTGCCATTTACAGAAGGGAGTTCCAAACATCCCCACCATCCTTTGCATGAAAAAGTATTTCCTAATTTCAGTTCTGGAAGGTCTAGACTCCCCAACCAACAGAAGTAGTTTCTCCCTATCTCCCAATCTGTTCCCCTTAATATCTTGAAAACTTCAAACAAATCACCACCTAACCTTCTTAATTCCAGGGAATACAACCCTAGTTTGTTTAATCTCTCTTTGTAGCTTAACCCTTGGAGTCAAGGTATCATTCTAGTAAATATATGTTGCACACCATCCAAGGCCAATATATCCTTCCATATGCATCCTCTGGTTACTGAGCTTCCTGCCAGTGAAATCAGTTTCTCCTTGTTTATATTATCCTTCAAAATTTTGAACACCTTTATTAAATCTCCCCTTAACCTAAGAGGATAAGTTTCAACTTCTCTAGTCTCTCCACACATCTTAAATCCCTCACCCCTAGTATTATTCCAGTAAATCTCCTCTATACCCTTCCCAAGGCCTTGACATGCTTTCTGAGGCCTGAGGCCTAATCAGTTATTTATAAAGGTTTAGCATAACTTCCTTGTTTTTGCACTATATGCCTCTATTTATAAAGCGAAAGATCTCATATGCCTTAATAACTTGTCCTGCACTTCCAAAGAATTTTTTATGTGAACCCCCCACAGATCTCTTTTCTTGGCCCCACCTTTAATATTGTTCCATTTAGTTTATATTGCCTCTCCTCGTGAAGCTTTGCTTCCTACTTCCCTGCTTTAAATTTCATCTGCCTGGTCTGCCGACCTCCTCTTGAAGTCTGCTACTAATCGGGTGTATGAAACTGTAAGCATGCATCATCTGCAGCCTAACTAAGGTCTTGTACAGCTTCCATATTGCTTTTACTTTTGCAAGTGATGGATCTGAAATTAGTCTTCAGCGATAGCATAGAATCAGTCAAAAGAAGCCCTTTTTATGTTCTTATCTATTTGTGCTGCCACTTTTAATAGCTTATGTATGTGTACACCAAACTCCATCTGTTCCTCTATTTTAAAATCTTACTCTTTAAGGTGCATTTGCTTTCCATATTTTTACTTGTAAAATGCATTACTTTACATTATGTTTGCCACCCAGCCAATCAAACAAAGAACAAACAAAGAACAAAGAACAGTACAGCACAGGAACAGGCCATTCGGCCCTCCAAGCCTGCGCCGATCTTGATGCCTGCCTAAACTAACACCTTCTGCACTTCCGGGGCCCATATCCCTCTATTCCCTTCCTATTCATGTATTTGTCAAGATGTCTCTTAAACGTCGCTATCGTATCTGCTTCCACCACCTCCCCTGGCAGCAAGTTCCAAGCACTCACCACCCTCTGTGTAAAAAACCTACCTCGCACATCCCCTCTAAACTTTGCCCCTTGCACCTTAAACCTATGTCCCCTAGTAACTGACTCTTCCACCCTGGGAAAAAGCTTCTGACTATCCACTCTGTCCATGCCGCTCATAACTTTGTAAACCTCTATCATGTCGCCCCTCCACCTCCGTCGTTCCAGTGAAAACAATCCGAGTTTTTCCAACCTCTCCTCATAGCTAATGCCCTCCAGACCAGGCAACATCCTGGTAAACCTCCTCTGTACCCTCTCCAAAGCCTCCACGTCCTTCTGGTAGTGTGGCGACCAGAATTGCACGCAATATTCTAAGTGTGGCCGAACTAAGGTTCTGTACAGCTGCAACATGACTTGCCAATTTTTATACTCTATGCCCGACCGATGAAGGCAAGCATGCCGTATGCCTTCTTGACTACCTTATCCACCTGCATTGCCACTTTCAGTGACCTGTGGACCTGTATGCCCAGATCTCTCTGCCTGTCAATACTCCTAAGGGTTCTGCCATTTACTATATACCTCCCACCTGCATTAGACCTTCCAAAATGCATTACCTCACATTTGTCCGGATTAAACTCCATCTGCCATTTCTCCGCCCAAGTATCCAACCGATCTATATCCTGCCGTATCCTCTGACAATCCTCATCACATTCTGCAACTCCACCAACCTTTGTGTCGTCCGCAAACTTACTAATCAGACCAGCTACATTTTCCTCCAAATCATTTATATATACTACGAGCGAAGTCCAAAGTACGGAAAGTCCTCATCAGGGAACTCCTCTTTGCTGACGATGCTGCTTTAACATCTCACACTGAAGAGTGCCTGCAGAGTCTCATCGACAGGTTTGTGGCTGCCTGCAATGAATTTGGCCTAACCATCAGCCTCAAGAAAACGAACATCATGGAGCAGGACGTCAGAAATGCTCCATCCATCAATATTGGCGACACGCTCTGGAAGTGGTTCAAGAGTTCACCTACCTAGCCTCAACTATCACCAGTAACCTGTCTCTCGATGCAGAAATCAACAAGCGCATGGGAAAGGCTTCCACTGCTATGTCCAGACTGGCCAAGAGAGTGTGGGAAAATGGCGCACTGACACGGAACACAAAAGTCCGAGTGTATCAAGCCTGTGTCCTCAGTACCTTGCTCTATGGCAGCGAGGCCTGGACAACGTATGTCAGCCAAGAGCGACGTCTCAATTCATTCCATCTTCACTGCCTCCGGAGAATACTTGGCATCAGGTGGCAGGACCGTATCTCCAACACAGAAGTCCTCGAGGCGGCCAACATCCCCAGCTTATACACACTACTGAGTCAGCGGCGCTTGTGATGGCTTGGCCATGTGAGCCGCATGGAAGATGGCAGGATCCCCAAAGACACATTGTACAGCGAGCTCGCCACTGGTATCAGACCCATCGGCCATCCATGTCTCCGCTTTAAAAACGTCTGCAAACGCAACATGAAATCCTGTGACATTGATCACAAGTCGTGGGAGTCAGTTGCCAGCGTTCGCCAGAGTTGGTGGACAGCCATAATAGCGGGGCTAAAGTGTGGCGAGTGGAAGAGACTTAGCAGTTGGCAGGAAAAAAGACAGAGGCGCAAGGGAAGAGCCAACTGTGTAACAGCCCCGACAATCAAATGTTTCTGCAGCACCTGTGGAAGAGCCTGTCACTCTAGAATTGGCCTTTATAGCCACTCCAGGCGCTGCTCCACACACCACTGACCACCTCCAGGCGCTTACCCATTGTCTCTCGAGATAAGGAGGCCAAAGAGACTACAAACAGCAAAGGTCCCAGCACTGATCCCTGTGGAACACCACTAGTCACATTCCTCTATTCAGAAAAACACCCATCCACTGATACCCTCTGTCTTCTATGACCGAGCCAGTTCTGTATCCATCTTGCCAGCTCACCTCTGATCCCATGTGACTTCACCTTTTGTACCAGTCTGCCATGCGGGACTTAGCTATCTATGCTTAGCTATCCTGCTTAGCTATCTATGTCCTTCTACAATCTTATATGATGTTAGTCACAATTTGCTGTAATCTCTATTTTGGTGTGATCAGCAACACAGACCCCATGGAATGCCACTTAGGAGACATTTCCATTCCAAGAAATTTTGTTTTACCCCTACACTTTGCCTTCTGCCTACTCACCACCTCCAGCTCAATGCGGCCAATTTCATGTTCCATTTTCTTTGTCGTAAGTATCTTATGTGGTACTTTGTCAAATGCACTTTGAAAATCCACATGAACTACATCCACTGCATTTCCTTTGTCTGTCTTTTACATTATTTATTCAAAGAATTCTATAAAGTTTGTCAAGCATGACTTACTTTTGAGAGACTCATGCTGACTGGTCCTCATTACTCATGTTTCAACAATTGTCCGATTCACAAAATTTTCAAAAGTTATATTCAGAACCTCCATTATTGCTTTCCTAACTTCATTGAGAATTAGATTAGATTAGAGATACAGCACTGAAACAGGCCCTTCGGCCCACCGAGTCTGTGCCGAACATCAACCACCCATTTATACTAATCCTACACTAATCCCATATTCCTACCAAACATCCCCACCTGTCCCTATATTTCCCTACCACCTACCTATACTAGTGACAATTTATAATGGCCAATTTACCTATCAATCTGCAAGTCTTTTTGCCTTGTGGGAGGAAACCGGAGCACCCGGAGAAAACCCACGCAGACACAGGGAGAACTTGCAAACTCCACACAGGCAGTACCCGGAATCGAACCCAGGTCCCTGGAGCTGTGAGGCTGCGGTGCTAACCACTGCGCCACTGTGCCGCCCATCTTAGATGTGAATTGTCATGTCCTAATGATTTGAGTATAAGTCTTTAACATCATCTCTCTTTGCTTTATAACCTTTGGTTCTATACCCACCCCTGGTTGTGTAACAATTTCAATATCTGCTTCTAATGTGAAACCAAAGCCAAAGTACTTATTTAGTACTCTAGTACAAGCTTACCTCCTTCATCTCTTAATGGCCTCAATAGTGGCAGCTTATGCTTTACAAGTCTTTATTGCATGTTTAAGAAGTATGCCAGTAACAAAAAAAGAGTTGTTCAACAAAATGTTAATCACTTCAGCATGTGACATGTTTAAATCAGCAGGATAAAGGAGCCAGTTGAATGTTTGGCTCTCAACCAGATGTTTCTCATATTGAGTGCCAAGCCTGCCTGCCACTGAAGCCTAGGTGTCATGGTGGGGAAAGGTTTATCTAATTTTCAGCTAGACTATTAGGGCAGAATTGTATCAACTTAGTCCCTGACAGACCCCTGGGACCATTTGCAGGTCGGGACTCCAAATGGCAAAGGAGCGAGCTTTGCCGAGGCTCTTTCCCAGAGCTGCAGCATTAGCATCCTGCCTCCGGGCTGCCCGACCAATCAGGGAGGCCGGGTGAGATGGCATGCTCATTCTGTCAAAGGAAGGATTTATAATTAAAGGGACCATGGCAATGACAAAGGGACAATGACTCATCAGCATATGGATTTGTGAGCTGCTCCAACCACTGAAATGGAAAGGAGACCTGGGAAGGCTGCTCCCTGGGTCTCCTGCTCTTACATGAGGTTCTGCTGCAGAATCTGAAAGGCTGCAGTGAGTTGAGCTCTCCCAATGACAAGAGGAAGAGGCCAGCCTCTCCAACTATGCTGGCATGGCTGGAAGTGACTGAGGAAGTCAACAGTAGAAGTATGGTTCCTCCAACTTGGATCCAGGGCCTCAGGAGGGCATCACACCTCCAGGTGCAATGGCCTATACTCAGACTTGAACAGTATTGTCCTGTACAGCACTTCACAGAATACACCTTGCAGCTCCACTCATTCCTATATCTGCAGGCACCTCCCATCCCCATCTGAACAGCCATTACCCACACTCATCCTATTGCCCTCTCGAACCTATGCCTCACAGTCACCCTCCACAAATGTTGCCCTTCACTCCTCTCCACACAAATCATTTCAAACATTCACACCTCTCTGCTTTCTCTCCTTGCAGGAAAAGTGAGTGCACAATTTGGTGAGAAGTGGAGACCAGAAAGGAGGGGAGGGAGTGGGGTGGCCCTCCATTGCCATAGCCACAGGCAATGCATGCCCACCTGGTCCACTGGGAAGGAGATATTCTTCCAGGAGCCTGCTGATGCAGCGTCCTGCTGTGAGATCCTGAGTCTCCTGAGGCACTGGTGCTCACACATGTCAAGAGTGCTGATCCTCTGCCTGTTGACCCTGTGTTTGTGGTCTTGCCTCCTTTCAGCTGGATCTTGGTGTCCATCCCCTTTTTCCTGTGTAGAGGCATGCAGCCGAGGAGAAGGCAGCTGGAAAAGGTGCTGCTGTTGGCAGTGGTGTTGCTTCTGCTCTTGCCCTTCATCAGAGATGCAAAGTGCAGCTGCATAAACTGCTCCCATGTCATGGTGAAGGCTGGCAGCAGCGAAGTGGAGCTGAAGGTGAGTGAGAGGCTAGACAAGTGGAGTGACAGGCTAGATAAGTGAAGTGTCTTCAAGAGGTTAGCAATCATCTGCTAAGCAGTGATAGCACTCTCTGAGAGAACTGCTATGAACAGCAGCCTCTCACTTGGCCATGGCTACAGCTCTTCAGTTTCACTGATCAAAGCCTTCCCAGTTTGTCAGTTTCACTGAAAAGCTCTTCCTGCTGTGCACTCACCTTCATGACCCTGGCATGTTTCTGACAGGTCGGGAAACAGTTGCCCTTGCTGTTAAATCCAGGACTGAGACTGAAAACAGTACTTTTTAAGTACCTTAATACTTACCCGACAGATTCAAGGGGGTTCTCCGCTCACCTTCAATCCTGCCCCGGTGAAACCCGGAATAGGGAGGAATGATGTCAGGTTCCCAACTCCAACTTTAATTTCAGGGGATTTAACTCCCCATCTGCACCCAATCCCAAACTCTCCTCCCCTTGCCTGTATAAACTCCACCCTTCGAATCTGTCCTTTACCACTGTGGAATCGTACATCTTGAGGAGGAGTAGAGGAAAGGAAAGGAAAAATATGACAATGGGTACTTCTCTGCTGAAAATGCAGCTCTTCTGTAGCCAATCAAGAGGTGTTGACACTTACAAAGCAGACTGTAACACAGATCAAACTCATAATCCCTGACTTGAGACAGTCAAAGTGGCAACAAGCATCTTTCTTAGTATTTTAAAGAATGATTATTGTGGCAGAAAATCTGCACGGTCATTTCAGAAAAATGTTTTTTAGATGGTTTAGTTGACAAAGGCAGATGTGCCAAAGAGTCCAATAGATCACAATATTGACTCTCAATATACTGCTGAGTTAACTTATTTCAGTTAGGACAGCAACAGATGCATGACAATTAGCCTTAGCACCTGGGCTATGCATGGGAAAAATCAGCTGGTGTTCCCAGATCTGAATGTTATCCATTTACTCTTGTTGGTATTTGTCTATGTGCAACTGTGGGGTGAGGATATGCCCTACAATCAAGTAGATGATCATTATGTACTGTACAGACTCAGCTATGCTCAGCAAACTACTGGATGGTTGCTGGCACTCATTGGAACTCTACCCTACCATATCCAACCATTGTAGAGCAGCAATTAACAAGTCAAATTGAATTCTAAAATGTAAAGCCAAAACTTATGTGGAACCTTGGCTAGATCATACTTAGAGTATTATGTATAGTTGTGGTCTCCATATTACAAAAAGGATATACAGTATTGAAGAAGGTTCAAAAAATTACAAGGATGATACCAGAATGGAGGTTAGAGATATCAGGTAAGACCAAGGCTGGGAGCTGAATGTTCAAGGGTATTCGACATTTAGGAAGGATGGGCAAAAAGGAAAAGGAAGTGGAGTACTGCAGTTAATAAAAGATGAGATCAGTACATAAGTGAGAGAGGATTTTAGATTGAAGGATCAAGATGTAGAATCAGTTTAGGTGGAGCTTAGAAACAATAAGAGGCAGCAAACATTGGTAGGAGTTGTTTAAAGGCCACCAAACAGTTGTGGTAATGTAGGGCATGGCATTAATCAGGAAATTAGAGGTGCATGTAACAAAGGTAATACAGTAATCATGGAGGACTTCAATCTACATATAGATTGGGTAAACCTAATTAGCAGTAATGCTGTGGAGGATGAATTCCTGGAATGTTTATGAGATGCTTTTTTAGAGCAGTATGTTAAAGAACCAACTAGAGAATGGGTCATTTTAGAATTGGTATTGTGCAATGAGAAAAGGCTAATTAATAATCTCGTTGTAAAGGAGCATCTGGGGAAAAGTGACCATAACACGATAGAATTTTATGTTAAGTTTGAAAGTGATGTAGTTCAATCTGGAATTAGGGTCTTAAATCTAAACAAAGGAAACTGCGAAGGTATGAGGGACAAGTTGGCGTGGTAGATTGGGAAACTACATTAAACGGTATTACAGTAGACAGGCAATGGCTAGCATTTAAAGAAATTAATACATGGTTTACAACAAATTTACATTCCTTTGAGGCACAAAAACTCAGCAAGGAAAGGTGATCCAAACATGGCTAACATGAGAAGTTAAAGATTGCATTAGATCAAAGGAAGAGGCTTATAAAGTTGCCAAAAAAGTAGTAAGCCTGAGGATTGGGAGCATTTTAGAATTCAGCAAAAGAGGAACAGGAAACAGATAAAGAAAGAGAAAATAGAATATGAAAATAAACTAGTGAGAAACATAAAAACGGACTGTAAAAGCTTCAATAGGTATGTAAAAAGGAAAAGATTAGCAAAGACAAATGTCAGCCTATTACAGGCAGAGACAGGGAATTTATAACAGGGGGTAAAGAAATGGCAGAGAAATGAAACAACTAATTTGTGTCTGTCTTCATGTAGGAAGATACTAAAAACCTCCCAGAAATAGTATAGAACCAAAGGACTAGAGAGAATGAGGAACTGAAAGAAATTAGTATCAGTAAAACAAAGGAATGGATACAAAACCATCATGTGAGAGTGAGGAGGTGACTGAAAGCTTAGTTAAAAAAAATAGTGTTATGCCCAGTAAAGACGTGTCATGTTTCTATTTTTAAGATACAAACTTTATTCAAGGTGGACTCTTTAAAATTGACTTTTCCTTTTTAAAAAGGTAGACAATGCTGCAAAAGATAGCCGCTGAAGGTCAGATGACCTGGCCTGTGTATTCAAACACTGCCTCACTGTTTGTTAAAGACGATGTGATGCATTTGGGGAGGTCAAACAAGGCAAAGGAATACACGATTAATGGGAAAATAATGAGAAGTGTAGAGGAAGTGAGGGACCTTGGCGTGAATGCCCACAGATCCCTGAAGGTAGCAGGACAGGTCGATAAGGTGGTTAAAAAGGCATATGGAATCCTTTCCTTTATTAGCTGAGGTATAGAATATAAGAGCAGGGAGGTTATGCTGGCACAGTATAACTCATTGGTTAGGCCACAACTTGAGTACTGTGCGCAGTTCTGGTCACCTCATTACAGAAAGGATGTAATTGCACTAGAGAAGGCAGAGGAGAGTTACAAAGATCTTGCCAAGACTTGAAAAATGCAGCTATGAGGAAAGATTGGATAGGCTGGGGCCGTTCTTCTTGGAACAGAGAAGGGTGAGGGGAGATCGGATTGAATGTACAAAATTTTGAGGGGCCTGGATAGAGTGGAGGTGAAGGGCCTATTCATCTTAGCAGAGAGGTGAGTGACTAGGGGGCATAGATTTAAAGTGATTGGTAGAAAAATTAGAGAGGAGATGAGGAAAAACATTTTTGCCCAGAGGGTGGTGGGGGTCTGGAACTCATTGTTTGAAAGGGTAGTTGAGGCAGAAACCCTCAACTCATTCAAAAGGAGTCTTGATATGCAGCTCAAGCAGGGTTACCGACCAAATGCTGGAAGGTGGGATTAGAACAGGTGGATTGTTTTCGGCCGGCACAGACATGATGGGCTAAGTGGCCTCTTTCTGTGCTGTAAACTTTGTGATTCTAAGACAAAAGGATACATTCCAGGCTAATAGTTGTCAAATACACCCATCTTGAAACCATCAAAAGACATTCCTGATTTGTATGAGTTCTTCTGAAACAAAGAAGGTGTGAAGTAGCCACATCATAACATGATTGCACACCATCCAGACATTAATGGATGGCCATGGATTCCACATCCTTGTCCATTGTGTGCTCATACCAGGGGAGAGGGCATGCATCAACTAACAAAGACTCAAATTTGATGGATTTTGACCTTAAAAGGCAACCCTCTGGAGAGAGGGAGAGGGAGATCACAGGAGCATCACAAAAAAGCCTGTCTAGCCAAGAGCTGTGAGGGATCCAGCAAAGAAAAGGGAGGAGCCCTGTTTCAACTTGGTGCAGCAGAGAATTGAAAGTGACCTGCCACCTTTAATCTGAAATCTTAACCACCAGAAATCTACAACATATGAACAAGTCAAGACGACAAACAACCCAGGCCTGCATCTTTTCAAAAGACTGTTCTACTTAGAATATTCAATAGTTTTACCTTAAACCACGAACACCTACCACACCCTGAACCCTTACCCTTTGCTTTCTATCTAGCTTCTCTTGTTAGTATATGTGAAAGTGAAGGCATGCGTGAGTGGTACGGCGAACATTTTGGGGAATGAATATTGTTCAATAAATAGTTAATCTTATGTTTTAAACCTACAGTTTAAAACACTCAGGGGATAACTCATCAGTTTTAACAAAACACAATTGCGGTCAGTTGGGAGGTGCACAGTGGGAACCATCTACACCCCTTACCACCTGTCTGTAACAATAGGTTTTGAGCAGGTTCCTAAAGGTGGATAGAGAATAAGGAATGCCCAGATGCTGAGACAGGGAGTTCCATAGAGTAGGGCCATAGTGGCTGAAGGCTTTGCCATCAGTGGTAGGAGGAAGGTGGTGATGAAGAAAATGCCGGAGTTGGCGAACTGAAGATTGTGGGTGGAAACGTAAGGCTGGAGGACGTTACAGAGATATGGTGGGGCAAAGAATGAAGGGATTTGAGGACAAGGGTGAGGCTTTTAAATTTAATGCTTCGGGAGACAAGAAACTGATATAGGATCAGCACGTCTACGCATCTCTCTGGAGAGTTAATTGTTAAACATTTGAAACAGTGCAAGTATCAAGGTGCAGCACAGTTCTAAATCAAATTGCCAACATCCACATACCACACAGAGGAAATAAACGCCCTTCACTCAAACTTGAACATTGTGCTGAAGATTTATTTGTCATTCCTTACAATAGGAACCTAGAATAAGATCACAGTAGTTGACATTTGAAGAAATGTGTATGAAACTCTGTTATTTGATTGTTTGGACATGGTTACTTTGCAAATGTGGTTTGGTCTTTTAAGAAACAGCAAAGTTGTGGCACTGCTTGAAAGGCATCTGAAATTAATGCCCAGCCCTCCACTAGGAGGGATTTCCATTCCAAGGTTGGGACTCTGATGTCGCATTCACTTCCAGTTCCCAACCCCGCACCGTGTCGGCAATGCGCATGCATTGCAATTTTAATTTGAAAAGCAGTAATTGGCCCAGAGTCATGTGCGCCATCCAATTAGTGGCGGCGGATATGGGAAGGAGGTGCGACACAGGGAGCAGTGGGCCTGATGTAAAGGGTGAGCAGCAGCCATTTTTGTGGTTGTCATTTGTTTCAATGATGAAGACGAAAGCTGAGCAGAGGGCAGTGGGTAGGGAGGGGACCTGTGCCAGGGCAGCCCCACATTTTTCTGATGCCTCACTTTAGGTGCTGCTGGAGGCAGTCAAAGCATGGAGTGGCATCCTGTTCCCTGCCAGTGGCAATAGAAAGCCTGCGAAGCTGACCAAGAAGGTATGTCTAGAGGTGGCTCATGAGTTCACTTGTAGAGGAGTGATGAAGAGGATCTGGGTCCTGTGCAGAAACATTTCAATGACTTGCTTAGGTCTGGCAAGGTGAGTCCAATGATGGACCCAAATGACATGCCTCCTGCTCAGCTGTCACCAGAATGCAAAAGGGAGGGGCATCCTGAGGGCGCATAGAATTCTCCTGATTATAGGAAAATGTGTGTACAACAGCATTGATGATCCATTAGCATAGTTCATTATCTGAACGCTATTGGACAGTGGACTATGGTGAAGTCTGCAACATCAGTTGTGAAAGAAAAGCTGCAAGTGGTGAGGGAGAAAGGCATTGTCCTAACAGGAGAACAATGCCAGGGAGAGAGAGAGGGCATATTTGGACAGTGGGATCTCCCAGCTCACATCACTGAAACATTTCAAGGAGCTGGCCCTTGATCTGGCCAGAGTAACATGACACTGTGATGTTCGACAGGATGAAACATAGACTGGGTGAAAAGATCTCAACATCCCCAGATTTAGGGGATTCATGGCAACCTGCCCTGTGCAACAAACTGTCAATGCATAAACTGTCATATCATTGTTTCATGCAGCTGAAGCATCTGTTGATTATGCCGATTTCTCATAACCATCTTTTGTTATGACTCCCACAGAGCTAGCTGCAGAGGGGGAGGAATCAAAACACCATTAACCTGCTATGGAGGAGTGAGAGGAGGAAGACACCTCAGAGCCTGCAACGTCACATCTTTCGTGTGCGCTTTCCACCAGCGTAGATACTCGAACCTCCTTGAATCTTCACCTGTTATTGAAGACGATGGCACAGGGTGAAGCGCACATCATTTCAGAGCAGGAGTATCTGAGGAAGGCAGAGTCGCTGTGGCCAGTCCTCCTCAGAGGATGAAGGACAGGTACAGCCCTGCTCAGCAGGGCGGAGATGCAGAGCCTAGGGAGTCAGGAAACAGGCAGCTCTACCTGGAGAACCAGAGTGGATGTGTGCCCACACGTCAGATTTACCTGAGGCACTGCAGAATCATGTAATGAGAATGGAGGAATCCATTCATCTCACGTTCTTCACAAGGTCTCAGTGCTTTGAGTGCATGAACTCCGCCATTGAGAGAGTGGCCAACCTCATGGAGAGGCATAATAAAAAAAAGAAATGCTGGAACCACTCAGCAGGTCTGGCAGCATCTGTGGAAAGTGAAGCAGAGTTAACGTTTCGGGTCAGTGACCCTTCATCGGAACTTCCGAGTTCTGATGAAGGGTCACTGATCCGAAACGTTAACTCTGCTTCTCTTTCCACAGATGCTGCCAGACCTGCTGAGTGGTTCCAGCATTTCTTGTTTTTATTTCAGATTTCCAGCATCCGCAGTATTTTGCTTTTATCTCATGGAGAGGCATATGCGGCATCACTCAGAGTGGATGCAGGAACAGTGCACTGACATACAGGGAATGCATGCCATAGTTTGTAGCATTGACAGATCAGTAGCGCAAATGACACAACGAAGCATGGACGTCAGCTGCACCCCAGCTAGTGTTTCTCACTAGTGATCAAGCGCATAAATGGGCTGAGGTAGCGACAGATGGTGATGATGGGACCACCCCTCATGGGACTCCGTTATCATCATCTGCCTCAATGGCCCCTTCGACAGACAATGTATCTGTAGAGTTATGCCCTGAGACAGAGGCTCCCCTTGCAGTGATGCTGGTGCAGCAGCCTTCGGAGGTGCACCCACCTTCAACACTGCCGACACCTCCACGACGAGGCCGACAATCACGGGCATCTCAATCCCAAACAGGCACTAGCGAGCAGTCTGCCTCCACATCATCTCAGCCACAGAGGGAGCAACTCGCAGGAATGGCAATGTGCAGGCCACCGCCTTGGCAATATCACTTAGGTGTTACTGTTGAAAATAATATTAAACTGTAATTTGATAAAGCACTGAGGATGTTTTGCACTAAAGCAGACTTGTATGTCTTCATTTCATCATGGCGAATGACAGGAAATGGAAAATAAGGGTTGGCAAAGCAAAGGAGTGTGCTGGAGACTCTGGAGCCTTGCAGTGCTTGTGCCATCGGAAGGTTGCTGACTTTTGTTCTTAGCGAATGTTTGCTCTCACTCAGATGAAGGAGACTCTCGTCTCCAAATGTCCTGCCAACTGAATATCGTTCAGGTGAAACATGTCTGGATCAAAATGACCCTAGCGCTCCTGCTATCCCAATAAACACTCTGCTTCCTGAGCCTACCACAGCAACATCCCTGCAAAGCATGGTTCTCCAATTCTCTTTCAGCCTCCTCCATGTTCTTGCCTTCTTCCTCCTCTTCCTCATCCTCTTCCTCTTCCGAGGAGCTATGCCATTCCATTGTTTCTCCCTCTTCAAGGTCCAGACCTCTTTAGAGGGCCATGTTATGAAGTGTTCAACAGACCACCAGAATGCGCTGAGGGAGTGTTCTGAAGGGCGGCACCTGACTGGTCAAGGCACCTGAACCTCATCTTCAAGAGGCCGATGATCAGCTCAGTGATGACCCCTGTGCTCTGGTGGCATCGGGTTGTAGTACCGCTCGGCCTCTGTGGCGGGGTAACGGCACTAGAGTCATCAGCCATCTCTTCCCAGGATAAGTCTTATCTGCTAACAGCTATCCACGGATTTCCAATGGCTCCATGAAGAGCTACGGCACCTGTGATTACCAAAGGATGAACACGACATGGCAGCTTTGAGGATAGCGTGCACACACCTGCATAAAGCTTTTGCTTTGGTCGCATACCAGATGAACATTTAAGGATTGGAATCCCTTACTGTTGAGGAATCTCCATGGCTGGTTAGTCAGTGCCTTGATGGCCGCATGGATGCAATTGATCTCCTGCACCTGAGGGAATCCAGTGATGGAGGCAAATCCCACTGCCCTTTGAGCTTGAATGCTGCTATTCACCTTGAATTCAATGTGATCCCTTGCCCTCTTGAACAAAGCATCCATCACCTCATGATGCAATAATGCGCTGCTGCCTATGAGATGCCACCAATGTCTGCTGTCGCTGCTTGGAAAGACCCGGTTGCAAAAATGTGCAAGACCACTGTGACCTTTACAGTCGTGGGGAGGCCATGGTGAAGGTTTCTGCAAACAGTCGGATGACCCTGAACGAGGGCACACAAATCAGCAACCATCTGCCTGAACAGGTGCAACCTTCTGCAGCACTGACACTCTGACATGTCCAGGTAGCTCTCCTTTGGCAGTAGACCCTCTGCTAATGGTATCACCTTTGGTGCCTTCCTACCCTTGTTCCTGACCCCTGCACCCCTGCTGCCCAGGGGTCTGCCTCCGCTCCTGCAGATGCTGCTCCTCATTGATAGTCAATCCTACCTTGGAGTGGCTTAATCCTATTTCCTGTTATGTCCTTCCTTCCTTTCTATTGGAATGTTCAAACTTTCTGCAGCCCCCTTTCATGAACCCATGAGGCCTGTAAGCAGAGGGACCTGTCCAACCCCTGCAAAGACACCACCCTCCCCCCCACCCACAAAATGCCCTTGTCAAGAATGAACAGATATGACAGATAATTCTCCTGACTCTGTATAACATGGTTGCCTGTGCATTTGGGCCTTTTTCATGGAGCCTCCTGCTGCTGTCCCGCCATGCTGTCCGGCTGCCCATTTTGTTTGTGTCTCCTCCTCCTGTCGTGGTTCAGACCCTGTGTGGATCCCATACCTCTGAAAAACAATTCAAAACTGGTCCTTAACCAGCTAACAACAAGCTTGTTAAGTGCCTTAATTGGCCATTTATCGATCTTGGGCGGGTTGGCTCCTCCGGCTTTCGGTGGAGCCGTTTAAACTTTGAGCATGTCGGTTTTGAGTTGGGAAACTGGCAAGCTGACACAAGGTTTAAGCGTTTGCCTGCCACTGTTCCCACCCTCTCATTTAAATAAAAAATCCGACCTGCTGATACTGCTGTCAATTTTACATTGGTATTTTAACTCTTTTAGGTAAGGATAACTTTAATGCGATGAGATAGAGACTGCCTACAGTAAACAGGGTAAATCTGTTAATGGATAAAATGATACAAGGTAAGTGGGAGGTGTTTAAAAATAATTTAAAGTGATACAAATCCATTTTATACCCCTAAGGTGCAAGAGCTCTACTTATCAAAAAAGCCATGGATGACTAAAGAGGTAAGAAACACATAAAACTAAAATAATACACAAAACTGCAAAGAATAGCACAGGTCCTGGAAAATGGAAGAGATACAAAAAACAGCAAAGGGTGGCAAAACAGGTAGTCAGAGCTACAAAATGGAAGTATGCAAATCAACACAAAAATATTACAATTATATTAGGAAAGGGCAGGTGGTCAGTAGCAATGTTGCTCCCTTAACAATTGATAATGGTGATATTATCAAAATAAAGACATGCTGGACATGCTGAGTAATTACTTTGCATTAGAATTTACAGTAGAGGAAGACATCCCAAGGAAACTAATATTGTATCAGGGACAAGGACTCACCAAAACTAATATAAGAAAAATAACAGCAATGAAGAAAATAACAGCACTAAAGAGTGACAAATTCTCAGGGCCAGATGGTTTCCATCCTGGGATTTTAAAGGAAATAAGTGCAAACATTGCAGATGCCCTCACCTTTTAAAGTTTTCTTGATTTAGGAACTATTTGGAAAATTGTGCATGTCAGTTTACTATTTAAGAAAAGTGAGAGAGGAAAACTAAGGAATTATAGTCCAATGGGCCCAACATCTACTGTTGGGAAATTATTAGAGTTTATTATTAATGATAGGGCGACTAAACACCTTACATTTTCAGCTGACCAGAGTCAGCATGGATTTGTAAAGGTTACGTCATGCTTGATGAACCTTATTGAATTTTTTGAACAGGTGACTGAACTGGTGGAACAGGGAATGTCTGTGGATGTTATTTATATGGACTTTCAGAAGGCACTTGATAAAGTTGCTCATAATAAGCTGTTCACTAAAGTTGAAGCCCTTGTAATTATTGACCTGGTTAGGAAATTGGTTGAATGACAGATGACAAAGATTAGGGATGATGGACAGGTACTCTAATTGACATGATGTGACTTGTGGTGTCCTGCAAGGATCTGTGTTGGGGCCTCAACTATTCACCATATTTATTAAGGAGCTGGATGGTGTCTAACCCATTTCCCGCACTTCTGCCCTCACCCCTTCCCTCCCTCCCAGAACCGCGACAGGGTTCACCTTGTCCTCACTTTCCAACCCACCAGCCTACACATCCAAAGGATCATCCTCCGCTATTTCTGCCACCTCCAGTGGGATGGCACCACCAAACGCATCTTCCCCTCCCCTCCCCTGTCAGCATTCCGAAGGGATCATTCCCTCCGTGACAATCTGGTCCACTCCTCCATTACCCCCGACATCTCGTCCCCTTCCAACGGCACCTTCCCATGCAATCACAGGAGGTGTCATACCTGCCCTTTTACCTCCTCTCTCCTCACTATCCAAGGCCCCAAACACTCCTTTCAGGCGAAGCAGCGATTTACTAGTACTTCTTTCAATGTAGTATACTGTATTCGCTGCTCACAATGTGGTCTCCTCTACATTGGGGAGACCAAATGCAGATTGGGTGACCGCTTTGCAGAACACCTCCGCTCAGTCTGAAAACAGGACCCCGAGCTTCCGGTCGCTTGCCATTTCAACACACTCTCTTCTCTCATGCCCACATCTCTGTCCTGGGTCTGCTGCAGTGTTCCAGTGAACACCAATGCAAGCTCGAAGAATAGCACCTATTTTCCGATTAGATGCGCTACAGTCTACCGGACTGAACATTGAGTTCAATTATTTCAGAGCATGACTGGCTCTTTTTTATTTTTTATTTTATTTTGTTCCTTTTTTCATCATGTGCCTGCCTACTGTTTTTTCCATGTTTGTGCTTTTGGCTAGGGCTGCTCATTATTCTATCATTAACACTCCCTCTGCACTAATGCTGTGCCTTTCACCACACCATTAGCACACTCTCTTTGCCTTTGTCCCATGACCTTGTCAGTTAATCTCTCCAGCTCTCTGTCCTATCACACATCTTCCCTTTTGTCTCTTCCCCCACACCCCCATTTTACTTGTTTAAACCCTATTACATTTCTAACCTTTGCCAGCTCTGATGAAAGGTCACTGACCTGAAATGTCAACTCTACTTCTCTTTTCACAGATGCTGCCAGGCCTGCTGTGTTTTTCCAGCCCTTTCTATTTTTATTTCTGTTTGGACATCAACACTTCTCAACCTTTCACCATTTAAGAAATACATTGTAAGCAGAGTAGACAGAAGCATAAAATTACAACAAGATATTAATAGTTTAAGTAAATGGCCTAACTGTGGCAAATGGATTCCAGTGCAAGTAAATGTGAGGTCATTTACTTTGGATCTAAAAAGGATAGAATGGGTACATTCTAAATGGGGAAACAGTGGAGGCCCAAAGCGACTTGGGGGTCCAGTTACATAGATCATTAAAATGTCATGAACTAAATAATCAAAAAGTCTCATGGAATGCTGGCCTTTATATCTGGAGGACTAGATTACAAGGGTGTGGAAGTTATGCTTCAGCGATACAAAAGCCTGGTTAGACTACACCTGGAGTTGATACAACTTACATGGTGAAAGGTCATTGACCTGACACATTAATTCTGTTTCTCTCTCCACAGATGCTACCAGACCTTCTGAGTGTTTCTAGCAATTTCTGTTTTTAATTCAGATTTCCAGCATCCACAGTATTTTGCTTTTTCATTGCTATAATTAAAACAATTGGCTCTGATGACATTGAGATAAAAAAGTGAAGTTACTTGTGTATGATAAATAAAAAATGAATCATACATGTCTTTTCTAAGTGAAGAGTGCAGTACTTGAGCCATGCATCTCTAACACCTCACAAGCAGCAATAACTTTCATTCCTGACATGTCAAAACAGAAACACGCTATCTCTTTAAACACTCGTAATAGCCAGAATCCAGTTTGATGGCTGAATGGTCTTGCAGCAAATTTAAACCCTCAGCAAGCGGGAAGCATGCACATTCAGCAACATGAGTAATTACACCAGCAGGAATTTCCAGACTATAAATCTGAGCATATGAACCTTTTCAAGATATCTAAATACGCTCATAATATGCACCATATTGTAAAATGTGTAAAATATAAAAATGCATGAGAAACACCAATAAAAAGAGATTGATCATTTTTGCAAAAGCATTGTTCTTAGATAACTTCCATTCAGTCATTTTTCAAACTGAAAGGACAACTTTGATCTGTCAACTGAGAAAAGTAAACTGAGCGTGACCTTTCGTCATCAGTTAATCATCTCAGTTAATGACAACTGCTAACTTTGTTCTGATATTTGACTGTGCACTTTCTTTGTACTGTCAAATTGCTTCATCCGAGCACTAATTATTTCACTTTATGTGCATGGATATCATGGGAGTAAGTTGAGTTCAACATTGAAATGCAAGCTTGTTGTTTGAGAAATATTATATTACTGTGTTGGTGCTACACCATTTTATTGCTAGCAGGAGCCTTGGGGAAATCTGACTCCACAGGATGTGATTTGTGTCTTGTTAGTTTTGATGTTTCAGGAAAGTCCCACATATAAAGTAAGGTTGAAACCTTACTATTTATTTTGCTGTTTTTGGCATCCAATCCAACCTATCAACAATGTAAATTCACAAAACTACTGCTGAAGGTACATTTTTTTAATATTCAATCTTAGGATCTGAGAATAAATGCTGGCAAGGCCAGCATTTATTGCCCATCCCAAGATGTATCTTATAACTGGAAAATCATTAATACATGCTGGAAAATATGATTCCCAATATTTTGTCATTCATCTGTTTGCTACTTTGTATTGTGATAGATCATGTGTAAGATCTATATTTTCAAATCAAACCTAAACACTTGTTCTAAAAGTTCATCATATTTTTTCAGACTCACGATAGAGATTTTTGAACACTAAAATGGAACTTAGAAGTACTTCTTGTCAGCAATTTAAGATTAAAGACAAACTGGGACAACATGTTTCACTAATAAATTCTCCTTGCTTCAATTAGTAAAAACATGGAATCTATCTCCCGTGTGGTAAAGGAGCTATTTTGTAGAATTTATGATTAGTATTTCACCTGAAGTACCTGTGTATGTTGCCAAACGTTGTACTTTTCCTGTGCTGATTGGGTATATTATTATGAATGATACAGTTCCATGTTTGTGACCTTTAGAAATAATTGCATCACTCTGACCAACCAAAAGCAATGCTGCATGCACGGAAATCATTATCAGAATGAATGTCATGTAGAAAACCTGCATCTATTGTTTGGTGTGTGCCTCCTATGTCCAATATTCCAGGCAACAATTGAAATATTAAACAGGAACATGTGCAACATATTTCTGTACATAGAACTGATTTGGTTCCAGGTAAACAGAATCAATGGCACACCAGTAACTGGTAAAAGCAGAAGAACAGTAGGGTGAGTGAGCTTACTTAAATGAATATTTAATGATGTAAACAATCATTTTAAATGCTTGCAGGTTAAAGGTGTACATTTGTAAACATGGTGAGAGGTCTGTCTCCATTTTCATGTGATTTATCGACTCTTTTCTAGGAGTTCAACATATCTCATTGCACTAACTGCAGCACAGGCAATGTTGGGCACTTCATACCTCACGTGGGCTCAAGAATCTTCCACGGTAGTTTTGAACATTTTGGGTAACTTTAATTGTTAGGAAATACGTTAATTCATGTAATGAACAAGCTTGTCTAGTGCCAGCTTGCAGTGAAACTTGTGTGCTTTTGAAATCATAATTTATCATTCATTGGCTTGAGAACAACTTATACTAAAATCAGACTTTTAAAGCAGTGCTATAAAAACATGGAAAAATTTATGGCACAGAAGGAAGTCATTTGGCCCAATGTGTCCGTGCTGACTGAATAGGAGCTATCCACCTAATCCCGCCTTTCAGCTCTTTGTCCATAGTCCTGTAGGTTACGGCACCCCAAGAGCATATCCAAGTGCTTTTTTTAAATGTGATGTGGATTTCTGCCTTTATCAACCTTTCAGATAGTAAGTTCCAGATCCCTAACACCCTCTGGGTGAAAACATTATTCCTCAACTCTCCTCTAATCCTTCTACCAAATATGTTAACTCTATGTCCCCTGGCTATTGACCTATCTGCTAATGGAAATAGGTCATTCCTATCATTTCATCTAGGCCCCTCATAATTTTATACACCTCAATTAAATCTCCCCTCAGTTTCCTCTGTTCCAAAGAAAACACCAGCCTATCCAATCTTTCCTCATAGCTAAAATTCTCTGGTCCTGGCAACAACCTCATAATCTCCTCTGTACCCTCTCTAATGCTATCACATCCTTCCTGTAATGTGGTGACCAGAACTGTACGCAATACTTTAGCTGTGGATTAACTAATGATTTAAACAGTTCTAGCATAACCTCCCTGCTCTTATACTCTTATAAAGGAAAGTATTCCGTATGCCTTCTTGACCACCTTATCTGCCTATCCTACTACCTTCAGGGATCTGTGGACATGCACTCCAAGGTCCCTCTGTTACACTTCTCAGAAACCTACCATTTATTTTGTATTCCCATGGCTTGTTTATCCTCCCCAAATGTATTACCTCACACTTCTCTTGATTGAATTATATTTGCTCATTTTCTGCCCACCAGTCCATTGGTCCATTGATATTTTCTTACAGTCTACAGCTTTCTTCCGCACCATCAACCACACGACCAATTTTCATATAATCTAGAAACATCTTAATCATGCCCCTTACATTTAAGTCTAAATCATTGATATAAACCACAAACAGAAAGGGACCCAGTACTGAGCCCTGCGAACCCCACTCCAACAACCTTCCAGTCACAAAAACACCCACCGATCATAATCCTTTGCCTCCTGCCACTGAGCCAATTTTGGATCCAACTTGCCATTTTCCCTTGGATCCCATAAGCTTTTAATTTTCTGACAGTTTGCCACATGAGTTCTTGTCAAAAGCCTTGCTAAAATCCCTGTAGACTACATCAATGCACTACCCTCATCGAAACTGCTTGTTACGTTCGCAAAAATTCAATCAAATTTGTCAGACACGACCTTCCCTTAACAAATCCATGCTGACAATCCAAGTTGCTTCACAAGAGAGGGAGGAAGAGAAGGAGAGGTGGTAAAGTTGTAGAGAGTTGTAGAGTGGGTGAGGGAAACATTCCAAAAAGCAGGGCTATGATGGCTGAAGGCTTTCATTAATGGTGAAGTGGAAGGAAAGGGCTTACATACTGGTCAAGACTCAGGACAGCAGAGGGTGCAACTTGGCATATATGCCTGCAGGAAGGTGTAAAAACAGGGCATGAAGGGACATATCGATGAAGACAAAGACTTCAAAATCAATGTGCTAAGGGTGGGGAATCAATGCCAGGGGAGGTTGGGGAGCAGGAGGGAAAATGGAATTGGAGCTGAAGATCAGCCCTGATTGAATGGCGGAGCAGGCTCAAGTAGCCATATGGCCTACACCGGCTCCTATTTCTTATGTTCTCGTTTGACAAGGACATAAGAGTGATATCAGATAGAATGTGAGTAGTAGAATATACAAACATACGAATTAGGAGCAGGAGTAGGCCACTCGGCCCCTCGAGCCTGCTCCGCCATTCAATACGATCATGGCTGATCTGATTGTAACCTCAATTCCACGTTCCCGCCTACCCCGATAAACTTTCACCCCTTGCTTATCAAGAATCTATCTGCCATAAAAATATTTAAAGACTTTGCTTTCACTGCCTTTTGAGGAAGAGAGTTCCAAAGACTCACAACCCTCTGAGAGAAAAAAATTCTCCTCATCTCTGTCTTAAATGGGAGACACCTTATTTTTAAATAGTGACTCCTAGTTCTAGATTCTCCCACATGGGGAAACATCCTTTCCACATCCGCCCGGTCAAGAGCACTCAGGATCTTATATGTTTCAATCAAGTCGCCTCTTATTCTCCTAAGCTCTAGCGGATACAAGCCTAGGCTGTTCAACCATTCCTCATAAGACAACCTGCCCAATAGTGAATGAGTTTGTATGGGGTGGATCTCGGAAGCCCTCTGAGGAGTAAGTTGGAGAAATCAAATCTGCAAGTGACAGAGGCAGGACTGAAGGTTTCAGTCGACATGGGGGTGAGATAAGGATGGACACAGGTGATGCTGTGAAAATGGAAGTAAGTGGTCTCAATAGGGATGGAATGCGTGGTTTGAAGCTTAGCTCAATGCTGAATAGGCCACTGAGGTAGCATACTGTTCAGGTAGGCTTGACTGAGCACCTGAGAAGGATGATCAAATCAAGGCTTAGCATCTGCCGAGAACTGGATAAGTCTTTACTTTGGTTTTGCTAATATTTAGTTGGAGTCATCATTGCAATAGATTGATTTTTATTACTAAGAAAATATTTAAGGTTGATTTAATGATGTTAAAAATAGTTTCAACTTTGAATTTTTTGGGACGATTATACAGATGATATTACACTGGGGTAAATCAAATGTAAGCACAGGAAAATAACCGGAAATAACTTTAGGGATAATTTTTAGACATTGCACTGGTGGTAAATGCATATAAAAAAATCTTCCATGTCAACTGAAGATGTGCCATTCTTCTAGCTTCCATCCTTGCTCCTGCCATATATGCATTACCTTCTTCTTCATAACATTGGAATACGGGTATTCTCAGGAGAATAGCCATTATTTCCTCCGCAATTATTATTCTTCTATGCTCACTTTAAATTGCAGAAGTACTGTTAAATGTCAAGGAAGTTAAGAGACTCCAAAAATCTGTAAGAAAGTATTCATAAAACAACAGCTTCCATTATTTCCTGTTGCAATTGGAAATTCATGTGTAGCAAACATCTAAATTTCGAATATGTAATGCCACACAGCATTGGAAGTGTGAAGCCTGAAATTTTGTTTCTTCTTAAAATTAGAAGTGCCTGAAATTTAAAATTGAATTTGTACTCCTTTCTATCTATCTGTTCCAATCATCTCTCATTCTCCCCCAATAGACTTTTGCTGGGCCATGGATCCAAATGTGATTTGTTCATTTACCCCAATAGTCATTTCTTGTATCTGATCGTAGGAAACACTGAAAGTCTATTTGACCAACAGAGCATCACTGCGGAGCTCGACATTCAACACTGGACAGTATCAGAAGAAATGTTGGCTATCTTTTCCCCAGCGACACTTTATTTAATTGTAGTACTCAAACTGCTGCCCCACTTGAAATCAGTTCACTCAGCACAGGCTGGAGATCAAATCTGGGGCCCGAGTTTCTATGATTTAGTATCCTCTAAGTCTTTTACTAGACATTTTCTTACTACAATATTGAATAATAACATACTAAATTCACCTGTGCAACTGAAATATCATAGCTGTTATTCCCAAATACAAAACAAAAGCAAGAATGCGATATTGAAGCAGATCATTTAAAAATAAATACATGCATCTTCTGTTATTTTCATGTACACAAATAGTTGTTCACTAAATTATGCATATTTTATTCGGCCACGATTTGCTTTATGTGTGAATCTAACCATGACTACCATTAGTTTGACTTGCTCTTGCACATTTAGATCTTTTAATTTGTTGCATGGCGAGTTGCTAAAGTAAGAGATGATAACAGTGCAGCGACAAAAACCAGACAGCCAGGACCTGAGTGAACAGGGCAAGAAACTGTGTTTGTCCTTAACCAATCAGACTGAAAGATTGTGAAATTAACAGCGCAGACTGAGAAGGAAGTGTCAGAGTGGGTGAATTCAATGTAAAATCAGGTACAGGAAGATAAATAAAGAGAAGGAAATAAAGATTGAATTAAGAGAGAGAGAAAAGAAAGAGGAAAAGTAAAAAGAAGTAAACATTTCAAAGTTTACATTTTTACAATATCCAATGACAATGAAAACCTGAAGGAATGAGACTCCACAATTTTAATAGCTAATTTTCAATGTCAGAGAGGTTGACTTATCACATTGTTAAAAGGCAACTTAGACTGAAATGGGCAAGGCTTAACTTTTCTATGTTGAGATTATTTCATATCTACTATGCAAATCAAAGAATCACAGAATTGTTACAGCACAGAAGGAGGCCATTCAGCCCATCGTATCTGCACCGGCTCTCCGACTGAGCAATTCACTTAGTGCCACTTCCCCACCTTCTCCCCATAACTCTGTACATTCTTCCTTTTCAGATAACTATCTAATTCCCTTTTGAATGCCTTGATTGAACCTGCATCCACTCCGTTCTCTGGCAGTGTATTCCAGATCCACACTTGCTGCCTGAAAAAGTTTTTGTCCATGTCGCCATTGCTTCTTTTGTCAATTACTTTAAATCTGTACCCTCAGGTTGTTGATCCTTTTGTGAGTGGGAACAGTTTCTCCCTATCTACTCTGTCCAGACTCCTCATGATTTTGAATACCACTATCAAATCACCTCTCAGCCTTCTCTTCGCCCAGTAAAACAGTCCCAACTTCTCCAATCTATCTTCATGAATGAAGTTCCTCATCCCTGGAACCATTCTTTTGAATCTTTTCTTCACTCTCTCCAATGCCTTCACATCTTTCCTTAAATGTGGCGCCCAGAACTGGACACAATACTCCAGTTGAGGCCGCACTAGTGCCTTATACATGTTCAACATAACCTCCTTGTTCTTGTACTCTAAACCCCTATTAATAAAGCCTAGGATACATTATTGACCACTCTCTCAACCTGTCCTGCCACCATCAATGACTTATGCACAAATACACCCAGGTCCCTCTGTTCCTGAACCCCTTTAGAGTTGTACCCTTTATTTTATACTATCTCTCTATGTTCTTCCTATCAAAATGAATCACTTCACATTTCTCCGCATTGAACTTCATCTGCCACTTGTCCGCCCATTCCACCAGCTTTTCTGTGTCCTTTTGAAGTTCTATACTAGCCTCCTCACAGTTCACATTACTTCCAAGTTTAGTATCATTCGCAAATTATGAAATTGTACTCTGTACACTAAGGTCTAGGTCATTAATATACATCAGGAAGAGCAAGGGTCCCAACACTAACCCCTAGGGAACTTCATGACAAACCTTCCTCCAGCCCGAAAAACATCCATTAACTACGACTATAACAAAACACAAAACCAGATCAACTACTACTCAGTTTCCTGTCAATTTCATATCCATGTTGTTACTGTCCCTTTTATTCCAAGTCCGTTCTGTGGCACTGTATCAAATGTCTTTTGGAAATCCATGTACACTACATCAACAGCATTGCCCTCATCAACCCTCTCTGTTATCCCTTCAAAAAACTCCAACAGGTTAGTTAAACATGATTTTCCCTTAACAATTCCATGCTGGCTTTCCTTAATTAACCCGCATTTGTCCATGTGCCTATTAATTTGGTCCCGAATTATTGTTTCTAGAGGTTTCCCCATCATCGAAGTTAAACTAACTGGCCTGTAGTTGCTGAGCTTATTTTTACATCCTTTTTTGAACTAGGGTGCAACATTTGGGTCGCACAGTGGCGCAGTGGTTAGCACCACAGCCTCACAGCTCCAATAACCCGGGTTTAATTCTGGGTACTGCCTGAGTGGAGTTTGCAAGTTCTCCCTGTGTCTGTGTGGGTTTTCGCCGGATGCTTCGGTTTCCTCCCATAGCCAAAGACTTGCAGGCTGATAGGTAAATTGGCCATTATAAATTGCCCCTAGTATAGGTAGGTGGTAGGGGAATATAGGGACAGGTGGGGCTGTGGTAGGAATATGGGATTAGTATAAATGGGTGGTTGATGGTTGGCACAGACTCGGTGGGCCGAAGGGCCTGTTTCAGTGCTGTATCTCTAAATAAATAAAATACATTTGCAATTCTCCAGTCCTCTGGCACCACCCCTGAGTCTAAGGAAGACTGGAAAATTATTGCCAGTGCCTCTGCAATTTCTACTCTCACAGCCCTCAGTATCCTTAGATGCATCTCATCCGGTCCTGGTGCTTTATCAACTTTAAGTATAGACAACCTATCTAATAACTCCTCCTCATCAATTTTAAATTCTTCTAGTATCAATTACCTCCTCTTTCACTGTGGCCTGGGTAGCATCTTCTTCCTTTTTAAAGACAGATGCAAAGCATTCATTTAATACCTCAGCCATTCCCCCTGCCTCCATGCGTAAATCCCCTTTTAGGCCCCTAATCGGCCCTACTCCACCTTTTACCACCCTTTTACTATTTATATGCCTATAGAAGACTTTGGAATTCCCTTTTCTCTTAGCTGCCAGTCTCTTTTCATAGTCTCTCTTTGCTTATCTTATTTTCTTTTACACTTCCCTTCTGAACCTTCTACATTCAGCATGGATCTCCATGGGGTATTATCTACCTGACATCTGTCATAAGCACACTTTTTCTTCTTCATCTTCATCTCTATCTCTTTTGTCATCCAAGGAGCTCTGGATTTGTTTGCCTCTTTCCTCTTTGAGGGCAATTTTATGCCATTCAATGCATTTCAATGGTGAGCCAGACTGCAAGATGCCATTTTTGTGAAGCTAACAGTGGAGCAGCGCATCTCAGACAGCAACTTTTGGATTCTGCCTTTAACCTCGCATCTCCCTTCATCTAAAGTTGCTGTAGCATTTGTGTTGAAATAATAGTGAGCCTCACAGTTATTTTGGCAGGAAATTAAATGCCATTATTTTGGAAAGCAATAGAAAAAATGTTGAGTTGATTGATTCGAGCATGCTAAACCCATAAGCTGTTTGCCAAATTGACTAGAAATTCAACTGCCAGATAGTTTTAACCCGAGGCAAAATGAGAGTTAAGGTAGAGGAAATTCTGGCTAGAACAATAGACCGTCAATTGCCCCGTTCTGCTTGTTGCCCAAAATTACATCCTAGTGGGTTGTTAATTTGAGTTGAGGTTGTTTATGGATTTATCAATGGGAAATCATGTTTGATGAACCTATTGGAGTTTTTTGAGGCTGTTAATAACAGAATTGATAAAGGGGAGTCAGTGGACATGGTATACTTGGATTTTTCAGAAGGCCTTTGATAAAGTCCCCCAAAGGAGGTTGGTTAGCAAATGTAAAGCACATGGGAAAGGAGGTAATATTCTGGCATGGATTAAGGATTGGTTAACAGGCACAGAACAGAGAGTAGGAATAAAGGGGTCATTCTCTTGTTGGCAGTCTGTGACTAGTGGGGTACTGCAGGGATCAGTGCTTGGGTCCCAATATAGAGCGATGATTTGGATGTGGGGACCAAATGTAGTATTTCCAAGTTTGTAGATGATACAAGACTAGGTGGGAATGTGTGTTGTCAGGAAGATGCAAAGTGGCTTCATGGAGATTTGGAAAGACTTAGTGAGTGGGCAAGAACGTGACAGATGGGATATAATGTGGAAAAGTGTGAGGTTATCCTCCATTTTGGTAGGAGGAACAGATGTGCAGAGTATTTTTTAAATGGTAAGAGATTAGAAAGTGTAGATGTACAAAGGGACCTGGGTGCCCTTGTCAATAAGTCACTGAAAACCAACATGCAGGTGCAGCAAGCAATTAAGAAGGCGAATGGTAGGTTAGCCTTTATTGCAAGAGGATTTGAGTGCAGGAGTAGTGAAGTCTTGCTTCAATTGTATAGAACCTTGGGTAGACTGCACCTGGAGTACTGTGTGCCGTTTTGGTCCCTTTACCTTGGGAAGGATATTATTGCCATAGAGGAAGTGCAACGAAGGTTCATCAGACTTGTTCCTGGGATGGTGGGACTGTCCTGTGAAGAAAGTTTGGGGAAACTGGGCCTGTATTCTCTAGAGTTTTGAAGAATGAGAGGTGATCTCATTGAAACCTACAAAATACTTAAAGGGATAGTCAGGGTAGATGTTTCCCCTGGTTGTGGAGTCTAGAACCAGGGGACAGAATTTCAAAATAAGGGGGAAGCCACTTAGGACAGAGATGAGGAGAAATGTCTTTACTCAGAGGGTTGTGAATCTTTGGAATTCTCTACCCCACTGGGCTGTGGAAGCTCAGTCATTGAGTATGTTTAAAGCAGAAATTGACAGATTTCTAAATACAAATGACATAAGGGGATATGAGGATAGTGTCATGCAGGCCCCCGCCTGCCAAGAATGAGGCACATTAATTTCGCCACGTGGACATTAAATTTCAAATTGTTGCTGGGAAGAAGACAAGGGCTGTGTCAAGGGGTTGCCAGGCCCCTGGCTGGAAAGACATTTTTGCACATTAACAGACAGTTCTTGGAATAGAGGAGCTATCCCCTGCTCCAATACAATCCACAAACAGACGTGGTCAAACCAGTTAGTCACATGACTCACCTGCTTGGCAGTCTGTGTTTTTTTTCTGAATTGTACCATTTGAACTGAGAGTCTGCAGAGCATCTGTTTGTTCCAGGACTGAAGAAGACCTCTCCTCTGTCTGCTCCCATCTCTTTCTTGCAGAACTCCAAAATGCACTGAAGACCAAGAGAGGAAAGTCTCCTACAATGAACAAGGTTTAAGAAGAATACTGGGCCTCAACGAAAAGCAAGATCTAGCTACAATCAAGGACCCTTCAGTGAGCTCGAAGAACTGTAACAACAACTCTTCAGATATTACCTCAAACTTTTCCACTTTATTTTCCTTCTGCTCTTTTCTGTCTCTATTTGCATGTGTGTATCGTGTATGCATGCTAGAGAGGGTGCGTCATGTATCCGTAGGCGTTAACCAAATTAGAGTTTAAGTTTAAGTTTAATAAATTTCAACTTTTCTTCTTTAAACCTAAGAAAGCCTGTTTGTGCTGGTTTCTTTGCCTTATAATTGGAAAGCGTTGAACAAGGATTCGCTAAGGGGGAGCTAAAACACGGTCTGTTTAAAATTAAACCCTGTTACAGTAAGACCAGGTGAAGGCTGAAAGGGAACCCTGGACCTCTTTCTTACCTGGTCATAACAATACTGTGGGGAAAAGGCATAATCGTATTGAATGGCGGAGCAGGCTCGATGTGCTGAATGGCCTACTGCAGCTGCTATGTTCCTATGATAAACAACCAATTAAGGAAGCCTCACACTAAATTTAACAGCCTTTCATTCCCACACGATGGGAGGAATTTTCTGCTCATGACAGGGCGCCTGGTGCCGGGCTGAAAAGGCAGGGGGAACCCCGCCTCGGCCAGCTGGAGGACACCCAGAGTGATTTTACGGCGCCAGGCCAATTAACAGCACGGTGCGGGGATTCTCGTCCCTTTAAACACGGGGATCCAGCCTCCACGAGCTGCCGGCCAATCCCAGGGCCGGCAATTCAGTAGTATTGGCAGCGTCACCAGGAGCGGTGGCCAATGGAGGTACTGCAGAGGCCTTGGACCAGATCCAATGCTGAAGACCCGGACTTCAGTTAAGTGATTCGGTGTCGCCGGGGACAGTCTGTAAGGCCCTGGCAATGGGGAGAAGAGGGTTGGATTTGAATACAGGGGGAAGGGGTACAGGGAGGTGTTTTGTTTGCTAGTGGGGAACCTCCGTGGGCCACAGATTGCTCATGGAGGAAGGCGCCACCCTGCCGAGCCCTCAGGGAGGGAGCCTCATTTTACTGGGGGAGACCTCCCCACGTGACAGAGGCCACCGCACTCCACTGCCGTAGGCTTATTGCCAGCGGTCGGGGAAGCGACCCTTAAGTACCTGTTAATAGGCCCCTTAAGGGCCTCAATTGGCCTCTGGTTGGGAAGGCCTTTGTTGGCCTTTCCAGCCCCTGACAAAATTAGGTTGTAACAGGGAAGCAACGGGCCCTCTAACCCCCACCAGGGGGGCCCATAAAATTCAGCCCTGACATGGATAGATAGTGCTTAGTCAGAAATGGCGTTAGAAAAATAGCAAGGGTTGAAAGTTGCAGAAGGGAAATTGAGCCAATTAAAAAGAGCATGTAGAAACTGAGACAAATGCATAGAATGGCACAAAAAGCAAGAAAAACTTGGCTGACCTGTTTGTAAAGTGCTGCACATGTTGCAAGTGCCATGTGTAAGCATTAATATCAATCCTGTCAGTTATGGTTCTGTCATACTGCAATAACTTATGATGCAAAGGCAGAATTGAAAGGTAACACCATTCAATTGCATAAGCAGATTAAGTTTGACTGAATGATTGTGTACACATACTCAAAACTGCTGAAATGTTCTAAAAGAAAGAAAAGCATTTTATATAACGCCTTTCATGTCCTCAGATGCCCCAAAGCACTTAACAGCCAATGAAATACTTTTGAAGTGTAGTCACTGTTGCAATGTAGGCTAAACCTGTTGATATTCAATCCAAAACTATTTCCACTGCCTCTCACTCTCCCCATGATCCTGTATCATTCTCTTATTCAAACACTTTTACAATTTTCCCATGAAAGAAGAAATAGTCTCTGCCTCAACCATTCCCTATCCAAAGCATTCTGTGCTGCTACAACTGTGAAGAAATTTCTCATTACCTTTCTCCTCACTTGGTTAGTGATAATTATAAATTGATGAACCTTCATCACCGACTCGCCATTCAGAGGAGATTTTAAAGCCTTTCACGTGGTGGAAATAGGGTGACACTCAAAAAGGGTGGGGAGTGACTTATTGCCCCTTCTCGCCATTGCTGCCTCCGCAATCTTCCTCGATCCTACTGCTGGGCATTCGGAGTTCCTGCCTGAGTCAGGTAGCAGGCCCGTTTAATACGCACATTAAAGTCTTATGATGTACACAGGGCTCCCTTTGACATTTTCAGACAGTACTGTCCTATTGTGTGCTGGTCATGTATCAGTTGGCAGTCCATCTAAATAGCATAGATTACAAATAGGTTTTACTGTACTTTTTGGGGGCCAGGAGGAGTGAGTGCACCCCAGGCTCCATGAAAACAGCCTAGGTCTCTTCCACCCATGAGATCATACCACACCACTTCCTCATACTTCCAATTCCTCCCCACCACAGTTTTACTTTCTTTTGACCCAGAGGCTTCCCAGGTCACCCGATACTCCGCTCATGTCTGCCTACAGCCTGATGGTCAAATGTTATTGATGTCCGCTGCTCAAATGGACAAGGCCTCCCGCTGGGACTATCAGGTGGCCAATGGGAGCGCTCTGCCAATTGGTTATCCAAAGTCCACACCTGGGGAAATCTGCCCCAAAGTCTCTTCCAAAATTCTTCACAATTAAAATACCTCCATTAAATCTTCTCTTAGCCTTCTTTGCTCCAATGGAAATAGTCACATTATCTCAGGTTTCTCTTCAGAACAATAGTTCCCCATTCCCAGCACAGACTCCTATAGTTCTAATGTTATTTCTACGGTGGAGCAACCAAAACTGTACACAATACTCCAACTACGACCTAACCAAACGTTTGTATGTATGTAGCGCCAAACCTGAGCTTTTAAGGCAGCCCCAATCTTTGAAAAACAACTGAATATTATTTTTATAAAAGCAAAATACTGTGGAAGCTGGAAATCTGAAATAAAAACAAGAAATGCTGGAAATACTCAGCAGGTCTGGCAGCACCTGTGGAGAGAGAAGCAGAGTTAATGTTTCAGGTCAGTGACCCTTCTTCAGAACTGGCAAATATTAGAAATGTGAAAGGTTATAAGCAAGTAAAGCAGGGGTGGGGCAAGAGATAACAAAGGAGAAGGTGTAGATAGGACAAGGTCACAGAATAGCTGACCAGAAGGTCATGGAGCAAAGGCAAACGATATGTTAATGGTGTGTTGAAAGACAAAGGATTAGTACAGATAGGGTGTTAACGGACTGAAAATTGAACAGCCGGAAGTACAAACATGAAAAAAACAGTGGGTAAGCAAACTGAACAAACTAAGATGAAATAAAATAAAATAAACACAAAAAAATATAAAAAATAAAAAATAAAAAATAACTACAAATAAAAGTAAAATGGAGGGCCCGTCATGCTCTGAAATTATTGAACTCAATGTTCAGTCCGGCAGGCTGCAGCATGCCTAATCGGTAAATGAGATGCTGTTCCTTGAGCTTGCGTTGATGTTCACTGGAACACTGCAGCAATCCCAGGACAGAGATGTGAGCATGAGAGTGTGTTGAAATGGCAAGCAACCAGAAGCTCAGGGTCATGCTTTCAGACTGAGCGGAGGTGTTCTGCAAAGTGTTCACCCAGTCTGCGTTTGGTCTCCCCAATGTAGAGGAGACCACATTGTGAACAGCGAATACAGTATACTACATTGAAAGAAGTACAAGTAAATCGCTGCTTCACCTGAAAAGAGTGTTTGGGACCTGGGATAGTGAGGAGAGATTATTTATTTATTTATTTAGAGATACAGCACTGAAACAGGCCCTTCGGCCCACCAAGTCTGTGCTGACCAACAACCACCCATTTATACTAAACCTACAGTAATCCCATATTCCCTACCACATACCTACACTAGGGGCAATTTACAATGGCCAATTTACCTATCAACCTGCAAGTCTTTGGCTGTGGGAGGAAACCGGAGCACCCAACGAAAACCCACGCGGTCACAGGGAGACTTGCAAAATCCGCACAGGCGGTACCCAGAATCGAACCCGGGTCCCTGGAGCTGTGAGGCTGCAGCGCCACTGTGCCGCTGAAAAATTTCCAGTATATGAAGCCTATTAAGGCATGACCGTGACTTGATCCTCACAATTTGAAAATAAAACAATAATTAAACTGTTCCTCGAGTGTGAATATTGAAGCTGATAAGAAGATTTATTGAGTGAATGGTGAAGACTATTCTCATAAACAATAACTTAAACACAATCTGCAAAGTTTTATTTATTAAAAAAATACAGAAGGTCTGCCTTTAAGGATTTGAGCAAAAATATTTGATACTTTTGTGTGTCTTAAGTTTCTGTGGTGGTGGGTGATTTTAACTTCCCCTATATTGACTGGGACTCACTTAGTGCTCGGGGCTTGGATGGGGCAGAATTTGTGAGGAGCATCCAGGAGGGCTTCTTGAAACAGTATGTAGATAGTTCAACTAGGGATGGGGCCATTCTGGACCTGGTATTGGGGAATGGGCCCAGCCAGGTGGTCGAAGTTTCAGTGGGGGAGCATTTCGGGAGCAGTGACCATAATTCCATAAGTTTTAAGGTACTTGTGGATAAGGATAAGAGTAGTCCTCAAGTGAAGGTGCTAAATTGGGGGAAGCCTAATTATAACAATATTAGGCAGGAACTGAAGAATTTAGATTGGGGGCGGCTGTTTGAGGGTAAATCAACATCTGACATGTGGGAGTCTTTCAAACGTCAGCTGATTAGAATCCAGGACCAGCATTTTCCTGTGAGGAAGAAAGACAAGTTTGGCAAGTTTCAGGAAGTTTGGATAACACGGGACTATATCTCCAACACAGAAGTCCTTGAAGCGGCCAACATCCCCAGCTTATACACACTACTGAGTCAGCGGCGCTTGAGATGGCTTGGCCATGTGAGCCGCATGGAAGATGGCAGGATCCCCAAAGACACATTGTACAGCGAGCTCGCCACTGGTATCAGACCCACCGGCCGTCCATGTCTCCGTTATAAAGACGTCTGCAAACGCGACATGAAATCGTGTGACATTGATCACAAGTCGTGGGAATCAGTTGCCAGCATTCGCCAGAGCTGGCGGGCAGCCATAAAGACAGGGCTAAATTGTGGCGAGTCGAAGAGACTTAGTAGTTGGCAGGAAAAAAGACAGAGGCGCAAGGGGAGAGCCAACTGTGCAACAGCCCCAACAAACAAATTTCTCTGCAGCACCTGTGGAAGAGCCTGTCACTCCAGAATTGGCCTTTATAGCCACTCCAGGCGCTGCTTCACAAACCACTGACCACCTCCAGGCGCGTATCCATTGTCTCTCGAGATAAGGAGGCCCAAAAAAAGGATAACACGGGATATTGTGAGCCTTGTCAAAAAGAAAAAGGAAGCATTTGTAAGGGCTGGAAGGCTAGGAACAGACGAAGCACTTGAGTAATATAAAGACAGTAGGAAGGAACTTAAGCAAGGAGTTAGGAGGGCTAAAAGGGGTCATGAAAAGTCATTGGCAAACAGGATTAAGGAAAATCCTAAGGCTTTTTATACGTATATAAAGAGCAAGAGGGTAACCAGGGAAAGGGTTGGCCCACTCAAGGACAGAGATGGGAATCTATGTGTGGTGCCAGAGGAAATGGGCGAGGTGCTAAATGAGTACTTTGCATCAGTATTCACCAAAGAGAAGGACTTGGTGGATGATGAGCCTAGGGAAGGGAGTGCAGATAGTCTCAGTCATCTCATTCTCAAAAAGGAGGAGGTGTTGGGTGTCTTGCAAAGCATTAAGGTAGATAATTCCCCAGGGCCTGATGGGATCTACCCTAGAATACTGAGGGAGGTAAGGGAGGAAATTGCTGGGGCCTTGACAGAAATCTTTGCATCCTCATTGGCTACAGGTGAGGTCCCAGAGGACTGGAGAATAGCCAATGTTGTTCCTTTGTTTAAGAAGGGTGGTAAGGATAATCCAGGAAATTATAGGCCGGTGAGCCTTACGTCAGTGGTAGGGAAACTATTAGAGAGGATTATTCGGGACAGGATTTACTCCCATTTGGAAAGAAACAAACTTATTAGCGAGAGACAGCATGGTTTTGTGAAGGGGAGGTCGTGTCTTACGAATTTGATTGAGTTTTTTGAGGAAGTGACGAAGATGATTGATGAAGGAAGGGCAGTGGATGTTATCTATATGGACTTTAGTAAAACCTTTGACAAGGTCCCTCATGGAAGATTGGTACAAAAGGTGAAGTCACATGGGATCAGAGGTGAGCTGGCAAGATGGATACAGAACTGGCTCTGTCATAGAAGACAGAGAGTATCAGTGGATGGGTGTTTTTCTGAATGGAGGGATGTGACTAGTGGTGTTCAGCAGGGATCAGTGCTGGGACCTTTGCTGTTTGTAGTATATATAAATGATTTGGAGGAAAATTTAGCTGGTCTGATTAGTATGTTTGCGGACAACACAAAGGTTGGTGGAGTTGCGGATAATGATGAGGATTGTCAGAGGATACAGCAGGATATAGATCGGTTGGAGACTTGGGCGGAGAAATGGCAGATGGAGTTTAATCCGGACAAATATGAGGTAATGCATTTTGGAAGGTCTAATGCAGGTGGGAGGTATACAGTAAATGGCAGAACCCTTAGGAGTATTGACAGGCAGAGAGATCTTGGCGTACAGGTCCACAGGCAACGCAGGTGGATAAGGTAGTCAAGAAGGCATACGGCATGCTTGCCTTCATCAGTCGGGGCATAGAGTATAAAAATTGGCAAATCATGCTGCAACTGTACAGAACCTTCGTTAGGCCACACTTAGAATATTGCATGCAATTCTGGTCGCCACACTACCAGAAGGACGTGGAGGCTTTGGAGAGGGTACAGAGGAGGTTTACCAGGGTGTTGCCTGGTCTGGAGGGCATTAGCTATGAGGAGACATTGGAAAAACTCGGATTGTTTTCACTGGAACGACGGAGGTGGAGGGGCGACATGATAGAGGTTTACAAAGTTATGAGTGGCATGGACAGAGTGGATAGTCAGAAGCTTTTTCCCAGGGTGGAAGAGTCAGTTACTAGGGGACATAGATTTAAGGTGTGAGGGGCAAAGTTTAGAGGGGATGTACGAGGCAAGTTTTTTTACACAGAGGGTGGTGAGTACCTGGAACTTGCTGCCAGGGGAGGTGGTGGAAGCAGATACGATAGCGACGTTTAAGAGACATCTTGACAAATACATGAATAGGAAGGGAATAGAGGGATATGGGCCCCGGAAGTGCAGAAGGTGTTAGTTTCGGCAGGCATTAAGATCGGCGCAGGCTTGGAGGGCCGAATGGCCTGTTCCTGTGCTGTACTGTTCTTTGTTCTTTGTTCGTTTGTTCTCATATTTAGCTAAGCCAATAAAATAGAAAGCACCAGAACCATACATAAACACTACAGAGAAAAGTAGCAAATGTTTTCTGATTTCAGCTCATTCAATGCATTGTTAGCAAATTAACAAGTGGTTCAGCACAATTACTGCAGGTGTTTTCCCATTGGTTCTTCAGAATTCTAACGCATTCATACTCCCAGGAGTCCCACTGAATAAAATAACACATTGCAGCAAGTGAATTCTAACTCATGTAAATTAAAATTAATTCATCAGGTACCCATATTTAGTGGGAAAAGAGGAATTCCCAAACAACCACTTTTGCTGTTGAACCAATGAGCTTGTACTTATTCAGACACTGTAACAGATTTTTTAAAAAACATGTTAAAATACATTTCCAATATGCCTTCAAAAGAATATTTTCTGACTGTTGACACTTTTTTGGCACTATGAACATAAGAACATAAGAAATAGGTGCAGGAGTAGGCCATTCTGCTCCTCAAGCCTGCCCCGCCATTCAATAAGATCATGGCTGATCTGCCCCAGACCTCAACTCCTCTTTCGTGCCAGATCCTCATAGCCCTCAACTCCCCAATATTTCAAAAATCTATCTACCTCCTCTGGAATACTTTCAGTGATCTAGCCTGCACAACTCTCTGAGGCAGAGAATTCCAGACATTCACTACCCTCTGAGAGAAGAAATTCCTTCACATCTCAGTTTTAAATGAGTGTCCCCTTATTCTGTCACTATGTCCCCTAGTTCGTGATTCCCCCACCAGTGGAAACATCTACCCTGTTAAGCCCCCTCAGAATTGTGTACATTTCAATAAGATCACCCCTCATTCGTCTTAACTCTAATGAATAAAGGCCTAAGCTGTTGAGCCGTTCTTGATAAGTCAACCCCTTCATCCCAGGAATCAGCCGAGTGAATCTCTTTTTTACTGCCTCCAATTCCAGTATATCCTTTCGTAAATAGGGGGACCAAAATTGTACACAATACTCCAGCTGCGGCCTCACCAACACCCTGTACAGTTGTAACAAGACTTCCCTATTTTTAAACTCCAACCCCTGAGCAATAAAGGCCAAAATTCCATTTGCCTTCTTAATTACTTGCTGCACCTACACGCTAAAATTTAGCGTCTCGTGCACAAGAACACCCAGATCCCTCTGTGCTGCACTTTTTTTGGAGTCTGCCTCCATTTAAATAACAGTCTGCCTTTTGATTCTTCCTACCAAAGTGCATGACCTCACACTTTCCTACATTAAACTCCATCTGCCAAGTTTTTGCCCACTCACTCAACCTACCTATATCCCCTTGCAGATTCCTTATGCCCTCACCATAACATGCCCTCCCATCTATTTTTGTATCGTCAGCAAATTTGGATATATTACACTTTGCCCCCTCCTCCAAGTCATTAATATAGATAGTAAATAATTGAGGCCCTTGGACTGATCCTTGTGGCACCTCACTAGTTACGTCAATCCATTAATCCCGACTCTCTGTCTTCTGTGAGTTAACCAATCCTCAAGCCGTGCTAATATATTACCCCCAATACCGTGAGCCTTGTACTATACCTTGTACAATAACCTTTTATGTGGCACCTTATCGAATGCCTTCTGGAAATCTAAATACAATACATTTACTGGTTCCCCTTTAAGACCGCAATTGTTGACAACGCGATCGGTAGGTGGCGCTGTTTTGGCACATGCGCAAATACAGCATGTGCCACGAAAACGTCACAGCTTGCGACTGTAGCAGCTGCCAGGACTAAAGATGGCGCTGCTCAAAGAATCACAGAGATGAAACCTGACAAACATGTGGCAGAATACAATGGCCGGAGTGAGAGAGTGGAGCGGGCCGGGGAGAGCAGCGCGGGGGCCGGGGAGATCAGCGCGGGGGCCGGGGACAGCAGCGCGGGGGCCGGGGAGAGCAGCGCGGGGGCCGGGGAGAGCAGCGCGGGGAGACCAGCGGTAGCGGTGCCGGGGGGCGAGGGGGGGGAGGGGAGAGGGAGGGGAGAGAAAGAGGGAGAGGGAGGGAGAGGGGGGAGGGGGAGAAAGAGGGAGAGGGGGAAGAGAGAGAGGGGAGGGAGAGGGAGGGGGGAGAAAGAGGGAGACGGGGAGAAAGGGGGAGAAAGAGGGAGAGGGGGGAGAAAGAGGGAGGGGGAGAAAGAGGGAGAGGGAGGGGTAAGGAAGGGGGGAGGGGGAGAAAGAGGGAGAGGGGGAGAAAGAGGGAGGGGGGAGAAAGAGGGAGGGGGGAGAAAGAGGGAGAGGGGGGAGAAAGAGGGAGGGGGGAGAAAGAGGGAGAGGGGGGAGAAAGAGGGAGGGGGAGAAAGAGGGAGAGGTAAGGAATGGGGGAGGGGGAGAAAGAGGGAGAGGGAGGGGGGGAGAAAGAGGGAGGGGGAGGGGGAGAAAGAGGGAGAGGGAGGGGGGAGAAAGAGGGAGGGGGGAGGGGGAGAAAGAGGGAGAGGGAGGGGGAGAAAGAGGGAGGGGGGAGAAAGAGAGAGGGGGGAGAGGGGGAGAAAGAGGGGGAGGGGGAGAGAAAGAGGGGGAAGGGGAGAAAGAGGGAGAGGGAGGGGTAAGGAAGGGGGGAGGGAGAAAGCTGGGGGGAGAGGGAGGAAGGGGAGAGAGTGGGGGGGGGGAGCAGCGGAACGGAAGAGGTGTGCCTTTTTCTGTGCATGTGCCATAAACACAACAGCAAAAGACTTACCGGCCAGTCCCTGGACCCGGTGACACCAAGGTCTTCACACGCTCGCTCCCCGCGGCTCTCTACGGCCTCTCGCTTCCGGCCCTCTCCATTCAGCCGTTCCCTCCAGCTGCGGATGCCCAATCCAGTTGCTTTCTCCCCTACCCAGTTGCTTTCTCTACTTCTCCACAGTACTTCAGGCATTGCAACTGTTTGGTCCCTGCATTTTGCATGCTCCATAGTTGAATATCTGAAGTGCAGTTGCAAAGTCGGGGAAATAGCATGCAAAACAAAACCTCAACAATTCTGGGTTTAATTATTGAAAAGTTTTATGAAGTTCATTAAGTATCCGAGGAACTGCTGTGCATGGATACATGAGTGTTGTGTCCAGCATTCCCGTTAGACAGACAGGCCAAGTCTCTGCTATGCACAGCTAAAGAGATTGTTCCTGGAGAGCCTTGTGGTGAATAAACGCTTGGCTCTCTATTCCACTACTGTATTGTCCATGTGAAGAAGGCAAAGTCACAAGAGTCTGAGCTCAGTCTATTCTTGGTGAATGTTCCCCAAGCGCATCCCAATGTGCACTCCCAATTCATCCATAAATGCAATGTTCCTTTCCACATCGTGATGAGCTCCACAGCATGATCCAGTTGCCTTCGTTGCTTGAATGCTGACCTTAAGTCTCAAGGATTGTTTTCTCGATGGCATGTTTTACATGAAAAGAAATAAAGCAAATCAGAGTCAGAGCTTGCCTCCCTCCATCCACTGAAATTACTGTTGTGCACACCTTTTTAAGTTCTGCAGTGAAGGCACCAATTGATAACGTCGCCAATGAAGCACTTATTACCTACCTCAGATGCAGGAATCAGCACATCCTTGCGTCCTCTCCTGCACTGCCTCCTTTGCCTGAATGCCGTCCTTAAGTGTCAAGGATTGTTTTCTCAAGGGCACGTTTTACATGAAAGAAAATAAGGAAAGAACATCAGTGTCAGAGCTTCCCTCCCTCCAATGAAATTACTGTTGAGCATGCTTTGTGTTCTGCGGTAAAGGCATGTACTGATAACACCGCCAATGAATCACTTAGTACCCACCTCAGCTGTAGGAGGCAGGATGATGTTACTGCCCCTATCTCATGATGGTTCAATGCTGCTCTCAGGGAAAACATGAATGATGTGAGGGTGCTGGAAAAGAAGCACATTTCTTTTGGGCTATGAACATAAAGCTGGCCATTTAGCCCAGCAGTTCCCTGCCAGTGGTTATGTTACTCGTGCGTCTTTCCATCCATTCCTATTTAATCCTGCCTACTACTATCACCAGTTGTGTACGCAGCAAGAGCATTCACATTTCTGCTACCACTGGACATGGCATGCTTGTTTCTTTTAGTGCTCAGTCTCTTCTTGCTGAATGTTCCCCAAGTGCTTGACCCCTTTGGACGCCCTCTCTGCTTGACAGGCAGCAACTGGCAATTGCGGAGTCTCACAAGGCTGTGCATGGTTGTTTCAACGACGGATGGGGAAACAGGTGGCTGTGTGTCCATGAGCACTGCCCTGATGGGTGTAGGAGCAGGTAACTGTGTGCCCATGAGCACTGCCCTGATGGGTGTAGGAGCAGGTGACTGTGTAACTGAGCAGCAAGGAGACGGTACCGCAGGTAGGGGAAGTGGAGATTTGAACAGGCAGGCATATGTATGGTCCATCAGATCATTAGGCCAGGGGGTGAGACGCTCAGGATCCAGGGTTTGTGACACGTGACTGATGTCCAGCGCGCGGCCACCTCCATCCAAAGGTGTTTCCGGGCAATTGTTGGGCATAGTAAATGGCTCCATCTCATCAGCCAGTCCTTGCTGCCAGCGGAGAGTCTGTTGCCGCAGCCAGTCCAGTCTCCTCATGAATGCTGCCGTTCCACTCTGCAGAACGGCCTGTTGTAGCTGGTACAATTGATCTGAAAGCAAGCGGTATTTTTCATTGTGGCTGAGGGGCCTTGGCTGTTCCTCTGTAATCACAATGGCAGCAGCCATGCCTGTCGTCGTTGGTGTCTGAGATGCACGCCAGCGACAATTGGGGGCGAGCCTGTCCAAAGGCAGACCCAGATGCCTCTGCACAACAACAGCATGTTTGCAGGGCAACAAAGTCTGAATGGAGAAGATGCAGCTGCAGGTAGCCTGGCCATCATGTATCTGCAGTGTGTACTGTTTGGCGCCAGAAATCACAGTCACTGTGCCTTCATCCTGCTACATGCGGTGGCCCAGACAATGGAAATGTTTTCAGAGCAACTCACAACAGGGGCTGGAGAACATGCGGTGGCCCAGACAATGGAAATGTTTTCAGAGCAACTTACAACAGGGGCTGGAGAACATGCGGTGGCCCAGACAATGGAAATGTTTTCAGAGCAACTCACAACAGGGACTGGAGAACATGCGGTGGCCCAGACAATGGAAATGTTTTCAGAGCAACTCACAACAGGGACTGGAGAACATGCGGTGGCCCAGACAATGGAAATGTTTTCAGAGCAACTCACAACAGGGACTGGAGAACATGCGGTGGCCCAGACAATGGAAATGTTTTCAGAGCAACTCACAACAGGGACTGGAGAACATGCGGTGGCCCAGACAATGGAAATGTTTTCAGAGCAACTCACAACAGGGACTGGAGAACATGCGGTGGCCCAGACAATGGAAATGTTTTCAGAGCAACTTACAAAGGCAGAGCAACTTACCTTGGAACAATCTCCTGTGTCAAATAAAAATGAAGCAAGTCTCCAAAACGAATAAATAATTCAGATAAAATGTGAGAAAATGCCCGACGAAACCTCCCCTCCTTCCACTTTCAAAAAGTCGCGCCGAAGCTTTGACGCATGTGCAGAGGCCAAACTGGCGCGTCGGCGAGGAAGACGGAATAACGCGATGACGTCAACTGCGCATGCGCACAACGGTCCTGGCATGTCGTACCGCAGTGCATGCGCAGAGATGAGGAGACTGTGTGCGCATGCGCGTACCGTGTCGTCTGCGCATGCGCAAAGCGGTCCTGGTAAGCCGGACCGCAGCGCATGCGCAGGGGGTATGAGACCGTCTGCGCATGTGCGCACCGCGGCGCATCCTGATGACGTATCCGATGAAGTAGCGTTGTCATGAATTACTTTGCCCCTTTAACAACTCTGCTTATTATATCCTCAAAGAACTCTAGCAAATGTGTCAATCATGATTTCCCTTTCACAAAACCATATTGACTCAGTTTGATTGCGTTAAGCTTTTCTAAATGTCCTGCTATTTCTTCCTTAATAATGGACTCTTGCATTTTCCCAATGACCAATGTTAGGCTGACTGGCCTATAGTTTCCTCCTTTTTGTCTCCCTCCCTTCTTGAACAGGGGTATCACATTAGCGGTTATGAGGAAATACAGGGTTTCAGAGACTCTGAGAAGCATACTAGTTTGGTGCAGAAATGATAGTTAAAGACACAAGCTCGGGGACTAGTTGGAAACAAACAACCATTTAAGTAGTGAACAAAAACAAATTGCATACTTTTACTCAATCTTATTTCCCCCAGCAGAAAATTGCGCTTAAGAAGTCTGAAGTCACTGGGTAAGAGCTACTATTTTATATGCTTTATAAAATGTCACCCATTTAGCCATTCCACTGTTCAGATTTTTTAAAATTCCGATTATCAAGCATAGATTTGCATTCCCATACTGAGAAAGCTCTGTTACTTTAAAGTATTAAATTCTCCATGAGTCCTGGTGAAGTAATGTAGAATGGTTCTATTTCTCCTTGTGGAATTAATTAAACCGAGTTAAACCATTTGTACAAAACCTGAAATGTAACATCTGCTCTTACAGCTTAAACTTCAATTACTTTCATTGTTAATATGCATCCCCATGACTGGGTGCTTGTCACTCTGCCCAGTTGTTCCATTTTTGCTTTATTTTTGAAGGCTATTTTATTATTTTTTCCATCAAATGCCACTGACAAAAGTTAACATTTTCCCTCTTAGAGAGTATCATTGATGCAAACAAAACGTCCTCCAAGCCTACACATTTAGATAATTCCATTTCTTTCTTTTCTTTCTTTCACTCCTAAAGGCATCTGGCTGGACTTTGTAGTGTGATTCTGCCGCAAACTGGGGGGAATAGTGGTAGAAAAGGAGATGAGGCCAACTTGTTTGCATCCCCATCCCAAGCCTAAATTTCCTCCCTCCACCCTGCTTGGAAAACTTCCCCTTCACCACCTGTTCCATGTGAATACTGGTGGAGAGGTGGATTCCAGGTTTCCCCTTTGCTGCTGCTAACTGTGCCAGCTCCAGGGTGGTATTGGACCCTGGGATAGTGGTGGCAAGTCCCCTATATTGTTGAGTCTAAGAAGAGGACCTAGTAGTGGACTCCTCTCCCTTCATAATAGCCCCCAAAACATATCTGCTGAAGGTTTTAGTTCAGTTTGAAAACTTCAGGAGAAATGTTTCTAAAACCTTCAAGGCTCTTAGCTCTACCCCCATTCTCTGCCTTTTCCGGTGCAGTGGTAGACATCATCTTAGTGTTGGACATCCTATCAGGGGCCCTGTTTACAGAATGAGACCCGAGGAAGAAACTTTACCAGGTTCACTGTGGGATACGAGTTGGTGGGTGGAAGTCCTGCTCCAACCATTCTGGGGCAGGATATTGGAAATGCGACCCATTGACTACTATACTCCTGCTGTGCTCCAGTACCCTGTCCAAGTAACCAATCTTCCTATGTAATCCTGGATACTGTGCGTTGGCTGAACGCTGGACCATAAGGAGTATCATAACTGAGCATCATCCTCTACTAACTTGATATCCACTTTCCATTAATGATTACTGGGTGCCAATTGACAGCAGGAAATTGGGCTAATATTTCATCTCAGCTAGCTGAGAGAACAGGAATGATACTGTAACTTTCCAAGTCAGTTTGGATCAGTTCCACATTGGACAATGCATTTATCAATGGAGCCATCAGCATAGCTGGCTGCTTCTATCCCACAGCCTTAATCAGAAATTGGCATTTATAGAGGACGGACTTTTGTTGGTCATAAACAATATAAAATATCTGAAAACTGCAGAGTGCATTCCACAAATGTGGAAATATGATCAAAAGGAAAGATTACAAGGTATAAAGTGGTTTAGATAACATTCATCCAAAGCACTATTTCAAGGTAAGTCAAGACTTTAAACCAGAGGGAACAGGCTAAAACTGGTGAAAGGCCAATTTAGGATGGATGTCAGAAAAAAACACTTTCGGTAGGGTAATGAAGGCAAAAATCATAGACTCATTCAAGATAAAGATCAATGACCCGGTGCTGGGACTGCAAGTTGTTTTTTGAATGTATGAGTTAAGATGGACTACAGGGTCTTTTTCATCATGTTGTGAAACCAGTATCTAAATGTAACTTTAAGAGTGCATTTCCACTGCAACTTTGCTGTCAATTTCAAATACTTCCCATTTTACAAAGTTGTAAAGTTATGGATCAATCTGGCTAGATCATTTCAGTCTGCATCAGCAACATCTCACAGTCTGCAGTTCATAGATGCACTAAGCAAGGGACTGACACCCTTCCCCATTGACCTACAGCAGTCATCAGGATAGCTTGTGGTTTCTTGGCAGTTTCTGGGTTCCCTTGCGTAGAGGGTGTGGCCATTAGGGCACCAGAACATGAGCCAGCAATATTCATCAACAGAAAAGGGCATCACTTTATCAATGTAAAGATAGTGATTGATCAAAGTAATGTCATTGTGTAGGTCTGTGCAAGGAACCCAGGGAATTGCCACAATTTATTCTCAGATACTTCATTATTGTAACGTGCTATCCACTATGGGAGAGCATAATAAGATTGCTGCTGTGGAACAAGGGATATTCCCTGTTGATGTGGCTGATGACACCCCTGTGCCACCCCACCATTGCTAGAATCAAGGGTTATCAGGGGTAGATGGGAGTGTGGAATTCGAAACACAAACAGATCAGCCCTGATCTTGTTGAAAGGTGGAGCAGGCTCCAGGGGCTGAATGACCTACTTCCGCTCCTAATTCGTATGTTCGTAGAGCAGCATAGGTACAATGAAAGCCGGACAACCACGATCATTACAGAGCACACAATTGAACTACTCAAGCAGAGGTTGAAATGTATGGACTGCTCAGGGAGCTCCCTGCAATATGCCCCAGATAGAGTGTTATGCTCATCATGGCCTGCTGCACATTTCACAACATTGCACTGCAGAAAGGCCTGCATCTGGATGATGAAAAGAAACAGCAGTTGTCGCCAGACCAGAAATACCTGGGGGAAGGAAAGGAAACAGCAGAGGAAGAAGGGACACATTAGTGCCTTGTAGCAGGCGATGTCAAGGAGCAGTTCATAGCTCAGCGATTCCACTGAGCTTCTCATACCCCTTCTGAGAACTTACAGCCCCTCTGCTTAACAGTCCTGGACACATTGTTATGAAAGTGCTTCGATTTAAATTTTTTTTTTGAGGATTCGTGTGTTAGAATTGACAGAAGCGGAGGTGCGGAGCGAACTTGCAGCTGGGAGGTCAGTTTCAGTGTAAGTTAAAGTTAATTCCCTTTTGTTTTCGGAGGACCAGGGGACTGCTGGGTAAGTAAAAACTATATATTTGGGCGGTGGCTGTACCCGAGACACTACACGTGTAGTGTCTCCCACCCACCCTCCTCCTCTAACCAAACAAAAAAGGACTCTGGTGTGTTGATAAGGTAAGCTTTTTATTTAAAAAGTTCTGTCCGTCGGATTGCTAAGCTAACAAGTTTTGACTTTTTTTGGGGGGTTTTTCACTAGATTTGTTGGGAATTTAGAATAGTGGGAATGGAGGTTAAGGCAGTTGAATGTTCCTCCTGCAGAATGTGGGAGGTAAGGGTCGCCAAGAGTGTCCCTGCTGACTGCATCTGCGGGAAGTGCACCCAACTCCAGCTCCTCGAGAACCGCGTTAGGGAACTGGAGCTGGAGCTGGATGAACTTCGGATCATTCGGGAGGCGGAGGGGGTTATTGAGTGGAGTTATAGGGAGGCAGTCACACCTCAGGTAAAAGAAGTAGGTAGATGGGTTACCGTCAGGGGAAGGAGAGGGAACCAGCAGGCAGTGCAGGGATCCCCTGTGGCCGTTTCCCTCAACAACAGGTATACCGTTTTGGATTCTGTTGCGGGGGACGACTTACCAGGGGTAAGCAATGGGGTACAGGTCTCTGGCACAGAGTCTGTCCCTGTTGCTCAGAAGGGAAGGGGGAAGAGGAGCAGGACATTAGTCATTGGGGACTCCATAGTTAGGGGAACAGATAGGAGGTTCTGTGAGAACGAGAGAGACTCACGGTTGGTGTGTTGCATCCCAGGTGCCAGGGTTCGTGATGTCTCGGATCGTGTTTTTGGGATCCTTAAGGGGGAGGGGGAGCAGCCCCAAATCGTGGTCCACATAAGCACCAACGACATAGGTGGGAAGAGAGATGGGGATTTAAGGCAGAAACTCAGGGAGCTAGGTTGGAAGCTTAGAGCGAGAACAAACAGAGTTGTTATCTCTGGGTTGTTGCCCGTGCCACGTGCTAGCGAAGCGAGGAATAGGGAGAGAGAGGAGTTGAACACGTGGCTGCAGGGATGGTGTAGGAGGGAGGGTTTTGGTTTCCTGGATAATTGGGGCTCTTTCTGGGGTAGGTGGGACCTCTACAAACAGGATGGTCTTCACCTGAACCAGAGGGGTACCAATATCCTGGGGGGGAGATTTGCTAGTGCTCTTCGGGGGGGTTTAAACTAATTCAGCAGGGGAATGGGAACCTAAATTGTAGTTCCAGTGTACAGGATGTTGAGAGTAGTGAGGTCAGGGATAAGGTTACAAGGATGCAAGAGGGCACTGGCAAGCAAGAACTTGGTTTAAAGTGTGTCTACTTCAACGCCAGGAGCATCCGGAATAAGGTGGGTGAGCTTGCAGCATGGGTTGGTACCTGGGATCTCGATGTTGTGGCCATTTCGGAGACATGGGTAGAGCAGGGGCAGGAATGGATGTTGCAGGTTCCGGGATTTAGATGTTTCAGTAAGAACAGAGTAGATGGTAAAAGAGGGGGGGGGGGGGGGTGTGGCATTGTAAATCAAGGAGAGTATTACAGCTGCAGAAAGGACGTTTGAGGACTCGTCTACTGAGGTAGTATGGGCCGAGGTTAGAAACAGGAGAGGAGAGGTCACCCTGTTGGGAGTTTTCTATAGACCTCCGAATAGTTCCAGAGATGTCGAGGAAAGGATAGCGAAGATGATTCTCGACAGGAGCGAGAGTAACAGGGTAGTTGTTATGGGGGACTTTAACTTTCCAAATATTGACTGGAAATACTATAGTTCGAATACTTTAGATGGGTCAGTTTTTGTCCAGTGTGTGCAGGAGGGTTTTCTGACACAGTATGTAGACAGGCCAACCAGGGGCGATGCCACATTGGATTTGGTACTGGGTAATGAACCCGGCCAGGTGTTAGATTTAGATGTAGGTGAGCACTTTGGTGATAGTGATCACAATTCGGTTAGGTTTACCTTAGCGATGGGCAGGGACAGGTATATACCGCAGGGCAAGAATTATAGCTGGGGGAAAGGAAATTATGATGCGATTAGGCAAGATTTAGGATGCGTAGAATGGGGAAGGAAACTGCAGGGGATGGGCACAATCGACATGTGGAGCTTATTCAAGGAGCAGCTACTGCGTGTCCTTGATAAGTATGTACCTGTCAGGCAGGGAGGAAGTTGTCGAGCGAGGGAGCCGTGGTTTACGAAAGAAGTTGAAGCGCTTGTCAAGAGGAAGAAGAAGGCTTATGTTAGGATGAGACATGAAGGCTCAGTTAGGGCGCTTGAGAGTTACAAGCTAGCCAGGAAGGAACGAAAGGGAGAGCTAAGAAGAGCAAGGAGAGGACACGAGAAGTCATTGGCGGATAGGATCAAGGAAAACCCTAAGGCTTTCTATCGGTATATCAGGAATAAAAGAATGACTAGAGTTAGATTAGGGCCAATCAAGGATAGTAGTGGGAAGTTGTGTGTGGAATCAGAGGAGATAGGGGAAGCGTTAAATGAATATTTTTCGTCAGTATTTACAGTAGAGAAAGAAAATGTTGTCGAGGAGAATACTGAGATTCAGACTACTAGGCTAGATGGGATTGAGGTTCACAAGGAGGAGGTGTTAGCAATTTTGGAAAGTGTGAAAATAGATAAGTCCCCTGGGCCAGATGGGATTTATCCTAGGATTCTCTGGGAAGCTAGGGAGGAGATTGCAGAGCCTTTGTCCTTGATCTTTATGTCGTCATTGTTGACAGGAATAGTGCCGGAAGACTGGAGGATAGCAAATGTTGTCCCCTTGTTGAAGAAGGGGAGTAGAGACAGCCCTGGTAATTATAGACCTGTGAGCCTTACTTTGGTTGTGGGTAAAATGTTGGAAAAGGTTATAAGAGATAGGATTTATAATCATCTTGAAAAGAATAAGTTCATTAGCGATAGTCAGCACGGTTTTGTGAAGGGTAGGTCGTGCCTCACAAACCTTATTGAGTTTTTCGAGAAGGTGACCAAACAGGTGGATGAGGGTAAAGCAGTGGATGTGGTGTATATGGATTTCAGTAAGGCGTTTGATAAGGTTCCCCACGGTAGGCTATTGCAGAAAATACGGAAGTATGGGGTTGAAGGTGATTTAGAGCTTTGGATCAGAAATTGGCTAGCTGAAAGAAGACAGAGGGTGGTGGTTGATGGCAAATGTTCATCCTGGAGTTTAGTTACTAGTGGTGTACCGCAAGGATCTGTTTTGGGGCACTGCTGTTTGTCATTTTTATAAATGACCTGGAAGAGGGTGTAGAAGGGTGGGTTAGTAAATTTGCGGATGACACGAAGGTCGGTGGAGTTGTGGATAGTGCCGAAGGATGTTGTAGGGTACAAAGGGACATAGACAGGCTGCAGAGCTGGGCTGAGAGATGGCAAATGGAGTTTAATGCGGAAAAGTGCGAGGTGATTCACTTTGGAAGGAGTAACAGGAATGCAGAGTACTGGGCTAATGGGAAGATTCTTGGTAGTGTAGATGAACAGAGAGATCTTGGTGTCCAGGTACATAAATCCCTGAAAGTTGCTACCCAGGTTAAGAAGGCTGTTAAGAAGGCATATGGTGTGTTAGCTTTTATTAGTAGGGGGATCGAGTTTCGGAGCCACGAGGTCATGCTGCAGCTGTACAAAACTCTGGTGAGGCCGCACCTGGAGTATTGCGTGCAGTTCTGGTCACCGCATTATTGGAAGGATGTGGAAGCTTTGGAAAGGGTGCAGAGGAGATTTACTAGGATGTTGCCTGGTATGGAGGGAAGGTCTTACGAGGAAAGGCTGAGGGACTTGAGGTTGTTTTCGTTGGAGAGAAGGAGGAGGAGAGGTGACTTAATAGAGACGTATAAGATAATCAGAGGGTTAGATAGGGTGGATAGTGAGAGTCGTTTTCCTCGGATGGTGATGGCAAACACGAGGGGACATAGCTTTAAGTTGAGGGGTGATAGATATAGGACAGATGTTAGAGGTAGTTTCTTTACTCAGAGAGTAGTAGGGGCGTGGAACGCCCTGCCTGCAACAGTAATAGACTCGCCAACTTTAAGGGCATTTAAGTGGTCATTGGATAGACATATGGATGAAAATGGAATAGTGTAGGTCAGATGGTTTCACAGGTCAGCGCAACATCGAGGGCCGAATGGCCTGTACTGCGCTGTAATGTTCTAAAAAAAAAAGAATTATGGACATTGGTTTATTTGGGAAAACTTAAAAGACTTTGTGGATGTTTTTTACAAGGGTCACTGAGAGGTCTTGTTTGAAACCTTTACTGGATGTCACATGCCTTAAGCTGAATAAACAACAGAAGCCTTGGGGACTTGGGGGAGATGTTTACAGAGAAGTTACATGTCAAGATTTATGAGGGTCAGGTGGTTCTGACTTGCTGCTTGGGGTTTCACTTTTAGGATATTGTTTTGGTTCAGTTGGAGTGTGGATTGTGTTGAAATGCAGTTGGAGAGCAACCTGCCAAGGCAGAAACACACAGCTCATCTTTCCTGCACCTTTCTAAGAGACGCAGAGAAATCCAGTGTGTCAGTTTCTCTTTTTCTACCTCTTTGAAAAACCTGCAAATCCAGAGTGGGATAACTAAAACCCCTGATGCCACATTTCTCCTGGAAAGCCTAACAAACTACTTCTCGACATCTCCAGAATGAACTGCTCCAGAAAAGATCCCAGTGATCCGTCTCTGTATACCTGGATGCCAGAGCAAAAGGGACAACTGACATCCTTCCCTATCTTCTCTTTTTTTCTTCAAGAATTAGCAAGTATTTGGTCAAAGTATTCTTTTTTTGTTGTTTTTGTAAAAGAGCTCTGAAGAGAAAATATCTTTATTTTTTAGTTAAGAGGGGTGTGTGTGTGTGTGTGTGTGTGTGTGTCTAAGATAAAAATGGAACTTTCATATTTCAATCTGTGTGTTAATTCTTTGCATCATTACTGGATAATGTTTATTAACAAACTGCTAACGTTGTTGTTTATTAAAGAAACTTGGTTGGTGTATTTTATTCGGGGATAAAAAGTAGAGTATATGATTGACTGTATTGGTACTTGGGTAAACATTTAAATATATGCTGTGCCCTGTGAAGAAGTGGAATGAGAATAGACAGTGCACTCCTCCCACTTCAGTCGTAACATATAATTGGGGGCTCTGTGTGGGATAATCTAAAACTGATGACATGCAATTGTAAGTGGGATAATAGTAATTGAAAAGAGGAAAAGGGAAAAACAGGTTTCTTGTGCATTAGAGTAAAGTTTACATTACTGAAATGGATTTTTCAGTTACTATGACCTTTCTGGAGAAGGAGGACTGAGTGATTTAAACAACTTAAGCAAGGTTAGGCTAATAGCATTGGCAGCAAAATTGGGGTTAGAGATAAAACCAGGAGCTAAGAAAGTAGACATAATTGTCTCTCGAGACAAGGAAGCCAAAGAAGAAGAAGCACAACATTTGCAATTGGAAGAAGAAAAAGGCAATCCAGGTGGTAGTTCAGTTGAATTAGCTAGGATTCAGTTACAGATGAAGCAGTTTGAATTTGAAAAGGAAAAGGAAAATGAAATGGAAATAAAAAAACTTAAGCTTGAACAGGAAAAAGAATTGACAATGAAGAAATTTGAACTTGAAAGAAAGGAAAAGAAAAAAGAGGGAGAATTTCAAAGAGAAAGAGAAGGAAGGGAATTTGAATTAAAAAAGCTGGAACTAAGAATACAGGGTGACCTTGACTCCAAGACAAATTCTGGTGAGGAAAGTTCTGACTCCAGTCAAGGACCCAGTAAAGAGCTGTTTAAATTTGTGCAAGCCCTCCTAAAGTTGAGGAAAGAGATGTAGAGGCATTTTTCATATCTTTTGAAAAGCTAGCCAGACAGATGAAGTGGCCGAAGAAAAGCTGGACGTTGCTTATGCAAAGCATATTGATGGGAAGAGCTCACCAAGTTTATGTCATGCTTTCTGAGGAGGTTTCTGCAGATTATGAGACGGCAAAAAAGGCTATTTTCACTGTTTATGAGTTGGTCCCTGAAGCTTACCAGCAGAAATTTCAGAACCTCTGGAGACAGCCTGGGCAGACTTATATAGAATTTGCGAGGGTAATGCAAATTAATTTTGATCGTTGGATGTGGGCACTAAAGGGACAGGCCACATATGAAAACATTAGGGAAATAAATTTCCTGGAAGAATTTAAAAATTCACTCCCTCTGTTAGTAAGAACCCATATAGAGAACTAGAAGGTTTCAACAGCCAGACAGGCAGCTGAGATTGCTGATAATTACAAGCTAGTTCACAAGCCAAAACCTTTTATCCGTCACCCCCCAAAACCCGAGAAGGATAGAAAGTGGGAGGGTGAAAGGAAGGCAAGTGACTGGGGACAAGAAGGGACAGCTGGGAATGCCCCAGGATCCCCTCCTCAAGCCAGAAAGAAAGATGCTAAGGGTGGAAGTGAGGTTCGCAAGCCTAAGTGTTATCATTGCCACAAGGTGGGACCCCTTTGTGCAGAATGTTGGAAGTTGTGGGGTAAACCCATGGGACTTATTGGGGTACACGAGGCCAATACAGAGAAAGGGGTTCTGACTGAGAGTATGACGGATCAGGCTGTAGCTCCGACTGCAACAGTAGGGCCAAATACAAAAACCACTGTGAGTGCGGGGGACATGAACAAGATACCTGAGAGTTAGAGGGAATTCTTGTCAAAAGGAAAAGTAACTCCTTATCCCTCAAGTGAGGCAGGTACACCTATAGTTATACTTAGGGATACAGGAGCCACCCAAACTCTTTTGCTGGGGAAAGGCATAACTTTTCCACCAGGAGCGCACTGAATGCCCAGGTTTTAGTGATTGGTATTGGTAGGGAGTATATACCCGTACCTTTGCATTGGATGCACCTGAAGTATGACCTAATGTCAGGAATGGTAACTGTAGGAGTTGTCCATAGTTTGCCTGTGGACAACGTGGACCTACTCCTGGGGAATGATTTGGCTGGAGTGAAGGTAGTAGCTTCTCCAGTAGTCACAGAAAGACCAAGTGAAGTCAAAGAAACAGAAAAGTTGCAGGAAAAGGTCCCAGGAATTTTTTTTTCATCTGTAGTGACCCAAGCAATGGCTAAACAAGTTCCATTGTCGGAGGTAAATTTGGCACCACAGACAGATAGTCGAATATCTGAAACTTTCTTTGAGGATTTGGATAATCCGAAGGAAATGTTCAGTAGGTCTTCCCTGATCAAGGCTCAGCAAGCCGATCCAGAGTTAAATAAAGTGGCACAATCGGCTCTAACAGAAGCTGAGGCAAAGGGAGTTCCCAGAAATGGGATTCTGATGAGGAAGTGGAGACCTCCTCACAGACCTGCGGACGAAGAATGGACAGTTGTTCTCCAGGTAGTGGTACCACCCAATATTGCCAGGAAATATTAAGGATAGTCCATGAAATTCCTATAGCGGGATATGTGGGGATCCGGTCGACATTCTTACTGGCCAGGACTTTCCAAGGACGTGGTACAGTTTTGTTAGACATGTCATATGTGCCTGATTGTGGGAAGATGGCAAACTGCCATAAAACTGGCACTTCTAATTCCCTTATCAGTTTTTGGGGAACCATTTAGTAGGGTGTTGGTAGACTGTGTAGGACCCTTACCGAAAATAAAAGCAGGACATCAATATATACTCACTATTATGGATATGGCTACTTAATTCCCAGAGGCCATTCCCCTGAGAACAATTTCTACTAAGGTAGTGGTAGAGAAGTTAACCCAGTTCTTCACTAGAAATGGTTTACTGATTGAGATTCAGTTGTATCAAGGTTCCAATATTATGTCTAAAAGTTTTCAAGAAGTTATGGGTAATTTGGGTATAACATAGTTAAAGTATTCAGCACACCACCCACAGACACAAAGGGCTTTAGAAAGGTACCATCAGACCCTCAAAACGATGATCAGGGCATACTGCCATGAACATCCCCATGATTGGGATAAAGAGCTAGAATTTATTTTGTTTGCCACTAGGGATTCACCTAATGAGTCTACTGGTTTTAGTACTTTTGAATTGGTTTATGGACATGAGATAAGAGGTCCTCTGAAACTAATCAAAGAAAAGTTTTTAGAACAGCGGGACAAATCTTCTGTGCTAGATTAATTATATATCTGTGTTCCGGGAACAGCTCACAAGAGCCTGCAAAGTGGCTCAGGAACACCTTAAAGCTTCCCAAACAACCATGAAGAAATGGGCAGACAAGCATGCCAAGACCTGAACATTTCAACCGGGGGATGAGGTGTTACTATTACTGCCTTTGCAGGGTGAACCGCTGAAAGCACAGTTCTGTGGACTATATAGAGTTCTCAAAAGGATTAGTAAAGTAAATTATTTGATTGACACCCCATATCGCCGGAAAAAGAATTGGCTGTGTCACATCAATATGTTAAAACAATATCATTGCAGGGAGGATGATAAGCAAGAACAGGTATGTCAGGTAGTAGGGACAGTGGAGGATGAAAGGGATGAGGCAGAAGGAGGCCTAGACAATTCTCAAAATGAACCTCCTGCTATCTGGTTAGCTAATACTGAATTAGTTGTTTAGTAGTAGACAACTTGAGTATTGCTGAAAATAGAGACATTTTGTCAAAGCTTTTCGTCTTGCATTCATCAGGATAATCGGAAGAATACCAATGCAAGGGAAAGCAACAAATTTATACTGTATGAGAAAAGAGCGTTAATTGGTTGGCAAGTGGACTCTGATTGGTAGAGGTGTTGCCATGGAGAGTGCACCAGTTTATCGTGACTGACAGTTAACTGCTGAGCTTTGTTTCAAAACCCCTATCCATTCCAAAATTCTATCCATTGCGGAGATCAGATTCTTCATGGTGGCCATTTAATCTTCCACCAAGGTTGCAAATAATGCTAGTATAGACTCCTGCTCTGAGGGCTGCACTGCAGTCTCTCTGGTGGTTGTCACACCCTAAGGGATAGACTGCAGCATGGTGATGCTGGATGCAAACTGCTCCACACTCTCCACCACAGTGGTGAGGCTATCTAGCTTCTATTTCCAGTATTCCATACAGCTGTCTATGAGAGGCCAGCAGTTTTCTTCTCATGGGTCTGGACTTTGGAAGTCCTTATCTATATCATCCTCAGCATAGTTAGTAGCAGGCCTCACCCTCTGCTGAGGTCTCTGTCACCGGTTGCTGCTGTTGCTACGACTCACTGTTGCTGGGTATTTCTTCATGTGCAGATCCCTGACCTTGCTATCTATTCTATGCGGAATGCATACGAACTGTTACTGTACAGGGTTGCTCAGTGCACCAATCATCCAAATTTCCTTCCAACTCTGACATACTACTTGAGAAGACACCTTTTCTCATAGTTTGCCATACATGCTTACCCTTTGAATGCTCACTGCCCCATCCCCCTATGTCCTTGCTTCCTTCCAGCCTCTTTCATTACTTACTATTTGAATGTTGATTGCATGTGCTGAATAATGTTACTGTCACCCACATGCATTTGACACTTACTGCCCATAATGGCAAGAAGAAGAAGCCATCGAGCTAAATCCCCAACACATGCACCCTGACTGCTTATGAGGAAGAGGCCTTGTCAAGTAGGAAGGCATTCAACTCAAGCTGTGAATGATGAAGAAGTGGATGACCCTATGCCCATAGTCAGTTTGTGGTTACAGTCCATTGTATTTCTCTGCTTTGTGATGGTGGCACTGCTAGACTTTGGACAAGTGTTCTCCTGTTATTTATTTCTCTGAAACAGATGGCTTACTGCCTTTTCCAGCCCCGTTTTAATATCTCTTCCTGTTCTTTCTTGAGAGATGCAAGACATCAAGAAGCAGCAGAAAAGGAGGAGAAGAAGGAAGAAGTACATACGAACATACAAACATATGAATTAGGAGCAGGAGTAGGCCATTCGTCCCCTTCAAGCCTGCTCCGCCATTTAATAAGTTCATGGCTGATCTGATTGTAGCTTCAACTCCACTTTCCCGCCTACCCCCGACACCATTTGACTCCCTTGCTAGTCAAGAAGTTATCTACCTCTGCCTTAAAAATATTCAATGACCCTGCCTCTAACCATTCTCTGGGGAAAGAGAGTTCCAAAGGCTTACAGCCCTCTGAGAGAAAAAAATTCTCCTCATCTCAGGTAGCATGCCCCTTCATCGCTAGACACACAACCACATTATTACCAAATCAGTCAATCATCTTTTCACAATCACTCGCCAGTCCACAGAGATCCAGCAGGGGAAACAGACAAGTTGGAATGGGACACAGCACTGTGTGATTAAAAAACACAAAACAGCCAGATGAGGCAACAATGGACACGATGGGCATTGACACTGTCTGGAGGCTCACGAGATGTTAATCTTTGACTGAACCTGCGGCCTTTGATATTAAAGATTCCACCATGAAAAGACGGATGCTGTCTTAGCATTTCACATATGTGGAGGCACTGCACTGTCTGTCCCAGAACTTGTCATCTCTGCAGGATATTGGGTGTGATACCAACATAGATGATTTCAATCCTACCTTGATTGAACATCATATGTACGTGCTTTCAAGCAGGGAATGAACTGCAGTTCCAGAAACATCTTCATCCATCTTACCTAATATGGAGCCCCCCAAATAAGTCATGCATAGACCATGGCTCGTGCTGTGGAAAGAGCTTATGGCAGTTGTGTAAAGCCTGGTGACAGGGTACTACCAGAGGATCTCAGTTGCCTCTGCTGGTGCTGTATACACTGGGCTTTCCTTTGTGTCCTCTCTTCCTCCTGCAGGTGTATCATGCAGAGTGGAATTCTCGGGGAAAGCCCATGTTGCCTTTTCTCCAGGTGTTAATTATAATGTCCCCTGGTGGTACTCCTACACCATAACGACTGCAAATCATTCTTTCAGCACTCCAAAAAAAAAACATTGTAATTTAACCAAGGAATTCCCAAAGATATAAACAACACTGTTGATCTGAACATCAATGCTACCTTTAAAAAAAAAGACTTTCTGTCTCAATCAGCCAGTCCTGGTAAGCACAATTACTTTATTCAGCCATATTTTGCCAAGGAATCTGGGAAAGCAGAAATGACCGAATTTTGGAATAAGGATGTCATTATTTCATTAATTTGTCAATTCCCTATGTCTGCTGGGGTGAGGAGTTGGGACGGGAGGGGGTTGAGGGATAGGCACTTCTTGTACCCACCTGCATATCTAGTGGAATTTTGGGTTCCATCCCCAAATTCCTGCCCCCATTCTACTGAGCTCCACTTTTTCTGTACCCACAGGGTTCCGCAGTTACAATTTTTTTTACATGGCTTAGTTACATGCATACTTTATAACATTTTTACAGCTAACAAATTCTTTATTAAAACTCAATGTTCAAAAGTTCAATTTTTCCCTTTATTTCTTTGCGGAAATAAGGTTTTGCAATTTATGAAATATTTAACATTTGCTACAATAGCGTTCCATTTCATTTACAGCTTGCAGCTTTGAGACAGTTCATAGCATATCATTTATCGCTAGTATTTAAGTTTCAGTTCTGCCTGGTAGCCTGTTGCTCACTTAAATATAGGACCCCATAATCTCTCATTGCCCTTGAACTCTGTACCTAAAATGTTATTGCTGTAATGTCGGTCCTCACCACTTTTCATAAGAACTGTTTTTCTGAATGATGCAATGGGTCATACAGATACTACCAACAGAATGACTGAGAGTCAACCCATGACATCACTATGGAAAAATGTTTTGAGAACATATTAGGCAATAAAATTAAAGTTAGATGTGACATTTATATAATTTAAAAAGTTGTCAGGAGTCAAAAAGTTGAAACAAGTAATATTGGCAAAGGAACTACTTTAAGGTAGAGGCACTGCTTATGTACAATGTGCTAATTAGACATTCAGACCAGGTTCCAGGTTTGAACCATGGCACGGAATTTTATCTAAACAGACCCACATGCAACGTGGAGGCTGGTAGTGGGTTGGGAACTTGTTGGTAATTGAAGTGGGCTTTACCATGGCTGTTTAACTCAGCCATTGCATGAGCATCCCGTTTGACAGATGACGGGTGAGATGATGCGCCACATCCATCAAAGAAAGGATTTCTAGTTAAAGGGACCCTGGCAGAAGTCAGAATGACTGAATTGTACATTGATTCCTGAAGCCTCTGCAATCACAGGATGGAAAAGAGACCCGGGAAGGCTGCCCCACCCCCTCACCACCCCAGGAGGTCCTGCTGTGGAAGCTGAGGGACTTCAGTAAAGTGCTGTTTCCCAAGTAGGTGTGGATGGAGGTGGCAGTGGAAGTGAGCTTCAGGAGAATCGTCCCTTGAACATGGATGCAGTGCACCAAGAGGTTCAATGGACCTCAGCAGGGCGGGAAAGGTAAGTGGCATAACACTCTTAGGTTCATGCCTCACACTCTGAGTTTTTCAGCATTCTCCTGAACAGCACTACTCAGACCAACACACCTTGTCATTCCACTCATTCCTCTCTCTCCAGGCATTTCCTCACATCCCCATTTGAACAGTGATGTTCACCTTATGTTTGTGCCATTCCATACCCATGCCTCACACTAACCCTGCACAAATGTCCTTCCCATTTCTTCACACAATCCATTTCTCATGGTCATATCTCTCTTGCAGAAGAGAGCACAGAACTCCAGGGAGAGGCAGAGAACCGGTTGTGGTGGGGTCTGGCGTGTGCCCTTTAGCGGCAGCCACTGGTAATGCATGCCCACCTGGTCCACTGGGAAGGAAGTGTTGCTCTAGCAGGCTGCAGATGTCAGCAACAACCTGCCATAAAAGCCTGGTCCTCACACATATCAAAAGAGCTGAATTTCTGTCTGTAGACTCTGTTGAGTGTGTCACCTGCTTCAAGCTGGATCTCTCTACCCATCCCCTCTGTCCTGTACAGTGGCATGTGGCTGAGGAGAAGGCAGCTGCTGCTTTTGCCGGCGTTGCTCCTGATGCTGTTGGTGTTGATGTTGCTGCTCCTCTTGTCCTTCATCAGAGATCCAAGGTAGAGATGCATAGGCTGCTGCCATTCCGCAGTGAAGGCTGACAGCAGCAGGGAAGTGTAGATCAAGGTGAATGAAGTCCAGGACAGGTGAGCTAACTTCCCAGAAGTTGGAGATCATCAGACAAGTAGTAAGAGCACACTCTCAGAAGAAGTGCTGTGAGCAGCAGCCCCTCACCTAGGCGTGGCTACAGCTATTCAGTTTCACTATTTGAATGCTTCCCAGCCTGTAAGTTTCACTGAAGATGCCCTTCCCTCTGTGTTCTCACCTTGTTGACCCTGGTGAATTCCATACAGCTCAGGAAACCACTGCGCTGGCTGTTAAAGCCAGAAATCAGGGTGAATTCCTGAATTAATTGGGGAATTGGGCAGGATTGTCGTATTCCTAAACCTTAAGCCACTTTTAGGGGCCTTGACCCCTTGCCTATGGTGTCTGTTAAGTTAACTAATCTCCGACAGGCTGCTGGTGGAAGAGCTACAATTGGCCTCTGTGCCTTTGGACCAGGGAGGAAAAAATCTGGCAGTGATATCTTTTCTTGAAAGCACATGTGGATGATTTTGGCCAAGGTAGGATTGAGATTATCGATTATGGCATCACAGTCGGAGACTGACACATGCCACAGACTGACAGGGCGGAATTTCAATTTTATGGCCCCCCCACCCTCCGCCACCAGCCCGTACATGTGGGGGGAGGTGGGGCGTAAAATTCCGGCCTTTGTGTCCTCCTCACAACTTTCTTTCCTACCTATCTTCGTATCATCCACCAATTTGGCTACAATAAACTTGGTCCCTTCATCCAAGTCATTAATATAGATTGTAAATAGTTGAGGTCCGAGCACTGGTCCCTGTGGCACTCCACTTGTTACAGGTTGCCAACCTGAAAAAACCCCATTTATCCTGACTCTCTGTCTCCCATTAGTTAGCCAATCCTCTATTATTCCAATATATTACCCACAACATCATGAGCTCTTATCTTGCGAAGTAACCTTTTATGTTGCACCTGATCGAATGCCTTTTGGAAATCCCTTTATAAAGGGTTCCCCTTCATCCACCCTGCTTGTAACATCCTCAATGAACTCTGATAAATTTGTCAAGCACAATTTCTCTTCCATATAAAGATGTTGACTCAACCTGATTGCATGATGATTTTCTAAATATCCTTCTACTACTTCCTTAATCATTGATTCTAGCATTTTCACAATGGCAAATGTTAGGCTAATTGGCCTATAATTTTCTGCTTTCTGTCATGCATCCCCCCCAACCCCCCCACCCCCCCACCCCTCCCGCGTCATCCTTAGAGGACTGGTGAGGAGGATCTGGATGCAGTGCAGGAAAATGTTTCAATGACCTTCTTAGCTCTGACAAGGTGAGTGGCAGGAGACGGCCAGATGGCATGTTTCCAGGTCAGCCTTCACCAGAGTGCCAAGGAGAGGGGCATGCTGAGGGTGTATAGGGTGTGGAATATCACCTGATCTTTCAAGCCAAGATCATTTCTCACTACCGTACTTTATTAACAGAGCTACCCCACCTCCTTTTCCTTTCTTCCTATCCTCCAAAATGGAATTTCTGCACAAAAGAGTGAGGATTTGACTTCCATCAACATACAGTTCAATTATGGAGACCCACATCACACATGGTTGGCATGACTAGAACTGCTCATTTTAACCTACGCATGTTTGTGTTCTCTCATACAGGTTGGCATCCGTAGGAGACTCCAGTGGAAGGGGGACAAAATTCCATCTCTGAGGAGGATCAACAGTTGGATCATGCAGCATCCCAGGATTCTCCTGCACCACCCATCAGCACAGATACTGTTATCTTGATGGGTTTGTGTTTGGCTGTAGAATCAGGGTCACAAGCTGGTTGGTGAAAGCACCACACACATGCCCGAGCAGCTTGCTGAGGCTGAGACACCCGAGGCCTCTGACAGTCAGAAGACTGTGGGTGGCCAGGCTCATGCTGAGCCCCAGGCTCATGCTGAGCCTCTGGTGTCAAAAGCACAGAGCATGCTGGAGTTGCAGAGAGGGGCAAGGCAACATCTGATGGAGATGCCAGAGGCCATGTGCAGCAATGAGTGGACGATGGGGACGTCCATCTATGCCATGAGTGCTGCCATGTCCCAGACATGCGATTGCATGGCCTCCACTGTTGAGAAGTTGTCGACCCTCATGGGGAGCCGGATTCCACAGATAGGTGCAGACCTGCACACCTTTGCCTTGGTCATGAGCTCAATGCAGTAGCAGCAAGGCGAGAAAAGGACCAGGAGCCTGGAAACTTCTCCTGCTCTGGTGAGCAGGGAGGTTCAAGTGAGCTTAAAGAGAGGAGGCTGCCCTCCACATCTAGGGGCCCCCTCAGCGCACTACGAGTGCGGACACCAGCTCCTCAACTGCTCCTCCAATGAGCCCAGCTCCAGCAGCTGCGATGCCTGAGGAGAGTCCTGCACCAGTCCAGGACATCCCCAGGCAGCCGGGGCCTTCCAGGCCTCAGGCACCCAGAGGACGCCCACCAAAGTCATCTCAGGCCAAGGGGCAACCTGATCAGCTACCTACCTCCAGCCCAGCTGCTGTGGCAGGGATCACACTGCGTAGGAGAATCCGCAAACATATTAAAAAAACACCTAGCCACACAAATTGGGAAATTACGGATGTAAAATATATACAATTTATTGATTAATTAAAATTTCTTTTGTTATGACCATTAATGATCATTGTCTGAAAGGCTTTTTCCGTTATGCCTTTATTGCGAGCTGATGACTTCATCGTTCCCCTTAATGCAATGTCAACGTGCCCATAGCAGCCCTCATTAACATATGTTCTCCCATGGCCACTAGCGGGCATTGCAGCTGTTCGAAAGTCAGGGAACACAAATGGAAAGGTGACGACAGACTACATACGCTAAGGTGAGTCTTTATTGAGTCACTGTGACTGGACATCAGGGTGGCTGAAAGTGAGTGTTTACGAGGTTGTCTCTTGCCTCCTTGGCTTGTTGCTCAATCTGCCTGGCCTCCAGTGCAATGTCTTCACCATCCAGTGCTGTTTGCTCCTCTCCCTCCTCTGCGTCCTCCTTGTTGTTGGAGGGGTGTTGTTCAGGCATCTCAACTTTGTGTAAGGCCTTCCCCCTCTGCAGGGTGAGATTGTGCAGAGCACAGCAGACCACCACGATACACAAGACCGTCGCTGGGCATATTGCAGGGTTCCACCAGATCGATCTAGGCAACGGAAACTTATCCTCAGTAGCTCAATGGCCTATTCGATGGTCACTCGGCTGGATCGATGGCAATTGTTGTAGCTCTCCTCTGCTGCATTGCAGGGGTTCCTCACAGGCATAAGAAGCCAAGTTTTCAATGGGTAGCCCTTGTCCCCGAGAATACATCCTTGAAGGCAAGCAGGGGGCCTGAAAAGCCGTGGCACCTGGAACTGTCGAAGTATGTAGGCATCTTAGCTGCTTCCCAGGAAGTGGACACACACCTGCAGGAAACACTTCGATGGTCACAGACCAGTTGAATGTTGATGGAATGCAAGAAACAAGTTCCACACTAGAAATAGATAACAACCTAGGGGGTTAAAAGAGCGAGGAAATTAAGGAAATTTATATCAGCAGAGAAAAAGTATTGGAGATACTTAAGGGACTAAAATCTGACAAATCTCCAGGACCCGATGGCCTACATCCTAGGGTTCTAAAAGAGATAGCTGTAGATATAGTGGATATGATAGCAATGATTTTCCAAAATTTCTCCGATTCGGGAATGGTCCCATCAGATTGGACATTGGCAAATGTTACACCGCTTTTCAAGAAAGGAGGGTGAGAGAAAACAGGAAACTCTAGGCCAGTTAGCCTAACATCAGTCATTGGGTAAATACTGGAATCTATTATGAAGAAAAGTCTTAACAATACAGTTAGAAAAGCACTGTATGATTAGAACAAGTCAACATGGTTTTACTAAAGGGATATTCTGTTTGACAAAGTTATTCGAGGTTTTTGAGGATGAAACTAGTAGGGTAGATAAAGGGGAACCAGTAGATGTAGTAGACCCAGATTTCCAAAAGGCATTCGATAAGGTGCCACACAAAAGTTTAATAGGCAAGATAAGGGCTCATGGCATTGAGGGTAATATATTAGCATGGGTAACAGACAGGAAGCAACAAGTGGGCATAAACAGGGCATTTTCAAGTTGGCAGGTTGTAAATAGTGAGGTGCCGCAAACATAGAAACAAAGAAAATAGGAGCAGGAGTAGGCCATTCGGCCCTTCGAGCCTGCTCCGCCATTCATTATGATCATGGCTGATCATCCAACTCAGTAACCTGTTCCTGCTTTTGCCCCATATTCTTTGATCCCTTTAAACCCAAAACCTATATCTAACTCCTCTTGAAAACATATAATGTTTCAGCCTCAACTGCTTTCTGTGGTAGCGAATGCCACAGGTTCACCACTCTCTGGGTGAAGAAATTTCTTCTCATCTCAGTCCTGAAAGGTTTACCCTGTATCCTCAGACTATGAACCCTGGTTCTGGACTCCCCCACCATCGGGAACATTCTTCCTGCATCTACCCTGTCAATTCCTGTTAGAATTTTGTAGGTTTCTATGAGATGTCCCCTCACTCTTCTGAACTCCAGCGCATATAATCCTAACCGACTCAATCTCGCCTCATACGTCAGTCCCGCCATCCCAGGAATCAGTCTGATAAACCTTCGCTGCATTCCCTCTATAGCAAGAACATCCTTCCTCAGATAAGGAGACCAAAACTGCACACAGTATTCCAGGTGTGGCCTCACCAAGGCCCTGTATAATTGCAGCAAGACATCCCTGCTCCTGTACTCGAATCCTCTTGCTATGAAGGCCAACATACCATTTGCCTTTTTTACCGCCTGTTGGACCTGCTTGCTTACCTTCAGCGACTGCTGTACGAGAACACCCAGGTCTCGTTGCATATTCCCGTCTCTCAGTTTATAGCCATTCAGATAATAATCTGCCTTCCTGTTTTTGCTGCCAAAGTGGATAACCTCACATTTATCCACATTATACTGCATCTGCCATGCATTTTCCCACTCACTCAGCTTGTTCAAATCACCTTGAAGCCTCTCTGCATCCTCCTCACAACTCACCCTCTCACCCAGTTTTGTGTCATCTGCAAATTTGGAGATATTACATTTAGTTCCCTTATCTAAATCATTAATATATATTGTGAATAGCTGGGGTCCTAGCACCGATCCCTGCGGTACCCCACTAGTCACTGCCTGCCATTCGGAAAAAGACCCATTTATCCCTACTCTTTGTTTCCTGTCTGCCAACCAATTTTCTATCCATCGCAATACACTACCCACAATCCCATGCACTTTAATTTTACATGCTAATCTCTGAAAGTCCAAATAAAGCACATCCACTGGCTCCCCCTCATCAACTCTACACGTTACATCCTCGAAGAATTGTAGTAGATTTGTCAAGCATGATTTCCCTTTTGTAAATTCATGCTGACTCTGTCCGATTCAACCACTGTTCTCCAAGTGCTCTGCTATAAAATCTTTGATAATGGACTCTAGAATTTTCCCCACTCCTGACATCAGGCTGACTGGTCTATAATTCTCCACTTTCTCTCTACCTCCCTTTTTAAATAGTGGGGTTACATTAGCTACCCTCCAATCTGTAGGAACTGTTCCAGAGTCTATAGAATCTTGGAAGATGACCACCAATGCATCCACTATTTCTAGGGCCACTTCCTTAAGTACTCTGGGATGTAGATTAACAGGCCTTGGGGATTTATTGGCCTTCAATCCCATCAATTTCCCCAACACCATTTCTCTACACGTACTGATTTCCTTCAGTTCCTCTCTCTCACTAAACCCTATGTTCCCCAACATTTCTGGTATGGTATTTGTGTCCTTTGTGAAGACAGAACCAAAGTATGCATTTAGTTGGTCAGCCATTTCTTTGTTCCCCATAATAAATTCCCCTGTTTCTGACTGTAAGGGACCTACATTTGTCTTCACTAATCTTTTTCTCTTCACATACCGATAGAAGCTTTTACAGTCAGTTTTTATGTTCACCGCAAGCTTACTCTCGTCCTCTATTTTCCCCTTCTTAATCAATCCCTTGGTCCTCATTTGCTGAATTCTAAACTGCTCCCAATCCTCAGGTCCGTTGTTTTTTCTGGCAAATTTATATGCCTCTTCTTTGGATCTAATGCTATCTCTAATTTCCCTTGTAAGCCATGGTTTGGCTACCTTTCCCGTTTTACTTTTTTTTAAATTTCCAAAATATACTTTATTCATAAAAATCTGCAAAAATTACATTGCCAAACAGTTTCAAACAGCACCAAAAAATACAAACATTGCAAGGGAGATCAGTTTCCTTCAATACAATCATGAGTTGCCTCACAACCTTTCCATTTTATTTGTCATGCCATTAACATTTTTACATTTTACAGCAAATGAAAATTTTTCCGATACGGTTCGAGGGGTTTCCCATGGATCCAGCCCCTCAGTTCAGCTTGGTGGGGGGACCTTACACTGTGGTCTTTCCCCATTGAGCCTTTGCTGCGGTTGCCCCAAGCTTTAGTGCGTCCCTCAGCACGTAGTCTTGGACCTTGGAATGTGCAAGTCTGCAATATTCGGTGGTGGACAACTCTTTGCGCTGGAAGACCAGCAAGTTCCGGCAGACCAAAGGGCGTCTTTCACCGAATTGATAGTCCTACAGCAGCAGTTGATGCTTCTCTCGGTGTGCGTCCCTGGGAACAGCCCGGAGAGCTCAGACTCCTGTGTTACCGAGCTGCTTGGGATGAACCTTGACAAAAACCACTGCATCTCTTTCCACACCTGCTTTGCAAAGACACATTCCAGGAGGAGGTGGGCAACCGTCTCTTCCTCACCACAGCCACTGCGGGGGCATTGCGCGGAGGGGGCGAGACTTCGGGCATGCAGGAATAATCTGACGGGGAGGGCCCTTCTCACCACCAGCCAAGCTACATCTTGGTGCTTGTTTGAAAGTTCTGGTGATGAGGCATTCCGCCAAATGACTTTGCTGGTCTGCTCGGGGAACCATCCGACAGGATCCCCCGTCTCCTTTTCCCTTAGGGTCTTGAGGACATTCCGTGCCGACCACTGCCTGACGGATCGATGGTCAAAGGTGTTTTTCCGCAGAAACTGCTCCACGAAGGATAGGTGGTACGGCATGGTCCAGCTGCATGGTGCGTTCCGCGGCAATGTGACCAGGCCCATCCTTCGCAACACCGGGGACAGATAGAACCTCAGCACATAGTGACACTTGGAGTTTGCGTACTGGAGGTCTACACACAGCTTGATGCAGCCGCACACGAAGGTGGTCATCAGGATGAGGGCCACGTTGGGTACATTTTTCCCGCCCTTGTCCAGAGATTTGAACATCATGTCCCTCCGGACCCGGTCCATTTTAGATCCCCAGATGAAGCGGAAAATGGCTCGGGTGACCGCCACAGCGCAGGAGTGGGGTATGGGCCAGACCTGCGCCACGTACAGCAACAACGTGAGCGCCTCGCAACTGATGACCAGGTTCTTACCCACAATGGAGAGAGATCGCTGCCCCCACATGCTCAACTTTTGTTGTACCTTGGCTACTCGCTCCTCCCAGGTTTTGGTGCACGCCCCGGCCCTTCCGAACCATATCCCCAGCATCTTCGGGTAGTCTGACCTGACGGTGAAGGGGACAAAGGATCGGTCAGCCCAGTTCCCAAAGAACATGGCCTCGCTCTTGCTGTGGTTAACTTTGGCTCCCGAGGTCAGTTCGAACTGGTCGCAGATGCTCATCAGTCTGCGCACGGACAGCAGATCCGAGCAGAAGACGGCGACGTCATCCATGTACAGGGAGGTTTTCACCTGAGTGCCTCCGCTGCCTGGGATTGTCACCCCTCTTATGCTCGCAGCCTTCCTAATAGACTCAGCAAAGTGTTCAATACAGCAAACAAACAAGACCAGGGAGAGAGGACAGCCCTGTCTGACTCCAGATTGGATCGGGAAACTTTCCAATTTCCACCCATTGATTGAGACTGCGCTACTGATGTTTGCGGAGAGCAGTTTGATCTAATTGCAGATTCCCTCCCCAAACCCCATTTTGGAAAGCACATCCATCATGTAGGTGTGCGATATCCTGTCAAAAGCCTTCTCCTGGTCCAGGGTGATGAGGCAGGTGTCCACCCTCCTGTCCCGTACACAGGCGATCGTATCCCTGAGTAGCGCGAGACTATCAGAGATCTTCCTGCCGGGTACAGTGCAGGTCTGATCAGGGTGAATCACCAACTCCAGAGCAGACTTGACTCGACTGGCTATGACTTTGGACAGAATCTTGTAGTCAACATTAAGCAGTGAGATGGGCCGCCAATTTCTGATTTCTGCCCTCTCCCCCTTCCGCTTGTAAATGAGGGTGATGATGCCTTTCCTCATGGATTCTGACATGCTTTTTTTTTCCAAAATATACTTTATTCATAAAAATCTGTAAAAATTACATTCCCAAACAGTTTAAAACAGCATCAAGTCAAAAAATACAAACAGTGCAAAGGTGATCAGTTTCCTTCTATACAATCATGAGTTGCCTCACAACTCTTCCATTTCATTGTTATGCCATATATATTTTTATATTTGCAGCACACAAAATTTTCCCAATACAGTTCGAGGGGTTTCCCATGGATCCAGCCCCTCAGTTCAGCTTGGTGGGGGGACCTTACACTGTGGTCTTTCCCCATTGAGCTTGATATGCTGCCAGCCAGACAGGAATAAACAATTGTTGCCGTTCATCCATGCACTCTTTGAATGTTTGCCATTGCCTTTTCACCACCACCCCTTTAAGTAACGCTTCCCAATCCATCATAGCCAACTCGCACCTCATACCTTCGTAGTTTCCTTTACTAAGATCCAGGACCCTCGTCTCATGATCAACCACGGCACTCTCCATCTTGATGAAGAATTCTATCATATTATGGTCGCTCATCCCCAAGGGTCTCCACAACTAGATTGTCAATTATTGCTCTCTCATTACACAATACCCAGTCTAGGATGGCCTGTTCTCCAGTTGGTTCCTCAACGTATTGGTCCAGAAAACCATCCCATATACACTCCAAGAATTCCTCCTCTATGGAATTGTGACTAATTTGATTTGCCCAATCTATCTGCAGATTAAATTCACCCATAATTACAGATGTTCCTTTATCGCATGTGTCTCTAATTTCCTGTTTAATGCCGTTCCCAACATCACCACTACGCAAGGATCAGTGTTGGGTCCTCAGCTATTTACAATCTATATTAATAACTTAGATGAAGAGACAGAGAGTAATGTATCAATTTTGCTGATGATACAAAGGTAGGTGGAAAGGTAAGCTGTGGGGAAGACACAGAAAGGCTGCAAAGAGATATGGATAGGTTAAGTGGCAAATGGAGTATCCTGAAGTGTGAAGTTATGCACTTTGGTCATCAGAATAGAAGAGCAGAATATTTTTTAAAAGGTATGAAACTTGTAAGTGTCGATGTTCAAAGAGACTTGGGTGTGCTTGTACAAGGAACACAGAAAGTTAACATGCAGGTACAGCGAGTAATTAGGAAGGCAAATGGCATGTTAGCCTTTATTACCAGGGTATTGGAGTACAGGAATAACAAAGTATTGCTACAATTGTACAGGGTTTTAGTGAGACCACATCTGAAATATTGTGTGCAGTTTTGGTCTCCACATTTAAGAAAGGGTCACTAACCAGGGGGCATAGATTTCAGGTAAGGTGCAGGAGGTTTAGAGGGGATTTGAGGAAACATTGTTTCACCCAAAGGGTGGTTGGAATCTGGAACACACTGCCTAAAGAGGTGGTAGAGGCAGGAACCCTCACAACATTTAAGAAGTATTTAGATGAGCACTTGAAAGGCCATAGCATACAAGGCTACGGGCCAACTGCTGGAAAATTGGATGAGAATAGTTAGGTGCTTGATGGCCAGCACAGACATAATGGGCCGAAGGGCCTGTTTCTGTGCTGTATAACTCCATGACTCTATAAAGGATATCCTTGCTTTGGAGGCAGTGCAGAGAAGGTTCACGAGATTGGTCCCTGGGATAAAAACAAGAAATGCTTGAAATACTCAGCAGGTCTGGCAGCATCTGTGGAGTGAGAAGCAGAGTTAATGTTCCAGGTCAGTGACCCTTCTTCATGATGATGGGGTTGTCCTATGATGAGAGGTTGAGTACATTGGGCCACATTCACTGGAGTTTAGAAGAATGCGAGGTGATCTCATTTAAACATATACGATTCTAAAGGGCTGGATAGGGTAGACACTGAGAGATTATTTCCGCTGGTCGGGGAATCTAAAACATGGGGGCACAGTCTCAGGAGAAGGGGCTGATCATTTTTTTTATTCATTCTTGGGATGTAGGCATCACTGGCCAGGCCAGCATTTATTGCCCATCCCTAATTGCCCTTGAGAAGGTGGTGGTGAGCTGCCTTCTTGAACCGCTGCAGTCTATGTGGGGTAGGTACACCCACAGTGCTGTTAGGAAGGGAGTTCCAGGATTTTGACCCAGCAACAGTGAAGGAACAGCGATATAGTTCCAAGTCAGGATGGTGTGTGACTTGGAGGGGAGCTTGTAGGTGGTGGTGTTCCCATGTATTTGCTGCCCTTGTCCTTCTAGTTGGTAAAGATTGCGGGTTTGGAAGGTGCTGTCCAAGGAGCCTTGGTGCATTGCTGCAGTGCATCTTCTAGATGGTACACACTGCTGCCACTGCGTCGGTGGTGGAGGGAGTGAATGTTTGTAGATGCGGTGCCAATCAAGCAGGCTGCTTTGTCCTGGATGGTGTCGAGCTTCTTGAGTGTTGTTGGAGCTGCACCCATTCAGGCATGTGGAGAGTATTCCATCACACTCCTGACTTGTGCCTTGTAGATGGTGGACAGGCTATGGGGAGACAGGAGGTGAGTTACTCACCTCAGGATTCCTAGCCTCTGACCTGCTCTTGTAGCCACGGTATTTATATAGCTACTCCAGTTCAGTTTCTGGTCAATGGTAGCCCCTAGGATGTCAGCACTAAGATGAGGAGAAATTACTTCACTCAAAGGGTTGTGAATTTTTGGAATTCTCTGCACCAGAGGGTTGTGGATGTTCCATCGTTGAATACATTTAAGGCTGACATAGACAGATTTTTGGTCTCTCAAGGATATGGCGAGCAGGCGGGGAAGTGGAATTGAATCCTAAGATCAGCGATTGTTTTGAATGGCAGAGCAGGCTCGATGGGCCATATGGTCGACTCCTGCTCCTATTTTTTGTGTTCTTGCTGATGAAGGCAGCCCATTGGAGCCTTGATGGCCACATTTCTACAATCTATCACACCTTGCACCTGGGGAACCCCAACGATTGCCCAAATCTGATGGCTGACTTGGCCTGACTGTCAGGGTCGAACCGGTAGCGCACATAGTCACCAGCCCTCTTGAGAAAGCCATTGATCACCTCCTTGATGCAGTGGTGGCTGCTGCCTTGGTGACCCCACACATGTCCACAGTAGATCCCTGGAAAGAGCCCGATGGGTAGAAGTTGAGTGCTACTGTGCTCTCCAGGGCCACTAGCATAGAGTGACCCCCAAATCCCATAAGTTGCAACTTGTCCTGCAGCAGGGCGCATAAGTTGGTGATGGCCTTTATGGAGAGGTGATGTCTTCATTGTCAATGGCGCTTGATATTTGGAGGCAGCTGATTTGAGTCTGGTGCTATTTTTGGTGCAGGTGGGCCCTTCTTGGTATGGCCAGCTGCTGCAGCTCTCATCTTGGTCCTGTCTCCGTCAGAGGTGCTACATCATACCACGGGGGCCCAAAAAGACAGGGTGTATGAGACCCATGCCAGGTGACCTGTGGGCCTATGGAGCGCTATCAATGCAGAAATGACCCTGACTTGGCAACTGATCTTTTGACAGTTCTCTCGGTGGAGTCCCTGATGACACTCAGAGCCCAACCTGGAATATTGCCAACCCTCTCTTCCAGCTATATGAGTGACCAAATATATCACACAACAGTTTGGTAACCCATTTCAGGCCCCCAAACCCACACAAAATCCTTGCAGAGCCACCGAGCCCCTTTGCAGAGCCCTTGAGACCCAAAGACCCCTTGCAGAGCCCCCGCCATCTGAGCCCCTGAGGCCCCTTGATGGACAGTAACACAGTCCGATTGTGGCCTGCTAACCTCCCTCTTCAACTATGCAGCAATACCTAGGTCTGCCTCCTCGTCGAGGCACTGAAGCCTTTCTCCTCGGTGCCGCCAAGTTTGAAAGCTCGTTAACCCAAAGGCACATGAGGGCTGCCCACCATTCACTAAATCAACAGCCAACCATTAAATTGCTAATAATAAGATGTAAATACATCATGAACAACATCTTTGCAATTTAAAATAGGATTCCATCGCATAGGGACATCATTGCCACTTTGGTGCTTTCCCGCCGCTGACAAAATCCAGAATCGACATCATGGCACCAGATTTCCAGACGGACAGTTCCGACGTGATTCTCTGTCCCCCACACCACCATACCCGCATTAAATTCTGGCCATAGACACTAAGCCAAAGAAGGGGAGATAAGGAAGGGTGGCCATAAAAAGGGTCTACAGTTTAAATATTACAGATGCTAATAGACTTGTGAGTGTCTTACCAGTAATTTCCCTTTTTATTTCATTCTACATTGAATACTATCTTTCCATTGTACCTTGGCAATTTGCTGCTGCTCACAATTCTGCAGCCAACACTGTGAGGAATATCTCTCAGACTTCTCTCTTCAATGCTGTCTTTTATCTCTGTCCCACTGTTGCAAATCACTCCCACCTTCTCCTTCATGTCGTGATTCTGACAGTGCTTCGAACCCGACCTGTAAAATGAAAATCCAAATCTGGCCCCCGAACAAGCTGACAACAAGCTTGTTAATGGCCTTAAGTGGCCACTTATGAAGTTTGGGCAGGATGCCTCTTTTGGCTTCCATTGGCAGCTTCCGAAATCTGAGTGTGCCTATCTCACTTTGGAAATCTGGCACGCCGACCCAAGGCGCAGGTTTATGCGACCGCCCACCCCTGAACCCGCCCTCTCAAACAATCCAAAGTCCCACCCACACTGCCTGAACTGAAGAACATAAGAACCTGAGAAATAGGAGCAGGAGTAGGCCATTTGGCCCCTTGAGTCTGTTACACCATTCAATAAGATCATGACTGATCTGATATTTGTCTCAACTCCACTTTCCTGCCCACCCTCCCCAATATCCTTGACTCCCATGTAGATCAAAAATCTGTCTAACTCAGCATTGAATATATTCAATGATCCAACTTCCATGTCTCTCTGGTGTAGAGACTTCCAAAGATTAATGGCCCTCTGAAAGAAGAAATTCCCCCTCATCTCTGTCTTAAATGGGAGACCCCTTATTCTGACACTGTGCCCCTAGTTCTAGACTCTGTCATGAGGGGAAACATCCTCTCAGCATCTACCTTGTCAAGCACCCTCAGAATCTTATATGTTTCAATAAGATCACCTCTCACATGAAGAATGATCACTTGGGTAATGTACTGCTGATGCCTGTTGAACAATAGTACAACCTGAATGAATTTTTGCAGGAGATGCGGGGAAAATTAGTTAAAACTGCCAGTGTTAAAATGGCATATTTTAATGATATATTGTTATGACCGACCGCTCCTGTCAAAGCCCTCAATCAAAATATACGATTCTGATTGTGGTGGGACCAATGCACTGTTAATTCAATCCCATCACTCCACAGAGTGGCTCACATATCATTTAAAACTTTCCAAATGAAAGAAAGACCCCGCCAAAGTGTACCATCTATTAACCCCCGAATGAGGCTAACCAAACCGGGTATCTTTAAATCAACAAATTAACTCTTTAATTAGAAGAACTAAATTCTTAACCACTATGAAGATATAAACAACATTTAAAATAGAAAAAAATTAGAGTCCTTGCAAATTTACAGTCCAATGTTGCTTGAAGTCCTCACAGAATGTTGCTCGAAGTCCTCACAAAATGTTGCTTTCCTTCTCCAGTTAATTTCAACAATTAATGACTTGCAAATACTTTCAATGGAATCAAGCTGACTTTAGAGCGTTTCAGGGATAAAAGATTGTCACAATCTAACTTCCCTTTCTTCAATTTAAATGGCCAGAGATCTCTGTTTTGGCTTGACTTTTTCTTAGAATTTTGAGAAACAATAATAAACAGACTAACAATCCTCTCCCTGGAGTTTAAATGGTTGAGAGCACTTTTTCAGGGGTGCTCATCATAGCTGTCTGTGTCTTCTGTCTGTGTGTTCTGTTAGAACAAACTGTCTTCAACTCAAAGCCAGTTCAAAATTGAATTGTAACAAATGTATTGCATGAAACTCACTCCCAGTGGCTATATCTATGGTAACAAGAATGCACCCTATGAATCGAGGTCTCCAAATGGCTGTTTCTAAGGCAACGAAAATGCACCTTTCTATAACTCCTGAGGCTTGCCGGTTCTTAAAGCAATACCGATCATTGGCATGCCTTAAAGGCAAACTGCATATTCCCGGAAAAAAATCTACAGGATCATAACAATATTGATAATGTTTATTTTTCAGAAGTAGAGCTGGCAGTGTATTTTTTGTGGTGTTAGTTGCACTGTACGGCACGACTGTGGACTCTACTTATAGGTTACCTGTACCATTGCAGAAACAAATTAATTACATTTATTTAATTATTAAATTATTATAATTATTTATTTTATTTAATTATTTATCACAATTTTATATTTTGATTCCCTTATTTATATATTTTACTCAATTAAAATGGATTTAGCAGACAGCACATATTCAAAGTTCTTGATTTAGCCCTTTCCAAAAATATGTAGGTTGTCATGGATTCAATCTAAAATTACCATAACAAGTAGCCCAATGTAGGTGTGGTGGAAGCCGTAAAATAACTAACAATAGTATTTTAGAAAAGTTTGCAATCTAAAATGCTAGTTTACTACCAGGACAAATGTAATGGATAGAATGAACTGCGCTGTAAATGTCAAATGTCAATTTAAGGAATGTCATTATATTTATGGCTAAATGTTCCTCCAGGAACAAATTTGAGTGGAAAAGTTGGTTTGGGTATAAAAAGGGAAACATAGTTTGTATTTGCACTGAATTTTTCATTCACATTAGCAACTGAAAAAATACATTTCTTGAGTAGCTAACATTCAGAATAGCATCAATGAATATTGACTAGTTATATCATATAAAAACAAAAAGAGCAAATACTAATTTAATGCATTTGAAGACTTCTTTAATATGTGATCATAGGCACGCTGGGTAAATATATCTCAGGATAACCATCTTTCTCTCATTAACCTCAAGATGTAATCTACAAATCTACAAGGGTCCTTGGTCCATAGATTAGCCAGCAGTCAAAAGCCTATTTGTAGGTGCTAATGAAATGAATGATCCTTTGAAGGAAAATGGGCGGCACAGTGGTTAGCACCGTAGCCTCACAGCTCCAGCGACCCGGGTTCAATTCTGGGTACTGCCTGTGTGGAGTTTACAAGTTCTCCCTGTGTCTGCGTGGGTTTTCACCGGGTGCTCCGGTTTCCTCCCACAGCCAAAGACTTGCAGGTTGATAGGTAAATTGGCCATTATAAATTGCCCCTAGTATAGGTAGGTGGTAGGGAAATATAGGGACAGGTGGGGATGTGGTAGGAATGTGGGATTAGTGTAGGATTAGTATAAATGGGTGGTTAATGGTCAGCACAGACTTGGTGGGCCGAAGGGCCTGTTTCAGTGCTGTATCTCTAAATAAAAATAAAAATAAATAAATGGCTTGAAATTTACACCCCCACCGGGAGCAAGGGGGAGGCAGGGGGTGGGGGCATAAAATCGAGTGGGAGGAGGGGCATGCCATTCCTGTCGTCTACCTGCCCCCACTGCCATTTTACCACCAGCGGGGGAGGTGGCAAAGGCCCACCCGCCACAAGCCACAGTGGCGCAGTGGTTAGCACTGCAGCCTCACAGCTCCAGGGACCCGGGTTCGATTCTGGGTACTGCCTGTGTGGAGTTTGCAAGTTCTCCCTGTGTCTGCGTGGGTTTTCTCCGGGTGCTCCGGTTTCCTCCCACAAGCCAAAAAGACTTGCAGGTTGGTAGGTAAATTGGCCATTATAAATTGTCACTAGTATAAGTAGGTGGTAGGGAAATATAGGGATAGGTGGGGATGTTTGGTAGGAATATGGGATTAGTGTAGGATTAGTATAAATGGGTGGTTGATGGTCGGCACAGACTCGGTGGGCCGAAGGGCCTGTTTCAGTGCTGTATATCTAAAAAAAAAGCCAATTGAGGCCCTTAAGTGGCCACATAATTGTCACAAGGGCCTCCTCCCACCAGAGGCAGCCAGGCTTCAGAAGCCTTGTTAGTCTGAAATATGTACTGCAAACGTTTCTCAGTAAATATGCTTAATATTTTAAACTTAATACAAAATCTGATGTGATAGTCTACTACTTTGAAAGACTTGAATGAGAACTTAGGGAAGCACAGGACAGGTTCAGTAGCTAAAAGCAATCACCAGACAAGATTTTGTGCTTATTGAATGCTTATCTAGACCCCAAGACAAGGGAAGGCATTCTTGAAGGTATGGGGAACTGATGCATGTCTATGGACCTGAAAATATCTAGAATAAGAAGAGCAACCCTCTGTGATATCTGTGCTCCTCTAATTCTGACCTCTTGAGCATCCCCGACTTTAATTGCTCCACCATTAGTGGCTGCGCCTTCAGTTGCCTGGGCCCTAAGCTTTGGAATTCCCTCCCTACATCTCTCTGCCTCTCTACCTCACTTTCCTTCTTTAAGACACTCCTTAAAACCTACCTCTTTGACCAAACTTTTAGTCGTCTGACCTAATATCACCATATTTTGTTTTAAAATGCTCCTGTGAAGCACCTTGGGATGTTTTATTACATTAAAGGTGCTGTACGAGATTTTGTTTTAGTTGTCGATTAAAAAAGACCCAAAAATGTAGCCTGAATGTGTTTAATCCAACTGGTTGTACCATTCCTTTTGAACTTGTAACAGGAACACCGAGAGGTCATCAGACAGTTAAACTGGAAAGCCAGAAGGACTTCAGCTACAGTTACATAAATGTTCTTTAACTTAAAGCAATGACTACAGAACACGTTTAATGTAGTGGTCTCCCAGACAGCCTTTGATAAATCCTGCAAAATCTTGCTACACAAGCTGAAGGGAGTGGATGTTCTGGGTAAAATTTGGACGTGATTAAGGATTTGACTAAAAGAGCAAAGACAGCAGGCACTAATGAGGAAGTGATGTATTGAGTGGAGTAGCCCAGAGAACTCTGCTGAGGCCCCAAAGAACTACAGAAGGTTTAGAAAAATTTGAAAGTGGGCAGAGCTATGGCAATTGGAAATTCAAAGCAGCTAACTATTACATATTGGTATTACAGATTGGAAGGAAAAATAGGGGACATTTTACTTGATGAATGGTGATAATAACACAACAGTTACCAGCTGCATAATAACAATCACCAAAAAAAAATGCATCGCAAGTTTTCTTTAAAAATCTGCATATAATTTTTGCTTCATTTTAAGAAGCTTCAAAACTCATCTCTGTCTTATAGCAATCAAGACTGCATGACTAAAACAAATCAATAACCACCTCTCAACGCTCATCTTAGAAATAGTGCAAAAACAGTAGCCCTGATTGGAAGGCCAGCCATTACAAGGTTAAAAAAAAGGAGTTTTTGAATCTCCAAAATCTAATAAAAACAAAGCGATGTATGTTACAGAACAATACTCGAGGAAAAGGCTTGTATTCCTTTGAAGTTTGATAGAAGATAATGGGAATTGGTGGTGACTGTGTTATGGTTATGAAATATAGTCTTGTTCCGAACCTTATAGTCTTGTTCTATGAAATATAGTCTTGTTCTGCTGCAAGTCAGATTATTTAGTAGCTCATATAGATTAAAATCATGGAGTAATAATTATGAGGGCCACTGAGGTTTTGATGAGAAGACAGCATCCTTAGACGTGGCCATGTCCTTAGATGTGTTTTTAGTTTCATCATCGCTATGAGTTTACTTTTGTAATTATTTAGACGTTACTATAAAGAGCTGTCTATAGCAGTGAAAGAACTGTTCAGTAACTTGAGCAAGTAGAGACTTACCAGCGAAGAAAATCTTAATTAGCAAAATTGCAGTTTACAGGCCCTGTACATTTTTGGGAAATGATTCCCTCTATTTTAATGGACTGTTTTAGCACAACTAGTGAGATTGAAAATGTTCATTTTTTAACAAAACTATGTGTTTGTTCCAATTAAAGTAGAAACTTGAAATCTAATCTTCAATTTCCAGTGGCCAGCTGTGTATTGATAGGAAATTTAGTTGTAAGATGAAAATAAAAGATTTATTCAAAAAGAATGGCAGCATTCTGAAAACTAGAGGCCTGTTTTATCCCGTTGACATTGAGAAACTGAACACAGTTCAGATCTGCTGATCTGAAAAGAATTCAATCTCCATGATGTTTGGACTCACCTCTGCCCTGTATTAGGACATGTGCCAGACAGAATCAGATTACCTGGCTAGGGCATTTGCTGGTGTGTCAGGTAGAACAAGAATTCAGTAGGGATTCAAATTAGCCTGTCTGGTACGACCCAATTTTAGTCAATTTAATTTGCAGTTGGTTTTAAGCTAGTTTAAAATTACCCCCTCGAGTTTACATTGACCTCCTCAGTACACAGTGATGCAGTTCGACTGCGTATGAAATTATATGTATTTTAAAGCATATAATTATTTAAATAAAATACACTTTAACTGTAATTTATAGTTTCAGGCAAATTTTTATTAGAAGACCAAAATATTCCAATAATCAGTCTAATGTGGTAATATTGGAAAATTGTTTGCTGTTTATGCAGCATATTGAGATTTTAGTAGAAAATTAATGACAAAACATTTGTTCAGCCTGTAGATAATTAATCATTAATACCAAAACTTGTTCAAATATTTAAAGAGATATGTTTGTTATTTTAAGTGTTCCAGCTTAATAGAATTATTGTAAGTATTTCAAAAATATAGAACAATATAGAACAAGGCTTCATTATGACCTTCACTATGGATGGATTGTAACACATTGTAAAGTTTTCTTTCAACATACACAATTTTTTTCAAATATTCAAATAATTTATTGAATAAAAAATATATGCACTAAATAAATTTTCATAATGTCTTTCAAACCTATCTAGTGGACTGAGAGATTATATCTATGAAACAAAGTGAAATAATCTGAAGCATTCACTTCAATGAGCTGAAGCCAGACCAGACTGATGAGGTCCAATGTGAAATGTGTCTCGGGAACCTCAATCCCGTTCTTAACTGGACACAGGCCTCTCTCACAACATTGCCCACAATTTGGCACCAGTTGGCAATCCCAATTAGCAAAGCCATAGGGACTTGTCTGAAAAGTGAAAAAAAATCACATTGGTGCAGTAAAAGGATTCTCTTCTAAGGCTGTTATGGTAGGTAAAGTAATTGAGTTCTCATTAGGATCTGACCTGTGAGCATTTGATGCTGAAGCAGAAGACATAAATGGAAAGAGTGCTCTAATCACAATACTAACATCCACCTAGCTCTCTCTGTTTCTCTTTCCTGCTCCCTCTCTCTGTGCTTTCTCTGCTCTGGAGTTTGACAACCATGGGGAAGATTTTCGTTTTGGGGTCCGGACCCCGACACCGGGACCAAATCCAAGTCTCGCCCTGGCACCATATCAGAAATAGTCACCCGACACAATTTTCAAAGGAATGGTCAATTAATGACCAGAGGGCGTGATCGCAGTCCAATGAAAGATGATGGTGCCCTCCAGCACTGAGAGCGGCAGTCTGCTGATGTAGGTAAGGGAGAGAGAGCATCTGCCGATGTAGGTAAAGGAGAGAGAGGTGCCTTCTCAGCATTTTCTAAATTTTTAAAAATAAAAATGTCCACAGCTGCCAGACCACCATTGTGGAGGAGGAAACACAGCTGTGGCCATCTTTTGACATTGGCATCGATTGGGGGTGTGTGGTTGAAGTGTTTCTGGAGTGCTGGATCGCCCGGTCTGCCGCCAGGAGGCTGCCTCCATTGACTGGTTGTGTTTCAGCCGCCACAGGAGGCCTGCCTACCAACTGGAAAATTCCAGTTGGCGCAGGAGAGGGGCCTTACTAGGCTCCTGCATTGCCTTTATTGGCTACCCTCCGCCTGTGGATGGGTAGCTGTTTTGCCCCGACCCAGCTTGCTTGAAAATGGCTCAGAGGTGGAACTGATCCAGCAAACTGGCATGCCAGCCGGAGGCAGGAAATTCTGGGCCCACCTGCCTCTGTTCCCACCCCCACCCCCGACAACTGAAAATTCAGCTCCATATGTTTTGGTATTTAACAGGTAGATTGTATCAGATGCTGATGTTTCACAACCTTACGTGAACATATACACAAAAAACTAAATTCCATATAAATATTCTTTTAAAAACAGCTGTATTACAATTCTGTTGATCAAAATACATATTTCTGCATACATTTTAGGAATATGTTAAATTTCCATAATTATATCATACACAGTGGGGTACATTTTGTGATGCTCCACACATAGGCCCGAATTTTACTGGCAGGCTGTGGAGGGCATTTTATCAATGGTGGCCAATTAAGAGGCCACCACCTGGATTTCCAGCGGCCTGCCTCTCAGAGCTGCTGTCCCAATCAGAGGGCTGGCAGTTCGGCAGGCTTGGCAGCACCACCGATAGAACTGAGGTACCTCAAAGGGCTGGGGAGAATTTCTTTCAATGTGCCGGGACCAGACAAGCAGGCAGGCCCCAGGGATCGGAGGGTTGAGCCCTCGAGCAGCATTGCCGGAGCAGCAGGGTGGCCACTACTGCCAGAAAGCCTCCTCTGTAGGCCATCAAGTATCGGTGGGGAGGGGGGTGCAGTGGGGGAGTTGCTGGGAGGCAGTTTCAATGTACCTGGCGGCCTTCCCATGTAGCGGGGGGGCAGTCCCGACACCGGTAAAACTCTGGTGGGGTTACTTTAATTAGCCACTCACCTCTGGTCTCCAGACAAGCCGACGTCGAGCTTCTTTCCTGACTGCCTCTGCCATTTTAGCAGCCGGCCCACGTCCCAGCCCATTGTAGGAGCACCTTCACTACAAGGATTTCAGCCGTTCAAGGAGAAGGCCCATCACCATCTTCACAAAGCAATTAGGGATGGACAATAAATATAACCTTGCCAGCATCACCCACATGCCAGGCACAAATTTAAAATGCCAGAAAGGTGACTCTTTATGGGTCTGCAAAATAAATATTTTGCTTAAATATTTAAATTCTCCGCACTCTTTTCTTTTACTCTGAGTGAAGCTACCCACAGCGAGATCCTTGGCTTTCAAGTGATGTTGTCTGTTTCAGCGATTCTCTCCCATTCAGCTTGATACTGTTTTATTTGAAGCAGTATTGGGCTGAGCAATTTTGGGAGGTTGCATTCCACATTTTGTTCATTCTTGGGCCTTTTGCTTTAGTATGAATTTTCACAAGACACCTTCATCTGCAACCTTTACATACCTGACTCCACCCCTGCCTCAGCTCATCTGCTGCTGAAACCCTCATCCTACCTTTTGTTACCTGTAGACTTGACAATTCCAACACACTCCTGGCTGGTCTCCCACATGCTAACCTCTTGAACTTGAGGTCATCCAAAACTCTACTGCCCATGTCCTTACTTGCATCAAGTCCCATTTACCCATCACCCCTGTGCTTGCTAACCTACATTGGCCCCCAGTCAAGCAACACTCCAATTTTAAAATTCTCATCCTTACTTTCAAATCCCTCCATAGTCTTGCCCCCTCCCTATCTCTGTAATCTCCTCCAGCTCCACAATCCTCCAAGATACCTGTACTCCTCTAATTCTGGCCTCTTGAGCATCCCCAATTTTAATCGGTCCACCATTGTGGAGCCAAGGCCCTAAGTTCTGAGATTCTCTTCTGATACCTCTGTGCCCCTCTACCTTTCTTGCCAACTTTAAGATGCTCCTTAAAATCTACTTTTTTGACCAAGCTTTTGGTCATCAGCCCTAATAGCTCCTTATGTGGTTCAGTGTCAAATTTTGTTTTATAATGCTCCTGTGAAGCACCTTGGGATGCTTTATTATGTTAAAGGCACTATATAAATACAAGTTATTGTTGTTGTCATAAGTGCAGCAAAGCAAGGTCATTTATGGCAAACACCAAGTGACATTTGGATAATTTGTATTGTCTGGTTCCCAATGGCACTGAGTGACCTGGATGAAGGGATGAATTTATGAGGGGATGCTTCAAGTGCAAGTACACCTCAGGTGCTATGTACACGCTCATCAGTACCCTGTTATGGTCAAGTGAGGAGGGGTTGAAGGGCTTCCCTCTTTTCCCTCTCCTTGTTAGATCACGATAGGTTTAACTCTTTCTTAAAGTGAATGTACTGGCCAATTCAGTAGGTGTTTGATTACTTGCCATCATCATAACAAAAAACAATTGGACAGGTTTTCTAGAATTAACAAAGAAAGAGGTTAACTTTATTGTACCTAAACTAAACAAATAAAAATAATCAACAACGCGCCAACTTTCACTGTCTCACCCACACTAGAGGTTTACACACACACAAATAGGTTACAGAGTGGGGAAAGGTAGATTGGTCGAGTTAAAGTCCATAAAAAAGGTATACAGTCTGTGGAGTTTGGTGATTCATCTGGCTTCTAACTGAATTCAGTGGTCCTAAGGCTTTTAGTTTGAAGAGGTAGATGACTGGTTCGGTGGGTGTCTTGGAGATAGCGATGCAGATGATTTCCTCCAACAGGATTTCTGATTGTAACTGGAGTGTGCAAAGGTGGTCAGTCAGCAAGCAGGATTTGAAAGCTTTCAAGCTGGAATGGAGAGGGAACACCAATTAGGGTCTACTCATGTCAGAGTCCAGTTGCGTCTCTTCTGCTGCAGTGAAAACTCCAGCTTAAAACTACAGATGGGGAGGGGATTGTCACATGACAATCATTCAGTCACTCAAACATAGCAGTTAGCAGTATTTCTCTGCTTGCTTAGAGAACAGATAATTTCTTTAAACTTCCTGGGTCTTGGTTCTTGCTGGGAACTGAGCAGACATTTTGTCCCTCTCCGCACAGTCCTTTGCAATGTAGGATTCAGAGTAGCAAACCAGGTGATCATCTTAAGCTGAAAGGAAGACTTTGCTACTGCTTGTCTTTTTAAAATGTCTTTTAAAAAAATATATAAATTCACATCTCCAGTCAGTAGACCAAAGAAAATTATCATTCAATAAAACACATTGGCGTAACACCCCAAATATACAGATCATGCCAGCCATACCTAGGGACCTTGTTTTTAATGTCTCTGCTTCAGCATGGAGGAAGTGACCAACTTATGTCATCTACTACAGACCTTCGGACCCTACTATGACACTACCTGTTGCTGTGAATATAAGGGCCTTAGCTTTGGTTAGCACAGAAACCTACCAAGCCACAGCAGAGCACATCAGCCGAATCTATGAATCAGCTGCGCATTGATGTATATTGAACTGCCAAATGACATGTCCTCCAGGTGTTGCCATTAATTGTTTCCAAGTGAAAGACAGAGAAAAAAAACTTGAGTGGCAGGGTTTCCACGAGAGCGGGCAACATTGATGGAAATCATGTGGCCATCAGAATTCCACGTGAGAGTGCAAATATATTATAAAATATAGTTTCAGTGTTTTGTTGGAAATACACAATATATGCATCAGCATTTGAACATTTTCTGGTTTTCTTTTATATTTCCAGGATTTGAATCATAGAATCATAGAATGATTACAACACAGAAGGAGGCCATTTGGCCCGTCATGTCCACGCTGCCTGTCTGCAAGTGGCAAGTCCCACTTGCCAACCTTTTCTCCGTAGCCCTGCAAATTTTTTCTCTTCAGATAATTGTCCAATTCCCGTTGGAAAGCCACAATTGAATCTGCCTCCATCACAATCTCAGGCAATGCATTCCAGATCCTAACCACTCGCTGCGTAACAAAGTTTTTCCTCATATCATCGTTGATTCTTTTGCCAATCACCTTAAATCAGTGCTCTCTGGTTCGCGATCCTTCCGCCAATGGGAACAATTTCTCTCTATCTACTCTGTCCAGTTACCTCATGACTTTGAATACCTCTATTAAAATTCCTCTTAACCTTTGCTTCTCCAAAGAGATCAGCCCCAGCTTCTCCAATTTATCCACGTAACTGAAATTCCTCATCCCTGGACCATTTTCGCAAATCCAGATGGAGTAGTAGGCGCAGGCAGGTAGTGAAGGAGTCCCCTGTGGCCATCCCCCTCTCAAACAGATATATCGCTTTGGATACTGTTGGGGGGATGACCTCCCAGGGGAAAGCAGCAACAGCCAAGTACGTGGCACCACAGAGGGCTCTGCTGCACAGCAGGGGATGAAAGGGGATGAAAAGGGGTGTAAGAGCTATGGTGATAGGGGATTCTAATGTAAGGGGTGCAGATAGGCGTTTCTGTGGCTGCAAACAAGACTCCAGGATGGTATGTTGCCTCCCTGGTGCTAGGGTCAAGGATGTCTCAGAGCAGCTGCAGGACATTCTGAAAGGGAAGGTTGAGCAGCCAGAGGTCGTGATCCATATTGGTACTAATGACATAGGCAGGAAGAGAGATGAGGTCCTGCAAAGTGAAGATAGGGAGTTAGGCAGAAGGTTAAAAAGCAAGACCTCTAGGGTTGTAATCTCAGGATTACTCCTTGTGCTACGTGCTAGTGAGGATAGGAATAGGAGAATAAGGCTGAAGAGCTGGTGTAGGCGGGAGGGCTTCAGCTACTTGGATCATTGGGATCTCTTCTGGTGCAGAGGTGACCTGTACAAGAGGGACGGGTTGCATCTGAACTGTAAGGGGACCAATATCCTTGAGGGGAGGTTTGCTAGTACTACTCTGGAGGGTTTAAACTAGTCTTGCAGGGGGTTGGGACTCAAAGTAGTAGTCTCTCTGATTAGATAGTTGAGGCAAATGTAGAGGTTAAAGCAAGCAGGTCCAGTATGCAGGCCAGGCAGGGGCAGGACAGGGAGTGTGGAAGGTCTGGTAGGCTAAACTGCATTTACTTTAATGCAAGAAGCCTTACAGGTAAGGCAGTTGAACTCAGAGCGTGGATCGGTACATGGGATTGTGATATTATAGCTATTACAGAAACATGGTTGAGGGATGGGCAGGACTGGCAGCTCAATGTTCTGGGGTACCGATCCTTCCGGTATGGCAGAGGTGGAGGTAAGAGAAGAGGGGGAGTTGCACTATTGATTAGGGAGGACATCATGGCAGTACTTAGAGAGAATATCCTGGGGGGAATGTCCAGTGGGACCATATGGGTAGAACTTAGAAATAAGAAAGGGGTGATCACTTTGATGGGATTATACTATAGGCCCCCCAATAGTCAGAGAGAATTGGAGGAGCATATATGTAGGGAAATCACAGATAGGTGTAGGAATTATAGGGTTGTAATAGTAGGTGATTTTAACTTCCCTAATATTGACTGGGACTGCCTTAGTGCGAAGGGATCAGATGGGAAAGAATTTGTTAAGTGTGTCCAGGACAGTTTTCTGAAGCAGTATGTGGATGGCCCTACTAGAGAAGGGGCTACACTCGACCTCCTCTTAGGAAATGAGGCTGGGCAGCTGGTTGATATGTCAGTGGGGGAGAACTTTGGGACCAGTGACCATAACTCTATTAGCTTCAAGATAGTTATGGAAAAGGATAGGACTGGTCCTCAAGTTGAAGTCCTAAATTAGGGGAAGGCTAATTTCGATGGCATCAGACAGGAACTCTCAAAAGTTGAATGGACGAGGCTGTTTACAGGAAAAGGGACATCTGGCAAGTGGGAGGCTTTTGAGAGTGAGATAGGAAGAGTTCAGGGCTGGCATGTTCCTGTTAAATGGAAGGTCAAGGCTGGCAAGTTTCGGGAACCTTGGTTGACGAGGGATATTGAGGGTCTGGTCAGGACAAAGAAGGAGGCATATGTCAGGTATAGGCAGTTGGGATCGAGCGAGTCCCTCGAGGAGTATAGGGGATGTAGGACTACACTTAAGAAGGAAATTAGGAGGGCGAAAAGGGGCCATGAGATTTCCCTGGCAGATAAGATAAAGGAGAATCCTAAAAGATTCTATAAATATATTAAGAGTAAAAGGATAGCTAGAGAGAGAGTAGGGCCCCTTAAGGATCAGTGTGGTAATCTATGTGTTGAGGCAGGGGAAATGGGCGAGGTCTTAAGTGAATACTTCTCGTCTGTATTTACCATGGAGAAGGTCATGGAAGCTAGTGAGTTCAAGGGAGGGAACAGCGATATCCTGGAGCATATCAACATTAGAAAGGAGGAGGTATTGGAGGTTTTGAAGTGCATTAAGGTGGATAAATCCCCAGGCCCTGACTAGGTGTATCCTAGGATGCTATGGGAAGCAAGGGAGGAGATTGCTGGGGCCCTGGCAGAGATTTTTGTAGCATTGTTAGCCACGGGGGAGGTACCGGAAGACTGGAGGATAGCTAATGTTGTGCCTTTATTTAAGAAGGGCAGCAGGGATAAGCCAGGAAACTACAGGCCGGTGAGCCTTACATCAGTGGTGGGAAAGTTATTGGAAGGGATTCTGAGAGACAGGATTTATATGCATTTGGAAAGGCAAGGTCTGATTAGGGATAGTCAGCATGGCTTTGTGCGTGGGAAATCATGCCTCACGAATTTGATTGAGTTTTTTGAGGAGGTGACCGAGAGGATTGACGAGGGCAGGGCGATGGACATTGTCTACATGGACTTTAGCAAGGCCTTTGACAAGGTCCCGCATGGTAGGCTGGTCCAGAAGGTTCGAACACATGGGATTCAGGGTGAGCTAGCCAATTGGATACAAAATTGGCTTGGTGATAGGAGGCAGAGGGTGGTAGCGGAGGGTTGTTTTTCAGATTGGAGGCTGGAGACCAGTGGTGTGCCGCAGGGATCGGTGCTGGGCCCTCTGTTGTTTGTCATATATATTAATGACTTGGATGTGAATGTAGGGGGCATGATTAGTAATTTTGCAGATGACACCAAAATTGGTGGTATTGTGGACAGTGATGAAGTTTGTCTAAGGTTACAACAGGATATAGATCAACTGGGAAAGTGGGCAAGGGATTGACAAATGGATTTTAACGCAGACAAGTGCGAAGTGATGCATTTTGGGAATTTAAACCAGGGCAGGACATATACAGTGAATGGCAGGGCCCTGGGGAGTGTTGTTGAGCAGAGACACCTTGGGGTGCAAGTACACAGTTCCCTGAAAGTGGCAACACAGGTAGACAGGGTGGTGAAGAAGGCGTATGGCATGCTTGCCTTCATTGGCCGAGGCATTGAGTACAAGAGTTGGGACATCATGTTACAGTTGTACATAACGTTGGTTAGGCCGTATTTTGAGTAGTGCATGCAGTTCTGGTCGCCGCACTGCAGGAAATGTGATTAAGCTAGAGAGGGTGCAGAAAAGATTCACAAGGATGTTGCCTGGTTTGGAGGGCTTGAGTTATAAAGAGAGATTGGATAGGTTGGGTCTGTTTTCACTGGAGCGAAGGAGGCTGCGAGGGGACATGATAGAGGTATATAAAATTATGAGAGGCATAGATAGGGTAGATAGCCAGAGTCTGTTTCCCATGGTCGGGGTGACTAAAAGTAGAGGGCATAGATTTAAGGTGACAGGGAGGAGGTTTAAAGGGGATTAAAGGGGTAAATTTTCACACGAAGAATAGTGGGTATCTGTAATGAGCTGCCAGAGGAGGTGGTAGCAACATTTACGAGGCATCTGGACAGGTACTTGAATGAGCAAGGCATAGAGGGATATGGAATTAATGCAGGCAGGTGGGATTAGTATAGATAGGCATTATGGTCGGCATGGACGCGGTGGGCCGAAGGGCCTGTTTCTATGATGTAAAACTCCATGACTCTATGAATCTTTTCTGCATCCTCTCTAATGTCTTCCGGTCCTTCTCAAAGTATGGTGCCCAGAACTGGACACCAATGCTCCAGCTGAGGCTGAATCAGCGTTTTATACAGATTTATCATAACTTCCTTGCTTTTGTACTTATGACCCTACTTATAAAGCCCAGGAACCTGTCTGCTTTTCTTTCCTGTTTCTCAACCTGCCTTGTCATCTTCAACTTGTGTAATGGTCCGTCTGCTCCTGCACCCCCTTTAGAATTGTACCCTTTATTTTATATTGCTTTTCCTTGTTATTCCTACCAAAATGAATCACTTTACACTTCTCTGCATTAAATTTCATTTGCCACTTGTCTGTTCATTCCACTACCCTGTCTATGTCCTCTTGAAGTTTAACATTATCCTCCTCACAGCTCACAATACTTCCAAGTTTTGTGTAATCCGCAAATTTTGAAATTGTGCCCTGTACATCCAAGTCTAGGTCATTAATATATATCAAGAAAAGCCTAACACCGACCACTGGGGACCCCACTGTATACCTTCCTCCAGTCTGAAAAACAACCGTTCACTAGAATAATGTTCTGAAGAAGGGTCACTGACCTGAAACATTAACTCTGCTTCTCTCTCCACAGATGCTGCCAGACCTGCTGAGTATTTCCAGCATTTCTTGTTTTTATTTCAGATTTCTGGCATCCGCAGTATTTTGCTTTTATTATGTAACCGTTCACTAGACTCTGTTTCCCGTAATTCATTCAATTTCATATCCATGCTTCTGCTGTTCCTTTTATTCCATGGGCTCTAACTTTCCTGACAAGCCTGTTATGTGGCACTTTATCAAATGTCTTTGGGAAGTCCAGGTACACCACATCAACTGCATTACCCTCATCAACCCTCTCTGTTACCCCATCAAAAAACACAAGCAAGTTAGTTAAACATTAATATAGCAGCCCTTAAAATGATATACAAATGCATTGAGCATTTGCAGGCTTATTTTGCAAACAGTAATTTTCAGGATTTGTCCGCTACTTTATTAAAGTTAAAATAGTGGGCAGATGAACTTCAAATGAATTTATGTAATCATTACTGATATCACACAGCATAATTTCAACCCGAAGTAAGTGTTGATCAGAAATAGGCAGATTAATTACATGGAAGTTCTGTTAAGAAAACGCAATGGTTCAGAAAATCAACTATAAAAGAAAGTTGGACAGCAAAAGTTATACTGGCAAAAACTCTCCAAACTAATTTAATCTCCTGAGAGAGGTAAATTGTCAAATGTAAACCTTACAAGAATAAAAGTGCACTGGAAAATTCCTTTCTGACCAAAGGCAATCAAGCAAGAACTCCAAACCTTAATCTAATATTACAATACACATTACTCAACTGTCACTGGCTGTTTCCCACAGCTGGCATTCCCATGACCATAACAGAACTGGAACTGTTATGCTCTATAGAGTATTTGATCACCTATGATTATTTTTTCTCAAAATTTTCAAGCTGCTTTATAATCAGGTGTTCAGCAGTTTCTTTGTCAAGAATTAATGTATATTTTATTTTCCAAACTTTAATGGTAACCTATGCCACATGCCTGCCAATTTGTATAAAACGTTTTTATGCTTAGTCTCCAGTATCACCTCAGGATTCCGAATTCCACATTTATATCCTTAATTATGTGGCCAAAGTTCAATGGACTATAGAAATTGGACGAACTGATCTGTGATTTGGTTCCAGGTCTACTTTTAAATATGTGATAAGTTGAACCATATTTCACATCTTATATATTGACCACATTCTTGCCTATTTCCTTGCTTGTTTCATTGAGGTTCTCTGGTGTTTCCCATTTGGTTTTTGCTGTCTATAGACAGAATCATCTTATATATAGTTTTGTGACCTCACAGTCAGACCTTATAGAGGAATGCTTTCACTGGTAATGATAATATTACAGGAATTGCTGCTAACACACATTTTATACTGTCATGCAGACCCCCACCTGCCAAGAATGAGACTTATTAATTTTTCCATATGAACATTGATTTTAAATTGTTGCTTGAGTGAAGAAATGACTTGTTTGAAGATCACCAGACACTGAGCTGGAAGGCTATTGGCATACTAAGAGACGCTGCTTGTGGAGACAAAGGACTATTCCCTGCTCCAATTAACCCAAATGGGTTTTGATCACCAGACATTGAAGGTGTAAGGAAGCACATTTCAGGGACTGCTAAGATAATACAACCCACAAACCTCGCAGGAGATACTGTTCCAAATAAGGAGCTAGTCACATGACTAACCTGCTGGGCAACCTGAAGTTTTTTGAATTATGCTACACAGAAAGGAATAGAAAGCTGTTTGCACCTGAAGCTGGAACAAGGAAGCCTTCCTCCTGTTTGTCTCTCTCTCTCGCCAAACCACCGGACTGGAAGACACGTAAACCTCAAAAGAGAAAAGACTCCTACGTTGAAACAAGTTGAAGCGTGAACTGGGCCCCAACGAACATCATGACTTAGTGGCAACCAAAGACTCCACATTGAAAGGACAGTAAATAACTAACAGATATTGCCTCAGACTTTTCCCCTTTATTCTTTCTATTTTTCTGTTTCTATCTGCGTGTGTGTTTATCGTGTATGCGTGCTAGCGTGGTCATGTCGTATAATCATAGTTGTTAACCGGATTAAAGTTTAAGATCAATAAACTTCGACCTTTCTTGTTTATATCTAAGGAAACCTGTCTGATTTCTTTGCCTTACAATTGGAGCAGTGCACAAGGATTCACTGAGGGGGAGCTATAAACACGGTGTTTTAAAATTAAACCCTGTTACGGTTAAACCAGGAAAAGGCTGAGGGAGAACCGCCAGACCCCTTCTCACCCAGTTGTAACAGAAATTTGGGGACTAGCGCCCTGGATTTGACCCACAGGCAAACGAGAAATTGGAAGTGGGATTTCAAATTGATCCCAAACAAAAAGAGAAAAATATTCAATACAGGTTGTGTGTGCTAGAATACTAACATGTCTGCGACTGAAGGTACTGGTTCCCCAAGCCAAGGTGAAGTAACTTGGGATAAGTTAAAAGCACTGTCTTTGGAGGAGTTGAGAAAAATGGCTGAGCAGTGTGGGATCACTTTACGTGGCAAGGCTAGAACGTCTGAGCTCCTAAGACTAGTGGACAACCATTTTTCCCTTGAATCTGAAGAAGCAGAAACCAGGTTAGAAATAAACTCTGACAGTGTATTGCTAGTGTCGGGCAAACCCCACCTGCCAAGACTGAGGCACACATTATTTCACCACATGAACATTAAAACTTTGAAAATTGCAATCTCTGACTGGATGGACAAAAGGTACCAGACAATGTGGAAACAAAGGGAGCCAATCCCTGGTCCTCCAATACACAGAAGTGGTTGGACCAGTTTTGGTCACATGGTTGACAAGCTGTGACAGAGAAATTTGAACCTCCAACCAAGGATGTTGAAGAGACTGTTCCATATAAGGAGCTAGTCACATCACTAAGCTGCTGAGCACCCTGGGAGCTTTTTTGAGTTTGAACTCCCAAACAATGGAATTGCCAGGCAGACAAAATTGTGTGCTCCTGGAACTGAAGCAAGAACATCTCCTTACCTGCCTGTCTGTTCATCTCTCAGGGAACTGAAACTGTTGAAGACACGTGAAACTCAAAGAGAGAAAAGTTTGCCATGTGGACAAAGTTTTCAGAAGATTACTGGGCCCCAATGAAACACATGATGATAACTTCAATCAAGGACTACAGCGAGCTCGAGAAACAGTAACAAGATATTGCCTCAAACTGTTCCACTTATCTTTTCTTCTGCTCTTTTCTGTCCCTATTTTGCATGTTTATATCATGTGTGCATGCTAGCGTGAGCACGTTGTATATCGGTAGGCATGCACTGTATTAAAGTTTGAGTTTAAAGTTTTAAGGTTTTCATTAATTTCCTCTTCCTGCTTTAAACCGAAGAAAGCCTGTTTGTGCTCAGTTCTTTGCCTGATAATTGGAAACTGTAAACAAGAATTCACAAAAAAGGGAGCTTAAAACACAGTGTGTTTAAAATTAAAACCCGGTTACAATAAGACCAGGTGAAGATAGCAAGAGACACCTAGACACATTGCTCACCTGGTCGTAACAGTGGCTAATATACAATTGGAACAGAGGAAAATTGAATTTGAGGAAAGAGAGAGAGAGAAAGAAACAGCCTTTCAGAAGGAACGTGAAAATAAAGAGAGAGAGGAGAGAAAGAAAGCAAGACAGGAGAGAGAAAGAGAAAGAACCTTCCAGAAAGAATGTGAAGAAAGAGAGCTGAAGCAGCTTGAGTTAACGAGGGGGCCTCAGAGTAACCCCAGTGAAAGCATGGCCAATATGCAGGAGCGTAAGACAGGGCTGGGTACAGAATCTCCCAACTGATCCCAAAATTCAATGAGAGACATGATAGCATTTTTTGCATCTTTTGAAAAACCGGAAAGGCAGTTAAAGTGGCCAGTTGAGACTTGGACTCTCTTGCTACAAAGTTAGATAACCGGAAAAGCCCATGAAGTTTATTCCATGCTGCCAGATGAGAGTTCATCAGATTATGAACTGACAAGAAATGCTATCCTCGGGGCATATGAATTAGTACTGGAAGCCTATTGCAAAAAGTTTAGAACCCTCAAGAAGCAAGCTAATCAAACTTACCTGGAGTTTGAGAGAAATAAGCAGCTGGCTTTTGACCAGTGGCTGAAAGCTCTTAAAGTGCAGCTCAGCTATGAAAATCTCAGAGAAGTAATTTTGTTGGAGGAATGTAAAAACTCTCTCCCACTCTCCATAAAGACACATGTGGAGGAATAAAAAGCTCATAGAGCCCCGCAGGCAGCCGATGAGTTTGCTGTCATTTATAAGTCAGTTTCCCAGGGGAAAACCTTTCCTAGTCACCCCCACAAATCCAAAAAGGACAACGGATGGGAAGGTGATAGAAGCCCAAGCATCCTGGGAGGGAAAGGAAAGCAGGAGTCAAAGGGGGCCCTCCTCCAGCCAAAAAGGAAGGTTCTGTAAGCAGGAGTGAGACCCGGAGACCTGTGTGCTTCCATTGTAATAAAGCAGGGCATTTAAGAGCTGACTGCTGGAAACTAAAGGGAAAATCTATAGGGTTAATCAGGGCACACCCGCTCAGTGAAGACGGGCCCTGATGGAAAGCACAGCAGAACAAGCTGTGGCTTTATCTGCAGTAAGAGTGAGACCCAGGAAGTCGACCGCTGCACGTGCAGGAAAATTTAATAGGATCCCTGAGGGTTATCAGGGTTTTGTGTCTGACGGGCAAATAACCCCATACCCCTCGAGTGGGCCAAGCAAGCCCATAGTAATTCTCAGGGACACAGGGGCTACTAGATCCCTTTTACTGGGAAAAGGCTTCCTATGTAAATGCAGACACTAGAAGCACCCCACCAGAGTGGCTACCAGCATTGACAGGAACCTGCAGAGACAAAGAAAGTCCTCAAGAGGGCAGAGAAACCATGAAGGTGATGCTTCACCTAGTCGAAGTGCTGCAGGGAGTGCAGCAGAACCTGGACAAATACCTGCAACAAGAGTGTCCCAGAGGACAAAGGGAAGATTAGCAAAGAATCCTCAGCCACAGTCAGGAAAAAAGGGAACCAGCCATCTCCTAAAGTGAAAAATCCTTGCATGACTCATCAAAGCACTGAAAGAGAGTTCAGAGTGGAACCGCCCACTGCCACACCCCTGAACAGAACTCCAACCTAGGGCTAATTAAATCTAATCCCCACCACCCTCCCCCCCCCACCCCCCACAGTCCTCAACAAGAATAAAGACACTAAAATAAAAGCAAAATACTGCAGATGCTGGAAATCTGAAATAAGAACAAGAAATGCTGGAAATACTCAGCAGGTCTGGCAGCATGTGTGGAGAGAGAAGCAGAGTTAACATTACTGGTCAGTGACCCTTCTGATGAAACCTGAAACATTAACTCTGCTTCTCTCTCAACAGATGCTGCCAGACCTACTGTGTAATTCCAGCATTTCTTGTTTTTATTTCAGATTTCCAGCATCCACAGTATTTTGCTTTTATAGTTAACATTTCAGGTCAGTGACCCTTCTTCAGAACTGGCAAATATTAGAAATGTAAAAGGTTATAAGCAAGTAAAGCAGGGGTGGGTCAAGAGATAACAAAGGAGATGGTATAGATAGGACAAGTTCATAGAATAGCTGACCAGGAGGTCGTGGAGCAAAGGCAAACAATATGTTAATGGTGTGTTAAAAGACAAAGCATTAGTACAGATAGGGAGTTAATGGACTGAAAATTGAACAGCCGGAAGTACAAACATGAAAAAAAGAACAAAGACACCTTGGGCAGTCATGGAAATGTGCAAACTGAAAAAAAGGAACTTCCCCAAAAATCACATGTTTATTGAGATGCCAAAAAGGGCCATTTACAAAAGCACTGCTAGCCAGAAGAGATAGGCTGTAACAATTGTTAGGTTCTGAATGAATGAGAGAGATGCATGTGTGTCTTCTGTCCTTATCTTTTTTCTAGTCCCTTTTAATGAAATGCTCTTTTTAAAAAAATCTTATTTCATTCCGCTGGGTGTGGAGGTGTCATGCAGACCCCCACCTGTCAAGAATGAGACTTACTAATTTCGCCACATGAACATTGATTTTAAACTGTTGCTGGAGTGAAAAAATGACTTGTTTGAAGATCACCAGACACTGGGCTGGAAGGACATTTGCATACTAAGAGATGCTGCTTGTGGAGCCAAAGAACTATTCCCTGCTCCAAATGGATTTTGATCACCAGACATTGAAGGTGTGAGGAAGCGCATTCCAGGGACTGCTAAAATAATACAATCCACAAACCTCGCAGGAGAGACAGTTCCAAACAAGGAGCTGGTCACATAACTACTGGGCAACCTGAAGTGTTTTGAATTGTGCCACACAGAAAGGAACAGAAGGCAGTTTGCAACTGAAGCTGGAACAAGGAAGCCTCTCTCCTGGTTGTCTCTCTCTCTTGCTTTCTCCCAAGCCACTGGACCCATGGAAGACACGTAAACCTCAAGAGAGAAAAGACTCCTACATTGAAACAAGTTGAAGCGTGAACTGGGCCTCAACGAACAGCATGACTTACTGGCAACCAAAGACTCCACATTGCACTCAAAGGACAGAAAATAACTAACAGATATTGCCTCAAACTTTTCCCCTTTATTCTTTCTACTTTTTCTGTCTCTATCTGCATGTGTGCTTATTGTGTATGCATGCTAGCGTGGTCGCGTCACACATTCGTAGTCGTTAACCGGATTAAAGTTTAAGATTAATAAACTTCTACATTTCTTTTTACATCTAAGGAAACCTGTCTGATTTCTTTGCCTTACAATTGGAGCAGTGAACAAGGATTCACTGAGCGGGAGCTAAAAACACGGTGTTTCTAAAATTAAACACTGTTTCGGTTAAACCAGGCCAAGGCTGAGAGGAAACCCCTAGACCCCTTCTCACCTGGTCACACTGACTCAAAATGAATTACCACCATCAAGTAAGGTGGTTGATCCAACATAAGCCCAAGCTGTAATTTCCTGCTTCTTATTTATCCTGACTAGATATTGGTGCTAGAAGACAAATTTGGAAAAATGTTACCATTCGCCAATTATTAGTTGTGATCATATTTGTGTTTGTAAATATGAATCTACTATAAGCTATATAACTACAGGGTGTAATTCATATTTATCAGGAGGGAATTACAGAGCATTTCAGAATTTCTAAGCAATGTATGATTTTAAACTCACCAATTACTTTATATTATACAGTTGATTGAACGAACATTAATAAATACATCAATTGAACATTATATATATTTTTTGAAACTTATTATTATACCTGCTACCTTCCATACACAAAAATGAAGGACATGGGGATTCAAAGGACAAACAAGGACATTTGCATTACAAGTTAACATCAGTGCAAAATGGGTTGGCTTCACACTGACACTAAACTTTGTAGGCTCAGAAATCTGTGGTACAGTTTGCACCCTCCATTATGACAACTGGTAAAGACTAATATCCACCACTGACCCCAACAAAATTAATATGCTTTGGGACAATCAGCTGTGCAACACAGTGGTAAATCATTGAGGGATCAGGGGAAGGGATGGATACTTTTTCTGTTGGCTTTCTGCCTGCAGCCTGTTCCTGGAGGCACAGCAGTAAGTGGCATGTGCTGTGGCATTTTCTCCTCCAGTTTCTATGTACAACGGCAGAGATACCTAATCAAGGATTCCTTTGCTTTCTCAAGACTTCATAATGGCTTTTAATTATATGGGATGCAAGGCAACGTTGACAGGCAGCAATTGTTGCCCATCCCTTGTAAAGCCGACTACATAGAGTGGTTTGGAGTCACATTCATGCTAGGGGGCATCAGTTTCCCTTCTTGAAAGGCATTAATGAGCCAGTTTGGTTTTTAATAACAGATTGGGGAAACTGGGCCTGTATTCTGTAGAGTTTCGAAGAATAAGAGGTGATCTCATTGAAACCTACAAAAGGTATAGACTGGGTAGATGCAGCTAAGACGTTTCCCCTGGTTGGGGAGTCTAGAACCAGGGGACATAATTTCAAAATAAGGGGGAAGCCACTCAGAACAGAGATGAGGAGAGATTTCTTTACTCAGAATCTTTGGAATTCTCTACCCCAGAGGGCTGTGGAAGCTCAGTCATTGAGTATATTTAAAGCAGAGATTGACAGATTTCAAAATACAAATGGCAGAAGGGGATATGAGGATAGTGTAGGAAAAAGGCATTGAAGTGGATGATCAGCCATGATCATATTGAATGGCGGGATAGGCTCGATGGGCTAAATGGCCTACTCCTGCTCCTATATTACTAGATTTATTGAATTCAATTTTCCCAATTTGCAATGGTGGGATTTGAGCTCACAACCATTTGATTACCAATCCAATACCATATGCACTACATTACCAGCTGACCTGCTTCTAATTTGCAAGTTGGCCTATGATGAAGGTCTCAGGAAAGTAGTGACAGAAAGAAACGAGTGTAGAATCTTTCAGGTACAGATCTGTTGGTCCTCTCCGATAAGATCAGACAGTATGGCTGTAGTGAATTAGTCAGACTGACCCAAAACATGGATGAATAGCCACCTGTTCAGTTATTGGTCATTGGAGAGCTGACAATGGAAAAAAAACCTCCCTTGGCATTGCTGGACCAATGACAACTCCAGATGAGTTGTTGGAGAGGAATGCGGGTGGTGGTGATGAAGAAACAACACTGCCCTAAGTCACTATCACAGCATCAGAAAAATATGCCTTTGGCCAAGGTGCTCTTAGTGACCTTAATTACCCTAAATTATATTGTTGTCAGAATTTTTATTTGATGGCTTATGCTGTATGTAACACTGCAAAAAATTAAATTGATGTTTTTTCTGATGCTCACACCTTAGAGTTGTGAGTTAAAAATTGTGCAGATGATTGTTTCAGTACACACCACAGGAGTTTTAAAATAACAATTCCCAAGGTGCATCCCTTTTTCAAACACAAAGTCAGTTATTTTAGCCTAACCTGTCCGGTGGGAAGCTGACAGGATTGGGTTGGCTGCCCATGAAACACCCCGCCTAATTTTACTAACCATTGACTTTAATTAAAAGGAGGTGTAACACGGGCAGATGATACGATCCTGCCAGATTCTCTCGGGTCAGGGTAGGTTAAAATGATCCCTACAGGATTTCTGAAGAGGAGGCGAACTCCCTGATCCTTTCTACCTGGATTGTCATATGACATGAGTTTTCAGTTTAGTTTAGTTTAGAGTTTAGTTTAGTTTAGAGATACAGCACTGAAACAGGCCCTTCGGCCCACCGAGTCTGTGCCGACCATCAACCATTTATACTAATCCTACACTAATCCCATATTCCTACCACATCCCCACCTGTCCCTATATTTTCCCTACCACCTACCTATACTAGGGACAATTTGTAATGGCCAATTTACCTACCAACCTGCAAGTCTTTTGGCTTGTGGGAGGAAACCAGAGCACCCGGAGAAAACCCACACAGGCACAGGGAGAACTTGCAAACTCCACACAGGCAGTACCCAGAATTGAACCCGGGTCGCTGGAGCTGTGAGGCTGCAGTGCTAACCACTGCGCCGCCATTGTTGCATTCTTGATATTGTTAACGCCATAGAACAAGCTGACACACACAAATTACCCACAATAGCTAAAGTTTTGCAGTGCTTAAGGTTCATGTGAAATTTTCAAGCCTCAGACTCCAGACAGAAGGGCAGGTCTATATAGGGGTAATTTCTTGTTGGTATATCTAACATTAATATATACATTTTACAGGAAAAGTTAATTGTGTTTTTCAGAATTTTTTTCTGGACAGATTTTCCTGGCATCTCTTTCTCCCAGAGCTGTATAGGACAGTGTGTCAGATCTGGCTTCATGTTCTTCAGCCCAACCTCCTTGATCTCACCACCTGCACCACTTGTTCTCATTCCCACAAACCAGTTCAGATATTTCCACCCAGAGGCAGGGGTGGGGTGTGGATGCTTAGGGGGTGGTTTGAAGGTAAGGACTAAGTTGTGTCAGTGAGAATGGGGCACTAGCTAATTTGCAGACAATGATGGGGCCAGAGCAGTGGGAAATGGGTGAGGTTGTGCCAGCTCCCCATAGCTCAGTAGTCAGAAGACTCAGATTTTCATGAGCTCTTGCTTGAACAGGAGGATGTATGAGGACCATTGTTCTTATGTGCAGAGTCTGAGGTCAGTCTCAAAGGGCTGAATTTTTTTCTGCTCCCAATGTCAAGCGCCGTGGCAGGGTGAGCTGGAAAACCGGAGCGGCCGTGGAGCCCAACGCCCGGATTGCCGTGCCCGATCTTCCCGGTGGCGGCGAGGCACCGTGGCTGCCCCTCCGCCGCTCGGCGACAGGACCTGACTTTAAATATTTAAATTAGGTGTTTGCATGCATTAAAATCTAACCCGCAGTGATCTTACCTTCGGTTCCGGATCTTCAGTGTGACGGGCGGCACTCACGCGCCTTCACTTCCCCGTCCAGGAAAAGCTGGCACCACCAAAGTGGAGAAGAGGGGAACTCAGGATCTGTAGTATAGTGGGGAGGGGGGGTGGTGCGAAAACCGCGTCAACTTTGCATTTTTGGTATGGGGGGAAAGGGGTGAACTCTGCACTTTGTGCAGTTGGGGTGAGAAGGGGTCAGCTCTGCAATTGCAGTGTAGTAGGGTGGGGGGAATGGGGCAAACATTTATTTTCAGTGTAGTTGGGGTGGGGGGAGGGGGGCAACAATGCATTCTCTGAGCAGGGCTGGAGGCCCTTTAAAAATGGCACCAGCGCCTGCGCAGAGACCGCTGACTCCATTCACGGAGTTGCCAAGGCTACCCAGCCACGTGATTGGGGGGCGGCCACCCTGCATATTTTAATGAGCCGCTGGGCTCAAGATGGTAGAATATGCAGTAACTGACAGCTGTGACTCTGGAAAACTCAGCCCTCAATTTCAGTAACATTATATAATCTTTTGCGACGTTGCAGGCATCAATGGAGTGTCATTGGAATCTGCTTATCTCACAAGTGCCAGTGCCCAGTGCTTCCTCCACAACACAAATGCAGACTGTTGCCCAGATATCGGTTAGCGATAGATTAGACTGTACATTGTACCCTGGTTTTCAGTCACATGGGCTAGCATGTAGGCAGCTATCTCACAGGGCTTTCAAAATCTGAAAGGTGTCATTAGGCCAGCCATTTTGATGAGATGTATACAAACATTTTCAAGACCAAGGACAATGATGACAGCTGGTGTGCACTTGCTGAAGATGCCCTTTCTCAGGGCAGCATCGTGTGCCAGTCATCTGGCCTTTCACCTCAGAGCACCACACCAAAAGTAACATCAGGCTACTAAGATGGAACCAGTAGCTGTTCCATCCTAGCGCCAAGCTGCCACAAGAAGAGGGCCACCTCAGTTCCATGGGCCTAGTGTACCAGAAAGGTAGCTGACCACATCTTGCAGTACTGACTCTCAAGTTTCACCCAGAGGAAGCACTCGGATAATAGAAAGAAAGGCACATTTAGTCTCCCATGGTGTGAGGAAGGAATAGTTTGGCTTATGATTACTGTGAATTTCTTGTAATAAGACTGAATATGCACTTATTTCCTGTTCAGTTATTCATGGAGATTACAAGGAATGATATTAAGAAACAAGAGTTTCTTAATAACATGCTGTTAGATTTCCTGTGGCATGGGTTCGCCAGGGTCAAACCATATCTAAATCTGACGGCAGTTCAACTATCACTGTAATATAGCAAACTTACTGAATCAATATATCACAAGACTGGCACAATGAAAATATATTAAATATCTTATTGATACTGAAAATGTACAAATATTTATAAAACTATTAAGCAAACATTTTATAAAGCTTGTTCAAGGTGCAAATAACTTTGCTCTTACCTCATCAAAACATTATTCTCAATTAATAACTTTATTTTATTTTTGCTTTACTTCCCAATCTAACTTATTTTTTATATTGTATTTCTGCTTTCTGTTATGGCTATTTTTATTGAGATATTTTGGATTTATTTCTGGCCCCCTATTTTCCATCTGTGCTTGTCTGAAATTGCAATTAAAGTTGCCACAACCAGAATTCTGAAGTTTGGCAGACTGTTGCATATTCCTTTCTGTTGGCTCTGGATCCCCAAATAAATCAAATTTAAAATATGTTTGAGTCTCTTCAGAGCCTCATTCATTCCTATATCTATAATCTTCTCCATCCTAATACCTCTTCCAAAGTCTCCGTCTCTCTGACTCTAGCCACTTATATATACCCCTCCTTTCATCCCACCATCGCGATCAAACTGTTTAGTTATCTGGACTTATGGTCTGGAATTTCCTTCCCAGAGCCCTCCAGCTCTCCATCTCCCACTCCTTTTTAAGGATCCTCCTTGAAATCCATCTCAGTGACCAAGCTTTGGTCACCCCTCCTAATATTTCTTTCTTTAGCTCAGCAAGCTTCTTTTTTGATTAGGCTTCTGTGAAAGGTTATCCTGGTTAAAGATGCTGGATAAATGCTAGTTTTTCAGTAGCAGTAATAGTAATAGTAGAATTATGGGACAGGATTTTGCCTTTTGGGTTGGGACCCTGGCGTCGGGGTCAAATGGGGGGGGGGGGGGGGAGTGCGGGGGAGGGGGTCACGACCCCGCATTGTGTGGGAAAAAGTCAACTGACAGTGCTTTTCCCGGAATTGGCCAACTAATGGCCAGAGGGCAGGCTTACTATTGAATTAAGGATGGCAAGCGGGCTCTCAAAGCTGGAGAGCCAATAGGAGGCCTCCAGCTCAGGGGGAAATGAAGCATGTAGTTCAGGTAAGAGAGAAAGAGGGAACCTCCATCTGCCTCTGATATCTGTTAAGATCATTCTTCACTTCTGTATAATTCCTGACTTTATTTCGGATCCTGTGATCTACATCTCTGTTTTCTAATAATGATAGTACCTCACATCAATATCGTGTAAACAAGTCTTAATTCTTTTTCTCTTCTGTAGTTTTATCTCTTTAGCTCCATCTCTCATTTGATCCTCATCTCTCACAGTCACAAAATGTGTTCTATTATTTTTGGCTTTGAATCTAATATGGCAATTGCTGTAGTATTCTTTATACATGATCTGTCAAAAATTGTCTCCACTAATTTATCTGAGTTTATATCTTTCCCTTACAGCTGATCATGAAATACCCAACATTACCTTTGTAGTATTTAAATCCTTTCATTGTTAGTGTTCACTTTAGGATCATGGAATCATAGAAAGTTTATGGACAGAAAGTGGCCACTTGGCCCATCATGCCTGTGCCAGCTGAGAAACGTTCCACCCATTCTAATCCCTTTGAGACAATATTGAGAGTAAGTGTCCTCACCATTTGTCATTTTAACTCAAGTTATTTTACCTTCATCCATTACTTCAGCACTTTACTTAAAGTTGCAATATTCTAAACACTTTTAGTTTTGTCTTGAGAATCTCAATCTGCTCTTTCAGGTTCCCATGACTAGAATGTAAAATGCAATTATTAAGTTGGTGTTTTATCATTATCCATATTGCTTCAGCTAATTTCTGTTTTGACACAGTTGATATGAGATATTTTGCAAAACTAATTCCCCAAAGTTTGTCTGAATAGTTCCCAAGTAATGCTTCCAATTTTTTAAATTTGTTCTTGGGATGTGGATGATGCTGCTAAGGCCATATTTATTGCCCATCTCTTCTTGCCTTGAGGTGACGGTGTAGGCAGATTTCTTGAACTGCTGCAACCATTTTGATGTATGGTGCTCCAACAATGGTGTTGGTTAGACAATTACAGGGTTTTGACTTTTGATGAAGGGACAGTGATTTATGTCCAAACCAGTATGTTATGTGACTTGGAGTGAAACATAGATGGAATCCCATAATATTTGCTGCTATTGTACTTCTCTATCATGGGGGAGAGTGGTCCTCAATGGTGTTGAGCTCCTTGAGTGTTGCTGTGGCTACACCCATCCAGATGATTGGTAAGTATTACTGACTTGCGCTTTATAGATGGTGAACATAATTCGAGGGAACAAGAGTTGAGTTACTGGTCTCACTGTTCTCAGAGTACATAGCCTCTGCCCTGCTCATATATTGTTGCTATAGTGACCTCCCACCACCCACTACTCCCTCCCCCTGCAAGATGGTAATGTTGGGAGACTTGTTAATGGTGATGCTGTTGAAGATTTGGTGGAGTAGTTGACTTTTTTTGTTGGAGATGATGATTATCTGGCACTTGTATGGTATAAATGTTACCTGTGATCTGCAAACTCAAGCCTTCATGTTTTTGAAGTCTTGATGTAGGATGGGATGGACCTTCCACCAGTCTTTCACTTTACACGGGTGGACTGCACTGGAAGGTCCACAGAAATTCACAGCCCCTTATCTTTTCTTAAGAGAAAGATAACCTATCAATGTTATCACTGTTGCATAGCTCACTTTTGTAGTACTTCACTATTAAGTTTTCTATTACAAATTCTCACCTAGCCACATTTTATCCTCTGTGATCTGTACCAGTACACTCCCACTCGCCACCAATTAATGTCCTCATTTACCTTCTCCCCTTCGGACAATCAATTCCAACACACAGATTATCTGCCTCCTCATTAACCTAGTATTTTATACCATGAATCTGTTAGAGTTTTTCAGTGCAGAGTTACTTTGTGTGGCTCCGTTTCTGAGGCTTTAAGAAATTTCCTGCACTCATGGAAGCCTTCCAGTATTTGCACTTCTGCGTTCTTTACAGTCATAATATGAACGAGCTGTTCCATCAACAATCATTCTGTCTCAGTTGACGGAGCATAGCATTGTGAAATTGACCCCCCCTTCCCACTAGCCCCACCCCCCCCCACCTCCCAACACACCCCAAACCCAATGCTGCATCTTGAAATTGTCTGCATTATTGGAAGGTTGTGCTTAGATACGTCACATTTAAAATGAATGCTGTAACTGATTTCTGATTTATCTTGTGCTACAAAAATTCGATAAAGTCAAATCCACATGGATGCAAACTTGAAATAAGAAAATTCCTGAGAAACCTCTGGTATTGATAAATTGTTTCATGATGACTAATACAAATTTATAGTGCGAACAAAGATTGCAAGCATTCTAAAATTTGATCTCCATTTACCAGTATAAACTATCTGAGTTCTAAATTGATACCAGCACAAATCAGCCCAATCTCAGGGGCATATCTCATGACTAGATGTACATGGATGCATGTCAGTAAAACTAACAGCAATGTCATAACCTGAATATTGGATGGTGAATTCCTCTTCCTTTCAATTACGGTGTCCTCCCCTTGAATCTTTGCTTCAGCATATTAGTTCCCTATTATACTGCACTTTTGGGACTTGGTCCATACCATAGTTTTTCTCATGAAGACCCCTAAGTGTAGTGTAGCATAGCACTGTGCAAGCTGGCCTCCTCTTCACAATGCAGGTCTTGAGTGGTCTCACAATAGTTTTTCTTTGTGTTGGTGCAGCATAACTACAGGTAATATAAAACATAAGTTTGCTTGTCTTCCTTCAAAACTTACACTGCTTTTTATTGGGATTAATTCCATCCTGAATGCTGATACCGGATGCTCTGTAAATTTTAAAGGAAATACAGGAGGCTGGAAAATCACACTATGCACGTGTTCATCTCTGATACCCAATGATTGATTGGCCAATATAACCCCATCTTCTCAATTACAGCACAACGTTTATGGAGCTGTTCATACTACTTAAGACAGACATGAGCACAATCATTTACTTGCCCATGTTGGCTTGCTTCATATTAGGATTCTCCTACATTTTTGATATTTTAGACAACAGCCTTAAGAAGAACTACAGATACTACAAGGGGAATGTAAAATAAAACAGCTGGACTGGAAGTGCTTTAATTCCAATGATTCTCAAATATCACAAGTAACTTTGCTTTGTTTGCTAGCTGATGAATGAGGACAATATTATCGAATCATGGATATCTTTTAATCTTGTCCATTTATTGAATGACTAGACAAGGGGGAATATCCTGAGGGTTGAATCAGAATTTCAATTGTTGAAAATTAATGAACTTGGTCAAGAGATAATGTCATAACTTACTTCATAACTTACCAACTACATGTATAAAGCATAAAGTATTAAACAACTAACAGGAGGAGGAGGCTTCACAAACATCCCTGTCCTGAACGATGGGGGAGCCCAGCACATCAGGGCAAATGTCAGATGGTTTCTGGAGCAGACTGCCAAAGTAACTTAGCAGAAAGCCTCATCACCAGAACTTTCAAACGAGCACCAAGAAGTAACTTGGCTGATCGTGAGAAGGGCCCTCCCCATCAGGTCCTTCCTGCAGGCCTGCAATCTCACCGCCTCCGCACGTTGCCCTCAAGGTGGCTGTGGTGGGGAAGAGACAGTTGCCCACCTCCTTCTGGAATGTGCTTTTGCAAAGCAAGTATGAAAAGAGATGCAGTGGTTTTTGTCGAGGTTCATCCCAAGCAGCTCTGTAACACAGGAGTCAGTGCTCTACGGGGCTGTTCCCAGGGACGCACAGAGAGATAAACATCAACTGCTGCTGGAGGACTATCAATTCAGTGGTAGACGCTCTTTGGTCTGCCCGAAACTTGCTGGTCTTCCAGCACAAAGAGTTGTCCGCGACCGAGTGTTGCAGACTGGCACATTCCAAGGTTCAGGACTACATGCTGAAGGACGCACTAAAGCTTGGGGCAGCCTCCGCAAAGGCTCAATGGGGAAAGGCCACTGTATAAGGTCCTCCCGTCATAGTAAACCGAGGGGCTGGAACCCTTGTAAAACCCCTCAAGTTGTATATACCAAAATAAGGTTTTGCTATGTAATGCAAATGTACATTGCAAGTAAAATGGAATGGAAGGATTCTAAGGGAAGTCACGTTCTGTATTGAAGAAAACTGATTTTTTTTGCACTTTCTGGAATGTCAACTTGGAACTATTTTGTAACATATTTTTTTACAGATTTTTATGAATAAAATATATTTTGGGGAAAAAAAATCAGTGCAAAAGACAAGGCTGAAACATTTGCATTCATCTTCGCCAGAAGTGCCAAGTGGAGGCTCCATCTCAGCCTCCTCCTGAGGTTCCCAGCATCACAGATGCCAGTCTTCAGCCAAGTAAGTGGCAAGTAACATTCGCGCCACACAAATGCCAGGCAATGACCATCTCAAACAAATCTAACCATCTCCCCTTGATGTTCAATAGCATTACCATGGCTGAAGCCCCCACTATCAACATCCTGGTGGTTACCATTGACCAGAAACTTAACTGGACCAGCCACATAAATACTGTGGCTACAAGAGCAGGTCAGAGGCTGGGAATTCTGTGGTGAGTGACTTGCTTCCTGACTCCCAATGCCTATCCACCATCTACAAGGCACAAGTCAGGCGTGTGATGGAATACTCTCCACTTGCCTGGATGGGTGCAGCTTAAACAACACTCCAGAACAGTCGTTTGGTAGTACAGAACTTGAGTATTGCTGAAAATAGAGACAAGTTGTCAAAGCTTTCCGTCTTGTACTCATTAGGACAATCAGAAAGAATATCAATGTCAGGGAAAACAACAACTTTATACTGTATGAGAAGAAAGTGTTGATTGGTTGGCCGATGGGATGGGCCGAAGGGCCTGCTTCTGTGCTGTATAACCCTCTGACTCTAAGTGAACTCTGATTGGTAGAGGCATTGCTATGGAGAATGCTACAGTTTACAGTTAACTGCCAAGCTTTGTTTGAAATTTAAACCAGGCATCTTGACTCTGATTGGTCAAGGCATTGGCCTGAGGAATGAACCAGTGAACGGCTGTCACTTATTTTGTTTAGCTGGAACAGACACAATGTTTGGACATATTCTTTCTGTCTGCAAAGAACAGGGCCCTGTATATTAATCTATGCAGCTTCCAGTACACACAAATGCGCTATACTGCGAGACTTACTGACAATCTTCAACTGGTTGTCAGCGTAATTCTTAACACACTGAGGATTATTTAGCAAATGTTGTCCAATCGCAGAATCACATCTAATGTTGGACATTGTGTTTTGAGTTGTGCAAGCACGGGCTGGTTGGGTATATGTGTACCTTACCCGTTGCGAACAGCAGAAGGGACATGTTGTTTGATGTTGTTTGCCGTTGTTTTCCCTTACATTGGTAATCTTGCGGTTTGGCCTGATGAGTGCAAGACAAAAAGCTTTGACAACATGTCTCCATTTTCAGCAACACTCTAGAAGCCCGACACCATCCAGGACAAAACAGCCCGCTGTATGGGATTCCCATTCATCACCTTCAAGATTCACTCCCTTCACAACTGATGCACAGTGGCTGCAGTGTGTACCATCTACAAGATGCACTGCAGCAACGTACCAAGGCTCCTTCGACAGCACCTTCCAAACCCCCAACCTATACCACCTAGAAGGACAAGGGCAGCAGATGCATGGGAACACCACTACCTGCAAGTTCCATTCCAAGACACACACCATCCTGACTTGGAACTATATCACCGTTCCTTCACTGTCGCTGGGTCAAGATCCTGGAACTCCCTTCCTAACAGACCTCTGGGTGTACTTATACCCCATGGACTGCAGCGGTTCAAGAAGGCAGCTCACCACCACCTTCTCAAACGCAATTAGGGATGGGCAATAAATGCTAGCCTAACCAGTGACACCCATATCCCATAAATGAATAAAAAGCTTTATATAGGACATTACTATCACTTATGAGCTTCATGTTTGTGCCAAATATTTCTTAGGATTAGGAAAATACATGTAAATGTTTAACATCAAGATTTATATTTTAGAGAAGCAAAATACATTAACACCATGGCAATGTCAAATTATGTTTTAGATTTAAATGTTTTAATTTATATAGGCGTGTGACAATTGTTATATAAAATTACTTCAATATATATTTAGCTAGAGTCAGCAAATTTGAAATCACTCCTCCAATCACACACAGTATCTAAGCATGATCATCCTCTTGCCCCTTTGCTCCTTCTGATTTTCTGGTTCTTCTCCCACAGCCCTTAGTCACCTGACTAGGCAGACAACTTCAACCGTTTTGCATTTTTTTCAAATCACCTACACTCACTCATAGACCTTTTGCTTGTGCTGTTGAGTTGACCTTTGAAGAGATCCTCTAGCACATTGTATTCCTCAGATCAATGAGATAGGCATAAATTAAAGAGCTGTGTTTGTTGACTGGTAAGCACAGCAATGAGGAGATCAAACTTCTGACTGCCGAATTGTGAAACTAGTAATTCATTTGGTGCATGTAGTAATAGTAGTAATTTGCCTTCACCATAAAGCTTTGATGCATCATAATCTCTGATCTGAGGGATATTTTCTGTGGTTCCCCTATTAACAAAGAGCTAGCAACTGTTATTCCTTTATAGCAGTAATTTTAGTTCTGTAATTTAGGAGGTCAATGCTAATACTTCCCTACATGTCCTAGGAACCCCGACATGGATTGCTTGACCAGTGGACGGAATTTTTTTTCACATTTTCTCCCTGAGGCTAAATCCAAGACTCCATTCCTTTCTATTCTATGTTTTTGTTTGTATTCCTCAGAGCAAAAAAATTTCAGTGTAGTAGGATACTATATGGCCCATCAGCCCATTAAAATAGTATTACATTTTTACCATTTTGCAGTACTCAACATCTAAGTTCCTACCAAAGTTGCAGTATGGGAGCGTTAATAGTTATGTTCCTGGATTCATAATCCTACAGGCTTGGATTACTAATCCAGTGATCATGAATTCAAATCCTTGCATGACAGATTGAGATTCAATTTTTTAAAAATATGGAAATAAAAAGCTGGAATTCTTGGGCATTCACAGGGCTGAATCTTGTGGTCATGCCACCAGGAGTGGAAATAGACGTACAAAATTGTGGCTGGCATGCACAGGTTGCACGCCGCCATGCTACCACAATCTTGATCCCAGCGGCTCATTATCATATGCAGGGCGGCCGCTCCCCCCCAAAATCACGTGGCGGGGCGGCATCAGCGAAACATGAACGGGCTGCGAGCCATGAGAAGAAACTGCAGAGTTGCCTCTGCTCTCCCCACCAACTACACCAAAAATACATTTGCCCCATCTCCTCCCCCCCACGATCCTACCAATGCAGAGTTGACCCCTCCTTCACCCCCCCCCCCCTACACTGCAAATGCAGAGATACCCCCTTCCCCACCTTGGTGGCGCCAGCTTTCCCTGGACGGGAAAGTGAAGGTGTGTGAGTTCCGCCCGTTGCGCTGAAGATCTGGGACTGCAGGTAAGATCGCTCCGGTTTTCATTTTAATTCATGTAAACAGGTAATTTAAATTTGTAAAGTCAGGTCCCATCACAAAGCAACAGAGGGCCCGCCACAGAGCTTCCCTGCCACCAGGAAGATCGGACCTGGCAATCCTGGCATCGGGTTCTGTGGCTGGCTGCTGCCACTTGGATCTTCCGGCCCTTCCCCCCACAATGCAGCATGACGCCAGGAGCAGAACAAGATCCTGGCCACTGTGTGGAGCTGGAGTGATGTCATCAAGCCGTCCAAGCAGCCAATCACATTAAAGGATTTTCACCAACCAGGAAACAAGAGCAGTAAAATAATATCACTTTTAAAAATATCTACATAGAGCAAATTAAAGATTGGGACATACAAATGGGATGCAGGTAGAAGTCAAAAGATTCTGTAAAAAACTTTTTAAAGACAATCGGTGTGAAAAATAATCAGCAAAAAAAGTCTACGAATTAATCATTTAACATCACTCCACGAATATAAAATTACCTTTTCAGGGCCAGTTTTGTTGTTATCAAATTTTATTAATCACATCTCTGTTAAACACCCAGTTACACCTGATTGAACATGGGATTTTTAACAGTGATGTGGGAGCTGGAAAGTTGAAATTCTCACTGATTTCATGATTGCTGGCTCTGGTAGAAGCCACAGCAGGCCTGTGCTGGAATCCTGAGTGACAGACTACATCATCAGGATTTGTGTTTTAATCTGCGTATGCCTAACATCCTTAACTTGCAATAAAAACAGAAATACTGGAAATACTCAACAGGTCTGGCAGCATCTGTGGAAAGAGAACCAGAGTTAGCGGGTTGAATTTTACTAGCCCTCCGGCATCGGGGATTGTGGTGGGGTGGGTGGGGGGGGGGGGGGGTCCTGGAAAATTCTTCTGGGAGAGGCCAGCCACGACCTCTGATGCCGAGAAGGCTCCACCGCATTTTACTGGTGGCGGTGAGGCCTTGATGCGGCAAATAAACTTAGGTGGTCCTGACGGCTGACCCACGCCAATATTCCGGCCGGTGGCCAGAACTCACGCGCCTTCGGATGTTTGCACGGGGTGGGGGGAGAGGGGTGAAAACTGATTCAATGGGCTGAAGGGATGGTGAGAAGGGGTTGAAGGGTAAAGAGTGCAAAGTTTGGGATTTAAAGGTTGGGACCGGCAAAAATGTTTTTTTGGGGGTGAGAGGGAAATAAATATACTGTTTCACCATTGCAGGGGTGGAAGAGGGGCTTTGATGTGTAATGAACTGACTTTATTAAAATAAAAGGTGACGGTGGCTTTAAAAATGCAAATAATCTTCCAGGGATTGAAGCCCTTTAAAGATGGCGCCGGCATCTATGTGGTGGCACCGGATGCCCTCTCTATGTCATTGGGAGAGGCCGCTCTGCCCCTTCAATCAAATGAGCCCCTGCGCGAAATATCACGGGGTGTTCAGTGACGGCTGCTATGTGTGGGCGGGCCGCCAAGATCAGAGCGCGCCGCCGTGATTTGCGGCACGCCAGTAAAATTCAGGCCAATGTTTTGAGTCGGATATGACTTTTTCAGAACTGAAAAAAGGGAGAAATATGATGGGTTTTATGCCGCTGAAAGGGGAAAGGTGGAGGAAGAACAAAAGTGAAGCCCTGTGGTAGCGTAGAGGGCAGGAGAGATTAAATGACAAAGATGTTATGGAATAAAAGGCAAAGGGAGTGGTAATAGTTTTCCAGAGAGAAAGTTAATGGCAGAATAATGAACAGCTCTGTCTGAAAGCAAAAACATGAAAAACAGTTTTAAGACCGGCACATGGTCAAGAAAAGCAATCATAATGGGGGCCACGGTCTGAAATTGTTGAACTCAATGCTGAGTCCAGAAGGCTGTAAAGTGCTTGCATTGAGCTTCACTGGAACACTGCAGCAGGCTGAGGACAGAAAGATGGGCGCGAGAGCAAGGTGGTGAATTAGAATGGCAAGCAACGGAAGCTCGGGGTTATGCTTGCAGACTGAGCGGAGGTGTTCCGCAAAGCAGTAGCCTACAATCCGTTTCAGAGGGTAATGATGGTGAGTGCTGACAGTCTGCCATCAATGCCCCACCCCTGCCCCCCTGCAAACTCTGGACAATTGTGGAAAACATGCTCAATATTTTTTATACATTGCTATACGTGGTATAGCACTGTAATACTGAAGTCTGGAATAACAAAATTATGTAATTTTATTTTAGGCCACCTTTTATTCAGTTTTATTATGGGCGCCTTCACTTGATCATTGAGTTGACCTTTGAAGAGATCTATTGACGTTTATTATAGTCTCCTCAAAACAATGTGTAGTTTGCCTAGTAATATTACTGAAAGTTTATCCATTCCTTTGTCCACTACATTCCCAAATTCCAATTGTTTTTTCCATTATCCTGTTTCTGTTTCTTTGCAGATAGAACACTGCAGCTGTTAGCACTTCCCTAAAATCTAGAGTCTTCTTGAAGAAACATACAATGCTATTTTAAAAAATGCCTAAAACAAGTTTTAATTGGTTGGGTTGGGATGGGGTGGGGCAGGGGAAATGGTGGCTGGAGTGTTTGAGCTGCACAAAAACACTAGTAAAACTATTTCTAGTTTTCCTGGAACAGGAAGAATCTGTGGATAATAACCATAGGTTGTTTTATGGGGCATATGTGCCAGGAAAAGGACACTGTAAGAGGTGATTCTAGTTTGCCAAGGCAAAAAACAGTCTTCCAAAATAACTTACACAGCCTATAATTTGTGATGGGAAACATGGCCCAAATTGCTACCATTTGTTGGAGTAGTTTCACAATGTAAATTAAATTACTAAAATTGATCTCTTTTTCTATCCGTTCCCATACTTGATATACTTGGTCGTGAAATAAGCATTTTAGTCATAAACATAAACCATCAAGGGTGAGCCTTGTATATATTTTAGATTTCTTATATTGTACATTTATGTCCACTTTTGTTGGGACTGATCCAAAACTAGTGCTCTTCTCGTATTGGCTGAGGAAATGAGAATACCCCTTTCCATCTTATTAATACGGCTAAGCTTTTCTTGTAGCTGCTGCAGATGCAAGAACTCTGCCTCCCTTCAGGTGTCTGGTGTTGCGGGTCTCTGCACCTTTTCTTTTCCTTTATTTCAAGGAAGACTGTCAGCCTTAGCTCACTTGATAGCACTATTGCTTCTGACTCATAAGATGGTGGGCTGGATTTTATGCTCCATTAGAAGGCGGGGTTTTTGTCGAGGTGGGATGGGGGGGGGGGCGGGGGAGGGGGCGGTACTGGAAAATTGGCACGGAGTCGTCCGCCACACAACCTGATGCCATCATGTCGGTTTCCAATTTTATTGGAGTCGGCGAAGTTCTGTGGTGGCACCTCTGTTGTGACGTGATAGGATCATAATTTAAATCTGTAACATACTGTTTTGCAAGGATTTGTATCTAATTCGCCAGGATCCTACCAGGCATTCGCAATCTTATGCATGATGTGCGGCACTCATATGCCTTCACTTTCCATCTTTGAAAAGCTGGCACCACCGAGGCGAGAGTCTTCGGTGCCTGCAAAGGTTAAGTAAGTTATCCATTGTTATCTTGTGGATTTTTTTTTCATATCAGACATTGCCGCTGAGCTCAATCTGCAGATGTGAGGGAGTGTGGGAACTCTGCAACTGGACACTGTTGGGGGGGAGCGTGGAACTGGCAATCCAACATCAGGAGACGCTGGTAACGGTGTCGCCAATGCTGCCCCAGCCACATGATTGGGGGGGCGGGGGGTGAGGAAGGGATGCCGTCATTATGCTAAATGGCCACCAGCTGCGTCATCGTGGTAGCGTGGCAACTAACCTCACAGGTGGACTGCCGCCATTTTGTGCACCTGCCGCTGCTCTTGGCAGCAGGGTAATAAAATCCAGCCCAGTGAGTTCAAATCCTACTCCAGGACTTTTTTTTAATTCATTCATGGGATGTGAGCGTCATTGGCCATGACAGCATTTATTGCCCATCCCTAATTGCCCTTGAGAAGGTGGTGGTGAGCCACCTTCTTGAACCACTGCAGTCCATGTGGAGTAGGTGCAGCCACAGTGCTGTTAGGATGGGAGTTCCAGGATTTTGACCCAGCAACAGTGAAGGAACGGTGATATAGTTCCACGTCGGGATAGTGTGTGGCTTGGAGGGGAATTTGCAAGTGGTGGAGTTCCCATGCAACTGCTGCCCTTGTCCTTCCAGGTGGTACAGGTCGTGGGTTTGGAAGGTGCTGTTGAAGGAGCCTTGGTGCTTTGCTGCAGTGCATCTTGTAGATGGTACACACTGCTGTCACTGAATTAAGTGAATCAAGGGGGCTGCTTCATCCTGGATGGTGTTGAGCTTCTTGAGTGTTGTTGGAGCTGCACCCATCCAGGCAAGTGGAGAGGATTTCATCACACTCCTGACTTGTGCCTTGTAGATGGTGGACAGGCCTTGGGGAGTCAGGAGATGAGTTACTCGCTGCAGGATTCCTAGCCTCTGACCTGCTCTTGTAGCCACGGTATTTATGTGGCTACTCCAGTTCAGTTTCTGGTCAATGGTAACCCCCAGGATATTGATAATGGGGGGATTCAGCGATGGTTTGCTATTGAATGTCAAGCGGAGATGGTTAGATTCTCTCTTGTTGGAGATGGTCATTGCCTGGCACTTGTGTGGCATGAATGTTACTTCCCACCTATCAGCCCAAGCATGGATATTGTCCAGGTCTTGTTGCATTTCTACACAGATTGCTGCAGTATCTGAGGAGTCGCGAATGGTGCAATTATTGTGCAATCATCAGCGAACATGCCCACCTCTGACTTTATGATTGAAGGAAAGTCATTGATGAAGCAGCTGATGATGGTTGGGCCTAGTACTCTACCCTGAGGAACTCCTGCAGTGATGTCCTGGGACTGAGATGATTGACCGCCAACAACCACAACCATCTTCCTTTGCGCTAGGTATGACTCCAAGCAGAGGAGTTCTTTCCCCCTAATTCCCATTGACTCCAATTTGCTAGGGGTCCTTGATGCCATACATTGTCAAATGCTGCCTTGATATCAAGGGCAGTCGCTCTCACCTCACCTCTTGACTTCAGATCTTTTGTCCATGTTTAAACCAAGGCTGTAAGGAGGTCAGGAGCTGAAGGGCCCTGGCGGAACCCAAACTGAGTGTCAATGAGCAGGTTATTGCTAAGCAGGTGCCCCTTGATAGCACTGTGGACAACACCTTCCATCACTTTGCTGATGATCAAGAGTAGACTGATGGGGCGGTAATTGGCTGGGTTGGATTTGACCTGCTTTTAGTGTACAGGACATAACTGGGCAATTTTCCATATTGGCAGGTAGATGCCAGTATTGTAGCTGCACTGGAACAACTTGGCCAGGGGCGCGGCAAGTTCTGGAGCACAGGTCTTCTGTACTATTGCTGGAATGTTGTCCGGGCCCATAGCCTTTGCAGTATCCAGTGCCTTCAGTCGTTGAATTGAAATGAATTGAATTGGCTGAAGACTGGCATCTGTGATGCTGGGGATCATCCACTCAGCACTTCTGGTTGAAGATTGTTGCAAATGCTTCAGCCTTATCTTTTGCTTTGATGTGCTGGGCTCCCCCATCACTGAGGATGGGGATATTTGTGGAGCCACCGCCTCCTGTTAGTTGTTTAATTGTCCACCACCATTCACGACTGGATGTGGCAGGACTGCAGAGCTTAGATCTGATCCGTTGGTTGTGGGATCGCTTAGCCCTGTTTATCGCATGCTGCTTACATTGTTTGGCATGCAAGTAGTCCTATGTTGTAGCTTCACCAGGTTGACACCTGATTTTGAGGTATGCCTGGTGCTGCTCCTGGCATGCCCTCCTGCACTCTTCATTGAACCAGGGTTGATCCCCCGGCTTGATGACAATGGTAGCATGGGAGATATGCCATGCCATGAGGTTACAGATTGTGGTTGAATAAAATTCTGCTGCTGCTGATGGCTCACATGGATACCCAATTTTGCATTGCTAGATCTGTTTGAAGTCTATCCCATTGAGCACATTGGTAGTGCCACACAACACGATGGTGGGTATCTTCAATGTGAAGACGGGACCTCGTCTCCACAAGGACTGTGCGGTGGTCACTCTTACCAATACTGTCATGGACAGATGCTTCTGCAACAGGCTGATTGGTGAGGATGAGGTCAAGTATGTTGTCCCCCTTGTTGGTTCCCTCACTATCTGCCGCAGACCCAGTCTAGCAACTATGTCCTTTCGGACTGGGCCAGCTCGGTCAGTAGTGGTGCTATCCGAGCCACTCTTGGTGATGGACATTGAAGTCCCTCACCAAGAATACATTCTGTGCCCTCTCCACCCTCAGTGCTTCCTCCAAGTGATGTTCAACATGGAGGAGTACTGATTCATCAGCTGAAGTGGTGGTAATCAACAGGATATTTCCTTTCCCATATTTGACCTGATGCCCTGAGACTTCATGGGTTGATATTGAGGACTCTGAGGGCAACTCCCTCCCGACTGTATACCACTGTGCTGCCACCTCCGCTGAGCACAAAAATCAAGGCTGACACTCCAGTACAGTATTGAGGGAGTGCTGCACCTTCAAAGGTGCTGTCTTTGGGATGAGATGTTAAACTTTAGGCCCAGTCTGCTCTCTCAGGTGGACATAAAAGATTTCATTGAGGAAGAGCAGGGGAGTTCTCCCCAGCGAGCAAGCCAGTATTTATTCCTCAATCAACTTCACAAAAAACAGATTATCTGGTGATTATCACATTGCTGTTTGTTGCAAATTGGCTGCCATCTTTCCTACATTACAACAGTGATTCATTGGCTGTAAAGTGGTTTGAGATGTCTGATGGTGAAGAAAGGTGCTATATAAATACAAGTCTTTCTTTATCTGCAGGTATATCAGAGAAAAATTGTCTTTCATAAATGATTGCACAAATCAAAGAACTCCAGATTACTTTAAGAACTGGATTGTATTTCAGGTCATATGAAGCAAGATTGCTGGCCTCTAATGGTTGATTTGTGTGTTAGGTGTAAAAATACAAATTTGTAAGTGCTCAAAATGTAACAACATCATGATACCATGATCCATGTTGATTACATCAACATACTGAAGAAGAAATATCTGATTATTAATGTCCATATCGCACACTTCAGATTTCTTCTGTACAAATTTGCAACCTACCTGAACTGCAGTGAGTCAAAGCAGCAGCAAAATACTATATCGACATGAATAAGCAATCATTTCACACATCTCAGCAAGAGAATCCTCAAAAAAAATCAGCTCGCAAGACATACTTAAATAGCTAAGGTTGAAGCTGAAGGAGACCTACAAGCCAGAGAATCATACAGCCCAGAAGAAAGATATTTAGTCCAATTAGCCACATTTCACAGTTCTTTCCACATATTCCTGCAATTTCTTTCCCCTTCAAGTATTTATTGATCCATTCTCTTTTGAAAATTACTATTGAATCTGTTTCCACCACCCTTTCAGACAATGCATTCAGATCTCAACAACAAGCTTACAGCCAATGTCCCATAATTCTCCATCACCATTCCAGCGGCAGGACAGACCTGGCAGCACAGTGGCATACATTCAGGAGGGAGTGGCCCTGGGAGTCCTCAGCATTGACTCCAAACCCCACAATGTCTCATGACATCAGGTCAAACATGGACAAGGAAACTCCTGCTGATTACCTTCACGTGCAGGAAGTGTGTCCAGCTGCAGCTCTTGTTAGACCGCATGACGGCTCTCGAGCTGCGGATGGACTCACTTTGGAGCATGCGCGATGCTGAGGAGGTCGTGGATAGCACGTTTAGTGAATTGGTCACACCGCAGATTAGGATTGCTGAGGGAGAAAGGGAATGGGTGACCAAAAGGCAGAGAAAGAGCAGGAAGGCAGCGCAGGAGTCCCCTGCGGTCATCTCCCTCCAAAACAAGTATACCGTTTTGGATACTGTTGAGGGAGATGGCTCACCAGGGGAAGGCAGCAGTAGCCAGGTCCATGGCACCGTGGCTGGCTCTGCTGTTCCGAAGGGCGGGAAAAAGAGTGGAAGGGCTATAGTCGTAGGGGATTCGATTGTAAGGGGAGTAGATAGGCGGTTCTGTGGTCGAAAACGAGGCTCCCGAATGGTATGTTGCCTCCCAGGTGCACGGGTCAGGGACGTCTCAGATCGGCTGCAGAACATTCTAACGGGGGAGGGTGAACAGCCAGTTGTCATTGTGCACATAGGCACTAATGATATAGGTAAAAAACGGGATGAGGTCCTACATGCAGAGTTTAGGGAGTTAGGAGCCAAGTTAAAAAGTAGGACCTCAAAGGTAGTAATCTCAGGATTACTACCAGTGCCACGTGATAGTCAGAGTAAAAATGAAAGAATAGTCAGGATGAATGCGTGGCTTGAGAGATGGTGCAGGAAGGAGGGGTTCAGATTTTTGGGACATTGGGACCGGTTCTGGGGGAGGTGGGACTATTACAAATTGGACGGTCTACACCTGGGCCGGACTGGAACCAATGTCCTTGGAGGTGCTTTTGCTAACGCTGTTGGGGAGGGTTTAAACTAATGTGGCAGGGGGATGGGAACCAATTGAGGTCAGTTGACAGTAAGGAGGTAGTAACAAAAGCCTGTAAGGAACTAGATAATGAAGTCAGTGTGACTAAGGGGAAGAGCAGGCAGGGAGCAGATGATGAATATAAAGGGACTGGTGGTCTGAGGTGCATTTGTTTTAATGCAAGAAGTGTAGTAGGTAAGGCAGATGAACTTAGGGCTTGGATTAGTACCTGGGAGTATGATGTTATTGCTATTACTGAGACTTGGTTGAGGGAAGGGCATGATTGGCAACTAAATATCCCAGGATATCGATGCTTCAGGCGGGATAGAGAGGGAGGTAAAAGGGGTGGAGGAGTTGCATTACTGGTCAAAGAGGATATCACAGCTGTGCTGAAGGAGGGCACTATGGAGGACTCGTGCAGTGAGGCAATATGGACAGAACTCAGAAATAGGAAGGGTGCGGTAACAATGTTGGGGCTGTACTACAGGCCTCCCAACAGCGAGCGTGAGATAGAGGTACAAATATGTAAACAGATTATGGAAAGATGTAGGAGCAACAGGGTGGTGGTGATAGGAGATTTTAATTTTCCCAACATTGACTGGGATTCGCTTAGTGTTAGAGGTCCAGATGGAGCAGAATTTGTAAGGAGCATCCAGGAGGGTTTTCTAGAGCAGTATGTAAATAGTCCAACTCGGGAAGGGGCCATACTGGACCTGGTGTTGGGGAATGAGCCCGGCCAGGTTGTTGAAGTTTCAGTAGGGGACTACTTTGGGAATAGTGATCACAATTCCGTAAGCTTTAAAATACTCATGGACAAAGACGAGAGTGGTCCAAAAGGGAGAGTGCTAAATTGGGGGAAGGCCAACTACACCAAAATTCGGCAGGAGCTGGGAAATGTAGATTGGGAGCAGCTGTTTGAAGGTAAATCCACATGTGATATGTGGGAGGCTTTTAAAGAGAGGTTGATTAGCGTGCAGGAGAGACATGTTCCTGTGAAAATGAGGGATAGAAATGGCAAGATTAGGGAACCATGGATGACAGGTGAAATTGTGAGACTAGCTAAGAGGAAAAAGGAAGCATACATAAGGTCTAGGCGGCTGATGAAAGACGAAGCTTTGAAAGAATATCGGGAATGTAGGACCAATCTGAAACGAGGAATTAAGAGGGCTAAAAGGGGTCATGAAATATCTTTAGCAAACAGGGTTAAGGAAAATCCCAAAGCCTTTTATTCATATATAAGGAGAAAGAGGGTAACTAGAGAAAGGATTGGCCCACTAAAGGACAAAGGAGGAATGTTATGCTTGGACTCAGAGAAAATGGGTGAGATTCTAAACGAGTACTTTGCATCGGTATTCACCGAGGAGAGGGACATGACGGATGTTGAGGTTAGGAACAGATGTTTGATTACTCTAGGTCAAGTCGGCATAAGGAGGGAGGAAGTGTTGGGTATTCTAAAGGGCATTAAGGTGGACAAGTCCCCAGGTCCGGATGGGATCTATCCCAGGTTACTGAGGGAAGCGAGAGAGGAAATAGCTGGGGCCTTAACAGATATCTTTGCAGCATCCTTAAACACGGGTGAGGTCCCGGAGGACTGGAGAATTGCTAATGTTGTCCCCTTGTTTAAGAAGGGTAGCAGGGATAATCCAGGTAATTATAGACCGGTGAGCCTGACGTCAGTGGTAGGGAAGCTGCTGGAGAAGATACTGAGGGATAGGATCTATTCCCATTTGGAAGAAAATGGGCTCATCAGTGATAGGCAACATGGTTTTGTGCAGGGAAGGTCATGTCTTACCAACTTAATAGAATTCTTTGAGGAAGTGACAAAGTTGATTGATGAGGGAAGGGCTGTCGATGTCATATACATGGACTTCAGTAAGGCGTTTGATAAGGTTCCCCATGGCAGGCTGATGGAGAAAGTGAAGGCGCTTGGGGTCCAAGGTGTACTAGCTAGATGGATAAAGAACTGGCTGGGCAACAGGAGACAGAGAGTAGCAGTAGAAGGGAGTTTCTCAAAATGGAGACCTGTGACCAGTGGTGTTCCACAGGGATCCGTGCTGGGACCACTGTTGTTTGTGATATACATTAATGATTTGGAGGAAAGTATAGGTGGACTGATTAGCAAATTTGCAGACATCACTAAGATTGGTGGAGTAGCAGATAGTGAAGGGGACTGTCAGAGAATACAGCAGAATATAGATAGATTGGAGAGTTGGGCAGAGAAATGGCAGATGGAGTTCAATCAGGGCAAATGCGAGGTGATGCATTTTGGAAGATCCAATTCAAGAGTGAACTATACAGTAAATGGAAAAGTCCTGGGGAAAATTGATGTCCAGAGAGATTTGGGTGTTCAGGTCCACTGTTCCCTGAAGGTGGCAACGCAGGTAAATAGAGTGGTCAAGAAGGCATACGGCATGCTTTCCTTCATCGGACGGGGCATTGAGTACAAGAGTTGGCAGGTTATGTTACAGTTGTATAGGACTTTGGTTCGGCCACATTTGGAATACTGCGTACAGTTCTGGTCGCCACATTATCAAAAGGATGTGGATGCTTTGGAGAGGGTGCAGAGGAGGTTCACCAGGATGTTGCCTGGTATGGAGGGCACTAGCTATGAAGAGAGGTTGAGCAGATTAGGATTATTTTCATTAGAAAGACGGAGGTTGAGGGGGGACCTGATTGAGGTGTACAAAATCATGAGAGGTATAGACAGGGTGGATAGCAAGAGGCTTTTTCCCAGAGTGGGGGTTTCAATTACTAGAGGACACGAGTTCAAAGTGAAAGGGGAAAAGTTTAGGGGGGATATGCGTGGAAAGTTCTTTACGCAGAGGGTGGTGGGCACCTGGAACGCATTGCCAGCGGAGGTGGTAGATGCGGGCACGATGGAGTCTTTTAAGATGTATCTAGACAGATACATGAATGGGCAGGAAGAAAAGAGATACAGAACCTTAGAAAATAGGCGACATGTTTAGAGAGAGGATCTGGATCGGCGCAGGCTTGGAGGGCCGAAGGGCCTGTTCCTGTGCTGTAATTATCTTTGTTCTTTGTTCTTGTTCTACCACTATCACCCTGCCTCAGCTGATAAATCAGTACTCCTCCATCTTGAACACCACTTGGAAGAAGCACTGAGGGTAGCAAGGGCACAGAATGTACTCTTGGTGGGGGACTTCATGTCCATCATCAAGAGTGGTTCGGTAGCACCACTACTGATCAAGCTGGTTGAGTTCTGAAGGACATAGCTGCTAGACTGGGTCTGCGGCAGGTGGTGAGAGAACCAACAAGGGGGAAAACCAACTTGACCTCGCCTTCACCAATCTATCGGTGACAGATGTATCTGTCCATGACAGTATAGGTAGGAGTGACTCCCTCACAGTCCTTGTGGAGACGAAATTCCATCTTCACACTGAGGATATCATCCATCGTGTTTAATGGCACTATTATCGTGGTAAATGGGATAGATTCAGAACAGATCTAGCAGCACAAAACTAGGCATTCATGAGGTGCTGTGGGCCATCAGCAGCAGCATATTTGTATTCAACCACAATCTGTAACCTCATGGCCTGGCATATCCCTCACTCTACCATTACCTCAAGCCGACGGATCAACTTTGGTTCAATGAGGACTGTAGGAGAGGATGCCAGGAGTAGCACCAGGCATACCTAAAAATGAGTTGCCAACCATGTGAAGCTACAACACAAAACTACATGCATGCTAAACAGTGGAAGCAGCCTGCGATAGAGCTAAGTGATCCCACAATAAACAGATCCGATCAAAGCTCTGCAGTCTTGCCAAATCCAGATGTGAATGGTGGTGGACAATTAAACAACTAACTGGAGGAGGAGTCTCCATAAATATCCCCATCCTCACTGATGCTGAGCCCAGCATGTCAGTGAAAAAGACAAGGCTAATGCAGTTGCATCCATCTTCAGCCAGAAATGTTGAGTAGATGATTCATGTTGGCATCTTCCTGAGGTCCTGAACAGTACAGAGGCCAGTTTTCAGCCAATTCAATTTACTCCATGTGATATCAAGAAACAGTGGAAGGCACTGGATACTGCAAAGGCTACGGGCCTTGACAACATCCCGGCTGTAGTACTGAAGACTTGTGCTCCATAACTAGCCGCAGCCCTAGCCAAGCTGTTCTGGTACAGCTACTACACTGGCATATACTTGACAATGTGGAAAATTGAACAGCTATGCCCTGTCCACAAAAAGCAGGACAAATCCAATCTGGCCAATGACCGCCCAATCAGTCTACTCCCGATCATCAGCAAAGTGATGGAAGGTGTTGTCGATAGTGTTATCAAGTGGCACTTACTAAGCAGTAACCTGCTCAATGACGCTGAGTTTGGGTTCTGCCAGAGCCACTTGGTTCTTGATCGCATTACAGCCTTTGCCCAAACATGGACAAAAGTGCTGAATTCAAGAGGTGAGGTAAAAGTGACTGCCCTTGACAACCTGGCAGCATTTGACCGAATGTGGCATCAAAGATCAACTGGCAAAACTGAAGTCAATGGGAATTAGGGGGGAAACGCTCCACTGGTTGGTGTCATACCTAGCACAAAGGAAGATGCTTGTGGTTGTTGGAGGCCAATCAGCTCAGCCCCAGGACGTCACTGCGGGAGTTCCTCAGGTTAGTGTTCTAGGACCAACCTGCTTCATTAATGACTTTCCTTCTATCATAAAGTCAGAGGTGGGGATGTTTACTGATGATTGTTCAGTAACATTCATGACTCCTCAGATACTGAAGCAGGCCATGTACAGATGCACAAGACCTGGACAGCTTTCAGGCTTGGGCTGATTAAGTGCCAAGCAATATTCACATCACACAAGCACACAAGTGCCAGATAATAGCCATCTCCAACTAGAGAGAATCTCAACCATCTTCCCTGGACATTCAAAGGCATCACCATTGCTAAATCCCCATTATCAATATCCTGGGGGTTACCATTGACCAGAAACTGAACTGGAGTAGCCATATAAATGCTGTGGCTACAAGAGCAGGTCAGAAGCTAGGAATCTTGTGGTGAATAACTCACATCCTGACTCCCCAGCCTGTCCCCCATCTACAAGGCACTAGTCAGGAGTGTGATGGAATACTCTCCACTTGCCTGGATGGGTGCAACTCCAACAACATTCAAGAAGCTCGACACCATCCAGAACAAAGCAGCCCGCTTGATTGGCACCCCATCGATGACTTTCAGCATTCACTCCCTCTACGGCTGACGCAAAGTGGCAGCAATGTGTCCCATCTACAAGATGCACTGCAGCAACGCACCAAGGCTCCTTTGACAGCACCTTCCAAACCCACGACCTCTACCACCTAGAAGGACAAGAGGAGCAAATACATGGGAACACTACCACCTGCAAGTTCCCCTCTAAGTCACACACCATCTTGACTTGGAACTCTGTCGCCATTGCTTCACTGTCACTGGGTCAAAATCCTGGAACTCCCACGTTGTGAGGTAATGAATTTTGGAAGGTCAAATGCAGGTGGGAGGTATACAGTAAATGGCAGAACCCTTAGGAGTATTGACAGGCAGAGAGATCTGGGTGTACAGGTCCACAGGTCACTGAAAGTGGCAACACAGGTGGATAAGGTAGACAAGAAGGCATACGGCATGCTTGCCTTCATCGGTCGGGGCATACAGTATAAAAATTGGCAAGTCATGTTGCAGCTGTACAGAACCTTAGTTAGGCCACACGTACAATATTGTGTGCAATTCTGGTCGCCACACTACCGGAAGGACGTGGAGGCTTTGGAGACGGTACAGAGGAGGTTTACCAGGATGTTGCCTGGTCTGGAGGGCATTAGCTATGAGGAGAGGTTGGAAAAACCCGGATTGTTTTCACTGGAACGACGGAGGTGGAGGGGTGACATGATAAAGGTTTACAAAGTTATGAGCGGCATGGACAGAGTGGATAGTCAGAAGCTTTTTCCCAGGGTGGAAGAGTCAGTTACTTGGGGACATAGGTTTAAGGTGAGAGGGGCAAAGTTTAGAGGGGATGTGCGAGGCAAGTTCTTTACACAGAGGGTGGTGAGTGCCTGGAACTTGCTGCCGGGGGAGGTGGTGGAAGCAGGTACGATAATGATGTTTAAGAGGCATCTTGACAAATACATGAATAGGAAGGGAATAGAGGGATACGGTCCCCGGAAGTGCAGAAGGTGTTAGTTTAGGCAGGCATCAAGATCGGCGCAGGCTTGGAGGGCCGAATGGCCTGTTCCTGTGCTGTACTGTTCTTTGTTCTTTGTTCCCTTCCTAACAGCACTATGGGTGTACCTTCCCCACATGGACTGCAGCGGTTCAAGAAGGCAGCTGACCACCACCTTCTCAAAGGCAATTAGGGATGGGCAATAAATGCTGGCCTAGCCAGCGATACCCATATCCCATGAATGAATAAAAAAAAAGACATTCTTTTTTAGAATTAGAATATTACAGCGCAGTACAGGCCATTCGGCCCTCGATGTTGCGCCGACCTGTGAAACCATCTGACCTACACTATTCCATTTTCATCCATATGTCTATCCAATGACCACTTAAATGCCCTTAAAGTTGGCGAGTCTACTACTGTTGCAGGCAGGGCGTTCCACGCCCCTACTACTCTCTGAGTAAAGAAACTACCTCTAACATCTGTCCTATATCTATCACCCCTCAACTTAAAGCTATGTCCCCTCGTGTTTGCCATCACCATCCGAGGAAAAAGACTCTCACTAACCACCCTATCTAACCCTCTGATTATCTTATATGTCTCTATTAAGTCACCTCTCCTCCTCCTTCTCTCCAACGAAAACAACCTCAAGTCCCTCAGCCTTTCCTCGTAAGACCTTCCACATCCTTCCTACAATGCGGTGACCAGAACTGCACGCAATACTCCAGGTGCGGTCTCACCAGAGTTTTGTACAGCTGCAGCATGACCTCGTGGCTCCGAAATTCGGTCCCCCTACTAATAAAAGCTAACACACCATATGCCTTCTTAACAGCCCTATTAACCTGGGTAGCAACCTTCAGGGATTTATGTACCTGGACACAAAGATCTCTCTGTTCATCTACACTACCAAGAATCTTCCCATTAGCCCAGTACTCTGCATTCCTGTTACTCCTTCCAAAGTGAATCACCTCACACTTTTCCGCATTAAACTCCATTTGCCATCTCTCAGCCCAGCTCTGCAGCCTATCTATGTCCCTCTGTACCCTACAACATCCTTCGGCACTATCCACAACTCCACCGACCTTAGTGTCATCCGCAAATTTACTAACCCACCCTTCTGCACCCTCTTCCAGGTCATCTATAAAAATGACAAACAGCAGTGGCCCCAAAACAGATCCTTGCGGCACACCACTAGTAACTAAACTCCAGGATGAACATTTGCCATCAATCACCACCCTCTGTCTTCTTTCAGCTAGCCAATTTCTGATCCAAAGCTCGAAATCACCTTCAACCCCATACTTCCGTATTTTCTGCAATAGCCTACCGTGGGGAACCTTATCAAACGCCTTACTGAAATCCATGTACACCACATCCACTGCTTTACCCTCATCCACCTGTTTGGTCACCTTCTCGAAAAACTCAATAAGGTTTGTGAGGCACGACCTACCCTTCACAAAACCGTGTTGACTATCGCTAATGAACTTATTCTTTTCTAGATGATTATAAATCCTGTCTCTTATAACCTTTTCCAACATTTTACCCACAACCGAAGTAAGGCTCACAGGTCTATAATTACCAGGGCTGTCTCTACTCCCCTTCTTGAACAAGGGGGCAACATTTGCTATCCTCCAGTCTTCCGGCACTATTCCTGTCGACAATGACGACATAAAGATCAAGGACAAAGGCTCTGCAATCTTCTCCCTAGCTTCCCAGAGAATCCTAGGGTAAATCCCATCTGGCCCAGGGGACTTATCTATTTTCACACTTTCCAAAATTGCTAACACCTCCTCCTTGTGAACCTCAATCCCATCTAGCCTAGTAGCCTTAATCTCAGTATTCTCCTCGACAACATTTTCTTTCTCTACTGTAAATACTGACGAAAAATATTCATTTAACGCTTCCCCTATCTCCTCTGATTCCACACACAACTTCCCACTACTATCCTTGATTGGCCCTAATCTAACTCTAGTCATTCTTTTATTCCTGATATACCTATAGAAAGCCTTAGGGTTTTCCCTGATCCTATCCGCCAATGACTTCTCGTGTCCTCTCCTTGCTCTTCTTAGCTCTCCCTTTAGATCCTTCCTGGCTAGCTTGTAACTCTCAAGCGCCCTAACTGAGCCTTCACGTCTCATCCTAACATAAACCTTCTTCCTCTTGACAAGCGCTTCAACTACTTTAGTAAACCACGGCTCCCTCGCTCGACAACTTCCTCCCTGCCTGACAGGTACATACTTATCAAGGACACGCAGTAGCTGCTCCTTGAATAAGCTCCACATTTCGATTGTTCCCATCCCCTGCAGTTTCCTTCCCCATCCTACGCATCCTAAATCTTGCCTAATCGCATCATAATTTCCTTTCCCCCAGCTATAATTCTTGCCCTGCGGTATATACCTGTCCCTGCCCATCGCTAAGGTAAACCTAACCGAATTGTGATCACTATCACCAAAGTGCTCACCTACATCTAAATCTAACACCTGGCCGGGTTCATTACCCAGTACCAAATCCCCAATGTGGCATCGCCCCTGGTTGGCCTGTCTGCATACTGTGTCAGAAAACCCTCCTGCACACACTGGACAAAAACTGACCCATCTAAAGTACTCGAACTATAGTATTTCCAGTCAATATTCCATCTAAGCCATCGAAGAGAAAGGACCCTGCCTCACATTCCCTGCTTTGAGCTACAGGAAAGCAGAGACTGAAAGTGGTCTTGAACTCCATACCTGAGAAACCGTACTAGGATTTTCAACATTAAACTGTGACTGAGAAATAACCAAAGGAGTCTGGAACAATGCATCCGTCCCCCTGAACCTTCCAAGCCTTTTCTTCAGTGAACCATTAAAAAAGGAAAAACATGCCTGTACCATTTGAAGTCTTCAACCTGGGGAAAAAGCAAGCTTTACAGCAAACTCTTTTTTAAAAAAGCATTAGCTCTAAACCCCTAACACAAAAACAAGAAATGCTGGATTCACTCAGCAGGTCTGGCAGCATCTGTGGAAAGAGAAGCAGAGTTAACGTTTCGGGTCAGTGACCCTTCTTCGAAGCTCTAAACCCCTGTTATCTTTCAATCTCTATCTTTTCTTGTGTGTGTGTGTGTGTGTGTGTATCTGTATGTGTGTGAGAGTGGGTGAAGTTGTGAATATGTTTTGGGTGTTGTATAATAAACATTTATATTTCTTTTAAACCAATGCGAAAACCTATCATTTGTCTTTTTGGTGAAAATTAAAATGGTCAGGGGCTGCACGTTTTTTTAAAACACGCTGTCTTCGGTCAGCTGAGAGGTGAGAGAGGGAAACCATCCCCATCATCTCCCACCTGTATGTAATGCAACGTACAATATAAATCAAAAGAGGTAATGTTCAAATTGCTCTGGTCAGCCCGCATCTTGAATGCCGTGTCCAGTTATGGTCATCAAAAAATAAAAGAGAGACATTTAAGCACGGGAAGGAGTGCAATGAAGAAACACAGGGCTGATTCTGAGTGTTGGATCTAGGTATGAGGAAAAACTGCGAGGTGTTCCTATAGAAGTACATATAATTGTCAAGGATATAGAAAGATTAACCTGGAATATTACTTCTAATTAAACCGTGCGAGCGGAACTAAGGGACAGGTTCAAACCAGTAAAAGGTAGCTTTAGGACTGATATATATTCTTCTTTACACAGAGTGATTAATGTATAGAATAAACTTCTAGTTAGAGTAGTGGAGGCAAATACCATGGAACCGTTTAAGAAACCATTGAATGGAAAATGGGTAGAAGTTAGGATCTCTCTGCATGAACGAATTACAATGGGCAGAATGGCTTTCATCATCTGTAATTATGTTCTGACTTTGTGAATATCCATCAAAAATTTCTAGCTCCATTAGCACATTAATGATCAAATTTTACAGTGACTCCAAAGGGAACAATATTCTGGCTTATATTTCGGCAATCTTGGGAAATCTATGAACCTTGACTTTGCTGTTGCATAAATGTTATGCCAGCAACAATTCAGCATTATTGGCCATCAATTTGAGGAGTTCTCCATTCCTCATAATTCCTGCTTGGTTTTCCCATCCAACAACTGAAGTTGTAGTATTGAACTCACTATGCATTTTTAGTGCCTATATTATGCATCAATCTTGTTTTGCTTGTGTTACGAACAAGGCAGGAGAAATGCACTGTTAATTCAGTCCCACTACTCCACAGGTCACAGCATATCAATAAAGTTTCCCACCTACTGAAGAATAGCCAAATTAGACACTCTATTTGTCCCCCCAGAATAAAGCACACCAAAACAGGTTTCTTTAAACAACAACAACATTAACTATTTATTAGAAAAGCAATAATAAGTCTTAACTACTAATGAGATAAACCTATATATATGAAAATCGCCTTAATTCCTTAACCCTCATGCACACACACATACATTCAAAAATCCTGGTTAACCAGTGAAAAAGGATTTTGGTTTACAACTGTTTCTTAGGAGTAGAAGGAATAATAAAATTAAATCAGTTTGTCACATTCTGGTAGGATGTTTTAGTACAGTGAGGTGTCCCAGAGTTGAATACTCAGATGCCACTCAAAATATCTCCAGGTGAGGTTGATGGGTAGGCATTCAATGCAGTTTGACTACGGTAGGCACCACATAGGTTTTTCAGCAGGACTCAGGACTCACAGCAGCAACACAGCAGTAGAATCTTTCTGCAGGTTCCAGGATTTCCCAAAACACAGGAGGCAAGAGGAACCACACTGGATGCTAGAATTCTTCAGAGACAGGAGGCAATAGGAATCTGCCAACTTTCAAATGCAGGATTTCTTTTCAAGAGATGCAGGTCTCCTTTACAGAGAGGTCTTTTTCTCTAGTCTCCAGGTAGGTCAGGTCTAAGTTTCTTTGTCCAATTCACTGGTTTTAAAAAGTCCAAAGTGAAAGCAAAAAGCCTTCCTGAGCCAATCACATGACCAGACACAGTGTCTCCTCTGTCATTCAAAGTGTTGCTTTGAGGAGGTCAAACCCCTGGCTGGCTTCCTTGAAACTACTTGCTTTGTTATTATTGTATACAAAGTCAACATCCAAAAATTCCAGCTATTTGCAGGTGTCCAAGTCCACTGAAAATCCTTTTCTCAGTTTTTAAAACACACAAAAGCCTAAGATTTTTAGTACAAAAATAAAACTTCTTGTAACACTTGTTACATTGAGGACTATTCCTCTACTTTGCATCTGTCTTCACAAAAGAGGGGGACGATGCAGATATTGTAGTTAAGGAGGAGTATGAAGTATTTACACATAGGGAGAGAGTAAGTATTCAGGGGATTAGCATCTTTGAAAGTGGATGAATCACCAGGGCTGGATGAAATGTACCCCAGGCTGTTAAAAGAAGTCAGGGAGGAAATAGTGGAAGGTCTGACCATCATTTTCCTATCCTAACTGGATACAGGTTTGGCGCCAGAGAATTGGAGTTCTGCTAACATTGTACCTATGTTTAAAAAGGGAGCGAGGGATGGACTGAATAATTACAGGCCAGTCAGTCTAAGCTTGGTAGAGGGCAAGTTATTGAAATCAATTCTGAGAGACAGGATAAACTGTCACTTAGAAAGGCATGGATTAATCAAAGATAGACAGCATGGATTTGTTAAGGGAAGATTGCGTCTGACCAACTTGATTGAATTACTTGAGGAGGTAACAAGGAGGATTGATGAGGGTAGTGCATTAATGTGGCCTACATGGATTTTAGCAAGGGTCTTGACAAGGTACCACACAGCAGACTGTTGAAAAAAAATAAAAGCCCATGGGATCCAGGGGAATGTAGCAAGCTGGATACAAAATTGGCTCAGTGGCAGGAAACAAAGGGTAAGGATGAAGAAGGGTCACTGACCCGAAACGTTAAGTCTGCTTCTCTTTCCACAGATGCTGCCAGACCTGCTGAGTGAATCCAGCATTTCTTGTTTTTGTGTGGTCAGGATGAACTAGTGTTTTTGCAATTGGAAGGCCATTTTCAGTGGGGTTCCGCAGGGCTCAGTACTAGGTCCCCTGCTTTTTGTGGTATAAATGATTTGGAAATAAATGTGGGGAAATGATCAAGAAGTTTGCAGATGACACAAAAATTGGCCGTGTGGTAGATAGCATGGAGGATAGCTGTAGACTGCAGGAAGATATCAATGTATTGGTGAGGTGGGCAGCAAAGTGGCAAATGGAATTTAAACCAGAGAAGTGTGAGGTGATGCAGTTGGGGAGGTCAAACAAGGCAAAGGAATATACAATAAATGGGAGGATACTGAGAGGTGTCGAGGAAGTGGGGGACCTTGGAGTATATGTCCACAGATCCCTGAAGGTAGCAGGACAGGTCGATAAGTTGGTGAGGAAAGCATATGAAATCCTTTCTTTTATTAGCCGAGGCACAGAATATAAGATCAGGGAGGTTATGCTGGAACTGTATAAAACATTAGTTAGGCCACAACTTGAGTACTGTGTGCCGTTCTGGTCACCTCATTACAGAAAGCATGTAATTGTCACTGGAGAGGGTGCAGAGGAGATTTACGAGGATGCTGCCAGGACTGGAAAATTGCAGCTATGAGGAAAGATTGGATAGGCTGGGGTTATTCTCCTTGGAACAGAGGAAGCTGAGGAGAGATTTAATTGAGATGTACAAAATTGCGAGGGGCCTGAATACAGTGGATGGGAAGGGCCTATTCACCTTAGCAGAAGGGCCAGTGACTAGGGGGCATAGATTTCGAGTGAATGATAGAAGATTTAGAGGGGAAATGAGGGTGGTAGGGGTCCGGAACTCACTGCCTGAAAGGGTGGTAGAGGCAGAAAACTTCATCTCATTTAAAAGGTATCTGGATCTGTACATGAAGTGCCGTAACCTGCAGGGCTATGGACCAAATGCTGGAAAGTGGGATTAGGCAGGCTGCTCTTTCTGTGCTGTAACTTTCTATGAGTTTATGAAGAGGGAGACCACAGTACGCTAATCATCACACATTGTGCACATAATGGATTGATTTTGTGTCTATGAAATTGCAGTTGCAACTGAGGAATATTCTTACATGTTAGAATTCAGAAGGGAGCTGCAGCTGCTCCATGGAGTCTTTGCTGACACAAAGTTCCCTGCAAAAAATGATGACAAGTGAGAATGCGACTTGTGTGTTATGGAGGAAAGGTAGAGAATTATATAGAATTTACAGCACAGAAACAATTATTTGGCCTGAGTCCTGACTCCACTGCAGTGCTCAAGACAGTTGCCGGCTTCCATCTGCCCCCTCCCAATTGCCTTCCCCTCTATACCGATCACCCTCTCCATCCTGATCACTAACCATCCCCCCCACCCCCGCCCCACATTGCAATCACCTTCCTTGTCACCCTCAGGATCTAGCTGATAGCCACTGCCAGAAATGAAGTGGCCCAAAATCCAGTGTTAATTCACCTCCAAGCTGATTAGCATGCATCTCATTTAAATGAGGTCCGAGGTCCAAGTGCCTCAAACCTATTGTTCTGGTGCTGGGATCATGCTGGGAAAGCTGACATGACCCAACTTCTAGACCTGGAATCCTGCTACTGACTCTGCTCCCTGACTACCATTTGCCCAGTAGAAGCAAATTAGAGTTCTGCCCCTTATACGACAATAAGATACTTCCGGCAATGGCAGAGGCACAGGGCAACTGGGTATCTGCATTTTTCCTGAGGGTCCCACTAGAGTTGCAGGGCAGACTGGACCGACCGCATTGAACTGTGGGGTCTTCTTCTTTTGACCATAGTGTGGTTTAGCTGGTTGGTCTTCAAGGCTAACAATTAATTTCTTAAGGGACATGGGGTTACTTAGTATTTCATGTACCTCACAGGTTATTTTGAAGAATCAAGATGGTATATTGCACTTTGCATAAACTGAGCATTCACAATAGCCATTGCAATGCAGGTGTGTGACAAAGAATGTTGAGTTTTACAATTTTTAGGATGTATTTATATACCCTAACACTCACCTCTAACTTTTTCAGGCCCAGCTCAAATGTTACCATTCTAAGTCTACCAGCTCTGCTCTACAGCAAAATGGGAGAGACACCCCCTGACCTGCTTTCCTCTGTATAAATACAGGAGTTTTAAATGCCCGCTCAAGCCATTTAACTGCAGTTCTGCATGGTAATGATTTTCAGCACACCATTGCACAGCCCACGGCTTGTGCATAAAAGTACAAATAGCAGTATCACGAACAAAAAGGCAAGCAGGAATTTTTCCCAAAAACTTTTAATAATCTGCAGTTAACTCCTGAATGGAACAACGGTAATTTCTAGGCTATAGTTCTTGAAGCAGGAGGTATGATGCTTGCAGCTGTGAGCACAGATGTTTAAGAGTTGGAGGATACTGTTTCAAAGCTGGAACAACAGATGTCTGAGGTGGAGGAAAGGTTGTTTGAAAATGATGACTGCTTGGCAGAACTCAAAGCGAAGGTTAGAGTACTATTTCCAAAGAGAGTAGCATGTTTCGGAACAATAATTCTGATAACCACAGATGGCTATCCTGATCTTCAGGGCCCCAGAATGTGTGGAACCTCAAACGTATTGTGCTTAGGCTCTGTGAACTGTTGAGCTGGTATGACTGGTATAGAATGTATAATTGAAAAACACCAAATCCTAGCCACCTAAATGGCAAGTCACTCTAGGACCTTTTTCTGAGGGTTGTTAACTTTTAGGTGAAAGAATGAATGCAACTAAAGTCAAGATCTAAGGGTGAGATCCACATGGAAGAAAACTCAAGTTTAATCAATTCACTATCTGCTGAGGCAGTATATGGAGCTGGAGGACATTAAAACAATCTGAGAACATGCAGTACCCAGTAGTATTCAGGAAGGAAATTTATATTTCCTGAACCAAGGCCTGATTTCAAATTACTGCTTGCATTTGATTTGCATTTACAGTTTTTATTCAAAAGAACTCCTCCGTTCCTACCTAAATGGGCTGGCTGATTACAAGTCCTATCACATTGCATAAACTTAGCATTCACAATAGCCATTGCAATTCAGGTGTGTGATAAAGAGTGTTGAGTTTTACAATTTTTAGTAAGTATTTATATACCCCAACACTCACCTCGAACTTTTTCAGGCCCAACTTGAATTTTACCATTCTAAGTTTACCAGCTCTGTTCTACAGCAAAATGGGAGACAACCCCCACACAACATCCCCCCCTTCCCCCGACCTGCTTTCCACTGTTCAAATACAGGAGTTTTAAATACCCACTTAAGCCGTTTAACTGCAGTTTTGCATAGTAATGATTTTCAGCACACCATTGCATAGCCCACGGCTTATACATAAAAGTACAAATAACAGTATCATGAACAATCATGAGCTTCACAAATTTCTTAATTCCTCCAGTGGCAGAGATGATGATATGTGTATTGCTGAGTTTCCTTACTTTCTATCCCATAAGGGAAATGAACCACAAATGCATGGCATAGATTTATAGGTGACATACTGCGTATCAGCATGATCTGGTCTTATGCACGTGGGTGCCATATACTTTGGTGACTACTGCAATTCTTTTCATAATGAGTCTGGTTATTGAATTGCTCAACCATTTAACTATGACGACCTTAGAACCATGTTATGCTGGCTGGGGAAAAGATAAAGCAGAGGATTTCTACACTACTTTCTCATTTGTCATGCAGGCCCCCACTTGCCAAGCATGAGGCATATTAATTTCGCCATTTGGACATTAAATTTCAAACTATTGTTGAAGTGAAGAAAGGACTTGGGTTAAAAAATTGCCAAATCTTGGCTGGAAAGATATTTGCCTATTAATAGACAGTGTTTGGAAGGACAAAGCAGCCATTCCCTGACACATTCAATCCACAATGGACACTCGGCTGGAAACACATTTGCATATTAACAGACAGTGCTTGGAAAGGACAACGGACCATTCCCTGACACATTCAACCCACAATGGACTTTTGATCACCAGACGTTGAAGGTGGGGGAGCTCGCATTCCAGGTTGACTGCTAAGATGGCTGCATACACAAACGGACATGGTCAAACCAGCTAGTCACATGACTAACCTGCTGGGCAATTTGACTTTTTTGAATTTGTACAAACAGTTTGGGCAGAAAGCAGAATGCTCCTGGACTGAGAAGATCTCTCCTGGCTGGCTCACCACAGTCCCTTCTGTCTGCCTGCTCCCATCTCTTCCTCACGGAGCTCCAAATCCACTGAAGACACATGAACCCCAAGAGAGGAAAGTCTCCTACAGCAAGCAAGGTTTAAGAAGAATACTAGGCCCCAACGAAAAGCAAGATCTACCTACAATCAAGGACTCTACAGTGAGCTGAAAGAAACAGAACAAAAACTCTTCAGATATTGCCTCAAATTTATCCACTTTATTTTTCTTCTGCTCTTTTCTGTCTCTATTTGCATGTGTGTATCACATATGCATGCTAGTGTGGGCGTGTTGTGTATCAGTAGGCGTCAACTGAATTAGAGTTTAAGTTTAATTAAATTTCAACTTTCCTTCTTTAAACCTAAGAAAGCCTGTTTGTGCTGGTTTCTCTGCCTTATAATTGGAACAAGAATTCACCAAGGGGGAGTTAAAAAAACATTGTGTTTAAAAATAAAACCCTGTTACAATGAGACCTGGTGAAGGCTGAAAGGGAACCCGAGACCTCTTTCTCAACTGGTTGTAACACATTTGAGATAAACAATGGAGTTCTCTTTTCAGCTAAGCATGATATTATCAGTGAAATATTCTAGATCTTGGAATTTTCTTCATTTTTAATATCTATTGGCCCAAATGTTGCTCTCGCAGGCTAATTAATGGCACCCACTGCTGCCCATTTAATGGCAATAATATTTTCCACTGCAATTTGCTGGAAGTTTGAGTTGGAAACAGCGTGGTGCTCTCTATGGGGTATATGGGACTTGAATGAACAGGACAAGCAGCTCTGTATCTGATTAACCAATCAGATTGAAGAATTCTGAAATTAACAGCACAAAGACTGATGTGGAAGTATAATTTAGAACGATGAACTCAATGTCAAATCATGTACAGAAAAAGAAATAGAGGAAAAGGAAGATTAGAGTAAGAAATAGAAAAAAAGAGACAGAAAGAAAAAGTTTAAAAATCTCCAACAACAATTCAAACCTGAAGGAATGAAACTTCACACAAGTTATTCTTCACTACCAGAGAGGTTGACTGGCAGTAGTTAACACTTAGCACAATTTTAAAATCGTATTTAGAATTGAAATGATTTGACAACTTGCTGTGGTTCGTTTACTTCGTATCCACAGTACCATTACAGGAATTTCATAGCACTCAATGTATTTGAATAGTGAGACAGACAGCAAGGTGCTATTTTTGTGAAGCCATCCCTGAAAGAAACTTTTTGATTTCACATTTAATCACGCATCTGTCCTCACCCAATTTGCTGTGGCATTTGCACATAAGTAATGGTGAACGCTATTAGTCTCATTGTTATTTTGACAGCAATCTTTGGTGCCAATAATGTCTTGGATGCAGTTATCAAAAGCAAATTCTTCTCCGGATTCTGCAACCACGTTTTCCTCCACTGTTGCAATGCCACTGAATCTTTGATGGGGAGTGACTTGCCTGTGTCCCTGATGCTGGCCATTTCCTGGCGTTAGGGTAACTTATATATAATAAAGCATCATAACTTCATGGTCGTTATGGCATTTTCCTGTTCCTGAATGTTCTTATGTTATTAACAGAAATAGCGAAGCAGAATCTTCTACCTGATGTACATTTGGTATGTTATCATTTTAAAACATTGAAAAATGGTAAATAACCACATATTATCATTAGATAACACAGTTTCATATATTGAGTTATTAATTTATAGGGGTAAAATAAATGATTTTACCTTGAATCTATGGGCAGAATTTTACCTGCCCCTGGGAGTTGGGAACGGAGGCGGGGGAGAGGTAAGATAATGAGAGATGCTTCGGGACGGCTACCCAAACGCAGCCTGCTGCCAGGGAGGTTTCACAGCAGTGGGCTGCGAGGCAGAGTTGCATACTTAAAAGCCCAATTAAGGGTCATTTTACTGTGCTGCCGGCATTTTGCTGACAGTGGGGTTGGCCCCTGCTGTGTGGGAAGGCTGCTAGCTTAATGGAGGCAGCCTCTCTGTGGCAGACCAGAAGGGCTAACGGAGCCGAACGCTCCAAGGCCCAAAGATGGGGCTGTGAGCAGGGAAGATAGCCCCTGTAGCCCCAACAATCCTCCTGGAGGGGTTTTCCCCTGGCCCTCGGCCCTCTGAATTTATTTGTAAAATTTACTTACCCAGAGGCCCCCGATGTCTCCTAGCTGCCTCAGTAGCACCCATCTCTCCCGGTGGGGCTGCTGAGGCTTCAGAGCTGCCGGCGGCATCAGGAGCCTGTCCACCATCCTTAATTCGAGCTGCTGGACATGCAGGCTCAGTACCTGCTTTTCTCCCTGACATCAGGGTCCCTGTGATAACATTTTACTCTATTTTCACTCTACAACCAAATAATGGAATGATTTATTGGGTATATGTAAAGGATCCACATGTTATATACAACAGAGAAGATTGTGAATTTATAAAGAATGAAAATATTGCCATCTATGTCTAAAGAAAGCAGCTAATCCATTGCATTTAAAGTTTAAATCCATATGCACGTCATTCACATCAATAAATCATAGTGACATATGTTAAAATACCAAGGGCGAAAACATCAACACTTTGTCACAGGCCCAAATGTTGTCAGCCTGTAAGTCCTCATACTCAGCTGACATATAATTTAGGAATGAAACCCACTAATACTTTTTCTTAGCATGAGCTCTCATTACACACGTAAATGCCTTTGAACCTTTAGAATAGAAAATAATGGGAATACACAGTTGGCCCATCACCTAGTGATGGTGGCTAAAAATAGAAAGGCTGGAGTGGGGATATAAGTGATGAGCATGTCATGCATGTGGATTGAACGGAAATGCTCCGCTGCTGAAAATGAGTGATTAGTACAGATATGAAGATGAGGAAAGTGAGAAAAAGGGAAGAAGGGGTGTGGAGAAACCTTGAAGTTTGATCAACACAGTTAGTATTGCTATATGATACCACATCTGAGTCCCTAATGCTAATAAAACCAAATTTCACTTGATACAGTGAGTAGCAAAACAATTTTGTTTCATTCATTTCGTCCATCTCACAGTGCTTGTTTGTTTTAAGACAATGAAATAATGAGCTCAGTATGCAGAGCATGATTTATTTCAAAGGTCATGGCTCTCAATACAGCAGAAACATTTTTCTTACAAGAATATGATTTATTCTCAAGCTTTCTGATGAAAAGTCAAAAATGTAATAAGATACATTAAATGTTCCAAGAGATTTAGAAGTAGTCTATTGCAAATTGCATACCATATTGTCTAAAAGTCATTTGTAAGACTATTTTACACTTCCTACAGTAACTGAACATTTTCTTTGCTTCAAATAGAAGAACCCAAAATTACAATGGAAATTGAGCAAAGCCCAATGTGAACAGTTTGAAATTCACCTGTCCCTTCCAGGCCCATGGTCTTTGATGTGGTTTTTGTGCTATCGTATCCAAATGACCTGCTGTACTGTAAACATTACAAAATATGCTGCAATTTTACAATATTTATGTGATCTTTTATTTCTTCAAGAATATTTTAGCTTTATAGTGGAGAAATTCCATAAACCCAGAAGGCTATATGTTGAAATACAATTCCTAGTGACTATGTTAATTGGTCCATTAAGATTAAGTGAACTGTTTAGGTTTAACGATATGCCCTGTTGCTGTGTTACTTTGATGTTTTGGTCTGATTTCTTTTAAAGTGCCATCATCTCTTTTCTTATTGCCAGCAAAACAAAGGTTAGCAGTAAACAGCCTAGCATGAAACTGTCATCTCGAAGCAGAAACAAGATCATATCAGTGTCTAGCCTTTGAGGGTGCCCAGCTACATTTCTCTGCTTTCTGATCTTTCTGGGTGCACAGTGTTATGTAGACATTGTCATTATTTGGAGCACCTGGGCACACCCACCCAAAATAGCTGGAGGGACGAAAGCCATTACGAAGAACCAAATCTTGGGCAAAAATACTGTTGTGTTATTTTAGTTGACATAATGGTATTTCACTGACAACAGGCAAAGCACTGCTGAAGTTGCCAGTTGATAAAATATGATAGAAGGCCAAATGGCAGCTATGGAAAGCCTCATTATAAGAACTGACTGCTTTATTATTGTTTCTCAAATAACTGGAGAAAAACATCAAAGGATTTGACCTACCTTGGAGGTGGGGGGAGGTGCAAAGTGAATCAAATTTGTTTCTTTTCATTGTTCACACCACCAAGTATTAGTAATTTTATCTTATAATGATAAGAAAATGAACAATGAAATCTTCGGAATAGTTGTTTAGTAGTACAGAACTTGAGTATTGCTGAAAATAGAGACATATTGTCGAAGCTTTTTGTCTTGCACTCATCAGGACAATCGCAAGAATAACCAATGTAAGGGAAAACAACAGCTTATACTGCATGAGAAGAGAGTGCTGATTGGTTGGTAAGTGAACTCTGATTGGCAGAGGCATTGCCGTGGAGAATGCACCAGTTTACGGTGACTGACAGTTAACAGCCAAGCTCTGTTTAAAATTTAAAGCAGGCAGCTTGACTCTGATTGGTCAAGGAATTGGCCTGAGGAATGAACCAGTGAATGGCTGTCACTTATTTTGTTCAGCTGAAACAGGCGCAATGTTTGTACATATTCTTTCTGTCTGCAAAGAACAGGGCCCTGTGTATTAATATATATAGCCTCCAGTATGCACAACTGCACCACACTGACAATCTTAAATTGGTTGTCACGTAATTTTTAGCACACTGTGAATTATTTAGCAAATGTTGTCCAATCGCGGAATCACATCTAATGTTGGACACTGTGTTTTGAGTTTTGCAAGCACAGGCTTGTTGGGTACGGCCCATACCTTGCCCATTGTGAGCAGCAGAATGGACATGTTGTTTGATACGATCCGCCAGTCTTTGGGACGTATGGCCTATATACTTAGCATTACACTGGCATTGAAATTCATATATCATATTACCTGGAGGGGTAATGTATCCCAAAAATTTGAGCAACAGGTAAAGCTAGCTGTTTCATGCTGCTATTATGCAGTAGCAACACTATGCAGTAGTGGTGTTCGCCACTAACAGGATGCTACTGTCAAGCCAAAAAGACATTCTGCCTATCACACAAATGAGTAATGTGATATATGAATTTCAATGCCAGTGTAATGCTCAGTATATAGGCCGTTCCCCATAACTCTACAGTTTTTATCTCTTAAGGCGCTTATGCAATTCTCTTTTGAAAGCCACGATCTGCCTCAACCATGCTCTCAGGTAAATTAAAAGCAAAATACTAGATGCTAGAAATCTCTCAGGTAGTGCATTCCAAATCCTAACCACTTGCTGCATGAAACCGTTTTCCCTCATGTTGCCGTTGGTTCTTTTGCCAATCACCTTAAATGATTACTATTTTCTGCTGTATGATGCATAACATTGCTATTCATCTTTCAAGCCTCCTTCTATCACATAGTCCAGATGGCTAGTGGAGAGTATCCTTCAGTGTTAAGCAGAACAACCTACCTTTGGATTATTTCTTGAAGGAAAAGCTCCATTGATGCATTATTGAATGCTCGGACTCTTTGTGAATCATGCATCATTATTTTCTAGCAATGCACATTTTCTGCCTCTGATACTCTTGCTACCAACAAAGTTTAATTTCACTTGCAGCTGAATCAGATTTTCTGTCCTTTACTGCCCTCCTCTTCCCCTAATTCTCCCCACTCCTCTCCAGGCAGCAAACTCTTGGCAGCAAGTCTCATCTAATCTAGGAACCTCCAATGAATATACAAGGGAAATTTTAACTCCCTCCACTCGTCAGAAACCAGGCAGCATGGAAGTTAAAATTCTGATTGTTTCCCACTACTTATCTATTTTAAAGCCACTGATTTCTCGAGCAGTTTAGGTGCCTTTACATAGGACTCTGATGTTATTTTAACTGTCTACTGGGTTGGGTTACTACTATGCGTACCATATTCAGTATGACCTGGTGGACGTCCAGAAGAAGCCCTGTTAAAATGTACTTTTGTGGAACCAGGATGAACTTTTTAAAAAAAATTTGTTCATGGGATGTGAGCTGCCTTCATGAACGACTGATGTAGGTACGCCCACAGTAATGTTAGGAAGGGAGTTCCAGGACTTTAACCCAGCGACAGTGAATGAACAATATAGTTCCAAGTCAGGACGGTGTGAGCCTTGGAGGGGATCTTCCAGGTGGTGGTGTTCCCATGTGTCCGCTGCCCTTGTCCTTCTAGGTGGTGGAGGTTACAGTAGGGTGCTACCCCAGGCTCCTCTCTTCCCATCTGTGACCCCTTCTTCACTTTCCACTCAGTCAGTCACCATAAACTGGTGCATTCTCCATGGCAACACCTCTACCAATCAGAGTTCACTTGCCAACCAATCAGCACTCTCTTCTCATACAGTATAAAGTTGTTGCTGTCCCTTACCATGGTATTCTTGTGGATTGTCCTGCTAAGTGCAAGACAAAAAGCTTCAACAACATGTCTCTATTTTCAGCAAAACTCAAGTTCTGTTCTACCATATGACTACTTTCAACTTTAGTAAAAAAAATTATAATATTTTTAAAGTGTAGAAGATGATCAAATTGAAAACCATTTCAAGTCCTAATTCATTATTTAAAATATAATGTACACAGTTGAACACCAGCATAATCTTTAGCTGCATAGTGCTAATTACTCTTTAAGCAATCTTCAGCAGAAAACTTGTTTAGTAAAGAGAATTTCTATTGATGCACTGTGAATAATCAAATTTTGATGTGCATCGTTCTAATCACTGAGGATTTACAATTTGTATTGTGAAGAGCATTTGTGCTCTGAGTTAACTGAGCAAGGTCGGGAAAGACTGCACAAAGAGAGATAGAGACTGGAACCAGTCACTGAAGGGGTCAAGTCCAGGTAAGTCTGCACTGGGGGTTGGGAGGGAATCGCAGAAGGGTGAAAAGGGGGTAGCGACCTTAGGGGATTTGGGAAGGGGTTTCCTCAGGGGGTGGAGGAAAGTATTTAACTGGGGGCATGATCGGGGGAAAGGGGTTGATCTTGGAGGGGGAGGGGTGTTGATCTCGGAGGGGCGTCTATCAGAGTGAGGAATGGTCAATTGCAGGGGAGGGGAATCGATTGGGTGAGCTTCCAATTCCTGTGGGGAGGATTGGAGGCCTCATGGTGGGGAGGCCTGGTGTTGGGTTATGTTGGAGACCACAGGTGGGATCAGAGACCTTGGATGAAGATCGATGGGAGGGTACCCAATTGCAGAGGCTCCTCAGACAGGCACTTGGATCCAGGAGGTGGGTATAAAGGCATTTACTTCCTGAATCGGCCAATTTGTCACTTGGATGAAGCTCGGGAAACCGGGCTGACCAAAGTTAAAAACAGTGACAACGAGGCTCCCAGCCACATTATCATATTTAAAGTTCCAACCTGCCTCCTTGGGTCGGGTTCATCACCTGACCACCTTCCAGTTTCAGTTAAAGTCAGAAATGAGTGAGTTGTGGAGATGTGGGGGGGGGGGGGGGGGGAGTGGGGGTGGGGGGTGCGGGGGGGGAGTGCGTGGTTTGGGTCAGGAAACTCATTCTTCATACTTTTACCCCCCCCTACCCCAAACCCACCTTTTTTTCGGTTAAAATTTCACACCCCCATTGTTTCTGTCAAAATTCTGACATGTTTACACTCATGTCAGTATGGGAAAAGTAGGAGAAATGTAGGAGATAAGTGTCATATACAGGGAACATAATTATGATACACAAGTATAGCTTCAGAGATTTCCTTTCAACGTAGATAATCCTTGCCACAAAGTGATAATATTTATTCAGTAGCTGTGACACTGAAGAATTCATACCCAATTAAAAGCAGTTATACAGCTATTCAGCATTTGCTGCCTATTAGTGTCTCTGCCTAGCTTGTGTGGATTGACCACAACACTGCAGAGCACAATTACATTTTGACGGTGCACACTATGCTATGAAGGAGCCCATTGCCTGGAAATCACTGTAAGCAATATCATTGCACAAATACTTAAAGTATATATATCAAACTCCTGTCTCTGTACTTTTCAAGAGGCATTGATCTAATTAGAATAAAAATAAATACATTGATTTGCTCAGTATGAAAATGAATTAGGCTGGAATTTTACCCTCGGCAGACGAGAGCTGTCCACCGATTGAAATGTCGGTGGCAAACCCACCTCCACCTGGCCTGGGGATCTGGACCGTATTTTGTGGTCCCCAGACCTTTAATTGGTCTGAGGCGGGACCTCCACCTCATTAAAGCCAATCAACGGGCCGGCAGTTCCCTGACCCAGCAGTGCCACTGGGAGCGGTGGCCACTGCTGGGACTGCAACCCAGCTAAAGATGGAAGATGTTGGGGAACCCCGGAGATCGGGTAGATTTTTGGGGCCTCACCGGGGGCAATCAGTCTGGCCCCGGCGAGGCAAGGATGGTCGATTGAGGGAACAGGGGGCATGTTGGGTGTTAGGGGTGGTTGGGGCATCGGGGAAGCCCTCCATCTGGCACAGAGTGCCTGAACAGGATGGCACCCCATCCCAGGCCTTGTGAAAGCTGCCTACTTTTAACAGGTGGCTTTTCTCATACGTGGGCTGCCCGCCAGCCAAGGGTAAAAACCCTGTGGCAGCGGGCGGAGGCCCTTAAGTGGTCGCTAACTGGCCGTTTAAGGGCATTGATGGCCTGGGGCGGGCGGGCGGTGTTTTGCTGTCGCAACCCTGCATAAAGTGGCAGCGGAGGCGGGAGCGGGTTGGGAAGGGCCCTCGAGCCTCTCGCACCATGTTGCGCCCCCTGCCACCATCCCGCTCTTTGGAGGGGTGTAAAATTCCAGTCTAAACTTTAAGAATAACTCTAAAGTAATTTTTCGATTTCTTTGACCTGATGGAGGGTTTAGTCCTCAGGAAGTGCATATTGAAATTCTGGAAAAGCACAGTGCACAATTTTCTTATTGTTAATTTAAATAGTCAGAACATCTTGCATCGCACATGCCCAGTTTTCTGCTATGCACTCCCTCTGGTTTAGGTTCCCTGTCGAGAGTATGAAGTTGTTCAATTATCTCTCAGCTTTTGTAATCTTTGAGATTGCATAGAGTGAATAAAAGCTAAGTTAATGTGGAAAGGATAGAAAAGTGGTTACGTTGCTGGGCTAGTAATTTAGAGGTCTGGACATGTGAGTTCAAATGCCATGCTGGCAGTTTGTAAATAATAAATAAATCTGAAATAAAACACTAGCATCAGTAATGGCAAGCATGGAGCTATTGGATTGGTGTAAAAACCCAATGGGTTCACTCATGCCCTTTCAGGAAGGAAACCTTCTGTCCTTACCTATATGTGACTCCAGGCCCATATCAGTATGGTTGACTCTTAGCTGTGCTGTGAAATGGCCTAAGCAATCCACTAAGGCAGCTCACTACCACCTTCTCAAGGGCAATTACGGCTGGGCAATAAATTATGGCTCTGCTAGTAATACCCACATCCGGTGAATGAATATTTTAAAAAAAATCAGAGGTTCAAACGCATTAGATATTGGAACCCTTTTGTGTCTCAGCAAAAATAAGAACTGAATTATGATATTGAGCCCAAGTGTGCCAACAGTATGGGTAATGATCTGAATTCCTGTCAGGAATCCTGATTCTGATTTGATATTCATGGCTTTTTGCTGTTGGTTAAGATGAAAGATGCGATGTTCTGATGAAAGGTCACAGAGCTGAAATGTTAACTCTGTTTCTCTCTCTGCAGATGCTGCCTGGCTTGCTGAGTATTTCTAGCACTTTCTGTTTTTATTTAACTTTCACTTCATGCCTGTACCTGCTATAAAATCTGACTGACATTTCGTTGGTGTTCACAAAAATGGCTTGTTGCGTGCTGAAGTTTTGAACACATGATTGTTGTAGTGTTTAGTTTTTGGTCTTGTTAAGTACAAAAGTATATAACCCCATCCTCCCCTGAGTGACATAAAATTAAAAACTTTCTGTCACTCTTGACAAATGCAAGTTTTACACAAATGTGAATCTGTGTCCATGGATTCAGATAATGACATGGCTGTGAAATGATTTGATGTTCCTTAATCAAACATCAAGACACAGATAAGTATCGTTGGCTCCATACACTCTGCTTGCCTGAGTTACAACCCCCAACCTCTGTTTAAACCTGACCCTGAACAAGGATGCACTCACGGGGCTGGGCCAATATCCAAATCTCTGAACCACCGAAGGAAATATGTCCTTTGGAAATCTTTATCTTTAAAAACTGCAATGCAATGTTATCAATAATCTTTCTGATCTCTGAAAAGTTTGGTGCAGTAATGCAAGATTTTGCTGTTTACGTTGTAAAACATCTGTAGTATTTTACGAGCAATGTGAAAGCACTTCATTTACAGGATGACAGTGCGTCTGTGGTATGACTACATAATCAAACAATAATTGCTTCAAAGTTGTTTTTTGAGGTTAGTTAATCAGAGTTCCTGCACCCATCCTTAGATTTCAAATTACTTCAATGTAATAGATTTTTTAGTTGTAAAGACTGATTTGTGGTTCTGTAGGGTCTCTGCTAAAGGTCATCACAATTTTCCATATTTACTTTGAAACATTTACTATAGTCATTAACTGAGAACTTTATTACTATCTAGTAGAATTGATCTAGCCATCTAACTACGAAAGGAAAACTTGCATCTCTTCACCCTTCAAATTTAAAGAACACTTTACAGAGATAAGATCACAGGATGAATAACTATTGCTGCAAACTAGATTAATCATGAACAAAGATGATTTTAGAATCTTATACCTCCTAACTTTGAAATTACTATTCTTCAAATGTTGTCTCTTGATTTTGTTCTATAAGTTGTACTTTTGTTATCTGGTTAAAAAGAATTGGGGCAATATTGTTTGGGTGTGGGACTAATGGATAGCTCTTTCAAAGAGTTGGCACTGGCAAAATTGTCATGATAGGTTGAATGGCCTACCTCTTTCTTTGTTGTATGTTTCTATATTTACTTACTCCTTTGGAAACAATACATTACAGGGTAACAGATAAAGAATATTATGCCACTGGGTATAATGCATATCAATTGTTACAGGAACTTGTAATATTCAATAGTTATTCTCTCCCTTGCCTTAGAAAAACCACCTCTAATGAAATCAATTTGGTCCACGTCAATTGAATCTTGGCAAAGCTGAGCATAGCGGCAAGGGAAGAGAGAAACGTGGTCAGGAGGCAGTATTCTGGACTGGTGACACCACATTCGCTAGCCATACAATTGGTTCCCAAACCTCTTGTAATCGTTTATTTAGGTCAGTCCTCTCCTCATAAAAGAGCATATTGCTGACGGTGAGGGCAGCCACTGTAATGTGTAGAGTCTCTTCGTGAAAGGGGCTTTTTATTTTCTCCTCAGGTGACAGTATCCAAGGCTGAACCAGCAGTTAGCCATATAAAGAACATGCTGTTGGCTGATCCTTCTGTGGAGTGATCAGTGTTGTGTGATATTGAAAGGGGAATGGAGAAAATAAACAGCCCTTTTCACAGATGAGACCCAACACATCACATAGTTGATACCGACAGTCAGCAAAGCGCTCTTTGGTGGTCAGAGAACTGACCTAAATAAGATTACAATAAAGATGGGAACCAATTGCACGGCCAGTGAATGTGGTGTCACCAACCCCTACAGCACCTTGAAATATATCTGGAGGATGTTGTCTGGTTTGGGGAACAGTGGAAAGGCAAACACCCAGGGTAAACGTGAATAACCTGAGGCTTTCATTTATGGTATCAAAGGTCATGGAAGATGTCAGATGTGTTTTCTTAAATAGCTTTACAAACAGTTTAGCTAACCATATTTCTCCAGCAATATGCAAGAAGTAGCAGAGCTGAGCAAAAGGAAAAAAAATAGAGGTGCACTTAAGAAAAACTGATCACAGTCAATCATTATGCTCTTATACAATTGACAATCTCAATGAATTCTGTCAGCTGTTAGAAATCAAGCTGTTTTTCATTCGATGAACTGTGCATAAACTAATTACTAAAAAGTTTACCAAAACCCTTTAGCAGCTTTGAGAAGGCTGGTAAATGAGGGTTGGAAAGTTATAGAGTGAAAGCATCTAAAGAGCCAGGGTGATATCCAGATTGGAGGGGATAATCACAGTGTTGGTTTATATAATTGTGCTTGAATAGTTTAACTATGTCACTAAATCATGAAAAATAGCATGTACTGCCCATGCAGTAACTCTACATATTACAATGCACAATAATATGCACTCGTCAAAATTCCGAAGCTCCACTGCCAACACAGATAGTGTGGATTGGTTCCATCTCTGATTCATGCATAAATCTATTGAAGGTTGTGTATGAAGATTACTGAAAGTCATTTGATCTGCACTTGATTAAAATTAGTAACTGGAAAGTTGGAAGGACTGTGAATCAGGAATACTTATCCTCATGCCTTATTGTGCAATAATGTCCTCCTATTTAGTAAGGATTTTTGCTGGGACACTAACTCATAAAATTTATCCCACTGAACCTAATAAACTTTTACTTTTGCATTCTTTTAATGAAATCTCAAGAGGCCCACAACAAGGAAATCTCTTCTGAATTTAAACCAAACCAACACATAATGGGTTGCCACTGCATAGATAATTTTATACAAGGAAAGTAACCCCACAACTGGTGTACTTTCATATCGTATGGGGCCCCCGCTGAATTATAGCAATACACCATGGTAATAGCATGCATCTGCTGGATTCTGTAAGTGCCCACACTAAAATTTAACACGGAGTCAGGAATATGTTATGTCTAGTTGGATCCAGGACTTATAAAAATATGGTATCACACTGGGCCCTGTATGGTGTCCTATTTAGACAATTAAGTGCATACATTTCTCAGTGTTTTCATTGTACAAAAAGAAAATGACTTGAATTTCACTGTGATACTATACGTACATGACTTGTAGTTCTGACTGCATGGAACCCATTTAAAGCTTTGTCACATGTTATGCAGTAATATTGCATCCTCCATGTAAATCACACTTACATTTCTGCACTCAAGCATGGGAAATGATTTATTTGACAGGAGAACCAATGCTGCTCAATTATCTTGCATTACTGCAAATCATCCTGGAAGTATTCTCAAAACAGCGGTGAGTGCAAAAAGATCTTACAGGATGAATAAAATGCTGCAGGCAACTGGTAGAATATTTAGGGCATAACAATCCAGTATGAACGCTTTTTGATAGCTACTGACAAAGGGAATAGAAATCAGGTAAGGAGGAAAACAGGTCACTGAAGTAATGGCTGGAATCTTACGTGGAGGCGGTAGCTCCTACCCACACTGAGGCAGGATGTCCCACCTGCAAGAGCTGCTGGCCAATCAGAGGGCCAGCAGCTCTTCAGTCCCAGCTGCGCCGCTGGGAGTGGTGGCCACTGCTGGGACTGCACCCAGCGAGAAGAGGAACATGGACATCAGCCTTGGAAAAGGTAAGTGGGGTTGGGTTTGAGCCAGACCCTGGCAAGGGGGAGGGGGGGGGGGTTAATGGAGGCAGTGGGGGGAGATGGGGTCCCTCCATGGGCACAGGGTGCTCGATCAGGAGGGCCCCCGCCCAACCCACAAGGGGGCTACTAGGTTTTACTAGGCAGTCTCACCAGGTGCCGAAGTGCACATCCACTGCTGGTAAAATACCACTTGGCCACTTAGGGGCATCATTTGGCCTAAGGGTGGAAGGCCGCCTGCCACCTCCAGCACCTCTGACGGTGTCTAGGCGGTGGGCACGGCACCCTCACCATACCTCCCAATTTTACGGCCGCCCCCCCCCCCCCCACCCCCAGCCCTCTCCCGGGGGCAATGTAAAATTCTGGCCAATGCTACTAGGAATATAAGAACATGAATAGGGCATTCAATCTATTGAGCCTGTCTTGCAATTCTGTTAGACCATTGATGAAATAAGATCACTAAATGCTGGAAATATTCATCAGGTCACGGATCCTCTGTGGAGAGAAACAGAATCAACATTTCAGGTAGATGACCTTTCAGTAGAACTACTGATCTCTACCCCAATTCCATTTGCCCACCTTAATACCGTTACCTAATAAAAATCTATTTACCTAAGTTTCAAATTTTTCAAATGCCCAAGCTTTTTAAGGGAGACTTCAGGTTTCCACTACCCTTTGTGTGAAGAAGTGTTTCCTGACATCACCCCTGAACAGCCTAACACTAATTTTAAGGTTATGTGCCTTTATTCTGAACTTGCCCACCAGAGGAAATAGTTTCTCTCTCAGCTATCAAATCTTTTAATCATTTTAAAAACCTCAGTTGAATCATCCCTTAATCTTTTATACTCAAGGGAATACATTTGTTTATGCAGCCTGTCCTTATAATTTAACCCTTTTAGCCCTGGTATTATTCTGGCGAATCTGTGCTGTACCCGCCAAGGCCAGTATATCCTTCCTGAGGTGCTGTGCCCAGAACTCTAAATGGGGTCAAACCAAAGCTTTATATAACTGTAACATGACTTCCATTCCTTGGTATTCCAGCTCACTTGAGATAAAGGCTAACATTCCATGAAAATTTTTAATTATTATTTGTACCTGCGCTATAGCTTTTAGTGATTTCTGTACCTGGGAACTCAATACTGTCTGCTCTATCACAGTCTCTATTATCTTACAATTTAGAAAATACTTTTATATTCTTAGGTCCAAAGTGGATGACCTCATAATTCCCCACACTGAACTCCCTCTGTTGTCGTTTTGCCTAATCACAATCTAAAAACGTCCCATTTACGCTATTTGCTGTATCGCTCAACTTAGTGTCACCAGCAAAATTCGATATACAGCTGTCTATTCATTCGTCCAAGACATTGATAAATATAGTGAAATGCTCAGGCCCCAGTACGGATCCCTGAGGAACACTACTAGTCACATCTTGTCACTTGGAATATATACCCATTATTCCTACTCCCCATCTCCTAACGCTTAACTAATTCCTTACCCATGTCAATAGATAGCTTCAACTGCTAGCAAAATCACCACAGGAATAAAAGCAACTGTGACAGAGAACAGAATGTTTGAATATAAAAATGTTATCAAAGAAAGTTAAAACTATCATTGATGAGGGTAAATCTGCAGCAGCACTTTCTATCATTTTCATTGCTGGCATGCTTATGCACTTTACTGTCAATCTTGTAGATCTCTGAAGAAGTCATTTATTAGCATCGCTACTGAATGTAAAGGAAGTCCATGGACATTTTAAATGCAGAAACATACGAGTTGTCATGATGTAAATATACTCATGTGTCCTTTCAAAGCCATTCAACATGCTACTGGGGGCCTAGCTTGCTGAAGGCAGGACTCCAGCAGTGTCTGATAGTTCAGGAATGTTTGGAAAAAAACACACAGAAATGATCTTACTCTTTAGGTGACCTTATCTCTCCTTCCTTTAAAAAAATGGTTGCCTATCTTATTACCCTATTGCATTACTGAAATAGTAGATTTTTATTTTTCATTTTAAAGACAGTGAAATTTATTTTAATGGTTTGTATTTCAGATTTCCAGTATGCACAGTATTTTGCTTTTACTTTAATGGGGTTTAGCACTATTTTCAGATATAAGATGCTCTAATCTATCAGCAGAGTTTTTATTCCAGTTTGTGTCAAAAAGTAGATTTGGATCTAGGAATCCAAATAAAATGATAAACACTAACTAGAAGCTCACATGAAGAATGAGGTGAATAAATTAGTAATTAGAATATAGAGGTTAGCAGGGTGTGAAGGGATGGAAATAAAGCCAAAGAGCATGCAGCTTAGGAAGACTGTGAAAAGTACAGAAAAAAACTAAAACCTGGACACAGAAAACAAAACAAAGAAGCAGCAGGCTGAAATAACACAAGAGCCTTGCCCTCGTTGCTCATAAAATGACTGACAAAATAGGTAAGAAGTTTATGACCAAGAGGTCCAAGATCAAGTCCTTTGTGAAAGTGTATAACTACAACCATCTGATGCTGACTAGGTAGCAGTGGACACTTCCCTGAATAAGACCATTGCGAACAAAGATGTTATTAAAGATCCTGCTTTGAAATGCAAAGCCAGGCAGGTAGTCAAAGTAACATTATGATCATACTAAGAATGACAGTCAGGAAAAGACCCTTTGGTCCATCCAGCTTGTTTATTTAGAGATATTTTTAGAGATATTTAGAGATACAGCACTGAAACAGGCCCTTAGGTCCACCAAGTCTGTGCTGACCATCAACCACCCATTTATACTAATCCTACATTAATCCCATATTCCTACCACATCCCCACCTTCCCTTAATTCCCCTACCACCTACCTATACTAGGGGCAATTTATAATGGCCAATTTACCTATCAACCTGCAAGCCTTGGCTGTGGGAGGAAACCGGAGCACCCGGTGAAAACCCACTATTAAGTTAGTCTCTTATAACTAAATATAATTTCAAGCTGATAGTCAGTTACCCTATGGTTCTTTCATAAAATGTTTCATCATTTCTAAAACATAGGATCTGGCTGTTCTCTCTGATGTCATTTGAGGGACAGTAAAGTCAGGAAAGAAAAAATGATTCTTTCAGAAGCTCTGATTCCAATTTATGTGTCAGTATAAGTAAATATTAATAAAAAAAATCTGATAATGACAAAAACAGGCAAAGAGGCTAAACCCCAACTCACCAAAGTGAAGTATTGGGACCAGAGACAGGAATGACATCAGAGAGAACAGCCAGATCCTATGTTTTGGAAATGATGAAACATTTTAGGAAAGAACCATAGGGTAACTGACTATAGGCTTGAAATTATATTTAGTTATAAGAGACTAACTTAATAGTCATCCCTATAGCTATATTAGCTTGCAATTAAACGTACTCTGTAGTCAGAATTGTTCTCTGGATTGAGTCTGACAAACTGTAAAGTCACACATGCTGTGATAGATGCAAGTAATAGACTATAACCACATGTGAGTGAGAGATTAAGGGGGTCCATAGGATTACAGCAAAATGTGTAGCTTCCACTCAATTTATAGTGACTTTAATTACCATAATTAAGCTAAATCTAGGTGAAAAGCAGTTACGATACCTGTAATTGTATTCTAATTTTCATTTATAACTTGTTGCTCATAAATGGAAGGTAATTTTAAGGAAAGCCAAACCTGTGGAGTATTGTTTATGGCTTTGGGTGCAGCTGAGTTGGAAATGATGCAGTGAAAAGCTGCTAGAGCAATTAGAGATGAAGGGAATACAGCATCTGGGGATAGACTCACAGAACTGGGACCCACCTCATTGGAGACGAGAAAACTGAGGAGAGATCTGAAAGTTATTAAAATTAGGAAGGCTCAGGCATATAAAGAATTATAGCAACTGCATAGAAATTACAACATGGACATAGGGGCGGGATTTTTATTTAAATGTATGGGTGGAAACGGGGGAGGGGGGAGGAGCGGTCACTTAAACCCACCCCTTGGGTCAGCGTGCCAGTATCCTAACATGCTGCAACCCTCTTGAGATCGATAAATGGCCTATTAAGACACTTAACAAGCTTATTGAACGGCAGAACAACAGCCAGAGGCTCAGAAAAGGCCCTCAACTACAGGCTACTAGTTGTAGAGAATCAGGAAAATTATCTGTCACAGCTTCTTTCTCTTGACAAGGGAACTTTGGGAGGGGCAGCTTTGTTGGGGGTGGGTGAATGGGTCCTTCTGTTTACAGGCCTCGTGGGTTCATGAGAAGGGGCTTGGGAAGACTTCACATTTCAATAGAAGGAAGGACATAACAGGAAATGGGATTAAGCTACTCCGAGATAGGATCGACTAGCGATGAGGAGCAGCATCTGCAGGAGCAGAGGCGGGACACAAGGATCAGGAACGAGGGGCAGGACAGCACCGAAGGCGAAGCCACCTGGACATTTTGGAGTGTCAGTGCCGCAGAAGGCTCCGCCTTTCCAGGCAGATGGTTGCTGACTTGTGTGACCTCATTGAGGGTCATCTGAGGGTTTGCAGGAACTGTCGCCATGGCCTCCCTGTGGCTGTAAATGTCACAGTGGCCTTGCAGTTTTTTTTGCAACCGGGTCTTTCCAAGCAGTGGCAGCAGATATTGGTGGCATCTCTCAGGCAGTAGCACATCACTGCTTCACAGAGGTAACAGATGCTCTGTTCGCAAGGGCAGATTACATTGAATTCAAGATGTATTGTGGCACTTAAGCACAAAGGGCAGTGGGAGTGGCCTCCGCCACTGGATTCCCTCAGGTGCAGAGATCATCAATTACACCCTTGGAAGCCATCAAGGTACTGAATGACCAGCCAGGGAGATTCCTCAACAGGAAGGGATACCACTCCCTAAATGTTTAGCTGGCATGCGACCATAGCCAGAGCCTCATGCAGGTGTGTGCACACTACCCTGGAAGCTGCCATGACACCTTCATCTTTTGGTAATCACAGACACTGCAGCTGTTCATGGAGCCATTGGAAATCCATGGACGGCTTTTAGAGGATAAAGCTTATCCCATGAGGAGATCGCTGATGACTCTAATGCCTAACCCCGCCACAGAGGCTGAGAGACACTACAACCTGAGCACAAGGGTCATCAGTGAGCAGGCCATCGGCTTCCTGAAGATGAAGTTCCAGTGCCTTGACCCTCCAGTACACTTCCTCAAGGATCTCATGTGTTGTGATGGTCTGTTGCACACAGAGCGCTGTGGACCTTGAAGAGGGAAAAACAGTAGAATGGCATAGCTCCTTGGAGAAGGAAGAGGATAAGGAAGAGGAGGAAGAAGATGAGAACTTGGAGCAGGCTGAAGGAGAGCTGGAGAACAGTCACTATGCTTTGCAGGGATGTCACCATGGTAGGCTCAGGAGGTGAAGCACTCATCAGGATGGCAGGGATGCCAGGGCCACTCTGATCCAGACGTGTTTCACCTAAGTAATACTCAGTGTGCATGATATTTGGAGAGGAGATTCTCCTTTATCTGAGTGAGAGCAAGCATCCATTATGAACAAAAGTGAACAAACTTCTAATGGTGCAATCGCTGCAAGGCTCCAGATTCTCCATCTGACACACTCTTCTCCAATGCACTCCTTTGCTTTGCCAACCCTTATTTTACATTCCCCTGCCTTTCGCCATGCTGAACTGAAGTCATACATGTCTGCCTTTGTGCAACAACATGCCCAGTGCTTTATCAAATTAGAGTGAGATATTATTTACAACAGACACACCCAAGTGACACACAAAGCGACATTACCTATGTGGTGGCCTGCACTCAGTGTCTCCTATGAGGTGTTTCTCCTATGGCGGAGGATGAGGTGGAGGCAGACTGCTTGCTAGTGCCTGTCTGGACTGATATGCCCATGACGGTCAGTGTTATTGTGGAGGCGCCAGCGGGGGGGGGGGGGGTGGGGTGGGTGAGGGGGGGCGGGGGTGTCTCTGAAGGCTGCTGCACTGGGATCACTGCAGGGGCAGCCTCTGTTACAGGGCATAACTCTACAGACACTTCATCCATCGGAGGGGCCATGGAGGCAGGTACTGATGATGGAGCCCCTGGAGAGGTGGCCCCTTCATCACCATCTGTCGCCACCTCAGCCATTTCATGGCACCTTTGATCACTAGAGGGAAACACCAGCTGTGCTGCAGTTGACATCCACTCCATGCTTTGCTGCGCCATTTGCGCCATTGACTAGTCAATGCTCCAGACTGCAGCATGCATTCTGTGTATGTCAATGCGCTGTTCCTGCATTCACTCTGAGTGATGCCACGTATGGTTCTCCATGAGTTTGGCCATTCTCAGAATGGAGAAGCTCATGCACTCAAAACACTGAGACCTTGTGGAGCACATGAGATGAATGGAATACTTAATTTTCATCCCATGGCTCCGTAATAGCTCAGTGAGCTCCGACATGTGGGCACACATCACACGCTGGCTCTCCAGGTAGAGCCGCCTGTTTTGTAACTCCCTGCATCTCTGCCCAGCTGTGCAGGGCTGCGTCTGTCCTCCATCCACCTAGGGGGACTGGCCAAGGCCGACTCTGCCTCCCCATATCCTCCTGCTCTGATGTGATGTGCACTTCACTCTGAACAAGTATCTGTGCTGGTGGAGGGTGTGCAAGATGGATGTGACAGTGCATGCTCGGAGGTGTCTTGCTCCTCTGACTCCTTGGGAACCTGTTGGCATTGTGTGTGCTCCTGTCCCTCTGAAGCTTGTCCTGTGGGAGACATAAGAGGAGGTGTTGATGAGAATTCGGGACAGTCAACAGATGCTTTCGCTGCTTAAAATAATGAAATGACAGCTTATGCATTGACAGATGGTTGCACGGGCAACATTGGCATGCATCCCCTGAACTTGGAGATGTTGAGATCATTTCACCCTGTCTGTAGTGGAGTCACATTTCGCTGTCTCTAGCATCCCTGTGGCTTGCCACTCGGGCCATATCAAGGACCAGCTCCTCAAAATGTGTACAAACAGCAAACAAGCATTCCACATAGTTAATGTCAATGCTATTACACAATATGAAGCATTCTCCATGATCAGGATTATATGTCTACAGAAGAGTGGCAAGCATAAGCTAAGAGTAAAATTTAACACTGTAGCAAGTGCAAATATTCTGCCCATCCATATGCTGAAGGACATGGACTTAAAGAAATGGGACTCTATGGTATGACCCACCATAAGTCGGCTGACTGCCTACAATGATTCTCCAATCAAGTGCATTGGAACGATAACTTTACAGAGCAGCTATGGGAGCTCCAAATGGCAACTACAAATATTTTATATTATAGACACAACTGGACCAGCTTTTTTTATTCTTTCATGGAATGTGGGCATTGCTGGCCAGGACAGCATTTTTTGTCCATCGTTAATTGTCCAATCAGAGGGCCAGCAGCTTGGCAGCATCGGCATCTCCACTGCTAGCAGTGGCCACTGTTGAGGCTGCAGGTTGAGAAAGAGGGTGTGTACATATCGAGGCACCCTCAAAGAGGAGTTACGTTTTTTTGCTTACTGTGTTGAGGCTGGACAGGCAGCCCCCAGTGAATGGTGGTGGGGGTTATATTCCAGCAGCAGCGCCTTAGCTGCAGGGGCAGCCATGGCTGCCGGCAGGCTCCTCTGTGGGCCATGGAGTGGCCATTAAAATGTGACCCTTACCCCTGGGAACCCGCGGAGAGACTGCCAGAGTTTACCTGATGGTTTCCCCATGCAGTGGCACGCATCCTGATGCTGGTAAAATGCTGGCTGAGGTGGGAGATGACCCTTAATTGGACACTTAATTAGCACAATTGGCCAACCAGAAGACAGCTGCACCACTGTGGTTCCCGCTGCTGGTAGTATGCAGCAATCTCTAAAGGGCTGGTAAAATCTTGTCCTATATTCTGTACATAGCATTACATCGCGAGATTACCCTTCTCTAGGACACCTAGCAATTCCTTCGGACATGCATTACTTTTTGTAAAACAATGAGACAGTTGATGGCTTGTATCTACCTATCTAATTTTTGAAATTTCCTTTCCTTCCAGCATTTGTTTCAAGCCAGCAATGTCAATCCTGACCTATTCTCACTCAGACCTTTTGTAGAGTATACATTATCCCACATTGAACAATTATCTACATAACATTTCCTTGTACCGAATATCACTTAACATTTTTGACAAATAGAATCCCACATCCACTGCCTCCACAACAACCAGTATTTCAGCAGCTAGAGTACTTTTAACAACAATTTTAATTATCTTATATCCCCAAACTAAAGGACAACATTTTCAATTCTCATCCATAAGAAATATTATGAAACTAGCAGCACTAGAAGACACATAGGAAGGTTAGGATGTGCAGCATCACTAAAAATGATAAGTTTCATGTTTCTTGGGTCACCTAAGGATCAGAACTTTATTTCTCCAGATTTAGTTTTCTAAATGTTTTATTTGCCCATAAAACATTCTCAACTTTAGGGTGTTTCATCACAGTTCTTAAGTCAAACACATCTAAACTAGCATCTACTCTAATCTGAGTGCCCAGCCAGTTCAACTGACCAATCAAGCTTCTCAATTTCTTTGCCTCTTCTTTAGATATAACATCTTCCTATGATGACCTCGCACTATTAACTGGAATGGGAGTAACACTCTCTAAATAAGATTCTTGATTTAAAGTTATCCCAGACCCACTCTGCTTAATATCTAAACCAATATACTTAAAAGCCCCACAAGCTTATCTCCCAATTTTAAATTCTACTCCAATCTTATTAATAACACATTTTTCAAATTCCACAGCACCACCCTATAAGAAATCATCAACATACATCATGAAGATGCCTGAAAGTTTTTCTTTACGATACCAATAAAACATTGTGGGATCTGCTTTTACTTGAACACAGCCTATTCACAGAATCGCAGAATTGTTACACCACAGAAGGAGGCCATTTGGCCCATCGTGTCTGCACCAGCTCTCCAAGAGAGCAATTCACTTAGTGCCATTCCCCTGCCTTCTCCCCATAATCCTGTACAATCTTCTTTTTCAGATATCTATCTAATTCCCTTTGGAATGCTTCGACGGAACCTGCCTCCACCGCACTCTTGGGCAGTGTATTCTAATTCCTAACCACTCGCTCCATGAAAAAGTTTTTCCTCATGTTGCCATTGCTTCTTTTTGCCAATTACCTTAAATCTGCGCCCTCTTGTTCTTGATCCTTTCACAAGTAGGAACAGTTTCTCCCCATCTCCTCTGTCCAGACCCCTCATGATTTTGAATACCTCTATCAAATCTCCTCTCAGCCTAATCTTCTCCAAGGAAAACAGTCCCAACTTCTCCAATCTATCTTCATAAATGAAGTTCCTCATCCCTGGAACCATTCTCATGAATCTTTTCCGTACTCTCTCCAATGCCTTCACTTCTTTCCTTAAATTCAGCACCCAGAACTGGATGCAATACTCCAGCTGAGGCTGTATTAGTGTCTTATACAAGTTCAATATAACCTCCTTGCTGTTGTACTCTATGCCCCTAATAATAAAGCCTAGGATACTGTATGCTTTATTGACTGCTCTCTCAACCTGTCCTGGAACCTTCAATGACTTATGCACATAAACACCCAGGTCCCTCTGCTCTTGCACCCCCTTTAGACTTGTACCCTTTATTTTATATTGACCTCACTTTTTGGCCATCATCCTGAATATTCAAGCAATATTGAAACTTGCCTGTAACTTTTCTTGCATCTCCCTCAATTCACTAGACCACTCTGGAATATACGTTACCTGAGTACCCACTCGAGGCAATTGGCCTTTGGATGTGATAGGTCTGTCATGTATGTCATGATCACCCACATTATCACTATCCAGTCTTTGATCTACTGTATTCGATTCCTTAGGACCTTCATTACAAAACACACTCGTATTTGAGGTGAGAACAGAAAGTGCTGGAAATACTCAACAGGTCTGGCAGCATCTATGGTGACGGAAACAAGTCTGTGACCTTTCATCAGAACTGGCAAAGGTTGGAAACGTAACAGTCGTTGAGCAAGTGAAAGAGGGAGGGGGGAAGTAGAACAAAAGGGAAGATCTGTGATTGGACGGAAAGCAGGAGAGATTACATGACAGAGATGTCATAGAACAAAAGGCAATGGACTGCTAGTTAGTTGTAGTAAATGGCAAAATCAAAAACAGGAAAAACAAGTTTAAGACTAGCACATGGTAAAAAAAATAAAATAATTTAAAATACCCCCAAATAAATAAATAAATAAATATAATGGGGCTCATGGTCTGAAATTATTGAACTCAATTTTGAGTCCAGAAGGCCTAATCGAAAGACGAGGTGCTGTTCCTCGAGCTTGCGTTCAGCTTCACAGGAACACTGCAGCAGGCCGAGGACAGAAATGTGGACATGAGAGCAGGGTGGTGAATTAAAATGGCAAGCAACCGGAAGCTCGGGGTCATGTTTGCGGACTGAGCGGAGGTGTTCTGCAAAGCGATCACCCAATCTGCATTTGGTCTCCCCAATGTAGAGGCGACCACATTGTAAGCAGTGAATACAGTAAACGAAATTGAAAGAAAGACAAGTAAATTGCTGCTTCACCTGGAAGAAGTGTTTGGTGCCTTAGATGGTGAGGAGAGAGGAGGTAAAAAGAACAGTTATTCAATAGGCTGCCTGTACTTAAAGTTGATAAGGAACCAGGCAGTTCCTTGTACCGAATATCACTTAACATTTTTGACAAATAGAATCTCACATCCACTGCCTCCACAACAGCCAGTATTTCAGCAGCTAGAGTACTTTTAACAACAATTTTTATTATCTTATATCCCCAAACTAAAGGACGATGAGGTGCATCCAAGGATACTGAGGGACGTGAGAGTGGAAATAGTGGAGACACTGGCCATAATTTTCCAGTCTTCCTTAGACTCAGGGATGGTGCCAGACGACTGGAATGGCAATTTTTTTTTATTCATTCACGGGATGTGGGTGTCGCTGGCTAAGCAGCATTTATTGCTCATCTCTAATTGCCCTTGAGAAGGTGGCAGTGAGCCAACTTCTTGAACCGCGGCAGTCCATGTTGGGTAGGTACACCCACAGTGCTGTTAGGAAGGGAGTTCCAGAATTTTGACAGTGAAGGAACAGCGATATAGTTCCAAGTCAGGATGGTGTGTGGCTTGGAAGGGAACTTGCAGATGGTGGTGTTCCTATGCAACTGCTGTCCATGTCCTTTGAGGTGGTAGAGGTCGTGGGAAGGTGCTGTGGAAGGAGCTTCGGTGCGTTGCTGCAGTGCATCTTGTAAATGGTACATACTGCTGCCACTTTGTGTTGGTGATGGAGAGAGTGAATGTTTTTCTGGATGGGGTGCCAATAGAGCGAGCTGCTTTGTCCTGGATGGTGTCGACGTCTTGAGTGTTGTTGGAGCTGCACCCGTCCAGGAAAGTGGAGAGTATTCCATCACACTTCTGAGTTGTGCCTTGCAGAAAGTGGACAGGCTTTGGGGAGTAAGGAGGTGAGTTACTCGCTGCAGGATTCCTAGCCTCTTTGTTCAAAAAAGGGTGTAAAGCCCAGCAACTACAGGCCAGTCAGTTTAACCTCGGTGGTGGGGACGCTTCTTGAAATGATAATTCAGGACAAAATTAATAGCCGCTTGGGCGAATGGGGGTTAATTAAGAAAAGCCAGCATGGATTTGTTAAGAGCAAATCATGTTTAATTAACTTGCTGGAGTTGTATAAAACATTGATTCAACCTCAACTGTAGTATTGTTAGGAAAGATGTGAAGGCATTAGAGTACAGAAAAGATTCACAAGACTGGTTCCAGGAATGAGAATCTTCAGTTCCGTGGATAGATTGGAGAAGTTGGATTCAAAATCATGAGGGGTCTGGACAGAGTAGATAGAAAGAAACTGTTCCCCACTGGTGGAAGAACAAGAGAGCACAGATTTAGGGTAATTGGCAAAAGAAGCAATGGCAGCATGAGGAAAAAACTTTTTTCACGCACCGAGTAGTTAAGATCTGGAATGCACGGCCTGAGAGTGTGGTGGAGGCAGGTTCAATCGAGGCATTCAAAAGAGAATTGGATTGTTATCTGAAAAGCAAGAATGTGCAGAGCTAAGGGGAGAAGGTGGGGGTGTGGTACTAGGTGAATTGCTCTTTCAGAGAGCCAGTGCAGATACGATGGGCCGAATGGCCTTCTTCTGCTGTGTAACAATTCAGTGATTCTGTGAGGTAGTAATCAGTAGAAGGTTTCCTTGGCCATTTGTGTCCTGATGGCATGAGACTTCATGGGATCCGGAGGCAATGTTGAGGACTCCATGGGCCACTCCCACTGGACTCACACTACTATGCTGTCACCTCCGATAGGTCTGTTCAGGGATGATGATGGATGAGTCTGGAATGTTGACTGTAAGGTATGATTCTGTAAGTATGACTATATGACTGTTGCTTGATAAGGCCATTGGTCAGCTCTCCTAATTTTGGCACAAGTCCCCAGATGTTAGTTAGGAGGACTTTGCAGGGCTAGGAAGAATAAAAAAGCATATTATCTTAATGGTGAGAGATTGCAGAGCTCTGAGATGCAGAGAGATCTGGGTGTCCTAGTGCATGAATCGCAAAAGGTTAGTATGCAAGTACAGCACGTAATTAGAAAAGCTAATAGAGTGTTATTGTTTATCGTGAGGGGAATTGAATACAAAAGTAGGGAGGTTATGCTTCAGCTGTACAGGGCATTAGTGAAACCACATCTGAAGTACTGTATACAGTACTAGTCTCCTTATTTAAGGAAGAATATAAATGCATTGGAGGCAGTACAGAAAAGCTTTACTAGACTAATACTTGGAATGGGTGGCCTGTCTTACGAGGAAAGATTGGACAAGCTAGGCTTGTCTCCGTTGGAATTTAGAAGAGTAAGAGGCGACTTGATTGAAACATACAAGATCCTGAGGGGTCTTGAAAGGGTGGATGTGGAAAAGATGTTTCCTCTTGTGGGAGAATCTCAAACTAGGGGTCACTGTTTAAAAATAAGGGGTCGCCCATTTAAGACAGAGATGAGGATAATCTTTTTCTCTCAGAGGGTTGGTAGTCTTTGGAATTCTCTTCCTCAAAAGATGGTGGAAGCAGAGTCTTTGAATATTTTTAAGGCCGAGGTAGATAGATTCTTGTTAAGCAAAGGGGTAGAAGGTTATCAGGGGTAAGTGGAAATGTAAAGCAATCAGTTCAACCATGATCTTATTGAATGGCGGAGCAGGCTCAAGGGGTCAAGTGGCCTACTCCTGCTCCTAACTCGTATGTTTGTATGTTCGTATGTCTAGTGTTTAGGTCAACGTGAGTGGTCCGTTCAGTTTTATTCTTATTTTTCATAGCTGTTTGATACAACTGAGTAGCTTGCTAGGCTATTTCAAAGGGCAGTTGAGAGTCAACCACATATGGGCCAGACTGGGTAAGGACAGCAGATTTCAATGCCTGAACAGCATTACTGAATTTACAACAATCCAGTTTTTTCATGGTCACCATTACTGTTACTAGACTTCCAGATTAACTTATTTAACTGAGTTTCAATTTCCCAGCTGGCATTTGAATTCAGCTCTCTGGATCATTAGTCCACACCTTGGATTTCCAGTCCAGTAACATAACCATATGCTACCATACCTGATAAGCAGCTCTGCATTATGTTATGAGAGTTTCTATATTTTTTGTTAAAACTTGAGAATCTATATTTTAAAAACTGAATAGGATTTCATGGACATTGAATCATCTGGAGAATGCTGAACTTTGTGGGTTTTTTTAAAGGAAGTTCAACAAGAGGTTGACCAGTAAACAGGTACTAGAAAACATGTGATTTCAAGTAAACACAGCAGATGTTCTAACCGAAGGAACAGATGTTTACAAGGAAATGACAGACCATAATATATGGCTGTCACAGGATTGTTGCTGAATTGTTTTTTGTTTCATTTTGAACTGTTAAAAGGTTTTTGGACTAAAAGAGGCAGTTAGAGACCTGTATATTGACCTACCAGGATCAGAAGAAAATCCAGACCACTGTTAACTCTCTTTGCAGAATCCTTGCTCTTGAAAAGCAAAAGCCTGTATGAAGGTGTTCTGTTGCCTCCTGTATGCTGAAGAAATCCAGAACATTTGCAGAAACATTGCATCTTTAAAAGAACTGTGCATCAAATGTGTGAGAACTGAAACCTTTGTTGCTGCACACCTGCTGTAAAACATATGTGAAGCCTTCTTTAGTTGAATTTCTTTGAACACCTATCCAATCAGACTGTTCATCAACATTGCCTTGAAAGATTCCTAGTGGCAGCCATCTATTTGACTTTGGGACACCTCGCCAAAACAAAGGACTTCCATATCTGCTACCCAGTCTTTTTTTTTTATTTTTTCTATTTCATTGTAACAGCTGCTATCCAGCCTTTTTTTCCCCTGGTGAATCGGTTGTGTATGAGAGTGTTTGTGAGGGCTAGGATAAAAAATAAGGGGCTTTAATATTTCTATTCACATATATATTTACTTCATTATTGGTTAAGACTTGGTTTATAACAAATTGATAATTTTGTTGTTTATTAAAGAAACCTGGTTGGTGTGCTTTATTCTGGGGACAAATAGAGTATGTAATTGATTGTTTTGGTAGGTGAGAAAATTTATTGATATGTTGTGACCTGTGGGGAAGTGGGATTGAATTAACAGTGCATTCCTCCCACCTTCGACATAACAATTACTACACAGATGTGGTTGTGAACTTTTCCATCAACTCACCAAAGCACTCGCAAGATATTTTCTGTTACAAAATGTGGAGCTTTGAATGATCTATAAGGTGTTCTCAGGGTTTAGCATACATCCTTTGTTAGGATGTAACAGATTAAGAGGTATACATGCTTTCTCTCTACTTGGCATATGGGAAGGGTGCTTAACTCTGCCTTGGCAGACATATAAACATTTTTTATTCGATGGTCTGTCATTTGGTTGTAGAATACAACATTAGCTCTTTAGACTACTTTCAATCAAACTGAGTGCACAGTTCCCCTGAGAGCCAGGTGTCCTGGAGAACCAAACAGGACACCCCCTCCTTTCCTACACTTCCTGCAGAAGAATCTCCAATACAGCATCTGCAGAGGGTGGACTGAATAGGGAGGAACTTTGCATAACCGAAAAATCTGATTTAATGAATTACCAAGTTTGTACATAGCAAACTATTTCAGTTAATCTCCTTGCATTCTAAACAATGAAGTCTAAGTTTTTGTTTTATTGCAACTTCCTCTGAAAAAAGAAGTGTATCTTCATGCTTAAGGTTCCCAATGGGAAGGGATGCTCATACAGGGCACATCTTGGGATATCGCCAGTCCATTAAAATTAATTTACTGCAAATCATGGGCTGCATGCCTGTGATTTCCTGAGATCCACTCCCTGTGAGCACCATTCCCCACTGGGAAAAGTGGATGGTACAATCGTCCCTTTAATGAATAATTGTTCTTTGGCATAACAAACAAGAACAATAAAAAAACACTGAAAATACTAGAAACATGAAACAGAAACAGAAAATTCAGTAAATAAGCAGCAGGTTTGTTAGTATCTGTAAAATGAAAAGACAGGATAGCATTTTAAATATTACCTTTCACCAGAACTGCCAGAAAGGGTCACCACTCCTCAAGCATGGGGCAAGGCAAGGAAGCAGGCCTCCATGAACTACCACAGCCAGTATGAGGATTGAACCTGTGCTGTTAGTACCTTTCTGCATCACACTTTAGTCAACTGAGCTAACCAACCACCAGAAAATAAGCATGTTGAAAATGCACTAATAATATGAAGGCTTATGATATTATTTCTGAATTAGGCAAGCAGATCGGATTGATAGAATAACTGACTTGTTTATGCTTGTTTCCTTTCTCAATACTTTGCAAAAACATTCGCACAGAGATTATTTTCATTGGATTTATGTAATTTAATTGTACATCCCCAAAACAGCGGAGCATTCGCTTCCGCTGCCTATCTATACTTTAACATCTCTGGCACCAAGAACAGAGTTCTTCTGCGACTTTGAAGTGGTTAAATAGTGAACTATGATTAAAACTGAATTACCAGCCCAAGCATTTAAACATTCTGAAATGTAGTGTGTAATATATTTTGCTTCAAATATGCTCAGACCATAATAAACATTTAGTTGGAGAGTCCCTAGTATCAAGAAGAGAGCTTCTAAAGTTGGTGATCAGGAGATTTCATAGAATATTGCTTTGAAAATTAAGCTCATCTGTTTAATAACTTCATCCCAAAGTTGTTAAATGTTATCATATTCCTGGTAAAGATAAATCAGTAAATGTCCATGTCTGTCATAAATCCACAATAGTCCTGATCTTCCAAGATGCTCATCAAGTAGAACAGAATAGGATAGTATAATGAGGTTAGCTTTATACTTGATAGTCACAAGGGTTATCATAAACATTGGAGATCACCCAAAACTGTTGGCTCATAGTTATTCTTCAATGTTAAGGATAAATATGACAGATATCATATTACATTGGCTCTGTCGGAGCCAGATTAAAAATTCTCAGGGTCCTGGCCACTAAGAACATTCAGGGCACCTCCAAGCTCCTTGCACAGTACTTCCCATCCAGAATGTTGAGGGAGAATATTACCCAGCCTCGAGATAAGACTTTTAGAGACACTATATTCTGTGTTTAGAATTGATGGTTTGCTGCTTTACATTATTCTCTGCCAGTCAACACACTTATATTAATATGTTTCATTTAAAGTGAAATAACAGAAAATGGTATCCGACAAATCACAACGTAAGTTAACACAAAAGCAAAATACTGCGGATACTGGAAATCTGAAATAAAAACAGAAAATGCTAGAAATGCTCTGCTGGTCAGGCAGCATCTGTGGAGAGAGAATCAAGAGTTAACATTTCAGGTCAATGATCTTTCATTGAACAAAGTAAGCTATATGAACTTAACCACAGAGCAACAGGAAAGGAAAACAATGAGGAAGATAAAGAATGAATACAGGTCACCACAAACCTCACTGCAAAAGTTATCATAAGATTGAGAGTGGGAAGATTTTAGCATCAGAGGTTGTGCGAGAAATTCCAAGAACCGGAATGAGCACGCAAACCACAGGCATGACACTTGAATGGTGAGTTCTACCTCCATATTTTCTTGCACAGCTGAGTCTCTCAGATCTCAGTTACTGCACTGTGATCTCTCAGTGGTGACGAATCAGCAACCAAAATTCTGTCCATGATCGAAATCTGAAAATAAATTCCAGACTGCTTATGGCAGTGCCTGGGAGATCATGGGGTCCCATATTTAGCTGGAGCCTCTGGTCAGGGATCTGTAAATTCATTTAATAATCTGCCTGAGATAAAAATGCATGAAATCAAATGTATCCAGAAGATTCTATATTAGCTCATGCCTATGTTCAACCATTCTGCTTTCTGCTTTAAAAAATGGAATCCAGTGTTGAAACAATTAACTGTGGTGTCATTCTAGGCCCCCACTTGCCAAGAATGAGGCACATTAATTTTGTCATGAACATTGATTTTAAACTGTTACCTGAGTGAAGAAAGGATTTGTTAAACAGATCAGCTGTGGCTGGAAAAGACATTTGCATATGAATACACAGTGTTTGGAAAGACAAAGCAGTCATTCCCTGACCCATTCAACCCACAATGGACTTTTGATCACAGAAGTTGAAGGTGGGGGAGCTCGCATTCCAGGTTGACTGCTAAGATGGCCAAATTCACAAATGGACATGGTCAAACCAGCTAGTCACAAGACTAACCTGCTGGGCAAGCTGAGTTTTTTTGAATTTGTACAAAGAGTTTGGGCAGAAAGTCTGTTTGCTCCTGGACTGAGAAGATCTCTCCTGTCTGCTCCCATCTCTTTCTCACAAGCCCCTGAATCCATTGAAGATACATGAACCCCAAGAGAGAAAAGTCTCCTACAGCGAACAAGGTTTAAGAAGAATACTGGGCCCCAATGAAAAGTAAGATCTACCTATAATCAAGGACTCTACAGTGAGCTCAAAAACCATAACAAAAACTCTTCAGATATTGCCTCAAATTTTTCCACTTCATTTCTTCTGTTCTCTTTCTGTCTCTATCTGCATGTGTGTATTGCGTGTGCATGCTAGCGTGGGCGTGTCGTATATCCTTAGACATTAACTGAATTAGAGTTTAAGTTTAAATAAATTTCAACTTTTCTTCTTTAAACCTAAGAAAGCCTGTTTATGTTGGTTTCTTTGCCTTATAATTGGAAAGAAGTGAACAAGGATTCACCAAGGGGGAGCAAAAAACAGTGCGTTTAAAAATTAAACCCTGTTACAGTAAGACTAGGTGAAGGCTGAGAGGGACCCCTAGACACCCTTCTCACCTGGCTGTAACAGAAATTTGGGTGCCAGCATCCGGGATTTTACCCACAGACAAATTAGAGAAATTGGAAGTGGGAAGCCAAATTGTTCCCAATCAAAAAATGAGCAAGATTTCAAGACAGGTTTGCTTGCGGTTGTGTGTGCTTAAATACTAACATGTCTACATGTCTGCAACTGAAGTTAGTAGCTCTCCAAGCCAGGGTGAAGTAACTTGGGATAAGTTAAAGGCACTGTCTATGCAGGAGTGGAGAAAAATGGCTGAGCAGTATGGGATCACTGTACTTGGCAAGGCTAAGAAGTCTGAACTCCTAAGGCTAGTGGCCAACCATTTTTCCCTTGAATCTGAAGAAGCAGAAACAGGGTTAGAAGCAGACTCTGGCAGGGTATTGTTAGCAATTGCAACAGGGGAAACTTGAATTTGAGGAGAGGGAGAGAGAAAAAATATTCCATAAGGAATGCAGAAAGAGAGTTGAAGCGGCTTGAGTTAACTAGGGGGCCACAGAGTAACCCCAGTGAAAGCATGGCCAATATGGAGGAGCATAATTCAGGGCTGGGTACAAAATTGTTAAAACTAGCTCCACTAATTTCCCACATTATGCTCCATTTGTCAGATCTATGCCCACTCACTTAACCTATCTATATCCCTTTGTAGCCTCCTTATGTTCTCTTCATTATTTACTTTCCTACCTATCTTTGTGTCATCAGCAAATTTAGCAACCATACGCTAGGTCCCTTCATCCAAGTCATTTATATAAATTGTAAAAAGTTGAGGCCTGAGCACTGATCCCTGTGGTACACCACTCATTACATCTTACCAACCAGAAAAAGACCCATTTATGCCTACTTTCTATTTCCTGTTAGCTAGCCAATCTTCTATTCATGCCAAAATGTTAACCACTACTCCATGAGCTTTTATTTTCCGCAATAACCTTTGATGTTGCACCTTCTGGAAATTTAAGTACAGTACATCCACTGGTTCCCCTTTACCCACAGCACATGTTACGTCTTCAAAGAACTTCAATAAATTGGTCAGACATGATTTCCTTTTCACTAAACCATCTTACCTCTGCCTGATTACTTTGAACTTTCTAAGTGTCCTGCTATAACATCTTTAATAATAGATTCTAACATTTTCTCTAAGACAGATGTTAAGCTAACTAGCCTGTAGTTTCCTACTTTCTGTCTCCCTCCTTTTTTGAATAAAGGAGTTATATCTGCTATTTTCCAATCTAATGGAACCTTCCTCAAATCTAGGGAATTTTGGAAAATTAAAACCAACGCATCAACTATCTCACTAAGCACTTCTTTTAAGACCCTAGGATGAAGTTTATCAGGACTCGGGACTTGTCAGCCTGCAGCTCCAACAATTGGCTCAGTACCACTTCCCTGGTGATTGTAATTTTCTTGAGTTCCTCCCTCCCTTCCATTTCCTGATTTACAGCTATTTCTGGGAAATTACTTGGATCCTCTATAGTGAAGACCGATGCAAAATACCTGTTCAAGTCATCTGCCACCTCCTTATTTTCCATCATTAATTCTACAGGACCAACGCTCACTTTGCTAACTCTTTTCTTTTTAAAATATCTGTACAAACATAGCTAGCTTTCTCTCGTACTCTAATTTCTTATTCCTTTTAGACATTCTTTGCTGTTTTTTCCGCACCAGAGATCTTCCAAAGGTCTACGTCAAACATCTTAGAAGGGCTCAAGGGAGTTATTTGTCACATGGATGACATCCTGGTACATGGGTAGTCAGTAGAGAAACATGACCAAAGCATTGGAGCAGTTTTACAACGTCTTCAAGAAACAGGGCTAATACTGAACAAGAAGTGTGAATTCTCGAAGACATCAATTAATTTCTTGGGACACATAGTAAGCAGTAAGGGTGTAATGGCAGACCCACAGAAGACACAAGCCATTACAGAATTCCCTACTACTTCTGTTCAACAGCTCCAAAGATTCCTTGGAATGATGAATCAGTTAGCCAAATTTCTATCTCATTTGGTGCAGGTAACAGAACCACTAAGGCAACTTCTCAAAAAAGATCAAGAGTGGTGTTGGAGTTCACATCAATAACAAGCATTCCAAAAGATTAAAGAGATATTCATATCGCCGGACATCTTGGTAGACTATAACCCTACACTACCAACAACGATAGCTGCAGACGCCTCCTCCACGGGTTAGGGGCAGTCCTCTTCCAGGAGCAACCCGATGGTTCTCAGAGACCAATATACTACGCATCTAGAGCTTTGTCCAAGACACAGACAAGGCATGCGATAATTGAAAAAGAAGCACTTGCCATCATGTGGACATGTGAAAAGTTTTCTGATTACATTTTTGGATTGAGAGTCATCATTGAGACAGACCATAAACCTTTGGCATCTTTATTGAATGAGAAGGAGATCGCAAAAATGCCTCCAAGAAACCTAAGATTTTGTTTAAGATTGATGAGATATATATATATGAGACTATATATGTCCAGGGAAAGATGCAAACGTCTGCTGATGCACTATCAAGAGCAATGGTAGATCATCCAACACAAAAAGATGTGAATTTTCTGGATGAGATAGTCAAATTTGCAATATACTGCACAACAATTGCTGGCAAGTATACAAAAACTGCAAGAAATTTGTCATGCCCAAAAAAGCGATGAATGTATAATTATATGTTAATATTGCACACAATGGTGGCCACAAGAACGCCCTAGTGGGAAGATATTGAAAACTTTCTATGAATATAGAAAATACTTCATAATCATCGATGATTTGCTAGTTTTTAATGACAGATTAGTCATTCCCACTTCACTTAGATCGGATATCTTGGAACATCTACATCAAGGCCATAAGGCCATATGGGAATAACGAAGTGCAGAGCAAGGGCAGAATCATCAGTATGGTGGTCAGGAATATCTAAAGACATTGAAAATGTGATCCAGAACTGCCAGATCTGTGCAATACAACGACCAGAACTGCATCAACCTCTGATAACAACTCAATTTCCGAGCAGACCATGGGAACATCTAGGAATGGATTTATTCATGTTCAACGGAAAGTCCTAAATAATCATCATTGATTATTTCTGAAGATAGATAGAAGTGAGAAGGTTGTATTCAACAACAACAGAAGCAATTATAAGAGTTCTGCAAGACATCTTTGTGACACATGGCATCCCTGATGAAGTAGTGTCAGACAATGGACCAACAGTTCGCAAATGAATATTTCACAGTTTGTGCCAAGAATGGGATTTTAACATCTCACAAGTTCACTGCATTATCCACAGTCAAATGGTAAAATGGAAAGAGGTATAAAAACCATAAAGTTCTTACTGAAGAAGAATGAAGACCTTCCAACCTCACTTCTAATTTATTGATCTACACTGTCGATGAAGGGGAGGCGGTGGTGTGCTGCTATTATCACTGGACTAGTAACCCAGAGACCCAGGGTATTGCTCTGGGGACATGGGTTTGAATCCCTTCATGGCAAAAGGTGGAATTTGAATTCAAATAATAAATCTGGAATTTACCAAAAAAGCTAGTCTAATGATGGCCATGAAACCATTGTTGATTGTAATAAAAACCCATCTGGTTCATTAATGCCCTTTAGGGAAGGAAATCTGTTGTCCTTGCCTGGTCTGGCCTGCATGTGACTCCAGACCCACAGCAAAGTGGTTGACTCTTAAATGCCCTCGAAAATGGCCTAGCAATCCACTCAATTGTATCTAACCGCTACAAAGTCAATAAGGAATGAAACCGGACGGACCACCCGGCATCAACCTAGACACCGAAAACGACAACGACAAACCCAGCCCTGTCGACCCTGCAAAGTCCTCCTTGCTAACATCTGGGGGCTTGTGCCAAAGTTGGGAGAGCTGTCCCACAGACTAGTTAAGCAACAGCAGGACATAGTCATACTCAGCAAATCATACCTTACAGGCAATGTCCCAGACATCGCCATCACCATCCCCGGGTATGTCCTCTCCCACCGTGAAGACAGACCCACGAGGTGGTGGCACAGTGGTATACAGTAGGGAGGGAGTTGCCCTGGGAGTCCGCAACATTGACTCCGGACCCCATGATGTCTCATTGCATCAGATCAAACATGGGCAAAGAAATCTCCTTTTGATAACCACCTACTGCTCCCCGCACCCCCACCCCCCAACCCCGCAGCTGATGAATCAGTACACCTCCATGTTGAACAGTACTTGGAGGAAGCACTGAGATGGCAAGGGCACAAAATGTACTATGGGTGGGGGACTTCAATGTCCATCACCAAGAGTAGCTTGGTAGCACCACTACTGACTGAGCTGGTCAAGTCCTAAAGGACATAGCTGCTAGACTGGGTCTGCAGCAGGTGCTGGGGGAACCAACAAGAGGGAAAAATATACTTGATCTCGTCCTCACCAAACTGCCTTCGCAGATGCATCTGTCCATGAAGGTAAGCATGCAGGTGCAACAGGCGGTAAAAAAGGCAAATGGTATGTTGGCCTTCAGAGCGAGAGGATTCGAGTACAGGAGCAGGGATGTCTTGCTGCAATTATACAGGGCCTTGGTGAGGCCACACATGGAATATTGTGTGCAGTTTGGTCTCCTTATCTGAGGAAGGATGTTCTTACTATAGAAGGAGTGCAGCGAAGGTTTACCAGACTGATTCCTGGGATGGTGGGACTGATGTATGAGGAGAGAGTGAGTCGGTTAGGATTATATTTGCTGGAGTTCAGAAGAGTGAGGGGGGATCTCATAGAAACCTACAAAATTCTAACAGGTCTTGACAAGGTAGATGCAGGAAGGATGTTCCCGATGGTGGGGGAGCCCAGAACCAGGGTCATAGTCTAAGGATACAGAGTAAACCTTTCAGGACTGAGATGAGAAGAAATTTCTTCACCCAGAGAGTGGTGAGCCTGTGGAATTCGCTGCCACAGAAAGCAGTTGAGGCCAAAACATTGTATATTTTCAAGAAGCAGTTAGATATAGCTCTTGGGTCGAAAGGGATCAAAGGGTATGGGATGAAAGCGGGAACAGGCTACTGAGTTGGATGATCAGCCATGATCATGATGAATCGCGGAGGAGGCTCGAGGGGCCGAATGGCCTACTCCTGCTCCTATTTTCTATGTTTCTCTGACAGTATTGGTAGGAGTCACCATGACACAGTCCTTGTGGAGACGAAGTCCCATCTTCACAGTGAGGATACCCTGCATCGTGTTATGTGGCACTACCAACGTGCTAAATGGGATCGTTTCAAACAGATCTAGCAATGCAAAATTGGGCATCCATGAAGCTCTGTGGGCCATCAGCAGCAGCAGTATTGTACTCAACCACAATCTGTAACCTCATGGCCCAGCATATCCCCCACTCTACCATGACCATCAAGCCGGGGGACCAATCCTGGTTAAATGAAGAGTGCAGGAGAACATGCCAGAAGCAGCACCAGGCATACCTCAAAATCATCTGGTGAAGCTAAAAGCCAGGACTACTTGCGTGCCAAACAGCATAAGCAACATGCAATAGACAGAGCTGAGCGATCCCACAACCAACGGATCAGATCAAAGCTCTGCAGTCATGCCACATCCAGTCGTGAATGGTGGTGGACAATTAAACAACTAACTGGAGGAATAAAAACAAGAAATGCTGGAAATACTCAGCAGGTCTGGCAGCAACTGTAGAGAGCGAAGCAGAGTTTCAGGTCAGTGACCCTTTTGCTTTTAACTAACTGGAGGAGGTGGCTCCACAATTATCCCCATCCTCAATGATAGGGGAGCCCAGCACACCAGTGCAAAAGATAAGGCTGAAGCATTTGCAACAATTTTCAGCCAGAGGTGCTGAGTGGATGATTCATCTCAACCTCCTCCTGAAAACCCCAGCTTCTCAAATGCCAGTCATCAGTCTATTCAATTCACTCCACGTGATATCAAGAAATGACTGAAGGCATACTGCAAAGGCTATGGGCCCTGACAACATTCTGGCAATAGTACTGAAGACCTGTGCTCCAGAACTTGCCGCGCCCCGAACCGAGATGTTACAGTACAGCTACAGCACTGGCATCGACCCGACAATGTGGAAAATTGTCCTGGTACGTTGTGTACACAAAAAGCAGGACAAGTGTAACCCGGCCAATTACCGCCCCATCAGTCTACTCTCAATCGTCAGTAAAGTGATGGAAGATGTCGACAGTGTTATGAAGCAGCACTTGCTTAGCAATAACCTGCTCACTGACACTCAATTTGGGTTCTGCCAGGGCCACTCAGCGCCTGACCTCATTACAGCTTTGGTTCAAACATGGACAGAAGAGCTGAACTCTAGAGGTGAGGTGAGAGTTACTGTCCTTGACATCAAGGCAGCATTTGACCAAGTATGGCATCAAGGAGCCCTAGCAAAATTGGAATCAATGGGAATTAGGGGGAAAACTTTCCGCTAGTTGGAGTCATACCTAGCGCAAAGGAAGATGGTTATGTTTGTTGGAGGTCAATCATCTCAGCTCCAGGACATCACTGCACGTGTTCTTCGGGTTAGTGCCCAAGGCCCCACCATCTTCAGCTGCTTCAATGACCTTCCTTCAATCATAAGGTCAGAAGTGGGGATGGTTGCTGATGATTGCACAATGTTCAGCACCATTCGCGACTTCTCAGATACTGCAGCAGTCCGTGTAGAAATGCAACAAGACCTGAACAATATCCAGGCTTGGGCTGATAAGTAGCAAGTAACATTTGCGCCACACAAGTGCCAGGCAATGACCATCGCCAACAAGCGTATCATCTACAAGATGCACTGCAGCAACGCACCAAGGCTCCTTAGACAGCACCTTCAAAACCCGCGAACTCTACCATCTAGAAGAACTGGGGCAGCAGATGCATGGCAACACCACCACCTGCAGGTTCCCTTCCAAGCCACACACCAGCCTGACTTGGAACTATATCGCTGTTCCTTCACTATCGCTAGGTCAAAATCCTGGAACTCCCTTCCTAACAGCAGTGTGGGTATACCTACCCCACATGCACTGCAGCTCACTACCATCTTCTCAAGGGCAATTAGGGATGGGCAATCAATGCTGGCCTAGTCAGTGATGGCCACATCCCATGACTGAATTTTTTTAAAAAAATCACCTGTAGAGTTACTGATGGGCAGGAAGATAACAGCGCAATTTCCTATGTTGCCTAAAAAATTGCTTCTAGATTGAATATCTGGCTGTAAGAGACAGGAAAACTCTTATAGAAGGCAACAAACTTGAAATGACAACAAAAGAGTTCATGCCAGAGACTTACTGAAACTGAATAAAAGCCAAAGAGTATGGACAGGAGACCTAGGAAGGGAAGGTACTGTAATCCACAGAGGTGAAATAGTGCAAAATATTGATCATAATACCACTGAATTTCATGTTAAGTTTGAAAGTGACACATTTCAATCACAAACAAGAACCTTAAACTTAAACAAAGCCAATTACGAAGGTCTGAGGGGGAAAAATGGTAATATTAATTGGGTAAATAGACTGGAAGGTATGGTGGTAAATGAACAGTGGGAAACATTTAAAGAAACAATTCAAAGGGCTCAACAAAAGTACATTCCGTTTAAAAAGAAAAACACATCAAGAAAGACCCATCGTGGGTCACTCAGGAAGGTAAGGAGGATATTAGAATAAAAGAAGAGGCTTACAATGTTGCAAAAACTAGTAGCAAGTCTGAGGATTGGGAGTGTTTTAGAAACCAGCAAAGGGCCACCAAAAAGTTGATAAAAAGGGGAAAAAGTAGAGTATGAGAGTAAACTAGCCAGCAATATAAAAAACAGATTGTAAGAGCTTTTATAAGTACATAAAAAGGAAGACAGTAGCTAACGTAGATGTTAGTCATAGAGTTATACAGCACAGAAACAGGCCCTTTGGCCCATCATGTCTGTGCCAGCCATCAAGCACCTGACTGTTCTAATCCTATTTTCCAGCACTTGGCCTGTAATCTTGTATGCTATGGCGTTTCAAGTGCTCATCTAAATACTTCTTAAATGTTGTGAGGGGTCCTGCCTCTACCACCTCTTCAGGCAGTGCGTTCCAGATTCCAACAACCCTCTGGGTTAAATTTTTTTTCCTCAAATCCCCTCTAAACCTCTTGCACCTTACCTTGAATCCAAGCCCCCTGGTTATTGACCCCTCTACTAAGAGAAAAAGTTTCTTCCTATCTAACCTATCAGTGCCCCTCATAATTTTTTATATCTCAATCATGTTCCCCCTCAGCCTTCTCTGAGGAAAACAACCCTAGCCTATCAAGTCTCTCTTCATAGCTGAAATGCTCCAGCCCAGGCAACATCCTGGTGAAACTCCTCTGCACCCTCTCCAGTGCAATCACATCCTTCCCATAGTGTGGTGCCTAGAACTGTACACAGTACTCCAGCTGTGGCCTAACTAGCGTTTTATACAGCTCCATCATAACCTCCCTGCTCTTATATTCTATGCCTCAGCTAATAAAGGCAAGTATCCCACATTACTTCCTAACCACCTTATCTACCTGTGCTGCTGCCTTCAGTGATCTATGGACAAGTACACCAAGGTCCCTCAGACCTTCTGTACTCCCTAGGGTCCTACCATCCATTGTATATTCCGTTGCCTTGTTAGTCCTCCCAAAATGCACGTTGATCCCTTAGAGGCAGAGACAGGAGAAATCATCATGGGGAATGAAGAAATGGCAGAGGCATTGAACAAATATTTTGTATCTGTCTTCACAATCGAAGACACAAGTTCCAAATCAGAAATAGGCAGTAACCTGGGGGCTAAAAAGAGTGACCTTATCTCCCTGCTCAGCATAGTGGGGAAAGTCTTTGCACGAGTCGCTCTAAACAGGCTCCAGAAGCTGGCCGAGCACGTCTACCCTGAGGCACAGTGTGGCTTTCGTGCAAAGAGATCGACCGTTGACATGCTGTTCTCCCTTCGTCAGATACAGGAGAAATGCCGCGAACAACAGATGCCCCTCTACATTGCTTTCATTGATCTCACCAAAGCCTTTGACCTCATCAGCAGACGTGGTCTCTTCAGACTACTAGAAAAGATTGGATGCCCACCAAAGCTACTAAGTATCATCACCTCATTCCATGACAATATGAAAGGCACAATTCAACATGGTGGCTCCTCATCAGACCCCTTTCCTATCCTGAGTGGCGTGAAATAGGGATGTGTTCTCGCACCCACACTTTTTGGGATTTTCTTCTCCCTTCTGCTTTCACATGCGTTCAAGTCCTCGGAAGAAGGAATTTTCCTCCACACAAGATCAGGGGGCAGGTTGTTCAACCTTGCCCGCCTAAGAGCGAAGTCCAAAGTACGGAAAGTCCTCATCAGGGAACTCCTCTTTGCTGACGATGCTGCTTTAACATCTCACACTGAAGAGTGCCTGCAGAGTCTCCTGCGGCTGCCTGCAATGAATTTGGCCTAACCATCAGCCTCAAGAAAACGAACATCATGGGACAGGACGTCAGAAATGCTCCATCCGTCAATATTGGCGACCACGCTCTGGAAGTGGTTCAAGAGTTCACCTACCTAGGCTCAACTATCACCAGTAACCTGTCTCTGGATGCAGAAATCAACAAGCGCATGGGAAAGGCTTCCACTGCTATGTCCAGACTGGCCAAGAGAGTGTTGGAAAATGGCGCACTGACACGGAACACAAAAGTCCGAGTGTATCAAGCCTGTGTCCAAGTACCTTGCTCTATGGCAGCGAGGCCTGGACAACGTATGTCAGCCAAGAGCGACGTCTCAATTCATTCCATCTTCGCTGCCTCCGGAGTATACTTGGCATCAGGTGGCAGGACCGTATCTCCAACACAGAAGTCCTCGAGGCGGCCAACATCCCCAGCTTATACACACTACTGAGTCAGCGGCGCTTGAGATGGCTTGGCCATGTGAGCCGCATGGAAGATAGCAGGATCCCCAAAGTTACATTGTACAGCGAGCTCGCCACTGGTATCAGACCTATCGGCCATCCATGTCTCTGCTTTAAAGACGTCTGCAAACGCGACATGAAATCCTGTGACATTGATCACAAGTCGTGGGAGTCAGTTGCCAGCGTTCGCCAGAGCTGGCGGACAGCCATAAAGGCGGGGCTAAAGTGTGGCGAAGAGACTTAGCAGTTGGCAGGAAAAAAGACAGAGGCGCAAGGGAAGAGCCAACTGTGTAACAGCCCCGACAAACAAATTTTTCTGCAGCACCTGTGGAAGAGTCTGTCACTCTAGAATTGGCCTTTATAGCCACTCCAGGCGCTGCTCCACACACCACTGACCATCTCCAGGTGCTTACCCATTGTCTCTCGAGATAAGGAGGCCAAAGAAGAATCAAGAATAAGAGTAAGGAAATTAAGGATGTTGATATCAGCCGAGAAAAAGTATTGGAGAAACTTGAAGGACTAAAATCTAACATGTCCCTGGAACCAGATGGCCTACTTCCTAGGGTTCTAAAAGAGATAGCTGCAGATATAGTGGATGTGCTGGCAATGATTTTTCAGAGTTCCTTAGATTCAGGAATGGTCCCGTCAGATTGGAAGTTGGCAAATGTTACACCGCTTTTCAAGAAAGGAGGTAGAGAGATAACAGGGAACTACAGGCCAGTTAGACTATCAGTCGTTGGGAAGATGCTGGAAACTATTATTAAGGAAGTCTTAACATTGCACTTGGAAAAACATAGTATGATTAGAACAAGTCAGCATGGTTTTACTAAAGGGAGATCCTGTTTGACAAATTGATTTGAGTTTTTTGAGGATGTAACTAGTAGGGTAGATAAAGGGGAACCAGTAGATGTAGTATACCTGGATTTTCAAAAGGCATTTGATATGGTTCCACATAAAAGATTAATAGGCACTATAAGGGCTCCTGTGTTGGGGGTAATACATTAGCATGGATAGAGGATTGGTTAACAGACAGGAAGCAGAGAGTGAGCATACATGGGGCATTTTCAAATTGGCAGGCAGTGAATAGTGGGGTGCCGCAAGGATCAGTGCTGGGGCCTCAGCTATTTACACTCTAAATTAATGACTTGGATGAAGAGACAGAGAGTAATGTATCTAAGTTTGCTGATGATACAAAGCTCGGTGGAAAGGTAAGCTGCGGGGAGGATGTAGAGAGGCTGAAAAGAGATATAGACAGGTTAAGTGAATGGAAAACAAGATAGCAAATGGAATATAATGTAGGGAAGTGTGAAGTTGTTTGGTCGTAAAAATAGAAAAGCAAAATATTTTTTAAAAGGTGTGAAACTGGTAAGTGTTGATGTTCAGAAAGACTTGGGTGTACTCGTACAAGGAATGCACAAAGTTAACATGCAGGTGCAGCAGGCTATTAGGAAGGCAAATGGCATGTTGGCCTTTATTGCAAGGGGATTGGAGTACAGGAATAAAGAAGTCTTACTAAGATTGTTCAGGGCTTTGGTGAGACCACACCTGGAATACTGTGTGCAGTTTTCGTCTCCACGTTTAAGAAAGGATATACTTGCACTGGAGGCGGTGCAGCGAAGATTTACTAAATTAGTCCCTGGGATGAGGGGGTTGTCCTATGATGAAAGGCTGAGTAAATTGGGCCTATATTCTCTGGAGTTTAGAAGAATGAGAGGTGATCTAATTGAGACATACAAGATTCTGAAAGGGCTTGATAGGGTAGAAGCTGAGAGATTGTTCTCACTGGCCACGGAATCTAGAACACGGGGACACAGTCTCAGGATATGGGGCCAATCATTCAGGACTGAGGTGATGAGAAATTATTACATGCAAAGGGTTGTGAACCTTTGGAATTCTCTATCCCAGAGGGTTGTGGCTGTTCCATCATTTAATACATTTAAGGCTGGGATAGACAGATTTTTGGTCTCACGGAATCAAGGGATATGGGGAGCGGGCAGGAAAGTGGAATTGAATCGCAAGATCAGCCATGATCGTATTGAATGGCGGAGCAGGCTTGATGGGCCATATGGTCTACTTCTGCTCCTAGTTCTTGTTTTCTTGTGAAAACTACCAGAGATCATATGTGGTAGACACAACTAAAGGGAACATATGTAGGAAATAGGAGAAACATTATTCCTATTCCCCAGAAGCAACAGTCAATCATTTATTTGGAAGAACCAGACGATGATGAAGAATCCCAGAGCAAACAGGATACTACAATCCTTAGTAAAAATCAACCAAGTCAGCGATCAAGACTTACAAGGAAGACTACTGATCGGCTCAGTCAGACTAGAACAAGATCAGGGAGAGTCATGAAACCACCTAACAGACTAAATCTGTGAAGTCAGAGACTTGGGGGAAGAAAGGGTAGTAGGTAAAGTCAAAAATGTATATATTTTAAAGAAAATGTATAGATAAAGACATGGGGGGAGATGTAGTATAAAGACCTGAATGCTGGAGACAGTGAGAACAACCCCTCCCACTGTAGTGATGATGATGTAAAAGTCACAAGGAAATGGGCTTTGGGAAGAGAGTAGCAGCACGAAGGATGCTAGCTAGAGAGGCTTGAGGAGAGTATAAATAGTGATGTGTCAATAATAAGAGACCTTATCCAGACTCTGAGAGTTTATCAACAACACCCTAGCTACGCGACTACAACAACACACAACATGCATTATTTTGCCTTTGTATTTCAAAGTTTTCCAGGCCAGCCTCCCAACTTGCACTCTCTGTAAAATTGAGCTCATCAGAACTCTGCTACCTGTACCTTGCACCAAGTCCCATTCACCCATCAGTCCTACGCTCTTTTATTTTAATTGGCTCCTGGTCTGGCACCGCCTCCATTTAAAAATTCTTATCCTTCTTTTCAAATCACTCCATAGCCTTGTCTCGTCCTAGCTCTGTAACCTCCTCTAACTCTTTGGAAATCTTTGCATTCCCCCAACTGTGGCCTCTTGCACATCCCCAGTTTTCATCTTTCCACCCTTGGTGGCCATGCCTTCAGCTGCCTTTGTCCAAATCTCTGGAATTTCCTCCTGAAACCTTTTTGTCTCTCTCCTCCTTTAAGGTTTTCCTTAAAACCTACATCTTTGACTAAACTTTTGCTCACCTATCCAAACAGATCAGTGTCAAATTTCATTTGATAATGCTCTTGTAAAAACTTGGGACATTTTACTACCTTAAAGGCACTATATAAATGCAAGTTGATGTTGTTGGAGCAGATAAAACTAATGGATCGCAGAAAGACAGATTGATACAGATGAATTCAGTGCATCTCCCTCCTTTATTTTTATTTCAATGGATTGATATTATCCATATTTAATCGCCTAGAATATCAGCTTCTGTCATTTCCCTGAGATTTTTGTTGAACTATAATAAATCGCTGGGACTGAGTAGGAGTTACTGAGCCTGATGGTTGAGAGGGACTTGAATCAACAATAGTTGCAACCATTGATGTGCACTGCTTTAATTATTTCACCATTTTAACTGCATATATATTTCACACTCAGACAAAGAACAATCCCTGAGTCAGAACACATAGGCCCAAGGCCTGCCTGATATTTGGCCTTAGGCCTCATTTACATCAGACCAGTGAGCTGGATCTATCCTCAGCCCCCTCCTATTTCTCATCGACATACTGCCCCTCAGCGAGTAATCTGAGTAAACTAGTTCATCAGCATTTTTGTGCAGGAATCACCACTAGAATGGAGACAGCAGCAGATTCTGTAAACATTTTCCTACTCTATGACATTTCTTTTATACATTCTTTAACCAAATTTTATATTTACAGCATTTCCCTTCAGTAATATTTAAAAGCAGTAACTATTATTTAATTATTAGCTTCTCTCTAGTCTGTTTTCCCACTAGTATAATTACTTGGTTCAATGACTGCTGTTAAAACTCTGTTTTAAAACAGGTCTCTAGTACAAATTGACTCTGTTACACAATATTTTAATCCACTGATTGCACACAGAAATCATTTCTGATATATCTGGAGACTGTCCTTTATTCTAGCAAAGAATAAGCTTTCACCACTCAGCCAATAAGATAAATCGCAACAACAACTTGTATTTATATAGCACCTTTAAAATAATAAAACTTCCCAAGGCACTTCACAGGAATGTTAAAAAGCAAAATTCGACAGCGAGCCACATCAGGTGATATTAGGGCAGATGGTCAAATGCTTGGTCAAAGAGTTCTGTTTTTAGGAGCATCTTAAAGGAATAAAAGAGAGCTAGAGAGTCAGAGAGGTTTAGGGAGGGAATTCCAGAACTTATGACCTCGACAGCTGAAGGCACAGCCACCAATGGTGAAGCAATTAAAATCAGGGATGCTCAAGAAGCCAGAATTAGAGGAGTGCAGATATCTCAGAGGGTTGTGGGGCTGGAGGAGATTACAGAGATAGGGAGGGGAAGAGACCATGGAGCAAATTGAAAACAAGGATGAGAATTTTAAAATCAAGCTGAGCTTGACCAGGGGCCAATGTAGGTTGGACAGCGTGTTTTGGATGACCTCAAGTTTATGGAGGGTAGAATGGGGGAGGCCAGCCAGAAGTGTGTTGGAATAGTCAAGTCTAGAGGTATGAAAGGGATGGATAAGCATTTGGCAGCAAATAAGCTGAGGCGGGGCAATTTCAGGCAATGCTACAGAGGTGGATAGTCTTAGTGATGGTGCAGATATGGTGGTCAGAAGCTCATCTCGGAGTCAAATACGACACAAAGCTGACATGGACTTGATGGGCCAAATGGCCTCCTTCTGTGCCATAAATGACCCTCTGACTCAAAGATTGTGAAAAGTCTGATTTAGTTTCAAATAGTTGCCAAGGAGAGGGCTGGAGTTCGTAGCTAGGGATCAGAATTTGGAGTGGGACCAAAGACATTGGCTTCAGTCTTCCCAATATTTAATTGGAGGAAATTTCCACTCATCCAGTACTGGATGTCAGATAAATAGTCTGAAAATTTAACAACTGTGGAGGAGTTGCGAGAGGTGGTGGTGAGGTACAGCTGGGTGTCGTCAGCATACCTGTGCAAAATAATTTTGTGCTTTCGGATGATGTCACCAAGGGACAGCATGTAGATGAGAATAGAAGGAAGTCAAGGAGACTTAGGAGTCACCAATGATAAGGGCACAAAAGCAGGAAGCGAAGCTATTGCACATGATACTCTGGCTATGATTAGATAGATGAGGCTGGAATCGCCCCTGTGTTAGGCCAGTTCTGTCACTGTTCCTCTCATCTACTTAATTGGTTGAGGGCTGAATTTTATCAGCCCTCTGGAGATTAGGTGGGAAGCAGGAGGCATCGTAAAATGACGGTGGAAGGCGTTGGGAGGGGAATCTAATGTCTTCCCATTGCCAAATGATATTCAACTGCCTGCCGACTTGAGGCAGGCGGCCAATTAAATCAATTAATTGGCCAATTAACGGCCACTTCCCAGCCCCCATTGGCATTTTACCGACATCATTATGGGCCCCCACTACATGGGGAGATGTCCAGGTAAACCAGGCTGGCCTCCCAACGGGTTCATGGGACGGGGGTGGGGGGCGTTCTTTAATGGCCGATCTATGGGCCAAAGAGTAGCCCCCCGGCAGCAATGGTCGCCGCTGCAGCTCTGCTGCTGCCACTGGAGGTTTCACCCCTCCAATAGACAGGGCCTGCCTGGCCTGGGCACAGTAAAATAGAACTTACCTGTTCTTTGAGGACACCTCAACATGGAGCCGGCCTCTTCCTCTCCCTGTAGCGTCAGCAGTGGCCACCTCTATTGGTGACACTGCTGATGCTGCCAAACTGCTAGCTCTCTGATTGGGCCGCAGCTCTGAGACGCAGGCCGCTGTCCTCAATTGGATGGTGGTCCAGGTGACAGCCTTTTAATTGGCTGCCACTGATAAAATCCCACCCAGGGTCCCATCATCCATACCCATGGGCTTGGGACCTGCATTTGGTCCCAGCAGCAGGACAATCCGAGATTTGGTAAGATTCCAGCCTATGAGTCTACATGTGACTTTAAATCCAATGAGGCATTTTGCTCCAGATATACAAAAGGCTTTTCTCCACTGATTTAAATTTCAATTTATTCAAAAGTAAGTTCATGAGCATCCACTTAGATAAAAAGATGTAGGACTTCTAAGGTGGAGCAAAACCATTACTATCCACATAATAATAATAATTTTTAATAAAAACAAGAAATGCTGGAACCACTCAGCAGGTCTGGCAGCATCTGTGGAAAGAGAAGCAGAGTTAACGTTTCGGGTCAGTGACCCTTCTTCGGAACCCTCACGGCCCCCCAGTAACTGTTTATTTCAGATTTCCAGCATCCGCAGTATTTTGCTTTTATTTTAATAATAATTTTTATGTTGGTTCCCAGTGCCCACATTTCAGGCTGGAATTTAAGACCAGCAACGAGCTCATAAAATAGCCAAAGATCCGCTGCGATCTCCCATGTGGTGGCTCATTTAAATAGCCATGATGGCCCGCCCCTCCAATCATATAGAAGGGACAGGCCGCTGCATCAGCTACCTGTGCACAGGCGCTGGCGCCATTTGTAAAGAGCAGCCAGCCCTAACAGTCAGTTAGGCCACACTTAGAATATTCCGTGCAATTCTGGTCGCCACACTACCAGAAGGACGTGGAGGCTTTGGAGAGGGTACAGAAGAGGTTTACCAGGATGTTACCTGGTCTGGAGGGCATTAGCTAGGAGGAGAGGTTGGATAAACTCGGATTGTTTTCACTGGAACGACGGAGGTGGAGGGGCAACATCATAGAGGTTTACAAAGTAATGAGCGGCATGGACAGAGTGGATAGTCAGAAGCTTTTTCCCAGGGTGGAAGAGTCATTTACTAGGGGACATAGGTTTTAGGTGAGAGGGGCAAAGGTTAGAGGGGATGTGCAAGGCAAGTTCTTTACACAGAGGGTGGTGAGTGCCTGGAACTTGTTGCCGGGGGAGATGGTGGAAGCAGGTACGATAGTGACGTTTAAGAGGCATCTTGACAAATACATGAATAGGATGGGAATAGAGGGATACGGCCTCCGGAAGTGCAGAAGGTTTTAGTTTAGGCAGGCATCAAGATCGGCGCAGGCTTGGAGGGCCGAATGGCCTGTTCCTGTACTGTAATGTTCTTTGAATTTTTAAAGAAGTATCTCCCCCAAATTTATACAATAAATTTCTAATGCCCCTTTTCCATCCCCCACTATCAATTACATTAACTACTTGCCCTTCTCCCCAAAAACACTTACCTTTTAAATCTGACCATCCCCCCTCGGAATGCACAAAGTTTAAAGGTCAACCCTTCTCACCATCCCCAAAACCCATTACGTTTATTTGACCCCGTTTCTCCCACCCTCCTGCGTTGAAAATCTTAACTCCTCCCCCCTCCCCAACAGTGTCAGACAGGCTTTCCCCGGACGGGGAATTGAAGGCTTGGGAGTGGTGGCTGCCGCGCCGAAGATTGCGGCTGGCCCGGAAGATTTAAGATAAGTTGATTTAAATTTATGCATGTCAGTAATTTAAATATTTAAATCCAGGTTCAGTTGCCCAGCGGTGGGGTGGTTGGGGGGGGCCGCCACAGAGCCTTGCTGCTGCCAGGAGGATCGGGCCGGCCTCTCCTGACGTCAGCCTCCTTGGCCGGCCACTGCCGGACCCATATTTCGGCACCCCCAGCACAGAGCCAGACATTGTGAGCTTGGTAAAATCCAGTGCATTACTTTTATGCATTCTGATTGGATGCACTTGATTTTCTGTCATTTATGTTCATTCTTATTGTATAAATTGTTGTCCCTCTTTCAAATATGGCCACACCCTTCCACCCCTTTCAACCCCATCCCGAATTATCGGTAGCTATTCATGTGCTGAATGTGAGTTTTTAAAAAATTAAATAATTGAACTAATTCTTAAACAATAGTGAATAACACCCCATAATTTGTAAATAATCTGCGGTGCAATGTTTAAATGTGGAGCAAGCACCAGTTATCTTCCTGTTGAGCTAGCAGCCTTTTCACAGCCATCAGACCTTAGCTGTCCTCCCTGCTTACCTGCTTAGTTTCCCCTATTTGGAGCTAATTTACTCAGTTTTGTTTGGAAATTCATTGATACATTGCATTTATCGCACAGGCAAAATCACAGCAGGTACATGATTCTCTCTAACAGATTTTCACAGCCTGACTGTGATGACCTTTTTCTGTCAGGCAACATTTAAAAAAAAAGTCTGTTCGCTGTCTATAAAAACTGCTTCTTTCTAATAATATTTAGCAGATTTGATCTGTAACTTTTACCCGTGATTCTCTCCTTCCTTTCTGTTTTAGTCAGGCTGACAACTGGGTTCACAGGGCTTTTTTTTTTAAATTGCTCGTGAAATGGTTCTTTTCTTTCCAAATGCTGATGGACCAGCTATGTTTTTTTTTATTCATTCATGGGATGTGGGCATCGCAGGCCAGGCCAGCATTTATCCCTAATTGACCTTGAACTGAGTGGCTTGCTAGGCCATTTCGAGGGCATGTAAGAGTCAACCACATTGCTGTGGATCTGGAGTCACATGTAGGCCAGACCAGGTCAGGACAGCAGATTTCCTTCCCTAAAGGACATTAGTGAACCAGATGGGTTTTTACAACAATTGACAATGGTTTCATGGCCATCATTAGACTAGTTTTAAATTCCAGATTTATTAATTGAATTCAAATTCTTCCTTCTGCTGTGGTGGGATTCGAACCCTTGTCCCTAGAGCAATACCTGGGTCTCTGGGTTACTAGTCCAGTGACAATACCAATACCGCCTCCCTGTATTCTGTATTTCCAGTATTTATCTATTTATTTCCGCTCCACTGCAATGGATATGTATTAGAATCTATCAAGTTTGCAGGGATGCAATCTCTTCGTTAAGGCCCTTCTTAAAACCCAATTCATTGTCTAAAGCTTTTGTCACCCCTCCTAGTAGCTTCTCCTTTGGCTTGGCATCAATATTTGTCATATTACATTGCAATGCCTCAGAATGTTTTTCTATGTTAAAGACACTATATAAATGCAAGTGGTTTAAAACAAAATTAAAGGTATGCAGGAAGATTTTACTTCAGAGCTGACAAGAAAATGGCACTGCTGACACTACAAGCTGATATGTTCATATACAAACGATTAAATAGCATGAATTAAGTTAGCACTATGTTGTGGTCTAGAGAATGCTGTCAATTTATACTGTAGGTGGAGTCCCAAACCTTTATATACACTGAGCATTTTGCAGCTGTAGTCTGTTTGCTCAGTACTTTTACTAATGAAAATCACTGGTAAGATAATAAACATTCTGTTCACAAAAATACCAATGTTGTACCAACTTGAAATGCAAGAGCAAGTTAATTTTTACAGTGGATTTAACTTATGTGTGTGGTTTATTGATTTTGTCAACTGCATTGTAAATGGGCTTAAACAATGCAAAAGCATTGTATTGTACCACTTTTAATGATGATATAAATGGAAATATGCACTGAGTCAATTTTGATTTTTTTACAATTTTATCAAGAAGTGGTTACAGTATCAGGAAGTTATTGTTACTGAATAAATCAGGGAATTCCCAACCTGAACTTTGGATTGGGATTTTAAACTCTTATCTGCAGCAACACCTACGGCTGCACTTGTCACGTAAGGCCAGAGGTGGCACCCAAAGTCTGAGTAGAGCAGTTTCCAAATAAAAACCTTCCCTGAACAACTCCAAATTCATATTCCTTTTATTTCCAAATTCAAATTCAGAAAATACTTCACAGATATTTATAGCATTATCGATAAAGTATTTATCCTATGGCTTGATAACGAACTACGTCTTGGTTCATTTGTAGCCCTCTCACCTGCAACTTGGACAATTGTGAGTTCAAGCCAAACCTCAGGGACCAGAACACAGCCATTCTAGGATTATACTGCCATCCAGTACTGAAGCTGCTCGTTCTCAGGCAGACACAAAAGTTCCCATGGTACCATTTGAACAAAAGTAGAGAAATCCTCCTGGTGTCCTGCTTGCCATCTATTCCTTAGCCAACACCACTAAAACAGATTCTCTGGTCATTTATCACATTAGTCTTTGTGGGGGCTCGCTGTGTGCAAATTGGCAGCCTTGTGTCCCCAAATTTCTACAGTGACTGCATTTATTAAGAAAAATAATGTTGCGGAAACTTGAAGTCGTGAAAGGTGCTATATAAATATAAATTCTATGTAGTGTTTATAAGAGTCAGTAACCAGAGGACACAGATTTAAGATAATTAACAAAAGAACCAGAGGCAACATGAGGAAAAGAAAATTAGGCAGCGAGTTTTTACGATGTGGAATGCACTTCCTGAAAGGGTGATGAAATCAGATTTAATAGTAACTTCCTAAAGGGAATTGGATAAATAGTTGAAGGGGAATATTTTGCAGGGCTATGGGGAAAGAACAGGGAAGCGGGTAGGAATTGTATATTTCAAAGAGTTGGCCGCATGATTGGCCAAATTTCCTACTGCGCTGTATCATTCTGTAATTTTAGATCATTTCCTGCTCTTGTTTACAAAGTGCCATGGGATCATTTACATCCAGCTTAACAGGCAAACGAGCTTTTGTTTAATTTATTTATTTAGAGATACAGCACTGAAACAGGCTCTTCGGCTCACCGAGTCTGCGCCGACCGACAACCACCCATTTATACTAATCCTACATTAATCCCATATTCCCTACTACATCCCCACCATTCTCCTACCACCTACCTACACTAGTGGAAATTTACAATGGCCAATTTAACTACCAACCTGCAAGTCTTTGGCTGCTGGAGGAAACTGGAGCACCCGGCGGAAACCCACGCGGTTACAGGGAGAACTTACAAAGTTCGCACAGGCAGTACCCAGAACTGAACCCAGGTTGCTGGAGCTGTGAGGCTGCAGTGCTAACCACTGCACCACCAATAGGAATGCAGCATTCCCCCAGACTGTATCGAAATATCAATGTAGATCGTGTGTTCAGTTTCTGGAGTGGGGCTTGCGCTTGAGCCCATAATCATTGGACTCAGGGTCAACAGTGTTATCATTGAGTTAGCTTGACACAAAATGGACAAAAAAGAGCAAAGAAGAGATGCCAGAGAATGACGTTAGTGGTAAACTAACCATACCCATAATTATACCCATAATTATAGCACCACTGTATCTACAGACCCACACATAGCTCCCTGATGATGTTGAACAGTGTCCACAGACTCAGGTCAGAATGACTATAATTACACAGCAGTGCCATTTGCTTCAAGGAGACCTACGGCCAACTTTCATAATGGGGACAGTGCTATCAGTGGCAGTCAGTGGGTCTTATCTTTTATGCCTTCAGCTCCTTCAACATTAGTGCAAAGGACATCAATGGATGGGAAACTCTAGGATATGCACAAGGGCTGAATTTAATAGGCCCCCCGGAGGTGGCCTAGGAGGCAAGAGGGCCCATAGAATTGCAAGGGGAGTGGAGGGCCCGTCGCCTTCCTATCACCTTGTAATTAAATCATGGTGTGGTAGGCCAATGAAGGCCTTCCCACCTCGTGGCTAATTGAGGCCCTTAAGAAGCCTATTATCAACCACTTAATGGCCTTTTCCTGCCACAGCTGGAAATAAGCCTTCGGCTGATAAAACGAGGTGACCTCTCTGCGGGCTTGGGCAGCGGCCTCCTTCATGGGCAATCTGTGGCCCACGGAAGGCCCCCAGCAGAAAACAATTTACCTCTCTGAACCACCCTTCATCTGCACTCAATGCCCTCCTTCCCTCCTCCCATTAACGGGGCCTGCCAGATTGGCCCCGTGGTGACCACACCTCACTTACCTCAGGCCTGAGTTTCTGGTGCTGGGCCTAGTTCCAAGCCTACCTGAAGTACCGGCAGTGGCCTGGTGGTGCTGCCGATACTACTGAGCTGCCGGCCAAGCTCTTGGAGGCGGCATCCCGTCTTTAAAGGGACAGGGATCCTGGCGCTGGGCAGTTAACCGGGTGCCATTAAGCAGAGCAGGGGATGGGGGGGTGGGGGGTGGGTGCAGAGCTCTGAATGGCTGAGTCAGGTTTCTCACCACCTTTTCAGCCCGGCGCCAGAAACCCTGCTGGTTCCACTAAATCCAGCCCAAAAATAAAATTCCTGTTGCATGTCGATTAGCTTCCATTTAAAACAAACTGAAAGAGTGTACAGAAATGGAAAAGAATGGTAAGTTCTGAAAAAGGATAAGCTAGTGCAGGAGATGTCATGATATATCTTTAATTCAATACAGTGAGGGTCAAAAGAAGGAGGTAAAACAATTAGTTCAGCTTATTTGCTGCGTAGGAGGGACATTATAATGGAAAAGTTTTTGGCTAGAGGTAAAAAAGCATTCATCCAACAGAAAGTTGGTTTTGTTTGGTATTGTGTGCTGTAGCGTGAAAGAGATGTTAAAAGAGCCTCTAAAAATACTTAGGCTGAATATTACTTGAACAATAAAACGCTAATCAACACTTAAAGGGCATCCCACAAAAATACCAGAGAAGTTTCTGATGAAAGGCCACAGACCTGAAACGTTAACTCTGCTTCTCTCTTCATAGATGCTGCCAGACCTGCTGAGTATTTCCAGCACTTTCTGTTTTTATTTCAGATTTCCAGCATCTGCGGTATTTTGCTTTTATTTTAGTGTTGGCTCTATTATATTTTGTTTTTCACATTCATTTTTTTTTAAACTTTGATTTATAAATTCATCTTGTGACAGATATTGCTCTCTTTACAACAATATTTCCAGACATTTGACTGTGATCAATAATTTTATTGCACCAACATAAAGCACCTGGCAGATTAATATTTACCTTGACACAATCAACTGTTACTGTACAGCTGCTTGGGATCAAAGGTGCCACTGTTAGTACTCACTCAGTATTTGAAGCTGCATCAAAGTGGAGCATTGTGTAATTACTTTCAAATCTTTTCCACAGTGTAGTTCATACTGACAAAGAGCTTCTGAATTCCACACAGGAAACAATACAAGAAATTGCACAGAACCAATACGTAACAACTGTTAAGGACCAGCTATCAATGATGGTGACAGTTGAGTTGGCTTTTGAAGCACCTGTATATAAAATTAGCTGAGAACCATGCACTTCTAACAGTCTCAGTTTGAGTACAATTTTGGCAAGTGTTCTTGTATATTTAATAAAGGTGGTTATGAAATGTGCAATTCTAAGTTGATAGTTACTTGGCAATCATTTCAATCTATCCAAGCCTTATCTTGCAGGTGTTCCTCTTTTGATTTTTCTTTCCTCCTCAGGACAGGGTGGCCTGTTTTGAACATGATTTGCAATTCTGCAAGGCTACTGCTTTTTTAAATTTGTCTTTCTGAAGTTCCCCTTCCTCCACAACCCAATCACTGAGACTCATTTGATTGATTTTTAATGTTAAAAGGTATGTGGGTTAAGTGGAATCTGTGAATTTTCCATAGGTGGAAAGGAGTGAAGAAACATGAATTATTTTCAATCACTTTTGACTTGTAAGGATTCCCTTATTAGAATTTACTGTTGCTCTGAGATGTAGCAGTATTTCAACTGTTTCTGTTTCTGAAATTTTAACTTTATGTTGGAGATATCATCGAATCTAATTCCATGTAAGAAAATCCTTGGAGGATTATAGCTGTGTATTATAATCTTTTGCAAGACAGCAAATATTGACTTTTGTACCTTGGCGACAAGCCTCTTCATGCACACATACTGACAGAGCCACAGGGTTGAATTTAATGTGGCCGTTGAGGGCAGGTATGGTGATATGGGGGGACGAAGAATCGCATTGCAACTGTCCGCCTGGAAACCTGGCATTGTGTCGTTGATTCCGGTCAGTGGCAGGAAAGGATAATGGTGGCATTGCTGCCGCAACGCAATGAGAATCTATTTAAATTGCTGAAATGCCAATTTAAATACATTTAAATATAATTAATTTCAACTTAATGATTGGTGCACATTTCAGTGAACGGCGGGTGTCACTCAATTGCTTTCGGATTCACAACTGTTAAAACCTGGCGGCACGAAGGTGAGATGCCACATTGCTGGGACGGATAGGCAGCCTTGAGCATTGCTGCAAAGGGAAGGGGGGGGGTTCGGAGGACATTGTGGGACTGTGTTACTGGGTGCTTTGCAAAGGGGTCCACAGTCCCATGGACTCAGCAAGGGCGCCCCCAGGCACTCCACAAGAGGTTCCGGGGTCCTGGGGGCTCGGTAATGGAGTCTGGGGTCCTGGGGACTCAGCAAGGGGTCCTGGAGCTCTGTGGGCTCAGCAAGGGAGTCTGTGATCCCGGGCGCTCAACAAGGCGTTCTGGGGTCCTGGGGGCTCGGCAAGGGGTTCTGGAGTCCCATGGACTCAGCAAGGGAGTCCGTGGTCCCGGGCACTCAACAAAGGGTTCCGGGGTCATAGAGTTATACAGCACAGAAATAGGCCCTTCGGCCCGTCGTGTCTGTGCCAGCCATACGGCACCCAATTATCCTAATCCCATATTCCTGCACTTGGCCCGTAGCCTTGTATGCGATGGCGTTTCAAGTGCTCATCTAAATACTTCTTAAATGCTGTGAGGGTTCCTGCTTCCACCACCTCTTCAGGCAGTGTGTTCCAGATTCCAACCACCCTCAGGGTGATATAATGCTCCCTCAAATCCCCTCAAAACCTCCTGCCCCTCACCCTAAATCTATGCCCCCTGGTTCTTGACCCCTCCGCTAAGGGAAAAAGTTTCTTCCTATTTAACCTATCAATGCCCTTCATAATCTTGTACACCTCAATCATGTTCCCCCTCAGCCTTCTCTGCTTCAAGGAAAACAACCCTAGCCTTTTCAGTCTCTCTTCATAGCTGAAATGCTCCAGCCCAGGCTGCATCTCCTCTACACCCTCTCCAGTGAAATCACATCCTTCCTATAGTGTGGTGACCAGAACTGTACACAGTACTCCAGCTGTGGCCTAACTAGCATTTTATACAGCTCCATCATAACCTCCCTGCTCTTATATTCTATGCCTCGGCTAATAAAGGCAAGTATCCCATATGCCTTCCTAACCACCTTATCCACCTGTGCTGCTGCTTTCAGTGATCTATGGGCAAGTACACCAAGGTCTTTCTGACTTTCTGTACTTCGTAGGGTCCTACCATCCATTGTATATTCCCTTGCCTTGATAGTCCTCCCAAAATGCATTACCTCACACTTTTCAGGATTAAATTCCATTTGCCACTGCTCTGCCCATCTTACCAGCCCATCTATATCTCCCTGTAATCTAAGGATTTCCTCCTCACTATTTACAACACCACCAATTTTCGTGTCATCTGCGAACTTACTTATCATACCTCCTATATTCACGTCTAAATCATTTATGTACACTACAAACAGCAAGGGTCCCAGCACCGATCCCTGTGGTACACCACTTGTCACAGGCTTCCAATCGCAAAAACAGCCCTCGACCATTACCCTCTGCCTCCTGCCACTAAGCCAATTTTGGATCCAATTTGCCAAATTGCCCTTAACCAATCACCCATGCGGGACCTTATCATTTCGGGGATAGTTAGACACGATCTCCCCTTGACAAAGCCATGCTGACAATCCCTGATTAATCCCTGCCTCTCCAAGTGGAGATTAATCCTGTCCCTCAGAATTTTTCCAATATTTTCCCAACCACTGATGTTAGACTCACCGGCCTGTAATTACCTGGTTTATCCCCACTACCCTTCTTGAATAATGGTATCACATTCGCTGTCTTCCAGTCCTCTGGTACTTCTCCTGTGGCCAGAGAGGATTTGAAAATTTGTGTCAAAGCCCCTGCTATCTCCTCCCTTGCCTCACATAACAGCCTGGGATACATCTCATCTGGGCCTGAGGATTTATCCACTTTTAAGCCCGCTAAAACAGCTAATATTTCCTCCCTTTCAATGTTAATATGTTCAAGTATATCGCAATCCCCCTCCCTGATCTCTACACCTACATCAGCCTTCTCCATAGTGAACACAGATGAAAAGTAATCATTTAAAACCTCACCTATGTCCTCCGGCTCCACACAAAGAATGTCACGTTGGTCCCTAATGGGCCCTACTCTTTCCCTGGTTATCCTCTTACCCTTAATATACTTATAAAACGCCTTGGGATTTTCCTTTATCTTGCCCGCCAGTATTTTTTCATGTCCCCTCTTCGCTCTCCTAATTACTGACACTTCGACCACTTGACCGGCTTCATTCCCTAGGATTAGGTCCAGTACTGCCCCTTCTCCTGTAGGGTCCTGGGGGCTCAGCAAGAGAGTCTGGGGTCTCAGGGGCTCAGCAAGAGGGTTAAGTGTGAGTTTGGGGGTTAGGGGGTGGTGAAGTATGGGGTTGACAAACTGCTGTGTGATGGGTTTGGTCACTCACACTGCTGGAACAGAGGGTTGCCATCATCAAGGTTGGGCTCTGAGGTCCATTAGTGACTCTGCCGAGAGAATTGTCAGATCATCAGTTGCCAAAGCAGGGTCATTTCTGCATCGACAGTGCTTTGCAGGCTCGCAGGCCCCCAGGTATGGGTCTCATACAGCCTGTATTTCTGGATCCCCGTGGTGTGATGCAGTGCCTCTGACGGAGCGAGGGCCAAGAGGCAGCTGTGCCTGTCCGTGAAGCTCCACGACAAAAGCAACAGCAGCCGGCCTTGCCAAGAAGGACTCACCATGCCAGAGAATGTACCGGAATTGGAACAGCTACCTCCCCCAATATCCAAGTGCCACTGTCAGCAAAGACTACAGCTCTCCAGAGAGGCCATCACCGACTTACGTGCCCTGCTGCAGGTTGAGTTGGGACCTATAGGAGTTTGGGGTCATCTTATGCCTGTGGTTCTGAAAATCAACACTGCATTAAACTTCGACACATCTGGATCTTTCCAGGAATCCACCAGGAACATGTGTGGGATCTCCCAAGCAGCAGCCCACCACTGCATCAAGAAGGTGACTAATACTCTGTTCAAGAGGGCCAGTGGCAATGTGTGCTACCTGGCCGACCCTGACAGTCAGGCCAAGAGGGCTATGGGATTCAGGGCCTTCGCTGCATTTCCCGGGGTGCAAGGTGTGATAGATTGTATGCATGTGGCCATCAAGGCTCCCAAGAAGGAGCCAGCTGCCTTCATCAACAGGAAGGGCTTCCATTCCATCAACATTCAACTAGTCAGTGACCACCGAAAGCATTTCCTGCAGGTGTGTGCCTGTTTTCCGGGAAGCAGTCACGACGCCTACCGACTTTGACAGTCCCAGGTGCCTCAGCTTTTCAATCCCCTGCTCGCCGTCAGGGATGGTTTCTTGGGGACAAGCGTTACCCATTGAAGACATGGCTTCTGACGCCTGTGATGAACCCTCGCAATGCAGCAGAGGAGACACACAACAATTGCCATGGCTTCATGCGAGTGTATCATGTTGGTCTGCTGCGCTCTACTCAATCTAGCTCTGCAAAGGCAGAAGGCCTTACATGAGGATGACGTTCCTGAGTGAAACTTATCCACCAATGAAGAGGATGCTGAGGAGGGAGAGGGGAAAGCAGCAAAGGATGATGAAGATCCTGCGCAGGAGGCCAGGCAGGTTGAGCGGCATATGAAGGAGGAAGGATACAATCTCGTAGTGACTCATTTCCAGCCGCCCTGATGTCCAGTCACACAGAGTCAAATAAAGGCTCACCTTAATGCCTGAACTCTGTTTCCTCCTTTCCATTTGTCCCTGTCTTGCTAGCAGCTGCTATGCATACTAGTGACCATGGGAGACAATATGTTAATAGTCATGGAGTCATAGAGTCGTACAGCATAGAAACAGGCCCTTCGGCCCACCGCGTCCATGCCGACCATAATGCCTATCGATACTAATCCCACCTGCTTGCATTAATTCCATATTCCTCTATGCCTTGCTCATTCAAGTACCTGTCCAGATGCCTCTTAAATGTCGCTACTGTTCCTGTCTCCACTACCTCCTCAGGCAGCTCATTCCAGATACCCACTATTCTTTGTGTGAAAAATTTACCCCTTTGATCCCCTTTAAACCTCCTTCCTCTCACCTTAAATCTATGCCCTCTAGTTTTATTTATCCCTACCATGGGAAACTGACTCTGCCTTTTCACCCTATCTATGCCTCTCATAATTTTATATACCTCTACCATGTCCCCTTTCAGCCTCCTTTGCTCCAGGGAAAACCAACTCAGCCTATCCAATCTCTCTTTATAACTTAAGCACTCCAAACCAGGCAACATCCTTGTGAATCTTTTCTGCACCCTCTCTAGCTTAATCACATCTTTCCTGTAGTGCGGCGACCAGAACTGCACACAGTACTCCAAATGTGGCCTAACCAACGTTATGTACAACTGTAACATGATGTCCCAATTCTTGTGCACAATGCCTCGGCCGATGAAGACAAGCATGCCATATGCCTTTTTCACCACCCTGTCTACCTGTGTTGCCACTTTCAGGGAACTATGTACTTGCACCCCAAAGTGTCTCTGCTCAACAACACTCCCCAGGGCCCTGCCATTCACTATATATGTCCTGCCCTGGTTTAACTTCCCAAAATGCATCACTTCACACTTGCCTGCGTTTAATTCCATTTGCCAATCCCTTGCCCACTTTCCCAGTTGATCTATATCCTGTTGTAAACTTAGACAAGCTTCTTCACTGTCCACTATACCACCAATGTTGGTGTCATCTGCAAATTTACTAATCATGCCCCCTGCATTCACATCCAAGTCATTAAATTATATGGCAAACAACAGAAGGCCCAGCACCGATTCCCTGCGGCACACCACAGGTCACTGGCCTCCAATCTGAAAAACAACCCTCCACTACCACCCTCTGCCTCCTATCACCAAGCCAATTTTGTATCCGATTAGCTAGCTCACCCTGGATCCTATGTGTTCGAACCTTCTGGACCAGCCTACTATGCGGGACCTTGTCAAAGGCCTTGCTAAAGTCCATGTAGACAACGTCCACCGCCCTGCCCTCGTCAATCCTCTTGGTCACCTCCTCAAAAAAACTCAATCAAATCGTGAGACATGATTTTCCACGCACAAAGCCATGCTGACTATCCCTAATCAGACCTTGCCTTTCCAAATGCCTATAAATCCTGTCTCTCAGAATCCCTTCCAATAACTGGGTACAGGAACCAGTCAAGCAAAGTTTTAAGCTGCACAAAACTGCAAATGACCCTTAGGCAGGAGTGAATGCAGGGCTGGCAAGCCTTTAAATATGGCACCAGCACCTGCTCTGGAGTCATCTGACGCCGTCACCACCGACTCACCTCCCGTCCCCGCCAGATGACTGGGGAAGACCTGCGTCTCCACTGTGCAAAATGGCTGTCTGCCACATAATCGCGGTGGTTCGGCCACCCATGGGATGGATGAGAATGGTGCCATTTTCCGGGCACACCGCCAGTCTTATTAAATTAAGCCCACAGTGTGCACATGATGTGAAGCCTTGGTTTATTTGTCATTTACCTTTTAACTTAAATTGATGGCAAATTGCAAAACCTTGTTGGTGTAGAGCAACACACTTTACTGTGGGTAAAGGTTTACACCTGTGATTCAGAGACTGCTGGAGTTGTGTACCTATCATAACCTCTGCATCACCAACTCGTTCTTTCATACTAAACCCTGTCACCAGGTTTCATGGAGACATCCAAGATCATGTTATTGGCACCAGCTGGACCTCATCGTCACACGGCGAGCCTCTATAAACAGTGTCCAAATCACACGCAGCTTCCACAGTGCGGACTGCGACACCGACGACTCCCTGGTGTGCAGCAAAGTTAGACTCAAACCAAAGAAGCTACATCACTCCAAGAAAAGGGCCGCCGGCGCATCAACACTAACAGAATTTCTTATTAACAGCGGTTATAAAAGTTTCTTAATTCACGTGAAAAAAGCCCTTCAAAACACTCCTGCAGGGGATGCAGAGATGAAGTCGGCCCACATCAGAGACGCCATCTATGACTCAGCAATGACCACCTATGGCAAACGTGTGAAGCAGAATGCAAACTGGTTTCAATCTCACTTTGAAGGGCTGGAACCTGTCATAGACACGAGGCGCACTGCACTGCTGAACTACAAGAAAGCCCCCAGCGAGTTAACATCCGTAGCACTTAAAGTAGCCAGAAGCGCTGCACAAAGAACAGCCAGGCGCTGTGCAAATGACTACTGGCAACACCTATGCAGTCGTATTCAGCTGGCCTCTGACACTGGAAATATCAGAGGAATGTATGATGGCATTAAGAGAGCTTTTGGGCCAACCATCAAGAAGATCTCCCCTCAAGTCAAAATCAGGGTAAACGATCACTGACCAACGCAAGCAAATGGACCGCTGGGTGGAGCACTATCTAGAACTGTATTCCAGGGAAAATGATATCACTGTTACCGCCCTCAATGCAGCCCAGTCTCTGCCAGTCATGGATGAGCTGGACGAATAGCCAACAAAATCGGAACTCAGTGATGTCATTGATTCTCTAGCCAGTGGAAAAGCCCCTGGCATTACCAGTGAAATAATCAAGAGTGCCAAGCCTGCTATACTCTCAGCACTCCATGAACTGCTTTGCCTGTGCTTGGATGAGGGAGCAGTACCACAGGACATGAGCGATGCCAATATCATCACCCTCTATAAAAACAAAGGTGACCGCGGTGACTGCAACAACTACCGTGGAATCTCCCTGCTCAGCATAGTGGGGAAAGTCTTCGCTTGAGTCGTTTTAAACAGACTCCAAAAGCTGGCTGAGTGTGTCTACCCAAAGGCACAATGCGGCTTTTGAGCAGAGATATCCACCATTGACATGCTGTTCTCCCTTCGCCAGCTACAGGAGAAATGCCGTGAACAACAGATGCCCCTCTACGTTGCTTTCATTGATCTCACCAAAGCCTTTGACCTCATCAGCAGACCTCTTCAGACTACTAGCAAAGATCGGATGTCCACCAAAGCTACTAAGTATTATCACCACATTCCATGACAATATGAAAGGCGCAATTCAGCATAGCGGTGCCTCATCAGACCCCTTTCCTATCCTGACAGGCTGTGTTCTCACACCTGCACTGTTTGGGATCTTCTTCTCACTGCTGCTCTCACATGCGTTTAAGTCTTCAGAAGAAGGATTTTCCTCCACACAAGATCAGATGGCAGGTTGTTCAACCTTGCCCATCTAAGAGCGAAGACCAAAGTATGGAAAGTCCTCATCAGGGAACTCCTCTTTGCTGACGATGCTGCATTAACATCTCACACTGAAGAGTGTCTGCAGAGACTCATCGACAGGATTGCGGCTGCTTGCAACGAATTTGGCCTAACCATCAGCCTCAAGAAAATGAACATCATGGGACAGGACGTCAGAAATGCTCCATCCATCAATATTGGCGACCACGCTCTGGAAGTGGTTCAAGTGTTCACCTACCTAGGCTCAACTATCACCAGTAACCTGTCTCTCGATGCAGAAATCAACAAGCGCATGGGAAAGTCTTCCACTGCTATGTCCAGACTGGCCAAGAGAGTGTGGGAAAATGGCGCACTGACACGGAACACAAAAGTCCGAGTGTATCAAGCCTGTGTCCTCAGCACCTTGCTGTACGGAAGCGGGACCTGGACAACGTATGTCAGCCAAGAGCGATGTCTCAACTTATTCCATCTTCGCTGCCTCCAAAGAATCCTTGGCATCAGGTGGCAGGACCATATCTCCAACGCAGAAGTCCTCTAAATGACCAACATCCCCAGCATATACACCCTACTGAGCCAGCAGCGCTTGAGATAGCTTGGCCATGTGAGCCGCATGGAAGATGGCAGGATCCCCAAGGACTCATTGTACAGTGAGCTCGTCACTGGTATCAGACCCACTGAGCGCCCATGTCTCCGCTTTAAAGACGTCTACAAATGTGACATGAAGTCCTGTGACATTGACCACAAGTCGTGGGAATCAGTTGTCAGTGATCACCAGAGCTGACAGACAGCAATAAAAGCGAGGGTAAAGAGTGGCGAGTCGAAGAGACTAAGCAGTTGGCAGGAAAAAAGACAGAAGTGCAAGGAGAGAGCCAACTGTGTAACAGCCCCAACAACCAATTTTATCTGCAGCGCCTGTGGAAGAGTCTGTCTCTCTAGAACTGGCCTTTATAGCCACTCCAGGCGCTGTTCCACAAACCACTGACCACCTCTAGGCGCTTGCCCATTGTCTCTCGAGACAAGGAGGCCAAAGAAGAAGAAGACACCTGTGATTCATCCAAACAATTGAGTTGATTTTCACTGCATTTGTCTGGTGCTAATGGAGCTGCCTCAAGATGGGGTGGACCAAAACACTCACCCATTTCAGGTGATAGGCCTCTTTCAATATGGAAAACGGGGGCCATTTTGGGTCAGAATGAGACCGAGCCTGTACCGTTCCACTAGCAATGGCAGTGAAGAGGCACACCAAAGGTAAGTGCCAAATAATATTTTCTGGGCTCCAGAAAAATAGCGGTGCTCCACCAAGGCTCATAAAACAATAATCTGGGTTTCTGCCACCTTGGGACCCCCAAGCTCCACAACCCCAATCCATCCACACGCATTCCCCCACCCCCGCCACCACATCACAACTAGTTTCAGTTCCACCTTGATCTTGAGGTATCAAGATATCTTGTGGATCTCCTTATTTTCTGCAACACTTATGCTGCTTTTACACTGTTACAATGCAAAAAAAGATCAAGGATTTTTTTTTAGTGCACTGGGGTATATTTACAATGCTATTGCATTAACTGCAAGTTTCCTTGGTCTTGTTTTCGTGCAAATCATAGACCCAACAAAGCCTCTCAGGGCTCATTTGCAGAGCTGCACATTTCAAGTAAATGGAAATTTCCTGTGTTTATGCTACTCCTGAAATCGGTGTAGCTTTACACTCTAACAGCTGCCCTCAGCACTTCAGGCAAGCGTTAGTGAAGATTTGGTGAGCTGGAGAGGACATGAGTTTCTTTTACTGATTCTTTTGAGAATTTTTTTAACCACCTTCCTTCACATTTTAAATCAATGACCTATGCACTTAATTTTGCCTGATTGCTTTCTTCTCTGTCCAGAAAAAACAATTTGGGACCTCTGACTTCCCCAGCACAAACCAAAATTCAGGTCAACTTCGGAGAAAGAGGTGTCTAATTCCCATGGATAAGCTTCTCTGTGCCATTGTAATGGAGCAGGATTTGAAGCAGCGGCATTTCCAGGCCAGGAGAAACAGGCAGCTAGGTTGAGGTAGCAGCTCAGCAGGTGCGACCTATTCCCATTGTGTATAAATACTGCACTGGTCCTACAGGACCTCACCAAGCAGCTGTGCATCTGATGTTTGCACCTCTCAAAGGATGCCATTGAGCATCACTGCCAACGTTTTCAATCATTTGCAGACTTACTCCAGTGCCTCAATTGCTCTGTCTGTAGCAATTAAAATGACAGAAGCCATCAATTTTACTGGCTCCACATCCTTCCAGACTACCATAAAAGATCTGTGCAATGGTTATCAGGGAGCTGTCGAGACATCCTCTCTTTCACAGAGCAGCCAAATTTATCCACTTCAACAGCATCACCAGGCAGCAGGAACACAGAGCCAGCAACTTCTACAGGATAGCTGGATTTCCCAGTGTGCTACTATGTGGCAGTGAAAGTGCCAATCAAGCAGCCGCTGATCTGTGTGAATAGGAAAAGGTTTCATTCCCAGGAAGTACAGTTTGTCTGTGATACAAAACAGCCTGTGTCCCCACTCACTGACAGGGCGGATTCTGCAGGATATCTCCATTGACTGATGACCTGCAGTTTCAGCAGCTCAGCCTTACCATCTCCTACACACGCTGCCAGATAATATCAAAGCAGATCTTTTTGGCCCAACAGGATCTTCCCAGGAATTCTCACCTGTGTGAAGTGTTCCGAGAATACTGAATGGTCTATTTTGTGACTTATTGTAATGCTCATACGTAACAAATCCTGAGACAAATGTCCAGTGTATTTCAAGGCAAATATTTCTTGTTTTGCAATCTTAGGGCGTGGAGGTTGTGTGTGTGTGAGGATAAGGCTGTCAGTTAAGGAGAGTGTGGCAAGTGTGATGGGAGAGTAATATTGTCCCTTACACACCTTAACTACCTTGTACAACCCCAAAGTTGTAGGTGCCCTTACTCAGAGTGCAATATGAAAGCTTAGTAGTTTGAGTGCTTTAAGAGGATTAACAGTGTGGTGGTGACCAGGGCGGGCACTGAGGAAAGGCCAGGTATGGGTTTTATGCTACCTCTGTCTCCCTTTGTGAACTGTTTTAAATTCTCTCTGCACCTTTGATCAGTCCTCGGTGTGAGTAATTTGGTTATCAGTGCCAGTTCTTGCTTCCTACAAGCGACACAACTGATGTTATTGTCCGAGTTGGCGAAAGGAAGACCCAGTAGTGTGAGGCCCCTGTCCTTTAACACTTGGTTAAGGGTTTCATCAGAGTAGCCAGTTGAGTTTCTTCTGCTGGCTGCCTGGGCATAGTGCCCAGTAGTCACACTGAGTGACACCATTCTGAACTTAAGCTGCTGATGCTGTGAGGGAGTGTCAGCAATTTGCACAGTTTCTACACCTAATTTGCACAACAACTGCATGAAAAATAAATTAGCTTACCTCAGGGAACTTGCATGTAACTCCCTCTGACGGTGAATGGCACTGCCTTCTGGTCCAACAACAGCATAATAGAATGTAACTGATGAAATTCAGGGCCAATGATTTATCTTGTTACAGTCACAGCTTTCTGAGTTGTAGGCCTTGATTTGGTGGAAAGCTGACTTTCGGGTCTGGATTTTCTCACTGGCAAACAGGAGTTGGGACTGTTTTTGGGTCAAGAACCCGTCCCAAGGGGGAAACAGTCACTCTTTGGAATTGTTATGGAGACAGGTTCCCTGTCTAATTAAGGGCGACGGCCTGGCTCTCGAAGCTGAAGGGCCAATCAGAGGCCTTCCAGCTTGAGAGGAGCAGCAGCCTGCAATGGATGGTAAGTTACTGAGAGGGCACTGCTGTGTTATTGCTTTCTTCAGCGGTAAGATACCAGACAATCTTGAGTTGAATGGTAATTAAAGAGTGGGTTCTTTATTGTGAAGTCACAAATTTACAAGAAAACTCTACAATACATGTATGCCTAGGTGACTAACACGATTCCAACTGAACTATCACGTGTTGGTTGATGTCACTTCCTGTGATGATGTGTGAAGTACTCAGACTGTTAAAGTGATATCACAACAGGTGCTTCAACATGGAGGTGCCCTCTCACCAACCTTTTGAAACTTTAAATAAAAATCACTCCTGCAGCCAGGCCTCCACAGTGGTGGAAAGGTGGGGGAGAGGGACAGTTTCCTTCTATATGGCAGCATGAGGCTGCTTTCGCACCCAGGAAGGCAGAGAGAGCCTCTAGGCCTGCCTGGAGCACTGGCTCTCCTCCGTTAGCCTGCCGCTAGGTGGCCGCCTCCAAGCAATTAAACTGTCCCCCACTGTTTCGGGAAACTGGAGGCTGACTGGAAAATTCCAGTTCAACTCCTTCAATTGCTTTAACAATGATCCTAATGAACCTAATTGGCGACCTGCCTCAGCAAAAATGGCCAGCGCCGGGAACGGGCTTGGGAAACCAGCACGCCGGCCGCACTGCTATTTTCGGCCCTGTCTGTCTCTTTGCTTGCCACTGGCGAGGCCAGAAAGTCCTGCCCTCAATGTCAACTGGTTTTGGTTAGAGAATAATGTCAGGATGAGGAAAGTACTGAATGGTGTTCAAGTTCTCAGTATTGTTACCACTGCTGTTTCTAATTTACATCAAAGATTTGGATTCAGAAACTCAGGGGTGAATTTTATTTCCAACGCCGGGTCCTGAAGCGGGTGTGGTTGGGGCACTCAGCTGCCAGCAGAACACAATTGAGCAGCACCTGGTCAATTAAGGATCAGGAGTTGTGGGGGACATCGACTGAGAGGATGGAGGTGGCAGAGGCTGCGCATGCAGTGTCAAGTGATGCCACAGAAACTCAGGCGCCATACTTAAACAGCTGACAGCCCCTGCCTCACTGCTCATCGCCTCAAGTGAGCCCCTGCCTCAGTGCTCAGAGCCTCAAGTGAGCCCCTGCCTCAGTGCTCAGAGCCTCAAATGAGCCCCTGCCTCTCTGCTCATTGCCTCATGAGCCCCTGCCTCACTGCTCATCGCGTCAAGTGAGCCCCTGCCTCACTGTTCAGAGCCTCAAGTGAGCCCTTGCATTCAGGAGTGCCAGGCATCTGCTTGGAAGCCTGCAGGCAGAATGGTAGAATGAAGACCCTGGGTGGATCCACGGTTCAGTGATGCCTCCCTCCAGATTCTGCTCCCAACTGCAAGGGAAAGGTGGGAGGTCCTCTTCCCCGGGGATGGGAGGAGGAGACAAGTCTGCCTGATCAAGTAAGCCTGGACAGAGATAGCGGAAGAGGACAGCAGCCGTGGGATCACCCCAAAGACCTGGATCCAGTGCCGGAAAAGGGTCAATGACCTGATCCGGTCTGCCAAGGTGAGTGTTCCATTCTATTACAACCCTGTGCGCCCAGCTTGTGTCAGAGCGAGTGAATTCATTTCGCGGAATGGAAGGTATCACCTAACAATTACCCGTGGCAAAGGGGTTTTGGAATCATTAATGGGGTCTGAGGCATGGTCGCACTTCAGTTAGAGGTGCCTATCATAGGAAATAGGAACACGAGTAGGCTATTCGGCCCCTCGAACCTGCTCAACCATTCAGCTAAATCATGGCTGCATTCCCCTGCATAGACCCTCGAGAGTGGCTGCCTGCAGAAAGCATATGTGATTCCCCAATCATGGCTAAATGGATTTTCATCTTCAGAGGTTTGGGACTTTCCTTGCTGGCAAACTAACCTTGTTTATCATTGTGTTCACAGATGAAGACAGCCCACAACTAGAAGGAGCATACCAAGACCGGTGGTGGAGTTCGTTATCTGCATGTCCTTTCACCGATGGAGGAGGAGACCATGGAACTGGCAGGGCAACAAGGTGGCCGTGCCATAGCTGACGGGGAGACAGGATGCCAAGCCAAGAGGGTGAGTGAGCATCTCCCGGGGCACCAGGTTGTCTCTGGTGCCAAAAAGCCATGTAGCACGTGTGATCCCCATGGCATCAATGGAGAGGTACATTTGGGGTTGTATGAATGACAGGATGGGCAGACACTAATCTTGCTACTTCAATGATTTGTCATGCAGGTCAAGGAGACCGAGAAGAGAGAGGAGTTCAAGAAGCTGGGGGTAGTCAGCTACCTCTGAGGAGGTGGAGGAGGAAGAAGCAGCCTCATTTCCCTGCACTCTCCATCGGCACAGATACTCTCACATCGGTTGGTAGTGGCACGTGTTTAGATATGGTCACACAACCTGGTGAGCACAGCACCAGACACACCAGGGTAGCTGACAGAGGCTGTGACAGCCCAGGCCGCTGGGAGGACTTTGGGAGGTCAGGCCCATGCTGAGCCCCATGCTGATGACGAGCCTCTGGTGTCAGTGGCAACACAGGAAATGCTGCAGTTGCAGTGAGAGGTCAGGCAATATCTGGCAGAGTTGCCAGAGGCTTTGCGTACTCAAGTACGGATGATGGAGGAGTCTATCCAGGCCTTGGGTGCTACACTGTCTCTGCCGATTGCACGTCTGGCTTCCTCCATTGAGACATTGGCGAACCATATCCAACAAGTCCATTTGCAGTGGTCGGAAACCAGTTGTACACTGAGGGAGTGGAAGCCCTTCCAGTTGATGAAGGCAGTAGGCTGGTCCATAGGAGCCTTGATGGCCATATGCATGGAATCAATCACTCCCTGCATCTGGGGAAATCCAGCGATGGCCCTGAATTCTATAGCCCTCTCAGCTTAACTGTTTGCATTGGTGCGGAAGTGCACATAGTCGCCTGCCCTCCTGAACATAGCATTGGTGACCTTGATGCACTGATCCACCTCACACAGGGAGATTCCACACCTATCTCTAGTGAGCCCCTGCAGTGAGTCAGTGGAGTAGAAGTTCAGTGCCATGGCGACTTACAGCACTACTGGCTTTGGGTGCCCACAAAGTCCCATGGTGTTCAGCTCATCCTGCATCATGGCACATAAATCATTGACAGCCTACCTGGAGAGGTGTGGTCTTCGGAGACACTGCCGCTCGGACATTTGCAGGTAGCTGAGATGCGGCCGGTAGACCCTGGTACGGGGGCCCCACAGTGCTGGCACCTTGGCTCCCACTCCTAACAGTCTTTCATTTTGCCTTCCCTCCTCCACCCTTCCTGCCAAGTGACACTGTGACACCCGATGGCTTCCCAGTGAAGCCAACACTGAGCTCCCACCTCCTTGTCGTCTCCTTGCAGCAGGTGAAGTCCTGAAGCCCTGTGGTTCCCATGCGCCATCAGGAAAATTCGAAACTGAGAATAAAATTTGGGTTCTTAAATACCTTAATTGGCTTCCTGCCTTGTGAATGTGAAGAGCACCATGTTGACCACCAACTGGAAAATCCGAAAGGGATGTCATGCCATTGAATTTCCTGTCCGACGTCTTTTGTCTCAATTTTATACACTCCTCCGCCTCTGTTGCCATCTCAAAAGCCCAATAAAATTTAGCCCTCAATGTGGATTGTTCAAATGTGCTGTTGATTCCAAACTCAAGAGGCAATGGAATCAAAGAAGGCAGTCCCAGGATTAGAATGGGCTAAATAAAAGGTCTGAACAATGACAGATAAAATCTAATGTAAACAATTGTGAAGTACTGCACATAGGAACATGTGTGCAACACTCATTCTCCATGAACAGTGTTAAAATACCTTAGGATGAAGTTGAAAGGGAGCCAGGGATCTTAGTAGACCCAAAGCTTAGCCAATGCAGAGCAGTAATTAACAAATCCAATAATATGTTCAACCACAGCCAAAACTTCACAATATAAATCAGAGGAAGTTGTGATCAAACTGTACAATAGTCTTGCTCAGACCACATCTTAGACCACTGTGTCCAGTTCTGGTCATTGAGAAATGAGGTTCATAGTCAATCACTAAAGGCAGTAATAGAGAAAATTCATGAGGCTGACCCCTAGTGTCAGGGGTGTGAGCTACACTGAAATTCTGGAGTAGGACAGAGAGTGCTGGAGATGAAAACGCTGAAAAGCCCTAAAAAAAACTAGATGCAGCTATGGAAAAAGTTTTTTTGGATGGATGAATTAAGATGGGCTGAACTGTCTTTCTCATCCCCAAGTATTTTGTGATCTTGTTTATATAATATAATATAATAACACAATAACTGGTTAGTTTGAAGAGACAGCCACAGCTGTTTACATATTGACATTGGCAGAAGCATGGAAGCAGGTCATTTTGGGACCATTTTGCCTAAGAATTGGCACCTGGGTGTGGGAAATTGTAAAGGAAGAGCAAAAGAAAAATCACATGGTCCACTCCTTACTTTGGGGTATCCAGGGCCGTTAGCGTCACTTTCCTGGGCCTATTATTACCTACACCATGGTGGCTCCAAGAAGGGGCTGTAAGTGGGCTGGACAGGAGGGATCTGAGCTCTGTTTTATTTTGCATGTGGCAAATGGAAAAGTGGCCAGCGGTGGGGCTAAAGGAGGGACACCTTAGTTGGGCCATGAGGCAGCGGTAGGCCTCACACTCCACATTTACCATCACTCTCCACCATGATCCCGACAAATTTTGGGTAGGATCACAGAGATGAATCCCCGCCAGGGAATCATGGAACAAGAAAATAACAATTGGCCCACCAAACTTGCTCCAACCACAAGCCATATACACACTATAATGTACAATCTTTTCCATCCATTTAATTTGGTGAGAAAAAATACTCTGCATAAATATTCCTTGATCTGCAAAATCACAGAAAATCAAGAATATTTGTCCATTCTCATTTCTCCACTCTCCTGCCACTATCCTGCTCCTATTATTCCTCTCCACCCTATCACATTGGAATTATATTCTCAAAGGAACAATGGATCTGATGGTACCACCGAGATATGTGAATGCTCTAAAAATTGAAAGCACCCTGTTCAGATTCTGTCCTGCTTCCAGTGGCACTAATGAAATAGAGTAATCAATAGTGTTTTGACCAAGGCATGAGTAATGCACTGTTAATTCAGTCCCACTACTCCACAGGCCATAGTATATCAAGTTAAGTTAACCACCTATTGAAGAATAGTTAAATTAAACACTTTATTTATGCCCCGGAATAAAGCACATCAAACCAGATTTCTTGAAACAACAACAACGAGAATAGAGAATAAATAATAAATCTTAACTATTAATGAGATAAATCTATATATATGAAAACTCCTTATTGCCTTGACCCTCATGCACACACATGTACATTCAAAAAAACAGTTAACTGGGAAAAAATGATTTTTTGGTTTTTCAGCTGTTTCTTAGGAATAAAAAGGAAAAAATAAAATGATTGAGGTAGGATGTTTTCGGTATGGTGAGGTGTCCCAGAGTTGAATAGTCGGATGCCACTTGAGGTCTCTGCAGCCGAGGTTGATGAACAGTCTGTGATGGGTAGGCATTCACGGCAATTTAACTGCAGCAGGCATCACACAGGTCTTTCAGCAAAGGTGTAGCAACAGGTCTGCTTGGGTTTTAAAGTGGCTGTCTAACAGTAGAAGCTTTCGTGAGATTTCAGGATCTCTCAAAACACAGGAGGCGGTGGGAACCACGCAGGATGCAGGGATTTTTCTCAAGCGATGTAGGATTCCTTTACAGAGAGAGGCAATACTTTTCTGGGTCTTTCTCTCTTGCTCCAGAAATGTCAAAGCAAAGATTTCAAGTCCCTGCCCTTTGTTCAACTCACTGACTTTTTAAAGGGTCCAACGTGAAAAAAACCTTCCTGAATATGGTCACATGTCCGGACACAGTGTCTCTTGTCCTCGAAAAAAAAAACTGCTCTGAGGGAGGCCAAACCCCTGTGGTTTCCTTGAAATTGCTGGCTTTCCTATCCTTGTACAAGTTCAACTTCCTTTCAAAGCACCCATAAAGTTCAACTTTTGTGATGGACTTCCTTTCAAAACATTGCAGCAATTCCAACAATTTGGAGGTCTCTTCCACTGAGCAAAAATCCTTTTCTCAGTTTTTAAAACACACAGAATTCTAAGTTCTGAGTACAAAAAAAAAACCTTTGTAACAATAGCCAGTTTAGCCTGATTATCCACATCTGGCAAGATGTCAAAAGTCATTTCATGAGCCCAAGCATATCTACCTGGCAGGGACTGTAGGGAGCTGTCTGCACTAGGTCCAGTTCATCAAAGAGCCAGGTGCCAGTGCAGAGCTGTGCTATCTGCTGAAGGACACCTTGCAAACGAAGTTACTTGGTTGAGATGCTTTTTGAGGCTGTCTAAATGCTTTCAGAATTTTTGTTACCAAATTGTGACAGTCTCTACTTATTGCACATATCCCTTTAAAGTTTGCATGCAATCAGTTTTCCTCTTCCACCACTAGTGCCCTCCATGCACCAATCCAAATCTGTAGCCAATCTGTGTTTAAATTGTGCCAACAGAGCAAAATCTAGGCAATCATGTCCTGTGGAGTATTTAACCATCTCAGTTTTTAACCATCCCTGTAACTTTTAGTACCATTCAGAAGTGGATATATATCTAACATCTTCTGATGGATTTCATCATTTCAGACTCAGTTGTTTCTGCTGGAATTCTGTTCCACATATCCATATTCCAAGGGCAGAAAATATTACTAATTTCCAGTTTTGTTTGAACAATGTTAACTTTACATCTAATGTTAACAAAATAACACATACAAGTGGAATTTCTGAATGGATAAATTACAATATAACTTAATCTGCTTATACATGTCTGACAGTACACAGTTGAAAGTCACAGGTATGTCAGAATTAAATTTTATACAACTTCTTCCTTCTTCCTTTCTGGAAGCAACATTTGGATGCACAATAAAAGTGAGTGTTTTATTGAGTCATGTCGAAGATAACTCATTTATTGTTGTCATTAAATTTAGAAATGAAAGAGGAAAGCTTTGCACCATAATATGTAAGTGAAATGATGCTGATATGCAAAATGTTTATGGCACATTATGACACTGTAACACTACTCGGTGCACCTGCAGTGAATGACTCAGTCAGAAGAATCTGTTGTAAGAATCACCAGTATAAGATTAATAGACATGGTAACAGACAGTGATGAGTGAGTTACAAGGCCAGTGCTGAATTGAAGAATTCTGATGATCTCATAAACTCATAAAGCCAAAATGAGTTTTAAAGTAATCTGACCTTAACTTTTACCTGAAACTCATCCATCAGGATTAATTCATTGCAAGGACAGATTAATAATCCACATGTTTGTGGCAGTGTTGTTGGGGGAGGGATGATACCAGAAATGTGTGGGTATACATATCAGGCAAGGATGATCAGCCTGGGTCTTTTTTCTCTTGAAAAAAGAAGGCTGAGGAGTGACCTAATAGAGGCCTTTAAAATTGTAAAAGGTTTTAATAGAGTCGATACGGAAAGAATGTTTCCACTTGTGGGGAAGAGCATAACTGGAGGCCATCAATATAAAACAGTCATCAAGAAATCCCATAGGGAATTCAGAAGAAACTTCTTTACCCAAAGAGTGGTGAGAATGTGGAACTTGCTACCACAGGGAGTGGTTGAAGTGAATAGTATAGATGCATTTAAGTGGAAGCTAGACAAGCTATGAGGGAGAAGGGAATAGAGGTTATGATAGACACAAATTTTCAAATCCTCTCTGGCCACAGGAGAAGTGCCAGAGGACTGGAGGACAGCGAATGTGGTACCATTATTCAAGAAGGGAGCAGGGATAAACCAGGTATTTACAGGCCGTGAGTTTAACATCAGTGGTAGGGAAACTATTGGAAAAAATTCTGAGGCACAGGATTAATCTCCACTTGGAGAGACAGGGATTAATCAAGGATAGTCAGCATGGCTTTGTCAGGGGGAGATCATGCCGAACAAACTTGATTGAATTTTTTGAGGAGGTGACTAGGTGTGTAGATGAGGGTAAAGCAATTGATGTAGTCTACATGGACTTCAGTAAGGCTTTTGATAAGGTCCCACACAGGAGATTGGTCAAGAAGGTAAGAGCCCATGGGATCCAGGGAAATTTGCCAAATTGGATCCAAAATTTGCTTAGTGGCAAGAGGCGATGGGTCGAGGGTTGTTTTTGCAATTGGAAGCTTGTGACCAGTGGTGTACCACTGGGACCCTTGCTGTTTGTATACATTAATGATTTAGATGCGAATATAGGGGGTATGATCAGTAAGTTCGCAAATGACACAAAAATTGGTGGTGTCGTAAATAGTGAGGAGAAAAGCCTTAGATTACAGGACAATATAGATGGGCTGGTAAGATGGACAGAGCATTGGCAAATGGAATTTAATCCTGAGAAGTGTGAGGTGATGCATTTTGGGAGGACTAACAAGGCAAAGGAATATCAGCCAAATGGAAACACATTAATTTCATCAGATGGAACACTACTTGAATTCTTTTTGCTGGACATTGCACAGAACTTGTTAAAAAAAAGACCACAGAGTTGGACAGCTGAAACATGACTGCACATTTGCATTCTGACAGCCAGTTGAATAGAGAGACCATGGGAGTGCTCACTGATTCAAGTAACAAGATTGGTCTGGGCAATCATAATAATCAACCTTCTTTGTCTGTGTAAGAGCCAGAGTTCCACACCCTACCGAGCGTGACCGGAGAAATTTGAGAATCAACAATGCTCGCAGACAATGCTGTTTCAAACGAAGAGCTGGTCACATGACTTACCTGGTGGCCAGACTGGGAACTGTATAAATTGTGCCTCATAGAAAGGTTTTGGGCAGACTGCAATTTGAAGATCAAAGAGAAGGTAGCTCTCTCTCTCCCTGTCTCTCTCTCTCAAGCAAAGTCCCAGGGACCCACGGAAACAGCTTAAGCCTCAAGACAGAGGACCTTTTCAGCCTTCTGGTACCAGAGAAGCAAGTTTGAAAGTATGCACTGGGCCCCAGCGAGAACTGAAAGACCTCAACTCCAATCAAGGACTTTATATCCATACCAAAAGACAGTAACTGAATTCTATTTACTGCGAACCCTACTTAAACTTCCTCCTCTGCATCTATTTGTCTCTGTGTTTATCTCGTATGCATGCTAGCATGGTTGCATTGTGTAGTTTAGTAATTTTAACCGAGTTAGAGTAATAAGGTTAATAAACTTACATCTTTCTTGTTTAAACCTGAGAAAATCTGTCTGGTTGGTTCATTTACAATTACAATTAGAGAGCAGTGAGCAAGGACTGACTGAGGCGAAGCTAAAAAACACTGTGTTTTAAATGATAAACCCTGTTGCGGCCAAACCAGGAATGGGGCACGAGGGGAGCCTGATGCCCCTTCCTCACCCAGTCTTAACACCTGTGTGTTTTTCCCACCCATAAGCAGCGCTGCTGCACCTATGAAGCTTAAAGTAAATTCCTCTTCTTGCTAGTACCTAACACTCATTCAGTGATTAACAGACACTTAACATCTGCTCCTCTGCTGCAAGGCATCCTAGTGGAGTTGCTACTGTGTGTGCTGCACTGGCTGTGCACACTATGCTAACACAAATACCCTTCTTCCTTGTGTGGAGGTCTCTGAAGATGAGGAAGCTGGTGCCAAAGCCGAAAGCAACCCCATCACCTCAGCACCTGTCAAATGTTCTAGACTCCCACAACAACAGCCTAAACATATACACTACAAGTGGAATTAGGTAGAGGGAAACACTCAGGAGGGTGCACTGGATACATTAGGTGAAGCACTGAGCATCAGTGAGAATTAGCAAATGGAGATAGTAGCAAAATAGCAGCATATGGGCAGCTGCTGTGGGGTCCAGATCTTTGTAATTTACAAGAGCTACATACTGAATTGAACTCATAAACCAACAGGAGCTCTACATGCTATCCTTTGATAGTCTTTAGAGGTCCCTGCACAGGCTGTTGGAGAACACACATCAGTGCTGGCCCAACATCTGTGTAGACATGTGAGAGGGTTTTGATAAACTGTAGAATACACATGGAGTAAATCGCAATTCCAGGGTAGTTCTTCTCACCATTACTGTGTAAGTTGCTTTTGGGATCCAAGTTGCTGGAGGTTCTTACCAACAGAAGCTAAGGGAGCACTGGAGAGAATCTCAGTGGCAGCCTTCACACTACATAGTTGCAGCCAAGGATTTGTCCTCAAACAGATCTCTGGTCAACCACAAAATGTAGCTAACAGCTAGAATATTACAAGAGGAAAAATGGATAAGGTCTTTACCAATGACCCATGTACCCTTCCCAGTCAGTCCCCTCAGATGACCGCAAAGCAGATAACAGACAGCAGCAGCTAACTAGTGCAGATGTTGAAATGCATGCAGTAGGAACAGGGCCAATTTGTGACCCAGCAGAAATAGGGCCTTTGTGATATTCCAGTACACTTTGATTTAAGCAGCCAGTACCTCTGCTGGAAACAGGTGGGAGCTGTTGTATGATTGCCTTTAAGAGTGATGTCCCTTTAAGATCTCAGTATGCTAATGAGCTGAGTACCAAGATGTAGTCATGTGAATACAAGTCAGAGTCACTCTTCAACTGTAACACCCAGGTGAAGGGTCTGTAAATAGTTTCTACTGTATATGCTAGTTTAGCTGTTTAATAAACCTGTTTGAGATCGTCAGCATAACTGGACTCCATGCATCAGACAACATAAAGAACTCATTACAGGAGCCTTATAAGTATATTTTAAATAGGGTATTATGATGCAGTTAGGACCTAGACATCATTTTGAAATTGCTAGTTCCTCAACCTGCTCACAAACCACACATGGTACGAGTTGGAAGACAGCTATTGTCAGCAGTATTTAAATGGATCCATAGCTACTGCCTGGTACAGTGCTGGAAAGTTTGGGGAGGCATTTTGTTTCCATCACAATGTAGTTTTTGGCCAATTAGACCATTTCAAAGTGCTTGTAGTGACTGTAGAATGCTCTGAATTCTTAACGAGCTTCTGGTAAAACACTAAAATAAAAGCAAAATACTGCGGATGCTGAAAATCTGAAATAAAAACAAGAAATGCTGAAAATACTCAGCAGGTCTGGCAGCATTCTCTCTCCATAGATGCCGACCTCCAGACCTGCTGAGTATTTCCAGCATTTCTTGTTTTTATTTCTGGTAAAGCACATTTTTCATCAGAGGAATCCTTCAGGCAATTCCACCTTGGGTAGAGAAAGAGGAGGAGGAAGAGATTCAGGAGGAAGGAACACAGAGCTGCAGCTGCAGGGTGTGCTAATAGGAGGAGGCATGCTTCCAGGAATCCTTATCCTTCCAACAGAGTGAATAGGTTAATATACCTGCAATTCTCTGAGAAGCAGTGCATTAAGAAGACTGTGCTTCTCTACAGAGGCTATCACACAGCTGTGCCTCCTCCGGCAACAAGACCTACAAGCAGCTACTACAGTTAGCACTGCATTGCCTGTTGCAGTCAGGGTCACTGTAGTCCTGAACTTTTTTGCCTTAGGGAGCTTCCAGGCTGTCGTAGGAGATATTATCAACATTAACTAGTCAGCAGTCCATGCTTATATTAAATGGGTGACTGATGTGGTATTTGCTAAAGTAAACACTTTCATTGCTTTCTTCATGGGCATTCAGAAGCAGCAGAAATGGGGTCTGAGTTTTGCATACATTGCAGAGTTGCTGCAAGTCCAGGGCCTCATTGACTGCACCTACATTGACCCGTGGGCTCCTTCAGAATTACCTGCTGCCTTCATGAATTGCAAGGGCTTTCACTCAATTATTGTACAATGGGTATTTGATTACCAGTAGCACATCGTATCTGCTTTCCTGCTATCTCCCATGATGCTTTATCTCATGCCAATTGTCATCCCTCACTCTTTGCAAGTGGGAGGCTGGTTGCTTGGAAACAAAGGTGATCACCTGCACACTTGGATTATGACGCCTCTTAGAAGCTCACACTCAGTGGCTGAACTGAGTTACAGTTAGATCTTTGGATCCACTAGAGTTCTCATCAATGCATCCATCCTGGACAGGTCTAGTGGCATCCTGCAATATGGCCCATAATGGTTTGCGGTAGGTTGCATAACTTTGCTCCGTAATGGGAACAACACATAGGATCATCACTTGTACGATGAGGAAGAATGGCAATATAGTAATATAGACAGTAATGTCTTGGGCAGAAGAAGACCATTGGCCCATCTCGCCAATATTTCCAAACCTTCATACTGTGTTCCTGTTACTCTTAGTTCAATTTCTCATTTTCAGTATTTATTCAGTTCTTTTAAACCTTGGCATAGTTTGGTGTTCCAACAGCCCTGCTGATAAACTATTTGAAAATTCTATTACCTTCTTACTAAAACAACCCTGCCTAAAAGAATGAGCTTGTATTTTTGTACTGCTTTTCAGTCTCAGGATGTTCTAAAGTGCTTTACAGCTAACAAAGTACTTTTAAAGTGTGGTGTTATGACCGAGGACGGAGGAGTGCACTGTCTTTCACTAGTTCCACTTCTCCATGAGTCACAACATATATTTAAATGTTTTACTCTGTTACCGATACGGCTAATTATATACTTTATTTTAGTTTCAGAATAAAAATCCGCCAACCAGGTTTCTTTTACAAACAAAAAAATTATCAATTTTATTATAAAACAAGACTCATTCAATGAAGATGCAAAGTTTATTAACACACAGGTTGAAATATAAAAGTATAAATATATTCCCTTCTACATAACCCAACATACACACACATACACTGATTAAAGAAAAAAATAAATAAGCTTTCTCTGCAGAGATCAACTTTACAAAAAAACACAAAAATGTACTTTGGCCAAATACTTGTTAATTCTTGAAGACAAATATAAGATATGGAATGTTCCAGTTGGTCTGGTGTCTGGGTACATGTAGACGGGTGTCACTAGACACATGAGATTGTTGCTGGGATCTATTCAGAAACAGTTTGTTCCAGAGATGTCAAGAGAAAGTCTTGCAGAAGCTTCTCAGGAGAAATGTTGCATCAGTTTCTCCAGTTCTCACACTGGATTCTCAGGGTTTCCAAAAATGAAACCACCTCTCGACACCATAAATCTAGACATGCTACTTCTCTGTAAACAGCTCCGACTGTTAGCAAGGCTCCTGCTGTTTACTTAGCTTAAGACATGTAAGCTTTTGTTTTTGAACAAAGTCCCAAGTATCCTTCCAGTGACCCTTTTTAAAAAAAAACAAGTCCATCATCTCCTCAGGTATTCCCACAGTCTTTTACACACAAGTACTCAAATATATTAACAATAGAAGCACGTTCATAACAGTGGTCACTGTTGTAATGTAGGGAAATACAACAGCTGATTTGCACACAGGAACGTTCCAAAAACAGTCAATGAGATAAATAACCTATTAAATTGCTCTAGAAGTTGGCTGAGGAATAAATGATGGCCAGAATTCTGGGAGCACTGTGCTACTCTTCTTCAGAGAGGACCATGGGATCTATTACATTATCTGAGAGGGTTCCATAAAGAGCTGGCATGGACTCGATGGACCGGATGGCCTTCTTCTTGCCGTAAATGACCCTATGACTCTCTGGCAGACAGAACCTTGCCTTAATATCTCATCCAAAAGACAACACTTCTGATGGTACATTACTCCTTCAGTACTGCACAGAGTGCCAGCCACAATTATATAGGGCTGGATTTTAACTGTGTAAGTGAATATCTTTTGAGTGAGTTAAAATCTCACCCTATATGTATTCAACTCTCTGGGACAGGGTTTGAATGCTAAACCTTCTGACTCAGAGGCAAGTGCTACCATTGTGTTAAGGCTTTCACCTCCTAGATTCAACTTCTCCAGATCCATGAAAAAATTGAAGACAGCCATCAAGATACCTCCTCATTCTCCTCCTCATCAGAAAATAAAGCCCCAGGGTAGATAGCCTTCCCTCATACTTCAGCCCTCTAAGTTCAGTAATCAGTTTTGTTGCTGTCCCCTGGATTCCCTCCAATGACTGCAATCTCTGTAGATCAAAACTGAACACAGATTGGCTTTATCAAGACCAGAAACAACTTCAGCATCACATGCTTGATATATATCATATTTTATTTTATTTGCTTTTTTGACCACCCGCAAGCAGTGAACAGATGGTTTAAATAACTAATCTACCCAAACCAAATATCTCTCCTTACTTTGTTAGTGTCAGCTGTGGCTCAGTTGGTAGCACACTTGCTCCTGAATTAGTAAGGATCTGAAGTCAAGTCCCACTCCTGGGTCTTATGCCCCAAAATCAAGAGTAGTACTGAGGGAGTGTTGTCTTTTAGATGAGACATTAAACTGCGTTCCTGTCTGCTCTCTCAGGTTGATGTAAAAGATCCCATGACACTATTTCAAAGAAGAGCAGGAAAGTGTTCAGGCCAATCAACATCACAAAAACAGATTATCTGGCCATTATCACATTGCTGTTTGTGGGAGCTTGCTGTGAGTAAATTAGCTGCTGTGTTTCCCACATTACAACAGTGACTACATTCAAAAAGTACCTCATTGGTTGTAAAGCAAGTTGAGACTTCGAGTGGTCGTGAAAGACTCTATATAAATGCAAGTCTTTCTTTTATAACATTGCTATATAACCTTCTTATTTCTTCTACTTAATCTGAAGCAAACTGGTTAAAACATAGCAATATTGTATTTAAAACTGCGATTTTACTTAACAATTTAAAATAAGAAAAAATTGAATAAATCTACGCTGCACAAAATATGACAATAGACCTTAAGTTACAGTCTTCAATAGAAGTATTGTGTTCAAAATTATTATTTTATAAAATTATGTGCTATAAATGCAGAGAGCTTAAAAATAGAGCTATGATTGTGATAGATCTATATAGCTCATAGTAAATAATGCATTGAGAAATTATTTTAAAATCTGAAGTACTGATCATTAAAATATTAAACAATCTGACTTCTTATGAATTAGCCATCAATAAATTAATTGCATCAAATTATTAATAGTCAGTTTACAATATTTATTCTTAAAATTGTCTCTGTCAAATTCCACATCTTAAAGTGTGATTTGGCTGTGAACTGAGCACTCAAGAGACAATATACACCTTAAACAAACCCCGAGCCCTAATCCAAAAATGTAGAAAATGAATGCTCACATATCTGTGTTTTCATACTTTGGATTTAGGGCTTAACAAATGTAAACCATACATATATCCATGGTTTGGGATAAGATTTCCAATACACTTACTAGTCTTTTTTTTGACTCATTACTCAGAATAGGATTCCATAACGTACCATGGATCATCCTCTGTTTGTATACTTGTAATCTGCATTCCTCAGCTAAGAGTTTTAAAATGGCTGGGGATTTTTGTCAAACTAAGTGATTGAACAAAACAGCCCAATTTCTGTGCTTCTCAGCTATTACTTTAAAACATACAGTGGAAATGAAAGCACCATTATATTTGAAACCATAGAGGGCACTGTTTGTTCTTAATTGAAACCATCCATGTTAAAAAAAAACTGCATCAGCTACCAGAAATTCTTATTCAACAAACTATGTTTTGTTCTTTTTTTTTTCTCTTAGTCACATCACTGACACAAATAGAGGAAGAAAAGTCTGGGGGGCCATACATGATGTTCATCTGTATCTGAAAAGATACAAAGCTAAGCATAACTTCACTATTTTTGCCCAACAGAGATCGACCATTTAAGTTTTCCCTCCCTTCTAAAGGAACTCTGTGAACACCAGTTATAGAGAGGAACTGCACTTGTCTCAATCATTTCTATGGGTCCAAAACTCTGGAATAGTTTGCAAGTCAATCAGGAGCCACACAATCCTGGAAGAAATACTGCTGACTGAATACTGCTAGACTGTCTGTCAGTAGAGAGCTTTCTGACATTAGGAACTCCAAATTTCAGGTAAGAAATATAATGGGCCAGATTTTGCTTTAGTAATGGCAATGAAACTGTCAATGTTTTTTGTCATTACCTCACTGAAGCTGACAGCAACTTTGGAAGTCTGCACATGTGCGGAATAATGCAGAAATCCAGAAGTTGCAGCCAGTTTATGCTCCTCCTTAGGGTCCCTGCAGAGCTCCCACAGACTGCAATCTCCATTGCAATCATGATTTGACGAAAACTTTCACTTCAACACTGTTCGTCTTGCTGGAAAAACCCTTGAATGAGGTGTAAGTGGGTTTTTTAAATGTACTAACTTCAGAATTACTGTTAAATACACTTAACGGCCCTGAAAAGCTGTTTTTATATCTGTGAATTGCCAAATTTGCCCATCATGATAAAAATGTCCATGTATTTTTAAAAGTATGTAATTTTCTTTTTTATAAGGTTTGTCTTTATTTTAGCTTTTGTCTTAATTCAATCATGATCACTTATTTCACTATCTGAAAATTTAAATTAAAAATGAAGGATATTAACTGCTTTTAGCTTCCTGGTTTGCTGTGTGTGAATAGTTAAATGTGATTGGCTGCTTACCTACTTTCTGACATCACAGCTGCTGCACGCCAAGACGTTCCCTTGACTTGTCACCAGATTTAAACTGTTGTGAGGCAATGGGAGAAACTGCAACACAGCGATTGCTAGATCTTTATAAGCAGCTTTCTTTGAGGTCAACGGTGAGCATCCTTGCTTCATCGCTGATCGCAAAATTGAGTCAATGTTATTTCAGTGCTGCAATATACCTATTTATGTTATTCCACTTTCTTCCCTTGTCATTAATTACCTCCAATAAATCTGACATTAACTGTGATCCATGTAAAAGCTTTTATTAGCACAATGCATCACCATATTGAATTTTTATTTAACATTTTGAATTGTTGCCTATTTTATAACCTGATCATTTTAAATCACATTCTTGCACACCTCCCCCACACATGCACAGGTACATGCACATATATGTTATTTAATCATGGATATTATATAATGAATTGAAATGTGGCAAAAAATCTGCGTCTTAACGTAAATAAAAAAATGAATACGAGAGCAAAATGAAATTGAACACAACAGTAATGACTGATAGTTGAAAATAGAGGAGTGCAGCAGAATATCTAGGCAGAAGTTAAGTGACAGTAGTTGTGTGAAGTTTGAATATAGGTTAAATTCCTTCTACTAATGAACAAAGAACAAAGAACAGTACAGCACAGGAACAGGCCATTCGGCCCTCCAAGCCTGCGCCGATCTTGATGCCTGCCTAAACTAAAACCTTCTGCACTTCCGGGGACCATATCCCTCTATTCCCATCCTATTCATGTACTTGTCAGGATGCCTCTTAAACGTCATTATCGTACCTGCTTCCACCACCTCCCCCGGCAGCAAGTTCCAGGTACTCACCACCCTCTGTGTAAAGAACTTGCCTCGCACATCCCCTCTAAACTTTGCCCCTCTCACCTTAAACCTATGTCCCCTAGTAACTGACTCTTCCACCCTGGGAAAAAGCTTCTGACTATCCACTCTGTCCATGCCCCTCAGAACTTTGTAAACCTCTATTATGTCGCCCCTCCACCTCCGTCGTTCCAGTGAAAACAATCCGGGTTTATCCAACCTCTCCTCATAGCTAATGCCCTCCAGACCAGGCAACATCCTGGTAAACCTCTTCTGTACCCTCTCCATAGCCTCCACGTCCTTCTGGTAGTGTGGCGACCAGAATTGCACACAATATTCTAAGTGTGGCCTAACTAAAGTTCTGTACATCTGCAGCATGACTTGCCAATTTTTATACTCTATGCCCCGACCGATGAAGGCAAGCATGCCGTATGCCTTCTTGACTACCCTATCCACCTGCGTTGCCACTTTCAGTGACCTGTGGACCTGTACGCCCAGATCTCTAGATCTCTAGACCATTGTAAGGTAGAAGAACAAAAATGTGCCTATTTATTTCAGTATAGCTTACTTTCTGTCAATCACAATTATGAAAGAAACCGAAGATTTTATTCATTTGCATATTTCAATATTTAATAGTAACATTGATATAAATTTGATGATAGACTTATAATGGTTATATATAAAGATAGCAACTCCATAGCATACCATATATAAGTTCTTACACTATTCTAAACACAAATTGCAGGCTTGCGTCTCCATGAATAACCAGAGTTTCAAACTGTGAAACCATTGAAACACTCAGAAGAATGCTGCTGCGATCAAGCTTATATTTAATGGATTAATGACATGCCAGTTTAGTATAGTGTTGTCCAATAGCTTAGCCACAATCCACATGTGGCTAATTGGGAACCCAGATGTAGCTAATCATATTTCTGAATAGTAAATAGAAATAGACACGACTTTGCTCATGTGATCTCAATACTCATATTTGCGTGACATAGGCATGTGTACTTTAACCATTTTGTGCATTTCTTGCTAAAATAATAAGACAAAAAAGGGACCTACTTTACACAGCTACTGTCTCTTAACTTCTGCCTAGCTATTCTTCTGCATTCCTCGATTTTCAATTATTAGCCATTACTTTTGTGCCTATTTTATATTGTTTTTCTTTTCATTTTTTATTTACATTAAGATTATCAGATTTTTTGACCATTTCAACGAATTATTTAATATCTATGAACATACGAATTAGGAGCAGGAGTAGGCCATTCGGCCCCTCGAGCCTGCTCCGCCATTTGATAAGATCATGGCTGATCTGATTGTGGCCTCAACTCTACTTTCCTGTCTACCCCCCTCACCCTTTGACTCCCTTGTCAATCAAGAATCTATCTAACTCAGCCTTAAAAATATTTAACAACCCTGCATCCACTACTCTCTGGGGAAGAGAATTCCACAAACTAACGACCCTCTGAGAAAAAAATTCTCCTCATCTCTGTCTTAATTGGGGACCCCTTATTTTTAAACTGTGTCCCCTAGTTCTAGTCTCTCCCACAAGGGGAAACATCTTCTCAGCATGCACCGTGTCAAGTCCCCTCAGGATAAGATTCAATAAGCTCATTCTTCTAAACTCCAATAGATACAGGCCCAACCTATCCAACCTTTCCTCATAAGATAACCTTTTATCCCAGGAATCAGTCGAGTGAACCTTCTCTGAACTGCTTCTAATGCAATTATTTTCTTTCTTCAGTAAGGAGACCTAAATTGTACACAGTACTCCAGACGTGGTCTCACCAAAGCCCTGCACAACTGTAGCAAAATGTCCCTACTTTTATACTAGATTCCCCTTGCAATAAATGACAAAATGCCATTTGCCTTCCTAATCACTTGCTGTACCTGCATACTAACGTTTTGTGTTTCATGTACCAGGACACCCAGATCCCACTGAATCATAGAATTGTTACAGTGCAGAAGGAGGCCATTTGGTCCATCGTGTCTGCACTTGCTCTCTGAAAAAGCAATTCGCTCAGTTCCATTCCACCTCCTTCTCCCCATAACCCTGCACTTTCTTCCTTTTCGTAAAACAATCTAATTCCCTTTTGAATGCTTCAATTGAACCTGCCTCCACCACATTCTCAGGCTGTGCATTCCAGACCTTAACCACTCGCTGTGTGAAAAAGTTTTTCCTCATGTCGCTTTTGCTTCTCTTACCAAATACTTTAAACCTGTGCCAGCTAATTCTTGACCCTTTCACGAGTGGGAACAGTTTCTCTCTATCTACTCTGTCCAGACCCCTCATGATTTTGAATACCTCTATCAAATCACCTCTCAGCCTTCTCTTCTCCAAGGAAAACAATCCTAACTTCTTCAATCTATCTTCATAACTGAAATTCCTCATCCCTGGAACCATTCTCCTGAATCTTTTCTGTACTGTCTCCAATGCCCTCAAGTCTTTCCTCAAGTGCGGTGCCCAGAATTGGACGCATTACTCCAGCTGAGGCCGAACTAGTGTCTTATAAAATTTCAACATAGCTTCCTTGCTCTTGTACTCTATGCCCCATTAATAAAGCCTAGGATACTGTATGCTTTATTAACTGCTCTCTCAACTTGCCCTGCCACCTTCAATGATTTATGCACATATACACCTAGGTCCCTCTGCTCCTGCATCCACTTTAGAATTGTGCCCTTTATTCTATATTGTCTCTCCGTGTTCTTCCTCCCAAAATGAATCACCTCACATTTCTCTGCATTGACCTTCATCTGCCACCTGTCTGCCCATTCCACCAACTTGCCTATGTCCTTTTGAAGTTCTACACGATCCATCTCACAGTTCACAATGCTTCCAAGTTTCGTATCATCTGCAAACTTTGAAATTGTGCCCTGTACACCAAGGTCTAGGTCATTAATATATATCAGGAAAAGCAAGGGTCCAAACACTGATCCCTGGGGAACTCCACTACAAACCTTCCTCCAGTCCGAAAAGCATCCATTAACCACTACTCTTTGTTTCCTGTCACTCAGCCAATTTTGTATCCATGTTGCTACCGTCCCTTTAATTCCATGAGCTACAAGTTTGCTCACAAGTCTGTTGTGTGGCACTGTATCAAATGCCTTTTGAAAGTCCATGTACACCACATCAACAGCATTGCCCTCATCAACGCTCTTTGTTACCTCCTCAAAAAACTCCAACAAGTTAGTTAAATATGATTTTCCCTTAAGAAATCCATGCTGGCTTTCCTTAACTAACTTGCATTTGTCCATGTGATGATTGATTTTGTCCCGAATGATTTTTTTCTAGAAGTTTTCCCAGCACCAAAGTTAAACTGACTGGGCTTATCTTTACACCCTTTTTTGAACAAGGGTGTAACGTTTGCAATTCTCCAGTCCTCTGGCACCACCCCTGAGTCTAAAGAAGACTGAAAAATTATGGCTAGTGCCTCTGCGATTTCCACCGTCACTTTCCATAATATCCTTGGACGCATCTCATCCGGTACTGGCACTTTATCCACTTTAAGTAAAGACAGCCTATCTAATACTTCCTCTTTATCAATTTTAAACTAGTGTCTGATCTATCTTCTCTTTCAACATTGCCTGGGTTGCATCTTCTTCCTTGGTGAAGACAGATGCAAACTATCCATTTAATACCTCGGTATGCCTTCTGCCTCCATCTGTAAATTCCCTTTCTGTCTCTAATCAGCACCACTCCTCCTTTTACCAGTGTTTTACTATTTATATGCCTATCAAAAACTTTGGAATTTCCTTTAATGCTAACTGCCAGTCTGTTCTCATGCTCTCTCTTTGCTTCCCTTATTTGCTTTTTCACTTCCCCTCTGGACCTTCTTTATTCAGCTTGGTTCTCAATAGTATTTTCTACCTGGCAACTGTCATAAGCACACTTTTTCTTCTTTATCTTAATCTCTACCTCTTTAGTCATCCAGGGAGCTCTGGATTTGTTTCCTCTACTTTTCCCAGAGTTACTGCAGAGTTCTGCAATCTCTTGCCATTTAAATAATATACTGCTTTTCTATTCTTCCTGTAAAGGGGAGAAATTCACTTAACCTATCTATATCCCTTTGTAGACTCCTTGGGCTGGATTTTGAGGGTCCCTGACACAGGGAACGGTGGCGGGGGGAGGGGGGATGAAGATCACAAAGGTTGAGCCCCACCACCAACCCTGACAAGACCTGTACCAATTTCGACGGCAGGTGGTGAGGCCTCGTGGTGGCTGCCCTGCCACTCGGTAACAGGATCCGCATTAAAATATGCAAATGGTACTTACCTTTCAATATCATGCCAGCCGCAGCGATTCTAAGAGCAGGTTCTGATCTTCATTCCAGCGGCTAGGCATGGTTTCCTCAGGGAAATGAAGCATGACCCCTGTGGGGAGTGGGGTGGAGGTTCTTTTCTCAGTGTGGGAGGGTGGGAGCAGGGTCAAACTCCTCGGATTGGTTGTGGGTGGGGGAAGGGGGTGGTGGTGATGGGAAGGGGTAAAGGACAAGGGTTCTGAACTTTGTGGGGGGGTGGGGGGTGGGGAAGGTCATTTAATCACGGTAGGTATTCCGACGGGGGGACAGGCAGGAATGATGTTTAATGCCATTAGAGGGGTGGGAGAGAGCATGGAAAAACTTTTGCATTCATTTTTTCAAACAATACAACTTGCCCTTTAAAAATTGTATTTGTCATTTAGGGCTCTAAGCCCTTTAAAAATGGCGCCTGTGCATTGGTGTCGGACGCCGTTGCCCAGCCCCTCCACGTCATTGGGGTGGGCAGCTGCCCCGGCCATGCTATTGAGCCTCCGCGTTTGGAATCGCGGTGGCTCCTCGATGTGAAATTTCTCTGCCCATCAGGTTTTTGAAATGCAGCCCCTTATGTCCTCTTCACAACTTACTTTCCTACCTACCTTTGTGTCATCAGAAAATTTAGCAACCATACATTCTGTCCCTGCATCCAAGTCATTGATATAGATTGTAAATAGTTGAGGCCCCAGCACTGATCTCTGTGGCATTCCACTAGTTACAGCTTGCCAACCTGAAAATGACCATTTATCTCTTGTCTCTGCTTCCTGTTAGCTAACCAATTTTCTATCCATGCTAATATGTTACCCCCTGTGCCATGAACTCTTACTTTGTGTAGTAATCTTTGATGTGGTACCTTATCAAATGCCTTTTGGAAATTCAAGCACACCACATCTCCAGGTTACCCTTTATCCACACTGCTTGTTACTTTTTCAAAGAACTCTAATAAATTAGCCAAACACGATTTCCCCTTCACAAAACCATGTTGACTCTGCCTGACTGCAGCAAGATTTTCTAAGTGCCTTGCTATAACCTCCTTAATAATAGAATCTAGCATTTTCCCTAGAGTGCTTTACTTCCTTGGTTACTGAACAGTAATAGATCTACTGCGCTGTCAGAAGTGCTGTCTTTTAAACCAAGGCCCCATCTGCCTCCTCAATGGACCTTTAAGATTCCATGCCATTATTCGAAGAAGAGCAGGGGAGTTCTCCCCAGTGTCCTGGCCAACAATTATCCCTTAACCAACAACTAAAACAAATAATCTGGTAAGTTATTTCATTGCTGTTTGTGGGAGCTTGCTGTGTACAAAATGACTGTCATGCTCTCTACATTACAACAATAACTACAATTCAAAGGGTAGTGGAGAAAAAGGAACATTTTCAGGGCTATGCGGAAACAGCAGGGGTGTGGGATTAATTGATAACACAGGCACAAAGGGCTATATGGCCTCCTTCTGCGCTATATGATTCTATGATTAGTTGTAAACCACGTTGGTGCATCCTGAGGTTGTGGAAGGCTCTGTATAAATGCAAGCCTTAATTTCTTTCTTTTCTTTATAATGGCCAACTATCACTGTAAACAGCCAATTACCCTTTCATTTGGTAGATGATTAGTCATTTTTACAGGTTACAAAATATACTTCTCTATTCAAGGACAAATGCAATCCTGACGTAACAGTTGAGCTCATTGAGCTTGGTCCTTGAAATACTATTGGCCAAAAGGTATGGGAAGTCAGGTTTCCAAAATCTATTCTGAGGAACGAGTTGCTCCTCAGAGCAAAAAACTGAAAGTATTTGTCCACAAAAGGATTTTTAAAAAAGCCTTGATTTTTGCAGACCTTCTGACTGTCAGCCATAATGAAGCTCATAGAAATCACAATAAATAAGATGACACGCAAAATCACAATCACAATCTAATGTTTGGTCATCAACTTAGCTTCAAAGGAAGCAAGTCAATTCATGATATTTCCAAATTGAAGCTTACAGTGGTGTCTTGGTAGCAGTCTCACATTTGGTGATTTTAACACATTTGGTAGTCTCTGGAGTTGTAGGCTCTGAGTTTCTGAAAATAATAAATATGGGTTTGATTTGGCCCATGGCACAGTCTTAACTTGCACTGGCAACCCAGAAAAAATTCTCTATTAGGATACCCTTCCCCTAATTTGGTAGTCTGCCAGTACATGATAATCATGCTGAGAGAGCTTGGCCTGTGCCACACTTGGCTAGGGAATGTACAATCTGGCATGGTGGCGTCTCTTTAAGGGTTGCTACTTGCACTAAAAAGAGAAGTTGTAGTGGTGACAGATAAGTTGACTACTTCTTCACAATGGTACAGTAGAGTCATGTAAGTAGCACTTGCATTTTAAATGCTAAAGTTTGGAAATTCTGCTTTAAGAGGTACAGAAAGGAGGGTGTCCCTATTTGAGTTGAAAGCTACCCTTCAGTAAAAGTGAGAAATCACTGGCAGGGTTACCTCGGTCATTCAAGACGCTTGCAGTTGCAATTAACATTTTGCACGAAAAGCAAAGGAAATTACACATATAAATTTTGCTCACATTTCTCATGGGTGCATCAATTATGGCTCAAATATAAGTTGGGAACTGCAGCACCTATGAAGGTACCATTTGAAATATTGCCCACATGGGGGGAGGGGGGAGTGGAATTTTATGCTCTCCCCTGTGTTGAGTTTGGAGGTGGGGAGAGCATAAAATCAGGCGGGATGGTTGCAGGAGGTGGGGGGTGGGGGATTCCCGCTACTTTCCCGCCTCCACCCAAATTACGTCTGGGGTGGGAAGGCCTGTGAATGGCCTTCCTGCCCCACCACCAATTGAAGCTCTTAAGTGGGTAATTAATGCCCAATTAAGGGCCTTCTCCCACTGCTGCTGGAATTAGCCCAGGGATGGGCAGGCCGGTCGTCATATGGGGGGCATGCCAAGCCATCCCATGCAGGTTGTTTACCGGCTCCAGAAGGACTGGTGGTGCGTCCCTCGCTAGAAGGCACAGTGCCAGAATGAGGGACCCAGCATCAGGAATGGGGAGGCCCACTGAGAACCCCCTACACCCCACTTCCTCGTGACCCCCCACCTCGTGAAAACTCTCCCACCCTGAATTACCTGTGGCCAGGTTCCAGGGCCTCAGGTGAGTCCAGAACCGGCAGCAGCCCCCGCCTCTGCAGTGGTGCTACTCAGTTAAAGAATTGCCAGCCTCTGCTTGGCTGACAGCTCTCAGCAGGCGGGACTTCTGTCGCCGGGGTCCTTGATCCTGGGAAAAGGCCACGGCAGTCCACTTAAGTGCCTAATTGGCACTTGATGTGGTGGGCCTTCCCCAGAGGAGGTGACCTGGGGCTCTTGCCGGTGCTTTTGTCAATGTTTGAGACCCCCGTTGCTAAGACAAAAGCCCGACCAACCATTCCATTTTTGCACATGCTCTTTCATTGTGCCAATGTATGAGGGCGGAGCTGACAGTAAAGGAACAAGTAAAGATGCCCATGCTGGGATGCTCCTCTGCTATTAATGGGTTTCTTGGTGGTGTTAATAGCCATGGATGCAGAGGAAAGCCGCTTCCCCCTAAAACACATCCACTCAATAATTCAGGTGCTATGGACTGCTGCACAGTGAAGGCCGCCTGGTTGCATCCTGAATGATGGCTGATCGTGCATGGTGACAACACCACTTGAACAATAATAAAGTGTAAACATTTTTCATTCATATGATAAGAAAAGCCTTAATGACCACATGTGTGCCTTCTACAATGCTTTACTCCAAAGGAAGCCTTGCTGCCCAGTGAACTTGGTCAGCTGATGCATCTTTTCCACATAGAAAATGATGAAGGGGTTGCCTCTTGCTATTTTAGCATTTGACATTAGCCTGACACAAGTGTGCACTTCAATGTCGGATGTGCCAGATGTGCCCCGTAGTGGAATAGAAAGATCCGGTAGCATGAAAAATTCACGTTATGATAACATTGCTTTGTGCAGGTTATCACGTAAACAATGATACAATCCTGGCAGCTGTTCTTGTGAAGTGAAGGCAGCAAATAAAAGTTTTCTCTGGCATGCCCAGGTGTGGGGAAGTGATGGATGTAGACGGAGCGCTGCAGATGTTAATCCTTCAATCTTACAAACTCAACTTCCTCATTTGAAAGATGCAACGTTGTTTGAACTCCCAAAAGAATTCTCTTCCTTACCATTTTATATGGTACTATATGATTCATTTTGGTAGGAAGAACGTGGAGAGACAATATAGGATAAAGGGTACAATTCTAAAGTGGGTGCAGGAGCAGAGGGACCTAGGTGTATATATGCATAAATCATTGAAGGTGGCAGGGCAGGTTGAGAGAGCGGTTAATAAAGCATACAGTATCCTGGGCTTTATTAATAGGAGTATAGAGTACAAGAGCAAGGAAGTTACGTTGAACTTGTATAAGACACTAGTTAGGCCTCAGCTGGGTGCTGCACTTTAGGAAAGACTTGAGGGCATTGGAGAGAGTACAGAAAAGATTCACGAGAATGGTTCCAGGGGTGAGGAACTTCAGTTATGATGATAGATTGGAGAAGTTGGGACTGCCACACCTGCCTCCCTTTTGCAGGACAAGATGACCCATAATGGGCAACAGTAGCATCAGCAAACCAATGGGGTCAGGTATGGCTGCATGTGCTCACCACCATGAAGGATAATTGGAACGGCCATTTTCAAGGTTGTGGCCAACGGCATTGCTGAAGCCATCAAGGATGATGGTATATTCCTGCCTTATGTACCTTCTCAAATCCCACGACCCTCATCCTGCAATGCTTCCTCCATTGAGATGCCACATGCCTGCAGTCAATTGCTCCCTGCACCATGGGGAAGCCAGCTATCCTGGCAAAGCCACATGCCTACTCTTCCTGCTTCTCTCTTTTTATAGAGAGGGTGATGAAGTCCCCTGTCCTGATGTACAGGGCTCAATGTCCTCCCGGATGCAGTAAATGGCGACGAACTGCCGTATGTTAGTAATGTCACCCATTCCAGCCTGGAAGGATCCACTGGCATAAAAATTCAGGGCCACAGTCACCTTGATGGCCACTGGCAGCAACATCCTCACCCTGGTCTGACCCTGCAGGTCTGTTTCAAGGAGGTGGCTCAGTTCTGTGACCACTTCCTTGGTAAAGTGCAGCCACTGACCACACTGCTCCTGGCTGAGGTGTAGGTAGGAGAAATGTTCCCTGAAGATCATAGTTGGGTAAGGCCTCCAGCTGAGAGCTCTCCTCCTCCTTCTGTGAGCAGCTTGTCATCTCTGCTGCCTTTGCTGCAACTCCTTGTGATGCTGCAGGCCAAGGAGAAATGCAACTATAGATCCCATGACTGGGAGTAAGTGGTGCACTCAGAAGCATTTTTGGATGCACACAACTCCTTTCAAAGGTCCAGCACCACCTCCTGCTGACTTAACCAACCTTTCAGAATGCCTCCAACAAGTCAGTACTTCCACTAACACTGAAACAGCAAGCAGATAGTCAAAAGTAGCTCACCTGTATGTGATGCCTTTAAATAGTGCTAGTGGGTGTGGTGGGGTGGGTGCTTTTGTAGCTGAACGCATGTTCAGTTATCCATGTTTAAAAACCAGCTGTTAAATAGAGTTGCGAGGTCCAAAAAGGCAGGTTGGATGTGAAATCAACATTAGACACTGACTGATGTTACAATCTGCCCAATTAGTGAGCTACCAGTGCACGTAACAAGCACTCAGATTAATGCCCTCTGCAGGATGGCGATTAGTGCTGGCTGTGCCGGTCATGGTCGGGAGTGGCTCACCTGCCATTGTTAACCCCAACCAGCTCTCATAGCACCAAAACCACTGGCGCAATGCAATTGAATTTTGTGGCCATAAACTCATCGAATGACACTGCACAGAAGGAGGCCATTCCGCCCATTGTGTCTGTGCTGGCTCTTTGAATGAACACTCCCCTTCCCTTTCCCAACAGCCTGGCAAATTTTTCTCCTTCAAATATTTGTCCAATTTCCTTTTGAAAGTTATTATTGTTATTATTGAATGTGCTTCCACTCCCGCTTTCAGGCATTGCATTTCAGATCATAACAACTCACCCCGTAAAGACATTTCTCCTCACCTCGCCCCTGGTTCTTTTGCCAAATATTCGAAATGTTGACAATTGCCTTAATGGTATGAAACCATATGGCAAAAACATTTTTATTTCAATCTTATTTTTACATTACCATTTAAATAGATATATAATTTTTTCTACAAGGTCCCGGTATTACTCTTGTTCTTGACTTTTCGGGGTGTTCGTAAATATTTTCTTTTTCTGAAGATGTAGCTAGATGTTTAATGATGGTCCAGGTCTGTTCTGATCTATTATAGACACTTGTAAAGACTTTTAGAAGATGGGAATCAAGGCACAGAATATGTAGAAAGGTTTACATAGTGACAATGATTTGCTCTGGTGACTGAAATAACTTTCACTATTAAGTCTCTCTGCATATCAACCAAGTGACACATTGAGATAATTCACCCAGCCTGCTTCTTAATTGTCCTATAAAAGTTTGGAGCTGATGTCTCATCTGCCTTACCCTTGCTTTTCTTGCCGGTCACCTCAAATGTCATGTTTCTAGTGAATAGGTTGGGCTTATTCCTATTGGAATAAGTCATGATCCGTCTTATTACCTTCCACCATAATATCAGTCTCCCTGCTTTATGTTCACCTACTGGCTTCAGTTGAAGTCTTTTTCCATGGGGACAGGAATCAGAGGTACAAACAGCTCAAAGTCGCTGCTGGGAGGGGAGTGCATGGCTGTCATTGGAGCTGTAATCGGGCTGAGGAGGGAAGCAGACTGCTCCAGGCCATGATTAGGAGTTCTGCCGATCTCTGCCTACCAACATGACAGGAGAAGCCATTTTCGAGATCCTGAATGATTTTACTGTGAAAAGCAAAGTGGATTGAACGCAATGGGCTGGATTTTATCAGCCCTCTAGGGATAGGCTGGGAGGCAAAGGGGATATAAAATGGAGAGGGAAGGTGGGGGTGGAATTTTACCAGGGACAGGGTAGGTCGAGGACAGCCCTCTTGCCCAGAGGCTAATTTTACCCGTAGCTGGAGTGGGGGGGGGGGGGGGGGGGGTGGTGCTCTGCCACATGGGGAGGCTGTGCAGAAAAGGCTGTGGGCTCGGGGGTTGGAGGGGGTCCTCCTGTTCAGGCATTCTGTGGCCTACGGAGGAACCCCTGGTGGCAAGGGACCCCCACCCTCAGTAATGACCCAGCCACCCCCTTTTTGCTGGGGCCACTTAACCTGACCCTACTCACTTGTCTGCTGGAGCCTCCTCCATGGCTGCTGCTCTGGGCCTCCTGCAGCACCAGCAGTGGTGCTGCTGGGACTGTTGAGTTGCCAGCCCTCTGATTGGTCCACAGCTCTTGGGGTGGGAACTTGTCCCTTATAGGAGAATGGCCGGCAGTTAATTGCCTGCCTGCTGTTGAATTTGGCCATGGGTCCAATAAATGCTCGAGGTGGGGTCGCCCCTGCCTTCTGGCCCATCGCCGGGATCCCCCATCCAGCTCGATGTGTCAGTATTTGTACTGACAGCGCTTCAGCAATGACTGGCAGGATGAAGACCTATCAGCATGTGTCCATGCAGTTGCACTATAGGCGGCAGCAAAACACTATAGCACTCATGGTGGACAACTCGCTTTGAAAAAGATGCCTGCTGGCCTTAAAACAGTTCTGGACAAGGCCGTAAAAATTGTAAACTGTATCAAAGGATGCCCTTTGAACGCGCACTTATTGAAAGCCCTGTGCGAAGAGATGAGGAGTGAACACATGAAACTTCTTTTCCATACTGAAGTTCGCTAGCAAATTACTCATTCACTTCTTTGAACTGCATGAGGAGGTCAAAATCTACCTGCATGACAGTGACTATTGAGCGTGTGACCTCTCAGACGGCACATATGATTTCCCATGGCTTGCCCAAGTAGTAAACATGGCTGATATTTTCAGCATCTTGAATGGGCTAAATCTTGCCTTGCAGGAGAAAACTGTCACCATCTTTAATGTCCAGGGCAAAGTCAAAGCTTTACATATGAAGATGGAGCTGTGGTGTGGCTGCCTCGACTGCCGAGAACTTGACTTTTTCAGAACACTTACCGATTTCCTGCTTATGTCCGCCGAAGAAATTGATGGGCAGATTGTTGAAGACTTCAAAGCTCACCTATAGGGCCTCCACAAGCAATTCGGGAAGTGTTTCCCAGAACCAGAGACAGGATTTGAGTGAATCAGAAATCCATTTGCAAGCATAAGCCACATTGAAAAGATCGATGTCAAGCTTCCATCAAAAGAGGTGGACAATCTAGTGGAGCTTGCGCAGGATGGGTTACTGATGCTGGTATTTGGCGAGAAAAGTTTGACAGGCTTTTGTCTCCATGTATGGTCTGAGTATCCTGGACTTGCTGATGCAGCTATGAAGCATCTGCTGCCATTCCCAACAACATAAAACTGTGAGTTCGGATTTTCGTCACTTGTGGGGCTGAAAACAAAGAAGAACTGGCTGAATGTGGAGCCTGACATGAGATTGAAGCTCTTCAGCTAGGAACCAAACATCACCTCATTGGTGTTGCATCAAAAGCAGTGGCGTTCTTCCTATTAATTCTGATGAGTTTTTTTGTGGCGGCAGACAAAAGCAGGTGGGCTAGGACCGATAGGTGGTCCACTGGTTCTTTTGCCCCGCCTAAGAGGTCCACGGACAAAAAAGATTGAGAACCACTGATCTAATACAAAAGCAAAGAATGCAGATGCTGGAAATCTGAAATTAAAAACTGAAGATGCCAGGTTAGCGGGTTTCCCCATGGTGCAGGGAGCCATCGACTGTAAGTACTTTCCTTACAGGTGCCGCATCTCATGGGGAGATCATAGAATCAGAGCCTCATTACAGCACAAATGGAGGCCATTCTGCCCGTCATGTCCATGCCAGCTCTCTGCAAGTGCAACTCACCTAGTCCCCTGCCTTTTCCCTTTAGCCCTGCAAATTTTTTCTCTTCATATAATTATCCATTTCTTTTTTGAAGGGCTCAATGGAATCTGCCTCCACCACACTGTCAGGCAGAGCATTCCAGATCCTAACCATTCGCTGTGTAAAAAAGTTTTCCCTCATGTCGCTGTTTCTTCTTTTGTCAATCACCTTAAATCGGTGTCTTCTGGTTCTGGATCCTTCAGCCAATGACAACAGTTTTTCCCTATCTACTCCGTCCATCCCCCTCATGATTTTGAATGTCTCTATCAAATCCCCTCTTAATCGTCTCTTCTCCAAGGAGAACAAACCCAGCTTCTCCAACCTACCAATGTAACTCAAGTACCTCATCCCTGGAACCATTCTCATGAATCTTTTCTGCACCCTTTCTAATGCCTTAGCATCCTTCCTAAAGTATGGTGCCCAGAACTGGACACAGTACTCCAGTTGAGACCGAATCAAGTGTATGATTCAGGTTTATCATAACTTCCTTGTTTTTGTACTCTGTGCCCCTATTTATGAAGCCCAGGATTCCATATGCTTTATTAACAACTTTCTCAATCTTTCCTGCAAACTTCAATGATTTGTGCACATATACCCCAGCTCCCTCTGCTCCTGCAGTCCGTTTAGAACTGTACCCTTTATTTTGTATTGCCTCTCCTTGTTCCTCCCACCAAAATGAATCACCTCACACTTCTCTGCATTAAATTTCATCTGCCACTTGTCTGCCCATTTCATGCGCATGTCTATGTCCTCTTGAACTTTACCACTATCCTTCTCACAGTTCACAATACTTCCAAGTTTTGTGTCATCTGCAAATTTTCAAATTTTGCCCTGTACACCCAAGTCTATGTCATTAACATATTATCAAGAAAAGTAGCGGTCCCAACACCGACCTCTGAAGAATCCCACTATATACTTTCCTACAGTCTGAAAAACAATCACAAGTTCTCTCTGTTTCCTGTCACTCAGCCAGTTTTGTATCCATGCTGCTACTGTCTCATTTATTCCATGGGCTCTAACTTTGCTGCAAAGCCTGATGCAACAAAACCACATTCACACCTCCTCTAGACACATATTTTGTTTCTTTACTTGCCCCATTACCATTCCCTTTGGCCTTGCACCATCAACCTTTTTGTCATTTAATCTCTCCTGCCTTCTACCCTGTCACAGACCTTCCCTTTTGTTTGTTTTCCACCCTTCCCCATTTCACTTGCTTAAAAACTATTACATTTCTAACTTATCGCAGTTCTGATGAAAGGTCATCAACCTGAAACGTTAACTCTGTTTCTCCCTCGACAGATGCTGCCTAACCTGCTGAGTATTTCCAGAATTTTCTGTTCTTACCTTTGATATCTCTTCCTGTTTCCTCATCTGAGGATTCCCCCCACTGTGGTTGACAGGGCCTTCGACTGTAACTGTTCCACACTCTTCTGCCCTCACTGCATCCCCTCTCTCCCCGAACCACAATAGGTTCCCCTTGTCCTCAGCTTCCACTCCCATTAGCCTCTACATTCAACAATCAATCCTCCATCATTTCCGCCACCTCCAGTGTGACACCACCACCAAAAGCATCTTCCCCTTTCCTCCCCTCTCAGAATTCTGACGGGACTGTTCCCTCTGCAAAACCCTGGTCCACTCCTCAATCATCCACAACACCCCGTTTCCTTCCCATGGCACCTTTCCATGCAAGCGCAGGAGTTGCAACACCTGCCCTTTTACTTTCCCCCTTCCCACTGACCAAAGCCCCAAACATTCCTTCAATGTGAAAAAGCAATTTACTTGTACTTCTTTCAATTTAGTATATCAAATTTGCTGCTAACGATGTGGTCCCATCTGCATTGGGGAGGCTAAATGCAGACTGGGTAAATGCTTTGTGGAACACCTCTGTTCAGTCTGCAGGTATGACCCCAAGCTTCTGGTCACATGTCATTTAAATTCTCTGCCCCACTCCCACTCAGACTGCTGTATCCTTGGCCTCCTACCCTAGTTCAATGAAGCTCAATATAAGCTGAGAACAACATCTTATCTTTCAATCAGGCACGTTACAGCCTTCAGAATCTACTGATGGAGCTGGCCAAGTCCTAAAGGACATATCTGCTAGATTGGGTATGCAGCAGGTGATGAGGGAACCAACAAGAGCGGAAAACATATTTGACCTTGTCCTCACCAATCTGCCTGCCACAGGTGCATCTGTCCATGACAGTATTGGTAGGAGTGACCACTGCACAGTCGTTGTGGAGAAGAAGTCCCGCCTTCACATTGAGGATACTCTCCGTGTTGTGTGGCACTACCACTGTGCTAAATGGTATAGATTTTGAACAGATCTAGCAATGCAAAACTGGGCATCCATGAGGCGCTGTGGGCCATCAGCAGCAGCAGAATTGTACTCAACCACAATCTGTAACCTCATGGCCCGGCATATCCCCCGCTCTACCATTACCATCAGGCCAGGAGACCAACCCTGGTTCAATGAAGAGTGCAGGACGGCATGCCAGGAGCAGCACCAGGCATACCTCAAAATGAGGTGTCAACCTGGTGAAGCTACAACACAGAACTATCTGCGTGCCAAACAGCATAAGCAGCATGCGATAGAGCTAAGTGATCCCATAATCAACGGATCAGATCTAAGCTCTGTAGTCCTGCCACATCCAGCCATGAATGGTGGTGGACAATTAAACAACTAACTGGAGGAGGTGGCTCCACAAATATCCCCATCCTCAATGATGCGGGACCCCAGCACATCAGTGCGAAAGATAAGGCTGAAACATTTTCAACAATCTTCAGCCAGAAGTGTCGGGTTGATGATCCATCTCGGCCTCCTCCTGAAGTCCCCAACACCACAAATGCCAGACCTCAGCCAATTCGATTCACTCCGCATGATATCAAGAAACGACTGAAGGCACTGGATACTGCAAAGGCTATGGGCCCTGACAATATTCCGGCAATAGTACTGAAGACCTGTGCTCCAGAACTAGCCAAGCTGTTCCAGTACAGCTACAACATTGGCATCTACCCGACAATGTGGAAAATTGCCCAGGTATGTCCTGTACACAAAAAGCAGGACAAGTCCAACCCGGCCAATTACCGCCCCATCAGCCTACTCTCAATCATCAGAAAAGTGATGGAAGGTGTCATCAACTGTGCCATCAAGTGGCACTTGCTTAGCAATAACCTGCTCAGTGATGCTCAGTTTGTGTTCCGCCTGGACCACTCAGCTCCTGACCACATTATAGCCTTGGTTCAAATATGGACAACAGAGCTGAACTCAAGAGGTGAGGTGAGAGTGACTGCCCTTGACATCAAGGCAGCATTTGACCGAGTATGACATCAAGGAGCCCTAGCAAAACTAAGGTCAATGGGAATCAGGGAGAAAACGCTCTGTTGGCTGGAGTCATACCTAGCGCAAAGGAAGATGGTTGTGGTTGTTGGAGGTCAATCATCTGAGCTCCAGGATATCACTGCAGGAGTTCCTCAGGGTACTGTCCTAGGCCCAACCATCTTCAGCTGCTTCATCAATGACCTTCCTTCAATCATAAGGTCAGAAGTGGGGATGTTCGCTGATGATTGCACAATGTTCAGCACCATTCGTGACTCCTCAGATACTGAAGCAGTCCATGTAGAAATGCAGCAAGACTTGGACAATATCCAGGCTTGGGCTGATAAGTGGCAAGTAACATTCGCGCCACACAAGTGCCAGGCAATGACTATCTCCAACAAGAGAGAATCTATCTATCTCCCCTTGACATTCAATGGTATTACCATCGCTGAATCCCTCACTATCAACAGCTGCTTTTGATGATGGCTCGCTTTGCCCATTTATGCCTCCTCTGGACCCATCTTTTGTTTCTTTACTTGTCCCAATACTATCTTTGTTGCCTTTCACAATCATCCCTTTTGTCATTTAATCTGTCCTGTCTTCCACCCTTTCACAGACTTTCCCTTTTGTTCATTCCACCCATCCCCTTTTCCTTTCCTCTGTACATGCCTAAAACCTGTTACATCTTTAACCTTTTCCAGTTGTGACAAAGGTCCGCAACCTGAATCATTAACATTGTTTCTCTCTCTACAGTTGCTGCCAAACCTGCTGAGTATTTCCAACATTTTCTGTTTTTTTTATATGATCACATGGCAGCTGGTGGAATTTAAATTCAATTAATTAATAAGTTCAATTAATTAAGAAAAAATCTGGAATTGAAAGCTAGTCTCAGTAATAGTGCCACGAAACTATCATCGATTATCGTAAAAACCCAACTGGTTCACTAATGTCCTTTAGGGAAGGAAATGTGCCGTCCTTACCTGGTCTGGACAACATGTAACTCCAGATCCACAGCAATGTGATTGACTCTTAACTGCCCTCTGAAATGGCCGAGCAAACCACTCAGTCGTCAAGGACAATTAAGGATGGGCAACAAATGCTGGCCTTGCCAGCGACACCCAGATCCCCTGAAAGAATAAAAAAAACACCTGTTGTGTTACAAATTTGAAAAAACTCTGGGATAGTTATTTTCGAAGTATTTTGTTTTACTCCCATATTATAATACAATTTAATATCACTTCCTCTACCATTAATGGATGTCACCAAGTGAGTTAGAAGGCAGTTACACTAATCAATAGATTATGATTGATTTACAATTCAACTAAATCATGAGATTTATGGAACTGCCTTGTGCCTGGTTACACACATTGACCTTTTGATAGGAGTAACACATTAATCTTTTGTCCAAGGAGCATAAATTGAATCATTGTTTATTTAGTTTACTGAAGATTACATGATGTCAGGGCACGTCGTGCTCGTCATGCCAGTGAATACAGGGTTTCAGTCACTTGGCTGTGAGATATAAATAAACAACTACATCAAGGAAAGGCTGAATTTCATTGAATTTTGTACTTGTTTGATTTTTTAAATGTTGCTTACCCTCCCTCTCTTCCTTCATTTCCTTGCTTTGCACGGTTGCCTAAGCCCATAACGCAAGCTGGTAAGTGTAGAGGGAAGAAAATCATCTTGCCTCCAATCATAATACAGCCCAGAAACTCAGCAATGTGGGGGCATAGCAGCTGGGACCTATTGACAGCGTCTATTTTGTACATTTTGCTTTCTACAGGCTCTATGTAGCAAGTGAATATTCAACAGAGCATCACCATAAGAACGAGAAGGAAGTAATTCTTTGATTTCTGTGAAGGGGCACTCACCTTGTCTCAGAATCTGAGAAGAAATTGTCTTGTAACATAAAGCAAGCAAAAATGTCTGATGGGAGGATTGGTCTTTTTGCTTCTGGGACTTTAAAACGGGTCAGAATCAATGGAATGAAAATAAAGTGGATTCGATAATGGGTGAGAGATTACTGCCCATAGAGTGAACTTCAACATTCATCCCATGATCTTTTCGATCTACTGATAGTAAGGGTGGAATCTTGTGCCTTTGAAGATTTACTAGGATGGGACCAAAAGTGGGCCCAATCCCGCTGGTGATGCCTGGCTGCCTACCTGTGTGATTTTACCAGAGGCGGTCAATTAAGAGGCCGCCTCCGGGAATGCCACCCAGTTAAGGATGGCAGGTGGAGCAGGCACCCAGCTGACCCAATAAGAGGACCTGCAGTGTTGTCCTGCATGCAGCTCTGCCGGGAGAGGTGGGTGCTACTGCGGCAGGCAGGAGAACATGAGGGTGCCTCAAGGTGTAAGATGTATGAAATTTTAAAAAATATTTGAGGCCACAGTTGCCAGGCCACCATTATGGAGGGGAACCCCTCAGTACCAGTCCTGGCAAGCCGCCTCCAGGTACCTGCTGGGCTTTGCCCTCAGTGGGGGTGTGTGTCCCCAATCTGCCCACAAGTGGACACTTAAATATTGAAATTGGCTACCCTCTGCTGCTGGGTAGGTAGCGTCTGCGACTGATGATCCACCTCCAGCAAAATTGCCCTGAGGCAGGAACATGTCAGGCAGCTGATCCAATGCCCTCATTTCCAAATTTGAGGAAGTGACGAAGACGATTGATGAAGGAAGGGCAGTGGATGTTGTCCATATGGACTTCAGTAAAGCCTTTGACAAGGTCCCTCATGGCAGACTGGTACAAAAGGTGAAGTCACATGGGATCAGAGGTGAGCTGGCAAGATGGATACAGAACTGGCTCGGTCATCGAAGACAGAGGGTAGCAGTGGAAGGGTGCTTTTCTGAATGGAGGGATGTGACTCGTGGTGTTCAGCAGGGATCAGTGCTGGGACCATTGCTGTTTGTAGTATATATAAATGATCTGGAGGAAAATGTAGCTGGTCTGATTAGTAAGTTTGCAGACAACACAAAAGTTGGTGGAGTTGCGGATAGTGATGAGGATTGTCAGAGGATACAGCAGGATATAGATCGGTTGGAGACTTGGGTGGAGAAATGGCAGATGGAGTTTAATCTGGACAAATGTGAGGTAATGCATTTTGGAAGGTCTAATACAGGTGGGAAGTATATAGTAAATGGCAGAACCCTTAGGAGTATTGACAGGCAGAGAGATCTGGGTGTACAGGTCCACAGGTCACTGAAAGTGGCAACGCAGGTGCATAAGGTAGTCAAGAAGGCATACGGCATGCTTGCCTTCATCGGTCAGGGCACAGAGTATAAAAATTGGCAAGTCATGTTGCAGCTGTACAGAACCTTAGTTAGGCCACACTTAGAATATTGTGTGCAATTCTGGTCGCCACACTACCAGAAGGACGTGGAGGCTTTGGAGAGGGTACAGAAGAGGTTTAACAAAGAACAAAGAACAGTACAGCACAGGAACAGGCCATTCGGCCCTCCAAGCCTGCGCCGATCTTGATGCCTGCCGAAACTAACACCTTCTGCACTTACTAGTTTACTAGGATGTTGCCTGGTCTAGAGGGCATTAGCAATGAGGAGAGGTTGGATAAACTCGGATTGTTTTCACTGGAACGACGGAGGTGGAGGGGCGACATGATAGAGGTTTACAAAGTTATGAGAGGCATGGACAGAGTGGATAGTCAGAAGCTTTTTCCCAGGGTGGAAGAGTCAATTACTAGGGGACATAGGTTTAAGGTGCGAGGGGCAAAGTTTAGAGGGGATGTGCGAGGCAAGTTCTTTACACAGAGGGTGGTGAGTACCTGGAACTTGCTGCCGGGGGAGGTGGTGGAAGCAGGTACGATAGTGATGTTTAAGAGGCATCTTGACAAATACATGAATAGGATGGGAATAGAGGGATACGGTCCCTGGAAGTGCAGAAGGTTTTAGTTTGGACAGGCATCAGGATCGGCGCAGGCTTGGAGGGCCGAATGGCCTGTTCCTGTGCTGTACTGTTCTTTGTTCTCTGGTGTCGACAGCACAGAGCATGCTGGAGTTGTAGAGTGAGGTATGGCAACATCTGGCAGAGATGTCAGAGGTCATGAGCAGCTTTGAGCGGATGATGGGAGAGTCCATCCATCCATAACAGCTGTCATGCCCCGGGCATGTGAGTGTATGCTTCCTCATGGAAAGCCAGATTCCAATGAACCGCGCTGACCTGCAAACTCTTGCCTCGGCCATGAACTTGACACAACAGTGGTTAGACGAGAGAGGGACCAGGGGCCTGGGGAATGTTTCTGCTCCTGGTCCTTCTCGGGAGAGCAGCGAGGTTCCTACCAGCCTTGAGAGAGAGGAGGTGAGCCTGCATGCCACCTCTGGGGATCACCCTCAGGGTGATTCCAATGTGAACACCGGTTTCTCAGCCCCTCTGCTGGTGAGTCCAGCTGCAGCAGCCACAACATCTGAGGACAGTCCTGCACTGGTGTGGGAGGCCCCCAGACAGCCAGGGCCTAGAGCCCGACTGCTAAAGTCATCCAAAGCCAAAGTCAAGCTGCTAGTGCAGAGGTGGCACCACGAAGGAGCACCCGCAAATGTTTCAAAAAGACACCATGACACAAATGGGATTTCACGGGTGACACGCCTATGTATTAATTCATTCTCACTAAATGTGCTTTTCTAACATGTGTCCCCTGTTTACTGTGTGAATGACGCATGCCGACTGTACTGATCATGTCTCCTCCCATTACATCATTGGCCTAACAGAACTACCAATGTATGGAATAACATCATTGCCATGTCAGTATGCATGATGTGGCACTGCACTGATGCAGTCACATGGGCAATGGCTCAGCCAGCTGCTGCTAGTAATGGTGGAGACACAGATGTCACAGATGCAGAAGACTACAGAGAAGGTGAAGGACAGTGGTGACGTGGGGAGTGTATGGTGCACTTCAGGCATGGTGGAAGCTCTCAGCAATAAGGCATTGTCATGTATCCATTGCTCGCTGCTCAGCATGTATGCGCTGCATCGATGCTCTCTGTCCTTCCATGCACGTATGCTACTGCAACTCCTCTGTGTCTTCATCATCCGAGGATGTCTCCTGCTCCTGTCTCTCATCAACCTGGAAGGCCTTCCCCCTCTGTATTGCAAAGTTGCAGAGCACAGCATACGGCAACGATACGCAAGCGGATCTCTAAGAGAGCAAGACTACACCTTCTTCTGGCAGGGTAGGGATCCTGAAGAACCAAGACAGCATGGACTGGGCTTCGCCATCAGAAACTCTTTGCTCAGCATGATAGAGTCACCTACAAATGGCTTGGAATGCATACTGTCCATCTGACTGCTCACCGCCTCTGGTCCAGTACACCTACTTAGCATCTATGCTCCAACACTCTGCTCCCCAGCTGAAGTTAAAGACCAGTTCTATGAGGAACTCCATAATATCATTAGTAGCATTCCGAATACCGAATATTTGTTCCTGCTGGGGGACTTTAACGCCAGGGTTGGGGCCGACCATGACACATGTCCCTCCTGCCTCGGGCGCTATGGAATTGGAAGGATGAATGAGAATGGACAGAGAATGCTGGAGTTGTGCACCTATCACAACCTCTGCATCACCAACTCGTTCGTTCAAACTAAACCCTGTCACCAGGTTTCATGGAGTCACCCAAGATCACGTCGTTGGCACAAGCTAGACCTCATCGTCACAAGGCGAGCCTCCATAAACAGTGTCCAAATCACATGCAGCTTCCACAGTGCGGACTACAACACCGACCACTCCCTAGTGTGCAGCAAAGTTAGACTCAAACCAAAGAAGCTACATCAGTCCAAGCAGAAAGGCCGCCCGCGCATCAACACTAACAGAATTTCTTACCCACACCTGTCACAAAAGTTTCTTAATTCACTTGAAAAAGCCCTTCAAAACATTCCTGCAGGGGATGCGGAGACGAAGTGGGCCCACATCAGAGACATCATCTATGACTCAGCAATGACCACCTTTGGCAAACGTGAGAAGCAGAATGCAGACGGGTTTCAATCTCACTCTGAAGAGATGGAAACAGCCATAGCTGCTAAGCGCACTGCACTGCTGAACCACAAGAAAGTCCCCAGTGAGTTAACATCCTTAGCACTTAAAGCCGACAGAAGCACCGCGCAAAGAACAGCCAGGCGCTGTGCAAACGACTACTGGCAACACCTATGCAATCGTATTCAGCTGACCTCCGACACCGGAAACATCAGAGGAATGTATGATGGCATTAAGAGAGCTTTTGGGCCAACCATCAAGAAGATCGCCCCTCTCAAGTCTAAATCAGGGGAAACGATCACTGACCAACGCAAGCAAATGGACCGCTGGGTGGAGCACTAAATAGAACTGTACCCCAGGGAAAATGTTGTCACTGAGACTGCCCTCAATGCAGCCCAGTCTCTGCGAGTCATGAATTGGAACTCAGTGACGCCATCGATTCTCTAGCCAGTGGAAAAGCCCCTGGAAAGGATGGCATTACCGCTGAAATAATCAAGAGTGCCAAGCCTGCTATACTCTCAGCACTCCATGAATTGCTTCGCCTGTGCTTGGATGAGGGAGCAGTACCACAGGACATGAGCGATGCCAATATCATCACCCTCTATAAGAACAAGGAAGACCGCGGTGACTGCAACAACTACCGTGGAATCTCCCTGCTCAGCATAGTGGGGAAAGTCTTCGCTTGAGTCATTTTAAACAGACTTCAAAAGCTGGCTGAGCGTGTCTACCGTGAGGCACAGTGTGGCTTTCGGGCAGAGAGATCCACCATTGACATGCGGTTCTCCCTTCGCCAGCTACAGGAGAAATGCCGTGAACAACAGATGCCCCTCTACGTTGCCTTCATAGATCTCACCAAAGCCTTTCACCTCGTCAGCAGACATGGTCTCTTCAGACTACTAGCAAAGATCGGATGTCCACCAAAGCTATTAAGTATCATTAAAATAAAAGCAAAATACTGTGGATGCTGGAAATCTGAAATAAAAACAACGAAATGCTGGAAATACTCAGCAGGTCTGGCAGCATCTGTGGAGAAAGAAGCAGAGTTAACGTTTCAGGTCAGTGACCCTTCTTCAGAACTGGCAAATATTAGAAATATGAAAGGTTATAAGCAAGTAAAGTGGGGGTGGGGCAAGAGATAACAAAGGAGGTGTAAATAGGACAAGGTCACAGAATAGCTGACCAGAAGGTCATGGAGCAAAGGCAAACAATATGTTAATAGAGTGTTGAAAGACAAAGCATTAGTACAGATAGGGTGTTAATGGACTGAAAGTTGAACAGCTGCAAGTACAAACATGAAAAAAACAGTGGGTAAGCGAAGTGAACAAACTAAGTTGAAATAAAATAAAATAAAATAAACACACAAAAAAATATATATATAAAAAAAATGAAAAAGAAAAAAATAACTGAAAAGAAAAGTAAAATGGGGGGCCCATCGTGCTCTGAAGTTATTGAACTCAAAGTTTAGTCCGGCAGGCTGTAGAGTGCCTAGTTGGTAAATGAGATGCTGTTCCTCGAGCTTGCGTTGATGTTCACTGGAACACTGCAGCAATCCCAGGACAGAGATGTGAGCATGAGAACAGGGGGGAGTGTTGAAATGGCAAGCAACCGGAAGCTCGGGGTCCCGCTTGCGGACTGAGCGGAGGTGTTCCACAAAGCGGTCACCCAGTCTGCATTTGGTCTCCCCAATGTAGAGGAGACCACATTGTGAGCAACGAATACAGTATACGACATTGAAAGAAGTACAAGTAAATTGCTGCTTCACCTGAAAGGAGTGTTTGGGGCCTGGGATAGTGAGGAGAGAGGAGGTAAATGGGCAGGTATTACACCTCCTGCGATTGCAGGGGAAGGTGCCATGGGAAGGGGACGAGGTGGTGGGGGTAATGGAGGAGTGGACCAGGGTGTCACGGAGGGAATGATCCCTTCGGAATGCTGACAGGGGAAGGGAGAGGAAGATGCGTTTGGTAGTGGCTTCACGCTGGAGGTAGCGGAAATGGCGGAGGATGATCCTTTGGAAATGGAGGCTGATGGGGTGGAAAGTGAGGACAAGGAGAACCCTTGGGGAGACCAAATGCAGACTGGGTGACCGCTTTGAGGAACACCTCCACTCAGTCCACAAGCGGGACCCTGAGCTTCCGGTTGCTTGCCATTTCAACACACCCCCCTGCTCTCATGCTCACATCTCTGTCCTGGGATTGCTGCAGTGTTCCAGTGAACATCAACGCAAGCTCGAGGAACAATATCTCATTTACCGACTAGGCACACTACAGCCTGCCGGACTAAACTTTGAGTTCAATAATTTCAGAGCACGACGGGCCCCCCATTTCTTGTTTTTGTTACTAAGCATCATTACCTCATTCCATGACAATATGAAAGGCACAATTCAGCAGATGCCTTTCCTATCCTGAGTGGCGTGAAACAGGGCTGTGTTCTCACACCTACACTGTTTGGGATCTTCTTCTCGCTGCTGCTCTCACATGCGTAAAAGAAATTTTCCTCCACACAAGATCAGATGGCAGGTTGTTCAACCTTGCCCGTCTTAGAGCGAAGATCAAAGTACGGAAAGTCCTCATCAGGGAACTCCTCTTTGCTGACGATGCTGCATAAACATCCAACACAAAAGAGTGTCTGCAGAGACTCATCGACAGGATTGTGGCTGCCTGCAACAAATTTGGCCTAACCATCAGCCTCAAGAAAATGAACATCATGGGACAGGACATCAGAAATGCTCCATCCATCAATATCGGTGACCACACTCTGGAAGTGGTTCAAGAGTTCACCTACCTAGGCTTAACTATCACCAGTAACCTGTCTCTCGATGCAGAAATCAACAAGCGCATGGGAAAGGCGTCTGCTGCTACGTCCAGACCGGCCAAGAGAATGTGGGAAAATGGCGCTCTCACACGCAACACAAAAGTCCGAGTGTTTCAAGCCTGTGTCCTCAGTACCTTTAACTACGGCAGCGAGGCCTGGACAACGGAGGCCTCGTCAGCCAGGAGCGATGACTCAACGTATTCTATCTTTGCTGTCTCCAGAGAATCCTTGGCATCAGGTGGCAGGACCGTATCTCCACAGCAGAAGTCCTCGAGTTGGCCAACATCCCCAGCATATACTCCCTACTGAGCCAGCGGCGCTTGAGATGGCTTGGCTGTGTGAGCCGCATGGAAGATAGCAGGATCCCCAAGGACTCATTGTACAGCGCGCTCGTCACTGGTATCAGACCCACCGCCCATCCATGTCTCCGCTTTAAAGATGTCAGCAAACGCGACATCTTACCTTCTGGGAGCGAAGTGGAACGGACCGGAGCAGGCCTGTGGGGAGAATGCTGAGTGCTGAGCCTATAAATCGACCCCGAGGATCAAGGCCCAGTCTCTTACCTTCTGGGAGCGGAACGGAGTGGAACTCTTCCAGCACGCCAGAGTTTTGAAAAAAAAGCCAACAGTGACGTCAGAGGAGAGCTGCAAGCTGATTGGTTGGTGAGTAGCAGCTGTTAGAATATCTTAAAAAAAAAGGGGAAAGTTTTTTTTTATATAAAACCTCTGGTGATAAGGTGAGTACGACTAAAGTTTTTTTTTAAGGACTTTTTGAAATTAAGGGAGTAACTAATTAATCTAAGGGTAAGTCATGGCAGGAGAGCTCAGCCCCGTGATATGCTCCTCCTGCGCTCTGTGGGAAATCAGGGATGCTTCCAGTGTCCCTGGTGACCATGTGTGCAGGAAGTGTATCCATCTGCAGCGACTGGCTATCCACATTACGGAGCTGGAGCTGCGGGTGGATTCACTGTGGAGCATCCGCGATGCTGAGGACGTCGTGGATAGCACATTTAGTGAGGTGGTCACACCGCAGGTAATGGCTGCACAGGCAGAAAAGGGATGGGTGACCACCAGATGGAGTAGTAGGCGTAGGCAGGTAGTGCAGGAGTCCCCAATGGCCATCCCCCTCTCAAACAGATATATCGCTTTGGATACTGTTGGGGTGTTGACCTCCCAGGGGAAAGCAGCAACAGCCAAGTTTGTGGCACTACGGAGGGCTCTGCTGCACAGCAGGGGAGGAAAAGGGGTGGAAGAGCTATAATGATAGGGGATACTATCGTAAGGGGTGCAGATAAGCGTTTCTGTGGCCACAAACGGGACTCCAGGATGGTATGTTGCCTCCCTGGTGCGAGGATCAAGGATGTCTCGCAGCACCTACAGGACATTCTGAAAGGGGAGGGTGAGCAGCCAGAGGTCGTGGTCCATATTGGTACTAATGACATAGGCAGGAAGAGAGATGAGGTCCTGCAAAGTGAATATAGGGAGTTAGGCAGAAGGTTAAAAAGCAGGACCTCTAGGGTTGTAATCTCAGCATTACTCCCTGTGCCACGTGCTAGTGAGGGTAGGAATAGGAGGATTAGGTCAATGAATGCATGGCTGAAGAGCTGGTGTAGGCGGGAGGGCTTCAGCTATTTGGATCATTGGGATCTCTTCTGGTGCAGAGGTGACCTGTACAAGAAGGACGGGTTGCATCTAAACTGGAAGGGGACCAATATCCTTGAGGGGATGTTTGCTAGCACTACTCGGGAGGGTTTAAACTAGTCTTGCAAGGGGGTGTGACCCAAAGTAGTAGTCTCTCCGATGAGATAGTTGAGGCAAATATAGAGGTTAAAGCAAACAAGTCCAGTAGACAGGCTGGGCAGGAGCAGGACAGGGAGCGTGGAAGGTCTGATAGGCTAAACTACATTTACTTTAATGCAAGAAGCCTTACAGGTAAGGCAGATGAACTCGGAGCATGGATCGGTACATGGGAGTGTGATATTATAGCTATTACGGAAAGGTGGTTGAGGGATGGGCAGGACTGGCAGCTCAATGTTCCGGGGTACCGATCCTTCCGGCGTGACAGAATTGGAGGTAAGAGAGGAGGGGGAGTTGCACTATTGATTAGGGAGGACATCACGGCGTACTTAGAGAGGATAGCCCGGGGGGAATGTCCAGCGAGGCCACATGGGCAGAACTTAGAAATAGGAAAGGGGTGATCACTTTGATGGGATTATACTATAGGCCCTCCAATAGTCAGAGGGAAGTGGAGGAGCATATATGTAGGGAAATCACAGATAGGTGTAGGAATTATAGGGTTGTAATAGTAGGTGAATTTAACTTCCCTAATATTGATTGGGACTGCCTTAGTGCTGAGGGATTAGATGGGGAAGAATTTGTTAAGTGTGTCCAGGATAGTTTTCTGAAGCAGTATGCGGATGGCCCTACTAGAGAAGGGGCTACACTCGACCCCCTTTTCGGAAATGAGGATGGGCAGGTGGTTGATGTGTCAGTGGGGGAGCACTTTGGGACCAGTGACCATAACTCTATTAACTTCAAGATAGTGATGGAAAAGGATAGGACTGGTCCTCAGGTTGAAGTCCTAAATTGGGGGAAGGCTAATTTTGATGGCATCAGACAGGAACTCTCAAAAGTTGAATGGGAGAGGCTGTTTACAGGTAAAGGGACGTCTGTCAGGTGGGAGGCTTTTAAAAGTGAGATAGGAAGAGTTCAGGGTCGGCATTTCCTGTTAGATGGAAGGGCAAGGCTGGCAAGTTTAGGGAACCTTGGTCGACGAGGGATATTGAGGGTCTGGTCAGGACAAAGAAGGAGGCATATTTCAGGTATAGGCAGCTGGGATCCAGCGAGTCCCTCGAGGAGTATAGGGGATGTAGGAGTACACTTAAGAAGGAAATTAGGAGGGCGAAAAGGGGCCATGAGATTTCCCTGGTAGATAAGATAAAAGAGAATCCTAAAAGATTCTATAAGTATATTAAGAGTAAAAGGATAGCTGGGGAGAGAGTAGGTCCCCTTAAGGATCAGTGTGGCAATTTGTGTGGAGCCACAGGAAATGGACGAGGTCTTAAATGAATCTTTCTTGTCTGTATTTACCGTGGAGAAGGTCATGGAAGCTAGTGAGTTCAGGGGACGGAACAGCAATATCCTGGAGCATATCAACGTTACAAAGGAGGAGGTGTTGGAGGTTTTGAAGTGCATTAAGGTGGATAAATCCCCAGGGCCTGACCAGGTGTATCCCAGGATGCTATGGAAAGCAAGGGAGGAGATTGCTGGGGCCTTGGCAGAGATTTTTGTAGCATCGTTAGCCACGGGTGAGGTACCAGAAGACTGGAGGAAAGCTAATGTTGTGCCTTTATTTAAGAAGGGCAGTAGGGATAAGCCAGGGAACTACAGGTCAGTGAGCCTTATTACATCAGTGGTGGGAAAGTTATTGGAAGGGATTCTGAGAGACAGGATTTATTTGCATTAGGAAAGGCATGGTCTGATTAGGGATAGTCAGCATGGCTTTGTGCGTGGGAAATCTTTCTCACGAATTTGATTGAGTTTTTCGAGGAGGTGACCAAGAAGATTGACGAGGACAGGGCGATGGACGTTGTCTACATGGACTTTAGCAAGGCCTTTGACAAGGTCCCGCATGGTAGGCTGGTCCAGAAGGTTCGAACACATGGGATCCAGGGTGAGCTAGCCAATTGGATACAAAATTGTCTTGATGATAGGTGGTAGTGGGGGGTTGTTTTTCTGATTGGAGGCCGGTGACCAGTGGTGTGCCGCAGGGATCGATGCTGGGCCCTCTCTTGTTTGCCATATATATTAATGACTTGGATGTGAATGTAGGGGGCATGATTAGTAAGTTTGAAGATGACACCAAAATTGGTGGTATAGTGGACAGTGAAGAAGGTTGTCTAAGGTTACAACAGGATCGAGATCAACTGGGAAAGTGGGCAAGAGATTGGCAAATGGAATTTAACGCAGTCAAGTGTGAAGTGATGCATTTTGGGAAGTTAAACCAGGGCAGAACATATACAGTGAATGGCAGAGCCCTGGGGAGTGTTGTTGAGCAGAGAGACCTTGGGGTGCAAGTACATAGTTCCCTGAAAGTGACAACGCAGGTAGACAGGGTGGTGAAGAAGGCGTATGGCATGCTTGCCTTCATCGGCCAAGGCATTGAGTACAAGAGTTGGGACGTCATGTTATAGTTGTACATAATGTTGGTTAGGCCGCATTTGGAGTACTGTGTGTAGTTCTGGTCGCCGTACTACAGGAAAGATGTGATTAAGCTAGAGAGGGTGCAGAAAAGATTCACAAGGATGTTGCCTGGTTTGGAGGGCATGAGTTATAAAGAGAGATTGGATAGGCTGGGTCTGTTTTCCCTGGAGCGAAGGAGGCTGAGAGGGGACATGATAGAGGTATATAAAATTATAAGAGGCATAGATAGGGTAGATCGCCAGAGTCTGTTTCCCATGGTAGGGGCAACTAAAACTAGAGGGCATAGGTTTAAAGGGGATCAAGGGGGTAAATTTTTCACACAAAGAATAGTGGGTATCTGGAATGAGCTGCCAGAGGAGGTGGTGGAGGCAGGAACAGTAGCAACATTTAGGAAGCATCTGGACAGGTACTTGAATGAGCAAGGCATAGAGGGATATGGAATTAATGCAGGCAGGTGGGATTAGTATAGATAGGCATTATGGTCGGCATGGGCGCGGTGGGCCGATGGGCCTGTTTCTGTGCTGTACGACTCTATGACTCTATGCAGTCCTGCGACATTGATCACAAGTCGTGGGAGTCAGTTGCCAGTGATCGCCAGAGCTGGCGGACAGCTATAAAGCCGGGGCTAAAGACAGGTGAGTCAAAGAGATTTAGCAGTTGGCAGGAAAAGAGACAGAAGTGTAAGGAGAGAGCCAACTGTGTAACAGCCCCGACAACCAATTTTATCTGCAGCTCCTGTGGAAGAGTCTGTCACTTTAGAATTGGCCTTTATAGCCACTTCAGGCGCTGCTCCACAAACCTCTGACCGCCTCTCGGCACTTACCCATTGTCTCTTGAGACAAGGAGGCCAAAGAAGAGGTCCTCTTTTGCCGTATTCTAAAATCCTCCCAATCCTCAGGTTTACAACTATTTCTGGCAACTTTATAGGCCTTTTCTTTCAATCTTGTACAATCCTTAACTTTCTTTGTTAGCCACCATTGACTGCCTTTTCTTTTGGGGTTTGTTTGCCTTGAAGTAATGTCTAGTCAATGTACTCTTTGTATTATTTCTTTAAAGACTATCCATTGCCCATGTACTATCATATCTTTTAATATATTTTCCCAATCCACCTGAGCTAATTTGCTCCTCATATCTTCATAATTTCCTTTGTTCAAATTTAACACTCTGGTTTCAGATTGAACTACCTCACTTTCAAACATAATGTAAAATTAGTTATATTATGGTCACTCACAGTGGCGCAGTGTTTAGCACTGCAACTTCCCAGCTCCAGCAACCTGGGTTCGTTTCTGGGTACTGCTTGTGCGGACTTTGCAAGTTCTCTCTGTGACTGTGTGGGTTTCCACTGGGTGCTCTGGTTTCTTCCCACAGCCAAAGATTTGCAGGTTGATAGGTAAATTGGCCATTGTAAATTGCCCCTAGTGTAGGTCGGAGAATTGTGGGGATGTGGTCGGGAATATGGGACCAATGTAGGATTAGTATAAATGGGTGGTTGATGGCTGGCACAGACTCAGTGGGTCAAAGGGCCTGTTTCAGTGCTGTATCTCTCTGTGACTCATTCCTAAAGGTTCTTTTATAACAAGATTATAAATTAACCCTTTCTCATTATATAATGCTAGATCTAAAATAGCCTGTTCTCTATCCGTTTCACAAATTACTGCTCTAGAAAACCATCCCTAACACACTCCAAAAACTCATCCTCCACAGCAGTAGTGCTCATTAGGTTTACCCAGACTATGTGCAGATTATATTCACCTATGATTACTGTATTACCCATGCTGCACGCTTCTCTAATCTCCTGATTCATACCATGTCCCACACTACCACTCCTGTTTGGTGGCCTATAAACAACTCCTACCAATGTTTGCTGCTCCTTGCTGTTTCTTAGCTCCAGCCAAACAGATTCCACATTTTCTTCTTCCGATCTGAGATCCTCCTTTATTAATGTACTGATCCCATCCCTTATTATCAGTGCAACACCACCTTCTTTTCCTTTTTGCCTTTCCTTCCTAAATGTCAAATATCCTTGAATATTCAGTTCCCAGTCTTCGTCACCCTGTAGCCACGTTTCCTAAATGGCAATTAGATCATACCCATTTACCTCTATTTGTGCTTTAAAATCATCTACCTTGTTGCAAATGCTGCTCGCATTCAGGTAGAGTGTCCTTAAACTTGTCTTCTTGACATTATTTTGCATTCTAAGCCTGGTCGATGTTTGCCTTTGTATCCTTCATTCTAATGTCCTTGCTACTTTTCTACCTCCTGTTACCAGCTTTACTTTCTTCCAATTTGAGCTACCCCTCAGGTTCCCATCCCCCTGAAAAGCTAGTTTGAACCATGCACAGAGCACAGTGCACAGAGATGTGTCACTGCCTCTCTGGACATCCGCAGTCATCTCTGACACTGGTGCTCCGACATCTGCAGGTATATCATGTGGGGCCTGTAGACTCGTTGTCTTCGGTAGCCTCGAACGCGCCTAAGTGGCAGCTGTTGCTCATGTCTGTGAGATTCCACATAGAATCATAGAAAAGTTACGGCATATCATGTCTTTGCCAGCTGAAAAAGCTTGCCGCCCAATCTAATCCCACCTTCCAGCACCTGGTCCGTAGTCTTGCAGGTTACAGCACTTCAGGTGCATGTCCAGGTACCTATTAAAAGAGTTGAGGGTTTCTGCCTCCACCACCATTCCTGGCAGTGAATTCCAGACACCCACCACCCACTGAGTAAAAAAGTTTTTCCTCATGTCCCCTCTAATCCTTCTACCAATCACCGTAAATCTGTGCCCCCTGGTAACTGACCTCTCTGCTAGGAGAAACTGGTCCTTATTGTCTACTCTATCTAGGCCCCCCATAATTTTGTACTCCTCAATTAAGTCACCCCTCAACCTCCTCTGTTCTAAGGAAAACAACCCTAGCCTATCCAATCTTTCCTCATAGCTGCAACTTTCAAGCCTTGGCAACATTCTTGTAAATCTCTGTACTCTTTCCAGAGCAATTATGTCCTTCCTGTAATGTGGTGACCAGAACTGTATGCAATACTCCAGCTATAGCCTAACCAGCATGTTACACAGCTCCAACAATACATTCCTGCTTTTGTATTCTATACATCGGCCAATAAAGGAAAACGTTCCACATGCCTTCTTAACCACTCCATCTACCTGTCCTGCCACCTTCAGGTACCTGTGGACATGCACTCCAAGGTCTCTCACTTCTTCTACCCCTCTCAATATCCTCCCTTTTATTGTGTCTTCCCTTGCTTTGTTTGCCCTCCCCAAATGCATTACCTCACACTTCTCTGGATTGAATTCCATTTGCCACTTTTCTGCCCACTCAACCAAACCATTCATATAATTCGGGAGTCTACAGCTATCCTCTTTGTTATCAACTACACGGCCGATTTTTGTGTCATCTGCAAATTTCCCAAACATGCCTCCCACATTTCAGTCCAAATCATTAATATATACCACAAACAGCAAGGGACCCAACGCTGAGCCCTGTGGAACGCCACTGGAAACCGCTTTCCATTCGCAAAATCATCTGTCAACCACTACCCTTTGTTTCCTGTCACTGAGCCAATTTTGGATCCAACTTGCCACTTTCCCCTGTATCCCATGGGCTTTCATTTCTCTGACCAGTCTGCCATGTGGAACCTTGTCAAATGCCTTAGTAAAATCCATGTAGACCACATGCACTGCACTACCCTCATCAATCCTCCTTGTTACTTCCTCAAAAAATTCAATCAAGTTAGTAAGACACGACCTTCCCTTAACAAATCCATGCTGACTATCCCTGATTAATCCATGCTTTTCGAAGTGACAGTTTATCCTGTCTCTCAGAATTGATTCTAATAATTTAGTCAGACTGACCAGCCTGTAATTATTTGCCCTATCTCTCGCACCCTTTTTAAACAATGGTACAACGTTCACAGACCTCCAATCTTCTGGTACGTCACCTGTATTTCGTGAGGATTTGAAGATGATCCTCTGAGTATCCATTATTTCCATGGGCTGCGTCTGCCTCTTGGTTCCGCCTCCAGCGGATATGGCTCCTTATGGCATGTGGATCAATAAAGACAGGGTGGACCATCCCCATCTCTATGCTGGAGTTCAACTCGGTTCCTTCAGTAGGTCAATGGCACCTATCAGGGCAGAAAGTGATGTGAATTGGTGCTTCAGCTGCATTCCAGCGTCACCTATATGGTATGGCATGACATTGCTTGTCTTAGCTTTAAATAAGAGCGGGGCAGCATGACCACAGTCATATTATTGCAGTTGCCTGTATTGGCCCACCAGTGAAATAACCCTAAAGTGGCTACTATTTATGGCCCCCATCCCACTTAAAGGAGTCATGACTGCCATTGTTCTCCCCTCCCCCAAACATTCATGGACACAGAGTGGCCTCCTTTTCAGAACAAGGGTACAGGGTATCTCCCTTTAAAGCAGCAAAGTTGAGACCCCCTTCACAACACGCACCCACCCACCTCCCTTCAAAACTGCAGAGTTGATACCCCCTCTCAACACACACCCAACCACCTTCACAAGCTCCGAGTACTGACGCTTGACAAAGTGAAAGTGAAGGCATGTGAGTGCTGCACGTCCAGCTGAAGATCGTGAACTGATGACTGAATTGCAGCGACATGCTTAATAATGTATGGTAAGCGGTTATTTACATATTCATATCAGGGTCCCATCACCGAGCAGCGGGGTTGCCGCCACGGAGACTCGCCACCGCCGGGAGGATTGGGCCAGACCCTCCCAGCATCAAGTTCCATGGCAGGCCTATGCTGCAACCATCTTCTGGCCTCCAACCCCCCCGCCATGGAGCCCCATGTCCCGGGCTTGGTAAAATCCAGCCTAACTGTCCTATATGAAATGAGTTTAGTCTCAAATTTCTAATTTTTTTTTACATTTCTAAAAAATTTATACATTCATAGATGTATGCTTCTTTGTCAAGGTCAGCATTTAATGTCTGTCCTTAATTGCCCTTGTAAAGGTGGTGGTAGACAGCCTTCTTGAACTGCTGCAGTCCATGTGCTGTAAGTATTCCCACAGTGCTGTTAGGTAGGGAGTTCCAGGATTTTGACCTAGCGATATTGAAGGAACAGTAACATATTTCTAAGTCAAGATGGTGTGTGACTTGAAGGGGTACTTGGAGGTAGTGGTGTTCCCCTGTACTTTCTGTTTTTGTCCTTCTAGGTGATAGAGGTTGCAGGTTTGGAAAATGCTGTCAAAGAAGCCTTGGTGAGGTGCTGCAGTGCATCTTGTAGATGCCACAGTGCGCTGGTGGAAGATGGAATGAATGTTTAAGGTGGTGGATAGGGTGCCAATCAAGCAAATTGCTTTGTCATATATGGTGTTGAGCTTCATGTATCTTTTTGGAGCTGAGCTCATCCAGGCAAGTGAAGAGTATTCTATCAGAGTCCTGACTTGTGCCCTGTAGATGGTGGAAATGCTTTGGAGAGTCAGGAGGTGAGTCACTCGCCACAGAATTCCCAGCCTCTGATCTGTTCTTGTAACCACAGTATTTATGTGGCTGGTCCAGTTAAGTTTCTGATCAGTGGTCAATGGTGACCCCCGCCTAATGTTGATGGTGGGGGATTCGACGATGGTAATACCATTGAATGTAATGCAGAAGTTATTAGATTCTCTCTTGTTGGAGATAGTCATTACTGGGCACTTGTGTGTCTTAAATGTTACTTGCCACTTATCAGCCCAGATATTGTCTGGTCTTGCTGCATATGGGCACAGACTGCTTCATTATCTGAGGAATTGTGAATTGTACTAAACACTGTGCAATCATCAGCAAATATCCCAACTACTGACCTGATCATGGAGGGAAGGTCATTGATGAAGATGGTTGAGCCTAGGCCATTGCCTTGAAGAACCCCTGCAGTGGAGAATTTCCCCCTCGATCTCCATTGACTCCAGGTTTGCTCGGGCTTCTTTGTGTCACATAGTCAAATAATGATTTGATGCCAAGAGCAGTCACTCTCACCTCACCTCTGGATTTCTGTTCTTTCGTTCATGCTTAGACCAAGGTTGTAATAAGGACTGCAGACGAATGGTCCTGGCAGAACCCAAACTGAGCATCGGTGAGCTGGTTATTCATGGGTAAGTATCACTTGCTAGTACTGTCAATGACTTCTTCCATCACTTTGGTCAACACAAAGTTACTAATATATTTGGAATCTCACTTGGAGTATAGTTGATGACTCGTACAGTAAAATGGAACATGTCCCACTGGGAGGATGTTCTGAGATTAAGACAGAGCATTGAACCAAAGCAGAGTGAGCTTATTTTGTACCTAAACATAATATACATGATCTGGGACTGTTCAACACTGATACACTGACACTAATTGTTCCATTTTCCATTTATCACAGTCACAATCTGACAAATGTCTTATGTTTTTCCAATTTTTAACAGTACAACAGTTTAGAACTCATTGATATTTATGTAAATTACTGAAACATAAATGGAAAATTGTTTTTTGCTTTTCATTTGTTTTTACTTACTTATAACTGTTGTCAATTTTTAATAGAGGAAGAAAACGCAAATGTTACACCACTTTTCAAGAAAGGAGGTAGAGAGAAAATGGAACTACAGGCCAGTTAGTCAGTCATTGGGAAGATGCTGGAAACTATCATTAAAGAAGTCTTAACAATGCACTTGGAAAAGCATAGTAAGATTAGAACAAGTCAGCATGATTTTTCTAAAGGGAAATCCTGTTTGACAAATTTATTAGAGTTTTTTGAGGCTGTAACTCGTAGGGTAAATAAAGGGGAAACAGTAGATGTAGTATACCTGGATTTCCCAAAGGCATTTGATAAGGTTCCACATAAAAATTAATAGGCAAGTTAAGGACTCATGGTGTTGGGGGTTATATGTTAGCATGGTTAGATGATTGGTTAACAGACAGGAAGCAACGAGTGGACATAAACAGGGCATTTTCAAGTTGGCAGGCATTAAATAGTGGAGTGCCGCAAGGATCAGTCCTGGGGTTTCAGCTATTTACAATCTATATTAATGACTTAGATGAAGACAGAGAATAATGTATCTAAGTTTGCTGATGATACAAATCTTGGTGGAAAGGTAAGCTGCAGGGAGGACATAGAGAGGCTGCAAAGAGATATAGACAGGTTAAATGAGTGGGCAACAAGATGGCAAATGGAGTATAATGTAGGGAAGTGTGAAGTTGTTCACTTTGATTGTAAAAATAGAAAAGCAGAATATTTTTTCTAAGGTGTGAATATGGTAAGTGTTGATGTTCAGAGAGCCTTGAGTGTACTCGTACTAGGAATGCACAAAGTTAACATGCAGGTGCAGCAGGCTATTAAGAAGGCAAATGGCATGTTGGCCTTTATTGCAAGGGGATTGGAGTACAGGAATAAAGAAGTCTTACTAAAGCTGTACAGGGCTTTGGTGAGACCGCACCTGGAATACGGTGTGCAGTTTTGGACTCCACATTTAAGAAAGGATATACATGCACTGGAGGTGGTACAGTGAAGATTTACTAAATTGGTCCCTGGGATGAGGGGGTTGTCCTATGATGAGGGGCTGAGTAAATTGAGCCTTTATTCTCTGGAGTTTAGAAGAATGAGAGGCGATCTAATTGAGACATACAAGATTCTGAAAGGGCTTGATAGGGTAGAAGCTGAGAGATTGTTTCTGCTGTTCGGGGAATCTTAGAACCCGAGAGCACAGTCTCAGGATAAGGGGCTGACCATTGAGGACTGAGATGAGGAGAAATTATTACACTCAAAAGGTTGTGAATCTTTGGAATTCTCCACCCCAGAGGGTTGTGGATGCTGCATTGTTGAAGGTATTTAAGGCTGAGATAGATAGATTTTTGGTCTCACAGGGAATCAAGGGATATGGGGAGCGATTTCTTTTTGACATTAGTCAACTTCAGACTGATCCACAGCCACTGGTTTATATTAGTGAGAAAAGATCTATTTCTAATTAGAAGTTAAGAAAAACCACAGGCATGACTTTGAAATAATTCTAGTGGTAAATGTATGTTGAAATTTTTCATGCTTGATAAAAACAATTTTATAGAAATAATATTATATTATTACCATACTGCCTGACAACACACAGGAAGTTTAAAGTATAAAGACACTAAATCATATAAACCAATTACAAATCTCAGTTGGATAGAAACCCCATAAACAAAGGAATAATTATTCCTATTGATTACTTGAAAAATAAAACATTTTCAGCTTCCACATTTGCACTCAAAAAGTGACTGATTTATGGATCCCCAATTGATTTTTAAAAAAATGACAATTTGACTAATTCATTTAGAAATATACTTTAAAAGCCAAATGAACTTCAGATGTCATATTAAATTGCTATGGTACATACATAAGTATAAAGTCCACTCTAGCATGCAACAGTCACAAAATATTACTTTAGTTAGTGGTAGATTCAGAGTTGCAACATCCCTTTTGTTTATCTTGTTGAACTACTTTTGCTAAGCAAAAAAATGGAATCCTTCATTACAATCCTAAAATATTCACATGATTGTTTATATTAAGATAAGGAAAAATATGAAATTTTGAATGCCATCTTGGTCACACTGAATAAATCACACAGATTCTATGTGGTCTATTTGCTAACGTTCTTTTGGGCCTCCTTATCTCGAGAGACAATGGATACGCGCCTGGAGGTGGTCAGTGGTTTGTGAAGCAGCGCCTGGAGTGGCTATAAAGGCCAATTCTGGAGTGACAGGCTCTTCCACAGGTGCTGCAGAGAAATTTGTTTGTTGGGGCTGTTGCACAGTTGGCTCTCCCCTTGCGCCTCTGTCTTTTTTCCTGCCAACTACTAAGTCTCTTCGACTCGCCACAATTTAGCCCTGTCTTTATGGCTGCCCGCCAGCTCTGGCGAATGCTGGCAACTGACTCCCACGACTTGTGATCAATGTCACACGATTTCATGTCGCGTTTGCAGACGTCTTTATAACGGAGACATGGACGGCCGGTGGGTCTGATACCAGTGGCGAGCTCGCTGTACAATGTGTCTTTGGGGATCCTGCCATCTTCCATGCGGCTCACATGGCCAAGCCATCTCAAGCGCCGCTGACTCAGTAGTGTGTATAAGCTGGGGATGTTGGCCGCTTCAAGGACTTCTGTGTTGGAGATATAGTCCTGCCACCTGATGCCAAGTATTCTCCGAAGGCAGCGAAGATGGAATGAATTGAGACGTCGCTCTTGGCTGGCATACGTTGTCCAGGCCTCGCTGCCGTAGAGCAAGGTACTGAGGACACAGGCCTGATACACTCGGACTTTTGTGTTCCGTGTCAGTGCGCCATTTTCCCACACTCTCTTGGCCAGTCTGAACATAGCAGTGGAAGCCTTACCCATGCGCTTGTTGATTTCTGCATCTAGAGACAGGTTACTGGTGATAGTTGAGCCTAGGTAGGTGAACTCTTGAACCACTTCCAGAGCGTGGTCGCCAATATTGATGGATGGAGCATTTCTGACATCCTGCCCCATGATGTTCGTTTTCTTGAGGCTGATGGTTAGGCCAAATTCATTGCAGGCAGACGCAAACCTGTCGATGAGACTCTGCAGGCATTCTTCAGTGTGAGATGTTAAAGCAGCATCGTCAGCAAAGAGGAGTTCTCTGATGAGGACTTTCCGTACTTTGGACTTCGCTCTTAGACGGGCAAGGTTGAACAACCTGCCCCCTGATCTTGTGTGGAGGAAAATTCCTTCTTCAGAGGATTTGAACGCATGTGAAAGCAGCAGGGAGAAGAAAATCCCAAAAAGTGTGGGTGCGAGAACACAGCCCTGTTTCACACCACTCAGGATAGGAAAGGGCTCTGATGAGGAGCCACCATGTTGAATTGTGCCTTTCATATTGTCATGGAATGAGGTGATGATACTTAGTAGCTTTGGTGGACATCCGATCTTTTCTAGTAGTCTGAAGAGACCACGTCTGCTGACGAGGTCAAAGGCTTTGGTGAGATCAATGAAAGCAATGTAGAGGGGCATCTGTTGTTCACGGCATTTCTCCTGTATCTGACGAAGGGAGAACAGCATGTCAATAGTCGATCTCTCTGCACGAAAGCCACACTGTGCCTCAGGGTAGACGCGCTCGGCCAGCTTCTGGAGCCTGTTCAGAGCGACTCGAGCAAAGACTTTCCCCACTATGCTGAGCAGGGAGATTCCACGGTAGTTGTTGCAGTCACCGCGGTCACCTTTGTTTTTATAGAGGGTGATGATGTTGGCATCGCGCATGTCCTGGGGTACTGCTCCCTCGTCCCAGCACAGGCATAGCAGTTCATGTAGTGCTGAGAGTATAGCAGGCTTGGCACTCTTGATTATTTCAGGGGTAATGCTGTCCTTCCCAGGGGCTTTTCCGCTGGCTAGGGAATCAATGGCATCACTGAGTTCCGATTTGGTTGGCTGTATGTCCAGCTCATCCATGACTGGTAGAGGCTGGGCTGCATTGAGGGCAGTCTCAGTGACAGCATTCTCCCTGGAGTACAGTTCTAGGTAGTGCTCAACCCAGCGGTCCATCTGTTTGCGTTGGTCAGTGATTATGTCCCCCGATTTAGATTTGAGGGGGGTGATCTTCTTGATGGTTGGCCCAAGAGCTCTCTTCATGCCATCATACATTCCTCTGATGTTTCCGGTGTCTGAGGCCAGCTGAATATGACTGCATAGGTGTTGCCAGTAGTCGTTTGTGCAACGCCTAGCTGTTCTTTGTGCAGTACTTCTGGCTGCTTTAAGTGCTGCGGATGTTAAATCGCTGGGGGCTTTCTTGTAGTTCAAAAGTGCAATGCGCTTAGCGGCTATGACAGGTTCCAGCTCTTCATTATGAGATTGAAACCAGTCTGCATTTCTCTTCGCACTTTTGCCGTAGGTGGTCAAAGCTGACTCATAGATGGCGTCTCTGATGTGGGCCCACTTGGTCTCAGCATCCCCTGTGGGAGTGTTTTGAAGGGCTGTTACAAGTGAATTTTGAAATTTTTGTAACAGCTGTGGGTGAGAAATTCTGCTCGTGTTGATGCGCGGGTGGCCCTTCTGCTTGGAATGATGCAACTTCTTTGGTCTGAGTCTAACCTTGCTGCACACCAGGGAGTGGTCGGTGTCGCAGTCCGCACTGTGGAAGCTGCGTGTGATTTGAACACTGTTTAAGGCGGCTCGCCTTGTGACAATGAGGTCTAGCTGGTGCCAACGACGTGATCTTGGGTGCCTCCATGAAACCTGGTGACAGGGTTTAGTGTGAAAGAACGAGTTGGTGATGCAGAGGTTATGATAGGTACACAACTCAAGCAGTCTCTGCCCGTTCTCATTCATCCTTCCAACGCCATAGCGCCCAAGGCAGGAGGGCCATGAGTCATGGTCGGCCCCAACCCTGGCATTAAAGTCCCCCAGCAGGAATAGGTGTTCGGTGTTGGGGATGCTGCTAATGATGTTATGGAGTTGTTCATAGAACTGGTCTTTAGCTTCAGGTGCGGAACAGAGTGTTGGAGCATAGATGCTGAGTAGGTGTACTGGACCAGAGGTGGTGAGCAGTCGGATGGACAGTATGCGTTCCGAGCCATTTGAGGGAGGCTCTATCATGCTGAGCAAGGAGTTTCTGATGGCGAAGCCCACTCCATGCTGTCTTGGTTCTTCAGGATCCCTGCCCTGCCAGAAGAAGGTGTAGTCTTGCTCTGCTAGAGAGCCACTCGCGGGGAGGCGAGTCTCCTGAAGTGCTGCAATGTCCACATTGAGTCTACTGAGCTCGTTGTTAATGATGGCGGTCTTCCGAGAATCGTTGATTTGTGTAAGGTCTTCCGACAGGCCAGGACACATAGTTCTGACGTTCCAGCTTGCAAAGCGAAGGGCTGGTACCTTCTTTCCTTTTTTCATGTTGTTTGGTGCAGTGTATCAGTCCACCTTTCGGGCAATGACCCTGAGCTCCAAGCACCCATTGAAGCAGGCAGACTGTGGCGGGACAGAACCTTATTGACCGGGGGCTGCCCGGTTTGAGGCGGGCGGTAGCTGTCCAGTGAGGTGCAATGACCTCTCCCACCGACAAAGGCAACCCGTGGCGCCCAGTTTCTACGCCAATTTATCTGGACTTATAACCCGTAACTGCTGCCTTCCGTGTTGTTTCAGTCGCTGTGAGGCAACTATGGAGTGACCTCTCCATGGCGCATGCCTGGGCAAATTTATGGAGGTTGAGAGTTGCCCAGTCGTCAAAACCCCCCTCTCGGCCTTTCTGGTGGGGTCCAAAGGAGTGCAGGACACGACGTTTGGCACCAGTATGGCTGCAGGAACTGCCGGAAACATGCCAAAGGTGACACATGACCGCCTACGGGGTTCCGCTCCGGATTTTCTGTTAGGGTTTACTCCCTTAGCCTTGGTCTCTCCCGAGACGCCCACAAGGCAGTGGGGTTGTTGGGGCCCCTACACAGGTGTAGGATGGTGCCGGTGGGAGGAGGGGATGCAAGGGGGAGGGGTGGAGGGAGGGGGTGGGGGGGGGGTGCAGGGGAAGGGGGTGCGGGGTGAAGATGGTGCGAGGGGGGGGCGGGCTGGGACGGGGTTGTGAGGGGGTGAGCTGAGAGGGTGGAGCAGGGAAGGGGACGGGGGTGGGGGGGGGTGGAAGGGGGGTGGAAGGGGGGTAAAGGGGGGGGGAGGGGGGGTGGAATCTGGTGCAGGTAATAAGCCATTTCCTCAGTGCCCACCATCGACGTCCGGAAAGCTCATCCACGTCCTTCTATCAATAGACCAAGAAGTGGCATATTGCTGTTTCAGTACTGTTTGCACTTCCGTATATCTGGCAACAGTTATAATACATAGAGACACTCTTCCAAAGGCCTGATAATTAAGTTGTGCTCTCATTCCTAGTCACTGGTAGGCTGGTCTAGCTTTCCCTAGCTCAGATTTTGTAATCTTTTAATCTTTATTATGTTGAAATCCCTTAATCCTGAAATTCTCCAGGGATTTTCCTTTTGCATTAATTTTCTGGAGATTCCTTTGGTCTGCAGGTATTGCGACAAGGAAAAGCCCTGTGGAATTTCAGAACCCTTATTTCCAATCGTAAGTGCTCAGCACAGAAAGAGGCCATTTGGTCAGTCGAATTGGTGCCACTCCCCTGTTGTCTCCTTCAAGCCGAGAAAATTTCTCAGTTTCAAGTATATATCCAAACCCTTTTTGAAAATTACTATTGAATCTGCTTCCACTACCCTTTCAGGTGGTGCATGCTAGATCAGATCAAAACGCAGAATGCAAAATTCCAACAGTTACTTTCTCAGTAGCCAAAAGGATTTTCAAAACATATTCTGACGGAATTGATTATTATGCTTTTTTATTGGTAGCTGCAACGAACTGCCCATTTTTGATTCACATTTGTTGAATTTCATGATTGGCGTTTTTTTATATTGCTGATTGCTGAATTCCCTACCACTTCAGTTGTGAATTATTACTGTTTTATGTGTGAGAGAAGTTATGATTCGCTACAATAATATAAAGATGTATATTGTCATTTATATTGTATCGTCAAAAATCTCAACATTTCTTCATCCAATGAATTACTGTTGCAGTTCAAGCAAATGTCATGGGCTTCGTTTCAAGGCGACAGCCGATCTCCAAGCTGAAATGCTATTTCAAAAAGGCGCTCATATTGAATTGACATTGAGATTTATTTTTCAAAAATGAAAGCAGAAAAATAACATTCTATGTATATATTACAGTATAAATAACATTATTTTCCACATGATATCAAGAAGCAGCTGAAGGCTGCAACAGAATACTGCAAAGACTATGGGCCCTGATAACATTCCGGCAGTAGTACTGAAGACTTGTGCACCAGAACTAGCCGCGCCCCTAGCTAAACTGTTCCAGTAGACCTACAACAATGGCATCTACCTGGTTATGTGGAAAATTGTCCAGGTATGTTCTTTCCACAAAAAGCAGGACAAATCCAACCTGGCCAATTACCGCCCCATCAGTCTATTCTTGATCATCAACAAAGTGATGGAAGGTGTCATCGACAGTGCTATCAAGCGGCACTTGCTCAGCAATAACTTGCTCACTGACATTCAGTTTGAGTTCTGCCAGGGCTACTCAGCTCCTGATCTCATTACAACCTTGGACGGAACATGGATAAAAGAGATGAACTCCAGAGGTGAGGTGAGAGTGACATCAAGGCAGCATTTGAGCGAGTATGTCATCAAGGAGCCTTAGAAAAACTGGAGTCAATGGGAATCCGCGGGAAAACTCTCCGCTGGTTGGAGTCATACCTGGCACAAAGGAAGATGGTTGTGTTTGTTGGAGGTCAATCTTCTCAGTCCCAGGTCTTCACTGCAGGAGTTCCTCAGGGTAGTGTCCTTGGCCCAACAATCTTCAGCTGCTTCATCAATGACCTTCCTTCCGTCATTAGGTCAGAAATTGGGATGTTTACTGATGATTGTACAATGTTCAGCACCATTCATGACTCCTCAGATACTGAAGTAGCCCGTGTCCAGATGCAACAAGACATGGACAACATTTAGGCTTGGGGTGATAAGTGGTAAATAAGATTTGCACCACACGAGTGCCAGGCAATGACCATCTCAAACAAAAGAGAATCTAACCATTTCCCCTTGATGTTCAATGGCATTGCCATCACTGAATCCCCCACTATCAACATCCTGGGGGTTAACATTGACCAGAAACTGAACTAGAGTAGCCATATAAATACCATGGCTACAAGAGCAGGTCAGAGGCTGGGAATTCTGCAGGAACTCACCTCTTGTCTTCCCAATACCTGTCCACCATCCAAAAGGCACAGGTCAGGAGTGTGATGGAATTCTCTCCACTTACTTGGATGGGTGCAGCTCCAACAACACTCAAGAAGCTCGACACCATTCAGGACAAAGCAGCCCATTTGATTGGCACCCCATCCACCACATTCAACATTCACTCACCACCACAGATGCACAGTTGCAGCAGTGTGTACAAGATGCACTGCAGCAACTCACCAAGGCTCGTTAGACAGCACCTTCCAAACCTGTGACCTGTACCACCTAGAAGGACAAAGGCAGCAAATGCATGGGAACACCACCACCTGCAACTTCTCCTCCAAGCCACACACCATCCTGACTTGGAACTATATCGCCGTTCCTTCACTGTCGCTGGGTCAAAATCCTGGAACTCCCTTCCTAACAGCACTGTGGGTATACCTAACCCACATGGACTGCAGTAATTCAAGAAGGCAGCTCACCACCATCTTCTCATCGTCAATTAGAGATGGGCAACAAATGCTGGCCTAGTCAGCGAAGCCCACATTCCAGGAATGAATAAAAAAAAATGTCATCCCAGTCTGCCCATTTCCTTCTCTAAACCCTTCAATCTCTCCACTTCTCCCTCCTCTTTTAAAGACCTTTTTCAAAACTTGTCTCTGTGGCCAGGATTTTAGTCATCCTTCAAAATCCATTTATTCCTGGCTTGACATTTGTTTTCCTTACATCTATCCTGAAGTAACTGGACAATTTATTTTACAACAAAGTTGGTATATAAATGCATGCTGTTGTGTTGATGATAGCTGTATCATAAACAATTCTTCAGCAAGACAATTTTCAGCCAACATAAATCCAGCTTTAAAAAGTTTCTTCTACCTCCAAAGAGGAAGAACCACAAGAAAAGAAGAAACAAGGTAAGTGAAAGATTTCAAAATTTATTTTGAAAAAAACAGAATAAAGGGAATAAAGGTTTTTGTTTCAGATTTCCAGCATCCGCAGTATTTTGCTTTTAGAATAAAGGGAAGGATTTGTGTTTATAAATTACCTTTCATGACCTTCACAGCCAATTAAGTACTTCTAATGTGTCGTCACTGTTGTGACGTAGGGAATTGCAGCAGCCAATTTGCATACAGCAAACTCCCAGAAACAGCAACTAAATAAATGACCAGATAATATGGTTCAGTAATGAGGGATGAATATTGGTCAGGATACTCCCTCCCTCTTCTTCAAATAGTGCTATGGAATCTTCACACCCACCTGAAAGAACAACTGGGGCCTTGCTTTTTATGTCTCATTCTGAAAGTCAGCACCACTCCCTTTGTACTATATTGAAGTATCAGCCTGGATTATGTGCTCAAGTCTCCAGAAAGTGACTTGAACCCATAACCTTCTGACTCAGGTTGTGTGAGCACAACCACTGAGCTACAGCTGACACCTCGGTAACAGATGTTGGAGCTCCTTGGAGAAACATGTGCTAGCACAGTGTGTTCCTTATTGTGGCTGTTCCAAAGGAATCTCTCTTCATTAGAGAGAGATAGTGGATAATGTATAACTTGAGGGTTACCACTTCGCAAGTGTGGGGCAAGGCAAGGGGACAGGCTTTCATGAACTACAACTGCTAGCAGAGGGATTGAACCTGCACTATTGGCATCTTTTAATGTCATGATCTAGCTAGCCAACTAAGCTACCAACCCCCTGTATGTTGTAATACTAAAATAAATTGTCTGCATTGAATTAAAGGAGACTGGCCATAACAATCGTTCTGTTCATCTTATTGTGAAATAAATCAGCTTAATGATTCATATTGGCTTTGGAGAGATTGCAGAAATACATATGTGACAAATATGTTTCAGGTCAGGCTACTCTATCGTACAAGCATAGATAGGGCTATATTCATTGATATTCAATTCTAACAAAAGACTACTTACAGGAGTGATGATGTCACAGAACCCGAGCAGACATCTTAGGTAGAGCTGAATTTGTAACAAGGACACAAAATGGGAAAGAAGAGAAAATAAGAAACAAATACAGATTACAAGGAGAGTAAAATTATTATTTTTTAGTTAATGTTGTGCATTGAGTGTCTGATTCTGTTCTATTGAGTTACTATTACTGTAGTAAAATTACTTTGATATTGGACTAGCTTTTTTGCTATAGATTATTGTTTATTTCAGAGCAATAGTCCATGTGTTGCAAACTTACAAAACTGCCCTGTTCCTGGATGCAGTCCTGTTGGCAGCCTAATGTACAAAGCTTGCAAACTCAAACTCAACACGAAGGGCACAATTTTTCAGAAAGGCCTGAGGTCCCTCCCGCAGGACCAGAAGTGGGAGCCGTTGCTGCTGAGGCAGGCAGTGTGCTAAAATCTGCGATTCAATTGCAGTCGGCCAATTAACTGCTGGGAGGCGGATGAGCCATTAACTCAGGCACCTTGAAAGTGCTGGCACTATATTTAAAGGGCTGCCAGCACTCTGTCAAATCGACGTACCCACAAAGGCAGCACATATCGAAGTCCTGAAGAACACAGCAACACGAGGAATGTCTGAAGGACGATCCAGGGTGGCCCCATGGTTCAGTGATGCCTCCCTGCAGGTTCTCCTCCAGGCTTCTCAGGTAAGGAGGGAGGTCCTCTTCCCCTGGGATGGAAGGATGAGACTGGCCCACCAGTCCAAGCAAGCTTGTAAGGGGTTCACAGAGGAGGTCAGTAGCCATGGGGTCATTCCCTCAAACTTGGTTGCACTGTCTCAAGCAGGTTAATGATCTCATGTGATGCACTAAGATGAGAGCACCAGACATTGCTTAACTCACAGTTTCACATGTGACTAGGTGTGAATGTGAGATTAGTAGAAAGGGCATGCCCACCCAGTCACTGGCAATGGCCAGGCAGCAGCATTGGCTGTCAGAGGCATGGCAGCTTCTCTGTGAAGGGCTCCGGTTCATCAGAGATGATTGCTGCACTGGCACAAATGAGTGGCCACATGCAGGAGGCATTCTTGTGGCACCATCATGGACAGTCAGGCTGTCACCAGTACAGGCTTTGTGGTGCTTTTGACGGGTGACTAACAATGGACATTTATGTACTTGCAGGAGAAGACTGCGCATAACGTGAAAGAAAAGGCCAAGATGGGCAGCAACATTCTTTATCTGACCATCCTGATGCCAATGGAGGAAAAGACTCTGGAACTCCAAGGGCAACATGTGAGCCAGTCCATAGCTGATGGTGAGACAGAAGTGGAGACCCAAGAGAGTGAGTGGCCTAATGAATGAGCACAAGAGAGCCTCTGGCGAACACAAAACATACTGTCCACCACTAGTCACATGGAGCACCACAGTAGGGGCTGAATTTTTTCAGCTTTCTTGGGATGGGCAGGGTGGCGTAGAAATTTAGCACCACCGTCACCTTCAGCACCACAGGCATTAGGTTCCCAAAGTTCTCAGCGCATCCTCCATCATGGCACACAGCTCTGTGACCGTCTCCTTGGAAAGGCGCAGACTTCAGTGACACTGCTTCTCCACCAACTGCAGGAAGTTGAGCCTCTGTCAGCACACCCTCTCTGGTTGGTCACCTCTTCCGCACACAAGAAGCTGGTTACATGCCCTTCTGTGTCCTCCTCCTCCATGCCCCCTCCGAGGTTGAAGCTCCTGGTAGCCCTCAGATCATTGCTGGCCCATTGCCTGTGACCGTAGCTCTGTCCCTCGCTGATGCTCTCCCTCACTGGAGGTCTCTAAGTCCAAGTCAATGAGGTCCATGGCAGATAGCTGCACTCAGTTTCCAGGGCCTCTTACACTCGCCCACCTGCCTCTATTCACACAACTGCCACTTCCGAAGTGGCACTCAAGTGGGATGCACCTGCTATGCTGGCAAGTTTGTACCTGCTCCTGACTGCCACTGCCACTGCCCACACTGTACCACCTTCCCTGCCAAGCAACACTACTATTCACAACGGCTGCCGTAAGGAGCCAGCACTGACCTCCTGCTGATATACCGCCACATTATACCTGGCCAGGCTCTAAAGCCCGATAGTTCCTGTACATGCCTTGTGCAATTATAAATATCAGATAAAATCGCAGTTAATTGCCTATTAAACAGGCTTACTTACTTTCAGCATGGGGTCCTCCCACTAGCCTGGCCGTCCTTCAGAATATCTGGTTACGGCGTAATGATGTCAGGCTTCCCTCCCGACATCCTTCATTGCAATATTGCGGCTCCTCCCGCCTCCCAGTCTGTCGCCAAAGGGCTGGTAAAGCGCAGCCTGTTTGTGAAAATTTAACTAAAGTCAAACAAATATGACAGAAATAATTGCATTTCATCTAAAGAAATATCAATATCAAGTAATCTATCAGTAATGTCTATACGGGCCAAGGCCCATACAGAAAAATGGAAAAATATAAAAATGATACTCAGGAATCAGATCAGCTGCTCCATCTAGTTTGTCCAATTAAACATCATGGACTGGATTTTATATCGACAACGGGGGTCCTGGCAACGAGGCGGAAGGTGGGAAGGGCAACCCCACCTCAGCCCTCTATCAGACCCTTGGCCGAGTTCAACAGCGGGCAGGCAATTAACTGCCCATCATCAGGAATGCCATCCGTTTAAGGGACAAAATCCCGCCTCCAAGAGCTACTGGCCATTCAGAGAGCTGGCAGTTCAGCACTTCCTGCAGCGCCACAAGGTATGGTGAACACTGCAGGTAATGCAGGAGGCCCAGAGGAGCTCCAATGGAGGAGACCCCGGGACCAAGGGAAATGTGGTTGGGGTTGCTGTGACCTGTCCGACTGGCCCCGGCGAGAGATTTGAGGGGGAGAAGTGTTGGTGACAGCGCCACGGGAGCAGCAATAACAGCTGTGGGGGTGGGGGGGCATCCTCCATGGGCCATGCATTGCCCCCAGAGGAGGGGCCCCCCCATCTGAGCTCGATAGGAGGCTGCCAGGTTTTACCCAGTGGTCTCTCCACGTGGCGGCGGGCTCCTCTGACCTTGGTTAAATGCTAGCAGAGGCAGGAGTCAGCCCTTAAGTGGCTTAATTGGCTATCCAGTGGACTTCCCGTCTGCCATGGTGCCCTCTGTGGCCAAAGTGGCATGGGGTCAGGACAATGTTGGGCATGCCACCCTATGCCACCCATGTCATTTTGTGTGCAGCCCGTCTCCGAGGCTCCTAGCACTCCCAACTACCAGGTAATCTCCTTCGAGAGGCAAAAAAAATCCCTAGACCAATTTTGGAAAGCAATTCTGGAAATTTGCTCTCCTACTTCTGACGATGATCAAAACCAATTTCAGGAGACCAGAGTGACCATGAGAAACATTTTCCTCTATCTCACCTGCCTTTTGTACACTGTAATACCATTCACAACCAGGAACCCATCCAGCTCCCCTTTGAATCCTTGCATTGTATCCTCATTCACTGTATCACTGACAAAGTGCTCCAAAAGTTGATCACCCTCTGCAATAAGAAAAACCTCCTGACACTTAGCCTTTTTCCAAAAAGATCGTACCCTATTTATTCCCTTTAAAAAGCTGTGAAATAAAATCATCAATTAAATATGTAAGATATTAAAGAATAAATGTAAATCTAAAAAGATAAACAAGGAAAAAATACTCATTTTGTTTATTGTCTTTTCAAAAAAATCTACAGGGACATAGATAGATTGAAATGCTCATCCTAAAAGAATTTTGAAAGCCATTTTGTATCTTAATTTTATTACATACAGTTTAGCTATAATAAATAATCAATCAGCTCTATCCATATTTCAAGAATGTAAGCAAATTTTAAAAAAGCATTTTTACTTGGTTGCAGATTCTGAATAGGCTAATTTGTACTAAAACCATACCTAAAATTCTGTGTGATCTGTTAGCTCTTGTATTGGGGCAGTGAACTGTGTTTAAGTTTACATGCAGTAATGCAAAAGCATATAAAAGATTGCATTAGATTCAGAGGGATAACTATTGAGGTTACTCCAGTTATTGGTATTAAATGGAAATGTCAAAATTTCAAGTAGTGCAGTAATTGTTTCAATCTAATTAGCATATTTAGTAAAATAGTGTAGGACCTATTTAGCTTGCTGTCATAGACTCATAATTGTCACCTGGCATCAGCTTCCTGAATTACCCTATCTTCTTGTTCAGTCTTTACAACTTAGGTGGTTCTCAGCACTATCGTTCTTGGCCTTATACCATGGTCTTTCAAATTGATAAAAATACTTATTAGTATTGGAGTCATGTTAAAATGTTTGTAGAATTGATGCAAGTTTGATTCTTTAATGTTATCTTCAATTAAAGCTATCTGACAGCTATGGGTGCCTTCGTGCCTGCGGCTGGATTAATGGTCATTAGTGTCATTGCTTTTTCTACTGTGAAAACAGTGGCTGGGTTACAAAGACCCAATCAGGATTGACCAGCAGTTACACTTGACTGATTATTCCTCTGACTACTAAATGGATCAAACTCAAAACTGGAACCTATTTCCAGGACCTTTTGCTCTTTGATTTCATCATTGCAGACATCCTGGATGGTCTGTTAGTAAATACTGTTGTAGTTACTATTCCTCAAAATTTTGGCAGTAAGCACTAATCCTGGCTACTGGCAAGAGCCTAATCTTTGCAAAGATGACTATTCTCCTTCATACGCTAAGTAGATCTGATTGTGATAAGCCTTTGTGGAATTCCTGTCTGGGTGTTCTGTATGACCTGGGTGGTAGTGAAATTCATTCAATGCAAAGCTGTGCTTGTTTGAACTTTGCACAGTCTGCATCGTACAAAGGAGATGCATCTTTAATAATGAACTTTTTCACCTTTACTACTTCATGCACATGTACATTTTAATGAATAATAAGGCTCTAATCTTTGATATTTTTCTTTACGATAAATGGCAAATTTACACTTTTGGACATGTACATTTAACAATGTGATTTTTAAAATGTGATGACAACATAGCAGGACTCTCATTGGCTACAAAACTATCAAAGTGTTTCTAGTTTGCCAACAACGTTTCACTGTTCCTACCCACAGCAGCAAAAGAATCTGGCTGTGAAATTCAGTGAAAAACAATGGAAACTTCTGTAATCTGCAGGTGGTAAACAGGAAAAGTCAGGAGCAACATTTATACTAACATAAAATGGAAGTGTATGGCAATGTAAAGAGAGCTGTTAAATGCACACTTATGAATATAAAGAGACCAAGTCCTGGAGATTATGCTGTGTGAATACTAATGTATAAGCACTCAAATAAGTTTATATGAAATTATGAGAACAGGCTGCAGAAATTTGATTTGTTTTCTCTTAAGTTTACAAGTTTGAGGGATTGATCTAATCGTGGCCTTTAAAATGGTAAAGAGATTTGATAGGGTAGACATAGAAAAACTGTTTCCTCTGTTGAGGGAACAAGGGGACACAATCTTAAAATTAGAGCTAGGCCATTCTGGAGTGAAATCAGGAAGGACCTCTTCACAACAAAAGGTAGTGAAAACCTGGAACTCTTTCCCCCAAAAGGAGATGAGTCAATTGAAATTTTCAAGACTGATTGACATATATTTTTCTTAACCAAGAGTTATCAAGGGATATGGATCAAAGGCAGGTAAATGGAGTTGAGGTACAAATCAACCATCATCTAAGGAATGGAAGAACGGGCTGAGTGGCCTACTTGTTTATCTTAATGATGGACAAAGGAATTTAATTCGATCATGTTAGGTGTTCATACTCTTATTCACACAGTATAATTCCAATGCCTGAGCATACAAAGAAATAAACAGGCACCTGAAAAGAGTGTGAAGGGAGCATTGAAATGTGGTTTTCTATGGGAATATCTTTTCAGATTATTCCCAGTGAATTTTATTTGTCACACATTCAGTAACAATATGAAATGAACTTGCTTATAAGGATCCCTAGAAAATAAAGAAAATGCATTATAAAAGTGATATAATTACAATTGCCCAGCTCCATGAAAAAATGGCAATTGCAAGAAAATTGCCAATATATATATTTTACATATTTTATATATTTCTTACACGTACACACACATATATATAAACAAACAATAAGTGGATAGGAAAACTAATTGTGTTATCTTTTCTTTTGAAACACAGACAATTTAGAATGAGGTCACGGGGTTTGGTCTACATGATAAATCATTCTTAGCCATATGCTTTTAAGTAGGCAGTCCTAAATGGTTTTTGACAGTCTGTTGATTCAGTTTTTCCAGGCTTATAGTCTTTTTCCTTTTGATCTATTAATTTTCAAATGAAAGAGGAAATAAACAAAATTTTATAGAAGTATATCCCAGCACCTGGCTAGTTTGAACTTGTACAATTTCTGGAGTTTTTTGTAAATCATCTTTTATAAAAAAAGTTGATACTGTTTAAACTATTTCCTTCAACCTGACTTAAACATGACCAATCCGCAAAACACTAACAAGTTCTGAAAGAAAGTTGAAAAGGGAATTTTCTGCCAAATTGTAAGCAGTCTCCGATTACCCAGTTCATGTTTTGGATTGTGCACTTACTATTCTAATGCTTTGTTGTTTATAAGTGGGGGTATTAATGTGACTCCTTCTGAATAGAGTGGAATGACAGAGCTTTAAACGTGAGAACTGTGTGTTTTAGACAGTTATTGTGCTTCTAGAAAAGTTAATTAGGAAGTGAAACCTTAGGTAGTTGACAGTGCGCTTTGTTGGCTGCCAGAGCTCTGTGACAAATACCACTGAAAGGCACTTCACTTTTTTTTGTAAACAGAGATGTTAGGAATTTGAACAAAAATGCATTTGTGAAGATCTGCATTTCATCTGTGTCTAACTGCATGGGAAACGGCACTAATAACTTGTTTTAATAAAGTTCGGTGATGAAACATTCATCAACAGGCTCTTCTCTTGTTTCAGACCTATGCATTGCTTGATCAGGAGGCTTTCATCCCAGTAAGTCACATTATGCAAGTCAGAGTGAATGATAACCTTGATGTTTTAAAGCAGCAACCCTATGGCCTTCTAGGGTGAGTCAACAAAGCACTTAACATATAGTAGATATGTCGGATGACTAACACTAACAAGCCAATTTCATATCGATGTGGAAAGTAATATACTTACAAAATTGACATTTTTTGAATTGTGTACTTAAATGTAAACTGCAGCACATTTACAAAGATTTTCATTAGTGAGGTACAAATAGTTTGTATGATGAATGTACTGGGCTAAATAATCTTGGAAAATACTTGTATGACTGAATCTGGCAGTTAGGACTTAATTTCAATTAATTATAAGGTAATGAGTATTCATGGTATGCAAATGTATGAAAGGTTGGAACTGGTCACATGACAGCGTGAGTCCCAAACTGCCACAAACAGACCATTGACTAAATCTATAAAATTGAACCTGTCATTGGAAAATCGAAATATCACCTCCCATCTAATTAAGTCACCTCGCCTGCCACAATTTCCATTTTTGCAGGCCCCATAAAATTCCCCCCGTAAAGGCCTCGGGTTCGATTTTGCACCTGAGGTGAGAATCGGGGGGTGTGGGGAATAAAGCAGGCCTCTATATCATCCCTGTCGACTACAGTTCAGAGTCAGTGATCCATCCGAGCACCCCCCCCCCCACACCCCACCACCACAACAACCCACCAGAGAATGAGACCCAGGTGATGTTAATCCCCTTTGTGCTTTGTTTAAGTCTCCCCTCACTGACTCCAACTCAGAGCTGGCAGGAATAGTGTAGAGGTGGGCGGGCAGGAGAAGAAAAACTGGCAGCTGCAGGTCACCATTGAGGCCCACGAACCAGACCCCAGCAAAGTATGTTGTGTATTTCAGAGTTAAAATAAAATCGGAGTTTGAATGACATAATTTAACACTGACATTTCAATCTTTATGAGGTCTCTGCCTGCCTGCTGTCTCCACACTCTCAAAAACCCAGGAGTTAAAACCCAGAAATGCTGCCCTGCCACAATTTTAACTCCTCTACTTGCAACCATTCCCATGGGTGGACATTATTAAAATCAAAGCCTGGAATCTTAAAGAAAGTCATGTTCAAATGACCTTAATAAGAAAACTCCAAACTGAAGCAAAGCAACTTCAGTTATGAAGATAGATTGGAGAATTAGGACTGTTTTCCTTGGAGAAGAGAAGGCTGAGAGGTGATTTGATAGAGGTATTCAAAATCATGAGGGGTCTGGACAGAGTAGATAGGGACAAACTGTTCCCAGTCATGAAAGGATCAAGAACGAGAGGGCACAGATTTAAAGTAATGGGTAAGGGAAGCAAAAGTGACATGAGGAAAAGCTTTCATGCAGCGAGTGGTTAAGGTCTGGAACGCGTTGCCTGAGAGTATGGTGAAGACAGGTTCAATTGAAGCATTCAAAAGAGAATTAGACTGTAATATAAAAAGGAAGAATGGGCAAGGTTACAGGGAGAAGGCGGGGGAATGGAACTAAGGGAATTGCCCTTTTGGAGAGCAGGTGCGGACATGATGGGCTGAATCACCTCTTCCGCACTGTAACAATTCTGTGATTCTGTAATGTACAATGTGAAGTGGAAGCTTGCAGGACATCCAATTATCCTATGTCTTTTAGTAACTTACATAAATTTAAACTTATATCTTCCCTATAAATATCATCATTAGATTTACATACATATATATGAACATATGAATTAAGAGCAGAAGTAGGCCACTTGGCCCCTCGAGCCTGCTCTGCCATTCAACAAGATCATGGCTGATTTGATTGTAACCTCAACTCCACATTCCCATCTACCCCCGATAATTTTTCACCCTCTTGCTTATCAAGAATCTATTTACCTCTGCCTTAAAAATATTCAAAGACTCTGCTTCCACCGTCCTTTGAAGAAGAGTTCCAAAGATCATCTGAGAAAAAAAATTCTCCTCATCTCCGTTTTAAGTGAGTGACCCCTAGTTCTAGATTCTCCCACAAGAGGAAACATCCTTTCCACATCCACCCTGTCAAAACCCCACAGGATTTTATATGTTTCAATCTTCTAATCTCCAGTGGATACAAGCCTAGCCTGTCCAACTTTCCTCATTGACAACCTGCCCATTCCAGGTATTAGTCTAGTAAACCTTCTCTTAACTGCTTCCAACAGATGTACATCCTTCTTTAACTAAGGAGACCAATACTGTACACAGTACAGTTGTGGTCTCACCAGTGTCCTGTATAACTCTAGCATAACCTCGCTACTTTTGTATTCAATTCCCCTCATAATAAACGATAACATTCTAATTACTTACTGTACCTGCATACTAACCTTTTGCGATCATGCACTAGGACACTCAGATCCCTCTGCATCTAAGAGCTCTGCAATCTCATTTAGATGATATGTTTCCTTTTTATTCTTCCTGCCAAAATGGACAATTTCACATTTTCCCACATTATACTCAATTTGCCGCATCTTTGTCCACTCACTTAACCTATCTATATCCCTGTGTAGCCTCCTTATGTCCTCTTCATAATTGACTTTCCTACCTATCTTTGTGTCATCAGCAAATTTAGCAACCATACCCTTGGTCCTTTCATCCAAGTCATTTATATAAATTGTAAAAAGTTGAGCCCTGAGCACTAATCCCTGTGGCGCACCACTCGTTAAATCTTGCCAACCAGAAAATGACCCATTTATGTCTACTCTCTGTTTCCTGTTAGCTAGCCAATCTTCTATCCATGCCAATATCTTACCCCTTACACCATGAGCTTTTATTTTCCATAGTAACCTTTGATGTGGCAACTTATCAAATGCCTTCTGGAAATCTAAGTGCAATACATCCACTGGTTCCCCTTTAACCACAGCACATGTTACTTCTTCAAAGAACGCCAATAAATTGGTTAAACACGATTTCCCTTTCACAAAACCATATTGACTCTGCCTGATTATCTTGAATTTTTCGAAGTGCCCTGCTATAACGTCTTTAATAATAGCTTCCAACATTTTCCCTATGACAGATGTTAAGCTAACTGGCCTGTACTTTCCTGCTTTCTGTCTCCCTCCTTTTTTGAATAAAGGAGTTACATTCATTATTTTCCATTCTAATGGAACCTTCCCCAAAACTAGGGAATTTTGGAAAATTAAAACCAACGCATCAACTATCTAACTCAGTACCACTTCCCTGGTGATTTACTGGAAGGAACAGTGCATACAAACTCAAGAGTGAGCCAGCAGATAGGACTAGAGGCTGTGAACTAACAGAGTGGGGGGAGGGGTCAGGAGAGGTGAGATTTAGAAATCCAAAGAGAAAGGCCAAGGCATCGGAACAGTATATTGGTGTGGGTAAAGACAAGCAGAACGGGACAGGAAGGGACAGAGAGTTTAACAGAAATTGTACATCAGCAAATAAGGTAATTGAAGGGAATAGAAGTGAAAAAATGAAATCATATGTTCTATATCTGAAAGTGCGAAGCATCTGCAAGAAGAGGGATGAACTAGAGGCACAAATAGAGGTACATGATTTAGATCTAATCAGCATCACAGAGACATGGTTACACAGTGATCAAGGTTGGGAAATAGATATTCCGGGGTACACAATATTTTGGAAAGACAGACAGCATAGCAAAGGAGGAGGGGTAGCACTGATGGTAAAGGATGTCATAAGGCATTAGTGAGAAAGGATCTGGCCTAAGAAGATCATGAAGTAGAATCAGTATGGGTGGAAATTAGGAATAGCAAGAATCAGAAAACACTGGTGGGAGTAGTTTATAGGCCCCCTAACAGTAGTTTACTGTTGGGCTGAGCATTAAACCAGAAATTATTGGAGCTTGTAACAAAGGCAATGTAATAATTGTGTGGACTTTAATCTTCATTTAGACTGGGACAATGAAATTGTCAGGAGTGGTCTAGAACATGAGTTTGTAGAATGTTTTTTCGTTTCTTGGAGCAATATGCTGTGAAGTCAACTCAGGATAAAGCTATCTTAGATCTAGTATGGTGTAATGAAGCAAGGTTAATAAGTAATGGCATAATAAAAGATCAACTGGGTAACAGTGATCATAATACTATTGAATTCCATGTTAAGTTTGAAAGTGTCATGCTCCAATCACAAACAAGAATCTTAAACTTAAACAAAGCCAATTACGTAGGCATGAGGGGACAACTGGCTAAAGTGAATTGCGTAAACTGACTAAAAGGTATGGAGGTAAATGAACAGTGGGAAACCTTTAAAGAAACAATTCAAAATGTTCAACAAAAATACATTCCTTGAAAAACAAAATCTCAGCCAGAAAGACCCATCTGTTGGTCACTCAGGAAGTTAGGGATAGTATTAGATTAAAAGAAAAGGCTTACGATGTCGCAAAAACGAGTAGCAAGTCTGAGGATTGAGAGTGTTTTAGAAACCAGCAAAGGGCCACCAAAAAGTTGATAAAAAAAGAAGAAAATAGAATGAGAGTAAACTAGCCAGTAACCGAAAAACAGATTGTAACAGCTTTTATAGGTATATCAAAAGGAAGAGAGTAGCTAAAGTAAACGTTGGTCCCTTGGAAGCAGAGACAGGAAAAATTATTATGGGGAATGAGGAAAGGGCAGAGGCATTGAACAAATATTTTGTGTCTGTCTTCACAGTAGAAGACACAAGTTCCATACCAGAAATAGGCAGTAACCTAGGGGCTAAAAAGAATGAGGAAATTAAGGAAATTTATATCAGCAGAGAAAAAGTATTGGAGATACTTAAGGGACTAAAATCTGACAAATTTCCAGAACCTGATGGCTTACATCCTAGGGGTATAAAAGCGATACTGCAGATATAGTGGATGTGCTAGCTATGATTTTCCAAAATTCCTTGGATTTGGGAACGGTCCCATCAGATTGGAAGTTGGCAAATGTTACACTACCTTTCAAAAAAGGAGGGAGAGAGAAACTAATGAACTACAGGCCAGTTAGCCTAACATCAGTAATAGGGAAAATGCTGGAATCTATTATTAAGGAAGTCTGAACTGCACTTAGAAAAGCACAGTATGATTAGAACAAGTCAACATGGTTTTACTAAAGAGAAATACTGTTTTTTGACAAATTTATTAGAGTTTTTTGAGGATGTGACTAGTACGGTAGACAAAGGGGAATGAGTAGATGTAGTATACCTGGATTTTCAAAAGGCATTCGATAAGGTTAATTGACAAGATCAGGGCTCATGGAGTTGGGGGTAATATATTAGCATGGATAGATGATTGGTTAACAGGCAGGAAGCAACTAGTGGGCATAAACAGGGCATTTTCAAGTTGGCAGGCAGTGAATAGTAGAGTGCTGCAAGGATCAGTGCTGGGGCTTCAGCTATTTACAATCTATATAAATTACTTAGATGAAGAGACAGAGAGTACTAGAGTCATAGAGAGATACAGCACTGAAACAGGCCCTTCAGCCCACCAGGTCTGTGCCAGCCATCAATTTATACTAATCCTACATTCATTCCATATTCCCTACCACATCCCCACCTTACCCTACCTACAGTAGGGGCATTTACAATAGCCAATTTACCTATCAACCTGCAAGTCTTTGGTTGTGGGAGGAAACCGGAGCACCTGGCAGAAACCCACACGGTGACAGGGAGAACTTGCAAACTCCACACAGGCAGTACCCAGAACTAAACCCGGGTTGCTGGAGCTGTGAGGCTGTGGTGCTAACCACTGTGCCACTGTGCCGCCCCAATATATCTAATAATGCAGTCTAATACTAATCTAGTAATGTATCTAAGTTTGCTGATGATACAAAGTTCAGTGGAATGGTAAGCTGTGGGAAGGACACAGAGAGGCTGCAAAGAGATATGGACAAGTTAATTAAGTGGGCAACAAGATGGCAGATGGAGTATAATGTAGGGAAGTGTGAAGTTATGCACTTTGGTCGTAAGAATAGAAAAGCAGAATATTTTTTAAAAGTTGTGAAACTCGTAAGTTTCGAAGTTCAAAGAGACTTTGGTGTGCTTGGACAAGGAACACAGAAAGTTGACATGCAGGTACAACAAGCAATTAGGAAGGCAAATGGCATGTTGGTCTTTATTGCAAGGGGATTGGAGTACAGGAATAAGGAAGTATTGCTACAGTTGTACAGGGTTTTGGTGAGACCACATCTGCAACATTGTGTGTTATGTGATTGCCTTTAAGAGTGAGGTCCCTTTAAGATCTTAGTATGCTAATGAGCTGAGTACCATGACATGGTCATGTGAATACGTGCCAGTCTCACTCTGTAACTGTAACACAAAGAGGCAAGTCCTGTAAATGGTTAGCTCTGCATTGTATATACTTGTTAGCTGTTTAATAAACCTGTTTGTGATCTTCAGTCGACTGAACTCCACGCAACTCATTTATGTTGCATCAGACACATAAAATTCTTCTCATTACATGGTGGCAGCTGTGGTGAGAAGACAAAATCCAAGATTGAAGACCACTGGAACACATCTTTAAAAACTACCTACAGCTAAAAGAGAGAAAGTTAAAAGAAACACTGGCCCAAAAGAAGAAAAAAAATCTCACCTCCAGCTGTCGAGGACAGAGCTGAACGACAGGCTCCAAATCAATCACTGTGATCGGGTGAGTCAGTGTGCTGTCGGTGCAGAAACCCCACTTAAAAAAAGCATTGAGGTGCTTGCAAAGTTCTTTTTTTTTTAAGGCTCGGTAGAAGGGAAAAAAATAGGAAAACTCAATCCCTATCTCAATCTCAGGTTGCTCGATTGTTTTCAAAGGCTCCCCCAGGCTGATCAGGTCCATGCCATTACAGGATGCGCCCGACAGCAAAAAGCGCAGGATTCCTCCACTCACACAGCTCGCAGCTAGAGCTATAAAAAAACCCATTAAATCACATGACCCCTGAAGAGCTTTCATTCACTCAGCCAGAGTTTTTGAAAAAAACTCATAAAAACACTCAACTGTGAAGAATTGCCCATTGAACAGCTGCATAAATAAACTCTGAAGAAAAGCACTTGAAATACCTACTGCACAACTGTATAAACAAACAGACTAGAGTGCTGGAAGCTATACAAACAGACAAGCTGTTCCTGCCAATCAAACCATCCAGTTTAAAGAAGAATTTTTTATTAAAGGGAAGCAGTACAGAATCACAGAACCAGGTTCTTAAATCAAAGTTAAAGCAAAAGAACAGCAGGAACATGGATACCAATTCTCCCAGCATGAACTGGAAAGCCTTGGATATTCTATCCAAGTTCAAACTGTCCAACAGAGAATGCAATTGTGCTTTATAGACCAAGTAATTACAGAACCAGAAAAACAGGCTGTAAAAATAATGATAGCGATTGGAAATGAATGATTACACAGAATCAATAACTCAAGCATATCTGAAGAGAACCACAAAGATCCCACCAAGATATGGAAAGTGCTGGAAGTCAATTCAGATTAACAGTGAATTTTAGAACTCAGCACCTAGAATTGAAGTCCTACAGGCAACAGCCACAGGAATCAATCGGCCAGCTCATCAGCAGTTGCTGTAGTAAGGGCAATGAATGCAATTTCTCAGAAGCTGAGTTGTCGGATCGAATTATGGAGCTGGTGATTGACCCATTGAAGCATTCCTGAAAGACCTCTTAGGAAAAAAGAAAGGTCACTGCATTGATGCACTGCTGGAAGATGGCAGGAAATACGAAATTCTGGACAACAGCACCTTCAAACACTAGGTGCAACCAACAGTATCGGCACCATAACCAGGTCAAAACGAGCAAGCAAGCTGTGTGGTAAGTGCAGTCTGTCCCACTCAAGGCGAAATTTCCCTGCATTTCAAGACCTGTGCAAGGCGTGTAGTGTAAAAGTACACTGGGCCTGCCAATGCAGGAGTACTGGCTCCAAAGACGCAGCTAGAAATAATCAGCGGATACAAGCAAACAAAAGGCAGGTGAAGCAACACGGCAACAGCAGCAATGAAAGCGCCAGAGACCTGTATAAATGCAAGCCGATACATGAAGTCCACAACAAAACAGACCTGAGGCGAGACTCAGGTAGGAGCAAGTCTCAGTCAGAAGACGAGCTAGTATTCCACATTGTGAACCTGACACATCATGTTGATGAAGTCAAACAGCTGGAAGCTTTCACCACTATCAACATCACATGCCCAAAGAAAGCTGGCAAACATACACTCAAAGTCAAGATTGACACTGGTGCTAGTGCAAATATCCTACCAGTCCGAATCCTCAAAGATATCTACGGGAGTCGTTGGAGATCACTGATACAACTGACAACTGCCAAGTTATCTGCATACATGGGTCACCAAACCCATGCAGTGGCACATTAACAATGCAATGCAGAAACGGAAAGTCAGCATGGAAACCACAAAAATTCTACCTAGTAGACACAAGTGGACCAGCAGTGGCAGGACTACCAGCGTGTAAGGACCTCAACATCATAACCATCCACAAGAGCATTGCCAAGGGGAAGTCTCCAAGGACCGGAACCTGCTCGCAGATTCTGGGCCTATTTTCATTTTGGGTGCCCTTTGGGTGGGTGGGAGCAAAGCAACGGCATTGTTCACCCAATACCACAAGCAAAATGGTCAGGGCCGATTGGAATACTTTTGAGCAGCTACCAGTGCTGAAGGAGTACTGACAGACGGCTTGCTGATTAAGTAGGAGGCTGAGGTAGGGGGAAGAACAGGTTATCTAGTGACTCCTTCGCAGAACCCAGCTGAAAGTGAATCTTTAATGGGCTGGGTAATAGTGGGACCAGCAGCGTGTGAAAATTACTTGACACAAAAGAAAATCAGTGTACCAGCTTTCTTTTGCCATTTTCGGAGCAGCTTGCAGTAGTCCCTTTAAAGAACGTTGGATTGACCACTCAGCGTTACAAATCTGAGATGTGTTGGACATTAGAGGGAACAAGGCGCTAAGTGGAGCAGTACTATTTCTGACCAACTACCACCACATCCCCATTCAAAAATGACAATCAAAATCTCCTACTTCCAGTTATTCTCATTTGCCGACACATTCCTCATATCCTTTTAAATTTAACAAAGGTTTATCAACTTCCCTTTTAGCATGGATTCTGTTTCCATCATTGCTTCCTAACAACTCTGCCTAAAACTGTTTTCCTAATCTCTTCTTTTTGGCGATGATCTTAAATACATGCCTTCATGTTACCAACTCACTAGAGTAGAAAGAGCTTTTCCCTGTATATTTTATTAAATTTTATAAATTTGAACTCTATGAGATCTGCTTTTAATCTTGTTTATTCTACTGGAAAACACTTTTCCTCCTCTTACCTTGAAACTCGTAATGAAAGCCTTTCATCGTCGTGAAACTCTTCTGCACCCTCAGGCCTAATCGGTGAGTTTTTAACTTTATGATCTTTTAATTTTTGTATTCTATGTCTCATATAGAAAACTGGGGTACGGGGCCATTTACTTTCTTTTACCTATAATAAAAGCAGAAAATGCTGGAAATACTCAGCAAGTCTGGCAGCATCTGTGGAGAGAGAAGAACAGTTAATGGACTGGATTTTGTGCTGGAGGCGGGGCTCCCGGTGCAGGACCGAAAAGGCAGGGGGCTCCCTGCCTCTGCCTTTTGGTCACCCCCCCACCCCCAACCCCAGCAAAAGATCCTTCTGTCTTTTTAAATCAAAGTTTCAGGCGGCGGATCATCGTCCCTTTAAAGACGAGGATCCTGCCTCCAAGAGCTGTCAGCCAATCAGAGGGTCAGCAGCTCAGCAGTTTCAGCAGTGCCACCAGGAATGGTGGCCACTGCCAGTACTACAGAGGCCTCAGACCCAGGTTCAGCGCTGTAACCCCAGGCAAGAGGTAGGTGAAGCGGGGTTGCTGAAGCCAGTCCTTCCACTCTGCCGCAAGCCACCTCGCAGCCACCCGTTGTGATACTCCAGGTCCTCCCGCCTCCGACCCCACCTCAGGGGGCTACACAAAATCCAGCCCAATGTTTCAGGTCACTGACGTTTCATCAGAGCAAGCTTTGTATTACTTTTTTTTTACTGTTTTCTTAACTTGCCCCCTTACAATTTTATTATTTGTGCACAGGATGTGGGTGTCACTGATACAGCCACATTTATTGCCCATCCCTAATTACCCTGAGAAGGTGATGGTGGATTATCTTCTTGATAAACTGCAGTCCTTGTGATGTTAGAGAATTCCAGTATTCTGACCCAATGATAATTAAGGCATGGCGATATACGAACAAATCAGGATAGTGAAGGAGATGCATACTGAGTCCAATGGCAGAAAAGTTGATCAAATGGATACCTTTGTTCTGGATGGTGTCAAGCGATTACCTATTTTTGTATCATCTATAAATCTTTATATCATACCCCTTACCAGCAATAAATCTTGGCATACACCCTGGTTTGGTGTGAGTTTATTTTTTCATCGTTTGGATAACCAGGGTTACTTCAACAGTTCAATATGTAATACACTATGGGATGTGAGATGAGCCTTGCAGGCTAGAAAGATTCTGGATTCAATTTCTTTTCTGTGTTGAGTTAGCTGACTTCAACCACAGCATTGATGGGAATCTTATAATTATCCATAGCATTCCCAGAGTAGAAAGGGGAAATATTAGCTGTGTGGCTGCATTTCGGGTTCAGGCAAAGATGGGATCAGACTTGGCTGCAATGACCAGTCCCCTCCTCATAGTTGATTAACTTCCAAATGCTCATTGTCTAGCTCACACATAAGGAATAACAACATGGATGAAAATAAAAGCAAAGAAGTAAATTGGTAAGTAATATCCTATAAAGCCTGGTGAGCTCCAGGACAAAGTGCACTGTCATTATGCAACAAGCATTCTCCAGGAAACCTTATTCACTCTGTGTGGGCAAACCTAATAGAAGGATTTTTGTAAGAAGACATCATTTAAAAATAGTTTGTGAACAAAGTGAAAGGACAGTCTACAAATTCTACTGATATCAACACAGCTAAGTACTGGTCTCAGCTACTTGGATTCAACACACGCACTATAATCCTCTGATGACTGACAGACTCTTCATTTAGGAAAACAAACATGTTTTGCATTACCTTTTTTTAGTGAGGCCTGAAAGAACTCTCCATTGCAATTCTATTCTCTGTATCTATCCATAACTTAAGTATTATTAACTTTGTGTTTTTCTTTGTAAATTTTCAGTTCATTTGAAATGAGGTACCTTGGCTGTGTAGAGTAATTCAGACTCCCATCTCCAAATATTGGGGTAAATCTTTCCCCGGTGCAGGCTTCCAATGGCCAGCTGGTGAAGTACGCTCACTAGCTGCCCGATAGTCCTGGTGGTAGGCCCGGTTCATTTTGAGGGCTAGGCCTCTTTTGTATTTAACCAGCAGGTTGTTGGCAATATCCGTGGCTTTGTCAGCTTCCAGGTTGGCAAAATGTGGGTCCGTAAGGGTGAATGGAGGTTGATCTTGAGGGGGAACGCAGTGTGGCAATAGTCCAGGCTAATATTTTGGAGCCAGAGGAGCATTTCTGTTCCGTCCGGGCAGTATAATGTACCTTTGGGCTTCTCTTCAGGTGGGCGCCAGCCAGTACTGTGTAAAATGGCAAACAGGGCTCTATATACGGCTCCAGCCAACGGGCACGAGAGTACAGCAGGCACTGCAGCGGCAGGAAAGAGGTGGCAAGTTATGCCTCATCATTTTCATTGCGCCACTATCCAATTTGTAATGGATGGGAGTTCTCAAGATCTCCCCCATAAAATCTGCAGATGCTTCAAAATAGGCCAATGTAAATAGTTCATGCTATTCTTTTACAGCAAATAATAATTCAGTAAACATATTTAGTTAGTTTGTTTTTGTTATATTTATGTAGCATTTCCTGTTCCCTATATTTACTAACAGATACTGTCATGAAGATTCCACCTGCCAAGAATAAGGCATATTAATTTTGTCATATGAACATTAATTTTAAACTGGTGCTGGAATGAAGATCTGATTTGTTTAAAGAGATCAGCAGTGGCTGAAAGACATTTGCATACTAGGAGACAGTGCATGGAGACAATAGAACGCCTCCCTGATCCAATTAACCCAAATGAATTTTGATCACCAGACATGGAATGTGGAAGAGAGCCAGCATTCCAAGGCGTCTGCTAAAATGGAAAATCCACAAATGCAGGAGTTTGTTAAAAAAAAAAACTAGTCACATGACTAGCCTGCAGGCCTAGGTTTGGTTTTGAACTGCTCACAGAACAGTTTGGGTCAGATTGCAATTGAACTTGGAAGAAGAGAGCTTCACTCCTGGCTAGCTCTCTCTCTCTCCCATGAATCTCTGGATCTACTGAAGTCACTTAAACCCCAAGAGAGAAAAGAGTCCAACATCGAAACAAGTTTTAAAGCATGCACTGGGCCCCAATGAAATGGCAAGACTTACCAGCAATCAAAGACTCTACATCGAACGGAAAGGACCGTAAATAAATCCCAGCTATTACCTCAAACTTTTCCCCTTTATTCTTTCTACTTTTCTGTCACGATCTGTGTGTGTGTTTATCATGTATGCTTGCTAGCATGGTTGCATCACATATTCATAGTCGTTACCCGAATTAGAGTTTAAGGTTAATAAACTTCCACCTTTCTTGTTTAAATGTAAGAAAACCTGTCTGGTTGATTTCTTTGCCTTACAATTGGAGAGCAGTGAACAAGGATTCACTGAGGGGGAGCTAAAACACGATGTTTTTAAAATTAAACCCTGTTACGGCTAAACCAGGCAAAGGCTGAGAGGGAACCCCTAGACCCCTTTCTCACCTGGTCGCAACTGAAAATTGGGGGCTAGTATCTGGATTTGACTCACAGACAAATGAGAAATTGGAAGTGGGAAGTCAAATTGATCCCAATCAAAAAGAGAAAAAAATCAATACAGGTTTTCTTGTGATTGTGTGTGCTAGAATACTAACATGTCTGTAACTGAAGCCAGTAGATCCCCAAGCCAGGGTAAAACAACTTGAGATAAGTTAAAAGCACTGTCTATGGAGGTGTTGAGCTGAGCAGTGGGTGATCATTGTCCATGCCTAGGCTAGAAAGTCTGAACTCCTAAGACTAGTGGCCAACCATTTATCCCTTGAATCTGAAGAAGCAGAAACAGGGTTAGAAATAGACTCCAACAGGATATTGCTAGCAAAAATACAATTGGAACAGAGGAAACTTGACTTTGAAGAAAGAGAAAGAGAGAGCCAAGAGAAAGAAAGAGCCTTCCAAAAGGAATGTGAGGAAAGAGAAAGAGAAGGAGAGAGACAGGCGAAAGAAAAAGCAAGATAGGAGAAAGAAAAAGAGAGAGAGGAGAGAGAGAAAGAAAGAGCCTTTCAGAAGGAACGTGAAGAAAAAGATAGAGGAGAGAGAGATAGCAAAAGCCTTCCAGAAGGAATGTGAAGAGAGAGAGCTGAGGCGACTTGAGTTAACTAGGGGGCAACAGAATGACCTCAGTGAAAGCATGGCCAATATGGAGGATTGTAATTCAGGACTGGGTACAGAATTGTTAAAACATTCCCAGTTGATTCCAAAATTCAATGAGGGAGACGTGGAAGCATTTTTTGTATCTTTTGAAAAACTGGCAAGGCAGTTAAAGTGGCCAGCTGAGACATGGACTCTGCTGCTACAAAGTAAGCTAACAGGAAAACCCCATGTGATTTATTCCCTGTTGCCAGATGAGAGTTCATCCTGAACTGACAAAAAATGCTATCCTCGGGGCAAATGAGTTAGTACCGGAAGCCTATCACCAAAAGTTTAGAACCCTCAAGAAGCAAGCTGATCAAACCTAGCTGGAGTTTGTGAGAAATAAGCAGCTGCCTTTTGACCAGTGGTTGAGGGCTCTTTAAGTGCAGCTAAGCTATGAAATTCTCAGAGAGGTAATATTGCTCGAGGAATTTAAAACTCTCTCCCACTCTCTATAAAGACACATGTAGAGGAACAGAAGGTTCATGGAGCCCGGCAAGCCACAGTTCTGGCTGTCCTCATTTATAAGTCAGTTCCCCAGGGGAAAACCTTTCTTAGTCATCCCACAAATCCGAAAAGGACGAGTGGGAAGATGATAGAAGCCCAAGCAATCCTGGGAGAGAGAGAAAAGCAGGAGACACAGGGGGCCCTCCTCCAGCCAAAAAGGAAGGTACTATACGTAGGATTGAGACTCAAAGACCTGTGTGCTTCCATTGTAATAAAGGAGGGCATCTAAGAGCTGACTGCTGGAAACTAAAGGACAAGCCTGCAGGGTTAATCAGGGCACACACGCTCAGTGAAGGAGAAGGAAACCTGATGGAAAGCACAGCTGAACAAGCTGTGGCTTTAACTGCACTAATAGTAAGACTCAGGAAGCCTACCACTGCAAGTGCAGGAACATTTAATAGGATTCCCTAAGGTTATCACGATTTTGTGCCTGAAGGGAGAGTAACCCCATACCCCTTGAGTGGGGCAAGCAAGCCCATAGTAATCAAAGAAAAAAGAACAAAGAAAATTACAGCACAGGAACAGGCCCTTCGGCCCTCCAAGCCTGCGCCGATCCAGATCCTCTATCTAAACATGTCGCCTATTTTCTAAGGGTCTGTATCTCTTTGCTTCCTGCCCATTTATGTATCTGTCTAGATACATCTTAAAAGACGCTATCGTGCCCGCGTCTACCACCTCCGCTGGCAACGTGTTCCAGGCACCCACCACCCTCTGCGTAAAGAACTTTCCACGCATATCCCCCCTAAACTTTTCCCCTCTCACTTTGAACTCATGACCCCTAGTAATTGAATCCCCTACTCTGGGAAAAAGCTTCTTGCTATCCACCCTGTCTATACCTCTCATGATTTTGTACACCTCAATCAGGTCCCCCCTCAACCTCTGTCTTTCTAATGAAAATAATCCTAATCTACTCAACCTCTCCTCATAGCTAGCATCCTCCATACCAGGCAACATCCTGGTGAACCTCCTCTGCACCCTCTCCAAAGCATCTACATCCTTTTGGTAATGTGGCGACCAGAACTGCACGCAGTATTCCAAATGTGGCCGAACCAAAGTCTTATACAACTGTAACATGACCTGCCAACCCTTGTACTCAATACCCCGTCCGATGAAGGAAAGCATGCCGTATGCCTTCTTGACCACTCTATTGACCTGCGTTGCCACCTTCAGGGAACAATGGACCTGAACACCCAAATCTCTCTGTACATCAATTTTCCCCAGGACTTTTCCATTTACTGTATAGTTCACTCTTGAATTGGATCTTCCAAAATGCATCACCTCGCATTTGCCCTGATTGAACTCCATCTGCCATTTCTCTGCCCAACTCTCCAATCTATCTATATTCTGCTGTATTCTCTGACAGTCCCCTTCACTATCTGCTACTCCACCAATCTTAGTGTTGTCTGCAAACTTGCTAATCAGACCACCAATACTTTCCTCCAAATCATTTATGTTTCTCACAAACAACAGTGGTCCCAGCATGGATCCCTGTGGAACACCACTGGCCACACGTCTCCATTTTGAGAAACTCCCTTCCACTGCTACTCTCTGTCTCCTGTTGCCCAGCCAGTTCTTTATCCATCTAGCTAGTACACCCTGGACCCCATGCGACTTCACTTTCTCCATCAGCCTACCATGGGGAACCTTATCAAACGCCTTACTGAAGTCCATGTATATGACATCTACAGCCCTTCCCTCATCAATCAACTTTGTCACTTCCTCAAAGAATTCTATTAAGTTGGTAGGACATGACCTTCCCTGCACAAAACCATGTTGCTTATCACTGATAAGCCCATTTTCTTCCAAATGGGAATAGATCCTATCCCTCAGTATCTTCTCCAGCAGCTTCCCTACCACTGACGTCAGGCTCACCGGTCTATAATTACCTGGATTATCCCTGCTACCCTTCTTAAACAAGGGGACAACATTAGCAATTCTCCAGTCCTCCGGGACCTCACCCGTGTTTAAGGATGCTGCAAAGATATCTGTTAAGGCCCCAGCTATTCCCTCTCTCGCTTCCCACAGTAACCTGGGATAGATCCCATCCGGACCTGGGGACTTGTCCACCTTAATGCCTTTTAGAATACCCAACACATCCTCCCTCCTTATGCCGACTTGACCTAGAGTAATCAAACATCTGTCCCTAACCTCAACATCCGTTATGTCCCTCTCCTCGGTGAATACCGATGCAAAGTACTCATTTAGAATCTCACCCATTTTCTCTCACTCCACGCAAAATTTTCCTCCTTTGTCCTTGAGTGGGCCAATCCTTTCTCTAGTTACCCTCTTGCTCCTTATATATGAATAAAAGGCTTTGGGATTTTCCTTAACCCTGTTTGCTAAAGATATTTCATGACCCCTTTTAGCCCTCTTAATTCCTCGTTTCAGATTGGTCCTACATTCCTGATATTCTTTCAAAGCTTCGTCTTTCTTCAGCCTCCTAGACCTTATATATGCTTCCTTTTTCCTCTTAGCTAGTCTCACAATTTCACCTGTCATCCATGGTTCCCTAATCTTGCCATTTCTATCCCTCATTTTCACAGGAACATGTCTCTCCTGCACGCTAATCAACCTCCCTTTAAACGCCTCCCACATATCAAATGTGGATTTACCTTCAAACGGCTGCTCCCAATCTAATATAAAAGCAAAATACTGCGGATGCTGGAAATCTGAAACAAAAACAAGAAATGTTGGATTCACTCAGCAGGTCTGGCAGCATCTGTGGAAAGAGAAGCAGAGTTAACGTTTCGGGTCAGTGACCCTTCTTCGGAACTGACAAATATTAGAAAAGTCACAGATTATAAACAAGTGAGGTGGGGGTTGGGCAAGAGATAACAAAGGAGAAGGTGCAGATTGGACCAGGCCACATAGCTGACCAAAAGGTCACGGAGCAAAGGCAAACAATATGTTAATGGTGTTTTGAAAGACAAAGCATTAGTACAGATTAGGTGTGAATATACTGAATATAGAACATCAGCAAGTGCAAACCTGAAGAAAAACAACCTGAAAAAAACAGTGGGTAAGCAAACTGAACAAATTAAGATGAAATGAAATAAATGCAAAAAATGTAAAAAGGAATGCAAAAAAAAGGAAGAAAAAATAACTAAAAATGACTAAAAATGAAAGTAAAGTGGGGGGCTGTCATGCTCTGAAATTATTGAACTCAATGTTCAGTCCGGCAGGCTGTAGTGTGCCTAATCGGTAGATGAGATGCTGTTCCTCGAGCTTGCGTTGATGTTCACTGGAACACTGCAGCAATCCCAGGACAGAGATGTGAGCATGAGAGCAGGGGGGAGTGTTGAAATGGCAAGCAACCGGAAGCTCAGGGTCCTGCTTGCGGACTGAGCGGAGATGTTCCGCAAAGCGGTCACCCAGTCTGCGCTTGGTCTCCCCAATGTAGAGGAGACCACACTGTGAGCAGCGAATACAGTATACTACATTGAAAGAAGTACAAGTAAATCGCTGCTTCACCTGAAAGGAGTGTTTGGGGCCTGGGATACTGAGGAGAGAGGAGGTAAATGGGCAGGTATTACACCTCCTGCGATTGCAAGGGAAGGTGCCCTGGGACGGGGACGAGGTGGTGGGGGTAATGGAGGAGTGGACCAGGGTGTCGCGGAGGGAACGATCCCTTCGGAATGCTGACAGGGGAAGGGAGGGGAAGATGCGACTGGTAGTGGCATCACGCTGGAGGTGGCGAAAATGGCGGAGGATGATCCTTTGGATATGGAGGCTGGTGGGATGAAAAGTGAGGACAAGGGGAACCCTGTCACGGTTCTGGGAGGGAGGGGAAGGGGTGAGGGTAGAGGTGCGGGGAATGGGTCGGACACGGTTGAGGGCCCTGTCAACCACAGTGGGGGGAAATCCTCAGTTGAGGAAAAAGGAGGTCATATCAGAAGCACCGTCATGGAAGGTAGCATCATCAGAGCAGATGCGTCGGAGACGGAGAAACTGGGAGAATGGAATGGAGTCCTTACAGGAGGTAGGGTGTGAAGAAGTGTAGTCGAGGTAGCTGTGGGAGTCAGTGGGCTTATAATGGATATTGGTAGACAACCTATCCCCAGAGATGGAGACAGAGAAGTCGAGGAAGGGAAGGGAAGTGTCAGAGATGGACCATGTAAAGGTGAGAGAAGGGTGGAAATTGGAAGCAAAGTTGATAAAGTTTTCTAGTTCGGGGCGGGAGCAGGAAACGGCACCGATACAGTCATCAATGTACCGGAAAAAGAGTTGGGGGAGGGGGCCTGAGTAGGACTGGAACAAAGAATGCTCGACATATCCCACAAAAAGACAGGCATAACTAGGACCCATGCGGGTACCCATAGCGACACCTTTTACTTGAAGGAAGTGCGTGGAGTTGAAGGAGAAGTTGTTCAATGTGAGAACAAGTTCAGCCAGGCGGAGGAGGGTGGTGGTGGATGGGGACTGGTTGGGCCTCTGTTCCAGGAAGAAGCGGAGAGCCCTCAAACCATCCTGGTGGGGGATGGAGGTGTAGAGCGATTGGACGTCCATAGTGAAGAGGAGGCGGCTGGGACCAGGAAACTGGAAATTGTCAAAATGACGTAGGGCGTCAGAAGAGTCACGGATGTAGGTGGGAAGAGACTGGACCAGCGGAGAAAAGATAGAGTCTAGATAGGAAGAAATAAGTTCAGTTGGGCAGGAGCAGGCTGACACAATGGGTCTGCCGGGACAGTCCCGTTTGTGGATTTTGGGAAGGAGGTAGAAGCGGGCTGTCCGGGGTTGCGGGACTATGAGGTTGGAAGCTGTAGAGGGAAGATCTCCAGAGGAGATGAGGTCAGTGACAGTCCTTTGGACGGTGGCTTGATGTTCGGTGGTGGGGTCATGGTCCAGAGGGAGGTAGGAAGAGGTGTCTGTGAGTTGGCGTTGAGCTTCTGCAAGGTAGAGGTCGGTACGCCATACAACAACAGCACCACCCTTGTCTGCAGGTTTGATGACCATGTCGGGGTTAGACCTGAGAGAACGGAGTGCCTCAAGTTCAGAGGGGGACAGGTTAGAGTGAGTGAGGGGGGCAGAGAAATTGAGACGACCAATGTCTCGCCGACAGTTTTCAATGAAGAGATCAAGAGCGGGTAAGAGGCCAGGGTGAGGGGTCCAGGTAGAGGGAGAATGCTGGAGGCGGGTGAATGGGTCTGCTGGTCGGGGGGAGGACTCCTGGTCAAAGAAGTGAGCTCGGAGGCGGAGGCTCCCAATCTACATTCCCCAGCTCCTGCCGAATTTTGGTATAGTTGGCCTTCCCCCACTTTAGCACTCTTCCTTTAGGACCACTCTCGTCTTTGTCCATGAGAGTATTCTAAAACTTACGGAATTGTGATCACTATTCCCAAAGTAGTCCCCTACTGAAACTTCAACCACCTGGCTGGGCTCATTCCCCAACACCAGGTCCAGTATGGCCCCTTCCCGAGTTGGACTATTTACATACTGCTCTAGAAAACCCTCCTGGATGCTCCTTACAAATTCTGCTCCATCTAGACCTCTAACACTAAGTGAATCCCGGTCAATGTTGGGAAAATTAAAATCTCCTATCACCACCACCCTGTTGCTCCTACATCTTTCCATAATCTGTTTACATATTTGTACCTCTATCTCACGCTCGCTGTTGGGAGGCCTGTAGTACAGCCCCAACATTGTTACCGCACCCTTCCTGTTTCTGAGTTCTGCCCATATTGCCTCACTGCTCGTGTCCTCCATAGTGCCCTCCTTCAGCACAGCTGTGAAATCCTCTTTGACCAGTAATGCAACTCCTCCACCCCTTTTACCTCCCTCTCTATCCCGCCTGAAGCATCGATATCCTGGGATATTTAGTTGCCAATCATGCCCTTCCCTCAACCAAGTCTCAGTAATAGCAATAACATCATACTCCCAGGTACTAATCCAAGCCCTAAGTTCATCTGCCTTACCTACTACACTTCTTGTATTAAAACAAATGCACCTCAGACCACCAGTCCCTTTGCTTTCATCATCTGCTCCCTGGCTACTCTTTCCCTTAGTCACGCTGACTTCATTATCTAGTTCCTTACAGGCTTTAGTTACTACCTCCTTACTGTCCACTGACCTCCTCATTTGGTTCCCATCCCCCTGCCACATTAGTTTAAACCCTCGCCAACAGCGTTAGCAAAAGCACCCCCAAGGACATTGGTTCCAGTCCGGCCCAGGTGTAGACCGTCTAATTTGTAATAGTCCCACCTCCCCCAGAACGGGTCCCAATGTCCCAAAAATCTGAACCCCTCCTTCCTGCACCATCTCTCAAGCCCCGCATTCATCCTGACTATTCTTTCATTTCTACTCTGACTATCACGTGGCACTGGTAGCAATCCTGAGATTACTACCTCTGAGGTCCTACTTTTTAACTTGGCCCCTAACTCCCTAAATTCTGCTTGTAGGACCTCATCCCGTTTTTTACCTATATCATTGGTGCCTATGTGCACAACGACAACTGGCTGTTCACCCTCCCCTTTCAGAATGTTCTGCAGCCGATCTGAGACATCCCTGACCCTCAGGGACACAGGGGCCACTAGATCCTTTTTACTGGAAAAAGGCCTGACCTTTCCCCCAGAGAGTGCAGTAAACACCAGAATAGTGGTGAATGGTATTGGAGGGCAGTGTACGCCTGTACCTTTACACCGGGTGCACTTGGAGTGTGACCTAGTTTCGGGACCGGTGACCGTAGGGATTGTCCCTATTTGCCTGTGGACGGGGTTGACCTGCTGCTAGGTAATGATCTGGCAGGGACGAAGGTGGTAGCTTCCCCAGTAGTGAAAGAGTGGCCACAGGAGGTCAGGGAGACAGGGCAGTGGCAGGAGACGGTCCACTGCAGTTTCCCTGAATGTGTAGTGGATCAGGCCATGATGAAACCAGCTCCCCCAAAGGAGACTGAATTGGCACTGCAGGCAGTTGACCATGAGGTCTGTCTGTCTGATACTTTCTTTGGAAAGTTAGAAGACCCAGGGAATGAATTAAATGAATCTTCCCTAGCTGAGGCTCAGCAAGCTGACCCAGTATTGCAAGAGTTAGCACAGGCTGCCCAGTCTGAAAGTGAAGCAAAGGGAGTCCCTGATTGCTACTATTTAAAGAATGAGGTACTGATGAGGAAGTAGAGTTCTCCTCACAGACCTGAGAGCATGGAGTGGACAGTGGTTCACCAGTTAGTGGTGCTGCAGAGGTACCGGAAAGAAATATTAAGAATGGTCCACAAGATTACAGTGGCTGTAGATGTCGGTATACGGAAAACTAAAGCCGGCATGAGACAGCAGTCAACAGCAAAGATGTGGTGGAGTACTATAGGAGTTGCCACATGTGCCAGGTTGAGGGGAAACCCCAATCTGCAGTGAAATCTGCACCCCTAAGTCCTGTATCGGCATTTGGAGGACCCTCCAGTAGAGGGCTGGTGAATTGTAAGGGACCCCTGCCGAGAACAAAAGGGGACAGGCAGGCACAAGGCTGACAAAAGGTTAGAAAGGAAAGGAGAAAAAGGGACAAAGAGGGCAGGTTAAAGTAAGTCCCGGAGGAATCCCGGATGAAAACCCCTACTATCTGGTCAGCCAACCCCAGAATGTTTGGAAAATAAGATCCCACGTCCTCCTACGTAAATGTGGACACCAGAAGCACCCCACCAGAGTTGCTAACAGCATTTACAGGAACTGCAGAGACAAAGAGGGTCCTCAAGAGGGCAGTGAAACTGTGAGGATGATGCCTCAGCTAGTCCAAGTGCCGCAAGGGAGCGCAGTAGAATCTGGAAAAATACCTGCAGGCAGGAGTGGCCCACAGGTCAAAGGGAATATTAGCAAGGAATCCTCTCCCACTTTCAGGAGAAAAGGGAACCAACCAGCCCCTAAGTTGAAAAGCCCTTGCATGACTCATCAAAGCACTGAAAGACAGTTCAGGTGGAACCACTCACTGCCGACACCCATGAGCAGAACTCCAACTTGGGGATAATTAAATCTATTCCTTTCCCTGCAGACCTCAACAGGAACAAAGACACCCTAGGCAGTCCTGGAATTGTGCAAACTGGAAAACTTCCCCAAAAATCACATGCTTATTGGGATGCCAAAAAGGGCAGTTGAAAGCAGCACTGCTGGCAAGAAAAGACAGGCTAGAACAATTTTTAGGATTCCTGAATGAATGAGAGAGATGCATATGTGTTTTCCTGTACCTACTCTTCTCTCTAGTCCCTTTTAATGAAATGCGCTTAAAAAAAAATCGCATTTCATTCCACTGGGTGTGGAGGTGTCATGAAGACCCCCCCACCTGCCAAGAATGAGGCATATTAATTTTGTAATATGAACATTAATTTTAAACTGTTGCTGGAATAAAGAAATGACTTGTTTAAAGAGATCAGCAGTGGCTGGAAAACATTTGCGTACTAAGAGACAGTGCATGGAGACAATGGGAATGGCTCCCCTGATCCAATTAACCCAAATGAATTTTGATCAATGTGTAAGAGAGCCAGCATTCCAGGGTGTCTGCTAAGATGGAGAATCCACAAATGCAGGTGCTTGTTTGACATCACATAAACCTCAAAAGAGAAAAGACTCCTACATCGAAATAAGTTTTAAAATGTGCACTGGGCCCCAACGAAAGACTCACCAGAAATCAAAGGCTCGACATCGAACTGAAAGGACTGTACATAAATCCCAGTTATTGGCTCAAAGTTTCCCCCTTTATTCTTTGTACCTTTCTGTCTCTAGCTGCGTGTGTTTATCACATATGCATCCTAGCCTGATCACGTTGCGTATTTGTAATCATTACCCGAATTAGAGTTTAAGATTAATAAACTTGCACCTGTCTTGTTTAAATCTAAGGAAACCTGTCTGGGTGATTTCTTTGCCTTACAATTGGAGAGCAATGAACAAGGATTCACTGAGGGGGAGCTAAAACACAGTGTTTTTAAAATTAAACCCTGTTACGGTTAGACCAGGCAAAGGCTGAGAGGGAACCCCTAGACCCCTTTCTCACCTGGTCGTAACAATACGGTAATGTGGGAGTAGGAGTATCTTGTGAGGTTCAAATTGAGATTAACTTGACCAGTCTACATAATCTATCTCATATCATTAAGTATATAAAATACTCAAATAATTCAAAGTAAAGTGCAGTACTCACAATGGGCTGGGTTTTGCCAGCCCTTTGGAGACGGGCTGGGAGGCAGGAGGCCTGGTAAAATGGCTGCGGAAGATGTTGGGAGGACAACCTGACATCTTCCCACCGACATGGTATTTTACCACTGGCGAGAACTTCAGTGGCACGGCCACCCACCAGGTGGCCAATTGAGACAATTAACTGCCCAATTAAGGCTTGCTGGCATTTTACTGGCATTGAGAGGAGCCACTGCCATGTGGAGAGACCATCAGGTAAATCCTGGAGGCCTCCCAGCGAGTTCCCGGGGGGGGTGGGGGGAGACCTTCCTTTATGGCTTCTCCAAAGCCCATAGAGGGAGCCCCCCAGTGGCAATGGCCAGCTCTGCAGCTATGGTGCCGCTGATAGAAGAAGGACCGCACCCCCCCCACCCCCCGATCATCATGGTCTGCCTGGCCCCGGCAAGGTAAAAGAGAAAGATTACCTTGTGTTCAAGGGTGTCTCAGCATGGAAGTGCCCTCTCCTTTATCCTGCAGCCTGAGCAGTGGCCATCTCTAATGGTGATGCTCAGATTGGTTTTTGGCGGCAGCCTCTTAATTGGCTGCCATCCGTAGAATGCCCCTCTCAGGGTCCTGCCACCCCCCGGCACAGGGTTGGTTTCTGCTTTTGATCCCAGTGGTGGAACCTATCAGCTGTTGATAAAATTCAGACCAATATATCACCAGGGTTGAATCATTTCCCTATTTCTAAGATCAGTAGACTTCTGTGTGGGAAAAGATGGCAATTGCACAGTGTATTGCACAATGTGTTAGGATTCTTCATCCAGACAGCTGCAAGTGTAAACACTGAGAGATCATATTCAGTTGTCCTGTGTGTGATTGCTGTGGAAAAATAGCTTTTGACTCAGCTAACCCATATCATTGCAAAATCAAGCTACGGGGAGAAAACACATAAGCTGATTCTAAACAATTTGTCTGCCACACGGGGGGAATTGTGTGACTTGTACATATTTTGGAAGTTGACGTTTCAATCCTGGCACCTGCCAATATAAGCACATCTCCCAGCTATGAAACTACCTTGGAGAGTGTTGGAAAAAGAAGTAGCTGAAGAAATGGTTCTCTAAGGTTTTTCTCTCCAAGGTAAGGGAATTACAGGCTGATCAATTAAGGTGTGGAAGATTCAGCAGATAACCTATACGCAACGGCTTTGATCACCAGCTTTCTACTTTGGAATAAAGGCAGCAATACTATCGGGGCAGACTAATCAAAATGCCAGAGTGGTAGGAGAACTGAATTGGAAAGTGAGGGAATTTCTTTCAAGATCACAAATGTCATTCACTTGAGGATACAGGACAAGAATTTCACTTTCTAGCACCTCGTCTTAGAATCATAGAATCTTACAGCACAGAAGGAGGCCATTCAGACCATCTTGCCTGTGCCAGCTCTTTGATAGAGCTGTCCAATTTAGTCCTACATTCCACTGTTCCCCCAGAAATCTGTAAATTCCTTTTCAAGTACATGTCCAATTGCCTTTGAAAGCTCCTGTGAAATCTGATTACAGCATGCTTTCAGTTAGTATGTTCCAGTTAACAACTCTCTGTGTGAAAAAAAATTTCCTCATGTCCCTTCTAGTTCTTTTGCCAATTATTTTAAATCTGTGACCTTTGGTTACTGACCCACTTGCCAGAGGAAACAGTTCCTCCCTAATTGTTCTATCAAAACCCCTCATAATTTTGAATACCTCGATTAGGTTTCCACTTAGCTTTCAACGCTCTAAGGAGAACAAGCCCAGCTTCTCCAATCTCTCCACATAACTGAAGTAACTTTATCCTGGTAAACCTTCTCTACCCACTATCCAAGGCCTTGCCATCCTTCCTAAAATATAGTGTGCAGAATTGTACACAATACCCCAGCTGATGCTTAAACAAAGATTTTTAAAGTTTAGCATAACTTGCATGCTTTTGTATTCAATGATATATAAAGCTGTCCAGCAGATAACACATTTTTGGGAAGAAGAGGGCTAACAATTAGCTGAGATATCTTTCTGGCAGTGTAGGAAGAAAAATAAATCACTAAGCAACCAAGACTTGTTTGTTCCTATAGAATGATGAGGGGACTGAGATATTAGGGAAGGTCCAGTCAAAATGATATCAGCAAACTATGAAGTATCAGTACCAGAAAAATGTTCTATGGTTTAAAAAGGGCTTCATAAAAAACAGAGCACCTAGTTAAAAGCAATACATTGAAAGGCTTATATCAAATATTTATTTTCCTAATGAATTTTCCTCAATTTGTTACAGAGTTAATAATCTGAAAAGGAATGGCTATTCTACCTGTTTTATTAGTACCTTAAGTTTGGGAAGTTCTGGTTATGAATTAGGAGAAGTGTTTCCAAACTTCTAAGGATGTTGATTCACAGAAATACAATTAAACTATATGTTGCAAGAAAAGAAGAAATATAGGGAAAGGCATTCAGGAAGGGTAGGAGGTTATCCATGAAGCGCTGTGATTTCCAAAACAAATTTGAGAACTTGCTCAGTAGAGGACGTATGCAATTACCAAACATGAGCAGCAGCAAGGTCATATTACAGTGCAAATAGCTCATAGGATCGATATCTCCAGGACTTTAAATGAATGCCTTGAACCTGTGCTCTTTGAGCTTATGCAACATTGCTGTAATCAGTCATAAGTTCAAAATGTACAGCCGATCATTTTCACAATACATTACTTAGCTTCTTTTGTGACAGTTTGTTTCAGTTTGTAATTGATGTAATGCATGTCCTTAATGTAGGACACTCAAAAATTGAATCTTATATAATGTCTTCCTCAGTTGGCATGTCAGGATGGGAGAGCTCAGAAGTAGATTTGGTTGTGGTGAGTTCCATGGCCTAACTTTACTTTAGCACCGGTTTTTGAGTTAGAATTATCAAAGTATTCAACATGATGCTGTTCTGACTGGTCAGCTGCAATTTTTGCTCCATAGTACTGTAACCAGTTGACAGGTGAAGGGAGAAGGATGGGGGCGGGGGCGGGGGGGGGGGGGGGGATTACCATTGTATAGACAGGAAAAGCCATCCATTAATCCCATCATCTAATTTATGAATGGGAAAATCTTTCCCAATTGACCAAAGTATTATTAGATGGAATGTACTTCTATTTACTAGCTGTGATAAATAAAAAAGTTGTAACGATTCATGTAAAACACAGCCTCAAAAGGCTTAGCACACATTTCTTTCTATGTGGAAAGATCTAAATTATTGCAGGAATTATCACAAAAATCATCGGACTGGAATTTCGTGGAAATAGGGCTAAGTTTATTGAGTTCCAACTTTTTATGAAACCAAAACAAACAAACTTGCAATAACTTCACGTTGTTTGCTCATTACAATGCACCTAGTACTTAATCAAAATTTGTGGAGTTTTAAATGGCCTTTCATCATACTAAGAAACAACTACCAATATAGATCATTAAAATGCATAGGGAAATTTAAAACTATTGCAGCACTATCTTTCTCACAAAAGTGGTGCCTAATGGACCAAAGTGCAAAAACAGTAGTACTGTCTTGTACTGCTAAGTACTTGGAAAACATTGAGTAATCACGTTAGTTAAACAGGTTAAAAGTCGACTAAGTTCTAGATCATGTAATTAGATAACAGTTAATGCTTTGTGATGAATGGAGTATATCTTTTGACCTCCACACAATTCATCTTTTTTGTATAAACACATTGCTTGCAATAATAAACACTGCTTATCAAACTTAAACTTTAGGTAATCCACTGTTAGCATTATGTATTACAATCAAGATGCTATGTAAGCCCCTTTCCCCGAGTTTTTCTTTACCTTCCTGAAGCTTTTCACGCCTGATAGGTCACCAGTGCCTTATCCAAGTGGGCCTTTTCTAATTATGATCTTGGACAGTTACTTCCAGCAGTCTAATTAACTGTGGGGAATATCCCACCCAAATCTATCCTGGCCCATTATCTGCACATGTGCACATTCAAATTTGGGATACTGGTTGATTTTTCTCTGCATGGTAGAGCGGTGCTGAGAACAGTGATAGTCCCCCAACCACTGCTCTAGATTATGGTCAACATAGGCTGGAGATTGAACCTGGCTTTACCAATCTTTATGGTTTAGTTGTGCATTGCACTGTGCCTTTACAAACAAATACATCATTTTGTTTATTTCTATTTTCTCAACATTTTTACTGAAACAGTCTGGCAAACTGACTGGTAGGAATTACTGAGTAGAACAATATGCACGAGCCGAGTAAACATTAGCATAGTAAATATGCAGCAGCACTTCAGGTGTGATGCCATTTCAACTATATGCTAATTTGGTTTCCTAATGTTGTCAGTTGGTCCCATCAATGATGTCATCAGTACCCACTGTTCAAACAAACATATTTAAAATATTCAACTGAAATTAAAAATCTGAAGGGCCTCATTTAAAGTAACTTTTTTTGAAAAGGAATTAAAGATAAAAATTTTGCTTTGACTGAGTGGGTATTTTTATATACTGGGGTTTGCAATGAGATGAATTTGGATCAAACCAGACAGCTGAACTTTATCTTTATGAGAAATTCTGGATTTTTCTGACATTTCTAAATATTATACATTTTGCTGATGTTTTCTTTGCAGAAAATTATGTATGAATGATTTACAAAAGCAAAATACTCCAGATACTGGGAATCTGAAATAAAACAGAAAATTCTGGAAATACTCAGCAGGTCTGGCAGCATCTGTGGACAGAGAAACAGAGTTAACGTTTCAGGTCTGTGACCTTTCATCAGAACTGGATGAAGTTACAGATTTAACAGTTTATAACCACGAACAGAGCCAGGGTTTGGGGAAATGGGATTGGGGGTTGGAGACAGGGGGACAGGGGGATTGGGGCAGACAAAACGGGTGGTCTGTGATAGGGTAGAGGGCTGGAATAATATAATGACAAATGAATTGATGCTGCAAGGCAACATTGGTGGTAATAAGGCAATATATAAATGAATTAATTATATACCTTCTTGAAAAACTCCTAGCTCTTTCTCTTTCTCAAGCATCAGAAGTTGTTTTCATTCATTAATCTCCAGTTGGAAGATTTCAGTATTAGCTCTGGAGCCTTGTTTGCCATTATGCATGTTTAAAACTTTCCTACCTAGTGTCCAAGAGGTTTCAGTTTAGAAGTTGCTTCCTCTAGCCGGGAAGATGAAAATAATCAATTCTGAACAAAGGCCATATAATACTTTACAAATATCTAAATTTTTAAGTTTAAATAGTGTCAAAGTAGAACAAAGCCCAAGAATTTTATTTTATCTGCAGCAGGCATCCAGACTGGACATGTTTATGATAGTGACTTTTGATAATGATTGTACGAGTGAGTGCTTGCTACATGGAAAAAAACTGCAACTGCGAAGAATGCAAATATCATCAGCTTTGATGGCAGCACATGTTGAAGTCTGAAGTTATATGCAGGGGGATTTAAGTGGGAATTGGGTAAGATAGTTAAACACAGGCAGGTTACTTACCCACTCAGATCCGGACCATTTACGGTTCTAACTTGCAGGATTTTGCAGGGGGAAATAACACCCTCACCTAAAGCAGGCAGGAGCCTCATACATTTATGTAAATCGGCATCTTATTTCTTCAATAGGCCTCCAAAGTAGTTTTAACTGGGGCCTGAATGGGGAGTCCGCCATGCCGTTAAGCAAAAGCAAGTCTGCAGCTGAACAGGTCCATCAGATAATTCTCAACATTTCTTTTATAGGGCCAGGTGAAGCAGAAGTTTCCCATAAGGAAAGTCACAACCTTCCTTACTCAGGACACACACATCCATGTTCCCCCCACCCTGTCCCTTCACTGGTATGAAATCTGCCTTGCCCCCCAAAATCCTCTCCCCAGCATTTATCTAGAAACTGGCAGGCAGCTGTGAGACACCCGGTTATCTGCTGGCATTTGCTTTGTGCCTTCTTCACACCCGGTCAGGGCAGCAAATGTGGCCTGGCGGTTAAAATCAACTTGGCCTTCCGCTGCCTTAGCTAGGCGGAAAACAAATTTTCCAGAGCAGCTAGCTGCCCGAAATCTGTTATAATCTAAAATCTGCCCATGCTTCTTTTTCAGTAATACTTGAGAATTGTTTCTGGGTATTTCAATACAGTGCTTAATTTTACTTGTTTTTTGCTTAAAAATTTGTAATACAATTTGTGCGCAAAGTCAACCTCAGAGTAGAGGTGCAAGGCCACGTCTAAGAAATAATGTCACCCTGTGGACTTTGCACGAACCTAGATATTTTTTTTTAATTTCCAAAATATACTTTATTCATAAAAATCTGTATAAATTACATTGCCAAACAGTTTCAAACAGCACCAAAAAATACAAACATTGCAAGGGAGATCAGTTTCCTTCATTACAATCATGAGTTGCTTCACAACCCTTCCATTTCACATTTGTCATGCCAATTACATTTTTACATTTACAGCAAATGAAAATTTTCCCGATACAGTTCGAGTGGATTCCCATGGATCCAGCCCCTCAGTTCAGCTTGGTGGGGGGACCTTACACTGTGGTCTTTCCCCATTGAGCCTTTTCTGCAGCTGCCCCAAGCTTTAGTGCGTCCCTCAGCACGTAGTCCTGGACCTTGGAATGTGCCAGTCTGCAACATTCGGTCGTGAACAACTCTTTGCGCTGGAAGACCAGCAAGTTTCGGGCAGAACAAAGGGCGCCTTTCACCGAATTGATAGTCCTCCAGCAGCAGTTGATGTTTGTCTCGATGTGCATCCCTGGGAACAGCCCATAGAGCACAGACTCCTGTGTGACAGAGTTGCTTGGGATGAACCTCGACAAAAACCACTGCATCTTTTTCCACACCTGCTTTGCAAAGACACATTCCATGAGGAGGTGGGCGACCGTCTCTTCCCCACCACAGTCACCGTGGGGGCATTGCGCGGAGGGAGCGAGACTTCGGTTGTGCAGGAAGGATCTGACGGGGAGGGCCCTTCTCACCACCAGCCAAGCTAAGTCTTGGTGCTTGTTTGAAAGTTCTGGTGATGAGGCATTCCGCCAAATGACTTTGGCGGTCTGCTCGGGGAACCATCCGACAGGATCCCCCGTCTCCTTTTCCCGTAGGGCCTTGAGGACATTCCGTGCAGACCACTGCCTGATGGATCGGTGGTCAAAGGTGTTTTCCCGCAGAAACTGCTCCACGAAGGATAGGTGGTACGGCACGGTCCAACTGCATGGAGCATTCCGCGGCAATGTGACCAGGCCCATCCTTCGCAACACCGGGGACAGATAGAACCTCAGCACGTAGTGACACTTGGAGTTTGCGTACTGGAGGTCTACGCACAGCTTGATGCAGTCGCACACGAAGGTGGTCATCAGGATGAGGGCCACATTAGGTACATTTTTCCCGCCCTTATCCAGAGATTTGAATATCGTGTCCCTCTGGACCTGGTCCATTTTAGACCCCCAGATGAAACGGAAAATGGCTCGGGTGACCGCCACAGCGCAGGAGTGGGGTATGGGCCAGACCTGCACCACGTACAGCAACAACGTGAGCACCTCGCACCTGATGACCAGGTTCTTACCCACAATGGAGAGAGATCACTGCCCCCACATGCTCAACTTTTGTTGTACCTTGGCTACTCGCTCCTCCCAGGTTTTGGTGCACGCCCCGGCCCTTCCGAGATATATTTAAAATTTCGTTCTTACATTCTTTAATGTTAGAAGATAGATAGTACAGTCAGCTTTTGTCCAAAATCTAAATGCCATTTAGGTGCTAGTGAGTGGAACTCTTGCACTTGCATGCGACCAATAACTACAATATAATGATGCCCAGAGGACAAACAATTGCAAATATGAAAGCCCTGACTTCTTTAATCTACTTCTAGTGCTAGAAATAAGGTATTGCATTGTCTTAACATCTAATTTTTTCACACTAATGCACACACAAACTTTCTGATTGTGGAAGAAGGAAATGGCGTCTGACCAACCTGCACAATATTTCTGTTACAAGATTAAACAGATGTTTTTTTTCCTGAACATGAACCTTACATGTGCTTCTGTTTAATACACTTAATTACCAAGCTGTGCAGAATGTCCCATGTGGTATGTTCACTTGGAAGAAATTGCATATAGGCGGGAGGATTTGCATTCCATCAAAGAACAATGACAATGCTTTGGAATGGGAAGCTTTTTCTATTTTGAAATGAGTAATACCATCAAACATTCCCACCTCAAGTGTGGTATAAATCCGATTCAATATGTGACTCGTTATATTGTCTTAACAATGTACCTTAACACCAAAGACCACTTAAAAACATATAATGTTCTTCTATAATATTTTGTATCCTTAGGGGATTTCACAAAGATTGCCAACTGTGTGCCAATTGGTGTTGAATCTGAGGTTAGTCTTGTGCTATGAACTTGTGTCTGCTGGGAACTGTACTGAGAATGTTTGAACCAACTGCACACAGGGTTGATTAGAGTTACTCAAGAGAGAGGAAACTAACATCCCCTTCTGTTAAACCCAGTTCCAAAGCATTTATAGCTGAGAACATTTTTTTAATTAAAAACTAATCATAATATTCTGTTCTGATGATGGCTTCTTCTTCTTCATTTCGTCTCTGAGTGACTTTGAGCAAAGAGGTCTCGGCTCTGACTGTGGCTGTTACACCTTGCTTGACATGTCAGAAATGCAGTGGTTTATCTGTTCCAGACTTCTCCACACACAAAAGCATTACATTTTCTGAACATTAATATTGATTTTCTTTTTGGGGATAACTTTTTATTGCAATAGGACACTAAAGGATACTGAGAAATGTATTATATGTATTAGTTTATATGTAACACAATTGAGTGATTAACTTTGCTGCACTAACCTTTGGGAATGAATGGCTGATTGAATTTGGACACAAGCGGGTCGAAATTGGGAGAGTGTTTGGGCATAAAACTGCCACAAGGCACACCAATTTAGCTGTGATTTGGCCTGCACCCAATTTTCACAGACATCGATCACACTGCTAAATTCATGGGGCTTTTTTTTAGACTTTCTAGGCAGGTGCCTAAAACAGGTTTAGGCCCCTTAAGAATGTGAATTAGCGGCCTAACACCTCTTTAACTACCCCATTGAAAAATTTATCATTGCTGAACGGAACAGGCTTGGGATTTTTCAGCTGCCCCCATGGCCACAAAGTACAAGTAAGTGATTAAACAAAATCTTAATTTAAAAAATGCATTCTGTGGAGTCAGGAGGAGTAGAAAATCTTGGGGATAAACAACATAAATTTGAAGAAGATGGCAATTAGCCCTTATAGATATGATAAAAATAAGATAAAATATGAGAAAATACAAAAGTAAGGAGGGAGTACAAGAAGACATTTTCAAAAAATATTTTACAAATATATCAGTAAAAGGAGAGTTGTCTAAAGTGAAGTGGGACCCCATGAAAGGAGAGGAGAGAGTTAGTAAAGGACAAGTAGAAATTGATAGGGACATTTAAGTATTTTGCTTCAGTGTTTACAAAACAGAAGGATATTGGAATTCAAGCCTGGCTACCCGACCCGAACCTGACTAGACCCGACTACATGTGCCGGGTTCGGGTTGGGTCGAAATTCCGAGTCCAGCATTGGGAATCGGGTTGGGTCGGGCTGGACACTGCTTCCGGGAAGTCACGGGATCAGGCTTACTCATGATTCCCCACAACTCCAGCTGCAGGAATAGCCTGCTGCCATAACAGATGAAGGAGATTCAGGTTGGGTCGGGTCAGGTCGGGCGCAACAAAAAGTTAAAGGGCTCGGGCTCAGGTTGGGTTCGGGTTGGCTGTGGTTGGGTCGGATCCATGTTGGGTTTTAATTTTATACCCGAGCCAGGCTTTAATTGGAATGAGGTAAATCCTTAATGGTTAAAAGTGAGTTGAGAGATACTATAATAAGTAAAAATGTTTGTGAAGCTAGTTAAGTTAAAGGAGCATAAGTGCCAGGACCTAATGAGATGCGTCAGAAGATCTTGAGGGAAATAGGGGGAAAAAAAACAGAGATGCTAGAAATATTGATGGTGAATTTCTGGGGGAGTTCTCCTGCCTGTCTGCTATAACTTCAGCAGAAGATCTGCAGAAATCCCAGAAATAGCATAAACGCTGTTCATGTTGTTTTCCAAGGATTCCCCAGCTCTACCATCAAACTCACAATAGATGAGCAGGAGAAACTCTTTAGATAATCATCCCTATATTTTAGGTTACTATTGAGAGTGTATGTGGACTGAAATTCTGGATAATCATGATATTCTGTTTCTGATCTTAGCTTCTTCTTCATTTAGTTTCTGAGTGACTTTGGGCAAAGAGGTCTCAGCTCCGACTGTGGCTGTCACACATTGCTTGACATGTCAGAAATGCTATCATTTATCTGTTCCAGACTTCTCCACATACAATAGCATTAAATTTTCTGAACAACTTTATGGGACATCAATATTGATTTTTTTTTGTCGGGAGAACTTTTTAATTGCGTTAGGACATTAAGAGGGGATTAAGGGATGACTTGATTGAGATGTTCAAAATTAGAAAGAGGTGGGCAGAGTAGAAACACATGGTATGAAGTTTGGTGGGAGTTCTCCTGCTTGACTGCTGGGGTTACAAAAGCCCTGAAAACGGCATAATCGTCCATCAAAGTTATGGTTTGCAAGCCAGAGAACTCCCATGGAAATTCACTCTGAGACTGCTTCTAGTCACGAGGAGTCTAGAACAAGCGGACATGGAGATAAGTTAAAAAGTAAGAGAATTGGGAGAGAGCAGGAGCTCTGTGAGGCTGTGCAATGAACTATGGATTTAGTGTTTGGATCAGAAACCATGGTCGGAATTTTCCAGCCCCCCAGCGAGCAGGCTGGTGGCGGGGAGGCGGGGGTAAAATTGAGTGGGGGGTGGGGAGGGGGGTGGGGCTGGGCTTCAATTTTATGAGGGGCGGCGGTGGCGAGAAACAGCCTGCCTGCCCCAGGCCAATCAAGGCCCTTATGTGGCCAATTAACTGGCACTTAAGGCCCTCCTCTCACCACCGTGGGTATTTTACCTTGCCGGATGGCAAAAGCCTCAAGAACTCTGCCTGGTAAAACCAGGCGGCCTTCTTTCAGACTGGGGGGGCCCTCCTGATCAGGCACCCTGTGCCCCATGGAGGGCTGCCCTCGTTGCCCCAACTACCCCCAACGCACAACACTCCCCCCCACCCCAAGCCGACCCCTCTTGCCTCACCGAGGCCCCGCCGATTGTCCCCAGTGAGGCCCTAAAAACTTACCTGATCTCTAGGGCCATCCTTCCTGTTGCCTCCGATGGTTGGGTGTAGTCTCTGCAGTGGCCACTGCTCCCGGTGGCGCTGCTGGGACTAAGAGCTGCCAGCCCGCTGATTGGCCGGCAGCTCCATTAGGCAGGGCTTCCTGCCTCAAGGAGGCTCCCCAGGCCCGGCAGAGGCAGGCTCGCCACCCACTTTTCAGCTGGTGGATGGGCCCTCCCACCCAACATAAATTTCCAGCCCATGTCAACATTTAAGAATAGATTAGCTAAGTAGTTGAAGGAAAAGGGAATAAAGGGATATGGGAACAGAGCAGGCCCATGAGGTTAGGACTATTACTCTTCAATGATCCCTGCATGCGCATTTATCATCATAGAACACCATACGGGCCACACAGCAAGCAGCCAGCAGCTCAGACCAGAGATGAGAACCAGTGCAAGGCCTCTGGAGCACCACTACAACGGGTGCTATGTAAGGCAGTTTTGTGCCCAAAGAGTCAATTCTTAATTTATTTAGTTCAAGGGTAGCAGATGAATAGTGTCATAAGGCTTTCCACATGAATTTTCAAGACTTTACTAAATATTACTGGAAAGTATACCAACAGCATTATGAGTCACTTATGAGTCAATTTAACAACAAAAAAACCCAATTAAACCTTAACAGATTGCAAAGATTTTAAGGATGGCTTCTTTGCTTAGAAGGATGTCAGTATTTGCTTTCATTTGCTCTGGCTAACTGAATAACTCTTAAAAACCATGTGGCTGCATTTCCCCGACAGAGCATTTTTACTGTGTGCTATTGTACATTTGAGCACATATTTTACGTTGTTGACTTGCTTTCAGCAGTCCTCCACACTTCTTATCACTTTCAAAGCTGTGATTCCAGGCCTGCTGAAGGCCCTCTGTTGTTGATAATGAGGCCTGAGAGCCAAAAGAATGTTTGAATTCGATGTAGTGTTTTACAAGTACAGACAGTTCAGATTCACTGAAGTGTGGTCTGCTGTGTGACTTGCCTTTTGCCACTACTTTTCCTCTTTTACCAACACATGTAAAATGCTTCATTTCCACTCATAGCAGCATTAAATGTGAATAATTTGAGCCAATGCCTTAACATTGTGCCAGTGGTAAGTTAAAATACCAAAGGAGACAAGCCATGTGTCCATAGGGGGCCAGGAGGCCCTCAAGGCACACCCTGCATATAAAATGGGATCAGGTGTCCACAAAGGTCAATTCCTGGAGTCTGGTCCTGAGAACCTGGATGCAGTGCCGGAAAAATTTCAATGACCTTACGTGGGTGGCCAAGGTCAGTGAATGCACCTTCAAATGACAGTTTCTACCCATTGCATCACCAACCTCTTTACTCAATATACTACACTTAAAACTACAGAGGGTTTTAAACTAAATAGTTGGATGGGGAGAAGGTTCGGGTGAGGGGAAATTTAGAAAGTTAAAGAGAAAGTACAAGGAAATAGTGCAGAGTAGCAATAATAGTAATAGTAAGAGCCCATGGGATCCAGGGCAATTTGACAAATTGGATCCAAAATTGGCTTAATGGCAGGAGGCAGAGGGTGATGGTTGTGGGTTGTGTTTGCGAGTGGAAGCCTGTGACCAGTGGGGTACCGCAGGGATCGGTGCTGGGACCCTTGCTGTTTATAGTATACATTAATGATTTAGACGTGAATATAGGAGGTATGATCAGTAAGTTTGCAGATGACACAAAAATTGGTGGTGTTGTAAATAGTGAGGAGGAAAGCCTTAGATTACAGGACGACATAGATGGGCTGGTAAGATGGGCAGAGCTGTGGCAAATGGAATTTAATCATGAGAAGTGTGAGGTGATGCATTTTGGGAGGACTAACAAGGCAAGGGAATATACAATGGGTGGTAGGACCCAAGGAAGTACAGAGGATCAGAGGGACCTTGATGTACTTGCCCATAGAACGCTGAAGGCAGCAGCACAGGTAGATAAGGTAGTTAGGAAGGCATATGGGATACTTGCCTTTATTAGCCGAGGCAGAGAATATAAGAGCAGGGAGGTTATGATGGAGCTGTATAAAATGCTAGTTAGGCCACAGCTGGAGTACTGTGTACAGTTCTGGGCACCACACTATAGGAAGGATGTGATTGCACTGGAGAGGGTGCAGAGGAGATTCACCAGGATGTTGCCTGGGCTGGAGCATTTCAGCTATGAAGAGAGACGGGATAGGCTAGGGTTGTTTTCCTTAGAGCAGAGGAGGCTGAGGGGGGACCTGATTGAGGTATCCAAAATTATGAGGGGCATAGTTTCTAAAATTTTCCCAATCTTCTCACCTGCCACTACTCTTCACAGCGTTATACGCCTTTGCTTTTAATTTGATATCATCTTTAACTCCCTTAGTTAGCTACAGATGATTGATCTTTCTTGTAGAGTCTTTGTCCAGAGTATGCAGGAGGGTTTTCTGACACTTTATGTAGACAGGCCAACCAGGGGCGATGCCACATTGGATTTGGTACTGGGTAATGAACCCGGCCAGGTGTTAGATTTAGATGTAGGTGAGCACTTTGGTGATAGTGATCACAATTCGGTTAGGTTTACCTTAGCGATGGGCAGGGACAGGTATATACCGCAGGGCAAGAATTATAGCTGGGGGAAAGGAAATTATGATGCGATTAAGCAAGATTTAGGATGCGTAGGATGGGGAAGGAAACTGCAGGGGATGGGCACAATCGAAATGTGGAGCTTATTCAGGGAGCAGCTACTGCGTGTCCTTGATAAGTATGTACCTGTCAGGCAGGGAGGAAGTTGTCGAGCGAGGGAGCCATGGTTTACTAAAGAAGTTGAAGCGCTTGTCAAGAAGAAGAAGAAGGCTTATGTTAGGATGAGACGTGAAGGCTCAGTTAGGGCGCTTGAGAGTTACAAGCTAGCCAGGAAGGATCTAAAGGGAGAGCTAAGAAGAGCAAGGAGAGGACACGAGAAGTCATTGGCGGATAGGATCAAGGAAAACCCTAAGGCTTTCTATAGGTATATCAGGAATAAAAGAATGACTAGAGTTAGATTAGGGCCAATCAAGGATAGTAGTGGGAAGTTGTGTGTGGAATCAGAGGAGATAGGGGAAGCGTTAAATGAATATTTTTCGTCAGTATTTACAGTAGAGAAAGAAAATGTTGTCGAGGAGAATACTGAGATACAGACTACTAGGCTAGATGGGATTGAGGTTCACAAGGAGGAGGTGTTAGCAATTTTGGAAAGTGTGAAAATAGATAAGTCCCCTGGGCCAGATGGGATTTATCCTAGGATTCTCTGGGAAGCCAGGGAGGAGATTGCAGAGCCTTTGTCCTTGATCTTTCTGTCGTCATTGTCGACAGGAATAGTGCCGGAAGACTGGAGGATAGCAAATGTTGTCCCCTTGTTCAAGAAGGGGAGTAGAGACAACCCTAGTAATTATAGACCTGTGAGCCTTACTTCGGTTGTGGGTAAAATGTTGGAAAAGGTTATAAGAGATAGGATTTATAATCATCTTGAAAAGAATAAGTTCATTCGAGATAGTCAGCACGGTTTTGTGAAGGGTAGGTCGTGCCTCACAAACCTTATTGAGTTTTTTGAGAAGGTGACCAAACAGGTGGATGAGGGTAAAGCCGTGGATGTGGTGTATATGGATTTCAGTAAGGCGTTTGATAAGGTTCCCCACGGTAGGCTATTGCAGAAAATACGGAAGTATGGGATTGAAGGTGATTTAGTGCTTTGGATCAGAAATTGGCTAGCTGAAAGAAGACAGAGGGTGGTGGTTGATGGCAAATGTTCATCTTGGAGTTTAGTTACTAGTGGTGTACATCAAGGATCTGTTTTGGGGCCACTGCTGTTTGTCATTTTTATAAATGACCTGGATGAGGGTGTAGAAGGGTGGGTTAGTAAATTTCGGATGACACGAAGGTCGGTGGAGTTGTGGATAATGCCGAAGGATGTTGTCGGTTACAGAGGGACATAGATAGGCTGCAGAGCTGGGCTGAGAGATGGCAAATGGAGTTTAATGCGGAAAAGTGTGAGGTGATTCACTTTGGAAGGAGTAACAGGAATGCAGAGTACTGGGCTAATGGGAAGATTCTTGGTAGTGTAGATGAGCAGAGAGATCTTTGTGTCCAGGTACATAAATCCCTGAAAGTTGCCACCCAGGTTAATAGGGCTGTTAAGAAGGCATATGGTGTGTTAGCTTTTATTAGTAGGGGGATCGAGTTTCAGAGCCACGAGGTCATGCTGCAGCTGTACAAAACTCTGGTGAGACCGCACCTGGAGTATTGCGTGCAGTTCTGGTCACCGCATTATAGGAAGGATGTGGAAGCTTTGGAAAGGGTGCAGAGGAGATTTACTGGGATGCTGCCTGGTATGGAGGGAAGGTCTTACGAGGAAAGGCTGAGGGACTTGAGGTTGTTTTCATTAGAGAGAAGGATGAGGAGAGGTGACTTAATAGAGACATATAAGATAATCAGAGGGTTAGATAGGGTGGATAGTGAGAGTCTTTTTCCTCGGATGATGATGGCAAACACGAGGGGACATAGCTTTAAGTTGAGGGGTGATTGATATAGGACAGATGTCAGAGGTAGTTTCTTTACTCAGAGAGTAGTAGGGGCGTGGAACGCCCTGCCTGCAACAGTAGTAGACTCGCCAACTTTAAGGGCATTTAAGTGGTCATTGGATAGACATATGGATGAAAATGGAATAGTGTAGGTCAGATGGTTTCACAGGTCGGCGCAACATCGAGGGCCGAAGGACCTGTACTGCGCTGTAATGTTCTATGTTCTAAAGGATGACTAAAAAAAAATCAAAAGGGAGAAATTAGAATATGAGAGTAAACTGGCAAGAAGTATAAAAAAGACAATAAGAGCTTCTACAAGTACATAAAAAGGAAGAGAGTAGCTAAAGTGAACATTGTTTCTTTAAACTATGAGACAGAAGAATTAATAATGGAAAACAAGGAAATGGCAGCAAATTTGAACAAATATTTTGTATCTGTCTTCATGGAAGAGGACACTAAAAACACCCCAATATTAGTCGAAAATCAGGGGGCGAAAAGGAGGGAGGAACTTAAAATAATCATTATCACTAGAGAAAATGTATTAGGAAAACCAATGGGACTAAAGGTTGACACGTCCCCTGGACCTAATGGCCTGCATCATAGGATCTTAAAAGAAGTAGTTGCAGAGTTAGTGAATGCATTGGTTGTAATCTTCCAAAATTCCCTAGGTTCTGGAAAGTTCCAGCTGATTGGAAAACCACCAGTGTAATGCCCCATTCAAGAAAGGAGGAAGACAGAAAGCAGGACACTTTAGGCCAGTTAGCCTAACATCTGTCATTAGGAATGTGCTGGAATCCATTATTAAGGAGGAAGCAGGAAAATGGTAATACAATCAAGCAGAGTCAACATGGTTTTGTGAAAGGGAAATCATGTTTGACAAATGTATTAGAGCTCTTTGAGGATGTAACAAGCAGGGTGGATAAAGAGGAACCAGTAGATGTAGTGTATTTGGATTTCCAAAAGGCATTCCATAAGGTGCCACATAAAAAGTTACTGCATAAGATAAGAGATCATGGTGTTGGGGGCAATACATCAGCATGAATATGGGATTGCCTAACTAACAGGAAACAGAGAGTTGGGATAAGTGAGACATTTTCAAGTTGGCAAACTGTAACTAGTGGGGTGCCACAGGGATCAGTGCTGGGGCCTCAACTATTTACAATCTAAAATAATTGGATGAACAGACAAAGTGCATTGTTCTCAAATTTGCTGATGATACAAAGATAGGTGGGAAAGCAAGTTGTGAGGAGAACACAAAGTGTCTACAAAGGAATATCGATAGATCAAATCAGTGGGCAAAAATCTGGCAATTGATATATAATGTGGAAAAATGTGAGGCGCAAGTTGCAGATGGTGTGACTATGGACCGTTTGTTTTCCACTGTGCCCCACTGCTGTCACCCCAACCCTCCTCTTCTCCATTTTTGCTTTCAGAGTCACAGAATCACAGAATTGTTACAGCACAGAAGGAGGTCTTTCGGCCCATCGAGTCTGCACCAGCTTTCCGAAAGAGCAATTTACCTAGTGCCATTCCCCCGCTTTCTCCCCGTCTATGTCCTTTTGAAGCTCTTTGCAGTTCACAATGCTTCCAAGTTTCATATCATCCGAAAATTTTGAAATTTTGAAACCAAGGTCTAGGTCATGAATATATATCAGGAAAAGCAAAGGTCCCAACACTGATCCCTGGGGAACTGCACTACCAACCTTCCTCCAGTCTGAAAAACATCCATTAATCTCTACTCTCTGTTTCCTGTAACTCAACAAATTTCGTATCCATGTTGCTATGGTCCCTTTTATTCCATGAGCTATAACTTTGCTCACAAGTCTGTTGTGTGTCACTGTATCAAATGCCTTTTGGAAGTCCATAAGATAACCAAGATTTACCACCTGGTCAGTGAGTGCAGCCTCACCAGACCTCTGATGAAAAGGCACCATTGCTTGATAGGACAGTTGCAGCCACCAGCTCAGGTACTGGCACTGCACATACCTTAGTAGTATAGCATCGGGATCAGGAGGTGGTGAGTGAGTGGGCACAAGTGGCTGCAGCTAGGCAAGGGGAAAATGATAGTGCACGTGCCAGCTCATCGGAGGGCGAGGTCACAGATGAGATCTGCTGCAGAGGACTCAGATGAGGACTTTGTGGGGCAGCATAAAGAAGATTGCTGATGGGCATGCACACAGAGATGCTTGGTGCATTGAAGGCCTGCACACAGAGCCTGTTGTCACTGTCAAGGAGCATGGAGGAGTCCAGCTCCAACTTGGCATAGGGCTTCGTACAGGGCTTGATGTCCAACTTTTCCACCCTGGAAGTGATGACCAGCTCCATGACAGCACTGGCGGACCCAGCTATGATGCAGTGTCTGGTAGCTGATGTCTCAGCTTCCATTGCAGCACAGGTAGAAACCACCCAATGTCTGATTGCTGAAATAGAAGCTCAGACTGAAGTCATGAGATCCATGCATATTGCTATGCAAGCCCAGCTTGTTGCCATGCAGGCTCAGACTGCTGCTATCATGCTTGTGAATACCAGTGATCAAAGGGGCATGCGCTGCCCTGAGGGAGTGACAGTGGCAACGAGGAGAATGAGCCCGATGTTCATCCTCAGGATGACAGCATTCGTGCTCCCACCACCACCACTCTGCCAGTGCCCTTGTTGTTGCCTGTCAGCCAGCTGAGGTGGTGCAGTCCGAAGTCCAGCAGAGCTGGTTGAGGTCAAGGCCAACTGCAGTCTCCCCCACTCAAAATCAGCAGCCTTCCACCTGCTGTGCTGCAGCCACTAGGGTAGCATTGCACTGAAGCAGTAGATCAGGCAAAGATTCATGGAAAACAGGCGCTAAGGGAATGCACAAGGGTGAATCGTTCAATTTTGTATGTATTCTTGGAAGTGTTGTTGGATAAAGTTGTTATGAATCGTTTTTTTTGGGGTGTCTTTTATTTCAGGATGTTGGCCAAGAGGATGCTGTGACGATCCATAGCAGAGGGATGGATTGAAAGGTGGGGAATTCTGGAGCAACTGTGATGTGGGCATGAGATCTCAGGGGAACCAGAGTCTGAGTATCTGTTCACCGACAGCCCATTCGGAGCTAAGGGATCCCTGATGCCTTATCGCTTTGTAGACCCTCGGTACATAAAAACCAGGTGTCACTACGCGCTGAGGTTCCACCTGTCCCTGGTGTTACAAAGGATGGGTCTGGCCACGTCACCACAGAACGCTCCATTCAGTTTAGCCATGCCATACCACCTGTCCCTCTTGGAAAAGTTTGGACAGAAAAACACTTTTGACCACAAGTCTATCAGGCAGTGGTTTGCATGTAATGCCTTCAAGGCCCTGCCGGAAAAGGAGATGGTGGATCCTGTCGGATGGTTCCTCGAGCAGACTGTCAAACTCATTTGGCAGAATGCCTCATCACCAGAATTGTAAAACAAGTACCGAGATTTAGCTTGGCTGGTAGTGAGAACGGCCCTCCTTGTCAGATGTGTCCATCTCTGCACGCTGCATCTCGAGGCAGCTGTGGTGGGGAACAGACTGTCGCCCACATCCTTCTAGAATGTGCATTGGCAAAGCAGGTGTCGAATGAGATACAGTGCTTTATGTCAAGACTCATCCCGAGCAGCTCTGGAATGCAGGAATCAGTGCTGTACGGGCTGTTCCCAGGGACGCACACTGAAATACACATCATCTGCTGCTGGAGGCCCATCAACTTGGTGAAGGACAGCAGAGGCTGTCGACGAACAAGTGCTGCAGACTGGCACATTCCAAGGTCCAGGACTATGTGCTGAGGGATGCACCAAAGATTGGGGCAGCTGCCACAAAGGCTTAATCGGGAAAGACTCTGTGTAAGGCCCTCCCATCATAGCATACCGAGGGACTGGAACCCTCGGGCTGTAGCACCACAGAATGTTTGACATGAAATGTAAATGTACATTGTAAATATAACCTAGAATGGCAAGTATAGTGAGGCACCTCATGTACTGTATTGATAAAAACTAATCTGTATTTCACTTTATGTGAATGTAATGTCAAATTTGAACTGTTATACAAAGAACAAAGAACAGTACAGCCCAGGAACAGGCTTCCACTACCTCCCCCGGCAACAAGTTCCAGGCACTCACCACCCTCTGTGTAAAGAACTTGCCTCGCACATCCCCTCTAAACTTTGCCCCTCGCACTTTAAACCTATGTCCCCTAGTAACTGACTCTTCCACCCTGGGAAAAAGCTTCTGACTATCCACTCTGTCCATGCCGCTTATAACTTTGTAAACCTCTATCATGTTGCCCCTCCACATCCGTCGTTCCAGTGAAAACAATCCGAGTTTATCCAACCTCTCCTTATAGCTAATGCCCTCCAGACCAGGCAACATCCTGGTAAACCTCTTCTGTATCCTCTCCAAAGCCTCCATGTCCTTCTGGTAGTGTGGCGACCAGAATTGCACGCAATATTCTAAGTGTGGCCTAATTAAAGTTCTGTACAGCTGCAGCATGACTTGCCTATTTTTAAACTCTGTGCCCCAACCGATGAAGGCAAGCATGCCGTATGCCTTCTTGACTACCTTATCTACCTGCGTTGCCACTTTCAGTGACCTGTGGACCTGTACGCCCAGATCTCTTTGCCTGTCAATACTCCTAAGGGTTCTGCCATTTACTGTATACTTCCCACCTGCATTAGACCTTCCAAAATGCATAACCTCACATTTGTCCGGATTAAACTCCATCTGCCATTTCTCCGCCCAAGTCTCCAACTGATCTATATCCTGCTGTATCCTCTGACAATCCTCATCACTGTCCGCAACTCCAACAACCTTTGTGTCGTCCGCAAACTTACTAATCAGACCAGCTACATTTTCCTCCAAATCATTTATATATACTACAAACAGCAAAGGTCCCAGCACTGATCCCTGCAGAACGCCACTAGTCACATCCCTCCATTCAGAAAAGCACCCTTCCACTGCTACCCTCTGTCTTCTATGACCGAGCCAGTTCTGTATCCATCTTGCCAGCTCCCCTCTGATCCCATGTGACTTCACCTTTTGTATCAGTCTGCCATGAGGGACCTTGTCAAAGGCTTTACTGAAGTCCATATAGATAACATCCACTGCCCTTCCTTCATCAATCATCTTCGTCACTTCCTCAGAAACCTCAATCAAATTAGTGAGACATGACCTCCCCTTCACAAAACTGTGCTGCCTCTCGCTAATACGTCCATTTGATTCCAAATGGGAGTAAATCCTGTCCCGAAGAATCCTCTCTAATAATTTCCCGACCATTGACGTAAGGCTCACTGGCCTATAATTTCCTGGATTATCCTTGCTACCCTTCTTAAACAGAGGAACAACATTGGCTATTCTCCAGTCCTCTGGGACCTCACCTGTAGCCAATGAGGATGCAAAGATTTCTGTCAAGGCCCCAGCAATTTCTTCTCTTGCCTCCCTCAGTATTCTAGGGTAGATCCCATCAGGCCCTGGGGACTTATCTACCTTAATGCTTTGCAAGACACCCAACACCTCCTCCTTTTTGATAATGAGATGACTGAGACTATCTGCACTCCCTTCCCTAGGCTCATCATCCACCAAGTCCTTCTTCTTGGTGAATACTGATGCAAAGTACTCATTTAGCACCTTGTGCATTTCCTCTGGCTCCACACATAGATTCCCATCTCTGTCCTTGAGTGGGCCAACCCTTTCCCTGGTTACCCTCTTGCTCTTTATATACGTATAAAAAGCCTTGGGATTTTCCTTAATCCTGTTATGGAATGTATTTTTAAAATTTTATGAATAAAGTATATTTTTGGGAAAAAAAGCCTCTCCCTTCTCTCCTTATCCTCTTCCTCCTCCTCCTTTTCCATGTCCTGCTGTTCCTCCTACTCATCCTCTTCCTTCTCCTCTCAAGGTGTCCTTCAAAGCCTTGGTTGCAAGGGCTGAGTCCTCATGAGAGCAAGGTATGGAGGACGCAGCAGACCAGCACAAACTTAGAGAAACATTCCAGGCAGTACTGGAGGGCTCCCCTCCAAGCAGTCCAGGCAGCAGAACTGTTGATTCAAGACAACGATGGTTTGTTCCATGACAGGTCTGGTGGCAGCATGACTGCCACACTGGCCATGTGTGGTCAGGTGGCAGAGTGGAGTCATGAACCAGGAGTAGAGCGGGTATCCAATGTCACACAGCTGCTAGCCACTGATTCTTCACAGTTGACCAAAGATGGCAGGCACAGCAAGATGAATGCATCACGGCTGCTGCCAGGATAGTGGGCATTCACTGGGAGGATGTTTTGGGCATGGTGGTATACCAACTGGATGTTGATGGAGCTGTAGCCCTTGCAGCTTGCATCTCCATGTTGATATGTGGGGTCCACAGAGCTACGTGCTGTCGATGGCTCCTGCCCATTGGGAACCCCACTAGCCTGGTAAAGCCATGTGCTCACTCCTCCTGCTACCCTTTGGTAAGAGAAAAGATGATGAAGTTTCCTCTTCTTCTGTACAGAGCCTCTGCCACCTCCCAGATGCAGAAATGTTACAAATATTGCCTGCTCCCATCTGGAAGTTTCCACCAGCATAGAAATTGAGGGCCACAGTGATCTTCACAGTTACTGGAAGTGCTATCCTCACCTTGCTATGTGGCTACAACTCAGTTGTCGGAGTTCTGTCACCACCTCCTCAGTGAATCACAGGCACCTCAACAACTGCTCCTGGCTGAGGTGGAACTAGGAGAAGTGTTCCCTGAAGACCCCGGGTGGGTAGGTCTTTCTATTGAGAACCCTCCTCCTGTTCCCTCTGCACACAGCTTCCCCTCTCTGCTGCCTCTGCTTCATCTCCAAGTCATGCTGCAGCTTGACATAATCATACTCACCGAATCATACCTTACAGACAATGTCCCAGACACCGCCATCACCATTCCTGGGTATGCCCTGTCTCACTGGCAGGACAGACCCAGCAGAGGTGGTGGCACAGTGGTATACAGTTGGGAGGGAGTTGCCCTGGGAGTCCACAACATCAACTCCAGACCCCATGAAGTCTCATGGCATCAGGTCAAACATGGGCAAGGAAACCTCCTGCTGATTATCACCTACAGCCCCCCCTCAGCTGATGAATCAGTACTCCTCCATGTTGAACAGCACTTGGAGGAAGCACTGAGGGTGGCAAGGGCACAGAATGTACTCTGGGTCAGGGACTTCAATGTTCATCACCAAGAATGGCTCGGTAGCATCACTACTGACCGAGCTGGCCGAGTCCTAAAGGACATAGCTGCTAGACTGGGTCTGCGTCAGGTGGTGAGGGAACCAAGAAGAGGGGAAAATATACTTGACCTCGTCCTCACCAATTTGTCTGCCGCAAATGCATCCGTCCATGACAGTGTTGGTAGGAGTGACCACCGCACAGTCCTTGTGGAGACGAAGTCCCGCCTTCACATTGAGGATACCCTCCATCATGTTGTGTGACACTACCACCATGCTAAATGGGATAGATTTCAAACAGATCTAACAATGCAAAACTGGGCATCCATGAGGCGCTGTTGGCCATCAGCAGCAGAATTGTACTCAACCACAATCTGTAACCTCACGGCCCAGCATATCCCCCACTCCACCATTACCATCAAGCCAGGGGACCAACCCTGGTTCAAGGAAAATGAGGTGTCAACCTGGTGAAGCTACAGCCCAGGACTACTTGCGTGACAAACAGCATATGCAGCATGTGATAGACAGAGCTAAGCAATCCAATAACTAGCGGATCAGATCTAAGCACTGCAATCCTGCCACATCCAGTTGTGAATCGTGGTGGACAATTAAACAACTAACTGGAGGAGGTAGCTCCACAGCTATCCCCATCCTCAATGATGGGGGAGCCCAGCACTTCAGTGCAAAAGATAAGGCTGAAGCATTTGCAACAATCTTCAGTCAGAAGTGCCGATGATCCATCTCAGCCTCCTCCTGAAGTCCCCAGCATCTTCATCCAATTTGATTCACTCCACGTGATATCAAGAAACGACTGAGGGCACAGGATACTGCAAAGTCTATGGGCCCTGACAACATTCCGGCAATAGTACTGAAGACCTGTGCTCCAGAACTTGCTCTGCCTCTAGCCAAACTGTTCCAGTACAGCTACAACACTGGCATCTAGCCAGCAATGTGGAAAATTGCCCAGGTATGTCCTGTACACAAAAAGCAGGACAAGTCCAACCTGGCCAATTACCGCCCCATCAGTCTACTCTCAATCATCAGTAAAGTGATGGAAGGTGTCGTCGACAGTGCCATCAAGCAGCACTTGGATAGTAATGACATGCTCAGTGATGCTCAGTTTGGGTTCTGCCAGGGCCACTCAGCTCCTGACCTGATTAGAGCCTTGGTTCAAACATGGACAAAAGAGCTGAACTCAAAAGCTGAGGCGAGAGTTACTGTCCTTGACATCAAGGCAGCATTTGACCAACTATGACATCAAGGAGCCCTAGCAAAACTGGAGTCAATGGGAATCGGGGGAAAACTTTCTGCTGGATGGACTCGTACCTAGCGCAAAGGAAGATGATTGTGGTTGTTGGAGGTCAATCATCTCAGCTCGAGGACATCACTGCAGGCATCCCTCAGGGTAGTGTCCTAGGCCCAACCATCTTCAGCTGCTTCATCAATGACCTTCCTTCAATCATAAGGTCAGAAGTGGGGATGTTTGCTGAAGATTGCACGATGTTCAACAATATTCGCAACTCCTCAGATACTGAAGCAGTCCATTTAGAAATGCAGCATGACCTGGACAATATTCAGGCTCGGGCTGATAAGTGGCAAGTAACATTCGCACCACACAAGTGCCAGGCAATGACCATCTCCAAAAGAGAAAATCTAACCATCTCCCCCAGACATTCAATGGCATTACGATCGCTAAATCCCCCACTATCAACATCCTGGGGGTTACCATTGACCAGAAATTGAACTGGAGTCACCATATAAATACCATGGCTACAAGAGCAGGTCAGAGGCTAGGAATCCTGTGGCCGGTAACTCATCCCCTGACTGCCTAAAGCCTGTCCACATCTACAAGGCACAAGTCAGGAGCGTGATGGAATACTCTCCACTTGCCTGGATGGATGCAGCTCCAACAACACTCAAAAAGCTCGACACCATCCAGGACAAAGCAGCCCGTTTGATTGGCACACCATGCACAAACATTCACTCCCTCCACCACCGACGCACAGTGGCAGCAGTGTGTACTATCTTCAAGATGCACTGCAGCAATGCACCAAGGATTCTTAGACAGCACCTTCCAAACCCGCGACCTCTATCAACTAGAAGGACAAGGGCAGCAGTTGCATGGGGACATCACCACTTGCAAGCTCCCCTCCAAGCCACACACCATCATGACATGGAACTATATTGTCGTTCCTTCACTGTCGCTGGGTCAAAAGTCCTGGAACTCCTTTCCTAACAGCACTTTAGGTGTACCAACCCAACATGGACTGCAGTGGTTCAAGAAGGCAGCTCACCACCACCTTCTCAAGGGCGATTATGGATGGGCAATAAATGCTGGCCTGGCCAGCGATGCCCACATCCCAGGAATTAATAAAAAAGAAAGAACTGAAACTATATCCCCTAATACTGAAAGCAGGCTTTCTCTTCACAGGCCTTCCAACTCCTCTGACCTCCTTGTCAAGATCCGGCACCACTTCCTTGTAAATCCCACAGGCTTTCCAAACTCCTCCACTAACACTCAACACAGCACTTCCATTCACCCTGTACCAGTGTAAGAAAGTCAAATCCACCTCAATGGAAATCCCATGGTGATCCCTTTAAATTGCGTTTGTTGGGAGTGGGGGGGGGAGGGGTCCCTCGGGCAGCTGGAGACATGTTTTTAGCTGGGAGTGATTAAGAGGGAATTAACAAGGCCAGCAAGTTCCAAAATTGCAGATTGTGCACCAATTCAGTATTCAACACTGTTTGACATCACAATTCACCCACTCCGTGTCCTTTTGTTGCACACACGATACACCTGCTCCAGCCTCTTTACATTCAGGGTGCACCGTGCAGGCCACGCTGTAAGTGGCTGGAAGTGTTCCAACTGACATTTTTCGAGTTTTGGGCTTCTGTAGAGCTACAGAGCCAAAATGTTGTGGCTGTAGAATCTTGATCAGTGCTACCTTCTATGCAGGGTACTGCTTTCAGTATTATTAATGTGGAGCATAAAATTCTTTGTCTTACATCATGCTTTATGAGTGCAACAACAATGTTTAAGTATTTGTGTATAGATTAAACCTCGTCTAAGTAATTTTTGAACAAGGATCAAATATAAAAAAACATGTGGAATAGATGAATCTTCTTCTTCTTCTTTGGCCTCCTTGTCTCGAAAGACAATGGGTAAGCGCCTGGAGGTGGTCAGTGGTTTGTGAAGCAGCGCCTGGAGTGGCTATAAAGGCCAATTCTAGAGTGACAGACTCTTCCACAGGCACTGCAGATAAAATTGGTTGCCCGGGCTGTTACACAGTTGGCTCTCTCCTTGCGCTCTGTCCTTTTTCCTGCCAACTGTTAAGTCTCTTTGACTCGCCACTCTTTAGCCCCACCTTTATGGCTGTCCACCAGCTCTGCGATTACTGGCAACTGACTCCCATGACTTGTGGTCAATGTCAAAGGACCTCATGTCGCGTTTGCAGACGTCTTTAAAGCGGAGACATGGACAGCCGGTGGGTATGATACCAATGACGTGCTCGGAGTACAATGCGTCCTTGGGGATCCTGCCATCTTCCATGCGGCTCACATGGCCAAGCCATCTCAAGCACCACTGGCTCAGTAGGGTGTATATGCTGGGGATGTTGGCTGCCTCGAGGACTTCTGTGTTGGACATACAGTCCTGCCACCTGATGCCGAGGATTCTTCGGAGGCAGCGAAGATGGAATGAGTTGAGACGTCGCTCTTGGCTGACCCATGTTGTCCAGGCTTCACTGCCATAGAGCAAGATACTGAGGACACAGGCTTGAAACACTCAGACTTTTGTGTTCTGTGTCAGTGCGCCATTTTCCCACATCCTCTTGGCCAGTCTGGACATAGCAGCGGACGCCTTTTCCATGCGCTTGTTGATTTCTGCATCGAGAGACAGGTTACTGGTGATAGTTGAGCCTAGGTAGGTGAACTCTTGAACCACTTCCAGAGCGTGGTTGCTGATATTGATGGATGGAGCATTTCTGATGTCCTGTCCTATGATGTTCGTTTTCTTGAGGCTGATGGTTAGGCCAAATTCATTGCAGGCAGTCACAATCCTGTCGATGAGTCTCTGCAGACATTCTTCTGTGTGGGATGTTAATGCAACATCGTCAGCAAAGAGGAGTTCCCTGATGAGGACTTTCTGTACTTTGGTCTTCGCTCTAAGACGGGCAAGGTTAAACGACCTGCCACCTGATTTTGTGTGGAGGAAAATTCCTTCTTCTGAAGACTTGAACGCATGTGAGAGCAGCAGGAAGAAGACGATCCCAAACAGTGTAGGTGTATAATGCTCAAATATTATAGTTTCTAATATATGTAGATAAACATTGACATCCAGCATTGTAATGTGGATAGTCTAACAAACACTAACAATATTAAAATGATTTGATGTATTACACTAAAGGAAAGTCAACCCAACTCATGGCTCCAAAGAACTATTAATGGAACATGATTTCACTGGGGAGCTGACTATTCGAGGGTAGGACATATTATGGTACTTTAAATTACTTTGGCACACTTGATCTAATCTTTACTCCAGAATAATCTAAAGTAAATCAAGCCATGCCAACAATCTCACCAAAGTATCCTAGATTTTGTTTTTAGACCATATTCGACTAATAGGTTACTTAAAACTGCTCTGGGGTCTGGAAGATGGACAGGTGTGATGGTGAGTCAGTTTTGTTTTGTCAGTGTAGAATATGGAAGGACTAATGTGGAAGGACAGTATACTATAAATGGCATGGTTTTGATGAGTGTAAATGAGGAGAGAGATCTTGGTGTCTGCACACACAAATTTTAAATGTGTCAGGGCCAGTTGATAAGTTGGTTTAAAAAAGCATACGTGTTACTAGGGTTTATAGATAGAGGACAAGAATAGGAAAGCAAATGGATCATCCTAGAACTTTATAAACCAACTGGTTAAGCCTGAACTGGAGAGTTATGGGCAATTCTGGGAACTACACTTCAGGAAAGATATAAATGCCTCAGAAAGGAGGTTTTCCAGAATATTAGCAGGGATGAGGGACTTCTGTTATGAGGGGAGGTTAGAAAGTTAAGACTGCTCTTCTTGCAACAGAGAAGGTTCAGAGGTGACCTAAATAGAGGTTTTCAAGATGATGAGAGGTTTTGATAGAGTAAATAAATCTGTTAGCTCCGGTGAATGGGTCAATAACCAAAAGTCATAGATTTAAAATCATTGGCAAAAGATCTAGAGGGGAGATGAGAAGATTTTTTTCATTTACTGTTGTTGGGATCTGGAACACTCTACCTGAGAAGGTGATGAAAGCTGATTCCAAAAATAATTTTAAAAGGGAGTTGGACAGATACTTAAAGTGAGGAACTGACAGTGTTATGGACAAAAAGCAAGGGTGTGGGATTAAGCAGCAAATGACTGTTCTTTCAAAGAGCTAGCAAAGGTATGATTGGCCAAATGGCCTCCTTCTGTTCTATAACTTTCCATGATTCTATGAATGCCTTGTTGATTGAGATTATTGTATGTGTGTGTTGTAAAAGGTTTCTGTTTACAAATTAATGTGCTGTATCTGGGGTCAGATTTCTAAAAAGGAATTGACTCCTGTAAAGCTTTGTTGAAGCATCTAAAACTTATATTTTTATGTATAAATTACCTGAAGCTATATTAGGACAAATGCAAATTACAGTAGACTCCAAATAGTTAAAAATGCACAACGTAAAATGCTAATGTGTTTCTCGGATAAAGAAATTGTGATCCCAAACTCCACTGGAAAGGATGTCTTCAGCACTCATGAATTTCTGAGTTCACTTTTGCTACGAACTGAACTTCTGAGTACTTTAGGTCCTTTCCCCTGCAATTAAAATGATCAAATGTCTGTGTCTTAGGTTATGATGAGCCTGAATCCCACAGCACTTTCAGCCTAACTCCTTTTTAGTGTGCTGTAAGGCCTATATTCTGGGCTGAAAATGTACTGGCTCAGAAAAAGGAAGATTGATTCAAGATTTGGATGTGACACAGTATCAGACCCCAAATGAACCATCTCACCCAAAATATAAATCTTCCTTTTGCTTTCCATGTTGAGCATTTTTAGCTTTTTTTGCTTTTATTACAAATTTCCAGCATTCACATATTTGTTTTCATCTCTTTTAAGATGTCATGGCTTAGATAGCTTTAAAATGTTTCCCTTTTAATATTTTTAACTGTATTTTTTTGTATTCCTGTTTTTCAGGTATTCTTTTACTGATTGGGTAAGTTTTCTCCTACTCAAAACAGTGAGAGCTCAAGTAACCAGACGAGGATCATCCTGTCTGTGCAATTGATCCTTCCTGCCCTTTCACACTTTCCTTGTCGGTCAATTGGAGCTTGTGCAGGAATGTGTTACAATTATTTTGATTGTAGTGATTCTGCTTATGTTGGCAGGCAGGCAGGCTTGCAAAGATGAGCTGCCTTTTTTAAGAGAACAAACAGAACAGATGATGTTAATTTGTTACTATGACAACAGCTGTGCATGACAGAATAGATTCATCACTGGCATTTTACAAACATCTGTTTTCACATGCTAACATCCTTCATAATTTAAGAATTGATTTGTACATTGCAGGCAATGAATTTTACAATTAGTCGGAGGAAATTAAGTATGGACATTTTTGCAGCTGCTTCCATATGAGACCCATTGGTGCTATTATCTTACATAATAAGCAGCGAGTATGGTTTAATTGTTGTTGCATTGGCACGAACACTGGTATTTGTTGTGTCAATGCAAAGTTTAATCACATGAAGTGTGCAGTTGGAATTCTGATGATATTATATGAAGACACATGATATAAACGAGCCGAGAAGATCATTTGTTTCATTCTAATGTGTTCTGTCAATATTAAAATCTTCAAGCCGGGATGTTTCTATTTGAAATCTATTGCCATCTTACAATATCTGTCAAAAGCAAGATCAAAGGTAAATATTAGCAATTAAAAGAACTTATTCTGATAACACATCCTTTGCAACAAATCTTTGCCTCTGCATCTTTCTGCAACTTTTAAATGTATTCTTTAATTCATTATTATTTAGTGTAAGACCAATTCTGAGCCAATAATAACCCAACAAAATATAGAATCATAGAATCATATAAATATAAAACAAGAAATACTATTATTTCTCTCTAAAAGGCCTTGTTCAGGCTGCAGCTATAATACTGTGTCCAGTTCTAGTCCACTCTCATGCTCAATGACATGCCTAGAAAGGTTCAGATGAGGGCCACTAGACTGATAGTTTAAGGGCCTTCAGTTGCTACAATAGGCTGAGAAAACTTGGGCTTTTTAACTTTAGAAATGTTTAGCATAGATTTAAAAAATAAATGAAAATAGACTCAGCCAAAATGAACGGGCTATTCGAGCTTGATACGTTGGGGAGGACCAGATGACAGAAGTATTAGTTACGCATGCATGGAATTAGGTTACATACTGTTTCTTAGAGAGTCATTGGGCTCTAGTACAAGTTGCTGGCATTTGCAGTGAAAGGAGATTTGCTGCAAGCATTCAAAATGTTTAAAAGGGAATGGTAGCATAGTCGTTATGTTACCACTAATGAAACAACCTGGACTCCTAATTTGGGGACATAAGCTCAATTCCCACCACAATATAAGTTCGGCTAATTAAATGACTCTGGATTTTTTTTTAAAAGCTAGTACCCATTAGCATAGGGATAAACAGATTAGAAAGTTAAATGCATGGCTGAAGGAGTGGTGTAGGAAGCAGGGGTTTCACTTCATGGGCCACTGGCACCAGTACTGGGGAAAGAGAGAGCTGCTCCTTTGGGATGGGTTCTACTTAAACCGGACTGGGACTAGTGTCCTGGTGAATCGAATAACTAGGGCAATAGACAGGGATTTAAACTAATAAAGGGGGTTGCTGAAAGGATTCAGGAAAGGGTAAATTCAAAAGCAGTGAGGGAATTGTCAAGGTTTTGGAGCAAAGCAAACTTTTTGGATAAAAATAAGCAGAGTGGATCAGGAGGGACAATGAGAGTAACAAAAGTTATAAGGGCATTAGTGACTAAATTAGTGACATCAGGGAAAGCTCGAAAAAAAGTCAAAGCTAAAGGCACTATATCTAAGTGTGCGAAACATTCACAACAAATTAGATCTTCTTGTCGAGTTGCTACACCTTCCCTCATCACTGCTCCATGCAGGCTCTGGAGAAATCTCGGTGGCAGCAAATTGGGTGTAACATTGTAGAAGGATTCACAGGCTAGACGAAGCCTGACAGGGACTGCAACATAAACGTTCCTTCTGTGACCTTCAACAAATTAGATGAATTGATAACAGATAAAAATTAATAGGTTAAATGTAATAGTCATTACAGAGACATTTGCAAAGTGACCAGGGTTGGGAACTAACTATTCCAGGATACTTAACTTATAGAAGAGATAGGCAAAATAGAAAAGGAGGAGGGGTAACCCGGATATTAGAATTTTATATTGAGCTTGAAAGTGATTAAGTTAAGTCTGAAACAAGGTCTTAAATTTAAGTAAAACAAACTATATAGGTATGATGGACAATTTGGCTAAAATAGATTCGGAAACTGCATTAAAAGATATGATGGGAGTCAAGCAGAGGCTAGCATTTAAAGAATAAATACATAATTTGCAACAAATATACATTCCTTTAAGGCACAAAAACCCCATAGAAAATGTGGTCCAACCGTGGCTAACAAGAGGAGTTAAAGGGAGTAGGCTTATAATGTTGCCAAAAAGAGCAATAAGCCAGAGGATTGGGAGGATTTTAGAATTCAGCAAAGGAGGACCAAGAAATTCATAAGGACAGAGAAAAGAGAATATGACAGTAGACTAGCAAGAGACATTAAAACAGTTTATAAATGTTTCTATAAGTATGTGAATAGGAAGGGATTAGTGAAAGTAAACATGGGCCCTGTAGAGGCAGAAACAGGTAAAATTATAATGGATAATCCTAGGTCCAACCATCTTCAGCTGCTTCATCAATGACCTTCCCTCCATCATAAGGTCAGAAATGGGGATGTTCGCTGATGATTGTACAATGTTCATCACCATTCGCGACTCCTCAGATAGTGGTTAAGAAGGCATATGGAATCCTTTCCTTTATTAGTCGACATATAGAATATAAGAGCAGGGAAGTTATGCTGGAACTGTATAACGCATTGGTTAGGCCACAACTTGAGTACTGTGTGCAGTTCTGATCACTTCATTACAGAAAGGATGTAATTGCACTAGAGAGGGTACAGAGGAGATTTACGAAGATGTAGCCAGGACTGAAAAAATGCATCTATAGGAAAGATTGGATAGGCTGGGGTTATTCTCCTTGGAACAGAGAAGGCTGAGGGGAGATCTGATTGAAACGTACAAAATTTTGAGGGGCCCACGTAGAATGGAGGTGAAGGGCCTAATCACCTGAGCAGAGATGTCTGTGACAAAAGGGCATAGATTTAAAGTGATTAGTAGAAAGATTAGAGGGGAAACGAGGAAATGTTTTTCACCCAGAGGGTGGTGGGGGTCTGGAACTCACTGTCTGAAAGGGTCGTTGAGGCAGAAACCCTCAGCTCATTCAAAACGAGACGGCATATGCACCTCAAGTGCCGTAATCTGCAGGGCTATGGACCAAATGCTGAAAGGTGGGATTAGAATGGATGGAATGTTTTTCGGCTGGCAAAGACACGATGGGCCGAGTGGCCTCTTTCTGTGCTGTAAACTTTCTATGATCCTATGATTCTATGAAGCAGCCCGTGTTCAGATGAAGCAAGACCTGGACAACATCCAGGCTTGGGCTCATAAGCGGCAAGTAACATTCGCGCCACACAAGTGCCAGGCAATCACCATCGCAAACAAGAGAGAATCTAACCATCTCCCGTTAATGTTCAATGGCAATGCGATCACTGAATCCCTCACTATCAACATCCTGGGGGTTACAATTGACCAGAAACTGAACTCGACCAGCCACAGGATAAATACTGTGGCTGCAAGAGCAGGTCAGAGGCTGGGAATTCTGCAACTTCCTAAAGCCTATCCACCATCTACAAGGCACAAGTCAGGAGTGTGATGGAACACTCTCCACTTGCCTGGATGGGTGCAGCTCCAATAACACTCAAGAAGCTCGGCACCATCCAGGACAAAGCAATCCGTTTGATTGGCACGCCATCTACAAACATTCACTCCCTCCACCACTGACGCACAGTGGCAGCAGCATGCACCATCTACAAGATGCACTGCAGCAATGCACCAAGGTTCCTTCGACAGCACCTTCCAAACCCACGACTTCTACCATCTAGAAGGACAAGGGCAGCAGATGCATGGGAACACCACCACCTGCAAGTTGCCCTCCAAGTCGCACACCATCCTAACTTGGAACTATATCGCCGTTCCTTCACTGTCGCTGGGTCAAAATCCTGGAACTCCCTTCCTAACAGCACTGTTGGTGTACTTACACCCCAAGGACTGCAGCGGTTCACGAGAGCTCACCACCACCTTTCTCAAGGGCAATTAGGGATGGGCAATAAATGCTGGCATAGCCAGTGACACCCACATCCCTCAAATGAATCAAAAAATAAGGAAATGGTAGAGACATTAAACAAAAACCTTGCACCTGCCTTCACCATAGAATACACAAAATACATTCTGGAAATAATGGGGAATCAAGGGTCTAGCGAGAAAGAGGAACATAAAGAAATCAATATAAATAAATAAATAGTTCTGGAGAAATTAATGGGACTAAGTGGTGACAAATCTCCTGGGCCTGACAATCTGTATCCTAGAGTTTTAAAAGAAGTAGCTGCAGAGATAGTGGATGCATTGTTTTTGATCTTCCAGAATTCCTTAGATTCTAAAACGGTTCCCAAGGATTGGAAGGTATTAAACATAGGGCTGAATTTTAAGGGAACCATGTAGACATGTATGGAGGAATGGAGGGACATAAAATCGGGACAGGACATATTGGATAGGAAGTCCGACGTCGTGATGTCCGATCCCAATTTTGTCCATGGTAGCAAACATGGATGGCGGAGATCCAATGGCGATGCGGCGGGCAGGTAATTAAGATAGCTAACTAGACAATTGAATGCAATTTTATGTGTCGGATGCAATTTTATAAATGGCACATGGCTCTCACGGTGCTTCAAAGTCTCGCCTCCTTGAAGGAAGAGACATCGAGGTGGCAGATCATGGCTGTCTGGTAGGAAGGCTATCGGAAGGGAAAACTTCGAGGGCCTGGAAGGGCCACGATGGGAGTGCTGAGCTTAGTGTTTCAGGAGTGAGGGGAAGGTTGGCCACATTGCAGGGGGGCCAATACAAGAGGGCAATGGAAAAGTGACACCAGGGCAAGGGTCACAAGTGTGGGCAGTTGGGAGGGGATGACTGCCTTCAAGGGAGTGGCCACTTATCATGGGCCTCAGTCACCTAGGCTTTGGGGATCCTGTCGAAGTCAAAGTGCACCTGAGCGGAGGGAGGGCCTGGCACCTCCAGTGGCACTGCAATAGATTATGAGCCCACAGGATGGACCTCAGTGGGCTCTGAACACGGCAGAAGGGCGAAGAGGAGAGAGCAAGGGAGTTGACTGGCACTGAAGAAGGTACCCTTCAGAAAGAGTGTATAGATCGAGGCTCAACTACCTGCAAAACATCTGAGAGATAGTGCCAATGAAGGTCTCCACCTCTCCAGGGAGGTCGTTACTGACCTGTGTGCAATGATGTGGAATGATCTGTGCCCCAGGGGACAGGGTGGCAATCCAATGCCAGTAGCCCTGAAGGTCACAGTGGCGCTGAACTTTTACACCACCAGATTCCAGGGATCCACAGGGAACATTTGTGGAATCTCGCAGTCCGCGGTAGAGGCCTGCTCAGGTTGGGAAAAAAGAACCCGACCCGAACCCAACCGAACCACAGCGGACCCGAGCCAGACCCGGCTGAAGTCCCTCCGATTTTGCCCCGAGCCCGACCTGACCCGAACCCACCTGACTCGACCCGACTCGACCATCCCTTTACTTACCTTCCGACTGGGAAGCTCCACGAAGCTGCAGAGCATGTGCCATGATGTCATAGTAACGTCACTCGCTCACTGCGCAGAACCAGTTTCGTCCCGGACTCCCAGCTCAGGTAAGTTTTTTAATTTACCAGCAGAACACTTACTATGTGTGTCCGGCCCGACCCGACCAGGCTCGACCTGGATTTGGCCCAACCCGACCTGAGCCCGAAAGCCGTACCCTGAAGATGGGCCTGACCCGACCCAAACCCGACACGTCATCGGGTGCCGTCGGGTTCGGGTCGGGTAGCAGGCCTCTAGTCCGTGGCACATCGGTGCATCAAGGAGGCCACCAATGCTCTGTTTAGGAGGCCTGGAGATTATGTGCGCTTCCACATGGATCCCAACTCACAATCAGAGAAGGCCACTGGTTTCGGAACCATCACTGGATTTCCCGAGATTCAGGGCATCATTGTTTGCACACATGTGGTCATCAAGGCACCCTGCGACCGGTCAGTGAGATCCATCAACAGGAGAGGCTTCCACTCCCTCAACATTCAATTGGTCCGTGACCACAACAAGAGCTTCATCTGTATGTGTGCTCGCTTTCCTGGCAACTGCCATGACTCCTTCATCCTCCACCAGTCCAGGCTACCTCAGTACTTTACTGCATCCCCCAAAGTCCATGGATGAATCCAAGGGGACAAGGGAAATCCCTTGAAGAGATGGCTATTGACCCCTCTTCAAGAGACTGGGCTGAGTGTGCCTCTGGATTGTCCGAATTCAATGTCCAGGTTGATCCTGGATGTTCCATCCAAATCTATTCTTATTATAGCAGTTTGGTACAACTGACTGGCTTGCTAGTACATTTTAGAGGACAGTTAAGAGTCAACCACATTATTGTGCATCTACAGTCACATATAAGTCTGACCAGGTAAAAACAGCAGATTTCCTTCCCTAAAGGACATAAGCAAACCAGATGGACTTTTACAACAATCTGGTGCTTATATGGTCACCATTACTGATAAGATCATAAGAAATAGGAGCATGAGTAGGCCATTTGGCCCTTTGAGCCTGCTCTGCCATTCAATAAGATCATGGCTCCTCATATCTGTCTTAAATGGGCGACCCCTTATTTTTAAATAGTGACCCCTAGTTCTGGATTCTCCTACAAGAGGAAACCTTTCCACATCCACCCTGTCAAGACCCCTCAGGATCGTACATGTTTCAATAAAGTCGCCTCTTACTCTCCTAAACTCCAGCGGATACAGGCCTAGCCTGTCCAACCTTTCCTCATAAGACAAACTGCCCATTCCAGGTATTAGTCTGGTAAACCTTCTCTGAACTGCTTCCAATGTATTTACATCCTTCTTTAAATAAGGAGACCAATACTGTACACAGTACTCCAAATGCGATCTCACCAATACCCTCTATAACTGAAGCATAACCTTTTGTATTCAATTCCCCTCGCGATAAACAATAGAATTCTATTAGCTTTCCTAATTACTTGTTGTACCTGCATACTAACCTTATGCAATTCATGCACTAGGACACCCAAATCCCTCTGCATCTCAGAGCTCTGCAATCTCTCACCATTTAGATAATATGCTTGTTTTGTATTCTTCCTGCCAAAATAGACAATTTCACATTTTCCCACATTATACTCCATTTGCCAGATATTTGCCCACTCACTTAATCTATCTATAGACCTTTGTAGCCTGTTTATGTCCTCCTCACATCTTACTTTCCTACCTATCTTCGTGTCATCAGCAAATTTAGCAACCATACCTTCTGTCCCTTCATCCAAGACATTTATATAAATTGTAAAAAGCTGAAACTCCAGCACTGATCCCTATGGCACACCACTCATTACATCTTGCCAAACAGAAAGTGACAGAATGCCTTTTGGAATTTCAAATATACTACATCTACTGGTTCCTCTTTATCCACCCTGTTTATTACATCCTTAAAGAACTCTAACAAATTTGTCAAGCATGATTTCCCTTTCACAAAACCTTGTTGACTCTGCCTTATTGTATTGTGATTTTCTAGATGTCCTGCTACCAACTCTTTAAAAATGAATTCTAGCATTTTCCCAACAACAGATGTTAGGCTAACTGGCCTACAGTTTCCTCCTTTCTGTCTCCCTCCTTTCTTGAACTGAGGTGTTACATTTACAGTTTTCCATTCCACTGGGACCTTTCCTGAATCTCGGGAATTTTGGAAGATTACAACCAATGCATCCAATATCTCTGCAGCCACTTCCTTTAAGACTCTGGGATGCAGGTCCAGGGGACCTGTCAGCCTTTAGTCCCATTAGTATTCCCATTAATTTTTCTCTAGCAATAGTGATTGTTTTAAGTTTCTTTCCTCCCAATTTTCTGCTGTTCATGGGATGCTTTTTGTGTCTTCTACTGTGAAGACGGATACAAAATACTTGTTCAAAGCCTCTGCCATTTCTTTGCTTCCCATTATTAATTCCCCAGTCTCACCCTCTGAGGGACCAATACTCACTTTAGCTACTCTTTTCCTTTTTGTGCATTTGTAGAAGCTTTTATATTGTTATGGCCAGGTGGGTGATGGTGTGGCTTGTTCCCACTGTTCACCTCGCAACTGAACACAGAAAATCTTTTCGTTATTAGTATTTTAGCCCCTTGTGTTTTATTTGACAAATAGACAGCGATAGGTTTTCTTGTAGGTTAAAAAAAGGTAACAATTTATTTTAAACAAATCCCGAAATGATTGCCACACCACTCACGCACGCATTCACTCTCACATGCACTCTCAAGAGAAGATAAATAGAAAAGTACAGGGTAAGAGGTGTTCAGAGTTCAGGTTGTAAAAGTCTTTTGGTTCAGGAATAACCTGTGGGATCCACCTCGGAAGGTGAATTTTTAAAGTTGCAGGCCTGTTTGCTGGTTGTCTGGTATCCATTGGGCTGTTGCAGTTTCCTGACAGTTCACTTTGGGTTGAAGACAGTGCTGATATCTTAAGTCAATTCTCATTGGTAGAAAAGTCATTTTTGCAAATACATTCTCTTGTCTCTGCTGTAGCTGGCTTCCAACTTGCCTCAGCAGGGTTCAACTATATTGGCTGGAAATAATCTCTCTCTCTCTCCCTCTCTCAGCCTTGCTCGAATTCATGATGGCTTTTTTGTTGCTCTGTGTGGCTGAGGAGAGACCAGACTGATGTTGTCTCTAGTCTTGTCGCGAAAAGACTCCCTCTTTGTTCCTCACCTTTAAGGTGAATTTGTACAAGGATTGGCTTCACCCATGTGACTTCAGGTTTCAGTCGTAGCTGAGCTGTATAATGGCCTTGATGATGGTCCCATTCTGAGGAGATGAATGTAGTTCATATTCCATTGTAATGGAGCCTATTCAGAGATGAGAAGTCTGTGAAAGGTCTTGTTTCATTATTTTTGAGTATAGCTCACATCCAGGTGTGATGATCTCTCACATTTCCATGTAGATGGGGCATAATTGGTACACGATGTGGATTTGAGGGCACAAGATGCTGAGGATCATGTGCCTTGTCCTCCATTTGTTGATAGCACATGTACCAGTCTCTTTAAAATTGTTCCAAATTTTTATCACTCTTTAGTTCGGTTCTGTATTTTCACGACTGCAACTTTTAGTGAGCATGACAACACTTCTTGCTAGTTTTATATCATACTTCAATTTCTTCCTTTTTTTTAAGTCATCCTCTACTGGTTTCTAAAATTTTCCCAATCTTCTGGCCTACCACTAAACCTTGCAGCATTATATGCCTTTTCTTTCAATTTGATACCACCCTTAACTTCCTTAGTTAGCCACAGATGGTGCATCCTTCTGGTAAAGTCTTTCTTCCTCAATGAAATATATCTTTGTTGAGAGTTATGAAATATCTCTTAAATGTCTGCCACTGATTCTCTACCTTTTAACCTAATTTCCCAGTCCATTTTAGCCAACTTTGCCTTCATTTAAGTTTAAGCCATTAGTTATGGACACACATTTCGCACCCTCAAACTATGAATTTTTATCATGTTATGATTGCTCTTGCCTAGAGGATCTTTTTCTAACTTTCTATCTAATCTTTAATTAACCCTGTCTCATTACATATTGGCAGGTCAAAAATAGCCTGGACCCTGGTAGGTTCTAGAACGTGTTGTTGTAAGAAATTTTCCTGAACACGCTCCATGAACTCATCCTCCAGGCTACCTTTGCCAATTTGATTTGTCCAATCGATTGCCCATGATTATTGCTGTACCTTTCTTGCAAGCCCCCATTTTTTCTTGATGTATACTCTGTCCTACTTTGTAGCTATTGTTAGGGGGCCTATAATCTATTCCCACCAGTGACTTCTTTCCTTTGCTATTTCTTATCTCCGCACAAAACTGATTCTTCATCTTGATCTTCTGAACCAAGATCATCTCTCACTATTGTACTGATCTCATCCTTTATTAACAGAGCTACTGCACCTTCTTTTCCTTTCCTCCTGTCCTTCCAAAATGTCAAATACCCTTGAATATGCAGGTCCCTGCCTTGTTCACCTTGCAACCATGTCTCTGTAATGGCTATCATATCTACTCATTTATTTCTATTCGTGCTATCGATTCATCCATCTTGTTACAAATGCTGTGATCATTCAAACAAAGAGCCTTTAATTCTGTCTTCTTACCATTTTTACCTAATCTGACCTTACTTGCTGGTGCACTCTTATGTTCATGGAATAAAAGGGACAGTAGCAACATAGATATGAAATTGGCTGAGTGCCAGGAAACAAAGATTAGGGGGTAATTGATGTTTTCCAGGCTGGAGGAAGGTTTGTAGTGGAGTTTCCCAGGGATCAGTGTTTGGACCCTTGCTTTTCCTGATATATATTGTCATGCAGGCCCTCACCTGCCAAGAATGAGGCACACATATTTCTCCACATGGACATTAAATTTTAAATTGTTGCGAGGAAGAAAAGAAGGCCTATTATAAGGGGTTGCCAAGCCCCTGACTGGAAAGACATTTTTTGCATACTAGCAGACAGTGTTGGAACAAAGGAACCAGTCCCTGCTCCCCAATACACAAAAGAGACCTGGTCAAACCAGTCAGTCACGTGACCACCTGCCGGCCAACTGGGGAGTTTTAAATTGGCGAAACAGTGTTGGAAGTCAGAAAGCTCTTTGCTCCTGGACTGAGAACATCTCTCTCCTGTCTGCTTTCATCTCTCTCACCAGCTTCGGAAACCATTGAAGACATATGAATCCCAAGAGAGAAATGTCTCCTGCAGTGAACAAGGTTTAAGAAGAATACTGGGCCTGAACGAAAATCAAGATCTACCTACAAACAAGGACTACTGTGATCTCGAAGCACAGTAACAAAAACCCCTTTTCAGAGACTGCCACAAACCTCTCTACTTCATTTTTCTTCTGCTCTTTTCTGTCTCTATTTGCATGTGCATATTGCGTATGCATGCTAGTGTGGGGTGTGGCACGTGTCCGCAGGCGTTATCCGAATTAGAGTTAAAGTTTAAGTTTAATAAATTTCAATCTTTCTTCTTTAAACCTAAGAAAGCCTGTTTGTGCTAATTTCTTTGCCTTATAATTGGAAAGTGGTTTACAAAGATTCAGCAAGGGGGAGCGCAAACCACGGTGTGTTTAAAACAAAACTCTGTTACAGTAGGACCAGGTGAAGGCTGAGAAAGACCCCACCACACCTTTCTCACCTGGTCGTAGCAATATTAATGATCTAGACCTTGGCGTACAGGGCATAATTTCAAAGTTTGCAGATGATACAAAACCTGGAAGCATTGTGAACTGTGAGGAGGATAGTGTAGAACTTCAAAAGGACGTAGACAAGTTGGTGGAATGGCAGACAGGTGGCAGATGAAGTTCAATGTAGAGAAATGTGAAGTGATTCATTTTAGTAGGAAAAACATGGAGAGACAATATAGAATAAAGGATACAATTCTAAAGGGGGTGCAGGAGTAGAGGGACCAGGGTGTATATGTGCATAAGTCATTGAAGGAGGCAGGACAGGTTGAGAGAGTGGTTAATAAAGCATACGGTGTCCTGGGCTTTATTAATAGGGGCATAGAGTCCAAGAGCAAGGAAGTTATGTTACAAACATATATACGACCATAAGAATATACGAATTAGGAGCAGGAGAAGGCCACTCGGCCCCTTGAGCTTGCTCTGCCATTCCATAAGTTCATGGTTGAACTGATTTCTCCACATTACCACCTGCCCCCGATAATTTTTCACCCCCTTGCTTATCAAGAATCAAATGTTGAACTTGTATAAGACACTTGTCTGGCTCAGCTGGAGTATTGCATCCAGTTCTGGGCGCTACATTTTAGGAAAGACTTGAGGGCATTAGAGAGAGTACAGAAAAGATTCACGAGAATGGTTCCAGGGATGAGAAATTTCAGTTATGAAGATAGATTGGAGAAGTTAGGATTCTTTTCCTTGGAGAAGAGAAGGCTGAGAATGATTTGATAGAGGTATTCAAAATCATGAGGGTTCTGGACAGAGTAGATGGAGAGAAGCTGTTCCCACTCGTGAAAGGATTGAGAATGAGAGGGCACAGATATAAAGTATTTGGGAAGAGAAGCAAAAGTGACATGAGGAAAAACTTTTTCACGCAGTGAGTGGTTAAGGTCTGGAATGCGCTGCCTGAGAACATGGTGGAGCAAGTTCAACTGAAGCATTCAAAAGGGAATTAGACAGTTATATGAAAAGGAAGAATGTGCAGGGTTATGGGGAGAAGGCGGGGGAATGGAACTGAGGGAATTGCTTTTTTGGAGAGCTAGTGCATACATGATGAGCTGAAACGCCTCCTTCTGCACTGTAACGATTCTGTGATTCTGTTTCTATGTTCTGTTCCTTCCTGTCACACGCTGGTTCTCATTACCTGTTTTATTAACCTGCACTATTTCCTTGTCCTTTCTCTTTAAATTTCCAAATCTCCCCTCACGTGAATCGTCCCCCCACTATTTAGTTTAAAGCCCTCTCTATGACCCTAGTTATACGATTTGCCAGGATACTGGTCCCAGCAGGGTTCAGGTGAAGGCCATCCCAATGTGGACAGCACCCTTTTTCCCCAGTACTGGTGCCAGTGCCCCATGAATCGAAACCCACTTCTCCTACAGCAATCATTGAGCCACACATCCCACTGTCCCATCTTAGTTACCCTATGCCATTTTGCTTGTGGCTCAGGTCATAATCCAGAGATTACCTTTGTGGTTCTGCTTTTAGTTATACTCATACTCCCTCTTAGTCCTACCTATGTCGTTAGTATCCACATGGACCATGACAGCTGTATCCTTCCCCTCACATTCCAAGTTCCTCTCCAGCCTCAAGGGATCTCCTTAACCCTGTCACTGGGCAGGCAGCACAGACTTCATGACTCGTTATCAGCTGCAGAGAACCGTATCTATCCCCCAAACTCTACTGTCTCCTACTACAACTACATTTAACTCCTCCCACTTGAATGGCCCTCTGCACCATGGTGCCATGGTCATTGCTCATTCGACTTGCAGCCCCTGCTCTCATCCACGCAAGCTGCAAGAGCACCAAACCTGTTCAACAATTGCAAAGACTGAGGCTCCTCCAGTGCTACCTTCTGGATCTCCATACCATCCTTTCTTGCAGTCACACCCTCCCACACTCATCAACTTTGAGCCGAAGTTCCTCGAGCTGCAGACACTTACTGCAGATGTGGTTGCTGCGGATCACAAATGTGTTCGCCAGCTCTCACATGCTACATATGCTGTATATCCATCTTTACTGTGTTTTATTTAAGAAATTAGGTTTAGAAATATCACTCAACAATTATCTGCAGTTATATAATTTGGTTTAACTAGTTAAGCTAAAAATTTAATGCAATACTTATATCTCCCCAGTACCAGTTTAAAATACTGCCCCTGTTTAGAGAAAGAAAAACTTAAAACTCACAAAACACTCACCTGCCTGCTCACCAAATTATTGCTTCTGAGCTTCAGCTGCTGGTCTCCAGCTCCCTTTCTTAGACCACTCCCTTTTTGTAAAAGGTCAGAATAGCACCTCCTCCTTCACTGCACCAAATTACCTCACATTTCAAATTCCCAAGTTCACACTGTGGGCTGAAATTTATATTCCTGCTGCCAAAATTAGCGGTGGGCGAAAACAATGGCAACCCGCCTGTGCAGGCTGCACTTTGCGGAGTCGCTGCGCTCTTAAGCAGCGGCTCATTTAAATAACCGGGGTGGGCCACCCCCCCCCCATCCCCCTCCCCCTCCCCCTCCCCCATCCCCCCATCCCCCCATCCCCCACCCCTGATGTTGTTTGCAGGCGCTGACGCCATTTTTAAAGGGCTTTGAGCCCTATAGTTGGTGAATTCAAAAATTTAAAGAGACATTGAATAAAAAAAATTTAAAACATTTATTTTGCCCCTCTCCCACCCCCCCAATAACCACAGAATTAATTACTTGCCCTCTCCCCACAAAACACTTACCTTCTCCATCTGACCTTACCCTGACCCAACATGCATAAACTTTAAACTATAATCCTTCCCACTATCCCCTACACCAATGGTATTAGTTTGACCCCAGTCCCCACCACCCACACCTCCTTCCCCCTTCCCACCAGTGTTCCACCTCTGTTCCCCAGACGGGGATCCGAAGGTGCAAGAGTGCCGGCCAGCGGCACGAAGATCGCACTGGGGCAAAAGGCAGGAACAGAAATGCCATTAATTCATTGATTTTAATTTATTTAAACGGTGGTCCCTTCGCCGAGTGTCGAGGGGCCACCTCGAGGCTTCATTGCTGCCAGCAACATCGGGCCAGGCCCTCCCAGCATCAGGCTGCATGGCGGGCCTCTTCTGGATGCATTTTCTGGGCCCCCGATGTCGGGGTGTGGGGGGGGGTGGGGTCTGTAAAATTCAGCCCTGTGTCTCAAGCTGCTACCTTCATACCTGCTTACTATGTGGCCGTGTCCATCATCAAATTAATTTGTCATCTAGCTCTGGCAAAGAGGGCATTATTGACTAGTGAGATGCAATGGTCTTCAGCTATTTGCAAGATGCCACCAAGATCTGCAGCTGATCCTTGGAAGGAGCCAGAAACAAAGAAATTCAAGGCCACAGTGACTTTGAGAACTAGTGGCAGGGCATGGTGAGCAATGCTACGAGGTGTGAGGTCCTTGGCGACGAGGGCACAGATGTCAGTGACCATCCACCTGGAGAGTCGCAGTCTCCTGCAGCACTGGGTCTCAGCCATCTCCAGATAGTTCCATCTTCGGTGGTAGATCCTGTGGTGAGGGTATGGACTCTGTTGCCTTCCTGCCCTTCTTTCTCTTGATGTCCGGGGTTCCTCCCTTCCTGCAGAGGGTGTTGCCCCTCATCGTCACTGGGCCCAAAATCTGACCGTCATGCCCCCAATGACAACCACTTCCTTCCTTTTAGATAGGTGGCCATTCTATTGTGATTGGCAGCCTTGCCCCCTGCTTGTCTTCCCCCATAATGCCAGGGTGTGATGACCGTGTTCAATGCCTGTGCACTGTGCCCATTCACCCTGCCACCTGCGCAGAACCAAGAGCACCTACTTACCAAGTGCTGAGTTCCCCTTTGCACTACTGACCCTCTTATGGGGCGGGGTAATGCCCTGAGGCAGCCTTGACTGGCACCCCACTGTGTACCCGCCTCCCTCAGTTGTTCAGAAACTGACAGTTTCTAAAACCATTCTTCCCTTTAAATATTCCACCCACCCCCTTCAACAAGCTCTTAATGAGCTTTTTAACTACTGTAACTGCCTTCAATTGGGAGGAGAGCAGAATTCCTGTCCCACCCGACCCCCACCCTGGTGATTATTGCCGGTGCCAGGATAGGCGCCTTGAAATTGACACACAGCTTGGCGCCAGTATTTCTGGGGACCGTCCTCCCCATTCCTGACTTTGGGTGGCCCCGAAAATTCAGCTCTAGTTGTCTCTAATCAGTATGAATCCTCCTCTTTAATGCTTTATCCAATCCCCCAGTGATAGTCTTGTACCTAGAAGACCAAGGCCCAATGTCATCAGTATCAATGTTCATGAAAGGATGCAAAAACAAAATTCTGCAGATACTGGAAATCGGAAATAAAAAGAGAAAATAAAAAACAGTGAATGCTGGAAATACTTGGCAGGTCTTGCAGCACCTGTGGAGAGAGAATCAGAGTTTCTCATGATGAAATGTCATCAACTTGAAACGTTAATTCTGTTTCTCTCTTCTGCTGTCTGATTATTTCCAGCATTTTAAGTTCATGAAAGAATGTAGTTCTGCATTTATTGCTTCACTGTTTTGGGGCTCCCTGCAAATGGTACTCACTCTACCTTTCCTAAATCCAACTGACATCTTTGCTGTTATCTCAGAGGTCCACTGTTGAATATTGTCTGATGGATGTTGCAACTACTTATGGTGATCTCAAACAATGTAACAAATGCCTTTTACTCCTGTATTAACTCACGTCTGAAAACAGGACCAGTAAGATATTAATCCTTTACTCAACATTACAATGTGGACTTGCAGCCTGGCCAGATCTTTCTTTTTCATCTCCAGTTGCTCCTCCTCACTTGCGATTCAGCCATCATGTCTTCCTCAAATTCACTCAGTGGCGCAGTGGTTAGCACCGCAGCCTCACAGCTCCAGCGACCCGGGTTCAATTCTGGGTACTGCCTGTGTGGTGTTTGCAAGTTCTCCCTGTGTCTGTGTGGGTTTTCTCCGGGTGCTCCGGTTTCCTCCCACAGCCAAAAGACTTGCAGGTTGATAGGTAAATTGGCCATTATAAATTGTCCCTAGTATAGGTAGGTGGTAGGGAAATATAGGGACAGGTGGGGATGTGGTAGGAATATGGGATTAGTGTAGGATTAGTATAAATGGGTGGTTGATGGTCGGCACAGACTCGGTGGGCCGAAGGGCCTGTTTCAGTGCTGTATCTCTAAAAAAAAAATCTCTGGCATTCTGATAGCTGTGCTGGTGTTGGGGGAAGGGCATGTACATCACATAATCCACGGTGATGTGCAAGAGAGAGTCTTGTCACTTGGTACTACCTCATTATTTTGGAAGTAATCTCCAGGGATTTCAAAAGAAAAGGATTTTCAATGTGTCCTCAAGACTTCAAGGAGAGACGTAAGATTATATGATACTGTATACACCATGCAGCTGATTAGCAAATGTAGCCCCAATGGTGAAGAGTAAAAATAGTGAATATAGAAAGAATCATAATCAATGAAGTTTCCTTGTTGGCTAGTAGCATATCTTAACACTTATCCCACTGATCCTTTCCCAGGGAAAAATGGTACAGGAGGACGAATCCTTAGACTGAGTCAGCTGCTTAATGATGGTCACCCCTCCCCACCCCTGTCCTAGTCCTCACCCCATGTTTGTCAGGTAATTCATAATTCTTATTTTTTAATAAAGCTACTTTTCTCCAGTCTTCAGAAGTAATGCTTTCCAATGCAACATCTTTTCTAACGTTGTGTCCCCCATCACTCATTATTGTAGAAACTAACTGTTCAGTAATGAGGTGAAACATTAACAATGTGACTTCAGATGCCCCAAACTGTGATTTGAACTCAACTGTTGTTCTTCTAGATGTGAGTTACATTGATTCTGAAATATATGCTCCTTTTGAAAATATATATCATTCATTTTAAAGTTAATATCCTAGTTAATTTAAAGCTAGAGTTTGCATTTTGCACACAGCCACATGTTAGAAACTGTGCTGCACAGCATGGTTCTTAAACATGCTTTCATTGGACACAGATTTGTGTCAATGTATTATCAATACACTATATTAAAGCCATGTGCAGGTTATCACGTCAACAAGATTCTACTGCTGCCACATTACAAAAAGAATATCCAGGAAGTGGCCATTTAGCATCTGAAAGATAAAGATCGGTTTATGTTTCAGGTGGGACCCTTTATTGGAATTCAGAAACTACTGTCTTACAACCTATAGAACCATCGGTCTTACATGAACAAAAGCATTAAAAACCTTAGTGATTGATATCCTAGGTTCTTATAATAAGTATTACAATATGTTTTCCTGTGATGTTATAAGAAAAATTGTGCCAGAGAACTTTAATTTTACAGACACCTACCAACCTGAAACTCCATTTTGAGAACCACAAATGAATTTAAAGGATTTTGTTTTTGTTCTCGATCAGCTTTGACCAATATTTGTAAATTTCACAAACTGGACTTCAAGAAGCTATTGCAATACCAATTTATATCAGACTGGTAGATCTCATTTCAGCTGCAATTCTTAAAATTCGTTTAAATTATGCTGTGGGATTCTAGCATGTGAACATATTAACCTTAACGAGAGTAAAAAAGATATAGATGAATACATAAGTCTTTGCACACCTATAACCTACCCCATAATTTCAGGGTCAGTGCAGTAAAAAAAATGCATTTAACTAGTTTTTAAATGCTGTATTAATTTCTAGTCCATTTTTAGTTCAACCAAAAGTCTTGGAATTATTTTTCTAATCCATTCATGAGTGCCAATGAAGATCCCTAGTAAGGCAAATGGAGGTTCCATGCTGGTGTGGTAGAGCTTTTGGGATTGTTTACACCTATATTCCTCTCCATAGAGGCAGAGCTGCCATTCATTGCTAAACTTACTTTTACAGTAACAATTGGCAAGGGGGCTGAATGTTAGATGAAAACATACTGATAAAGTGTAGCATAAATGGAAAATATGGAGGAACAGGTCAAAAATTGAGGGAGAGGGACATTTTAGAATCATGAAGAGAGAGAAAGATTGCATAGACACAGAAAAGAGGAAGGGAATCTTAGAGATAAGAAACTAGAGTGATATGAGAGATACTGTGACGAACTCTCCTCCATGATTCCACCTGAAATGAACAATCAACACACAAATTGTTGGGGCATCTAAATTAAAATGCAAACAAAAAAAACCCTTATTTCAGAGAGTACTTTTAGAGTCACAGAGTCATTTACGGCACAGAAGGAGGTAATTTGGCCCGTCGAGTCCATGTCGACTCTCTACGGAGCTATGCAGACAGTCTCACTTCCCTGCTTGATCGCCATAGCCCTGCAGGTGTATTTGCTTCAAGTGCCCATCCAATTTCCTTTTGAAGTAATTGATTGTCTCTGCCACCTTATGGACAGCAAGTTCCAGGTCATTACTAATTGTTATGTAAAAACATTCTTCCTCATATTCCCCCTGCATCTCTTGGCCAAAACCTTCCATCTGTGTCCCCTAGTCCTTGTACCATTAGTTAATGGGAACACTTTTTCCTTGTCTAACTCATCTAAGCCTGTCGTAATCTTGGACATTTTTATTAAATCTTCCTTCAATCTCCTTTATTCTAAGGAGAAGAACTCCAGCTTTCCAACCTAACCTTGTAACTAACATCCCCCATCCCTGGTACCATTCTGGTAAATCTCCTCTGCACCCTGTCAAGGACCCTCAAGTTCTTCCTAAAGTGTGGTGACTAGGATTAGACATAATACTCCAGTTGAGGCCTACCAGAGCTTTATAAAAGTTCAACATAACTTCCCTGCTTTTGTACTCAATGCCTCTATTTATGAAGCCCAAGATCCCATATGCTTTACTACCCACTCTCTCAATATGTCCTGCCACCTTCAAACATCGATGCATGTGCACCTCCAGGTCCTTCTGTTCCTGCACTCCTTAGAACTGTCTCATTTAGTATCTATTGTCTCTCCTTATTCCTTGAGCCAAAATGCATCACCTCACACTTGTCAGTATAAAATTCCATCTGCCACATTTCTGCCCACGCTGCTAGCCTATCTATGTCCTGTTGCATGCAGTTCACATCATCCTCAGTTTGTCACAACTCCAAGTTTGTCATCATTGGCAAATTTTAAGATTCTACTCTGTCAACTCAAGATCCAAGCTATTTATATGTAGCAAAAAAATAAAACAGTGACCCCAGCACTTGGGGAATACCCTGTCTACCATCCTGCAGTCTGAAAAACAACCATTTACTACGACTCGTTTTATGTCCTTCCACCAATTTTTTTATCCAATTGGACACTGACCCTCCTATTCCATAAGCCTCAATTTTGTTTACCAGCATTTTATGTGGTACCTTATCAAATGCTTTCTTAAAATTCATCAACCTTCTTTGTTACTTCATCATAAAATGTAATTACATTAGTCAGGCATGATCTGCCTTTCACAAATCCATGCTGGATATCCTGAATTAACTCAAGCTTCTCCAAGTGTGTTGATTTTTCCCCCCTGATTATTGTTTCTAAAACCTTACCCACCACTGATGTTAAACTAACTGGCCTATAGTTGCTAGTACTGTCCTTACACTCTTTCTTGATTGAGGGTGTCACACTTGCCACTCTCCAATCCTCTGGCACCTTCCTGTAGCCAGGGAAGATTGGAAGATTATGGTTGGGCGTTTTTCTGTTTTCAGAACTGTTAGAGTAGACAAAACTGGAAGCAGCTGTGAAATGTTACTGCTTTAAATTCTAGTGTGAGTCCTGCCCCCAACCATCTATGTCTGCAGTCTGTGTCTATCTGTCATCATATTTTAAGCCCTATAGTAATGGGGGATATATATTTTATATTCTTCTAAGAAGTTTAGAGATATGACCTTAAGTTAACAGTATCTCTAAATGAAATCAAGCATTTTGACAGTTACAACGTGTAAATTATATCCAGTTCTGTGTTGCTATTCAATTAAATTTTTTCAACCTTTTCTGTTTTCTAATGCAATTGCTGCTCAGTATCAGAAAGTTTGTATTTAAATAATTAAAAATTATTTAATTATAAATGATCAACTCAAAGTTGTAACTGTAGGGAAGTTGGAATGGAAAACTTCAGATCGCTTCATGCCTTCTGATATTTTAAAAGCCTGCTAGAATTTTCATGGCTTTCTTCTTTCTCTGCTGAGATTTATAGGGCTGCATCTTGTTCTCCCCCGGGTGTTGGGTTCCGGGGCGGGGGGGTGCCTGAAGGTGGCTTCGGATGAGGCCCACCATGGACCTCAATGCCGTGAGGGCCCGGCCGATCCGCCCGGCAGCAGCGAGGCTCTGTGGCGGCCCGGCTGCCACTGGCGATGGGACCACAATTAAAATAGTCAAATCAATAAAATGAATGAATTGACATACATTTACCTGTGATCTTGATGGCCTGCTGTGATCTTCGGTGTCTCAGCTGGCACTAACGCACCTTCAAATCCCCATCCAGGGAAAGGCGGAGCCACACTGGTGGCAGGGTTGGTTGTCCTTTAAAAAAGGCACCAGCACCTGCCCACAGGCAGCTGACGGCATTGCCAGGGGCGGACACCCCACCCCTCCATGAGATTGAGGGGGGTGGTGGTGAGTTGCCCCGGCTATTTAAACGGTGGGGCCCGCAAGGAAGGGCCGCCATTTTTTGATCTCGCCGCTGAAGTTGGTGGTGGCTTCTTAATATCCAGCCCATAGTCTCAGGATAATCAGCAGATCATCAGGGAATAAACTTCCTGAAGAACGTTCCTAATATATTGAATATATTTAATCAGAGAAGGAACCCTCTGCTGCTGGAATACAAGAACCAGCTGTATTTTAGGCTGATAGTGGATCATTCAATTAACCTCAGCAATGACAGGGAGAGCACCTTAGGCATTTGAGAGATGAAAATCTGCCAAGCAAGCTCTATTTCTATATTTGTTTTTGTTCGATGGGACACCTGCTCTGAAGCCTGACTTTGTGATATGACAAAGCAGGGCCAAGGGATCAATCACGGATGTACAAGGAAAAATTGTGCGCAATCATCAACTTTGAAGTATTTCTTTATGTGTAATAGCTTAATACTGAAGACTATCAAATGGCTTGGATGGTACAACAGCTGCTTTGACAATACATAGAACACATTCAATATGAAAATGTACAGTAATAATAATAACAATGAGATTAACTTATAGAATTGCATGTTTGGAAAAGAGAAAATGGTTGAACATTAAAAAGTTAACATTAAATATTAAAAACATTAAACGTTAAAAACATTAAACATTAAAAGCTCTACCTCCCCACCACCTCAATGGACCCTTCCTTCTTTGGCCTCCTTATCTCGAGAGACAATGGGTAAGCGCCTGGAGGTGGTCAGTGGTGTGCGGAGCAGCGCCTGGAGTGGCTATATAGGCCAATTCTAGAGTGACAGACTCTTCCGCAGGTGCTGCAGAAAAATTTGATTGTCGGGGCTGTTACACAGTTGGCTCTTCCCTTGCGCCTCTGTCTTTTTTCCTGCCAACTGCTAAGTCTCTTCGACTCGCCACACTTTAGCCCCGCCTTTATGGCTGTCCGCCAGCTCTGGCGAACGCTGGCAACTGACTCCCACGACTTGTGATCAATGTCACAGGATTTCATGTCGCGTTTGCAGATGTCTTTAAAGCGGAGACATGGACGGCCGATGGTCTGATACCAGTGGCGAGCTCGCTGTACAATGTGTCTTTGGGGATCCTGCCATCTTTCATGCGGCTCACATGGCCAAGCCATCTCAAGCGCCGCTGACTCAGTAGTGTGTGTAAGCTGGGGATGTTGGCCACCTCGAGGACTTCTGTGTTGGAGATACGGTCCTGCCACCTGATGCCAAGTATTCTCCGGAGGCAGCGAAGAAGGAATGAATTGAGACGTTGCTCTTGGCTGACATACGTTGTCCAGGCCTCGCTGCCATAGAGCAAGGTACTGAGGACACAGGCTTGATACACTCGGACTTTGGTGTTCCGTGTCAGTGCGCTATTTTCCCACACTCTCTTGGCCAGTCTGGACATAGCAGTGGAAGCCTTTCCCATGCGCTTGTTGATTTCTGCATCTAGAAACAGGTTACTGGTTATAGTTGAGCCGAGGTAGGTGAACTCTTGAACCACTTCCAGAGCATTGTCGCCAATATTGATGGATGGAGTATTTCTGACGTCCTGCCCCATGATGATCGTTTTCTTGAGGCTTATGGTTAGGCCAAATTCATTGCAGGCAGCCGCAAACCTGTCGATGAGACTCTGCAGGCACTCTTCAGTGTGAGATGTTAAAGCAGCATCGTCAGCAAAGAGGAGTTCCCTGATGAGGACTTTCCGTACTTTGGACTTCGCTCTGAGACGGGCAAGGTTGAACAACCTGCCCCCTGATCTTGTGTGGAGGAATATTCCTTCTTCCGAGGACTTGAATGCATGTGAAAGCAGTAGTGAGAAGAAAATCCCAAAAAGTGTGGGTGCGAGAACACAGCCCTGTTTCACGCCACTCAGTTTAGGAAAGGGCTCTGATGAGGAGCCACCATGTTGAATTGTGCCTTCCATATTGTCATGGAATGAGGTGATGATACTTAGTAGCTTTGGTGGGCATCCAATCTTTTCTAGTAGTCTGAAGAGACCACGTCTGCTGACGAGGTCAAAGGCTTTGGTGAGATCAATGAAAGCAATGTAGAGGGGCATCTGTTGTTCACGGCATTTCTCCTGTATCTGACGAAGGGAGAACAGCATGTCAACGGTCGATCTCTCTGCACGAAAGCCACACTGTGCCTCAGGGTAGACACGCTCGGCCAGCTTCTGGAGCCTGTCTAGAGCGACTCGAGCAAAGACTTTCCCCACTATGCTGAGCAGGGAGATTCCACGGTAGTTGTTGCAGTCACCTCAGTCACCTTTGTTTTTATAGAGGGTGATGATATTGGCATCGCGCATGTCCTGAGGTACTGCTCCCTCGTCCCAGCACAGGCATAGCAGTTCATGTAGTGCTGAGAGTATAGCAGGCTTGGCACTCTTGATTATTTCAGGGGTAATGCTGTCCTTCCCAGGGGCTTTTCCGCTGGCTACAGAATCAATGGCATCACTGAATTCCGATTTGGTTGGCTGTATGTCCAGCTCATCCATGACTGGTAGAGGCTGGGCTGCATTGAGGGCAGTCTCAGTGACAACATTCTCCCTGGAGTACAGTTCTAGGTAGTGCTCAACCCAGCGGTCCATTTGTTTGCGTTGGTCAGTGATTATGTCCCCTGATTTAGATTTGAGGGGGTCGATCTTCTTGATGGTTGGCCCAAGAGCTCTCTTAATGCCATCATACATTCCTCTGATGTTTCCGGTGTCTGAGGTCAGCTGAATATGACTGCAGAGGTGTTGCCAGTAGTCATTTGCGCAGCGCCTGGCTGTTCTTTGTGCAGTGCTTCTGGCTGCTTTAAGTGCTACGGATGTTAACTCGCTGGGGGCTTTCTTGTAGTTCAACAGTGCAATGTGCTTAGCGGCTATGACAGGTTCCAGCTCTTCATTATGAGGTTGAAACCAGTCTGCATTTCTCCTCGCACTTTTGCCGTAGGTGGTCAAAGCTGACTCATAGATGGCGTCTCTGATGTGGGTCCACTTGGTCTCAGCATCCCCTGTGGGAGTGTTTTGAAGGGCTGACACAAGTGAATTTAGAAATTATTGTAACAGCTGTGGGTGAGAAATTCTGCTCGTGTTGATGCGCGGGTGGCCCTTCTGCTTGGAATGATGCAACTTCTTTGGCCTGAGTCTAACCTGGCTGCACACCAGGGAGTGGTCGGTGTCGCAGTCCGCACTGTGGAAGCTGCGTGTGATTTGAACACTAAGGCGGCTCGCCTTGTGACAATGAGGTCTAGCTGGTGCCAACGACGTGACCTTGGGTGCCTCCATGAAACCTGGTGACAGGGTTTAGTGTGAAAGAATGAGTTGGTGATGCAGAGGTTATGACAGGTACACAACTCAAGCAGTTTCTGCCCGTTCTCATTCATCCTTCCAACGCCATAGCGCCCAAGGCAGGAGGGCCATGAGTCATGGTCGGCCCCAACCCTGGCATTAAAGTCCCCCAGCAGGAATAGGTGTTCGGTGTTGGGGATGCTGCTAATGATGTTATGGAGTTCCTCGTAGAACTGATCTTTAGCTTCAGGTGGGGAGCAGAGTGTTGGAGCATAGATGCTGAGTAGGTGTACTGGGCCAGAGGTGGTGAGCAGTCGGATGGACAGTATGCGTTCCGAGCCATTTGAGGGAGGCTCTATCATGCTGAGCAAGGTGTTTCTGATGGCGAAGCCCACTCCATGCTGTCTTGGTTCTTCAGGATCCCTGCCCTGCCAGAAGAAGGTGTAGTCTTGCTCTTCCACTGTGGTTAAATTGTCATACTGCTTGTCGACATCCAGTATTGAGAATAGGAGGCCCTCCAGTGCTGAGAGAACAGCAGCCTGCCAATACAGGTCAAGAAGAGAGAGGGCACCTCAACATGGAGGCACCCTGTGATGAAAGTGCTTCCATTTTTTAATATTTTTTGAGGACTCGTGTAAAAGATTGTGGAAATTGATTCATTTGAAAGACTGAAGCAATTCCATAGCTGCTGGACTTTTTTTTAACAAAAAAGGTCACTGGAAGGACTTGGGACTTTTGTGTCAAAAAAAACCCTTACATGTCATTAGCTAAGTAAACAGCAGGAGCCTTGGTGACTTGGGGAGTTGTTTACAGGGAAGTGACATGTCAAGATTTATGATGGTCAAGAGTTGGTTTCAGTTTTGGATATTGTTTTGAGTCAGTTGGGGGTAAGCCTGCTAAAAGAGAAGCCACCAGCTCATACTTTTTCCACCTCTTTGAGAAACCCTGAGAATCCAGTGTGATAGCTGAAACCCCTGATGCAGCAATTCTCCTGGAAAGCCTGCCAGATTAATCCTCGATGTCGCCTGAAAACAACTGCTCCAGAAAGATCCCCGTGACAGCCATCTAGGCGTATCTGGACACCAGAATAAAGGACTGGGAACATACTATATCTTATCCTTTTCCTTCAAGAATTAACAAGTATTTGGCCAATTTTTTTGTCTTTTTTGAAAAGAGATCTCTATAGAGAAAACTTTTTTTTTCTCTTTAACCAGCGTGTGTGTGTGTATGTGTGTGTACATGTCTGTTGGGTTAATTTAGAAGGGAACTTTCATATTTCAATCTGTGAGTTAATAAGCTTTGCACCTTTATTGAATAAGTCTCATTTTATAATAAAGTAATAATTTTGTTGTCTATTAAAGAAACCTGGTTGGTGGATTGTACTCTGACATAAAAAAGAGTATACCATTGACCGTATTGGTCAATGGGTAAAACATTTAAATATATGTTGCGACCGGTGGAGAAGTGGAACTAGAGAAAGACAGTGCACTCCTCCAGCCTCAGTTGTAACAACCCTCTCAGCATTTTTCAAAGTTTATAAAATAAAAATGCCCACAGCTGCCAGACCACTATAAGACATGATGGCCTGTGGATGCATCTATGGCTATCTTTAGACATTGACATCAGGGATGGGGTAATGAGGGGTGGTGGGGTGGAGCACTGGTCCCACAGTCTGCTGCCAGAAGGCAGCCCCCTTTCACTGGCATGTTTCAGCCATTACATGGGGCCCACCTGCCGACTGAAAAACTGCAGTTGGCACGGGAGAGGAGCATTAGTAGACCACATCATTGCCCTTATTGTCTACCTGTTGCTTGCCGGCAGGTAGCTGTTTCACACCCAATCCTGCCTACTTGAAAATGGCCCGGAGGCAGGAAGATGCCGGCAAATGGGCACACTGCTCTCCTGTAGCAATTTTTCTGTCCAGCCCTCTCTGGTCCCTCCTCCGTAGTCATTGGAAAATCCAGTCCATGAAATCTTTTGTAAAATAATACAATATAAGTTGGCTAATACCGTCTCATTGTAACATACATTTTACCATTTTTTAAGATGATCATATAACCAATTCAATGTTATTTAGAACTGTGAGCATGTACCTTTGAAAAACAGGGGTATTTGTAACTAACAACTGCCGTTTTCTGGTCTATTGTGCATCCCCGATTTTCATCACTTCACCTTTGGTGGCCGTAGCTTCAGCTACCTATTCCCCAAGCTCTGGAATTTCCCTCCCTAAACCACTCTGCATCTCTATCTTTCTCTCCTTCTCTAAAACATTCCTTAAAATCTGTGTTATGACCGGGTGAGGAAGGGGTCTTAGGCTCCCCTCTGGCCCCTTTCCTGGTTTGGCCATAACAGGGTTTAACAGGGGGAGGCAGTGGCATAGTGGTATTGTCACTGGACTAGTAACCCAGAGGCCAGGATATTGTTCTGGGGACATGGGTTCGAATCTCACCATAGCAAAAGGTGGAATTTGAATTCAATGAATAAATCGGGAATTAAAATGCTAGTCTAATGATGGCCATGAAACATTGCCAACTGTTGTAAAAACCCATCTGGTTCACTAATGTCCTAGGGAAGGAAATCTGCTGTCCTTACCTGGTTTGACTCACAGCAATGTGGTTGACTCTTAAATGCCCTCTGAAATGGACACTAAGTTGTATCTAACTGCTACGAAGTCAATAAGGAATAAAACCAGATGGATCACCTGGCATTGACCCAGGCACCGACAATGGCAAACACAGCCATGTTGACCCTGCAGAGTCCTCTTTACTAACATTGGGGGCTTGTGCTAAAGTTGGGAGTGCTGTCCCACAGACTAGTCAAGCAACAGCCTGACATAGTCATTTACACTGCCATTGCGATCCCAGCAGCAGCATAGTGGTATACAGTTGGGTGGGAGTTGTCCTGGGAATCCTCAACATCGATTCCAGACCCCATGAAGTCTCACGGCATCAGGTCAAACATGGGCAAGGAAACCTCCTGCTGATTACCACCTACTGCCCTCCTTCAGCTGCTGAATCAGTACTCCTCCATGTTGAACAGCACTTGGAGGAAGCAGTGAAGGTGGCAAGGGTGCAGAATGTACTCTGGGTGTGGGACTTCAATGTCCACCACCAAGAGTGGCTTGGTAGCACCACTACTGACAGAACTGGACGAGTCCTAAATGACATAGCTGCTAGACTGGATATGCGTCAGGGGGTGAGGGAACCATCAAGAGGGACAAATATACTTGTCCTTTTCCATGACAGTATTGGTAGGAGTGACCACCGCACAGTCCTTCTAGAGATGAAGTCTCACCTTCACATTGAGGTTACTCTCCATCATGTTGTGTGGCACTACCACCGTGCTAAGGGATAGATTTCAAACAGATCTAGCAATGCAAAACTGGGCATCCATGAGGTGATGTGGGCCATTAGCAGCAGCAGAATTGTACTCAACCACAATCTGTAACCTCATGGCCCGGCATAGCCCTCACTCTACCATTACAGTCAAGCCGGAAAACCAACCCTTGTTCAATAAGGACGGAATGCCAGGAGCAGCACCAGGCATACCTCAAAATGTGGTGTCAACCTGGTGAAGCTATAACCCAGGACTAGTTGTGTGCCAAACTGCATAAGCAGCATGCAATCAACAGAGCTAAGTGATCCCACATCCAACAGAGCTGAGCTCTGCAGTCCTGCCACATCCAGTCATGAATGGTGGTGGACAATTAAACAACAAACTGGAGGAGGTGGCTCCACAAATATCCCCATCCTCAATGATAGGGGAGCCCAGCACTTCAGTGCAAAAGATAAGGCTGAAGCATTTGCCACAATCTTCAGCCAGAAGTGCCGAGTGGATGATCCATCTTAGCCTCCTCCTGAAGTCCCCAGAATCACAGATGCCAGTCCCTTTAGCCAATTTGATTCACTCTGCGTGATATCAAGGAATGACTGAAGGCATTGGCTAGTGCAAAGGCTATGGGTCCTGACAACATTCCAGCAATAGTACTGAAGATCTGTGCTCCAGAAATTGCCGTGCCCCTAGCCTAGTTGTTCCAGTACAGCTACCCTTGACATTCAATGGCATTACCATCGCTGAATTCCCCCACTATCAACATCCTGAGGGTTACCATTGACCAGAATCTGAACTGGAGTCGCCATATAAATACCGTGGCTACAAGAGCAGGTCACAGGCTAGGAATCCTGTGGTGAGTAACTCACCTCCTGACTCCCCAAAGCCTGTCCACCATCTACAAGGCACAAGTTAGGAGTGTGATGGAATACTCTCCACTTGCCTGAATGGGTACAGCTCCAACAACACTCAAGAAGCTCGACACCATTAAGGCAAAGCAGCCCACTTGATTGACACCCCATCCACAAACATTCACTCCCTCCACCACCGACGCACAGTGGCAGCAGTGTGTACCATCTACAAGATGCACTGCAGTAATGCACCAAGGCTCCTTAGACAGCACCTTCCAAACCCACGACATCTACTACCTAGAAGGACAAGGGCAGCAAATGCATGGGAACACCACAACCTGCAAGTTCCCCTTCAAGCCACACACCATCCTGACTTGGAACTATATCACCGTTCCTTCACTGTCACTGGGTCAAATCCTGGAACTCCCTTCCTAACAGCACTGTGGGTGTACCTACCCCACATGGACTGCAGCGGTTCACGAAGGCAGCTCACCACCACCTTCTCAAGGACAATTAGAGATGGGCAATAAATGCTGGCCTAGCTGGCGACGCCCACATCCAATGAACGAATAAAAAAACTTTTAAAAACACGGTTTTTAGCTTCACCTCAGTGAGTTCTTGCTCACTGCTTATAATTATAAATGAACCAATCAGACAGACTTCCTTAGGTTTAAATAAGAAAGCTGTAAGTTTATTAGCCTGAACACTCTAACTCAGTTAAAGTTACTAAAAATACACGACACAACCATGCTGGCATGCATACGCGATAAACACACACACACAAATAGATGCAGAGGGGGAGAAAGAATCAAGAGGCGGGGGTTTGGAGTAGTAAATGTAATTCAGTTACTGTCTTTGGTTTGGATGTAAAGACCTTGGTTGAAGTTAAGTCTTGCAGTTTTCGTTGGGGCCCAGTACATACTATCAAACTTGTTTTGCTACCGTGGGTCCTTGGAATTTTGCTGGAGAGACAGAGAGAGAGGAGTGCTTTCTTCTTGAAGTTTACTTGCAGTTTTCCCCAAACCTTTCTGTGAGGCACAGTTCAACAGTTTCCAAGTTGGCCAGCAGTTTAGTCATGTCACCAGCTCTTTGTTTGAAACAGCATTGCCTGCGAGGGTTGTTGATTCTTCAAAGTTTACTAGACACACTTGGTGGGGGGGGGGGGGGAGGGCGGCAGGGGGAGACAGCAGGTAGAGTGATGGCTCTTACACAGACAAGATGTGGATCATCACTTTTGCCCAGCCTAATCTTGCTAATTGAATCAGGGAGCACTTCCATTGTCTCTCTATTCAACTGTCTCTCAGGATAAAAATGTGCAGCCATGTTTTCAGACGTTCAGCTCTGTGATCTTTTTAAACAAGTTATGTTCAATGTCAAGTAAAAGTTCAAATATTGTTTCATATGACGAAATTGATATGTTTCCATTTGGCTGGTGTGGTTTCGCCACACCTACCTCTTTAACCAAGCTTTTGACCACCTGTCTTAATATCTCCTTAGGTGGCTCAGTGTCAAAATTTTGTTTGCTAAGGCCTTTGTGATACACCTTGGGATACGTTACTGCACTAAAGACACTCTATAAATGCAAATTTGTGTTTTTTTTGTTAAAACTCAGATTTTGCCAGTTTCACTCTTACTTAAAGTTAATAAGTTGAAAGATTTCTTTTCAATTTAGTTTTTTTTTTGTTCTCCGTCCTGAAGACTCAGATAATCTTCCATGGGGTCTAACAGCTCTTCGAACATCAAGCAGTCTTTAAATTGAGCCCACATCAAGAGTATTGGCAGACTATATGAATGCGGCCTTGTCACGGCTAAACCTTTTCCTATTCTTGCCCAACACACATATATCTTCCAACATGAATTGCTGAATAGTAATCAAAATTAGGATCTCAATGGTTCACCCCTCCTTCAGCTCAAGGACACTGAAGCATCCCAATCACCATCCTTGCCTAGATCAGCTCACAGCATAGGTTGATAAATGAATTTAGAGATTTACTGGAATCTGTGGGGTAAATTTTATAATTTAGCAACCCTAGGGAATTTGGCTGTTAGGATCAGAGTACTGATTCATGACTCATGTAATTTACCATCCATTAGTTCCGAAGTTCACTCTGATGATTGAGGACCAATTGAATTCATCCCATTTAGCGATAAATGTAATTTTAATTGATGAAATCTTTAAACACTCATTTTTCGATTGTAAAATATATGAGTTTTGGTCACTCCATATTTCACGGACGTGATATAATTTTCGTGGCATAAAAATGTTCCATATAATCCAGACTTACATATGATAAGATATTTTTATCCATAAAGTGTAGAATTTAGATGAGGCAAACAGCTTATGTGATAATGGACAGCCACCGTATTATTCTGACTAGACCGATTATTTGTGGATGCTGCAATCTTAGTGCCATTCAAAATGGAAAATTGGGAAGAAGCCATGCAATGATCTCTGGTGCAGGCTTGATGGGCTGAATGGTCTTTTTGTGCTACGTCATTCTATGTTCCTATTATTTTGTGATAAATGATTTTATCTTCCAGAGTTTGTGCTCCAGAGGGTCTGAACAAATACAGAAAGCACAGAAAAAATATATGCTACAGAATTCTCAAAATGCCATGCTTATGGCATGCCATAAGTTTGCATAGCCCAAGATGGACAGAAACCTAATGATCTCAGGACCCATGTGATTATGAACAGGTAAGACATCTCTCATTCTTTCTGTCCTGCATAACCTATACTTTCACCTCTGCACAATCATTTCCTTTACTGCTTACTTTAATTACCCACGAGTGAGCAGTGAAGACTTCACCACAACTCCTTTCCACTTTCATCTAAACCCTCAAAAGCTGCTTCTGCCTTCACCATTACATATCTCTTATAGTTAAATTTGCTTCTTCTGCCTCATTTTGCCCTCTATGATTATGTTCATACGTATCATGCAAAGAAATTCCTTGTCCATTGCAAGTATTTTATTCTTGCAGAAGCAGCTTTCCCTATGAAAGACTTCACCATTGACATCTTAGGACAAGATGAAACCATCAGCAATGAGATGGTAGCCTAGTCACATAGTAAGGTTTATCGACATCATCCCTTTCTTTTCTCTTCCTGCTTCACTCTTTTACTAACAACTTCATTCAACTTTTGAAAATGATAACTTGCTGTGACCAGCAGTGGTCTGACATGCACTTGCCATCCAAATTATATCCGAATCTTGACCCTGGCTAGTTCCAGGGAGAAGACTCGGAGGGCGGAGTACTTGAAGGGTGAGTATAAAAACCTTACCTCAGGGATTCGCGGCCTAGTTCCAGGGAGAAGACTCGGAAGGCGGAGTACCAAAGCGGTGAGTATATAGAGTAACTAGGGCCCAGTTCCGAAGAAGGGTCACTGACCCGAAACGTTAACTCTGCTTCTCTTTTCACAGATGCTGCCAGACCTGCTGAGTGGTTCCAGCATTTCTTGTTTTTATTTCAGATTTCCAGCATCCGCAGTATTTTGCTTTTTAATATCGAGTAACTTACCTCGGGTGGCAAAAAAAACTGAAAAAGTGACGTCACAGGAAAGCTGTGACCTGATTGGCCAGTAGGGAATCTGCACTGAATTTGAAAAGAAAACATTAATAAACTAATTAACCCAAATTAATTAATTAATAAGTAGAGGAGTATCTAAACCAGAGGGAGGAGATTACTGTAGTGAGCATTTAATATTTATAGTAGAAATCTAGCACTCGGGACCATATAGTTAAATGTAACTTAATTTAGTAAGGATTTATTTATTTTAAATTAATTTATTAACTAGTGCCAGAAATGTCAGTTAGAGGGGTAAAGTGCTTCACCTGTGAGATGTGGGAGGTCCGTGACGCTTCCAGCGTTCCAGACAACTACATCTGCAGGAAGTGTACCCAATTGCAGCTCCTCACAGACCGCATGGATCGGTTGGAGCAGCAATTGGATGCACTTAGGAGCATGCAGGTGGTGGAAAGCATCATAGACAGGAGTTTTAGTGATGTGGTTACACCCAACGTGCAGGCAGATAGATGGGTGACCGCTAGAAGGGGCAGGCAGTCAGTGCAGGAATCCCCTGTGGCTATCCCCCTCTCTAACAAGTATACCGTTTTGGATAATGTTGGGGGGGATGGCCTATCAGGGGAAAACAACAGCAGCAGCCAGAGCAGTGGCACCAAGGCTGGCTCTGTTGTTCAGCAGGGAGGGACAAAGCGCAGAACAGCAATAGTTATCGGGGACTCTATAGTCAGGGGCACAGATAGGCGCTTCTGTGGACGTGAAAGAGACTCCAGGATGGTATGTTGCCTCCCTGGTGCCAGGGTCAAGGATGTCTCTGAACGGGCAGGGGGCATTCTGAAGGGGGAGCATGAACAGCCAGAGGTTGTGGTACACATTGGTACTAACGACATAGGCAGGAAGAGTGACGAGGTCCTGCAGGGGGAGCTCAGGGAGTTAGGTAGTAAGTTAAAAGACAGGACCTCGAGGGTTGTAATCTCGGGATTACTCCCTGTGCCACGTGCCAGTGAGGCGAGAAATAGGAAGATAGTGCAGCTAAACACGTGGCGAAACAGCTGGTGTAGGAGTGAGGGTTTCAGATATCTGGATCATTGGGATCTCTTCAGGGACAGGTGGGATCTGTACAAGAAGGACAGTTTGCATCTAAACCGGAGAGGCACAAATATCCTGGCTGCGAGGTTTGCTAGCGTCACTCGGGAGGGTTAAACTAGTGTGGCAGGGAGGTGGGAACCAGAGCAGAAGGCCAGCAGGTGAAATAAATGAGGGGGTACAAGTGAATAAGGCCAGTAAGACTGAGAGGAAGAGCAGGCAGGGAGATGTTGCTGAGCACAGCGGGACTGGTGGTCTGACGTGCATTTGTTTCAATGCGAGAAGTATAACAGGTAAGGCAGATGAACTTAGAGCTTGGGTTAGTACTTGGAAATATGATGTTGTTGCTATTACAGAGACTTGGTTGAGGGAAGGACAGGATTGGCAGCTAAACGTTCCAGGATTTAGATGCTTCAGGCAGGAGAGAGAGGGATGTAAAAGGGGTGGGGGAGTTGCATTACTAGTTAAGGAGAATATCACAGCTGTACTGCGGGAGGACACCTCGCAGGGCTCATGCAGCAAGGCAATATGGGTAGAGCACAGGAATAGGAAGGGTGCAGTCACGATGTTGGGGGTTTACTACAGGCCTCCCAACAGCCAGCGGGAGATAGAGGAGCAGATATGTAGACAGATTTTGGAAAGATGTAAAGGTAACAGAGCTGTAGTGGTGGGTGATTTTAACTTCCCCTACATTGACTGGGACTCACTTAGTGCTCGGGGCTTGGATGGGGCAGAATTTGTAAGGCGCATCTAGGAGGCCTTCTTGAAACAATATGTAGATAGTCCAACTAGGGAAGGGGCCATACTGGACCTGGTATTGGGGAATGAGCCTGGCCAGGTGGTCGAAATTTCAGTCGGGGAGCATTTCCAGTCACCATAATTCCGTAAGTTTTAAGGTACTTGTGGATATGGATAAGGATAAGAGTAGTCCTCGGGTGAAGGTGCTAAATTGGGGGAAGCTAATTATAACAATATTAGGCTGGAACTGAAGAATTTAGATTGGGGGCGGCTGTTTGAGGGTAAATCAACATCTGACATGTGGGAGTCTTTCAAACGTCAGTTGATTAGAATCCAGGACCGGCATGTTCCTGTGAGGATGGAGGATAATTTGGCAAGTTTCGGGAACCTTGGATAACGAGGGATATTTTGAGCCCAGTCAAAAAGAAAAAGGAAGCATTCGTAAGGGCTAGAAGGCTGGGAACAGACAAAGCCCTTGAGGGGCGGCACAGTGGCGCAGTTGTTAGCACCGCAGCCTCACAGCTCCAGCGACCCGGGTTCAATTCTGGGCACTGCCTGTGTGGAGTTTGCAAGTTCTCCCTGTGTCTGCGTGGGTTTCCTCCGGGTGTTCCGGTTTCCTCCCACATGCCAAAAGACTTGCAGGTTGATAGGTAAATTGGCCATTGTAAATTGCCCCTAGTATAGGTAGGTGGTAGGGAAATATAGGGACAGGTGGGGATGTGGTATGAATATGGGATTAGTGTAGGATTAGTATAAATGGGTGGTTGATGGTCGGCACAGACTCGGTGGGCTGAAGGGCCTGTTTCAGTGCTGTATCTCTAAAAAAAAATATAAAGAAAGTAGGAAGGAACCTAAGCAAAGAGTCAGGAGGGCTAAAACGAGTCATGAAAAGTCATTGGCAAACAGGATTAAGGAGAGCAAGTGGGTAGCCAGGGAAAGGGTTGGCCCACTCAAAGACAGAGGAGGGAATCTATGTGTGGAGCCAGAGGAAATGGGCGAGGTACTAAATGAGTACTTTGCATCAGTATTCACCAAAGAGAAGGACTTGGTGGATGATGAGTCGAGGGAAGGGAGTGTAGATAGTCTGGGTCATGTCATTATCAAAAAGGAGGAGGTGTTGGGCGTCTTGAAAAACATTAAAGTAGATAAGTCCCCAGGGCCTGATGGGATCTACCCCAGAGAGATAAGGGAGGAAATTGCTGGGGCCTTGACAGAAATCTTTGTATCCTCATTGGCTACAGGTGAGGTCCCAGAGGACTGGAGAATAGCCAATGTTGTTCCTTTGTTTAAGAAGGGTGGTAAGGATAATCCAGGAAATTACAGGCCGGTGAGCCTTACGTCAGTGGTAGGGAAATTATTAGAGAGGATTCTTCGGGACAGGATTTACTCCCATTTGGAAACAAAGGGACTTATTAGCGAGAGACAGCATGGTTTTGTGAAGGGGAGGTCGTGTCTCACTAACTTGATCAAGTTTTTTGAGGAAGTGACGAAAACGATTGATGAAGAAAGGGCAGTGGATGTTGTCAACATGGACTTCAGTAAAGCCTTTAACAAGGTCTCTCATGGCAGACTGGTACAAAAGATGAAGTCACACGGGATCAGTGGTGAGCTGGCAAGATGGATACAAAACTGGCTCGGTCATAGAAGACAGAGGGTAGCGGTGGAAGGGTACTTTTCTGAATGAAGGACTGTGACTAGTGGCGTTCCGCAGGGATCAGTGCTGGGACCTTTGCTGTTTGTAGTATATATAAATGATTTGGAGGAAAATGTAGCTGGGCTGATTAGTAAGTTTGCGGACGACACAAAGGTTGGTGGAGTTGCGGATAGTGATGAGGATTGTCAGAGGATACAGCAGGATATAGATCGGTTGGAGACTTGGGCAGAGAAATGGCAGATGGAGTTTATTTTTTTTTTATTCATTCATGGGATGTGGGTGTCACTGGCTATGCCTAATTGCTCATCCCTAATTGCCCTTGAGAAGGTGGTGGTGAGCTGCCTTCTTGAACTGCTGCAGTCCATGTGAGGCAGGTACACCCAAAGTGCTATTAGGAAGGGAGTTCCAGGATTTTGACCCAGCGACAATGAAGGAACGGCGATGTAGTTCCAAGTCAGGATGGTGTGTGACTTTGATGGAAACTTGCAGGTGGTGATGTTCCCATGCATCTGCTGCTCTTGTCCTTCGAGGTGGTAGAGGTCGCAGGTTTGGAAGGTGCTGTCTAAGGAGCCTTGGTGCTTTGCTGCAGTGCATCTTGTAGATGGTACACACTGCTGCCACTGTGCGTTGGTGGTGGAGCGAGTGAATATTTGTAGATAATGTGCCAATCAAGCGGGCTGCTTTGTCTTGGATGGTGTCGAGCTTCTTGAGTGTTGTTGGAGCTGCACCCATCCAGGCAAGTGGAGAATATTCCATCACACTCCTGACTTGTGCCTAGTAGATGGTGGACAGGCTTTGGGGAGTCAGGAGGTGAGTTACTCACCGCAGGATTCCTAGCCTCTGACCTGCTCTTGTAGCCACGATATTTATATGGCTACTCCATTTCAGTTTCTGGTCAATGGTAGCCCCTAGGATGTTGATAGTGGGGGATTCAGCGATGGTAATGCCATTGAATGTCAAGGAGAGATGGTTAGATTCTCTTGTTGGAGATGGTCATTGCCTGGCATTTGTGTGGCGCAAATGTTACTTGCCACTTATTAGCCCAAGCCTGGATGTTGTCCAGGTCTTGCTGCATTTCTACACGGACTGCTTCAGTACTTGAGGAGTCGCGAATGGTGCTGAACATTGTGCAATCATCAGCGAACATCCCCACTTCTGACCTTATGATAGAAGGAAGGTCATTGATGAAGCAGCTGAATATGGTTGGGCCTAGGACACTACCCTGAGGAACTCCTGCAGTGATGTCCTGGAGCTCAGATTATTGACCTCCAACAACCACAGCCATCTTAGTTTGTGCTCGGTATGACTCCAACCTGCAGAGAGTTTTCCCCCTGATTCCCATTGACTCCAGTTTTGCTAGGGCTCCTTGATGCCATACTCAGTCAAATGCTGCCTTGATGTCAAGGGCAGTCACTCTCATCTCACCTCACCTCTTGAGTTCAGCTCTTTTGTCCATGTTAGAACCAAGGCTGGATTGAGGTCAGGAGCTGAGTGGCCCTGGCGGAACCCAAACTGAGCAGGTTATTGCTAAGCAAGTGCTGCTTGATGGCACTGTTGATGACACCTTCCATCACTTTACTGATGATTGAGAGTAGACTGATGGGGCGGTAATTGGCCAGGTTGGACTTGTCCTGCTTTTTGTGCAGAGGACATACCTGGGCAATTTTCCACATTGCCGGGTAGATGCCAGTGTTGTAGCTATACTGGAACAGCTTAGCTAGGGGTGCAGCAAGTTCTGGAGCACAGGTCTTCCGTACTATTGCTGGAATATTGTCAGGACCCAAAGCCTTTGCAGTAGCCAGTGCCTTCACTCGTTTCTTGATATCATGCGCTGTGAATCGAATTGGCTGAAGTCTGGCATCTGTAATGCTGGGGACTTCATGAGGGGGCCAAGATGGAACATCAACTCAGCACTTCTTGCTGAAGATTGTTGCAAATGCTTCTGCCTTATCTTTCGCACCGATGTGCTGGGCGCACCCATCATTGAGGATGGGGATATTTGTGGAGCCATCTCCTCCAGTTAGTTGTTTCATTGTCCACCACCATTCACGGCAGGACTGCAGAGCTTAGATCTGATCCGTTGGTTATGGGATCGCTTAGCTCTGTCTATTGCATGCTGCTTATGCAGTTTGGCATGCAAGTAGTCCTGGGTTGTAGCTTCACCAGGTTGACACCTCTTTTTGAGGTATGCCTGGTACTGCTCCTGGCATGTCCTCCTGCACTCTTCATTGAACCAGGGTTGGCCTCCTGGCTTGATGGTAATGGTAGAGTGGGGGATATGCTGGGCCATGAGGTTACAGATTGTGGTTGAGTACAATTCTGCTGCTGCTGATGGCCCACAGTGCCTCATGGATGCCCAGTTTTGTATTGCTAGATCTGTTCGAAATCTATCCCATTTAGCACGGTGATAGTGCCACACAACACGATGGATGGTATCCTCAATGTGAAGGCAGGACTTCGTCTCCACAAGGACTGTGCGGTGGTCACTCCTACCAATACAGTCATGGACAGAAGCATCTGCGGCAGGCAGATTGGTGAGGACAAGGTCAAGTATGTTTTTCCCTTGTGTTGGTTCCCCCACCACCTGCCGCAGACCCAGTCTAGCAGCTATGTCCTTTAGTACTCGGTCAGTAGTGGTGCTACCGAGCCACTCTTGGTGATGGACATTGAAGTCCCCACCCAGAGTACATTTTGTGCCTTAGCCACCCTCAGTGCTTCTTCCAAGTGGTGTTCAACTTGCAGGAGTACTGACTCATCAGCTGAGGGAGGGCAGTAGGTGGTAATCAGTAGGAGGTTACCTTGCCCCTGTTTGACCAGATGTCATGAGACTTCATGGGGTCCGGAGTTGATGTTGCGGACTCCCAGGGCAACTCCCTCCCTACTGTAGACCACTGTCCCGCCACCTCTGCTGGGTCTGTCCTGCTGGTGGATGAGAACATACCCAGGGATAGTGATTGCAGTGTCTGGGACATTGTCTGTAAGGTATGATTCCGTGAGTATGACTATGTCAGGCTGTTGCTTGACTAGTCTGTGGGACAGCTCTCCCAACTTTGGTATAAGCCCCCAGATGTTAGTAAGGAGGACTTTGCAGGGTTGATAGGGCTGGGTTTGCCATTGTCGTTTCCGGTGCCTAGGTCGATGCCAGGTGGTCCGTCCGGTTTCATTCCTTTTTATTGACTTTGTAGCGGTTAGGTACAACTGAGTGGCTTGCTAGGCCATTTCAGAGGGCATGTAAGAGTTAACCACATTGCTGCGATTTAATCCGGACAAATGTGAGGTAATGCATTTTGGAAGGTGTAATACAGGTGGGAAGTATACAGTAAATGCAGAACCCTTAGGAGTATTGACAGGCAGAGAGATCTGGGTGTACAGGTCCACAGATCACTGAAAGTGGCAACGCAGCTGGATAATGTAGTCAAGAAAGCATACGGCATGCTTGCCTTCATCGGTCGGGACATTGAGTATAAAAATTGGCAAGTCATGCTGGATCTGTGCAGAACCTTAGTTAGGCCACACTTGGAATATTGCGTACAATTCTGGTTGTCACACTACCAGAAGGATGTGGAGGCTTTGGAGAGGGTACAGAAGAGGTTTACCAGGTTGTTGCCTGGTCTGGAGGGTATTAGCCATGAGGAGAGGTTGGATAAACTCAGATTGTTTTCACTGGAACGACGGAGATGGAGGGGTGACCTGATAGAGGTTTACAAAGTTATGAGTGGCATGGACAGAGTGGATAGTCAGAAGCTTTTTCCCAGGGCGGAAGAGTCAGTTACTCAGGAACATATGTTTAAGGTGCGAGGGGCAAAGTTTAGAGGGGATGTGCGAGGCAAATTTTTTACACAGAGGGTGGTGAGTGCCTGGAACTTGCTGCCGGGGGAGGTGGTGGAAGTAGGTACGATAGTGACGTTTAAGAGGCATCTTGACAAATACATGAATAGGATGGGAATAGAGGGATACGGACCCCGGAAGTACAGAAGGTTTTAGTTTAGACAGGCATCATGATCGGCGCAGGCCTGGAGGGCTGAATGGCCTGTTCCTGTGCTGTACTGTTCTTTGTTCTTTGTTCATTTCCATAAGCCCATTAGAGGTCTTAGTCACTAGTGGCAGAAAAAGTGAAAATGAAAACCCTGATGAAGTTCCACCATGACTTGTTCTTACTTGGCCAAGCATTAGTTGCCATCCCAAGTGACTTAGATAGTGACTTTGAGGGGGGTATACTGGGTGAATTACTGAGTACAAGGGGGCAGGAGCATGTGAAGGAAATAAGGAAGGCAAATGGACACACTATCCAGAGGATCAGTGCATGCCCTAGCTTTCCTGAAAAGGAAAGAGATGCAGAGTGCCGTGGACCAGCAGTTTAGGAAAAGAAAGCACTCTACCAGAATTGTACCAGAAATTGCTGAAGACATTGAATATCTGTCAGAGAGCTTCAAACACAAAAGACAGTATATTAGAGTTCACTTGTGGGTGGGTTTTCATGTCTGACTACTCCCACACTGCAGTCTGAGATGCCAGTTATAACATCTCTCAGGGATACTTATACTAGAGCCATGCAGGCCATGGGCTCAGCCTCCTCCTCTGCTATGCACAAGCAGCTCGGAGATCAAATTGATCAGGCTTCAATCAGCTTAGTATGCTCCTCAAGTCTTCTATCCTGCAGTTAGGTGTGTGTGTTGAGCTGCAGTTCAATAGTAGGAGCAGTTATGCAATGGTGGATGTTGCTATCTCTCAGGATGACAACATGACAACAGATTTGAGACCTTTGCAATAATGCCAGTCTTGCTGCCAGATAGCAACTGAACCAGATTGCCCTTCTAGATATTAAGTTATTGCAGGCTGCAGCTGGGCCTCCTCAGGCTCAAATTCACAGAAGTCATGACCATGGAATCTCAAGAGCCCTGGATTGAGCCTCAGAACTTCCCATACCACCAGAGAAGTACTTTATGGAAGTATTAGATTAAGTAAAAGAGCACGTCATTTAGACACTAGAGGCAAACACTGGGATGGAAAAAAGCAGACAGGCCTTTTTTGTACATAAATAAACCCATAATGCTACTTGCAGTTCTTGTGTGCAAAGAGTATTGATTTGTGACCTTGGAATATGATGTGACATGAACATAAGAACTAAGAGCAGGAGTAGGCAATTCAGCCCCTCGAGCCTGCTCCGCCATTCAAAACGATCATGGCTGATCTCATCTCGGCTTCAACTCCACTTTCCTGCCCGTTCTCCATAAACCTTCAACCCGTTATTAATTAAAAATCTGTCTATCTCCTCCTTAAATTTACTTAATGTCCTGGCATCCACCACACTCTGGGGTAGTGAATTCCACAGACTCATGACCATTTGAGAGAAGTAATTTCTTCTCATCTCTGTTTTAAATCTGCTATCCCTTATCCTAAAACTATGACCTCTCGTTCTAGATCACCCCACAAGAGGAAACATCCTCTCTACGTCTTCTTTGTCAATCCCCTTAATCATCTTATATACCTCAATTAGATCTCCTCTCATTCTTCTAAACTCTAGACAGTAAAGGCCTAAACTGCTCAATCTCTCTTCATAAGACAAACATGAATAGCAGACTTGACTCAGTTTCCTTGGCATCCTCCATGTCATCATGGTCTTTCCCCTTGAGATTGAAAGCTGTCCTCCACTGATGTTCCATGTGCAATCCTTGTTGCACGGCAAAGTAATACAGCATGCAGCAGACTTCGATGAAGTAGGTTACATTGGGGAAAGCCACTGGAACAATTTAGACTTCTGAAACAGTGCTTCAGAACTCCAGTGGCCTGCTGAGTGAGAGTCTAGTTGAAGCATGGATCTGATTATATTAGTGTTCCACTGCTAAGCTTGGATTTCTCAGAGGTGTCATCAGCCAGGCGTGCATGTAATAGTCCTTGTCTCCAAGGAACTAACCGTGAACTTGCTGTTCAAGGTAAAACAATGGGAAATGCAAGACTGACACAAAATGAAAATGTCATGGCAATTGCCAGGAAAATGGGTGCAGCCCTGCCCTGGATGATATCTTGCTAATCATCACACACCATTCACACATATCAGAAATAGTGGACTCTTTGTGATTCATGAAGGCAGCAGGGTTGTGGGCAGGAGCACACAGGGCAATATGCATGCATCTGACAATGCCCTGAACTTGGGAAAAAATCCTGCAATCACAGCATATGACCATGAGGAAAGTGATGATGTATTTGCCCTAGCAAAGAAGGTGTCAGTCACTTGTTTAATACTAGAATGGACTACAGACTACAGGCTAGACTGATGTTACTGCTATCCCCTGTGAGAGCTTAGCAGGAATTAGAGACCAGGGCTGCTGTGACCCTAATTGCAACAGGTTGTAGATCTTCTTGTTGGATGTGACAAAAGTTTGTCACTGCTTCCCTGAAGAAGCAAAGTCTCATTAAATATTTCTCCCAGTCTACCGAGCCTATATACAGTTAGAAAAATAAAGATTTCTGGGAGCATTCCTTCTTCTACCTGCTGCCATTCCAGCTTCAGCTGTGTCCTTCTTCCTCCTCCTGCAAGAGTGGAATTCCAGGAAGTACTGCCATAAAGGAAAATGCAAGGCTATGTAAGTTTCTAAACAGGTAAGCTTAGTGGTACTAAACTGATAGGTGAAATGCAAGTTGCTTCTAATTCTGCCCTAAGCAATATTTCCAGAGCAATTTTTAAGCATTACAACCTCTGTGAAGTAGAAAATTGCAGCAAAGCTCAAAAATTATTATCAATTGATCAATTTGTTCCGTCCATAATATAAAACGGTTACTGATTGAGCTGAGACAATTGGAGGGATGATACATTTGATATAGATATATGATAAGCTCTCTTAAAATATAAGTTGAATATACATTTATCCCTATAGAATTATTAATGGTAACTGATATATCAGAGACCTGTCATGTTTCATGTAATAAGTCTAAATTTTAATGTTACTTTATTCAGAATCTGTAGCATGTCAGTTTTGTGGCAACTTTAAAATAGCTTCAAAATTACCTTTTTCAGGAAATTAAGAACATAGGGATTGTTAGATAATAAAGGACTAATGTCCATCTAGTTCACCGGGCAGGGCAGTTAAAATAAGGCAAGCCACTTACCCCTGCAGATCCTGCTGCCTTTCTGTCATGTCCCTGTATTAACCTGTTATTTTAAGTAGATGAGAAGGCCACCCGTAAGAAGGAAATTTTAGTTAAAAGCCTGACTGAGGGAGCAATAACACCTCCCCCATCAGGCAAACCTGTCAGAAGCTGGATTGTGAGCCAGAAGAGGCCATGAAGTTAATTTTAAACGTTTAACTTTAAGTTTTCTTGTGGGCTAGGAAGGGCAGGAATGCTCCTCAGGCCTCATAAGGAAATCTTGGGCCTCCTCTGCAGCAGGCTACCCCGTGCCTGATCATGGCCAGAACCCCCCTTTCACCTGATCTTTGGGATCAAATATGACAACAAGGATCTAAACAATCTGGTTCAGCTTCAGACAATTGACAGGGAACAGGATGGAATCAGTAACTAGGGAACAGAGGCCGTAGTGGGGACCGACGACAATGGCTTTAGTCTTCCCAATACTTATTGGCTGTTCCTTTGAAAATTGTGTCAGGTGGCTACTTCCGACCCAGTGTGAGTTCCTAACCCAAAATAGATCCCAATGTCAGGGTTCCAACCCCAAAAGAAAAATCCTGTCCCACAACTCACTTGCAGTATTGTTTCTGTGGTTAAAGCCTTCCTCAACGGCAAAATATTAGTTAATATTACAAGATCTTTATAACCCATATAATAAGACCTGTGTCAACCTGTGTTATCTTTTACAGCCTTCCTGAAAATTACACAGCCTAGGTTTAGATAGTTTAGTACAATTGCAGTTTGCTGTATGACTGTGCACAAGGTGGAAAGATATTCCCAATCTCCTTCAAAACTGGTCAGAATGGCACATCAAAGGAGTTTGAATACAAAACCTTGCAGTATCTTCAAATGATAACATGTATTTTTATTTCAAAATGGACAGTAACTAGGACACCTGCCCACTCTGCCTTGAGAGAGTTTTAAATGTAATGATGGTCTTTGAAACCTGTTTTGTTCCTAACCTATCATTATTGGCCAGTGCACTGAAAGGTTGGCCAGTATCACTGTGTAGTATTTGATGGATGTTACAGCCCAAACACTCCATCCCAGAATGTCTGTGATCTTCCACAGGCCACTAGATTAGAGTGATTTCCAGCGTTAACCCTTTAAGTGGGAAAAAAATATTGCAGTTGCGTATACTGCAGCATGTTGTACCTCAGAGAATAACTTTGAGGATTATGCTCTGCAAAGACATCACAACATCTATTGTGAAGGAGTTAATACTAGAAGGTAACTCTTCACAGATTATTTTATTTAAAGTATTTAGGCACAAAAAGAACACAGCTGATCTTGTCATATTTAGTGACTGGGAATGGATGCTTCCTTTGTACCCAGAGGGGTAAGCCTGGCTTTCAAACATGGACATCTAAGTACCTGTAGTGTAACTTTAAGCAGCCTATTTTGACACAGATCATCAGAAGAACAAAGGAGGATTCAAGTCCTTCAGACTTAGTAGGAAGGGTGAGTAGTTATTAGCTCCTGATGTGATTTGACAGACTACTTAAAGTCTGTTTCCTTTGATTGTGACAGTGTAATTGTTTGAAAGATATAATCTTGTTCCCATTTTACCTGAGGCAAGGGAAACTAAACTTTCATTAAAGCAAAAGGGTCTGTTGGGAAAACTTTCTTGTTGTCTTCATGTAATTTACAGGTTCATACCTATTATAGCACTTTATATGGTATAACTGTTTATAATACCTGCCAGTATGTTGATCACTTTTACACAATGCTATTGTTAATCAGGTGAATTACCTTAACTTATGAATGTAAGAGGTAGATGGAATGAGTTCTTTTTACGTTATCTGGTGCAACATAAATGAGATGCGTGGAGTCCAGCTGGTTGAAGATCTCAAACAGGTTTATTATAGCTAAACTAATATGTACAGTGCAGAGCTAACTATTTACAGAACCTTCCTCTATGTCTTACAGTTACAGAGTGACTGCAGCCTCGAGTCACCTGATTATGTCCTGGCACTTAGCTCATTAGCATACTTAGGGGAGGCAGTGGCGTAGTGGTATTGTCACTGGACTAGTAACTCAGAGATCCAGGGTATTGCTCTGGGGACATGGGTTCAAATCCTACCACGGCAGAAGGTGGAATTTGAATTCAATTAATAAATCTGGAATTAAAAGCTAGTCTAATGATGGCCATGAAACCATTGTCGATTGTGGTCTGAGTTAAAGGGCTGGATTTTCCCAGTCCCATGGAGATGGAGATGGAAGTTGTAGTGGGGGGCACGAAATGGGGGGAGCCACATCGGGATGGCTCTCTGGTGCATTGCTGTCACCAGCAAAGTTTCCCAGCATTGGGCTGGGAACTGGGCTGGCAGCCCACACCATGGAGGCAGGCAGCAAAGTAAGATAATTAAGGCCCCAGTTCAGGGTGATTTTGCACCAGAGCCAGTATTTTACCAAAGCCGGAGTGGTCCCTCGCCATGTGTGGAAGCTGCCAGCTCAATCGAGGCGGTGTCCCGGTGGCAGGCTGAGGGGTTATCAGAGTCAGAGGCTCCATGCCATAATGATGGGGCTGCGGGCAGGAAAGGAGGGGTTTCCCCAGCTCCGAGGGTGCCTCCCAGTGGGGCTGCTGAGACTCCAGAGCCACCGACCCCTGAATGGCAATTAGGAGGCCACCTCCCGGAAGATTGAGCCACTGGTCTTGTTGCCAGCAAGTGTGGGCTCTGGACCCCCATTTGGTCTGATATCATGGTCCTGATGCCCGCAGTAAAATTACACCCTAGGAAGCCAATTAAGAAGCTGCCTCCGGGAAACCCCCAATTAAGAATGGTGGGTGGACCAGGGAAGCAGGAGGCCCAATAGGAGGGCCTGCAGCAATGTCCGGCCATCAGCCCCACTGGGAGAGCTGGGGGCTGCTGCGACAAACAGGACACCTTGAGGGCACCTTGTTTTGGACAGGTGGTAAGTGGTGTGGGTGGCTTCCACTTTTCACCTCCCAACTGACCGCAATCTTGTTTTGTTAAAAGTGGTATGTCATGAAAACCAAACCTGCCAAAGGGAAACATGTTGGTTTCATCATATGGAACATTAATTTTGAACTGTTGCTGGACTAAAAAAAATGGCTTGGTTTAAAAGACCACTGAAACATGGCTGCACATTTTGCATTCTAAAAGACAGTTGAGAAAAGGAGACAACGGGAACTGCTCACGGCTTCAATTGGTCTGGGCAATCGTATACCACATCTTGCCTGTGTAAGAGATAGCACTACACCCCCCAACCGAAAGCTTTGAAATCCACAAACCACAGGAGAGGTTGTCCCAAATAAGGGGTTAGTCATAAGACTAACCTGCTGGCCAATTTGGAGTTTGAATTGTGCTCACAGAACAGTTGGAAAAGAGACTGCAATTTGAAGACAACAGAGAAGGAAGGTCTCTCCCTGTCTCTCTATCTCTCTCTCACCAAGTTCCAGGGATCCACAGAAGCCACTCAAACCTCAAGAGAGAAGACTCCTGCAGCTAAACAAGTTCGAAAGTGTGCACTGGGCCCCAATGAGAACTGCAAGATGATTGCAATCAAAGATTTTACATCAAACCCAAAAGCCAGTAACTGAACTCCAGCTATCACTTTAAACCTTTCCCTTTCTTTCTCCTCCTCTGTCTCTATTTCTGTGTACGTTTATCGCGTTTGCATGCTAGCGCGGTCGCGTCACATATTTCTAGTAGCTTTAACCGAATTAGGATTTTCAGGTTACTAAACTGACACCATTCTTGTTTAAATCTAAAAAAACCTGCCTGGTTGATTTCTTTGCCATTACAATTAGAGGGCAATGGACAAGGATTCACTGAGGGGAAGCTAAAAATGCGGTGTTTTAAAAATTAAACCCTGTTATGGCCAAACCAGGCAAAAGCTGAGAGGGGAGCCCTAGACCCCTGCCTCACCTGGTTGTAACAGGTGTGTTAGTCCCTGAGTGATTTTAGGGTCATATAAATAGACAAATGACATCTTTACTAGTAGGTTTTTAAAAAATGTAGATAACTAGTTATTTTTAAACAATTCCCGAAATGGTCGCAACCTTCATTCATTCACACATTCACACACACACATGCATACACAAGAATAGATAGATAGAAAGGACGGAGATAGAATGCAATTAAAGTCTAAGGTGATATAAGGGTTAGTGGTTTACAGAATGTTATTGAATCTTCTTGGGATGAGAGCCTTTTTTAAAGCTGCAAGCCTGGATATTTGCAGTATTGAATTAGCTGAGCTGTTGTAGAGTTCTAATGGTTAAAACTCAGCCCAAAGTTGCTGGTGTGAATTTGTATTACATTCACAGATGGAGAGTTTCAAAGTCACTTTGCAATTTCTCTGCTGTAGCGGTTGTTCAGTTCTTGTTCATCAGGGTCTTCTATTTAGCTGGCTCTCTCTCACAGCCTAAGGCTGGAAACTTGATTTCTGTGGTTTTGGCTTGATCTCTCTCTCTCTCTCTCTCTCTCTCTCCCTTCATAAGATTATGTTTTAAGGTCAAAATCCATCACAATTGAGTCTCTGTCAGGTATCACAGGGCCCTCTCTCCTGGTGTGACCACACAATGTCCCATGGAAACCATGGCTATCTATTGACGTCTGAATGAGGACCATTCTGTTATAACGGTGCTGCTTCAAACCTATTCATTTTGGTTTGGGCTGTGAGTCAGTCTGTCTCCAGAATCCTTTGTTAGTTCATTCATTTAGATAGGAGTCATCAATATGAACAGAAGAACTTTCAATTTCAACGGGCTCTCCCCAGAGCTATTTCAAACGCGGTTAACGAGTTTCATCCTCAACAGATGTAGGTGTATATTGTCAATACAGGAGGTGGCACGTGACCGCTCCTCCATCTTGTCTGTGGAACAAGTGTCCATGATCTTGTGCTTCGGACTAATCGTTGACTTTTTATTTTCGTTTTTTCTTCAACTCATTGTTTATTGCATTGGGGCTCCTTCCGCGCATGACAACCTCAAAATGGAGGCACTGTCTGTGGCATTGGGCAAAATTATAAAGCATGCAGGGCCACAGCAGTCAGGCCATCATTGTGGAGGGTGAATCGTGGCTGTGGCCATTGCATCCCAGTGGGTCCATGCTTGGGTGAGTCAGAGGAGGCATTGATGGCCGGGTTGCCGCCTCCAGTCAAATGCCGGGCTCCAGCCTCAGTGGGTTTGCCATCCAGAAGTTATTTCCCCCAGTTGGCTCATAAATGGATCACGCAGAGGCAGGAATGCATTGGATGGCCAACCCGATGCGTTATTTTATAATTTTGCTCCCAGTCCCACCTCCTAACCCACTTCTGGAAAATTCAGCCTGCATGTCTCAGTGAGGATTTTTCAATCTGATTGGTTGAGGAGACGTGCTGTTACTTGCCCTGATCACACACTCCACAGACCCCTGTAGAGGGTGTTATGTTGCATCAGATACCCAATGACAGCAAGTTGCCACTCCAAAGCCTGCAAAAAAACGTCTGTGAGCATCTGTAAGTGCAGTGAATGGTGAGCACTGTTCCCTTGCCACCAACGGCAAAATCTGGGCTATTATTCTTTCCTGCTCTCCTGGTCCCCCAAAAATCATTTTATACTTACCGTTGAGCTGCTAGGTAAAACTGGGTGGAGCATGAATGGTGTCTTGCAGAATGGCTATCAAGTTCCTTTGTATGTCATAGGATCCCAGTTTGCATATTAAATGCTGTACTCCCCTGAACCAGAGGATCTTTTACATTGAGTATAGCACATAAAGCAGATGAGCTGAGGGCACAGATAGACACGTGGCAGTATGATATCATAGTTATCCTCTAGATGTAGTTTTCTGGACTTCCAGAAGGCATTTGATAAGATGCTGCACAAAAGGTTAATATACAAGGTAAGTTCACATGGGGTTAGGGGCAATTGATTAGCTTGGATAGAGGATTGGCTAACCAACAGAAAACAGAGAGTCGGGAAAATTGGGTCTTTTTCTGGTTGGCAAGATGTAACTAGTGGGGTGCCACAGGGTTCGGTCCTCAGGCCTCAACTATTTACAATCTATATAAATGATTTGGATGCAGGGATAGAAGGCACTTTAGCCAAATCTGCAGATTACACTAAAATAGGTGGGACAGTAAGTTGCAATAAAGAAATAAGAAATTTACAAATCGATATGGATAGGTTAGGTGAATGTGCCCAAATTTGGCAGATGGAGTTTACGTGAATAAGTGTGAGGTTATCCATTTTGGTCGGAAGAATAGAAAGGCCAATCATTATCTAAATGGAGACAAACTTCAGAATGCTTCGGTGCAGAGGGATCTGGGTATCCTCGTGCATGAATCGCAGAAAACCAGTTTGCAGGTACAGCAGGTGATAAGGAAGTCAAATGGAATTTTGGCATTTATTGCTAAAGGAATAGAGTATAAAAGTAGGGAAGTGTTGCTGCAACTGTATAAGGCATTGGTGAGACCGCACCTGGAGTATTGCATACAGTTTTTATCCCCTTACTTGAGAAAGGATGTAGTTGCATTGGAGGCAGTTCAGAGGAGGTTCCCTAGATTGATTCCAGAGATGGGGGGGGGGCTTGTCTTATGAAGAGAGATTGAGCAGTTTAGGCCTTTACTTTCTGGAGTTTAGAAGAATGAGAGGAGATTTAGTTGAGGTATATAAGATGATTAAGGGGATTGACAAAGAAGACGTAGAGAGGATGTTTCCTCTCGTGGGGCGATCTAGCACGCGAGGTCATAGTTTTAGGATAAGGGGTAGCAGATTTAAAACAGAGATGAGGAGAAATTACTTCTCTCAAAGGGTCGTGAATCTGTGGCATTCACTACCCCAGAGTGTGGTGGATGCTGGGACATTGAGTAAATTTAAGGAGGAGATAGACAGATTTTTAATTAGAAATGGGTTGAAGGGTTATGGAGAATGGGCATGCAAGTAGAGTTGAGGCCAAGATGAGATCAGCCATGATCGTATTGAATGGCGGCGCAGGCTCGAGGGGCTGAATTGCCTACTCCTGCTCCTAGTTCTTATGTTATTATGTTCTATTACAGAAACATGGCTTAGGGAAGGACAGACATAGCAGCTCAACGTTCCTGGTTACAGAGTTTTCAGATGCAATCGGGAGGGGGATAAAACAGGAAGGGCAGTTCTGGTCACCTCATTACAAAGGATGTAATTGCACTAGAGAGGATACAGAAGAGATTTACAAGGATGTTGCCAGGACTGGAAAAATGCAGCTATGAGGAAAGATTGGATAGGCTGAGGTTGTTCTCCTTGGAATAGAGAAGGCTGAGGAGAGATCTGATGGAAATGCACAAAATTTTGAGGGGCCTGAATAGAGTGGAGGTGAAGGGTCTATTCACCTTAGCAGGTAGGTCAGTGATGAGGGGGCATAGATTTAAAGTGATTGGTAGAAAAATTAGAGGGGAGATGAGGAAAAACTTTTTCACCCGTAGGGTGGTGATGATCTGGAACTCATTGGCTTAAAGGTTAGTTGAGGCAGAAACCTTCAGCTCATTCAAAAGGAGTCTGGATATGTACCTCAAGTGCCGTAAGTTTTTCGGCTGGCACAGACACGATGGGCCAAGTGGCCTCTTTCTGTGCCTTACACTTTCTATGATTCTATGATTTCCCTTAACATGCAGATGAGACTCACCTTAGCAATCCATCTCAAAGACAGCGCCCTTATTAATGCAGCATTCAGTACAGCAATGAACCATCAAGGTTAGATTATGTATTCAAATCCAGGAGTGGAGATTGAATCCACAACCTACTGACTTGGAGACAAGAGTGTCACCACTCAACCAAGCTGATGATATAATTCCTAGTTTAAGCATATGGTACATATGATACCAATATTTCCATCAAGAAAAAAACATGCACAATGATAAAAAAGTGAGAAATATTTATAAACAACATCAAACAGTTCTAAAGCAGGAACAAATCTCATGGTTGAAAAGATAATGTTCTTGTGGTTTATTGTCAACCGCTTGATGTGCTGGACTGTGATTTATTCCACAGTTAATTGCTAATTTAATTTCTTTAATCTAAATTTTGGAACACAAAAAAAAGGATGCATTGCTTTCATAAATAAATAACAGTGCAGAAACAAAATCAGCTGATTTAATGTCGCATAATTGTTATTTTATAAGTGCAAACAAAGTAATAAAATTAAAATGAATCAATAGAAGTCAAGGAGCCTAAGAATAAATAATGTTCTCAGAAGCCGAGGAAATGCGATGTTCTGTATTAAAAATGGAGATGACTTCTTGTTAACCTAAAAATATGAAAATCTGCACACATTCAGTGTTTATTTTTACAAGTGCAACCAAAATAGATCTGTCCAATGTTCTTATGGTTTACCTTTTAAACTGGGCACTCAGCTGTCCACATCTAAAACTGATTGTCCAATTATATTTTATTCTACGATGTTTATGCAAGGTATTTGCACAATTTATTTCAAAGCATTATCCACCATCACATTTACAGCACAGATGCCATTTGGCCCATTGTATCTGTGTATTCCAGATTAAAAGACCAGTCAGCCTCACCAAGCAGACGTGTCTTCAAGTTGCAGAGGCTGTCGGTAGCTGAAGAATCCAGTGACGTAAAAGATTCAATGACCTCACAAGGGCTGGTAAGGTGAGTGTCCTGCAACTCTCATCTGGCAGCCATCACTTTCCTTTAGGTTTGGGAGTCACAGATACCCAAGGAAGAAGGTTCTTACTGAACCTTGGTGAGACCGCAATGTGTTCAGATATAGTGTGCCGATTTGGTCTCCTTATCTAAGGAAAGATATACTTGCCATAGAGGGTGTGCAATGGAGGCTCACCAAGCTAATTCCTGGGTTGGAGAAATTGTCCTATGAGGAAAGATAAAATAAACTGGGCCTTTATTCTCTGGGGTTTAGCAGAATGAAAGATGATCTCATTCAAACATACAACATTTTTACAGGGCTCACAGGGTAGATGCAGGAAGGATGTTTCCCCTGGCTGGGGAGTCCAGAACCAGGGAACACAGTCTCTGAATAAGGGGCAGGCCATTTGGGACTGGAATGAGGAGGGATTTCTTCACTCAGAGGGTGGTGAATCTTTGGAATTCTCTGCCCCAGAGGCTGTGGAGGATCAGTCATTGAGTATGTTCAATACTGAGATCGATAGATTTCTACATATTAAAAACATTAAGGGATTCGGGGATAGTGCAGAAAAATGGTGTTGAAGTAGAAGATCAGCCATGATCTCATTGAATGGCGGAGCAGGTATGAAGGGCTGAATGGCCTCCTCCTATTTCTTATGTTCTTATGAGCTCATAATATGATTTTAAAATAGTTTATGAAGAAGCAACAGTTGAAATATAATATATATTAAGAAGTAGCAGTTTAAATATGATGCTGCTTAAGCTAAATAGACAGAAAAGACACACAACCCATAACAAATTGAATGGATTACCGATCCCAGATCACACAGTGGAGTAGAACGATGTTGGCAGTCTTCCTGATGGATGAGACAGGCGGGGGGTTTATGGTCTCTTCTGTCCTCAGAGTCCTCAGTCTTCTTGAGCTAACCAAAGTGTTAAGCCGAAGCCTAATACTCGACCGAAGCCAAGCTTCGGGAAGCTCTCCTTCTGTCCGAAGAAAACTGATTATTTCCCTCCTGTGCACCTGTTTATATACTTTAATTCTAGGAGTTGGTGGTTCACCCTATGTCAATCGCTTGTTCAAACCCTTCTGACCAATGAAAACAGGGCAGATACCCATGGTGTCAGGGTCGTCACCTGTCCCCTGCCAATCACTTCAGCTCGAGGTCATCTTTCAGTTTACTACATGCTGGAGGCCAAATAGTAGCTTTCATAAGATACTTATACAGATAAGAGGGTACACAAGATGCTAGAAGACTCCTTTGTACCAGTTTAGGAATGTCTATGGTGCCTAGAGGCTTCTATATGACCCCCTTGGGAATATCATACTCTTCTCCCCCTACCTTGTTTACACCAGTGATGATCCTCAACTGCTTCCCTGTCCCTTTTGAGAGAGAAAGGAAAACAGCTCTTCTGTGGGTCTGTTTCATATACCTACTGTTTCTATAAGAATTCTACATTACTCTGAGAAGTATTATTTCTTAAAGGCGTTCCATTTCTTACACTCCTGCACAGCATTCCTCTGACCAACATAACTTGCTGACACACATATTCCTTTCCCTCCAGCCTCCTCCTCGAATCTCCATTTCAATGGACAGCACTAACATTCAATCGCAACCTATCCCTCTCATTCCTCAATCATCCTCCTCAAATGTTTACCCTCCAACATCAGCAATTAGTTAACTCCTCACACTCCTAACTCTCTGCCTTTTCTTATTGCAGGAGAAGAGAGCCCACAGCTCGAGGGAAAGGCAGAGAACCAGGTGTAGAGCTGCAGCCATGACCATTCTGACCATGATGGAGGAAGAGGAGGTCCTGAAGATCGGCAGGGCGGCAGCTGTACAGGCTGTTGCTGATGGAGAGATTGGGGTGACCCAAAGAACTGGTGCCAGTGTTAGATATCAAACTGCCACTTGGCACTTAACTGTCATTCATGTTGAAATGATGTCACTAATACATTAAAAGTCATGATCTGCACTCTATAACTTGGAACCCTGTGCTATGGCAGTAAGCTCATAAAATGGCAGCCAGCCCAACCGGCATATTTAAATTTTTAAAGAAATATCCCCCAAAATTAAATGAATGCATTTCTTACGCCCCCTTCCCACCCCCAATAACAATTAAAATAACTAATTGTCCTTCCCCACAAAAACACTTACCTTTTAAATATGACTTTCCCCCCACAGACTGCACAAAGTTTAAGGTTCAACCCTTCTCACCATCCCCTACACCCATTACGTGTATTTGATCCCGTTCCCCCACCGCACTGAAAATCTTATCTCCTCCCCACTCCCCACCGGTGTCAGGCTGCCTTTCCCAAGACGGGGAGTGAAGGTGCAGGAGTGTTGGCCGTCACGCCGCAGATCGTGGCAGACCCTCAAGATCACAGGTGAGTATATTGTAATTTATTCATTTGCTTGATTAACATATGCTAAGTAGTTTCCCGTCACCCAGCAGTGAGGGGGCGGCCATGGAGCCTCGCCACCAGCGGGAGTATCGGGTTGGGCCCTGCTGGCATCGAGGTCCGTGGCAGGCCTTATCCGGAGCCATCTTCAGGCACCCCACCCCCCCACCACAGATCATGATGTCGAGGGCTTGTTAAAATCCAGCCCCCTATTTCACCTAGGTTAGTACTAACTTATGTCTTTCATCTCCCACAGTTGCATTAACGGTGCTGGGGAGTAGATGAAGGATAAGCCCCAGGAGTCCTCAGAGGAGGATCAGTACTCTGAAGGTGCACTGTCACATGACACCTGTGTATCCTTCACCTGCACAGATACACACACTTTGGTGGGTCCAGCTTCTTTGACAGTTCGGTTGTCATGTGGTGAGGAGCACATAACATATGAGCAGGAGCAGGTGCTGGAGACCGGGACAGGAGTGGAGAGTCCCCATCGGAGGGCGAATGGCACTTCAAGCTCTACTCAGCTGGACACAGACTCTGAGCCTTGGGTATCATGCACGAAACAGATACTTGTGGAGCAGCAACAGGAAATCCACAGATACAGGTAGGGTAGTCTTTGGCAGGGCCCCTCTGTTCCATCCAGCTGCATGTGACTGTGAAGCGGGACCCGGCATGGGGAAGCGGGGTGGCCTGCTGAGAGCCACCCCGCTGCACGTGCTGCCGCCCCCCCCTACACCCCTCTCCACCGCGACTCCCACCCTGCAGGACCCCTCTCACCCTGATCTACCTGTGGCCTGGGTTCAGCTCCACTCCTGGGCCTTAGTTGGGTTCACTAATTGGCAGCTTACAGATGGCAGGACTTCTGCTGCCTGGGTCCTTGATCCTGTGGAAGGCCCACCGCTGTCCAGTTAATTGCCTAATTGGCAATTGATTCAGTGGCCCTCCCACAGAAGAGGCAACACAGGATTCTTGGTGAGGGAAAAAGGTAGGGTAATCAAATCCAGAGCTCCCTGAATGACGAAAGAGATAGAGAGTAAGATGAAGCAGAAAAAGGGTGCATATGACAGATGTCAGGTGGATAATATGAGTGAGAATGAGGCTGAATATAGAAGGTTCCCCCTTAATTTGAAATTCCCCCCAGTTCTGGACTCCCCAACCAGTGGAAACAACTTACCTGCATCTACCCTGTCTATTCCTTTAAGTATTTTGTAGGTTTCAATGAGATCACCTCTCATTCTTTGAAACTCCAGAGAATACAGGCCCAGTTTCCTCAATCTCTCCTCATAGGACAGTCCCGCCATCCTGGGAACAAGTCTGGTGAACCTTCGTTGCACTCCCTCTACGGCAATAACATCCTTCCTAAGGTAAGGGGACCAAAACTGCACACACTCCAGGTGTAGTCTAACCAAGGTTCTATACAATTGAAGCAAGACTTCACTACTCCTGTACTCAAATCCTCTTGCAATGAAAGCCAACGTACCTTTTGCCTTCTTAATTGCTTGCTGCACCTATATGTTAGCTTTCAGTGATTTATTGACAAGGACTCCCAGGTCCCTTTGTACATCTACACTATCTAATCTTTTACCACTTAAGAAATACTCTGCACATCTATTCCTCCCACCAAAGTGGATAACCTCACATATTTCCACATTATATTCCATCTGCCACGTTCTTGCCCACTCACCAAATCTGTTCAAATCCCCTTGAAGCCGCTTTGCATCTTCCTCACAACACACATTCCCACCTAGTTTTGTGTCATCTGTGACAAAAGCAAGGAAGTTATGATCAACCTGTATAAAACACTGGTTGGGCCTCAACTGGAGTATTGTGTCCAGTTCTGGGCGCCACACTTTAGGAAGGATGTTAAGGCATCAGAGAGGATGCAGAAAAGATTCACAAGAATGGTTCCTGGGATTAGGAATTTCAGTTACATGGATAGATTGAGGAAGCTGAGGCTGTTCTCCTTGGAGAAGAAAAGGTTAAGAGGAGGTTTAATAGAGGTGTTCAAAATCATGGGGGGTCTGATTAGAGAAGATAGGGATGGTGGAAGGATTGAGAACCAGAGGAAACCGATTTAAGGTGATTGGCAAAAGAAGCAACAGCAAGGTGAGGAAAAACCTTTTTTCACTGTGAGTGGTTAGGATTTGGATGCACTACCTGACAGTGTGGTAAAGGCAGATTCAATTGTGGATTTCAAAGCGTGGATAATTATCTGAAGAGAAAATATTTGCAGAGCTATGGGAAAAGGTGGGGTAGTAGGACTAGGTGAGTTGAACTTGCAGCGAGCTGTCATAGACACAACGGGCCGAATAGCCTCCTTCTGTACCATAACCACTTTATGATTCTATGAAATCATGAACACATATGCCTGATTTTACATCTCCTGTTAGGTGAGGCTCCCTGCCAGGAGTACAATGTCAGAAAAATAACAGCTATCATTTAATTCATATAAAATTAAATAAATAATTTTCATATTTAAAATACCATTAGCTAGTTAGCAACAGGATGTAGTGCTTGACAGTTCAAAGGGGTATATTCTGCAATATTGTACTACTGACACAGAGCCCTCAAGAGGAATGTGATTTGCACAATCGGCCATATAATGCTAATGTACCTGTCTGCAGCCCGCACAGCTGTCAGGGGAGTTTAGTTGTAACCATGATGCTTCATTATATTCTTTTTGATGAGTTATCCTGCTAATTTCCCGGCGGAGCAGCAGGAGAAGGTAGCGACTCTTCGGTGGGCAAGTGAAGGCACCAGGAACTGTGTTTTTGAAAGTTGTACTTACTGTTTTCCTTGTGTTCAAGCTACTTTTGGCGCGGGAGGAACCGGAAGCTGGACGGCAGCAAGGACTCCTGGGTAGGTATTTTCTTTAAAGGTGCGGAGCTCCGTGGACTCGGCCTCATTTCCCGGCGGAGCAGCAGGAGAAGGTAGCGACTCTTCGGTGGGTAAGTGAAGGCACCAGGAACTGTGTTTTTGAAAGTTGTACTTACTGTTTTCCTTGTGTTCAAGCTACTTTTGGCGCGGGAGGAACCGGAAGCTGGACGGCAGCAAGGACTCCTGGGTAGGTATTTTCTTTAAGGGTGCGGAGCTGAGTTAACCCGAGACACTACACATGTAGTGTCTCCCCCCCCATCCTCCTCCTCTAACCTAATAATAAGACCCTTTTTACCCTCCTCCTCTAACCAAAAAGGACTGAACAGGTAAGCTATTTCACTGTTTTTGTTAATATCTATATTTGTACTTAATTAAGGGGTAATTGAGTAAAAGAAATGGCAGCCAGGGGAGTGCAGTGCTCCTCCTGCAGTATGTTCGAGGTAAGGGGAACCTCCGGTGACCCTGCCGACTTCACCTGCTGGAAGTGCATCCGTCTCCAGCTCCTATCAGACCGTGTTAGGGAACTGGAGCTGGAGCTGGATGAACTGAGGATCATTCGGGAAGCTGAGGGGGTGATAGATAGAAGCTACAGGGATGTCGTTACTCCACAAAACAAAGGCAGCTGGGTAACAGTTAGAGGTGGGAAGAGGTCAGTGCAGGGATCTCCTGTGGTCGTTCCCCTCGGCAACAAGTATACAGTTTTAGATACTGTTGGGGGGGACGGCCTATCGGGGGCAGGCTGCAGTGAACGGGCCTCTGGCACGGGGTCCTGCACTGTGGCTCAGAAGGGAAGGAGGGAGAACGGGAGAGCACTAGTCATCGGGGACTCGATGGTGAGGAGTACCGACAGGCGGTTCTGTGGGCGCAAGCGAGACGCACGGATGGTTTGCTGCCTCCCTGGTGCCAGGGTCCGTGATGTTTGTGATCGCGTCTTCAGGATCCTTAAAGGGGAGGGGGAGCAGCCAGAGGTCGTGGTGCACATTGGCACCAACGACGTAGGAAGGAAGGGTGGCACAGATGTTAGAAGTGAGTTTAGGGAGTTAGGCTGGAAGCTGAAAGCTCGGACGGACAGAGTTGTTATCTCTGGTTTGTTGCCGGCGCCACGTGATAGTGAGGCTAGGAATAGGGAGAGAGCACAGCTGAACACGTGGCTGCAGGAATGGTGTAGGAGGGAGGGCTTCCAGTTCTTGGATAATTGGACTGCATTCTGGGGAAGATGGGACCTGTTCAAACAGGACGGGCTGCATCTGAACCAGAGGGGCACCAATATCCTGGGAGGGAGGTTTGCTAGTACTGTTCGGGAGGGTTTAAACTAGTTTGGGAGGGGGATGGGAACCGGACTTGTAGTCCAGGGACCAGTGGGTCCACTCAGAAAGACAAAGAGTATAGTGAGGTATTGGGGAAGGTAGCACTGTCGCGGAGGACAGATGGGCACGGAGAAGGGTTAAAGTGCGTATACTTCAACGCAAGAAGCATCAGGAATAAGGTGAGTGAATTGAAGGCGTGGATGGGCACTTGGGACTACGATGTTGTGGCCATCACTGAAACGTGGATAGGTGAGGGGGAGGAATGGTTCTTGGAGGTACCTGGTTATAGATGTTTTCATAAGATTAGGAATGGTGGTAAAAGAGGTGGGGGGGTGGCATTGTTAGTTAGAAATAGTGTAACAACTGCTGAAAGAATTTTCGAGGAGGATCTGCCGACTGAGGCACTGTGGGTTGAGGTCAGGAACAGGAAAGGAGCAGTCACCTTGATGGGAGTTTTCTATCGGCCCCCCAATAGCAGCAGGGAGGTGGAAGAGCAGATTGGGAAACAGATTTTGGAAAGGAGCAGAAGTCACAGGGTAGTAATTATGGGGGATTTCAACTTCCCAAATATTGATTGGCAACTCTTTAGATCGAATAGTTTGGATGGGGTAGTGTTTGTGCAGTATGTCCAGGAAGCTTTTCTGACTCAGTATGTAGACTGCCCGACCAGAGGGGAGGCAATATTGGATTTGGTACTAGGTAATGAACCAGGGCAAGTGATAGAGCTGTTGGTGGGCGAGCACTTTGGAGATAGTGATCACAATTCTGTAGCATTCACTGTGGTAATGGAGAGGGATAGGTATGTGCAACAGGGCAAGGTTTACAATTGGGGGAAGGGTAGATATGATGCTGTCAGGCAGGAACTGAGGAGCATAAGTTGGGAGCATATGCTGGCAGGGAAGGGCACGGTCGAAATGTGGAACTTTTTCAAGGAGCAGATAGTAGGGGCCATTGATAAGCATGTCCCTGTCAGACAGGGAAGGGATGGTCATGTGAGGGAACCGTGGTTGACAAGAGAGGTTGAGAGTCTTGTTAGGAAGAAGAAGGATGCGTATATAAGGTTGAGGAAAAAGGGCACAGGCATAGCTCTGGAGGGATACAAGATGGCCAGGAAGGATCTGAAGAAAGGGATTAGGAGAGCTAAGAGAGGGCATGAAAAATGCTTGGCGGGTAGGATAAAAGAAAACCCCAAGGCCTTTTACGCGTATGTCAGAAATATGAGGATGACTAGGGGGACCGTAGGTCCGGTCAAGGACAATAGCGGGAGACTGTGTGTTGAGCCGGAAGAGATAAGTGAGGTTTTGAATGAGTACTTCTCTTCGGTATTTACGAATGAGAAGGGGTGTATTACTGAAGAGAACGGTGTGAAACAGACTGGTAAGCTCGAGGAAGTGCTCGTTAGGAGGGAAGATGTGTTGGGGTTTTTGAATAACTTGAAGATAGACAAGTCTCCCGGGCCTGACGGGGTATATCCAAGGATGTTATGGGAAGCAAGGGATGAAATTGCAGAGCCGCTGGCAATGATCTTTTCATCTTCTCTGTTGACGGGGGTGGTACCAGGTGATTGGAGGGTGGCAAATGTTGTGCCCCTGTTCAAGAAAGGAAATAGGAACAACCCTGGGAATTACAGGCCAGTTAGTCTTACTTCGGTGGTAGGCAAGTTGATGGAAAAGGTGCTGAGGGATAGGATTTCTGAGCATCTGGAAAGACACTGCTTGATTCGGGACAGTCAGCACGGTTTTGTGAGGGGTAGGTCTTGCCTCACAAGCCTGATTGAATTCTTTGAGCAGGTGACCAAGCAAGTGGATGAGGGTAAACCAGTGGATGTGGTGTACATGGATTTTAGTAAGGCATTTGATAAGGTCCCCCATGGTAGACTTATGGAGAAAGTCAGGAGGCATGGGATAGTGGGGAATGTGGCCAGTTGGATTAAGAATTGGCTAACTGATAGAAGGCAGAGAGTGGTCTTAGATGGTAAATACTCAGCCTGGAGCCCAGTTACCAGTGGCGTGCCACAGGGATCAGTTCTGGGTCCTCTCCTGTTTGTGATTTTTATTAACGACTTGGATGAGGAAGTCGAAGGGTGGGTCAGTAAATTTGCAGATGATACAAAGGTTGGTGGAGTTGTGGATACCGAGGAGGGCTATTGTCGTCTGCAAAGGGACTTGGATAGGTTGCAGTGTTGGGCTGAAAAGTGGCAGATGGAGTTTAACCCTGAAAAGTGTGAGGTCGTCCATTTTGGAAGGACAAACACGAATGCAAAATACTGGGTTAACGGTAGGGTTCTTGGGCATGTGGAGGAGCAGAGAGACCTTGGGGTCTATGTGCATAGATCGTTGAAAGTTGCAACTCAAGTGGATAGGGCTGTGAAGAAGGCATATGGGGTGTTAGCGTTCATTAGCAGAGGGATTGAATTTAAGAGCCGTGAGGTGATGATGCAGCTGTACAGGACCTTGGTAAGGCCTCATTTGGAGTACTGTGTGCAGTTCTGGTCGCCTCATTTTAGGAAGGATGTGGAAGCCTTGGAGAGGGTGCAGAGGAGATTTACCAGGATGTTGCCTGGAATGGAGAATAAGTCTTACGAGGAAAGGCTGAACATTCTAGGCCTCTTCTCATTAGAACGGAGAAGGATGAGGGGTGACATGATAGAGGTTTATAAGATGATCAGGGGAATAGATAGGGTAGACAGTCAGAAACTTTTTCCCCGGGTGGAGCAAAGCGTTACAAGGGGTCATAAATTTAAGGTGAAGGGTGGGAGATATAAGGGGGATGTCAGGGGAAGGTTCTTTACCCAGAGAGTGGTCGGGGCATGGAATGCCTTGCCTGGGGAAGTTGTTGAGTCAGAAACTTTAGGGACTTTCAAACGGCTTTTAGATAGGTATATGGATAAAGGAGAATGATGGGGTATAGATTAAATTGTCCTTGACAGAGGACAAAGGATCGGCACAACATCGTGGGCCGAAGGGCCTGTTCTGTGCTGTATTTTTCTATGTTCTATGTTCTAATTCTATAGTGCAGGCTGGGGAAATAGCATTACTAAAGTTATCCTTAACAGTGCTGCCAAAGAGTCAACAAACACATGCATTTAAAAAGAAAGACTTGCATTTACATAGCACCTTTTGCAATCACATGACATCCCAAAACTCTTTAAAGCCAATGAAGTACTTTTGAGGTGTCGTCAGTATTGTAATGTAAGAAATGCAGCAACCAATTTGCTAACAGCAAGCTCCCACAAACAGCAATGCGATAATGACCAGTTAATCCATTTATGTGGTGTTGATTGAGGGATAAATATTGGCCAGGTCACCAGGAATAATTCCCCTGCTCTTCTTCAAAGTAGTGCAATGGGATCTTTTACATCCACCTGAGAGGCAGACTGTGCGTCGGTTTAACATCTCATCCAAAAAATCAGCCCCTCTAACAGTGCAGCACCTGAATGTCAGCTTTCATTTTTGTGCCAAGTCCGGGAGTGGAACTTGCCACAATCTCTTGATTCTGAGCTGAGGGGCTGGATGTTAAGAGCCCGCCGCCGATCTCGGCAGCGAGCTCAAAAAATGGCAGCCTGTACGTGCGGTGTACACACCAAAGAGCTGCCGCGATCTCACGTGCGATGGCTCATTTAAAGAGCCAGGGTGGCCCGCCCATGACCCCCCCCCCAAATCTCGTGGAGGGGACGGGTCGTCCGTCCCTGGCAATGGCGCAGATGCCTGTGCGCAGGTGCTGGTGCCATTTATAAAGGGCAGCCAGCCCTGCCGGTCAACTTGAATTTTTCAAGATACATCCCCCAAAATTTAGTAAATAAATTTCCAACACCCCTTTCCCACCGCCTCCAATAACAATTACATTAACTTTTTGCCCCACCCCCAAAACACCTTTTAAATCTGACCTTCCCCCACTACAGACTGCATAAGGTTCACCCCTTCCCAACATCCCCTACACCCATTACGTTTATTTGACCCCATTCCCCCGCTCCCCAACCCCCCCCCCCTCCCCACCACACTGAAAATCTGAACTCCTTCCCACTCCCCACCAGTGTCACACCGCCTTTCCCGGACAGGGAATTGAAGGCGTGGGAGTGCCAGCCGCCGTGCCAAAGATCGCAGCAGGCCCAGAAGATTGAAAGTAGGTTCATTTAAATTTATGCTTGTCATTAATTTAACTATTGAAATCGAGGTCCCGTCGCCCAGCGGCAGGGCAGCCGCCATGGATCATCGCCACCACCAGGAGGATCAGGCAAGGTCCTCCCAGTATCGGCCTCCTTGGCGGACTGCTGCTGGCCCCATCTTTCAGCTCCCCTGCCACGGAGCCCGACGTCGAGGGTTTGGTACAATCCAGCCCGATAGTGCTACCACCTGAATCACAGGCAGACAATTAATTCTTTCTTTCTTTCTTTCTTTCTTTCTTTCTAATTAATAGTTCCTGATTTACAAAATTATGTTATATGTTCACTTTTGATACCCCATTCTTTATTCTTTATTTCAAATATCAGTGCGCTCCCTGAAATTTATAAAGCTAAATATATACAAATAAACAGTGGAATTTAATTTATCTGAAATTTCATTAATTTATCAGGGATGCTTACTTATCAAAATTTCTTGTTGACAAAAAAAAGTAGCAAAATAGTACCTAGTGTGCAATATTTTGCATGCTTTCAATTTGAGTGAAAAATTTTCTCACATCCTATTGTTCTTTAAGCTTTGAACAGATGAGAAAACATATGAGTTTGATAATTAACTATTTATCATATAGAATGAGTTAATTAATTAAGAATGAGTATGATTGCTCTTGGTGGAAATTAATTTTATATTTTCAATTTCTACTTGAAATGTAGTGTAAACTGATGCTCACATTTAAGTTTGACTGTTACCTTTGAGTTTCCTGAGAGCGAAAGACAAAGAGGGGGCGGCACAGTGGCGCAGTGGTTAGCACTGCAGCCTCACAGCTCCAGCGACCCAGGTTCAATTCTGGGTACTGCCTGTGTGGAGTTTGCAAGTTCTCCCTGTGTCTGCGTGGGTTTTCTCCGGGTGCTCCGGTTTCCTCCCACAAGCCAAAAGACTTGCAGGTTGATAGGTAAATTGGCCATTATAAATTGCCCCTAGTATAGGTAGGTGGTTAGGAAATGCAGGGACAGGTGGGGATGTGGTAGGGAACATGGGATTAGTGTAGGATTAGTATAAATGGGTGGTTGATGGTCGGCACAGACTCGGTGGGCCGAAGGGCCTGTCTCAGTGCTGTATCTCTAAACTAAACTAAGGATAATTTCCAACTTACCAGAGTATAAAACCAGCATTCAGAGTTGGGCGCCTGTTATAGAAACCACATGATTTTCCTATTGACTTGAGTAGAAAGGCGAACAGGGCAGTTGTGTAATGGGCGGCACATCCGCATTGACAGGTTTACACTCCAGCAGGAAGTTGAAAGTTGTACCAAAATTCTCACAAATAAATCTATTCTCTTCCTCATATAAATCCATTTCTCCAGGATCAAATGGGGTGGAGTCGAAAGTCTCTGTTTGAATGAACACAATCTGAACTTGTCTTAACTTATGAAAATGATGGAGGTATAAGTGCTTATATGTTTTCCAGAATTAGTTATGTTATTCACCACTATCTATACTTCTGCTTTGGTTATAAATTTAAAAAAAGTAATGTGCTATTTTTTATAGGTTACACTGCTTGAAAGGATATAGTTTGTAAGCTGTTTACATCTGCATAAAAAGTAATTCAAGGCAATGGCAACCTTTTGCTGAAAAATTCTACTTCTAGGTAAAACTGACAGTTGATATTCATCTGGGGATTAGATTACATAACTTCAGAAAATGGATGCAGGGATCGTGATGAGCAATTAACCCATGCCTGTTCATTGCAATAACGCAGGATGGCAAATTTTTGTTGCCTGCTCATTTCCATGATTGCTGTATGCAGCCAGCACTCCCTGTGTTGTTCATTGGCTGCATGCATCAGCAGAGGGCCTGATATCACAAGTGCAGCAGGCTACATCTCTTGAAGGGGAGGTGCATTGTGGCTGCTGGAGGTGCTGAGAGTATTTTCAAAAGTGTGATTAGGAAAATTTAACAATGGCTGACCATGGGAGAAAGTGTGCACCAAGGTTTTCAAACACTGCACTGGAGATCTAAGTGAAAGAGATGGAACGGAGGAGAAAAGTCCTATATTCTCAGGGGGCAGGAGACCTGCCAGACACCTGCTTGGAAAGTAGTGGAAAGAGATAAAGGTAGAGATGACTGCCTCGAGTATAGCTGCAGGAACTTGGATGCAGCACAGGTTTAATGAACTCACACGAGTTGTCAGGTCCCCGTCCCAGGGCACCTTCCCTTGCAATCGCAGGAGGTGTAATACCTGCCCATTTACCTCCTCTCTCCTCACTATCCCAGGCCCCAAACACTCCTTTCAGGTGAAGCAGTGATTTACTTGTACTTCTTTAAATGTAGTATACTGTATTCGCTGCTCACAGTGTGGTCTCCTCTACATTGGGGAGACCAAGCGCAGACTGGGTGACCGCTTTGCGGAACATCTCCGCTCAGTCCGCAAGCAGGACCCTGAGCTTCCGGTTGCTTGCCATTTCAACACTCCCCCCTGCTCTCATGCTCACATCTCTGTCCTGGGATTGCTGCAGTGTTCCAGTGAACATCAACGCAAGCTCGAGGAACAGCATCTCATCTACCGATTAGGCACACTACAGCCTGCCGGACTGAACATTGAGTTCAATAATTTCAGAGCATGACAGCCCCCCACTTTACTTTCATTTTTAGTCATTTTTATTTATTTTTTCTTCCTTTTTTTTGCATTCCTTTTTACATTTTTAACAATCTTTTTTTGCATTTATTTCATTTCATCTTAGTTTGTTCAGTTTGCTTACCCACTGTTTTTTTCAGGTTGTTTTTCTTCAGGTTTGCACTTGCTGATGTTCAATATTCAGTATATTCACACCTAATCTGTACTAATGCTTTGTCTTTCAACACACCATTAACATATTGTTTGCCTTTGCTCCGTGACCTTTTGGTCAGCTATGTGGCCTGGTCCAATCTGAACCTTCTCCTTTGTTATCTCTTGCCCAACCCCCACCTCACTTGTTTATAATCTGTGACTTTTCTAATATTTGTCAGTTCCGAAGAAGGGTCACTGACCCGAAACGTTAACTCTGCTTCTCTTTCCACAGATGCTGCCAGACCTGCTGAGTGAATCCAGCATTTCTTGTTTTTGTTTCAGATTTCCAGCATCCGCAGTATTTTGCTTTTAATTCAATGAGTTTGCCTTCAAATGCCATATCCTACCAACCACACAACTAGCTTCATCCACTGCTCAATTCACTACACACACATCACATATCTACAACAATCTCTATAAATCAGGAATCAGTGCTATCCTTCATTTGCTTTACCTCACCCTCATATGCTTAGCAAGGCTCACACCCACATATCACAGCTTGCACATACTGGCAGATGTTGAACCATGACAGCTACATCACCCAAATATATTGCAAGACTCTCACTGACACATTTCCGTCTTTCTTGCAGGAGAAGGTGGTGCATAACAGGAGGCAGCAGGATAGAACTAGAGGGGAGAGGTGCGTCTGTATATTTTAACCCCCATTGAGGAGGCAGTGTTGGCCAGCATGGGAAGGAATTGAGGCAGTGATCACCAGTGGGGATGAAGCGATTTATGATGAGGGTATCAGCATATTTAATCATCATTCTCTCATCCCACTTCTCCCTCATCCCTCAATCTCTTCTGACTGAGAAGTGGCAGATGTGTAAGCACGCACTTCTTAGTTTCCTCTCTCCCCTCAGCACAACCCACCCTTGTCCCTTTCTCCTTTCAGATATTCAGGAACTGGAACCTGCCTCATCAGCGGAGGAAGAGGAAAAAGAAAGTGAAGATCACTCCAACTCACACAGTCACAGCCACCAGCTCAGATACTGGCATTGCATGTAAATTAGACAATAAGACCGAGAAAGGATATGCACATGGTGAGACATTGAGCATAAGTGTGCAGGAGCCAGGACGGGTGGAAAGGATAAATGCAGCTACCAGCTCGCAGGAAGGTGAGGTTGTGCACAGGTTCTGCTGCAGAGGACTCAGATGAGGATGTTCATTGGTGTACACAACCAAATGTTTGGTGCACTGAGAACTCTGCCAGAAAGCCTGAACTCACTATCAAGGAACAGGGAGAAGTTGAACACCAACATGGTACAGAGCTTTGCACTGAGCTTTGAACCCATTCTTTCCAACATGGAACTGGTGGTCACCTCCATCAGCACATTTGTGGAACCAACCATGATGCATGTGTCTGATGGCCAATGTCTCAGCTTCCATTCCAGCAGAAGCAGCTTCCACCAAAATTCTGAATGCTGCAGTGGAAGCTCAGACTTCTGCCATTATGTTCAAAGGAGCTTCCACAGCATCACAGCATTCCAACAATTTGTTCTCCAACAGACTAGGAGGGAGAGTGGCATTGGTTCCATGGAATACAAACCTACTGTCCTCTCTCAAGATGAGAGCATTTCTTCTCCCATCCCTGCCACTCTGCCACTATCCTTGCTGTTGTCTGTCAGCCAGCCAGCCAAGACTGCTGCAGCCCAGGCTGAGATGGTGCAGTCTGAAGCTGGGCCTTCTAGATTAGATTAGATTAGATTAGATTAGATTAGGAGCATAGCTGCTCTAGGTCCCCCTCCAAGGCTATCTGCAGTCTTCTCAACTGAAGATCAGCAACTTCCACCAGTTATGCTTTAGCCACTGGCGAAGCACCTCATAGGATCACAAGGAGAGGCAAAGATACATGGAAGAGGCAGGAAGGAAATGTAAAAGGGTGATTAGTTTATTTTAGTATGCGTTGTGTCATGATTTAATTTATAAATTTGGATTGAATGCGTATTTTGTGTTGTCTTTTATTTTTCCATCGTGAGAAAGAGGATTATGTGATGGTCAGTGACATAGGAAAGATAAGGCGTGTGGGACTGTTGGTGAATGGGGAATTGGGGGTGAGATTACTGGTAATGCTCATTAATTATTTTATCACGTAGAGCCCGAGCAGAAAGGGGCTGTCAATGTCACAGCCTCCCTTCTTCTTCCTGTTCCTCATCTTCCTCCTCCTCTTCTTTCTCTTTTCGTTCTCATGCTCCTCAGCTTGTCACACAAACAAGAAGTCAATCTTGGAACAGGCAGACCCGTCCGGTCTTGACCGGGTGTATCTACGCTGTGCTCCATCTGCAGGGTTGCTGAAGACATCGTGCAGCTTGGCATCGTTTACTGTTTCCATCAGGAACCTGGACGTAGCGTCCAGTTTGCTGAGGTCACTACCGGATCACCCAGCTGCATCGATGCTGCAGTTGGAGTCACTGCCAAGAATGACCGGCCTGGACATCGGCAGCAGCAGTGGGAGCTACTGGAGGACAGTATTGAACCGGGGAGGAGCATTGTTGATTAACAGGAATGGAGCATTGTTGTACATTACATCTGCTACGAGGAGGCAACCGCCCACCACTTCGTTAACTTCAGAGATGATGATGTTGCCTCCCGGCAGAAGAATACCCAGGCCAGAGGAACAGGAATCATTTCCCCCGTGGGACCACCATCGCGACTATTGCCTGTAAGTGCTGAGGTGCAGTATCCCACATTCCTGCAGAAACAGGCAAGGTAACCCAAGGTCAAAACACATCGCATAGTGGATTTAATGCTACGCACATTAATGGAAGCAATCTTTATACCCATTTAAAGCTGGCTGTTGGTTACCACACCAGGTGTCCTTGCTCATCCCTGTCCTTGGGTATTTTCCTGCATACCCATAGTGTGCGCAAGCTTTTGCACATTCGTTGGGCTCAGAAAACCCTTCTGGTCACTCATGGGGGCTTTGTTCCATTGGGGTGATATCAGGGGTGTCTTGCAGGCAGTGAGATTTGGACTGTCCTCTGCTGGTGGTGTCTTTCCCCTCTGTTCCTCCCCAAGGACATTACTGCACCAGGCTCCCCAGAGCTGGAGTGCTGGACGCTTCGCTGCTCTCATTCTCCCGGAGCTGGGGTGAGTTGGGCACCTCGCTGTGTTGACAGCTTGTCAGATCAATATTATTAAAATTTAATCATATATTAATTCAGCTCAATTTAAGAAGTGATTATTAGAAGTAACACTACATATGTGACTCCACTCAGTCATTAATATGTTAAAGATGGATATTGTCAAGATCTGTTAAGTACAGTTCTTCTTTTATCTTTCTTTTCCATTGCTATAAGACAACCTTTGATTTGCCTTCAAGCAGATTTTGCGTTGGGTCGTTTTCTTTAATGAAGTTTTTATTTATGTGGGCAGGTCATCAGCCTGACTCACATTTCCCTACTAGGAGGACCAGCTACATACAATGGGAGAAGTCACCACAGCACTCATATCAGACATGAGAACCCTGCTGGATGGCAATTCAGAGACTATTGTCTTCCCCTAGTCTGGAGTGCATCTCAAATCCATAATCCTCCATCTCCGAGGCAGAAGAGTTGCCAGTAAGCCAAGGCTCACTCTAAGTATAGTGCTGAGATGCTGAAACAATCTTTCAAAATACTAGATATAAAAATATTTATAAACAATAAAAAAAGTTAGAAATCTGAGTTGGCTAATTAATATTGGGTTCTAGTAAAAGGTTTGCTTTCTGGGTTCAGATCTTGCAAAACATTAGTCTAGCCAGCTTTCCACCAGCAGTGATAAGAACACATTCTAATGTCTTAAATGCAAATCTTCTCCAACTATGCAGATAGGGTTAGTCAGATTCAAAAATACCACGCATAAAGAAGCTGAGAGTGGAGGACGTTCGCGGTGCAACCCACATAGAACTGTAAACTGGTGTAAAATTTGGCTCTGTAGTGCCACTGGTTTTGGAGCTACAGGAGCAGAAGATGAAAAAATGGCCCGGGGTTTGTTCCTGATGACTTCTGTAGTATAAGGGTATCAAAGGATTAATCGTGAGAGAATGTAAAGATTACCGCCCACCATCATGATGTAAGAGATCATGTGAGAGAAACCTGAGAACAGTTACAGCATGGCTTTTGAAGGAGACACACAGGCTAGTGTGGAGTGTTTATAGTTACTATATAATAAATATATAATAAAGATTAATAAAGATAAAGATAAGATTAATGTTTAAACAATACAGTCTAAGAACATCTCTGACCAAAATCAATACGGTGGCAGTATAAAGAACCAAATATGGTGAACAGCGGTGGGATCTAAGTCCTATACCTAGAAGAGACAATTATAAGAAGCAATCATCCTTCAGCCAGAAGAGAAGAAACTTTAAAACAAGTAACTGAAGAGAAAAAACAAACTGCATACCATAAGGCAGAAAAAAGCTCCATAGAATGGAAGCGCGGCTGAAAAGCAAACGATCAGGTGCGCTGACGATCGAGGAACCCCAGTTAAAAAAAAAGCCTTTGAAGAGCTTAAAAAACTAATTTTCTAAAGGCTCCATGTGAGCGAGAGAGAAGAAAAGGGGGAAAACCCAATCCCTCACTCGGGCTGAATGCGAGGGCAGAGAGCAAGAAAACCCTGAAAAGCGTGCGAACTGAAAAAAAAGTCCGATAGTGAAGAAAAATGTGTGGGAAATCCTCAAACACAGCAGTGTCTCCATTACCGCAGCTAAGCTGAAGAGAAAATAAATCATTAAAGCAGTCAAGCTTGAACAAAATAAATAAACTCTAGCTATAAAAAGCAACTGGAACTGTCTACCGAACAGCTCTATCAAGTCCAATAGCCAGCTGTGTAAACATATAAGTGAACTGCAGAAAGAAAGGGGAAGACCCTACCAGAAGCCTAAAAAACAAAGAGGGAACACTGTCAAGCCCCTGCTACACTCTATCAAAGCAAGCTGGCCTGTAAAAAGAGTTTCTTAAAGGGAACACCCTAAAAAGTTTATAAAAATTTTAAAAATAGATCAACATTTGGGAATGTCAGAGAATTTCAAAAGTCACAAGGGATCCAATCAGACTCAAAACTGGGTACCGTGAAGGAAAAGGTTCCTCAGATAAAGAATTGCATCAAAATTGGACAGCAATTCTGAAATAGAGCAAGTGAATATATTATTACATTTAATTGGTGATGATATAATAGCAAGACAACCTGTTGATGAAACATCAGCCAAATTCAACAATCTTAAAATCTTGTGATTCCTATTTCAATTTGTGCAGCAATAACAGACCAATCCTATGCGGTGAGAAAAGACCTTGGTACAGGAAACCTCCAGCAACTGTTTAGTTCCTTCACCAGAGGGCTGAACAAGAGGCACCAGGAAAAAAGGTACACTGTGGAGGGGAGAGAGAAAGGCGCCTTTAAACCCTGCCAACGTTGTGTCCCGCCAAAAGAGCAGAATACATTTATTGCAGAAAAATAGGGCATTTCGGTAAGATGCGACGAAATCAAATCTAGACTACCTCAACTCGAAAGGAAAAGTAGTTAAGAATAGATTAGTAAACAAAGTTACGCAACCTCCTGCAGCAGACCAATAGAAATATTTTCTGGGCAAAATCAATGATCCAAAACAAGCATTTTGGTCAGCAGACGTATATGTCAACGGACATATCACTAATTTCAAACACGACACCGGAACAAGTGTGATGGTCCTGTCAGATAAAGAGCTGTGGCTATCCACACACGTTCTGCAACCAACAGAAACTCAGTCACATGGACCAGGAGATGTTGTACGTGAAGTAAAGGGGAAGTTACAAGTGACGCTTCAATATAAGGGAAAGAAGATATTAGAAACACTCTATGTCCTAAGCAATCAGGAATTCTCATTCTTAAGTTAGAAGGGCTTGTATTGACCTTCATCTTATAAAAAAAGTTGAAGAAGATAAAGAAGAAGAATCCAGGAGCCAGGCCAGAGGTAGAGCCCCCAACCTGACCTGAGCACTACAGTGGGTCCGGATTTCACCAGAGAGCCTGCACAATGCAGAGAGAGCCCGCACAGCACAGCACAGCTTGCCATGCCACTCAGACTACCAGAGCGAGAAAGGGAAATGCAGCAAGTTCCTACAGGAGTGCTACATGGACAGAGACCTTGGGAAGAAGCAAGTTCAACAAATTTGTCAGGTACACAGACAAGATCAAAGAGAGCCTCTAATTTCCAGCCAATCACAACTAGACAGTGGGAACAGATAGCAATGGATTTATTCTTCTTTGAGGGAAGATCCTATCTAATAATAGTTAATTACTTCTCAAGATGGATCGAAGTTAAGTGGATATACACAACAACAACTGAAGCAGTCATCAGAAAACAAGAAGTTTTCGCAACACACGGTATACCTGATCATTTCGTACATGATAATGGACCACAATTTGCGAAAGATTACTTCGACCAGAAGGTGGAATCTGAATTCAATTAATAAAATCTGGAATTTAAAGCTAGTCTAATGATGGCCATGAAACCATTGTCGATTGTTGTGAAAACCCACCTGGTTCACTAATGTCCTTTAGGGAAGGAAATCTGCTGTCCTTACCTGGTCTGGCCTACATGTGACTCCAGACCCACAACAATGTGGTTGACTCTTAATTGCCCTCTGAAATGGCCTAGCAAGCCACTCAGTTGTATCTCACCACGACAAAGTCAATAAAAAAGAATGAACCTGGACGGACCACCCGGCATCGACCTAGGCACCGGAAACGACAATGGCAAACCAAGCCCTGTCAACCCTGCAAAGTCCTCCTTACTAACATCTGGGGGCTTGTGCCAAAGTTGGGAGAGCTGTCCCACAGACTAGTCAAGCAACAGCCTGACATAGTCATACTCACGGAATCATACCTTACAGACAATGTCCAGGACACTGCCATCACCATCCCCGGGTATATCTTGTCCCACCAGCAGAGGTGGCGGCACAGTGGTATACAGTCGGGAGGGAGTTGCCCTGGGAGTCATCAACATCGACTCCGGATCCCATGAAGTCTCATGGCATCAGGTCAAACATGGGCAAGGAAACCTCCTGATGATTACCACCTACCACCCTCCCTCAGCTGATGAATCAGTACTCCTCCATGTTGAACACCACTTGGAGGAAACACTGAGGGTGGCAAGGGCACAGAATGTACTCTGGGTGGGGGACTTCAATGTCCATCACCAAAAGTGTCTCAGTAGCACCAGTACTGACAGAGCTGGCCAAGTCCGAAAGGACATAGCTGCTAGACTGGGTCTGCAGCAGGTGGTGAGGGAATCAACAAGAGAGAAAAATATACTTGACTTCGTCCTTACCAATCTGCCTGCCGCAGATGCAAATGTCCATGACAGTATTGGTAGGAGTGACCACTGCACAGTCCTTGTGGAGACGAAGTCCCGCCTTCACATTGAGGATACCCTCGATCGTGTTGTGTGGCACTACCACAGTGCTAAATGGGATAGATTTCGAACAGATCTAGCAATGCAAAACTGAGCATCCATGAGGCGCTGCTGGCCATCAGCAGCAGCAGAATTGTACTCAACCACAATCTGTAACCTCATGGCCTGGCATATCCCCCACTCTACCATTACTATCAAGCCAGGAGACCAACCCTAGTGCAATGAATAGTGCAGAATGGCATGCCAGGAGCAGCACCAGGCATACCTCAAAATGAGGTGTCAACCTGGTGAAGCTTCAACACAGGACTACTTGCGTGCCAAACTACATAAGCAGCATGTGATTGACAGAGCTAAACGATCCCATAACCAAAGGATCAGATCTAAGCTCTGAAGTCCTGCCGCATACAGCCGTGAATGGTGGTGGACAATTAAACAACTAACTGGAGGAGGTGGCTGCACAAATATTCCCATCCTCAATGATGGGGGAGCCCAGCACATCAGTGCGAAGGATAAGGCTGAGACGTTTGCAACAATCTTCAACCAGAAGTGCTGAGTTGATGATCCATCTTGGCCCCTTCCTGAAGTCCCCAGCATCACAGATGCCAGTCTTCAGCCAATTCGATTCACTCCATGTGATATCAAGAAACGACCGAAGGCACTGGATACTGCAAAGGCTATGGGCCCTGACAATATTCCAGCAATAATACTGAAGACCAGTGCTCCAGAACTTCCCACGCCCTTAGCCAAGCTGTTCCAGGAGAGCTACAACACTGGCATCTACCTGGCCATGTGGAAAATTGCCCAGGTATGTCCTGTACACAAAAAGCAGGACAAGTCCAACCTGGCCAATTACCGCCCCATCAGCCTACACTCAATCATCAGTAAAGTGATGGAAGGTGTCATCAACAGCACCATCAAGTGGCACTTACTTAGCAATAACCTGCTCAGTGACACTCAGTTTCGGTTCCAGGAGGGCCACTCAGCTCCTAACCTCATTTCAGCCTTGGTTCAAACATGGATAAAAGAGCTGAACTCAAGAGGTGAGGTGAGATTGACTGCTCTTGACATCAAGGTGGCATTTGACCGAGTGTGGCATCAAGCAGCCCTAGCAAAACTGACGTCAATGGGAATCAGGGGAAAACTCTCCACTGGTTGGAGTCATACCTAGCACAAAGGAAGATGGTTGTGGTTGTTGGAGGTCAATCATCCAGAACATCACTTCAGGAGTTCCTCAGGGTGGAGTCCTAGGCTCACCCATCTTCAGCTGGTTCATCAATGACCTTCCTTCAATCATAAGGTCAGAAAGTGTGGATATTCGCTGATGATTGCACAATGTTCAGCACCATTCGCAACTCCTCAGAAACTGAAGCAGTCAGTATAGAAATGCAGCAAGACCTGGACAACATCAAGGCTTGGACTGGTAAGTGGCAAGTAGCATTCGCGCCACACAAGTGCCAGGCAATGACCATCTCCAACAAGAGAGAATCTAACTATCTCTCCTTGACATTCAATCGCATTACAATTGCTGAATCCCCCATTGTCAACATCCGAGGGGTTTACCATTGACCAGAAACTGAACTGGAGAAGCCATATAAATACTGTGGCTACAAGAGCAGGTCAGAGGCTAGGAATCCTGTGGTGAGTAACTCACCACCTGACTCCCCAAAGCCTCTCTACCATCTACAAGGCACAACTCAGGAGTGTGATAGAATACTCTCCACTTGCCTGGATGGGTGCAGCTCCAACAACACCATCCAGGACTCCATCCAGGACAAAGCAGAGCCTGCTTGATTGTCACCCCATCCACAAACATTCACTCCCTCCACTACCGACGCACAGTGGCAGCAGTGCGTACCATCTACAAGATACACTACAGCAATGCAGCAAGGTTCCTTAGACAGCGCCTTCCAAATCCACGACCTCTACGAACTAGAAGGACAAGGACAACAAATGCATGGGAACACCACCACGTGCAAGTTCCCCTCCGAGCCACACACCATCCTGACACGAAGCTATATTGCCGTTCCTTCATTGTCGCTGGGTCAGAATTCTGGTATTCCCTTCCTAACAGCACTGTGGGTGTACCTACCTCCCATGAACTGCTGCGCTTCAAGAACGCAGCTCACCACCACCTTCTCAAGGGCAATTAGGGATGGGCAATAAAAGCTGGCCTAGCCAGCGACACCCACATCCCATGAATGAATAAAAAAAACTTCATGCACTTTGCAGAAGTATGTGTATTTGTTCACCTAACAAGCTCTCCTTAGTATCCACAATCAAATGGTGAAGCTGAGCGAGCAGTCAGAACCATTAAAACTATGTTGACGAAAAATCAATATTTCCCATTAACATTAGTGATGTACAGAACTATTCCATTATTGTACGGATTAGCACCATCAGAACTCTTAATGGGAAGAAAATTTTGAACGCAACTTCCAATTCTATCCAAGAAATTACTTTCAGGATTGCAAAGCAAGGATTATCAGAAAGTACAAGACAAAGAAATGTCATATCGAAACAAACAGACCCGTAATTATAACAGAAAAAACAAGAAACCTACCAAAGTTGTCAGAGGGCAAAAGGTATGGGTACGAGACTAAAATAGAGCAGAGATAATTCTCCAGAAAGGCGAGAATCAACAGCATTCTTATCTAAATGAACCCAAAAAGGTTCTATACAGAGAAATAGCAGGAATCTTATTCCTTTACATCAAAGACATCAATCGGTCATACATTTAGGCGACTCACATGATGAACCGAAAGTTCAAGAAGCACCGAATGCTACAAATCTCAACGAAGACTGTCCAAGTCAAGAAACAAGGGATCAGAGAAAGACTACCAATCTTCCACATCTGACGAGAACAACAGCAAAGAGAGTTGTAAAGCCTCCTGATAGGTTGAATCTATGAAATCAGAGACTTGGGGGAGATGGGGTAGCATCTAAATAAAAAGTGAATGTATGTGAATATATATTGGGATAAAGACTTGGGGGGAGATGTAGTATAAGGGCATCAAAGGGTTAATCTTGAGAGAATGCAAAGATTACTGCCCACCATGATGATGTAAGAGATCATATGGGAGAGATTCGAGAACAGTTACAGCATGGCTTTGGAAGGAGACACACAGACTTGTGTGGAGTGTATCTAGTTACTATACAATAAAGATTAATGTTTAAACAATACAGTCCAAGAACCTCTCTGGCTAGACTCTATATGATGGCAGCACAAAGAACCAAATATATACCAAATTCCAGCACGACCGCACCAATCACCATGTTTTGAATGGCGATTGTGGGTTCCCTGTGCATGAGCTGGAAGCGTGAAAAGTGGACAGATCGTGACATCAGTCAGCATCTAATGCTGATTTGGTGCCCGTCCTGTCATTTTGGCCCTCGCCAGTCCTGTTCACGCCCTCTGTTAAACAGGCACAGCTGAACATGCACTCAGTGATATGAGGGACCCCTCAGCAGTGCTATTTGAAGGGATCACCATTCAACTTGCAGCTGAGGTGTTTTTGAATTTCTTTTGCTGCTGCAGGGTTAATGGAAGAAATGTGCACTGTGTTGTTTCAGGAGTTGACAAAAGTTCTTTCAGTCAGAAAGGAGTGAAGCTAGTCCTTTGGAAGCAATGATGTGGATTTGAAAAATCTCTGAGCACAACACATGCTCATAGTCATGGGGACTATAGTTGCAGTTCCTCTTGGGCTGCAACATGACAGGGAGATGGAGAAGTGGAAGCAGAGAGAAGTTGTTTGCAGAGGGAGGAGGAAGAGGGCTCTCAGCAGAAGGTCTTATCCCCCAGGGTCTTCAAAGAACACTTCTCCTACCTGCACCTTCAGCAGCAGCATTTGCATCAGCTACGCTTACCAAGCGGATGATCACAGCACTGTGCCACCTCCCCGAACCGCACATGCATCCTAACAGCAGGGTGAAGATGGCAGTGACCATCAGGGACAATGTGGCCCTCACTTTCTCTGTCAGCAGATCTTTCCAGGTTGGAACTGGCAACAGCACCAACAGCTCTCCAGTTCACGGTCCATCACAGTAACTGGCGATCATTGCTTCTGATGGGCTGCCCGTGAGCATATCATCAGACTCTGTTTCCCCTAAAAGATTTCCTAGATCATCATTGCTCTACACTTTCCCACCTTTCCTTCCCTCTGTTATCAACCATCACAGTGTCCTCTTGGTCAGAGTCCCAAAATAAAAGACAGCACAAAAAAAATTCCATACTAACTTTATCCAACATTACTTCTAATAATACATATAGTACACCACTGCTCACTCATGCTTTCCCTTAGTGCCTGTCTTGTAGATGTCTTTTCTTGGCCTAGTGCTCTTATGCAGTGCTACCCCAGTGGCTGCAGCATGACTGGGGGCAGGCTTCTGACTTTCAATGGAGGAGACTGTAGATGGCCTTGCAGGACAACCTTGAGCAGCTCTAGGCCTTGAGGACCCAGCTTCAGACTGCACCAACTCGGCGTGGGAGGCAGACATCTGGGTTGGCTGGCTGACGGCAACAGAATGGGCACGGATGGAGTGGCAGTGGTGGGATCACAAATGCTGCCACCCTGAGAAAGGACGGCAGGTTTGTGCTCCATAGTGCCACTGTAACTCCTACAGGGCAGTGTCTCAACAATCCTAGTAGTCTGTTGGAGCACAGATTGCTGGGATGCTGTGAGATTCTGTAAGCACCTTTGAGCACTGGCATCTACAGCCATGATGGCAAGAGACTGAGCCTGCATTGCACCAAGCTGGGCTTCCATGGCAACAAGGAGATATCTCATGACATAAGTCTGAGCTTTGATTGCAGCACTGAGATAGTGTCTGGCTTCTGCCTGTGCTGCAATGGAAGCAGAGACATTGGTCATCAGATGATGCATCACTGCTGGGCCCACAACTCAGGAAGTTGGCCACCATTTCCATGTTGGAGTTGTACTGCATGGTCATTGATAGTACCTGCAAGCATTTCTTTGCCCATGCTCATTAGCCTTTTTCCTGTACTCTGCCCCACCAAAGCCTTCATCTGAGTCCTCTGGAATGGAACGTTGGCGACCTTGCTTCAGGGGTGCTGACACATACACTATCCTTTCCCCCAGACTGGCTGCAGCTCACTCATGCCTGGTAACTCACCACATGGAGATCCTGTCTCTATACTACCCTATAAGGCACACGCTGTGCCAGTATCTGAGCTGGTGGCTGTGAGTGTCAGGTCAGGTGACAGTGCTTCTTCCTCCACTGGGTGTCCTGTTCTGCTGGGCCTTCTTCCTCATGCCCCACTGGCTGGTTAGGTGACAGTTCCTGGCTATCTGAAAGCATAAATGCACAAAGGGAGGGTTGGGGTAAGGGAAGGAGTGTGTGGCTGAAAATCAAGAGAAGCATTGTTGCATCATCTGAATCTTGTACATCATACCAGATTGTGAGATGAGGGTGAAGTTGGATATCAGAAGGTGCATAAGGCAAGAGCATACTGTCATCCTTGATGACTTCAGTGACGACATTGCTACATCCTCAGAGACAGACATGCTGATAATGCTAAACAGTGTCTCCTCCGAGAGTTGGGTGAGTGGGGGGTGTAGTGCATTGAGCAGAATGTGAGGTCAGTGGTGTGGCTGGTAGGTTTGAAGATGGGTTCACTGACCTTGACCAGTTATGTGAGGTCATTGAATTTTTTCTGGCAACGCATCCATGTCCCCAATGCCAGGCTCCTGGCATTGACCTCCATAGCTCTCTGCTCCCACTGCCTTGGCAGTGTATGTCTGGAGGGCCTCTTGGCCCCATGGAAAGATGACCACTCTCTCTTTGCCTTTCCACCTCGTGTGCTAAGGTCTCCAATGCTGCATCTGAGAACCTGGTAGCCCTCTCTCTGGTCTGCTGCTCCATTGCTTCAGTTTCCTTCAAAGCACAGACTCTTTCCCATCCACTTCCAGTACCTGCTGCAGCCAGAATAGATCAACCCTTTAAGAAATGCAGGCTAGCTTTAATTGGTACTCACTTCACACAAACCGTGGCCCCCTACTGAATGTGCAGTCACTCAACAGTGTATTTAGCATTGGGCTGCATGCCATGCCACAGTAATGGTGATAAGCAGGCAGCATGACATTTGGGTGCTGCCTGCATCACTTCCATCAGGGGTGCATTGGAATCCCCGTGCCAGCTAAGGGGCCTTATCAAATATTTAACCCAATGAGTCTTGTGTGATGATTATCATTTAACTGCTAAGCACTGGACTTTGATACTTGTCAATTACATGCTTGTTGCTCGAGTTCCCCAGTCACAAAATTGTGTTGTTTACCTGGCTTTGAGACAGAAAACATTTCAGCGTTTCTTGCCAAGTCAGTACTCATTGGAAACCAAATAAAACAAAGATGTAATTTTCTGTGTGAAAGGGAAACTGATGATAAATATTATATCACACCTGTTCAAAAAAGGGGAAAGGGATAACCTGTTAGACAGATTCTTGATCACCTAGGGAGTCAAGGGTTATGGGGAGCTGACAGGAAAGTGGAGTTAAAGCCAGAATCAGATCAGCCATGATCTTATTGAATGGTGGAGCAGGCTTGAGGGGCCAAATGGCCTACTCCTGCTCCTATTCCTTATGTTCTTATTTTCAGTCATTCCAGTCATAGTTGTGGGAAAACTACTGTCAAGGACAAAATTGATTCTCGCTTGGAGAGGGGTTAATAAGGAGCCGCCAGACAGATGCTTAAAAGGCAAAGCGTGTCTGACTAACCTGATTGAGTACTTTGACCAAGTAACAGAGAGAGCTGATGAAGGCCGTATGTAGATGTTGTATATATTGACTTTCAAAAGGCATGTAATAAAATACAATATAACTGACTTATTTGGAAACTTGAAGCACTTGGGATTAAAGGGATAGTGGTAACTTCGGTATGTAATTGGCTAAAAGAGAGGAGGCAGAGAGTAGGGTCCCTCAGGGATTGGTGCTAGGTCCTAAATGACCTGGACTTGAATATAAAGAGTACAGTTTTACAGTTTTGCAGATGATACAAAACTGGTAATGCAATAAATGGTGATCAGGATAGTGGCAGATTTCAGATGAACATAAACTGACTGGTGAAATGGGCACACACATGCTAAATGCAATATAATGCAGGTTGGGAGGAACAACAGAGAGAGGCCGTATAACATAAATTATATTATTTTGATGGTGGGGGTGTACAAGAGCAGACGGACCTGGGATGTATGTTTACAAATCTTTGAAGGTGGCAGGTCAAGTTGATAAGGCAATTAAGAAAGCGTATGGAATATTTGACTTTATAAATAGAGAAAATCATGCTAAACCCTTACAAATCAATGGTTAGACCTGGGCATCATATTTTATGAAGGATGCCAAGGCCAAGGAGAGGGTATGAAGGAGGTTTGCGAGGCTGTTACCAGGGAAGAGGGACTTAGTTATATGGAGAGATTGGAGAAGCTGGGATTGTTCTTGTTAGGGGGTGAAAGGTTATCGGGGGTAGGCGGGAATGTGGAGTTGAAGTTACAATCAGATCAGCCATGATCTTGTTAAATGGTTTGTTAGAACAGAGAAGCTTAAGGCAAGACGTAGTAGAGCGATTTAAAAATATGAGGGGTTTTGAAAGAACAAGAAGGGAGAAACTGCTTCCTCAGGTAAGTGGGTCAGTAACCACAGAACATAGATTTAAACTAACTTCTTAGCAGGAAAATGCGAAGAAATTTGTTTATTTTCATACAGAGGGTTATTAAGATCTGACCTGAAAGAGTGGTGGAATCAATTTCCATAGTAACTTACAAAAGGGAAATGGACAATAATTGAAGAGGACTAATTTGCAAGGTTATAGGGAAAAAGCTGAGGTGTGGGACTAAACAGGGGAGGCGGTGGCATAGTGGTAATGTCTCTATCCCAGTAATCCAGAGGCCTAGATTAATGCTCTGGGGACATGTGTTTGAATGCCACCACAACAGATGGTGAAACTTGAATTCAATTAACAAATCTGGAATTAAAACCAAGTCTAATGGTGACCATGAAACCATTGTTGATTGGTGTAAAAACCCATCTGGTTCACTAATGTCGTTCAGGGAAGGAAATCTGCTGTCCTTACCTGGTCTGGACTACATATGACTCTAGACCCACAACAATGTGATTAACTCTGAAATGGCCTAGCAAGTCACTCAGTTGTATCAAACAGCTACAAAGCCTAAGAAAAGGAATGAAACTGGACGGACCACACTGCATTGACCTAGGCACTGGAAGCAACAATGGCAAACCCAGCCCTGTTGACCCTGCAAAGTCCTCATAGTCATACTCAAGGAATCATACCTTACAGACAATCTCCCAGACACCACCATCACCATCTCTGGGCATGTCCTGTCCCACCAGAGTCGGCAGCACAGTGGTATACAATCAGGAGGGAGTTTCCTGGGAGTCCACAACATTGATTCCAGACCCGATGAAGTCACATGGCATTAGGCCAAACAGGGGCTGATTACCACCTATCGACCCTCCCCCCACCTCCCCCCAAGTGCTTCTTCCTGTTGAACACCAATTGGAAAAAGCACTGAGGGTAGCAAGGACACAGAATGTGCTCTGTGTGGGGGACGTCAATGTCCATCACCAAGAGTGGCTTGGTAGAACCACTACTGGCCGATCCTAAAGGACATAGCTGCTAGACTGGGTCTGCAGCAGGTTGTGAGAAAACCAACAAGAGGGAAAAACCTACTTGACCTGGTCCTCACCAATCTATGTGTTGCAGATGCATCCGTCCATGACAGTATTGGTAGGAGTGGCCACCGCACAGTCCTTGTGGAGACAAAGTCCCGTCTTCACAATGAGGATACCCACCATCGTGTTGTGTGGCACTACCACTGTGCTAAATGGGATAAACTCAGAACAAATCTAGCATCTCAAAACTGGGCATTCATAAGGCGCTGCGGGCCAAAAGCAGCAGCAGAACTGTACTCACTACAATCTGTAATCTCAAAGCCCGGCATATCCCCCACTCTACCATTACCATCAAGCTGGGGGATCAACCTTAGTCCAATGAAGAGTGCAGGAGGGCATGCCAGGAGCAGCACCAGGCATACCTAAAAATGAGATGTCAGTCTGGTGAAGCTACAACAAAGGACTACATGCATGCCAAACAGCATAAGTAGCATACAATGGACAGGGCTAAGCGATTCCACAACCAATGGCTCTGATCCAAGCTCTGCAGTCCTGCCACATCCAGTTGTGAATGGTGGTGGACAATTAAACAACTAACAGGAGGAGGAGACTCTACAAATATCCCCATGCTCAACGATGGGGGAGCCAGCACATCAGTGCAAAACACAGGCTGAAGCATTTGCATCCATCTTCAGCCAGACGTGCCGAGTGGATGATCCATCTCAGCCTCCTCCTGAACTCTCCAGCATCACAAATGCCAGAATTCAGCCAATTCGATTCACTCCACGTGATATCAAGAAACAACTGAAGGCACTGGATACTGCAAAGGCCATGGGCCCTGACAACATTCTAGCAATAGTACTGAAGACCTGTGCTCCAGAACTAGCCATGCCCTTAGCCAAGCTGTGCCAGTACAGCTACCAAACTGGCATCTACCTGGCAATGTGGAAAATTATACACAAAAAGCAGGACAAATCCAACCTGGCTAATTACCGCGCTATCAGTCTACTCTCAATCATCAAAAAAATTGATGGAAGGGGTCGTCGACAGTGCTATCAAGCAGCACTTGCTCAGCAATAACCTGCTCAGTGACGCTCAGTTTGGGTTCCTCCAGGATCGTTCAGCTCCTGTCCTCATTACAGCCTTGGTTCAAACATGGACAAAAGAGCTGAACTCCAGAGGTGAGGTGACAGTGACTGCCCTTGCCATCAAGGCAGCATTTGACCGAGTATGGCATCGAGCAGCCCTAGCAAAACTGGAGTTAATGGGAATCAGGGGGAAAACTCTCAGCTGGTTGGAGTCATACCTAGCACAAAGGAAGATGGTTGTAGTTGTTGGATGTCAATCATCTCAGTCCCAGGACATCAGGGAAATGTCCTAGGCCCAACCATCCTCAGCTGTTTCATCAATGACCTTCCCTCCGTCATAATGTCAGAAGTGGGGATGTTCACTGATGATTGCACAATGTTCAGCACTATTCCTGACTCCTCAGACACTGAAGCAGCCTGTGTCCAGATGCAGCAAGACCTGGACAACTTCCAGGCATGGGCTGAAAAGCAGCAAGTAACAATCATGCCACACAAGTGCCAGGCAATGACCATCTCCAACCAGAGAGTATCTAACCATTTCTCCTTGATGTTCAATAGCATTACCATCGCTGAATTCCCCATATCAACATCCTGGGGTTACCATTAACCAGAAACTGAATTGGACCAGCCACATAAATACTGTGGCTACAAGAGCGGGTCAGAGGCTGGAAATTCTGAAGCAAGTAACTTACCTCCTGTTTCCCCAAAGCCTGTCCACCATCTACAAGACACAGATCAGGCATATGATGGAATACTGTCCACCTGCCTGAATGGGTGCAGCTATAACAACACTCAAGAAGCTCAACATCATCCAGGACAAAGCAGCCCGCTTGATCGTCGCCCGATCCACCACCTTCAACATTCACTGCTTCACCATTGACGCACAATGGCAGCAGTGTGTACCATCTACAAGATGCACTGCAACAACTCACCAAGGCTCCTTCAACAGCACCTTCCAAAACAGCAAAACCACCTAGAAGGACAAGAGCAGCAAATGCATGGGAACACCACCACCTGCAAGTTCCTCTCCAAGCCACACAGCATCCTGACTTGGAACTATATCACTGGTTATTCATTCTCGCTTGGTCAAAAACCTGGAACTCCCTTTCCAACAGCATTATGGTGTTCCTACACCAGATGGACTGCAGCGGTTCAAGAAGGTGGCTCACCACCACCTTTTCAAGGAAAATTAGGGATGGGCAACAAATCTGGCCTTGCCGATGATGCTCACATCCCAAGAATGAATTTTTAAAAATGAGTCTTGGTTGATTGGTTGGTTGCACTCTCGCCGCTGAAATGGATGTGCAGGTGCCAGCTTACTACACAAGTCTGTTGCAGAGAACACAAATGAGGACTTTGACAGGATGGCATACAGAAAAGAGGCTGATGGGTGTGCACTCTAAAATGCTTGGTGCATTTGCAGACTTACCAGAAAGCCTGCGGCACTGTTAAGGAATATGGAGGAGTTCGGAACCAACCTTGCACACGGCTTTCACAGAGCTTTGTGCCCATCCTTTCCAGTATGGAAATGGTGCCCAGCTCCATTCGCACACTGTGGACCCAACCATGATGCAGTGTCAGATGGCCGATGTCTCCGCTTCCATTACAACACAAGCAGAAGCCACACAACCCTCTGAGTGTTGCAGTGGAAGCTCAGACTGAATTCATAGAAACTCAGTTTGTTGCTATGCTCAGACTGCTGCCATGATGCTTCAGAGTCCAGCACTCAAAGGGGCCTGCAAGGTTTCACAGAAGTTCAACAATCTGTCCTCCAACACACTGCAGGGATTGTTGAAGTACCACCCCTCTTCCTCCTCCTCCTCCTCATCTGCTTGCTGCATTCCTGGTGACAGGGCTGTGCCCTCAAGAAGGTGAGGTTGTGCAGGATGCAACCGACCACATTGAATCATGACACGCACCGTGGAGAATACTGCAGAGTGCCTTGAGAGTGGTCCAGGCAGTGGAAGCAATGCTTAAGCATCCCAATGGTCTGCTGGATGACATTCCTTGTAGCAGCATGGCTCTCATTATATGCATGCTGCCCAAGTGCGCATGGTTGCGCACCGGAATCATGAGATAGGTGGTCAGTAGATAGTCCTTGTCACCAGTAGCCACACTCTGGTTTGTCATGTTGGCTCAAATGCTGATGGCACAATGGACCGCCACAGAATTAAGGCATCATGACTGCTACCACAATACCAGGCATTGACCTGCATCATGCACTGAGCATGGTCGCACACCAGCTGGATATTGAAGGAGTGGAACACGTATTGCTTGCTGTACATCCCTGTATTTACATGCAGCGTCTGCAAAGTCGGTGTGTGGGCAGTCAATGACACCCTGCACCAAAGGGAAACCTAAGAAGCTGCAAGCTCGCTCTGCCTGCTTCTCTCAGGAAGGAGAGAAAGCAATGTATTCCCCTCACTCTGCATACAGATCCTCAAATCCCTCACTTATATAACAATGGATGGCAAAGTGCGAGATGTTGGAGATGTCCTCTACTCCAGCCTGATACAAAGAAGTTCATGGACATAGTCACCTTTATAACCACTGGCAATGTCATCCTCACCTTGCTAAGGCTGCAGTTCTGCCTGCAACAGATAGCAGATTTCAGTGACCACTCCTAAGTGGAGTGGAGACGTCACACACACACCTTGCTTAGCTTGAACTAGGAGAATTTCTCCTTGAAGATCCTGGATCGATATGGCCTCCTGCTGATAGTCGTTATCCAATTCCTCCTCCTCCCTCTTTGAGCAGCTTTTCCTTCTCTGTGTCGACTCTGCTCATTCTCCCTGTCATGCTGCAGGCTAAGGGGGTTAGAAACTACAGCACCCATGACTGGGAGAAATTGGTCTGAGCAGAATCCTTGAAATCAGAACCCAATGCACTCATCACGTACCATACTTCTCCCGTAGACTTCAGCAACTTTAACTAGCAGTACAACCTCCAAACACACTTCTACTAACTCAATAACAGCCACTAGAAATCAATCAACAACTAATCTGAATGTAGTTGATGATACCTTTAAATAGCACCGGTGAGGGTTTCTTTCTGCTACTGAGTGCATGCTCATTTTTGCGAGGTTAAGAGATGGTATTAGCTGAAGCATTCAGGTTGAAAATAGCACCCCTAGAATCAAGTCAGCATTACAAGCTGACTGACCTCACAATCTGCCTATCCTGCATACTTCAAGTGCACACACCCAGCATCAGTGCTAAGAACCTATACAAAATGGAGTCTGGCGTGGCCTGCATCAGAAGTGTACATGTCTGGATGCCAATTTGGACCCAAAACAACACCCATTGCACCAAAAATACAGGAACTACACAACCGAATTTTGCAGCAAAAAGGTCATGTCAATAAATCCTAAACTCTGCTTCACTGATCATGATCCTTAATGCACAAGGTAGATTTGCATTTACAATATGCATAGAATTATTTGAGAAAACATATGCTAAGCACCTGCCGCATGCAATGTACAATTTCTCATATATTCAATACAATTCATAGTTTTTGAAGGGGAAAGACACAAAAAATGCCCTGTCAATAAAGGAATAGTCCAAGGTACTGTTAAATCTGTGACTCATATGTTGACATGATGATGTGCTAAGATGTAACAATTTTCCAATCCTCTTGAAAGTGCTTAACACTACTTGAAAATAAAAGAAATGAAACAAGTAACCAATATTTTATACTGTGCTCTTTAAATATTTAACCACAAACACATTTCTTACTTGATTTATTTATAATTCTGCTAGGTCTAGGAATTTAAAGTACTGAGATTAAGTTTCACGCAGGTAAATTCTGTCAGACACTTTATCTGCTATATCGGCCCTGCTATACTCTCATCGTTACTGTACAATGTAATACAATACTTGCATTATATTCTTCATGAAAAGCTGTTTCTGCAGCATCTTGTCATCATTTCATGAGTGCTTCTTTGAAGCCGTTTCGAATTCTGGACTCAGTGCATAACAGCAATGTCTCAATTGCAGAACACCATATTATTTACTGAGATGGGGTTAATTGCTGAATAAAAGAATGGTTCCTTTCAGTTGACCATTGTACCATTTCACTTGCATTTGATATGGAAGACTGAAGAGGCCATGATAAATATCTAACTTTCTAATCAGAAAAGAGTCCAGTCACAGTCGAAATCTTGAACATAATCCAGAATCAGGAAATGCAGCCACTTGTGTTATTGTTGCTGAAAGAAGAAAACGACCTTTTGATTGTAGCTTACATTCACAATTGTACTAGTAAAACACTCTTTAAAGAGTTACCATAACTTCAGTAAGATGAGGGAACATTTAAGATGTAAAGTTGATGCTTGTATTGGTAGAATGTTAGTGTATTTACAGAAATACCATTAACTTAATATACGCAAACACAGCAAAAGCATATTTTCACAGTTGCCCCTCATTGTTGAATATTTCTCTATATAACAACCACTCCAATAAATGACAATAACTGCAAGCTGTCGTCTATATGATCTCTTTTAATAACACATAACGTCCTCCAACAGTCTCAACACATTATTAACTCTCTCCCATGCCACCACAATCTAACTCAGACACTTTGCTTACCTTTGTAGAGTGACAGCCCTACTGCTAACAACCAGCCTGGACACAAGACGAGCCCTCCACTACAGCACGACATACAGCCCAGACAGAATGCTAACCCGTCATTAGTATCCTACTTCCCACTACAGACACATTACTAACTCTTCACTGTTGCAGTTCATCCAATTAAACATTAGCGGTCATCCTCCTGTTCTGATTTTCTCCCTCTAGTAGCACACTAAATATTTACAAAAAACACCACTAGTTAGCCTGGGCACAACACTAACCTATTATAACAGTACTTACTAGCTTTGACAGCTTAAAGCTTAATTATTTACTGATGCTTAGACTATTCTCAACACAGTGGAACAATCACACAGCTCACACACAACATAAACTTGCCACTATACAAGTATTACTCAATCCAAACATGTATCCCTCCACTAAAGATCTATTTGTCTAGCCTGGACGCAATCTGCATCAGTACACTCTTAACCAATCCATACAGAAGGGGGTCAATTTTAACTTGGCTGCGGGAATCGGGAGGGTGAATACTAAAGTAGGTGGTGATCCATCTGGTCGCCCTGAGCTTGAGACCTGAAAGATTTTGACTCTTGGGCCTCATTTCAATGCCCCAAAGCCAATGCTCCTATTAAGCTGTGTGTGTGCGGCTGCACAACAGCCTGGAAGGTGCTGTGCAGGTCTTGTCCCTTGATAAATACCTCACCTGTGTGGCCACGCAAAAATCTTAAAGGAACCAGGCATTGAAAAAGCTGGCCACACACAAGAACAAAATTTTAAAGGGAACATTGCAAAAAACTGACTCCTGCCTGAAGATGTTACAAATGATATCAACACCAATGGGTAAGAGTGGAATGTGGAGGAGGATCAAGTCACTGCTAGGGTTGCATGGAAACAACCCTGGGTAAGGTAAGTTAGGAAAAGAGGGAGAAGCAGAGTTAACGTTTCGGGTCAGCGAAGGGTCGCTGACCCGAAACGTTAACTCTGCTTCTCTTTCCACAGATGCTGCCAGACCTGCTGAGTGATTCCAGCATTTCTTGTTTTTGTTTCAGATTTCCAGCATCCGCAGTATTTTGCTTTTATTTTAGGAAAAGAGGGAACTGGTAAAGATTGCATTTGTAAGGGGGAGAAGCCCAGGCCCAAGGTATTTTTGTAGAGCCAGGGATAACACTTTTGCTCCTCCTAGTCCACAAGGATACCACATAAAAAATATTTATTTCAAACTTACCTTGGCCTCTGTGGACTTCTGGTGCGGTTGTGGTGTCAAACTTAGTCCCATGCAGGTCTTCCGAATACAGAGGTTAAAATGCTGTTGCAGGACCAACTACATCAGCGGGCCACAACTTTAATGTTTAAGTTAGGCCCCCACCTGCTTGCAGTAGGAAACTCGACCAACTCCAAAGTCGGTGAAGGGAAGCTGGCTAAATCACACAGCCCCCGAAAACAGGCGCAATGATCGCAAGGTGCAATTAACCCATGCCTGTTGCTTCCAGAGCATGAAGTTGGTGTGCTGCCTGATAATTTGCATGATAGCTGCATGCAACCAGATGTAAATGCACTGTTGAGTGGCCACACATCTCAGCAGGGGGTCAGAGTTTGTGCAAGGCTAGCACCACTTAAAGGTAGCTTACACTACTTGAAGCCAGCCTGAACCTCTTAAAGGGAAGGTGCATTCTGGCTGCAGCAAGTACTGGAGATAATTATGGAGAGAGTCTAAGGAAGATGAGGAGTCAATTAGGGCACAACAGGGGAGAATGTGAGCTCCAAGGTGCTCTGCAGCTGCACTGGACACCTTGCTGGAGGAAGTGGACAGGAAGAGAGCTGGGAGCCAGGAAACTCTTCAGGCAAACTTTGTGAAAGCAGTAGGGCCAGATAACCATGACGTTTAATGCCAGCAGAGTAACCCCTAGGACCTGGATGTAGTACTGCAAAATGTTTAATGGCCTCACATGAGTGGTAAAGATCGGTGAATGTATCTTGAAGTGCCAATCCCACCAACTGCGCCACTAGTCTCACACTGTGCTCAATGCACCACAGCCCCATTACTCACCTATCAACAATCTCTAGCAATCACAACTCATACCTCACATTCATAGCTTTACCACACGTACACACTTAGCACTCCTGCAAGCTTCACACCTGGTTTGCCACAGTTTGCACACACAAACTTGTTCAGCTATGACGTTCACCCACATCACCCAAACATGCTGCACCACACTCACTGACACACTTTCCTCACTCTTCCAAGACAAGTTGGTGCATAACTGCAGGCAGCAGCACCTAACCATTTGCATGTCCTTACCCTGTTGGAGGAAACAATGGTTGTTATCATTGGAGCGGCCATGGCTGAGGCCATAGACAGCAGTGGGACTGAAACCATTGAACATGATGGTATCTATGATGGCTCATATCTAATCCTCTTTTTCACATCTCAGTTCCCCCTCATCCCACAATCTCTTCTGATTTACAAACTGCAGACAGTGTAAGCATGCACCTCTGGCTTTCCCTCCCTGCTGTCACCACAACCCTTGTCCTTTCTCCTTTTACTTACCAAAGAGCTACAACTTGGCCAGGCAATGGTGGAAGAGCAAGAAGTGGACGAGCAGAAAAACAGTGATGAAGAAGAAACACCATCTCTTGCAGCCACCACCTTAGATACTGACACCGCGTGTACTTTAGAAGATAGTTTAGGAGCAGGATTTGCACACACGAAACACTGGGCATGAGCGGCTGCAGCCAGGGCAAGAGACAAAGGTAGTGCAGGTGCCAGCACGCTGGAGGACTCAGATGAGCACTTCATTGGGGAGGCCTATAGAAGAAGGCTGATAGGTATGCGCAATGAAATACTTGGAGAATTTACAGGCCTGCCAGAAAGTGTGTGTGCAATGTAAAGCAGCATTGAGGAGTCTGGCACCAACCTTGCAGAGGGATTTTCCAGCATGGAATTGAAGACCGACTCCATTAGCATACTTGTGGACCCAACCATCCTGCAGTATTTGATGGCCAATGTCTCAGCTTCCATTGTAGCACAAGCTGAAGCCACCCAACATCTGGGTGCTGCAGTGGAAGATCAGATTTCAGTAATGCAATGTCAGCTGGCTGCCATGGAAGCTCAGACTATTCTCATGTGATCTCAGCTTGCTTTCACCCAAGCTCAGAATGCTGCCATCATGACTGCAGATACTAGTGTTCAAAGAGGCTTGCAGGGTGTCACAGCAGTCCAGCAAACTGTCCTCCAACATATTGTTAGGAGTTCTGAGGCGTCGCCCTGGGGAAGTGGCAGTGGTTTTGTGGAACACAAACCTGCTGTCCTCTCTCAGGATGTCAGCATTCATCCTCCCACACTTGCTACTCCACCAGTGCCCTTCTTGTTGTCTGTCAGATAGTCAACCCAAACTGCTGTCATCCGTGTCGAGTTGATGCAGTCGAAAGCTGGCCTTCTAGGGCCAAAGCTGCTCAAGGTTGTCCTGCAAGGCCATCTTCAATCTTCCCAAATAAAGATCAGCAACCTTCCAGCAGCCATGCTGCAGCCACTGTGGCAGCACTGTGTAGGAGCACTCGGCCAGGCAAAGGTACATGGAAGACAGGCACTAAAGGAATGCACAAGGGTGTCTTGTTGATGGTTGTATGCAATATATCATAGTTTGGTTTGGAAAGTTTATTTTGTCATGGCTTTTATTTTTGCATGGTAGCCAACCGGACGCTGTGTTGGTCAGTAACAATGGGAAGGTAAGGTGTGGGACTGTTGGTGAATGGTGAATTGGGGTTACATTTACCGATGTCACCATCAGATGAAGGCATCGCCAACAGCCTGGCCTAAAATGGGCTGTGCAGGGTGCTCCAGCCTTCCTCTTGCTACTTCTCTTCCTCCTCATCTTCCTCATCCACCTCTTCCTCCTCCTCCTCCTCCTGCTCTTCAGCTGGTCACCATATAGCTGGCCACAAGAACCGTCCTCTCATAATGATGAGGTTGTACAACATGCAGCAGACCAGGATGCATCTTAATACACACTCTGCCGAGTACTGTAGCAGTCCTACAGACCAGTCCAAGTCAGTGGAAACAGTGCTTTATCACTCCAATGGTCTGCTCTAGCAAACTTGGTGTGGCAGCATGGCTTTTGTATGCATGTTGCCCACATGTGAGTGGGTTGCACTTCAGAGTTATGAGCTATGTCATCAGTGGACAGCCCTTGTGCTTATCCAATTCTCTGTTGATAGTAATGATTGAATCTGCTTCCACCATACTCTCGGACAGTGCATTCCAGATTGTAACCATTCGCTACATAAATTTTTTTTTCCTCTTTTCACCTTTTGTTCTTTTGCCATTCACCTTAAATTGGTGTCCTCTGGTTCTCGACTATTCCGCCAATGGGAATAGTTTTTCCTTATCTACTCTGTCTAGACCCCTCAAGATTTTGAACAGCTCCATCAATTCTCCTCTCAACCTTCTCTTTTCCAAGGAGAACAACCCCAGCCTCTCCCTTCTATCCACTTAACTGAAGTCCCTCATCCCAGGAACCATTCTTTTTTGCACCTTCTCTAAAGCTTTCATGTCCTTCCTAAAGTGTGGTGCCCAGAATTGTACACAATACTCCAGTGGAAGCCAAGCCAGTGTTTTGGAAAGTTTCATCATTACTTCCTTGTTTTTGTACTCTATGCCTCCATTTATAAAGCCCAGTATCCCATATGCCTTATTAACCGCTTTCTCAACCTGCCCCGCCATCATCAAAGATTTGTGCACATACACCCCCAGGTCTCTCTGTTCCCGCACTCCCTTTAGAATTGTATCCTTTATTTTGTATTACTTCTCCTCAGTAATTCCTACCAAAATGTATCACTTCATACTTCTTTGCATTAAATTTCATTTGTCCACCCATTCTACCACCCTGTCTATGTCCTCTTGAAGTCTATCACTATCCTCCTCACAGTTCACAATACTTCAAAATTTTGTGTCATCTGCAAATTTTGAAATTGTACCCAATACACCCAAGTCTAGCTCATTAATATAAATCAAGGAAAGCAGTGGTCCTAATACTAACCCTTGAGTAACACCACTGTATACCTTCCTCTTGTTCGCACGTGAAAGTGTGGTATTAATCCTGAGCTGGAGGCAGGCCTCTTATTTTCCCATCTCCTACCTGTTGTATGTTTGCCTTTAAGAGTGATGTCCCTTTAAGATCTTAGCGTGAAAATGAACTAAGTACCAGGAAGCAGTCATGTGACACAGAGCCAGCATCACTCTGGAACTGTAAAACCTAGAGGCAGGTTCTGAAATAGTTAGCTCTGTACTGTATATACTTGTTATTTATTTTTATTTATTAAGAGATACAGCACTGAAACAGGCCCTTCGGCCCACCGAGTCTGTGCCGACCATCAACCACCCATTTATACTAATCCTACATTAATCCCATATTCTTACCACGTCCCCACCTTCCCCTACCACCTACCTATACTAGGGGCAATTTATAATGGTCAATTTACTTATCAACCTGCAAGTCTTTGGCTGTGGGAGGAAACCAGAGCACCCAGCAAAAACCCACACGGTCACAGGGAGATCTTGCAAACTCCGCACAGGCAGTATCCAGAACTGAACCCGGGTTGCTGAAGCTGTGAGGCTGCGGTGCTAACCACTGCGCCACTGTGCCGCCCTTATGCCACTGTGCTGCTGTTAATAAACCTGTTTGAGATCTTCAATGACTTGGAGCCCACACATCTCATTTATGTTGCATCAGACAACATAAAAAGAACTCATTACATGGTGGCAGCTCCTCATTATATGGTGGCAGCAGTGGTGAGAAGACAGAATTTAAGATTGAAGACCACAGGGAAAATAGCTTTAAAATTTACCTTCATATGGCTAAAAGAGAGAAAGTAAAAAAAAAATACTGGCCCAAGCAGGGAAAAAAATAAAACACTTACCTCAAGCTGCAGAAGACAGAGTGCTGAACGACAGGTTGCAAATCAATTACTGTGATCAGGTGAGTCATTGTCCTGATGGCTCAGGAATACCCCTTGAAAAAAAGGGCTTTGTGGTGCTTGTAAAGTTGATTTGTTTTAAGACTGCATTTGTTGACAACACTATCGGTAGGTGGCGCTGTTTTGGCACATGCGCAAATACAGCATGTGCCACTAAAACGTCACAGCTTGCGACTGTAGCAGCTGCCAGGACTAAAGATGGCGCTGGTCAAAGAATCAGACAGAGGCAACCAAACAAACACGTGGCAGCATACAATGGCCGGAGTGAGAGAGTGGAGCGGGCCGGGGAGAGCAGCGTGGGGGTGGGGAGAGCAGCGCGGGGGGCGGGGAGACAAGCGCGGGGAGAGCAACGGCGGCGGCGGCGGTGGGGGTGCTGGGGGAGAGCGGGAGGGAGGGAGGAAAGGGGGGGAAGAGGGAGGGAGGGGGGAAGGGGGGAAGAGGGAGGGAGGGAGGGGGGAAAGAGGGGGGAAGGGAGGGAGGGAGGGGGGGAAAAAAGGGAGGGTGGGAAAGAGGGAGGGGGGAAAGAGGGAGGGGGAAAAGAGGGAGGAAGGGTGGGGGGAAAAGAGGGAGGGAGGAAGGGGGAAAGAGGGAGGGTGGGAAAGAGGGAGGGGGAAAGAGGGAGGGGGGAGAACTGGGGGAGGAGGGGGGAGAGGGGGGAGGGGGAGAGGGAGGAGGGGAGGGAGAGGGTGGGGGAGAGCAGGGGGGTGGGGGAGAGCGGGGGGGGGGAAGGGAGAGAGTGGGGGGGGAGGGCGGCGGTGGGGGAGAGTGGGGGGAGAGCAGCGGAGCAGAAGAGGAGTGCCTTTTTCTGTGCATGCGCCATAAACACAACAACAAAAGATTTACCGGCCAGTCCCTGCACCCGGCGACACCAAGGTCTTCGGCCGCTCGCTCCCCGCGGCTCTCTACGGCCTCTCGCTTCCGGCCCTCTCCATTCAGCCATTCCCTCCAGCTGCGGATGCCCAATCCAGTTGCTTTCTCCCCTACTTCTCAACAGTACTTCAGGCATTGCAACTGTCTGGTCCCTGCCTTTTGCATGCTCCCTCTCCCCATCCCTCCCCGCTCTCCCCACCCCTCCTCCCTCTCCCTCTTCACCACCCCCTCTTCACCCACCCCTCTATCCCCCTCTTCACCCACCCCTCCCTCCACCCCCTACCTCCACCCCTCTCTCTACCTCCCTACCTCCACCCCCTACCTCCACCCCTCCCTTTAGCCCCCTACCTCCACCCCCTACCTCCACCCCTCCCTCGACCCCTCCACCACAGTTGAATATCTGAAGTGCAGTTGCAAAGTTGGGGAAATAGCATCCAAAACAAAACCTCAACAATTCTGGTTTTAATTATTGAGAAGTTTTATGAAGTTCATTAAGCATCCGGGGAACGGCTGTGCATGGATACATGAGTGTTGTGTCCAGCATTCCCGTGAGACAGACAGGCTGAGTCTCTGCGATGCACAGCTAAAGAGATTGTTCCTGGAGAGCCTTGTGGTGAATGAACGCTTGGCTCTCTATTCCACTACTGTATTGTCCATGTGAAGAAGGCAAAGTCACAAGAGTCTGAGCTCAGTCTATTCTTGGTGAATGTTCCCCAAGCGCATCCCAATGTGTGCTCCCACTTCATCCATAAATGCAATGTTCCTTTCCACATCGTGACAAGCTCCACAGCATGATCCAGTTGCCTTCGTTGCTTGAATGCTGACCTTAAGTCTCAAGGATTGTTTTCTCGACGGCATGTTTTACATGAAAAGAAATAAAGCAAATCAGAGTCAGAGCTTGCCTCCCTCCATCCACTGAAATTACTGTTGTGCACATCTTTTTAAGTTCTGCAGTGAAGGCACCAATTGATAACGTCGCCAATGAAGCACTTAATACCCATATCAGATGCAGGAATCAGCACATCCTTGCGTCCTCTCCTGCACTGCCTCCTTTGCTTGAATGCCGTCCTTAAGTCTCAAGGATTGTTTTCTCAAGGGCACGTTTTACGTGAAAAGAAATAAGGAAAGAACAGGAGTGTCAGAGCTTCCCTCCCTCCAATGAAATTACTGTTGCGCATGCTTTATGTTCTGCAGGATAGGCATGTACTGATAACACCGCCAATGAATCACTTAGTACCCACCTCAGCTGTAGGAGTCAGGATGATGTAACTGCCCCTATCTTGTGATGGTTCAATGCTACTCTCAGGGAAAACATGAATGATGTGAGGGTGCTGGAAAAAGAAGCACATTTCTTTTGGACTATGAACGTAAAGTAGGCCATTTAGCCCAGCTGTTCCCTGCTAGTGGTTATGCTACTCCTGCACCTTCCCATACGCTCCCATTTAATCCTGCCTACTACTATCAGCATCACCTTCCATTTCTTTCACTCTTACCTACCTTTGCCTTAAAGCAACACTGAGGATGGAGAATGGTGTGGCTGCACTCCCACCTCACCAGTTGTGTACGCAGCAAGAGCATTCACATTTGTGCTACCACTGGACACGGCATGAGGTGGCTGTGTGTCCATGTGCACTGCTCTGATGGGTGCAGGAACAGGTGGCTATGTGTCCATGTGCACTGCTTGGATGGGTGCAGGAACAGGTGGCTGTGTGTCCATGTGCACTGCTCGGATGGGTGCAGGAACAGGTGGCTGTGTGTCCATGTGCACTGCTCGGATGGGTGCAGGAACAGGTGGCTATGTGTCCATGTGCACTGCTTGGATGGGTGCAGGAACAGGTGGCTGTGTGTCCATGTGCACTGCTCGGATGGGTGCAGGAACAGGTGGCTGTGTGTCCATGTGCACTGCTCGGATGGGTGCAGGAACAGGTGGCTGTGTGTCCATGTGCACTGCTCGGATGGGTGCAGGAACAGGTGGCTGTGTGTCCATGTGCACTGCTCGGATGGGTGCAGGAACAGGTGGCTGTGTAACTGAACAGCAAGGAGAGGGTACCGCAGGTGGGGGAAGTGGAGCTTTGAACAGGCAGGCATATGTTCAGGAAGTTCAGGAAGGCTATTAAGGGACCACACAGGATACATGAGATGAGATAAGAAATACAGAATGCACTCCATTGAAACGTTACAAAAACGAAAGTGACCGTTTAGATGGAAGGTTGTTCGCTGGACTGCAGCACATGTACTGCCTGCACACAGCAACTTACAACAGGGACTGCAGCACATGCAGTGCCCCAGACAATGGAAATGTTTTCAGAGCAATTTACAACAGGGACTGCAGCACATGCAGTGCCCCAGACAATGGAAATGTTTTCAGAGCAATTTACAACAGGGACTGCAGCACATGCAGTGCCCCAGACAATGGAAATGTTTTCAAAGCAACTTACCTTGGAACAATCTCCTCTGTCTAATAAAAATGAAGCAAATCTCCAAAACGACCAAATAATTGAGATAAAATGCGAGAAAATGCCCGACGAAACCTCTCCTCCTTCCACTTTCAAAAACTCGCGCCGAAGCTTTGACGCATGCGTGAATATCGGAAGATTGACACATGCGTGAATATTGGAAGATTGACGCATGCGTCAATATCCGGTGGCGTTGCATGAAGCGCATGCGCAGAGGCCAACCTGGCGCGTTGCCCGAGGAAGATGACGTAACGCGATGACATCACCAACGCATGCGCAAACTGGTCCTGGCAAGCCGGAACGCAGCGCATGCGCAGAGAGCAGGAAACCGTCTGCGCATGTGCTTAACTCGGCGCAGCCTGATGACGTCGGCGCTGGCCAGCGTTGTCAGGAATCACTTTGTTGTTTTAAAGGTTCAGTTAAAAAAACAGGGAAAACCCCATCCCTATCTCAGGCTGATCAATTGTTTTAAAAGGTTTCCCCAGGCTGATTGAGGTCCACATCATTACGGAAGCTGCCTGGCAGCAAAAAGCGTGGGAATCCTCCATTCACTTAGCCCGCAGCTAAAGCTTTTAAAAAATATTAAATCACTCAAGCATGAAGAGCTTTCATTCACTCTGCCAAAGTTTTTTAAAAACTCATCAAACCACTAAAGAGTGAAGAATTGCCTATTGCATGGCTGTATAAACAAGCTCTAGCAGAGAAAAAGAGCACTTGAAATGTCTAATGCATACTTGTGTAAATAGACAGACAAGAGTGCTGAAAGCTAGATAAACAGACAAGCACTGCTAAACTCCTGCTCCTGTCAGTCAAAGCAGCCAAGAGAGTTTTTTTTTAAAGCTAAAGCAAAACAAAGTCATAGAACAAATCTTAAAAAGCAAAGGAACAACAGGAAGATGGATACCAAATTTCCCAGCATGAACTGGAAAGCCTCGGATATCCTATCCAAGTTCCAGTTGTTCAAACAAAGAATGCAGTTATGCTTTACAGACCAAGTAATTGAAGAACCAGAAAAACAGGCTGTAAAAATATTAATAGCAGTTGGAAATAAGGGTTACACAGAATTAATATCTCAAGCTTATCTGAAGAGCAACAGAAAGATTCCACAAAGATATGTAAGGTGCTAGAAGATAAGCTCCAATTAAGAGTAAATTATAGAATTCACCAACAGGCAACAGTCACAGGAATCAACAGACCAATTCATCAGCAGATTCCATAGTAAGGGCAACAAATGTGATTTTTCAGAGGCTGAGCTGTCAGACCTAATTGTATAAATACCCATTGAAACATTCTAGCAAGACGTCTTGAGGAAAAAGAAAGGTCAGAGCATTGATGCATTGCTGGAAGATGGTAGGAAATACGAAGCCATTGTAGCTGGACATCAGCACCTGCAAGCGCTAGGTGCAGCCAGCAGTGTCGGCACAATAACCAAGTCGAAAAGAGCAAGCAAGCTGTGTGGCAAGTGTGGTTGGTTTCACTCATGGCGTAGTTGTCCTGCATTTCAAGACCAAGGCACGCGGTGCAAAAGGACACTGGGCCCGCCTATGCAAGAAATCTGGCTCCAAAGACAAAGTCGGAAGTCACATTAGAACATAAGCAAACAGATGACAGGTGCAGAAACAGGGCAACAGCAGCAAGGAGAGCTCCAGAGATACAAACCAATACACAAAGTCCATAGTGAAACAGACCTGAGACAAGATCCAGAGAGAATTAATTCTCAACGAGAAGATGATGAAAAGGTGTTTCACATTGTGAAACTTACACATCATGTTGATGAAGGCACAGTGGCACAGTGGTTAGCACCGCAGCCTCACAGCTCCAGGGACCCAGGTTCAATTCTGGGTACTGCCCGTGCGGAGCTTGCAAGTTCTCCCTGTGACCGCGTGGGTTTTCGCCGGGTGCTCCGGTTTCCTCCCACCGCCAAAGACTTGCAGGTAATAGGTAAATTGGCCATTGTAAATTGCCCCTAGTGTAGGTAGGTGGTAGGAAATATGGGATTACTGTAGGGTTAGTATAAATGGGTGGTTCTTGGTCGGCACAGACTTGGTGGGCCGAAGGGCCTGTTTCAGTGCTGTATCTCTAAATAAATAAAAAAACAACTGAAAGCTTTTGCCATTATTAACATCACATGTCCAAAAAACCGCTGGCAAATATACACTCAAGGTCAAGCTAGCATTTGCTAGTGCAAATATCCTACCAGTCTGAATCCCCAAAGATATATACTGGCATCATTAGAAATCAATGATACAACCAACAACTGCCAAGTTATCTGCATACAACAGGTCACCCATCCCTTGCAGATATGGCAAGTCGGCATGGAAACCACAAACGTTCTACCGAGTAGACACGAGCGGACCAGCAGTGGCAGGACTACCAGCATGTAAGGACCTCAACATCATAACTATCCATGAGAGCATTACCAAGGGGAAATCTCCAAGGGGGCCGAAACCCGCTCACAGACTCTGACCAGCATCCAACATTGCAGTCTGGAAACCCAGCAACAGCACAACTATGCTGCGCCTTCACTTCTGCTGTCTAGAGATCCCCCAGCACTACAATGAGCCAGAACAGACAGGTACCTCCATGAGGCCAAGTACTCCTTCTCCAACAAGTCCTCGACCCTGAGCCCAAGACCTTCAGATGCGGAGGATGAGGGGAGGTGAAGGACACGCAATGCCATGAGGAGGCAGAGGAGGAATGAGTTGAAGCATTGTCTATTGGCTCTTTGAGATGAGGTCCCGGAACTCTCCAAGAATGACAAGGCCTTAAAGGTGGTCATCTTGAGAAAAGCAACAGAGTATGTTAGCATGCTGAAGGCAGAGCAACAGAAAATAAATGCAGAAAGGGAGAAACCTCAGAAAAAACAGCAACAGCTGACACGCAAATTCTCCGAGCGAGAGTTATCAAAGCACCAAAATGATATGTGAATGGTGGCATAGTGGTACTGTGGGCTAATAATCCAGAGGCCTGGGTGAATCTCCTAGAGACAGGTTCAAATCCCACCATGACGGCTTGTGGAATTTAAATTTACTAATTTATAAAAAATATTAATGAATTAATAGAAATCTGGATTTGAAAGTTAGTCTCATACACCATTACTGACATTATTGTTGATTGTCATAAAAAACCCATCTGGTTCGCTAATGTCCTTTAGGGAAGGAAATCTGCTATTCTTACCTGGTCTGGCCTACATGTGACTCCAGACCCACAACAATGTGGTTCACTCTTAACAGCCCTCTGAAATGGCCTGTCAAGCTGCTCAGTTCAAGGGCAAAAAGGATAGGCAACAAATGCTGGCCTTGCTAGTGATGCCCACATCCCATGAAAGAATGAAAAAAACCTTTCAAGGTGTAAGTTTCATAAACTCTATCCATGCGTAAGTAATTTTGATGTTATGCAATGTTGTATATTTTTTCTTACAGCATACAAAACTTACCTTTGGAAAGAAAGGGGATGCCTTTAAGAGTGATGTCCCTTTAAGATCTTTTATGCTAATGAGATAAGTACCAGGATGCAGTCATGTGACTCAGAGCTGGAGTCACTCTGGAACTGTAACAGCTAGAGGCGGGTTCTGTAAATAGTGTATTTACTCTGTACTGTGTATAATAGTTCAGCTGTAAACCTGTTTGAGATCTTCAACCAACTGAACTCCTCACAGCTCATTTATGTTGCATCAGACAACATAAAAAAACTCATTACATGGCAGCTCCTCATTACACTACCACTGGCATTTGAAGACACCCCTCCTCCACAGTGGAAAGAACGAGTAGCCAAGTCACTCTTCTTCCTGTTCTCGTCTTCTCCCTTTTGTTATACATTCTACCCCTAGAAAAGCAGAGGCATGCATTCAGCAGTTGACATTGCATACACTAAAACCTATCTTTCAGGTCATTATCCATAAATATTGGAAAGACAGAAACATAAGTCATGCAGGAAACTGCACACATAAAGCAGTAGGAGGGGTTTCAATTCAAAAGAAGAGCTGGAAAAGAGAGCTGTTCAATATACACTGTGTAGCATAATGGACAATCATGGGAAAAATGTGAAAGTGGAATGGAACCATTCATACCAGTAATGCTACACTATATAACAGCACCTGTACCTTCCCACTCCTCTTGAGGTTACTCGATGTTTTCCCTTCTGTACTACACTTTCTCTCTCAAACCCTCTGTGCCTGCTTTCTCAAAGTGGTCTTACAGCTGCACAACTGTCCCCGATGTTTTTCTGATCTGTTCCACTATATCGGCAGCCACAATGGAAAAAATACTATTGTTCCTTTAAAATGGTGCAGGCAGAATAGGGATCACCTGGCACCCACCTATTTCACGCTATTGAGCGCGTTCAGTAAACTTCAAATCGGGCGGAATCAAACTGCACACTGCCTGACTTACTCTTGGGTAGCTGGGTTAAACAAAATTTAAGCCCATAGATCTTTGGCTACAACATTGCATTAGTTTCACTCAGCAGTAAAATTAAACAAATGCAAATAATGGGTAGATAAAACATAGTCATGTATTTAACTTGCAAGGCAAGTTACAAATAATGAAACCTCATTAAATTATTGATCTCAAAAGTAACATGTTCATTTTTGCGCAACAGCTATGAGGCACAGTTTGTACATGAAAGTAAATATTTGCAGTGTTACAGTAGGCCAAGCATTAGCTGCCTGGTGAAACAGATAGTCACTGAAAAATCTGTGACAAGGGGCAACAGTTATCCTGCCTCTGCTTTGAAGTCCAAAATGAGTCAAAGGAAGATTATTTCCACAGTGTTTTCCACAATTAAAATAAATCTGTCAATTACAAATAGATTTTCAATGGCACACACAAACGGACCAACAGGTTTCCTTGGTTTAATGTTTATACCTGTGAAACAAAGCTCATGCAGAGAATGACACCTTCCTGCTCCCCAATCTCCCCCTTCCCAGTAGGTTGGCCGGAACCAGTTTTCAAGATCCAACCTTGGTGGGACAATGGCAAAGGCCATGTGCAGAAAAAAAAACAAAATTAATGGCTCAATGATGATTATTAATTGCTTCTAACACCTGGATGAACTTAGCTTCTAACACACATTATATTGTGCACCTAGACAGAGTGGACTTGTCCATCTGCCAAGTGTCACAGGCCCACAAAACAACCAATGTATATTTCATGTACAAAACTGTTGGGAGCGAGTAGTAGCCAATTTTAAAGTTGGTGGGGTGGGGGAGTGGGGTGTGGTAGGGAGGTGGGTGGTAGGAAAATTGCAGAAAATTACATCAGGTCAGGATCCCGACATAATCCCGCACCCCACCCCCTCCCCCCCCACCCCCACTTCCAGCTTTCCTGGGGCTGGTTGGGAATGCAGCAGGGAACGCCCGTAACTGAGGTGGGAAGTGAATTGATCTCCTCAGGAAGGCAATTAGGAGTGATTTTGTGCATTAATTCCCTCTTTCATAACTGCGCAGGAATTCCACGCTGTGTCTGCAAAACTGCAGGTTAGAGAAGGTGAGTGCACAGCAGGAAAAACTTCCTCAATGAAACTAACAAGCTGTGAAGGCTTTGATTAATGACACTGAAGAGCTCCAGCCAGCTGTTCAAAGCTCCTTCTGTCAGAGTGTTATCACGACTTGACAGATAATTGCCCACTTCTTAGAAGGTACTTCACCTGTCCAGCACTTCACCCACCTTCGGCTGCACTTCCCTGCTGCCAACCTTCAGAGTGGCACAGGAGCAGCTTATGCAGCTCCACTGTCCACCTCTGCTGAGGGTCAAGGGCAAGGGTCTCACCACCGCTAAATCCTTTAACAGCAGTAGCAGGAGAAACACCAGCAGCAGCACCAGCTGTCTTCTCCTCAGCCAGATGCTCCTCCAGAGCAGAGGGGATGGCCACAAAGATCCAGATGGAAGGAGGTGAGGCCCCCAACACCAGGTCTATCGCAGAGGACCAGCTGTCACAACATGTCTGAGCACCTGTGCCTCAGGAGAGTTAGACTCTCAAGGCATGTTGCTGCTGACACCTGCAGCCTCCTGAAAGAAGACGTCCTTCCCAGTGGACCAGGTGGACCCGCATTGCCAGTGACTGACAAGGCGTCTGTTACTGGAGCCCCACACCCTCTTCCTCCCCCCACCTGGCATCTCTGCCTCTCGTCAAGTTGCGTGCCCTCTTCTGCAAGGAGCGAAAGCAGGGAGGTGAAAGTGCTGGTAAAGGCTTGAGTGCAGAGGAGAGAAGGACACCATTTGTGGAGAATCACTGTGAGGCATGGATACAAGAGGGCAATAAGCTGAGGACAAGTGTGAGTGTTGGCTGCTCGGATAGGGATATGAGGTGTCTGCAGAGACAGGAATGAGTGGAGCCACAAGGTGTACTAACCTGAAGTGTGTTGCGAGGGAGAAAGCTGGGCAAGTGATGCCCACATCCCATGAAAAAAATAAAAAGAATAAAGAAAGAATTTTTAAAAAGTCAGAGTGTGGGGTTTGGCACCTGAAAGTGCTACACCACTCACTTTTGCTGCCCTCCTGTGGTCCTGGATCCTCTTGGTTCACTGTCTCCAGGTTGGAGGGAACTCACTCCAGCTACTGACTTCCTCAGCTACTTCCATCCATGTCTGCTTGGTCGGAGAGGCTGTTCTCCTCCTGCCCTTGGGACAACTAACCTCGCTGCAGCCCCTCCACTCCCTCAGTCGAACCTCCTAGGTAAGAGTGAGAGACCTGGGGAGCAGCCTTCCCAGGTCTTCTCTCCATCCCTGTGGGTGCTGCAGCCTTAGAAATCCAAGTGCTGCTGAGCTTTTCTGAAACATGTCATGGTCCCTTTAAACAGGAATCCTTCCTCTGACAAAAATGGCTACGTCATCACACCCTCCCTCCCTAATTGGTTGGGAAGACCAGAGGTGGGCTCTTAATTGGTTTGCTCTGGTAAAGAGCCACTGGAAGGCCTGCTAATCGCTTTTGCACCAGAGACTAAGACGGAATGATTCCTACTTACATCTTTCATCACCTCTAATTCTAGATGCCCATTATTTTCCCATCATGGGAATATGTCTAGTCTGAATTGAACTATCGCCTCTTTAAGGCCTCCCATTTCTCCTTTACTGCTTTAACTGCCAATCTTCAATTCCAGTCCACGTGGGCAGATCCCGTTTCAACTCATTGAAATTAGCTCTCCTCCATTTGAATATTTTCACTTTTGATTTTTCCTTGTCATTCTCCATAACTAGTCTAAGTCTAATTATATTGTGATCACTGTTTCCCAAATGCACTCCCACTAAGATAAACTCCACTTGCCCCGCTTCATTCCCCAGAATAAGTTCCAGCACTGCTGCTTTCCTCATGAAAAAGCAAAATATTTACGGAAGCTGGAAATCTGAAATAAAAACAGACAATGCTGGAAATGCTCAGCATGTCTGGCAGCATCTGTGGAGAGAGAAACAGAGCCAGGTATTGAAGGCCAAGCCTATTTACCACACTTATAGGCATTTACACACATGCATAACCAACATTAGTCTGCCGAACATTTACTCCTTGTCTCACCCCTCCTATTTCAGAACTCCGAATCCCTTGAGGAATATAACGACAGTAGGAAGGAACTTAAGCAAGGAGTCAGGAGGGCAAAAAGGGGTCATGAAAAGTCATTGGCAAACAGGATTAAGGAAAATCCCAAGGCTTTTTATACGTATATAAAGAGCAAGAGGGTAACCAGGGAAAGGGTTGGCCCACTCAAGGACAGAGATGGGAATCTATGTGTGGAGCCAGAGGAAATGGGTGAGGTACTAAATGAGTACTTTGCATCAGTATTCACAAGGTGAAGGACTTGGTGGATGATGAGCCTAGGGAAGGGAGTGTAGATAGTCTCAGTCATCTCATTATCAAAAAGGAGGAGGTGTTGGGTGTCTTGCAAAGCATTAAGGTAGATAAGCCCCCAGGGCCTGATGGGATCTACCCCAGAATACTGAGGGAGGCAAGGGAAGAAATTGCTGGGGCCTTGACAGAAATCTTTGCATCCTCATTGGCTACAGGTGAGGACCCAGAGGACTGGAGAATAGCCAATGTTGTTCCTTTGTTTAAGAAGGGTAGCAAGGATAATCCAGGAAATTATAGGCCGGTGAGCCTTACGTCAGTGGTAGGGAAATTATTAGAGAGGATTCTTCGGGACAGGATTTACTCCCATTTGGAAACAAATGGACTTATTAGCAAGAGGCAGCATGGTTTTGTGAAGGGGAGGTCGTGTCTCACTAATTTGATTGAGTTTTTTGAGGAAGTGACGAAGATGATTGATGAAGGAAGGGCAGTGGATGTTATCTATATGGAGCCTTTGACAAGGTCCCTCATGGCAGACTGGTACAAAAGGTGAAGTCACACGGAATCAGAGGGAAGCTGGCAAAATGGATACAGAACTGGCTCGGTCATAGAAGACAGAGGGTAGCAGTGGAAGGGTGCTTTTCTGAATGGAGGGATGTGACTAGTGGTGTTCCGCAGGGATCAGTGCTGGGACCTTTGCTGTTTGTAGTATATATAAATGATCTGGAGGAAAATGTAACTGGTCTGATTAGTAAGTTTGCGGACGACACAAAGGTTGGTGGAGTTGCGGATAATGATGAGGATTGTCAGAGGATACAGCAGGATATAGATCGGTTGGAGACTTGGGCGGAGAAATGGCAGATGGAGTTTAATCCGGAGAAATGTGAGGTAATGCATTTTGGAAGATCTAATGCAGGTGGGAAGTATACAGTAAATGGCAGAACCCTTAGGAGTATTGACAGGCAGAGAGATCTGGGCGTACAGGTCCACAGGTCACTGAAAGTGGCAATGCAGGTGGATAAGGTAGTCAAGAAGGCATACGGCATGCTTGCCTTCATCGGTCGGGGCACAGAGTATAAAAATTGGCAAGTCATGCTGCAGCTGTACAGAACTTTAGTTAGGCCACACTTAGAATATTACGTGCAATTCTGGTCGCCACACTACCAGAAGGACGTGGAGGCTTTGGAGAGGGTACAGAAGAGGTTTACCAGGATGTTGCCTGGTCTGGAGGGCATTAGCTATGAGGAGAGGTTGGATAAACTCGGATTGTTTTCACTGGAATGACGGAGGTGGAGGGGCGACATGATAGAGGTTTAGTGGCATGGACAGAGTGGATAGTCAGAAGCTTTTTCCTAGGGCGGAAGAGTCAGTTACTAGGGTTTAAGGTGAGAGGGGCAAAGTTTAGAGGGGATGTGCGAGGCAAGTTCTTTACACAGAGGGTGGTGAGTGCCTGGAACTTCGTTGCCGGGGGAGGTGGTGGAAGCAGGTACAATAGTGACGTTTAAGAGGCATCTTGACAAATACATGAATAGGATGGAAATAGAGGGATACGGACCCCGGAAGTGCAGAAGGTTTTAGTTTAGGCAGGCATCAAGATCGGCGCAGGCTTGGAGGGCCGAATGGCCTGTTCCTGTGTCGTACTGTTCTTTGTTCTTTTGTTCTTTGTACTCTTTATTTAATACTATTTGTCACTCTCAGTCCTTCATACACTTGTATCTCCTCTTTAATGCTCCTTCAAACAAATTAGTTTAAATTTTCCACCACAGCACCAGTTAACCTCCTTGTGAGGAGATCAGTCCCAGCCGTGTTGAGGCGCAAGCCATCCATCTTGGACAGGTTCCTTGCCACTCTGCTGGAGGAGGCAGAAACCCTCAACTCATTTAAAAGGTACGTGGACATGCACCTGAAGTGCTGTAATCTGCATGGCTATGGACCAGGTGCTGGAAGGTGGGATTAAATTGGGCGGCTAGATTTTTCAGCCGGTGCAGACATGATGGGCTGAATGGCCTCCTTCTGTGCCATAACTTTTCTGTGGTTTCTATGGTTTTTCTAACTGGTCCTAATGCCTCAGGAACCTGAAGCCCTCTTCCTGCACCATTCCTCCAGCCATGTATTAATCGGTCTTTTCTTACTCCTATGCTCACTAGCTTGTGGCGCTGGGATGAATCCTTTAAGGCCCTGCTCTTTAACTTCCACCCTAGCTCCTGAAACTTTTCCTACCTACATCATTGGTTCCAGCATGGACCACGACTTCTGGCTGTTCCCCTTCCCTCCAGTAAAATATTCCGCATTTGTAAAGTGGATGTCCTTTAGCCAGGCACCAGGAAGGCAACACAGCATGCAAGATTAACATCTCCTGTCTGTACCCCAATCATCAAATACCCTATGATCACTACATTTCTACACTTTGCAGTTTCCCTCTGAGCATTCATTTGCCTCACAGTACCTTGGATGTGCTCTAGACAGCTACCCCCAGACATCTCCTCACCTTCACTGGTATTCAGCCCTGAAAACTGATTTGAGAGTGCCACTGCCCCAGAGTATTCCTGCATTGCCTGCCTCTTCCTAAATTGTTGGATGATCACCCCCATACTATCCTCCTGAATGCTCTCTAGCTGCAGGGACTGTATGCCCCGTATTGACTCCAGCTGTTCCTCAAGCTCACAAACCCTCACCATGAGTTTAAGCAACTGGAGGCACTTCCTGCACACAAGGACTAATGCAGGATGAATAAAGCATCCTGGAGCCTCCCATGGGCCAGGATTTTGCTTAAACGTTTATCTACTTATGTTGTATATATATATATATATATTTATATATATGTGTATGTGTGGTTTTAGATTAATATCACCTTATACTTATTTATTATTTAATTCTTTATGTATTACAGATTGTTATTTAATGCAATTTGAGTCCCTTTAATGTTGTATCCTCTACTTAGTTAATATTAATTTTATTCCTTTAGATCTAATTAATTACTCTGATTATTTACTTATTTGCTGCTCCTTGGTTTAAATTACTTAACACCTCCTTTGCATCTGCACCAAATTCCCACTTTCAGCAAATTCCTCTCACCACTTTATTTAGCAGATTCAGCCAACTCTCTGCTGTGTGTTGTTGTAGTTGTAGCTTAGCAAGGGTGTTATTGAGAAAGTCTTGGAGTCTGGATAAGGTCAGCTACTTATATTAATATTAATATATTTTATTAATATTATTGGCACATCACTATTTACACTCTCCACAAGCCTCCTTAGTTTAGCATCCTTCATGCTACTGCTCTCTCCTTCCAAAGCCCATTACCATGTGACTGTTACATCATCACCCTTACAGTGGGAGGGGTTGCTCTCACTGGTTCCAGCATTAACCCTTTCATGTCCTTATACTACATCTCCCCCCAAGTCTCTATCCAACATTTTCTTAAACATATATACATTCTTGACTTTATCTATTGCCTTTTCTTCCCTCCAAGTCTCTGACTTCACAGACTTGGTCTGTTAGGCAGTTTCACGGCTCACCCTGATCTTGTTGTAGTCTCACTGAGCAGATCAGTAGTCTTTCTTGTAAGTCTGGATTGTTGACTTGGTTGATCTTTACTAAGGATTGTAGTATTCTGTTTGCTTTGGATTTGTTCATTTTCATCTGGGTCTTCCAAATTCTTTTCTTTTCATGGGATGTGGGCATCGCTAGCAAGGCCCAGTATTTGTTGCCCACCCCTAATTGCCTTTGACAACCGAATGCATGCTCGGCCACTTCAGAGTCAACCACATTGCTGTGGGTCTGGAGTCACATGTAGGCCAGACCAGGTAAGGATAGCAGATTTCCTTCCCTAAAGGGCATTAGTGAACCAGGTAGTTTTTTTAAAAAAACTAACAATGGCTTCATAGTCACCATTAGACTAGCTTTTTTTTCAAATTCCAGATTTATTAATTGAATTCCAATTTCATCTGGTGTGGTGAGATTCAATCCTGTGTCGCCACAGCCTTAGCCTAGGCATCTGGATTATTAATCCAGCGACATTACCACTACACCACCACCTCCCCAAATCAATCATTGACTCTGGCTTCAGGGGAATAGGGATAATGTTTCTCCTATTTCTCCATATTGTTTCCTTCAGTTGTGTGTACCACATACGATCTCTGGTAGTTTTCATCTCTGTGGATTGCAGTACCTTCCCTTTCTATGTCTCCTGTCCATACTCTTTGGCTTTTATTCAGTTTCGGTATGTCTCTGGCATGAAATCTTTTCTTGTAGTTTCGAGTTTCCTGCCTGCTATAAGCGATTTCCCAATCTCTTACTCTCTTGTAGTCCCAGGCAGTCAATCTTGGAAGCAATTATTTAGGCAACACAGGAAGTTGCGTTCGGGTCTTCCTGCCCATCAATAACTCTGCAGGTGATAGTTGATAAATTAGAAGTGAGGTTGGAAGATCTTCATTCTTCTTCAATAAGGACTTTATGGTTCTTACACCTCTTTCAGCTTCACCATTTGACTGTGGATACTGTGGTGAACTTGTGAGATGTTGAAATCCCATTCTTGTCGCAAACTGTGGTCTGTTGTCTGACACTACTTCATCAGGGATACCATGCATTGCAAAGATGTCTTGTAGAACTCTTATAACTGCTTTGATTGTTGTTCAATATAACCTTCTCACCTCTATCCACCTTGAAAAGTAATCAATGATGATTATGTGGGACTTTCCATTGAACATGAATAAATCCATACCCAGCCATTGCCAAGGTCTAGTGGGAAATTGAGTAGGTATCAGAGGTTCACGCTGTTCTGGTCTTTCTATTGCACAGATCTGGCAGTTCTGGATCACATTTTCAATGTCTTTGTATATTCCTGGCCACCACACTGATGATTCTGCCCTTTCTCTGCACTTTGTTATTCCCGTGTGGCCTTGATGTAGACTTTCTAAAATATCTGATCTCAGTGAACTAGGAATGACTAGTCTGTTATTATAAACTGGTAAAGCATCAATAATTGTGAAGTATTTTCTCTATTCATAGGAAGTTTTCATTGTCTCCCCACAAGGACATTCTTGTAGCCACCCTTATGTGCAATACTGCCTTACATTCTTCATCACATTTTTGGGCATGACGAATTTCTTGCAGGTTCTGTATGCTTGCTGGCGAATTTTGTGCAGTATATTGCGAATCTGACTCTACCTCATTGACAAAATTCACAGCTTGTTGTGTCGGAAGGTCTACTGTCGCTCTTGATATGACATCAGCAGACGTTTGCATCTTTGCCTGGACATATACTGTCTCATATGTATATCTCATCAATCTTAAACAAAATCTTTGGATTCTTGGAGGCATTTTTGAAATCTCCTTTTCATCCAACAAAGATACCAAAGGTTTATGGTCTGTCTTGATGAGGACTCTCAATCCAACGATGTAATCAGAAAACTTTTCACATGCTGATGTGACAGCAAGTGCTTTTTCAATTACTGAATACCTTGTCTCTGTGTCAGACAAAGCTCTAGATGTGTAGTATATTGGTCTACGAGAACCATCGGGTTACTCCTTGAAAATGACTGCCCCTAGCCCCGTGGAGAAGGCGCCTGTAGCTATCATTGTTGGTAGTGTAGGGTTATAGTCTACCAAGATGTCTGGCGCTATGAGTATCTCTTTAATCTTCTGGAATGCTTGTTCTTGATGTGAACTCCAACATCACACTTGATCTTTTTTGAGAAGTTGTCTTAGCAGTTTTGTTACCTGCACTAAATGAGGTAGAAATATGGCTAACTGATTCACCATTCCCAGGAATCTTTGGTGCTGCTGAATGGAAGTAGGAACAGGGAATTCTGTAATGGCTCATGTCTTCTGTGGATCTGCCATTATACCTTTACAGTTTACTTTGTGTCCCAAGAAATGAATTGAGGTCTTGGAAAGTTTGCCCTTCTCGTTCAGAGTTAGCTCTGTTTCTTGAAGACGTTGTCGAACTGCTTGAACTCTTTGGTCATATTCCTCTACTGACTGCGCATGTATCACAATGTCATCCATGTGATAAATAACTCCTTTAAGCCCTTGTACGAAGTTAGACTTAGACCTTTGGAAGATCTCTTATGCGGAGGTTATCCCTAATGAAGACCAGTTGGAACAAACCTCCTGAAAGGTGTTATAAATGTGGTTAGTATTCTTGAGGTCTCATCTAAGGGTACCTGCCAAAACCCACTATTGGCATCGAGTTTGATAAACATGGTGCTCTGAGAAAATTTAGCTAAACTGTCATCCACTGTGGACATTGGGTGAATTTCACACACCACTGCTTTTTTACGTTGTGTTCAATCCACACAGATATGTAAAGTTCCATTTTGTTTTGGGACAGGAACCATAGCCAAACACCATCCCATTGGTTGCGTAACAGGAGAAATAAACCTGTCTGGTCATCTCTGCCAACTGGTCTTGAACTTAGTTCATCAACGAATGAGGTATCTTTCTGGGTGTGAAGATACACACTGGCCTGTCATTTTCTTCAAGTGTGATTCTATACTCTGTCTTGAGTCTTCTGAGACCTGAGAAAAGTTTTGGATCGTCTGCTTGAAAATGACTGTTTACTTGTGGCTGTTTGTTTTCCTCAATCTTCTTGATCAGATATAGGTCTAAGTTTTGCTTATGAGGGACAATTCTTGATTTTGCAAGACATATAAGGTTTCCATAATTTGTCACCTTCTATATTGGAGAGTTGCTTGAAGCTTATGCTTCACTTTCACTATTGTTCTCTTGGTACTACTTCACGAGTTAAAGTGATTTTCAATACTTTCTGGTGATTTTAACTGCCATCATATGGTGTGTTGTTGTTATAGTTGTGACGTAGCTAGGGCATTATTGAGAAAGTCTTGGAGACTGAATAAGGTCAACTAATATCTTTTATTATTTACACATCATTATTTACATTCTTCTCAAGCCTCCTTAGCCAGCATCCTTCATGCTGCTACTCTCTTTTTCCAAAGCCCATTACCATGTGACTGTTACATCATCGGCCTTACAGTGAGAGGAGTTGCTTTCACTGTCTCCAGCATTAACATGTCCTTCTACTACAAACTCTGTCTTCACCTAGCTCTATGCTCACAGCTCAATTCACCAGGAATTACCTCAGGGATTTTCCTGTTCCACTGCTGTAACTTTGGCAGAAATCTCATTTGTATGTAATAGTAGAAGATATTTTTGCTGCTTAATACTTTTTCAAAATTATCTCCCTACCTGTTTTGTACATTTTCTGCTTCCAACCATTTCTTTTTTATTCATTCATGGAAGTGGGTGTCACTGTCATGGCCAGAATTTATTGCTCATCCTTCATTGCCTTTGTGAAGGTGATGGTGACTCACCTTCTTGAACAAGACCTAATGGCTTGCTCGGCCATTTCAGAGAGCGGGTAATTTTCAACCACATTTAGTGTGGGTCTGGAGTCACATATGGGCCAAACTGGGTAAGGATGGCAGATTTCCTTCCCTAGAGGACATTAGTGGCCCAGGTGGGTTTTTAAAACAATCCTTGTAGTTTCATGGTCACCATTACTGATACTAACTTTTTCTTCCAGATTTACTTAATTAATTGGATTTAAATTCCCCAGCTGTCATTTTGGGATTTGTACTCATGACTCTGGATCATTAGTCCGGGTCTCTGGATTGCTAGTCCAGTAACACAACCAATATGCTACCATACCCCCAAATGCCAAAATTCCATCCATATTTCTGCCCCCAAAGTTGATGGGCTGAAAGTTATACTTCCTCTGCTGTAATCGGCAATGGACCTAAACAATGGAGGTCCACGCACATAGGCCACACATCATGGAGCCGTCATGATATTAAGTGCAGCAGCTCATTGAATAGCCGGGGCGGACTGCCCACCCCGGTGACGTGGCGGGAGCGGATTGTCCATCCCCGGCAATGATGCCAGCCACCTTTGCACAGGTAGTGATGCCATTTTTAAAGGGCTTTGACCCCTACATTTCAATTTAAATATTTAAAGCTAGATTGATTTTAAAACATAAAATAAATTGATCTTGACCCTCTCCCAACCGCACCCCCCATAACCATAGAATTCATTCCTTGCCCTCTCCCCTCAAACCTTGTGCACCTGACCTTCTCCCCCAAAGTTCATAAACTGTGCACTGTAACCCTTCCCACCATCCCCAACACCAGTGAGATGAGTTTGACCCCGTTACTCACACTTGCCCCGCACTGGAGTGCTGGACACTGACAACAATATTGCTCTGGGACAGACAACAGGAGCGCAATGGTAATTAATTCATTTATTTAAATTAATTTACATATTTAAATTGGGCTCCTGTCACCGAGCCATGGAGGGTCCACCACGAGGCCTCACTACCGCTGGCAATATGGAACAGGGTCTTCCCGGCATTGAGGTCCATAGCAGGCCTCTTCCAGACGCATTTTCCAGCTCCCCCCGCCATGACCCATGACGTCGGGGAGGGGTCTGTAAAATTCAGCCTGATCTTTCACCACTGCTGACATACACCACCAACAAAACCCACCCTTTTTCTGGAAATCTGGGTAGGAGACACCAGCTGAGCAAGATACTGAATTTTTCCAAGGCTTCCCAAAAGCTCAGTCTTTATAGCTGGAATCCATGTGGCCACTAACCATCACTGGTTTTCCCTATATCTGCCTAAACATTGCAGCATCAAAAACATGTTGCCCATTCCCTGCACTCAGACTAACAGCATGTCATTAGCCTTCTCCTAGAACTGACTTACAGAATCACAGTATTATTATAGTGCAGAAGGAGGCCATTTGGCCCATCATGTCCACACTGGCTCTCCAAGTGTGCAATTCACCTAGTGTCATTCCCCCACATTCTCCCCATAACCCTGCACATTCTTCCTTTTTAGATAACAGTCTAATTCCATTTTGAATGGCTCGATTGAACCTGCTTTCACAACACTCTCAGGCAGTGCATTCCAAATCTTAACCACTTGCTACATGACTTACCTGGTAGCAGAGTGGGAACTGTTTGAATTGTGCTTCACAGAAAGGTTTGAACAGACTGCAATTTGAAGAAAAAGGAGAAGAAAGGTCTCTCTCTGTCTCTCTCTCTCCAGCAAAGTCCCAGGGACCCACAGCAGCAGCTTGAGCCTTAAGACAGAGCAACTCTTCAGCCTTCTGGTACCAGAGTAGCAAGTTGGGAATTGTGCACTGGGCCCCTGTGAGAACTCCAAGACTTCAGCTTTTATCAAGGACATTTCCACCCAGTAACTGAATTTCCTTTATTACGAATACTACTCCAAAGCCCCCACCTCCTTAGTTCTTTCCTCCCCTTTGTATCTATTGTTGTGTATATTTCTCTCGAATGCATGCTAATGTGGTTGCATCGTGTAGTTTAGTAATTTTAACCGAGTTAGAGTGATAAGGCTAATAAACTTACATCTTTCTTGTTCAAAACTGAGAAAACTTGTCTGGTTGGTTCATTTACAATTCCAATTAGACAGCAGTGAGCAAGGACCCACTGAGTTGTTAAGCTAAAAACACTGTGTTCTTAAAAGTTAAACCCTGTTACGGCCAAGCCAGGAAAGGGGCAAGAGGGGAGACTGAGACCCCTTCCTCACCCAGTTGTAACATGTTACTCAACCAATTCCGTATCCATGTTGCTACTGTCCCTTTTATGCAATGAGCTATAACTTTGCTCATAAGTCTGTTGTGCGGCACTGGATCAAGTGCCTTCTGGAAATGCATGTACACCACATCAACAGCATTGCCCCCATCAGACTTCTCTGTTAACTCTTCAAAAATCTCCAGTAAGTTAGTTAAACATGATTTTCCCCTGACATATCCAAGCCAGCTTTCTCTAATTAATCCGCATTTGTCCATGTGACTATTAATTTTGCCCAAATTATTGTTTCCTCCCCACCAGTGGTCTAGATTTGTTGTGCTATCTTTACACCCATTTTTGAGCAAGGGTGTAACATTTACAATTTCTGGTCCTTTGGCAGCACCCCTGAGTCTAAGGAAGTCTGAAAAATTATGGCCAATGCTTCTACAATTTCCACTCTCACTTCCCTCAGTATCCTAGCGTGCATCTCATCCGGTCTTAGTGCTTTATCAACTTTACGTATAGACAGCCTATCTAATGCCTCCTCCTTCTCAATTGTAGTTTGTTCCAGTGTATTAACTATCTCCTGTTTCACTGTAGCCTGGATAGCATCTTCTTCTTTGGTAAAGACAGGTGCAAAGTATTCATCTAGCACCTCAGCTATTCCCCCTGCCTCCATGTGTAAATTCCCTTTTTGGTCCCTAATTGGCCCAACTCCTCCTTTTATCACCCTTTTACTATTTATCTGCCTTTAGAAGACTTTGGGATTACCTTTTATGTTAGCTGCCATCCCTTTCATACTCGCTTTTTGCTTCTCTTATTTGCTTTTTCACTTCTCCTCTGAACCTTTTATATTCAGCCTGGTTCTCCATTCTCCACCCGACATCTATCATCAGCTCATCTTCATCTTAATCCCTACCTCTTTTGTCATCCAGGGAGCTCTGGATTTGTTTGCCTTACCTTTCACCTTCGAGGAAACATACCTTAACTGTGCCCAAACTATCTCTTCTTTGAAGATGGCCCATTATTCAGGTACCATTTATCCCGCCAACCTTTGATTCCAATTTATCAACCCAGATCCATTCTGACCACTGTCCTACCCAAAAATAACTTCCCATATCAAAGAAGGATTAAAATAAATCTAAATCCATAAATAGCACTATTTAAGGTGTCTTATACTCTAAGCTGCATACCCATGCTTCCTGCTGGTTCTCCTATTATGTCCCATTCCTCAATCTAAAACTTTGTTGGAACACTCCCTAAATGGGTAAAGCAACTGTAGTCAGAGTCTACTGTTGGGTGTACATCCTTTTTGGAAATGGTCGTGGCCTTGAATCTATGGGTACAAGCATGATTTCCCACCCCCCAGCCCTCACCCCCCGTTTCCCTGCTGTTGTTATAATCATACTTGATCTACAGATAGGCATAACATCAACTTTCCTGGACTCACAAAAATGAGGCTAACATCTAGATTGATATGTCACAATTGAATATGTGATTCAAAAATTCCATACTTTTCATTATATAAAAATTGCAGTTGTCTTCATTACTGAACTCATTATACAGTGATTTCATTGATTCAGTCTTTCAGTGTCCAACTATTTTCTTACCACTATGGATGTTTACTAAAACTGTTTTTAAAGGAGATATATATGGATTTCCTTCACCTATGAGCAATATTTCCATTGGTTGTACCTAGTTGGGTTCACCATTTATATTGCAAAAGACATTTTTATTTTGCTCTGTATAATTTATTGCCTTGACCCAAACAACGATAATTCTGATGAAAAGACATTTTCAGAAATGTGAATGGTTTGAATTAATGTATATTGATATGTGTCATGCAGGCCCCCACCTGTCAAGAATGAGGCATATTAATTTTACCACATGTACGTTAAACTTCAAATTGTTGCTGGGAAGAAAAGAGGGCCTATTACAAGGAAATGCCAGGCCCCTAGCTGGTTAGACATTTTTGCATACTAGCAGATAGTGTTGGAACAAAGGAACAAGTCCCTGCTCCCAATACACAGAACGGACATGGTCAGATCAGTTTAGTCATATGACTCCCAGTTTTGAACTAAGAGTTTTAAATTGGAGAAACAGTGTGTTTTAAATCAGAAAACTCCTGGCTCTTAGATTGAGAAAATCTCTCTCCTATCTGCTCCCATCTCTTTCTCACCAGCTTCAGAATCCATTGAAGACACATGATCCCCAGAGAGAAGTTTCCTACAGTGAACAAGGTTTAAGAAGAATACTGGGCCCCAACGAAAAGCAAGATCTAACTATAAGAAAGGGCTCTACAGTAAGCTCGAAGAATCATAACAAACTCTTCAGATATTGCCTCAAACCTCTCCAATTATCTTTCTACTGCTCTTCTCTGTCTCTATCTGCGTGTGTGTATCGCGGATGCATGCTAGCATGGACGCGACGTGTATCATAGGTGTTAACCGAATTAGAGTTTAAGTTTTAATAAATTTCACTTTTCTTCTTTAAACCTAAGAAAGCCTGTTTGAGCTCATTTCTTCGCCTTATAATTGAACAAGGATTCACCAAGGGGGGGCTCAAAATAGAGTGTGTTTAAAAAATAAAATCCTGTTACAGTAAGACCAGGTGAGGGCTAAAAGGAACCCCTAGACACCTTTCTCACCTGGTCATAACAATATGCTTTATCCAAATATGAAACATACCCAACAAATGAACGAAATGCATAATGTCCAAAATCACAAGCTGATATAACAACTTTTTATTTAAGGAATCTGCAGCCACTAACCTTAATTATTTTAGTAACAAGGAAGAAGTTATATCCGAATATTATATTTTTGGTTCTTATTGATTCTATAGAGAGATCGTGAAGAGAATGCTTCAGCCAGTTAAAGCATAAATGAATGAAAAGTCATGAGAAAATAAATATTTTACAGCATTACTGACTAATATATCAACCAAAAAAGGTTTTCTTCATAATCCATTTGAGGAGCAGTGTGTCTTTCTTTTTTCTTCCTTTGATTAAATCTCTATGACTCAATCAGGGATCGAGCCAGGGATTTGGACTGACAGCACAACTCAATGGATAGCCAGCATGGACTTAATGGGCCAAATGGCCTCCTTCTGTGTCATAAATGACTCTATGACTCTAAATCCTAGAAATAACAAGATGCTTTCTGTCTTGCCAATTTGTGATCAGTATGAATCTTGGTCAAACTCAGGAAATAAACAAAAGACTCCTTGTAGAAGGAACTTGAGCTGAAAACTTTTAGCTTTATTGGCTAGAATACCTCAGCTAACATTAAACTTAAGATGTCAAAATGAAATGCTGGCATACTCTGCTAATTTAGTAAGGGATATGTACAGTTGACATTTATATTCCTGTGACAATTCGATTTAGTCAAATGGTAAGTACATTCATTAGAAGACAATTATCCAGAAACAGATTTGTATTGATCCAGCCAAAAGTGTTGAACATATGAACGATCCACATAATCTTAGAGTACAGTACAAATTTAAACCACATGTTTGTGAAGTAGCAATTAGCAGCTGCTTTTTTGGGTACAGTAAAGTATTTTAGGTATTATGTTATTATTCAAATAGTGATTAATGCTGTGTCAAACAATAAACATTTTATTCTGTAACATAGAATATATTGTCTTTAAAAGTAAGCAATGTGTACATTTGTTATTGAAGCAAAGCAAGAACTTAAATGTGAAATACTTCTTAATATTTGATTAATGTTTAAACACGAAGATTCGTAAATTCTACAGCACAGAGTGGGGTCATGCTGTCCATTGTGTCTGTGCTGGTTCCTGTGCTTTTAATAAAGCCAATTATGTTAATTCCATTTCCCTGCCATTTCTCTGCAACCTTTTGTGTTCTCTCTTATGAAATAATTATCCCAATTCCCTTTTAAATGATTTTGTAGTCTCTGCCTCAATAGCCTCTTACGATAAAACAACGGGCTGGATTTTATTAGCGCACCGCGCTCCATGGTCGTGCACTTTGAACTCGGCGGCATGCCCACACTGACCGGCCGCCGCCAAGCCCCCGCGATATTATGTATTGGGGGTTATCAGCATCACTGCGACATGCCGCCGCCCCCCACCCCTCCAATATTATGTGGGGAGAGGCAGGATATCCGGCACAGTGAGGGGCTTTTTGTCAGCTGTGTAGCAGGCGCTGTGGCCCTATTTAAAACGCCCCAGCACCTGCTTCCTGACAGCTGCCAAGGAAATACTTCCCTCACTATTGAAGAGTGGGGCTGCTCTCAATCTGGCAACAAAGCAGAAAGTGCTGGAGAAACTCAGCAGGTGACCAAGTTCATAGACCTGAATGTTAACTCTGCTTCTCTATCCACAGATGCTGCCTGACCTGTTGAGATTCCCCAGCACTTTCTGCTTTGCTGCCATATATATACCCTGCTGTGTCCCAGTGTCCTGTGAAGTTGCGATCTTCTTCTTCCACTGAAGTGTTACACTGCTTCTTGTAGGCGTACTGCACCTGGGTGAATAATCTTAAATTTGCATATTCCAGGACATGAGACTTAAATATACCATAAAAGGCAAATACATAACAGAAATAAAACCATAATTTAAGAATATTTGCATACTATGGGCTTCTAATCTTCTGACTGTGGAAAGCTGCAGACTAATATGCATTTGGAATCTGTATTCATTTCTCTGCTAACTTTTATGTGAAAAGACATGTAACGGCAATTAAATGATCTTTGTAAAAAAAAAGGAAAATATGTTTATATTCTAGCTTTATTACCAACTAGAAATATTACACCGATAACTATGGTCAGCTGCTGCAGAAGCAAAGTATTTGTGAACATGTGTCGATGTATAATAGTTGAAAAACCATGACAACAGCATAGATTTCCTCACTAGTCCTGCACTGGTTTTCAAACATGTGCAAGACAAATCTTGCAGCCAGAAGTTACAGCAGTTACTCGGTGGAGTCACCTTTGCATTTAAAGGACCACACCAAAAGCCGAGGATAGCAAAGGGGTACTCTAGGGTGGCCCCACAGTTCAGCAAAGCCTCCCTGGTCACGCTCCTCCAGGCTGTGCGGGCAAGGCGGGAGGTCCTTTTCCCCCAGCGAAGGTAGGAAGAGGCCCTCCCGCCTGACCAAGGCAGCCTGGCTGGAGGTGGCAGAGGAGGTGAGTAGCCATGGGGCCATCCGGCGTCAAAGGGTCCAATACCAGAAGACGATGAACGATCACTCCCCCAGCCAGCCAGGGCCCTCTAGGCCTCATGCGCACAGAGTACAACTGCCAAGTCATCCACAGTCAAAGGGCAATCATATCAGCAGCCTTCCTACAGTCAGGGGGCTGGCACAGAAGTGGCACCATGTAGAAGCATCCGCAAGCATTTCCAAAAAGCATTGTGACACAAATGGGTCTGCATGGGTGACACAACAATGTAGAAAGGCCAAAATCAAAATCTTCTTCACTAACATGTGTGTTGCTTTGATTGTGTGAATGAAGTGTGCCAGCATGTACTGATCATGTCTCCTCCCATTACATCATTGGCCTTTCAGAACTGCCAATGTATGGAATAACATCATTGCCATGTCAGTATCACTCATGTGCGTCTTCACGGATGCAATAACATGGACAACGGTTCAGTCTTCTGCTGCCAGTAATCGTGGACGCAAAGATATTGCAGATGCGGACTGCTGCACAACAGGTGAATGAGGGTGCTGTGTGGCTGGCAGAGGCCATGGTGGTTCCTATGGCATGGAGAACCTTTGATCAATGAGGCGCTGCTGTGCATTCCTAGCTCGATGCGCGCTCTGCATGCTCTCTGTCCTCCCATGTGCCTTTCCTGCTGTAAGTCCTCAGCGTCCTCATCGCCCAAGGATGAGTCCAGCTCATGTCTCTCCTCATCTTGCAAGGCCTCCCCCCTATTGAGTGCGTAGTTGTGCAGAGCACAGCAAACAGCAACAATGCAAGCTAACCTTTCCGGCTCGTTCTACAGGGCACCACCCGATCTATCTAGGCAGCAGAATCGCATTTTCAGCTTGCCGATCGCCTGCTCAATGGTGGCTCTTGTAGCTCTGTGGCTAGCGTTGTATCTCTCTTCTACAGCAGTGCTGGGGTATCTCACTGGTGTCAGGAGCCCATCTATGCAAAGGGTAGCCCTTGTCTCCAAGAAGCCACTCCTCCATCTGAACCATTTCAATGAACAACAAAGGCAGCTGGGACAGGCGCAGGATGAAGGCATCTGCCTGGAAAGCAGGCACAGATTTGCATGAATCGTTTCTGGTGATCACATACGAGCTGCCCATTGATTGAGTGGAATCCCTTACAGTTAACGTATTCAACTGGTCAGCCGGCGGGAGCCTTGGTGGCCACATGGGGGCAATCTATGACCCCTTGCACCTGTGGGAATCCCGCGATGCAGCCGAAACTGATGGCTGTCTGGACCTGGCTTTCAGGTTCCGTCGTGAAGTGAATATAGTCACTGGCCCTCCGGAACAGGGGATCTGTGACCTCCCTGATGCAGTGGTGCACTGGTGACTGTGTGATCCCACAAAGGTCTTCGGTGGGCCCCTGAAATGATGCATAGGTGTAAAAATTGAGAGCCGCTGTCACTTTGAAAGCCACAGGCATAGGATGTCCAACAAAGCCAGGCCACAGAGATGTGTCACTGCCCCTCTCGACATCAGCAGTCGCCTCTGACACTGGCGCTCTGACATCTGCAGGTATGTCATGTGGGACGTGTAGATGTGCGGCGATCTGTAGTGGCGAGCTCTCCTTGCTGGTGCTGCTCACGACCGGGGGCCTCTATGTGTGCTGCAATTGCTTGTTGGTTTTGCCTGCGGCGCAGATGGATCCTCTCAAGATGCACATCAGTGAATATATGGTGAACTATCCCCATCTTCAAAGTGCAATTCAACTTGGTTGCTTCAATTCTTCGAAGATTCCTGTCAGGGCAGAGATTGATGTTGAGTGGTACATCAGGTGCTTTCATGCACCAGCTATGTAGCTTAGCATGGCATTGCCTGTCTTAGCTCCCACTAGGAGTGGCGCCACATGACCACATAAAGATTGTACAAGCTGCATAGATTGGCCCACCAGACATATAAGCTTCACACAGCTACCATCTCTGGCACTCGCCCCACACACAGGGTGACTCGAGTGCCATTGCTCCTTCTATGACAGAGGCAATCAATGGCACAGAGTTGCCAACCATTGCAGAGGGCAGAATCGCAGTGGCTCCCTACACGTCTGCAGACGAGATCCCTGTAATCCACCCTCCCTCCTTCCTTCCAGTATGCGGAGTGAGGCCCCTGTAATCCCCTCTCCCTCCTCCCTTGCAGTATGCAGAGAGAGACCACTGAATATATGGACGTACCTTCTGTTATAACCAGGTGAGAAAGGGGTCTAGGGGTTCCCTGGTTTAACCATAACAAGGATTAATTTTAAAAACACCCGTGTTTTCGCTCCCCCTCAGTGAATCCTTGTTCACTGCTCTCCAATTGTAAGGCAAAGAAATCAACCAGACAGGTTTTCTTAGATTTAAACAAGAAAGGTGGAAGTCTATTAATGTTAAACTCTAATTCGGTTAACGACTACAAATACATGACGCGGTACATGATAAACACACACACAGATAGAGACAGAAAAGTAGAAAGTATAAAGGGGAAAAGTTTGAGGCAATAGCTGGAATTTATTTACAGTCCTTTGAGTTCGATGTAGAGTCTTTGATTGCCGGTAAGTCTTGCCGTTTCGTCGGGGCCCAGTGCACGCTTTAAAATTTGTTACGATGTAAGAGTCTTTTCCCTCTTGAAGTGTAAGTGACTTCTGTGGATCCAGAGATTCATGAGAGAGAGAGAGTGCTAGCCAGGAGAGAGGCTCTTTTCTTCCAAGTTCAGTTGCAATCTGACCCAAACTGTGCTGTGAGCAGTTCAAACAAAACCTGGGCCAGCAGGTTAGTCATGTGATTAGCTGTTTTAACAAACTTCTGTGTTTGTGGATTCTCCATCTTAGCAGACACCTTGGAATGTTGGCTTTCTTACACATTCAATGTCTGGTGATCAAAATTCATTTGGGTTAATTGGATCAGGGGGGCTGTTCTGTTGTCTCCAGGCACTGTCTCATAACATGTAAATGTTTTCCAGCCACTGCTGATCTCTTTAAACAAGTCATTTCTTCATTCAGCAGCAGTTTAAAATGAATGTTCATATGATGAAATTAATATGCCTCATTCTTGGCAGGTGGCATCTTCATGACACCTCCACACCCAACGGAATGAAATGCGATTTTCAGAAGAGCATTTCATTAAAAGGGACTAGAGATGAGAGTAGGTACAGGAAAACACACAGCATCTCTCTCATTCATTCAGAAATCCTAACAATTGTTACAGCCTGTCTTTTCTTGGTAGCAGTGCAGCTTTAAACTGCCCTTTTTGGCATCCCAATAAACATGTGGCTTTTAAGAACATAATAACGTAAGAACTAGGAGCAGGAGTAGGCAATTCAGCCCCTCGGGTCTGCTCCGCCATTCAATACGATCATGGCTGATCTCATCTCAGCCTCAACTCCACTTTCCTGCCCGTTCTCCATAACCTTCAACGCATTACTAATTAAAAATCTGTCTATCTCCTCCTTAAATTTACTCAATGTCCTGGCATCCACCGCACTCTGGTGTAGTGGATTCCACAGACTCACGACCCTTTGAGAAAAGTAATTTCTCCTCATCTCTGTTTTAAATTTGCTACCCCTTATCCTAAAACTATGACCTCTCGTTCTAGATCACCCCACAAGAGGAAACATCCTCTCTACGTCTTCTTTGTCAATCCCCTTAATCATCTTATATAACTCAACTAGATCTCCTCTCATTCTTCTAAACTCCAGAAAGTAAAGGCCTAAACTGCTCAATCTCTCTTCATAAGACAAACCCTTCATCTCTGGAATCAATCTCGTGAACCTCCTCTGAACTGCCTCCAATGCAACTACATCCCTCCTCAAGTAAGGGGACCAAAATTGTAGGCAATACTCGAGGTGTGATCTCACTAATGCCTTGTACAGTTGCAGCAACACTTCCCTACTTTTATACTCTATTCCTTTAGCAATAAATGCCGAAATTCCATTTGCCTTCCTTATCACCTGCTGTACCTGCAAACTAGTTTTCTGCAATTCATGCACGAGGATACCCAGATCCCTCTGCACTCTGAAGTTTCTCTCCTTTTAGGTAATAATTTGTTTTTCTATTCTTCCGATCAAAATGGATATCCTCACACTTGTCCACATTAAACTCCATCTGCCAAATGTTGGCCCATTCACCTAACCTATCCATATCCATTTGTAAATGTTTTATTTCTTTATTGTAACTTACTATCCCACCTATTTTAGTGTCATCTACAAATTTGGCTATAGTACCTTCTATCCCTGCATCCAAGTCATTAATACAGATTGTAAATAGTTGGGGCCTGAGGACCGAACCCTGTGGCACCCCACTAGTTACATCTTGCCTACCAGAAAAAGACCCATTTATCCGACTCTCTGTTTTTCTTTGGTAGCCAATCCTCTATCCAAGCTAATAAATTGCCCCTAACCCCATGTGATCTTACCTTGTGTATTAACCTTTTGTGCGGCACCTTATCAAATGCCTTCTGGAAGTCCAGATATACTACATCTACAGGATCCCCATTATCCACTTTACTTGTTACATCTTCGAAGAAATCTAGCTAATTAGTGAAACACGATTTACCCTTCATAAAACCATACTAACTCTGATGGATTGCATTTTGACTTTCTAAATGTCCTGTTATTACTTCCTTAATAATGGATTATAACAAATTCCCAACGATAGATGTTAAACTAACTGGTCTATAGTTTCCTACTTTCTCCCTCCATCCCTTTTTGAATAAGGGCATTTTTTCAATTACTTGAACCTTCCCCACATCCAGGGAATTTTGGAATATTTTAACCAATGGATCCACTATCTCCGCTGCCACTTCCTTTAAGACCCTAGGATGTAGGCCATCAGGTCCTGGGGACTTGTCTTCCTTCAACCCCAATAGTCTGCTCAGTACTTTTTCCCTAGTGATGATGGTTGTGGGAGGTTTGGGGGAAATTTTTCAGTTTGCACATTTCCATGACATTCTAGGGTGTCTTTGTTCCTGTTGAGGTCTGCAGGGGGAGGGTTAGATTTAATTAGACAAAATTAATATGCCTCACTCTTGGCAGGTGGGGTCTTCATGACACTTCACTGGTGAAAATGTCTGCTTCTGATGACCCATTGGCTTTTCTATTCGTGAATGGGATGGCATGTGACGGCCAGTGGTTCAATGTAAAATGTGGAAGTATGCATCGAGAGGCAGTGGGCTGCATAATCAGGACAGGTAAGTACCATTTTGCAAAAGGTAATTGGAGTGCCGCCACCGAGCGGCGGGGGTGGTGGGGGCTGCACTGTGGTCCCCCGCTGCCAGTAATATGCGGTGGGCCCTTCTTGATGTCGAGGGTCGAGGCGGGCCTCCCCCCGCAAAATTTTATCGGCCCCCCTGCCGTGTCCTGCGACGTCGAGGGGCTGGCATAATTCAACCCATAGTAGCCCTCTGTGTGAAAAGTTTTCTTCTAACTTCTCCTTTCATTTTGCCAGTGATATTCTTGAATTTATTCCTACTTGTTACTGATTCAGTGGAAAGGATCTTCTACTATTGAAACTCTCAAAACTTTTCATATGTTGAAAGCTTTATAAGCCCCTTAACTTTCTCTGTTCCATGTTTGTTGAATTTTGGGTGAAGGATGGATCCATCTGGAAGTGTTTTACTACTTCTCTGCTGTGACTATACTGATGTGCATTCAGCGACATCAGATATTCTCAATCCTTTATTGGTGTTTAACGACCATACCTCTTCGGTCAAAGTGTACTTGTATGCTTTAATAAGTAAATCATAGGCAGAAAAGTTATTTGAAATTCCCCTTGAAGCTGTTCAAAAACATTGCACTCTACCTCAATATTTTTAATATTATTGAATTATACCATGATATAATTTAAAACACTACACTAAGGCTATTATCAAGTCTATTGTTAGATATTGCAATAGAACCTATGAAGATGCACTACAACAACTTGCCAAGCCTCCGTCAACAGCGCCTTCCAAATCTGCAACCTCTACCATCTAGAGGAACAAGGGAACACAACCAACTGCAAGTTCCCCTCAAATTCACACACCATCCAGACTTGGAACTATATCACTGTTCTTTCACTGTCGCTGGGTCAGGAAACCTGGAATTCCCTTCCTGACAGAACTGTGGGTATACCTAGACCACATAGACTGCAACAGTTCACCACCACCTTCTCAGGGGCAATTAGTGATGGGAAACAAATTCTGGTTTTGCCAGCGATGCTCACATCCTATGAATTAATTTTTAAAATGGCTTTAAGAAGAACCTTACAGGATGCGGTGGATGCTTTTAAACAAAGAACAAAGATAATTACAGCACAGGAACAGGCCCTTCGGCCCTCCAAGCCTGCGCCGATCCAGATCCTCTCTCTAAACATGTTGCCTATTTTCTAAGGTTCTGTATCTCTTTTCTTCCTGCCCATTCATGTATCTGTCTAGATACATCTTAAAAGACGCCATCGTGCCCGCATCTACCACCTCCGCTGGCAACGCGTTCCAGGCACCCACCACCCTCTGTGTAAAGAACTTTCCACGCATATCCCCCCTAAACTTTTCCTCTTTCACTTTCAACTCGTGTCCTCTAGTAATTGAATCCCCCACTCTGGGAAAAAGCCTCTTGCTATCCACCCTGTCTATACCTCTCATGATTTTGTACACCTCAATCAGGTCCCCCCTCAACCTCCGTCTTTCTAATGAAAATAATCCTAATCTACTCAACCTCTCTTCATAGCTAGCGCCCTCCATACCAGGCAACATCCTGGTGAACCTCCTCTGCACCCTCTCCAAAGCATCCACATCCTTTTGATAATGTGGCGACCAGAACTGTACGCAGTATTCCAAATGTGGCCGAACCAAAGTCCTATACAACTGTAACATGACCTGCCAACTCTTGTACTCAATACCCCGTCCGATGAAGGAAAGCATGCCGTATGCCTTCTTGACCACTCTATTTACCTGCGTTGCCACCTTCAGGGAACAGTGGACCTGAACACCCAAATCTCTCTGGACATCAATTTTCCCCAGGACTTTTCCATTTACTGTATAGTTCACTCTTGAATTGGATCTTCCAAAATGCATCACCTCGCATTTGCCCTGATTGAACTCCATCTGCCATTTCTCTGCCCAACTCTCCAATCTATCTATATTCTGCTGTATTCTCTGACAGTCCCCTTCACTATCTGCTACTCCACCAATCTGCGTGTCGTCTGCAAACTTGCTAATCAGTCCACCTATACTTTCCTCCAAATCATTAATGTATATCACAAACAACAGTGGTCCCAGCACGGATCCCTGTGGAACACCACTGGTCACAGGTCTCCATTTTGAGAAACTCCCTTCTACTGCTACTCTCTGTCTCCTGTTGCCCAGCCAGTTCTTTATCCATCTAGCTAGTACACCTTGGACCCCAAGCGCCTTCACTTTCTCCATCAGCCTGCCATGGGGAACCTTATCAAACGCCTTACTGAAGTCCATGTATATGACATCGACAGCCCTTCCCTCATCAATCAACTTTGTCACTTCCTCAAAGAATTCTATTAAGTTAACATGGAGAATATAAGCAAGGATCGGTTTCTCCTTACAGATGTTATGTAATATCATGCTCTGGAAGGACAAAATCACTTAAACAAAAACAGGTACCTTGATCCTATTACTTTGATCCTTTTTATAATAAGAAAGGTTCTAGTTGAATCCAACCTCTCACCTTTCCCTCCCCCCATGTATAGCAATTTGTGGTCCTATGCTGAATGAAATCATTAAGCAAGGAATAATAAATATATTTGAGTGAAATGGGCTTTGTTTTAGCTCAGCCTTGGTGTTAGTTAAATAAAAATGCTTCCTTTATATTTTTATTGTTCCTGACATTTTTGTGTCATGTTAGTTGTAAATTACATCGAATTTTATAGCACAGAAACAGGCAATTTAGCCTAACAGGTTTATACTCCATTTGAGGCTCTTCCTGTGTTACTTCATCTCACCCTATCAGTGTAAGCTCTATTCCTTTCTCCGTCATATACTGATCTAGCTTCTCCTTAAATGCATCTGTGTAATTTGCCTCAACCACTCTCTGTTGTAGCGAGTTCCACATTCTCACCATTCTCTGAAGAAAGAAGTTTCTCCTGAATTCTGTATTGGATTTATTTGTGACTATTTTATACTCATGAGCCATAGTTTGAACTCTCCCACAAGTGCAAACATTCTCTCTACGTCTATTGTATCGATCACCTTCATAATTTTAAAGTCCTCTTTCAGATCACCTCTTTTCGAGAAGAAAGAACCCCAACCTGTCCAGTCTTTCCTAACAGTTATACCTTCTTAGTTCTGATAACATATTTGCAAATCTTTTTGCACTTTCTCCGGTGCTTCTAAATCTTTTTTGTAATATGGAGATCAGAACGGTGCACAGTACTCTTAAATGTGTTCTAAACAAGTTTATATATAAGTTGAACATAACTTCTCTACTATTGAATTCTATTCCTCGAGAAGTGGAGGATTCCAAACTTAATATTCCTGCTTACAACATATTCAGGAAAGATAGTGAAGGAAAAAAAGGAGGGGGAGAGTTTCAGTATTGATCAAATAAATGATTATGGCATTGGATAGGGATGTTGCAGTTGAGGGGTCAAAGACAGAATCCATTTGGTTAGAACTGATGGGCCAAGCGGCCTCTTTCTGTACCTTAAACTTTCTGTGATTCTAATTAAGTAACAAAAGAGGACCTATTACACCACTGGGTATATACTATAGACTATCAAATAGTGGTAAGGAGAGAGAGAAGCAATTTTGCAGGAAAATTACAGAAAAATCAAGAACCATGGAGTGGGATAAAGGGGGATTTAAATTAATGTAATATAAACTGGGATAGTAAGCAAAGAGGGGGAGGAATTCCTGAAATGTGTGCAAGAGAACTTTCTTGATTCGTGTGTTTCCAGCCTAAGTAGGAAAGAAGCACTGGTGGGTCTATGGAGCATGTTTCAATGGAACAGCATTTGGCGAACCGTGATCTTAATGTCATCATGTTTAGAATAGTTATTGAAAAGGACAAGGAACAATCCAGCATAAAAGTTACTTATACAAAAGCAAAATACTGTGGATGTTGGAAATATGAAATAAAAACTGAAAATGCTGGAAATATTCAGCAGTTCAGGCAGAATCTGTGGAGAGAGAAAAAGACAGACAAATTTATTACGGCTCACTGCCAGTATTGCCGGAGGCCTTCAGAAGAGCAGAGTTCGGAGAACCCAGGATGGGTGAGTGGAGGTCGGGGCCACTGGGGCCAGTCTGGCAGGGGCAGGGGGTTGTTGATGAGGGTGGGGGTGTTCTTGGTGGAGGAATCACTGCCAGAAGGTACTCCAAAAGAGGAAGCCCCACCCTTGACCCTGCTAGGAGGCCTCCAGGTCTCACTTGGCAGCCTCTCTCCACGTGGTGGCAGGCCCTTCCATCTTCCACAAAATTAGAGTGGAGGTGGGAAGAGGCCCTTAAGTGGCCATCAATTGACCACTTAAGGGCCTCCATTGGCCTGGGGTGGGAAGGCGACCCATGACATTCCCTGCCCTGGACAAAATGGCAGTGGGCCCAAACTACAGACCTGTTAGCTTGGCGTCAGCAGTAGGGAAAATGTTTGAATGTGATAACTGGACACTTGGAAAATAATGAGTCAACGTGGATTTGTGAAAGGGAAATCATGCTTGACAAACCTCTTTGAGTATTTTGTGGATATTACTTGTAGCATAGATAAAGGAGAGCCAGTGGATGTGGTGTATTTGGATTTTCAGAAGGCTTTTGATAAGGTCCCACACAGGAGGTTAGTAAACAAAATTAGAGTACATGGAATTGGGGGTAATATATTGCAATGGACATAGAATTGATTAAAAGATAGAAAGCAGAGAGTAGGAATAAATGGGTCATTCTCAGATTGGTAGGCTGTTACTAGAGGGGTACCACAAAGATCAGTGCTTGAGCCACAGCTGTTTGCAATCTATATAAATGATTTGGATATGGGGACCAATTGTAATATTTCCAAATTTGCAGATGACACAAATGTAAATTGTGGGGGGGATGCAAGGAGGCTTCAAGGGGATTTCGACAGGCTAAGTGAATGGGCAAGAACATGGCAGATGGAATCTAATGTGAATAAGTGTGAAGTGAACCACTTTGTTAGAAAAAAAAAGAGTATTTCTTAAATGTTGAGAGGTTGGGACGTGTTGATGTCCAAAGAGACCTGGGTGTCCTTGTTCATGAGTCACTAAAAGCTAGTATGCAGGTGCAACAAGCAATTAAGAAGGCAAATGGTATGTTGGCCTTCAATGCAAGGGGATTTGAGTACAGGAGTAAAGATGTATTGCTTCAGTTGCATAAAGCTTTGGTGAGACCGCACCTGGAGTATTGTGTACAGTTTTGGTCTCCTAATCAAAGGAAGGATATATACTTGCCATAGAGGGAGTGCAACGAAGGTTCACCAGACTAATCCCTGGGATAGCGGGATTGTCTTATGAGGAGGGATTGCATAGAATTGGGGGTAATATACTGCAATGGACATAGAATTGATTAAAAGTCAGAAAGCAGAGAGTAGGAATAAATGGGTCATTCTCAGATTGGCAGGCTGTTACTAGTGGGGTACCACAAAGATCAGTGCTTGAGCCACAGCTGTTTACAATCTATATAAATGATTTGGATATGGGGACCATATGGGGACCTGGGCCTGTATTCTCTAGAGTTTCAAAGAATGAGAGGTGATCTCATTGAAACTTACAAAATTCTCAGGACGTGACAGGGTAGATGTGGATAGAATGTTTCTTTTGCTGATGAGTCTAGAATAAAGGGCGGGCCATTTAAGACTGAGATGAGAAGGAATTTCTTTACTCAGAGGGTGGTGAATCTATGGAATTCTCTACCCCAAAGGGCTGTGAAAGCTCAATCATTGAGCATGTTCAAGATAGAAATTGATAGATTTCTGGATACGAATGACATCGAGGGATATGGGGATAGTGTGGGAAAAATGGCGTAGAGGTAGTAGATCAGCCATGATCTGTTTGAATGGTGGAGCTGGCTCAACAGATCGAATGGCCTACTCCTGCTCCTATTTCCTATGATCCTACAATGTCGGGAATGACACCCCTTGCCATTTTGTTTGCCTCCCTTGCCCCACCCAATGCCTCCGTGCCCATCTCCAAGCGTAGCATAAAATCCTGCCCAGAGGTTCAGGTCCATGCCTTTTCATCAAAACAAACAAAAATACTTAACTGTAGGAGGGCTAATTTCAGTGAGTTGAAAAGAGATGTTGCCCAGGTGGATTGGAATTAAAAATTGATAAGAAAAACAGTAATTGAATAATGGGAGTTTTTCAAAGAGGAGATGGTTCAGGCACAAAGTAGACAGATTCCCATTGAGAGGAAAAGGAAGGGCATTGAAAACTAGAGTCCTTTAGATGACTAAAGATACAAGGGAAAACTGAAAAAGGAAATAAGAGGGACAAAGAGAGTGTATGAGAATAGATTAGTGAGTAACATAGGAGGGAATCCAAAAGTATTCAATAAACATAAAAATACCGAAAGGTTAATCGAAGGAAAGGCAGGGCCAATAGAGACAAAAAGGAAATATTTTAATGTAGGCAGATTGCATGGCTGAGGTACTTAGTGAGTACTTTGCATTTGGCTTGATTAGAGAAGAGAATGCTGCCAATGTAGCTGTAAAGGAGGAGGTAATAGAGAAATTGGATTGAATATAAATAGATAAAAAGAGGAGATACATAAAAAGTTGGCAATACGCAAGGTAGAAAGGTCATCCAGTCTGGATGGGATGCATCCTAGGCTATTGAAGGAAGTAAGGGTGGAAATTGCAGAGGGTCTGGCAATTAATCCTCTTTAGTTATGGGGGTGCCAAAGGTCTGGAGGATTGCTCAAAAAGGGGAGTGGGATTATGCCTCATCTGGAGTATGTGTTCATTTCTGGGCACCGCACTTTAGGAAGAATTTCAAAGTCTTAGAGAGGGTGCAGAAGAGATTTAGTTGAATGGTAACAGAGATTCGAGAATTCGGCTATGTGGAAAAGATGCAGTTGTTCTCCTTGGAGCACAGAAGTCGAAGAGGAGATTTGATAATGGTGTCCAAAATCATGAGCATTTCTGGTGAGTAAATTAGGAGAAACTAGTTCCAGTAGCAGAAGGGTCAGTAACCAGAGGACACAGATTTGAAGTGATTGGCAAAACAACCAGAGGTGACATGAGAAAGCATTTCTTTACACAGTGCGTTGTTGTGATCTGGAATGCCGTCTGAAAGGGTGGTGGAAGCAGATCCAATAGTAACTTTCAGAAGGGTATTTGATAAATAGTGGAAGGGGAAAAAGTTTACAGGACTATGGAGAAAGAACAAGGGAGTGGGATTAATTGAATGGCTCTGACAAAGACCTGGCACAAGCACGATGGACCGAATGGCCACCTTCCGAGCTGTATCATTCTATGATTCTAAGGATTGTGTTTAAAATTGATGCTACATATACCATTATATTTTATGTTGGACTTTACAGTACATTTTTGTAATGCAAAACTGAACAAAACAATAAATTAATTTTTTTCGGTGGACCTCTGCTTAATCTCTCATTCTGAGCTGTAACCTCTCAATCTCAAACTCTATGATGCAAATGCCATGTCATTGCTAGAGTGCATTAAGGTTAGTTTCCAAAACAAAATCAAAAATCATGAATTGTAATTCTACCTCAACAACATATACCCAAATATGCACGTGTGCTTTCATCTTTTCTTAATATTCTTTTTCCTCCAGTACTTTCTGTATATCTAATCCAACTTTCATCAATCCTGGCTATCTATTTCTATTTCACCCATCATTTAGCCTTTTATTGATTGTTGTTTTTTCACCCTTTCATGGTACTTATCATATTCCTATTATATGAAATATACTCTAAATTATTTTTTCTTATTCATTCATGGGATGTAGACATTGCTGGCCAGGCCAGCATTTATTGCCCATTCCTAATTGTCCTTGAGAAGGTAGTGGTGAGCTTCTTGCTTGAACCACTGCAGTCCATGTGGGGTAGGTACACCCACAGTGCTGTTAGGAAGGGAGTTCCAGGAACAGCTTGGCTAGCGGGGTGCAGCAGGTTCTGGAGCACAGGTCGTCAGTACTATTGCTGGAATGTTGTCAGGGCCCATAACCTTTGCAGTATCCAGTGCTTTCAGTCATTTCTTGACATCACGTGGAGTGAATCGAATTGGCTGAAGATTGGCATCTATGATGCTGGGGACTTCAGGAGGAGGCCGAGATGGATCATCCACTCGGCATGTTTGGCTGAAAATTGTTGCATCTGCTTCAGCCTTGTCTTTTGCGCTGATATGCTGGGCTCCCCATCGTTGAGGATGGGGATATTTGTTGAGCAACCTCTTCCAGTTTGTTGTTTAATTGCCCACCACCATTCACGACTGGATGTGACGGGACCGCAGATCTTAGATCTGATCCATTGGATGTGGGATCGCTTAGCTCTGTCTATCTACTTATGCTGCTTGGCACGCAAGTAGTCCTGGGTTGTAGCTCCACCAGGTTGACACCTCATTTTGAGGTATGCCTGGTACTGCTCCTGGCATGCCCTCCTGCACTCTTCATTGAACCATTATGCATTACTGTTTAATATATGAAATACATGGCAAATGTTCATATGATCATAACAGCGCCAACAAACAGTACAGCTACAACACTGGCATCTACCCTGCAATGTGGAAAATTGCCCAGGTATGTCCTGTACACAAAAAGCAGGACAAGTCCAACCCAGCCAATTACTGCCCCATCAGCCTACTCTCAATCATCAGTAAAGTGATGGAAGGTGTCATTAACAGTGCCATCAAGCGGCACTTGCTTAGCAATAACCTGTTCAGTGACGCTCAGTTTGAGTTCTGACCTCATTACAGCCTTGGTTCAAATGTGGACAAAAGAGCTGAACTCAAGAGGTGAGGTGAGAGTGACTGCCCTTGACATTAAGGCAGCATTTGACCGAGTATGGCATCAAGGAGCCCTAGTAAAACTGAGGTCAATGGGAATCAGGGGGAAAACCCTCCGCTGGCTCGAGTCATACCAAGCGCAAAGGACAATGGTTGTGGTTGTTGGAGGTCAATCATCTGAGCTCCAGGACATCACTGCAGGAGTTCCTCAGGGTAATGTCCAAGGCCCAAGCATCTTCAGCTGCTTCATCAATGACCTTCCTTCAATCATAAGGTCAGAAGTGGGGATGTTCGATGATGATTGCACAATGTTCAGCACTATTCATGACTCCTCAGATACTGAAGCAGTCTGCATAGAAATGCAGCAAGACCTGGAAAATATCCAGGCTTGTCTGATAAATGGCAAGTAACATTTGTGCCACACAAGTGACAGACAATGACCATCTCCAACAAGAGAGAATCTAACCATCTCCCCTTGACATTCAATGGCATTACCATCGCTGAATTCCCCACTATCAACATCCTGGGGGTTACCATTGACCAGAAACTGAACTGGAGTAGCCATATAAATACCGTGGCTACAAGAGCAGGTCAGAGTCTAGGAATCCTGAGGCGAGTAACTTACCTCCTGACTCCCCAAAGCCTGTCCACCATCTACAAGGCACAAGTCAGGAGTGTGATGGAATACTCTCCACTTGCCTGGATGGGTGCAGCTCCAACAGCACTCAAGAAGCTCGACACCATCCAGGACAAAGCAGCCCGCTTGATTGGCACACCATCGACAAACATCCACTCCCTCCACCACCGACGCACAGTGGCAGCAATGTGTACCATCTACAAGATGCACTGCAGCAATGCACCAAGGCTCCTTAGACAGCACCTTCCAAACCCGCGACCTCTACCAACTAGAAGGACAAGGGCAGCAAATACATGGGAACACCACCACCTATAAGTTCCCCTCCAAGTCACACACCATCCTGACTTGGAACTATATCACCGTTCCTTCACTGTCGCTGGGTCAAAATCCTGGAACTCCCTTCCTAATAGCACTGTGGGTATACCTACCCCAAATGGACTGCAGCGGTTCAAGAAGGCAGCTCACCACCACCTTCTCAAGGGCAATTAGGGTTGGACAATAAATGCTGGCCTGGCCAGTGACGTCCACATCCCATGACTGAATAAAAACAAAGTCATTAGCCAGAGGTGTGATGGAATACCCTCCAGTGGAGCTGCAATGAGACCCAAGAAGCTGAGCATCAACCAGGACAAATCAGTCTGCTTAATTGGAAGCTCAGAGTCAGGTACTCCATGTAATAGTCTGTATCAGAAAATTGACAAAATTCACTTTGAAGCAGTGGCTGCTGAATCTGATTGACAGGTAGCCAAAGGATACAAACCGACAAACATCTGTACTTCATAATACGTGTGACTAGGTTAACAAATCACAACAGCCAGCAGAGGCTGCAGACTTCAATAAGAAACAAATATTGTGGAAGCTGTATACAATGGACTGCTTTGTCAAATTTTTTTTTTATTTCCAAAATATACTTTATTCATAAAAATCTGTAAAAATTACAATGCCAAACAGTTTCAAACAGCACCAAACATTGCAAGGGAGATCAGTTTCCTTCAATACAATCATGAGTTGCCTCACAACCCTTCCATTTCATTTGTCATGCCATTAACATTTTTACATTTTACAGCAAATGAAAATTTTTCCGATACAGTTCGAGGGGTTTCCCATGGATCCAGCCCCTCAGTTCAGCTTGGTGGGGGGACCTTACACTGTGGTCTTTCCCCATTGAGCCTTTTCTGCGGCAGCCCCAAGCTTTAGTGCGTCCCTCAGCACGTAGTCCTGGACCTTGGAATGTGCCAGTCTGCAACATTCAGTCGTGGACAACTCTTTGCGCTGGAAGACCAGCAAGTTTCGGGCAGACCAAAGGGCGTCTTTCACCGAATTGATAGTGCTCCAGCAGCAGTTGATGTTTGTCTCGGTGTGCGTCCCTGGGAACAGCCCGTAGAGCACAGACTCTTTGTACTTTATTGGATCAATATACTAACAGTGTAGCCATATGTTTGCTTGAAGACTATTCTAATATGGTAGAGTTGAATCAACCACATTTAAGTCAAAAGGACATCAACATTCGTAGGTGTCACAATTCAAGTGTTCATTCATAGTGCTGGAAATTCTCAATTAACTCTGTAAACTCTGACGAACAAAAGGTATTTTGATCCAACTTTAAAATGAAGTGCAATATAAATGACAAAGACAGTATAGTAGAGATCTGGCTTTACTGAGGAAGAATTAACCTTTTTACTGCATATACGTTTTCCCAAAAAATGATCTAATTTCAACTCTGGAGGCCTATGAAATGCGTGTCATGTTTGACCAGCAAAATTTAGATAACAACAAAATGAAACACAAAAAATTGAGGGAAATGTCCAATAACATCATAAAAGAACAAATGTTATTTGAGTTTCCTTTTAAGGAATGAGGATCATATTAAACTGTTGTGTGCTAAAGTGCTTTGAAAAGAATGAAAGAAGTCACATTTATATAGCACCTTTCACAACTCCAGGACATTCCCAAAATGATTTATAGCCTATCTAGTAACTTAGAAATGTCGATTCTGTTGTAATTTATAAAATGGCAGCCAATTTACACACAGCAAGGTCCCACAAACAGTAGTCTGATAATGACGAGATATTAATTGAAGGTTAAATATTGTTCAGGACACTAAGGCAAACTCACCTGCTTTGCTTTCAAATCGTGTCATGGGATCTTTTTGGAAGATGGGCCCTGGGTTTAATGCTTAATCTTAGATGGATACCTCACATTCCAATTGTCAACAACACAAAAAATGTTGTTGCCATTTACATTGCAGTAAAGCCAGCAGAGCAGGACTTCTGGAATGTGTATTTAAATATTGAATGATAGGCCAGGAGCACAACTCTGGAACAAGTTGCTGATCGGTGGTGGATGGATTTACAATCCTGCAGCAAGTGAATATGTCGGCCGATTTCTAGAGGTACAGTACGTAAATGGTATGTTTTCTCTTCCAGCTTTTGTGGGAATGTTCAACTGCAGTGATTTCTTACTAAAGTTCTGCTTTGTGATTTCTCAAGAGATCACAATGACATTAACTTCACACACTGGTGGGTCACCAAGAAGGCCTCAGGCAAGTGCTGGCAGAAGAAGGTGAGTCCAGAATTTTGCAGATGCCAATCTACAGGCCCTCCTGGACAAGATTCTGCAGAGGTTGTACCATCTGCTCTTCTTCTAGGGAGGGAAGCTGTCTTGGTCACTAGAGCCATGTGGAGGAGGTGAATGGCAATGAATGACACCTTACTCATCCCGAGGGAAGCAGACTTACTTTTGATCTAATAACACTGCGTGGATAGAATGAACACCTACAGGTTTCATGGGGTTGCTCGGCAACAGTCCAATAAAAACTGCCACCTTAGTTCTGAAAGTCAGTTTTGTGGACATCTCCCAAAGGGGCAATCTTGATTCAGAGGACCAAGCTGAGATCACTGTCACAACCAACAGCAGCTATTAGTTTTAATCAAAGTAATATGTAGATCTGCATGACTGTAAAAAGTCTTGTCGTTTCCCTGATCCACTGTACGATTGCTGTGATTTATTGGATTGAGTAGATATGCGTTCTGTATTTCTAGATCCACCTGAGACTGGTATGTAGAGTATGATCAAGCTAGTGTGCTTTCTCACTCCTTTTAGAGCCACATTCATAATTATCTGGCATTTATAGTAGCTAAAGTCTTGTACAAATGATATACTTTTAGTATAATTCAGGCAGCTATTGAAGTAATAAATATAATTTACATTTAGTTCACTTAATTCTCTACTGGTTACTCTGGAAGAAATAAAACTACAGGCTGGATTTTAAGAGCCCGCCACTGATCTTGGCTGCGAGCACAAAAAATGGCGTCTGCACACACGGGCCGCACGCCAAAGAGCCACCACGATCTCACGCACGGCAGCTCATTTAAATAGCCAGGGAGGCCCGCACCCCCCCAATCTCATGGAGGAGGCGGGCTGTCCGTCCCCGCCAATGACATCAGTTGCCTGTGCACAGGCACTGGTGCCATTTTTAAAGGGCAGCCAGCCCTGCCAGTCAATTTGAATTTTTAAAGATAAACCCCCCAAAATTTATTAAATAAATTTCTAATGCCCCTTTCCCACCCACCCCGCATTAATTATTTGCCTGCCCCCCCCCCCCCCACCACCAAAGCACTTTTAAATCTGACCATTCCCTCCCCAGACTGCACAAAGTTTAAAGTTCACCCCTTTTCACCATCCATTACACCCATTCCATTTATTTGACCCTGTCCCCACCCCTCCTCCACTGAAAATCTTTACTCCTCCCCTATCCCCACCAGTGTCATCCCAGACAGGGAATTGAAGGCACAGGAATGCCGGCCGCTGCGCCGAAGATCGCTGTGGGCCTGGAAAATTTAAGGTAAATTCATTTACATTTATGCATGTCATTAATTTAAAGATTGAAACCCATGCCCCGTTGCACAGCAGCAGGCTGGCTGCCACGGAGCCTTGCCGTCATCGGGAGAATTGGGCCGGGCCCTCCCGGCATCGGCCTCCGCGGCAGATAGCTGTCGGTCCCAATTTCCGGCCACCCCCCGCCACAGAGCCAGATGTCTGTTGCCAAGTTTCAGTAATGTGCTTCACTGAGCTCATCTGATGATCACAGAAAAATTAAATCAATCTGCCAATTTCTAAGTGTGAGTAAGTGATTGCTGAATCAGTCTGCAAACTGTCTATGTCAGCAGTTAGATACCCTGCCATGATTTAGGGAAATGAAACAATACCTTACTCATTAGTTGATAATTTAATTTCATGTCAGTATTGTGCATGTGGAACTAGATTTGAGTAATATTTAAAAGAAACCACTCCATTTTTTAATATTGAATCTGCTTTTTATCCTGTGCAGAGTATTCTTTCAGCAGCATATATTGGGCTGGAGGTTGGAGGTCCTGCCAGAAAGATCTCCAGAGGAGATAAGGTTATTGACAGTCCAGGAAATAATGTTTCGATGTTTTGTGGTAGGGTCATGGTGCAGGGGAGGTAGGAGGAAGTGTCGGAAAGTTGGTGTTTGGTCTCTGCTAGGTAGAGGTCAGTATGCAAGACAATACTACTCTGGTCAGCAAGTTTGATGATGATGTTAGGGTCTGACCTGAGAAAACAGAGTGCAGCAAGTTCAGAGGGAAACAGATTAAGTGAGTGAGGGGAGCAGAGCAACATACCATCCTAGTATCACATCTGCAATAGCAGAAAAGCCTACCCATTCCCCCATTAGAACCCCCATCATGAATGCTTTCCCAATCTTCCTCCTTGACTCTGGCTGCACTCCGCAGAGGAAACATCACTCTATCGCTCTCATCAGTATTCATGACTGAATACCGGCTGGAGTGTGAGATGCACTCAGAGGACTCCTGCACAATATGCCTAGTCCTCCTTGACTGCCTGTCAGTCACCCATTCCTTCTTTTCCTGCACCCCCTTCAGCTGTGAGGTAAGCAGCTCTAAAAACATGGTATCGACGTAATTCGCAGCCTTGCAGATACACTGCAGTGACACAAGCTGCTGCTGAAGCTCCAAAACCTGGAGATCAGGTTCCTCCAGCTGAGAATGCTTCCTGCACATGTGGTTGCCCAGGACACAAGAATTGTTCAGGAGTTCCCACATGGAACAGGATGTGCTTTCCACAGGACTGAGGTGACCTGCCATGCCTCTCTTTTGTAGCCTATTTAATTATTTGAGAGAAATAATCTTAAGACTTAAAGAAAAACACTCACCAATCAGTTTCTTCTCTATTAGTGGTGGTTTTAACCACCATAAATGGAGTCATGCCTGCCTTAAAGTAGAGCAGGCATGAGGGATATCATACAAACATCTAAAGTAATAGTGTGCTCCTATCACCAATAATCATCTCTAAGCTATTGTTTCAGAGTAAATTGAAACTTCTGTGTGTTTTAGTATTGTCTGTGAGCATAGGACTTATGATACTCAGCAGGGGTTAATTTTAAGCAAACTCACCTGGTGGAATACTGGCACAATCAGATCGGCCGCCTGTTTAACACACTGCCCAATTATATTTTCAACTGAAGTAAAAAAGAGATTGAGACAATTGAAAAGTGCAGATTAATTTACACAGTTCTGTGGCTTGGGAATACAAGAATAGTAATTATTTTGTCCATTTCTGGATTGCCTGGAGTATTTAAGTGAACTCCTATTGACTTTCCTAATTGTCAAATTTGCTGACTGCCAACTTTCCTTTATATATGTTGTAGTTTAATTATAACCACTACAGTGTAAGGCAACCTTAATTTAAATGTTGTGCTGATGCTCCTGGGCTAGTGTTAGGTACTGTGTGATGAACTAAAAATAACAACAGCCTAGATTTTACTCTGGGCAATTGTGGTTGAGCACTTCTTACATAAGGAATCATTTTCTAAATTTGCATTCCCAGCAGGGAGCCTAGTATGTTAAGAAGCTGTATTGTAAATTCAGGTACGCACTGCCCATGATTTTGCAACCCGTTAAAATGAAGCTCCATGCTGGGAGCATGAAATGGAATATTAACCCTCTAGTATACAACAGGCTCAGATAAAATAATTTCACCCTAACCTCAATGTTGGTGATAAGGAATTACCAACCCCTTTTGGAGCAAAGCATCAAACAAAAGCAGCTTTTGAAAATTTGTTTTCCAATAAATACTAGGCATAAAGTCCAGATTTTGGTCATTTCATGAGACAGCACATATATTTTGTAGTTACCTGTAGGAAAAAAAATCATTACTACTGACTGCCCTGTTGCCTGCCAGCAGTGAGGCTTGGTGGGCTCATCATAATGAACTTACTGTGAGCCTACAGAAATCATCTATCCATCATGTGCTTTGTCAGCACATACATGCTACATGTTGCTTTACCACAGCATGGTCAATCTGATTGTGTGCCTTTGGTATAAATTTCTAAGTGTTATTTTTCAATTCCCAAAGGCTACTCTTTCTGGAAAATAAGCCGGGCATCCAGTTCAAATTACTAACGCTCTTCAGAGCGGCTTCTAACGCTATACTAACTGCTTTTGTTTTACTTTAAGTGAAGAAAACCCTTGTGTCTCTTCTCATGAGTCTACTTACAAAAGAGTAATTTTTTCCATTTCCTGGTTAAAAAAACATCTTCCTGCACACACATGCCAGTGATCTCATTCTCTGTTTGTAAAACTACAGATAAACTTGATAATAGATTCAAATGCAAAGTACAAAGGCATTCTCTGTGCCTTAATTTTAACAAATTCATAAATGCATTGATGCAAACATATTTACAAATTTCTTAAGCATTTGTACAAAAGGAAGTATTGGCACCAGCCTATCCCATGGACAAATCAAATATGTGTACAGCAGTGAAACCATTTAAAGATTCATTCTTATTTACCAGTTTTGTTTTGATAACAGAACTCATGGTTGTTGTAAATGAAAACATGAAATTAATTTTTTCATGCATTTTACTAAATGTCACAACATAGATGTGATGATGTACATGGGTATAACTGAATCATGGTTACATTCCTGAACTATTAACCCAGAGGCCTAAACTAATGATCCAGAGACATAAGTTCAAATCCCAGCACATGAGCTGGGGTATTTAAATTCAGTTAATTAAGTAAATCTGGAATAAAAAGCTAGAATTAGTAATGGTGAGCATGAAACTATCCAACTGGTTCACTAATGCCCTTTAGAGAAGGAAATTGTCCATTCTTATCTGATCTGGCCTATGTGGTTAACTCTTAATTGCCCTCTGAAAAGGTCTCACAAGCCACTCAGTTGTACTAAACTGCTAGGAAAAAGCATAAGAATAAAATGGGATAGATCACTCGGATTCGACCTAGGCACCGGGTTTAGATACAACAAAGGCACACACAATCCAGTCAACCCTCTAAAGTCCTCTTTGCTACCATCTGGGGACATGTACCAAAATTGGGCGAAGCAGCAGCCTAACATAGCCATGCTTACAGGATTGTTCTTTTCAGCCAATGTCCTAGATTCCTCTATCACCATCCCCGGGTATGGTGACACACTAGAGATGGTAGCACAGTTGGGAGGATACCCAGGGAGTCCACAAATTGACTCTGGGTATCATGGCATCAGGTCAAACATGGAAATCCCCTGCTGATTACCACCTAGCACTCTCCCTCAGCTTATGAATCAGTACTCTTCCATGTTGAACACCACTTGGAAGAAAGACTGAGAGTAGAAAGGGCACAGAATGTACTCCGGGTAGAGGACTTCAATGTCCATCACCAATAGCGGCTTGATGGCACCATTACTGACTGAACTGCTCAGTCCTGACGGACATAGCTGCCAGACTGGGCCTGTGACAGGTGGTGAAAGAACTAACGCAAGGAAAAATCTTCTTAACCTCTTTCCCACCAATCTACCTGTCACAGATGCATCTGTCTATTACAGTATTGGTAGGAGTGGCCACTGTATAGTCCTTGTGGAGAAGAAGTTCCATCTTTACACTGAGGAAACGTTCCATCGTGTTGTGTAGAACTAATACCATACTAAATGCGACAGATTCAGAACAGATAAAGCATTTCAAAACTGAGAATCCATGAGGCGCTGTTGCCACAGCACATCCCTCACTCCACCATTACCATCAAACCAGGGGACCAACCCAACTTCAATGAGGATTGTAGAAGAGCATGCCAGGAGCAGCACCAGGCATACCTAAAATTGAGGTGCAAACCTGGTGAGGCTACAATACAGGACTGCATGCATTCAAAACTTCTTGCTATAGACAGAACTAAATGATCCCACAACCAACGGATCAGATAAAAAAATCTGTAATCCTGCCACATTGAGTCATGAAAGGTGGTCAATAATTAGACAACTAACAGAAGGAGGAGGAGGTTCCATGAACATTCCCATCCTCACTGATGGTGGAGCCTGCATGTGAATACAAAGGGCACGATTGAAGCATTTGCTTCTTCAGTCAGAAATATCAAGTGGACGATCCATCTCGGCCTCCTCCTGAGGTCCCCACTGTCAAAGAAGCAGTCTTCAGACAAGTCAATCCACTCCACATGATATTAAGAAATGGCTGAGCACACTGCATACAGCAAAGACTATGGATTCTAACAACATCCTGGCTAGAGTGTTGAAGTCTTGTGCTCCAAAACAAGCTGCGCCTCTAGCTAAGGTGCTCCAGCCAGATACAACACTAGTATCTAGCCAACAAATTAGAAAATTGGTCAGGTATATCTTGTACACAAAAAGTGGGACTAACCCAATCCAGCTAATTTATTCCACATTAGCCTGCTTTCAATAAACAGCAAAATGATGGAAGATGAATCTGTCCCATTTAGTATGGTATTAGTTCTGCATAACATAGTGGAGGGTGTCCTTGACAGTGCTACCAAGCAGCACTTACTCACTAATAACCTCCTCACTGATGCTTAGATTGGATTCTGCCAGAAACACGCAACTCCAGACATCATTACAGCCTTGGCCCAAACACAGACAAAAGAACTGAATTCAGGAGGTGAGGTGAGAGTGACTGCCCTTGACACTAAGGCAGCATTTAACCAAGTGTGGCATCAAGGAGCTCCAGTAAAATTGATGTCAATGGGAACCAGGGGGAAAACTTTCCATTGGTTCAAGTCATACTGAGCACAAAGGAAGATCGTCGTGCTTGTTGGAGGTCAATCTCTTAACATCACGACATTGCTGCAGGCATTCCTCAGGGTAGTGTCCTAGACCCAATCATCTTCAGCTACTTCATGTTATGAAAGTACTTCCATTTTTAAAATATTTTTTGAGGACTTGTGTTTAAAAATTGTGGAAATTGATTCATTTGAAAGACTGAAGAGATTGCATCGATGCTGGACTTTTTTAAAAAATGTCACTGGAAGGACTTGGGGCTTTGTTCAAAAACAAACCCTTACTGGAAGTCACATGTCTTAAGCTAAATAAACAGCAGGAGCCTTGATGACTATGAGAGCTGTTTGTAGAGAAGTTACATGTCAAGATTTACAGTGGTCAAGGCTTGGTTTCGTTTTGGATATTGTTTTGAGTCAGTTGGGAGTAAGCCTGTTGAGAGAGAAGCCACCAGCTCATCTTTTTTACACCACTTTGAGAAACCCTGAGAATCCAGTGTGATGGCTGAAACCCCTGATGCAGTGATTCTCCTGGAAAGCCTGCTAAATTAATCCTCAACATCCCCTGAAAAGAACTGCTCCAAAAAGATCCTAGTGACAGCCATCGATGCGTATTTGGACGCCAGAATAAAGGACCACCTGGGAACATATCATACCTTTTCCTTTGCCTTCAAGAATTAACAAGTATTTGGCTAAAGTTTTTTTTGTCTTTTTTGTAAAGAGATCTCTGCAGAGAAAACTGTATTTCTTCTTTAACCAGTGTGTGTGTGCGTGTATGTGTTGTGTTAATAAATTTTGCAGCATTATTGAATAAGTCTTGTTTTATAATCAATTAATAATTTTTTTGTTTATTAAAGAAACCTGGTTGGCGGATTTTATTCTGAAACATACAAACATATGAATTAGGAGCAGGAGTACGCCACTCGGCCCCTTGAGCCTGCTTCGCCATTCAACAAAGTCATGGCTGATCTGATTGTAACCTCAACTCCACATTCCCACCTACCCCAATAACCTGGCACAGTGGTTAGCACCACAGCCTCACAGCTCCAGCGACCTGGGTTCGATTCTGGATACTGCCTGTGTGGAGTTTGCAAGTTCTCCCTGTAACCGCGTGGGTTTCCGTCAGGTGCTCTGGTTTCCTCCCACAGCCAAAGACTTGCAGGTTGATAGGTAAATTGGCCATTGTAAATTGCCCCTAGTGTAGGTCGGAGAATTATGGGGATGTGGTAGGGAATATGGAATCATGGAGGATTAGTATAAAATGGGTGGTTGATGGTTGGCACTGACTCTGTGGGCTCAAGGGCCTGTTTCAGTGCTGTATCTCTAAATAAATAAATAAAAACCTTCCACCCCCTTGCTTATCATGAATCTATCTATCGCTGCCTTAAAAATATTTGAAGACTCTGCTTCAACCACCTTTTGAGGAAGAGAGTTCCAAAGACTCATGACCCTCTGAGAGAAATAATTTCTCCTCATCTCTGTCTTAAATGGGCAACACCTTATTTTTAAACAGTGACCCCTAGTTCTAGGTTCTCCCACAAGAGGAAATATCCTTTCCACATCCACTCTGTCAAGACCCCTTGGGATCAAGTCACCACTTACTCTTCTAAACTCCAGCGGATGCAAGCCTAACATGTCCAACCCTTCCTCATAAGACAACCCGCCCATTCCAGGTATAAGTCTAGTAAACCTTCTCTGAATTGTTTCTAACGCATTTACATCCTTCCTTAAATAAGGAGACCAATACTGTACACAGTACTCCAGATGTGGTCTCACCAGTGCCCTGCATAACTGAAGCATAACCTCCCTACTTTCGTATTCAATTCCCCTCGCACAATAACGTTGTATTAGCTTTCCTAATTTCTTGCTGTACCTGCATACTAACCTTTTGCGATTCATGCACTTGGACACCCAGATCTCTCTGCATCTCAGAGCTCTGCAACCTCTCACCATTTAGATATGCCACTGCTTTCCATTACTACTAGAAAGAGTTGTCTTTCCTGCTTTGGCCTTTGCGTGGCAAGCAGTTGCAATATGACATTTCTTTTCGCAATTAAAGCATTTGGCATTTCTGTACTGACATGTCTGTGCTATATTGTTGCCATTACAGTGACAACAAGTCACACTAAGCTTTTATCAACAGTCCTCTACTGAGCACGTCTTTTTGCTTTAAACTTGGCAGAAGCTTCTGACAGTGGACAGAAGCTGTACTAGTCACTTGCATAGGATGAAATTCCTGAGCATTCTTTGATGCCATCTTCATGTTAGAAGCAATCCTACACGCTAGCTCAAAAAAAAGGACTCTTGTGTGGAGGGTTTGGTAAGGTAAGGTTTTCCTTTTTCTTTAATCTCTGTTGTCAATTTAGTGCGGAGGGGATGGAAACTAGGGCAGTTGCATGCTCCCCTTGCAGGATGTGGGAGGTAAGGGTCACCACTTGTGTCCCTGCTGACTTCACCTGTGAGAAGTGCACCTAACTCCAGCTCCTCGCAGACCGCGTTAGGGAACTGGAGCTGGATGAACTTCGGATCATTCAGGATGCTGAGGGGGTGATAGAGAGCAGTTATAGGGAAGTAGTGACACCTAAGTTACAGGATAAAGGTAGCTGGGTGACCGTCAAGGGAGGGAAAGGGAATAGGCGCACAGTGCAGGGATCCCCTGTGGCCGTTCCCCTCAATAATAAGTTTACCGTTTTGGATACGGTTGGGGGGAACGACCTACCAGGGGAAAGCCACAGCGGCCAGGTCTCTGGCGCTGAGCCTGGCTCAGTGGCTCAGAAGGGAAGGGGGGAGAATAGGAGAGTGATTGTGATAGGAGATTCAATGGTTAGAGGAACAGACAGGAGATTCTGTGGTTGCGAACGAGACTCCCGGATGGTATGCTGCCTCCCGGGTGCCAGGGTCAGGGATATCTCGGATCGAGTCTACAGGATTCTTAAGGGGGAGGGGGAGCAGCCAGAGGTTGAGGTACACATCGGTACCAATGACATAGCTAGGAAAAGGGATGAGGACCTGAAAAGCGAATATAGGGAGTTAGGTTGGAAGCTGAAAGGCAGGACGAGCAGGATAGTAATCTCAGGATTGATACCGGTGCCACATGCTAGTGAGGCTAGAAACAGGGAGCGAGTGCAACTGAACACGTGGCTACAGAACTGGTGTAGGAGGGAGGGCTTCAGATATGTGGATCATTGGGATACCTTCTGGGGAAGGTGGGACCTGTACAAGAGGGACAGGTTGCATCTGAACTGGAGGGGCACCAATATCCTGGGCGGGAGGTTTGCTAGAGCTCTTCGGGAGGGTTTAAACTAGTTTGGCAGGGGGATGGGAACCGGAGCTACGGATCAGTGAATGGGGTAGCTGTTGAACAGGCAGATACCGAGTGCAGAGAGTCTGTGAGGAAGGTTAGACAATTGACACGACAAAGTTGCAGCCAGTATGATGGGTTGAAGTGTGTCTATTTTAACGCAAGAAGTGTCAGGAATAAGGGTGATGAACTTAGAGCATGGATCAGTACTTGGAGCTACGATGTTGTGGCCATTACAGAGACGTGGATATCACAGGGGCAGGAATGGATGTTGGATGTTCCAGGGTTTAGATGTTTCAAAAGGAATAGGGAGGGAGGGAAAAGAGGTGGGGGAGTGGCATTGCTAATCAGGGATAGTATCACAGCTGCAGAAAGGGAGGTCGTCGAGGAGGGTTTGTCTACTGAGTCATTATGGGTGTAAGTCAGAAACAGGAAAGGAGCAGTCACTTTGTTGGGAGTTTTCTATAGACCCCCCAATAGCAACAGAGACACGGAGGAATAGATTGGGAGGCAGATTTTGGAAAGGTGCAGGAGTAACAGGGTTGTTGTCATGGGTGACTTCAACTTCCCTAATATTGATTGGAACCTCCTTAGTGCAAATAGTTTGGATGGAGCAGTTTTTGTCAGGTGTGTCCAGGAAGGTTTCCTGACTCAATATGTAGATGGGCCGACTAGAGGGGAGGCTATGTTGGACTTGGTGCTTGGCAACGAACCAGGCCAGGTGGCAGATCTCTCGGTGGGAGAGCGTTTCGGTGATAGTGATCACAACTCCCTGACCTTTACTATAATCATGGAGAGGGACAGGAGCAGACGGGATGGGAAAATGTTTAATTGGGGGAGGGGAAATTACAATGCTATTAGGCAGGAACTGGGGAGCATAAACTGGGAACAGATGTTCTTAGGGAAATGCAGGACAGAAATGTGGAGGCTGTTTAGGGAGCACTTGCTGCAACTGCTGGATAGGTTTGTCCTGATGAGGCAAGGAAGGGCTGGTAGGGTGAAGGAACCTTGGATGACAAGAGATGTGGAACAGCTAGTCAAGAGGAAGAAGGAAGCTTACTTCAGGTTGAGGAAGCAAGGATTAGACAGGGCTCTAGAGGGTTACAAGGTAGCCAGGAAGGAACTGAAAAATGGACTTAGGAGAGCTAGAAGGGGACATGAAAAAGTCTTGGCGGGTAGGATTAAGGAAAATCCCAAGGCGTTCTACACTTATGTGAGGAACAAGAGGATGGCCAGAGTGAGGGTAGGGCCGATCACGGATAGTGGAGGGAACTTGTGCCTGGAGTCGGAGGAGGTAGGGGAGGTCCCAAATGAATACTTTGCTTCAGTATTCACTAGTGAGAGGGACCTGGTCGTTTGTGAGGACAGCGTGAAACAGGCTGATATGCTCGAACAGGTTGAGGTTAAGAGGGAGGATGTGCTGGAAATTTTGAATGATATGAGGACAGATAGGTCCCCGGGGCCAGACGGGATATACCCAAGGTTATTACGGGAAGCGAGGGAAGAGACTGCCGTGCCTTTGGCGATGATCTTTGCGTCCTCACTGTCCACTGGAGTAGTACCAGATGATTGGAGGGTGGCAAATGTTATTCCCTTGTTCAAGAAAGGGAATAGGGATAACCCTGGGAATTATAGACCAGTCAGTCTTACGTCGGCAGTGGGCAAATTATTGGAGAGGATTCTGAGAGACAGGATTTATGATAATTTGGAAAAGCATGGTTTGATTACAGACAGTCAGCATGGCTTTGTGAGGGGCAGGTCATGCCTCACAAGCCTCATTGAATTCTTTGAAGATGTGACAAAACACATTGATGAAGGAAGAGCAGTGGATGTGGTGTATATGGATTTTAGCAAGGCGTTTGATAAGGTTCCCCATGGTAAGCTCATTCAGAAAGTAAGGAGGCATGGGATACAGGGAAATTTGGCTGTCTGGATACAAAATTGGCTGGCCCATAGAAGACAGAGGGTGGTAGTAGATGGAAAGTATTCAGCATGGAGCTCGGTGACCAGTGGTGTTCCACAGGGATCTGTTCTGGGACCTCTGCTCTTTGTGATTTTTATAAATGACTTGGATGAGGAAGTGGAAGGCTGGGTTAGCAAGTTTGCCGATGACACGAAGATTGCTGGAGTTGTGGATAGTGTGGAAGGCTGTTGTAGGTTGCAACGGGACATTGACAGGATGCAGAGCTGGGCTGAGAAGTGGCAGATGGAGTTCAACCTGGAAAAGTGTGAAGTGATTCATTTTGGAAGGTCGAATTTGAATGCAGAATACAGGCTTAAAGACAGGATTCTTGGTAGTGTGGAGGAACAGAGGGATCTTGTGGTCCATGTCCATAGATTGCTCAAAGTTGCCACCCAAGTTGATAGGGTTGTTAAGAAGGCGTATGGTGTGTGGGCTTTCATTAACAGGGGGATTGAGTTTAAGAGCCGCGAGGTTATGCTGTAGCTCTATAAGGCCAAGGTTAGACCACACTTGGAATATTGTGTTCAGTTCTGGTCGCCTCATTATAGGAAGGATGTGGAAGCTTTAGAGAGGGTGCAGAGGAGATTTACCAGGATGCTGCCTGGACTGGAGGGCATGTCTTCCGAAGAAAGATTGAGGAGGCTCGGGCTTTTCTCATTGGAGCGAAGAAGGATGAGAGGTGACTTGATAGAGGGGTACAAGATGATGAGAGGCATAGATAGAGTGGATAGCCAGAGACTTTTTCCCAGGGCGGAAAGGGCTATCACCAGGGGGCATAATTTTAAGGTGATTGGAGGAAGGTTTCGGGGAGATGTCAGAGGTAGGTTCTTTACACAGAGAGTGGTGGGTGCGTGGAATGCGCTGCCAGCGTTGGTCGTAGAAGCAGATACATTAGGGACATTTAAGCGACTCTTGGATAGGTACATGGACGATAGTAGAATGAAGGGTATGTAGGTAGTTTGATCTTAGAGTAGGTTAAAGTTTCGACACAACATCGTGGGCCGAAGGGCCTGTACTGTGCTGTACTGTTCTATGTTCTATGTCCTATGTTCTAAACATAAGATTTTGTGCGTTTAGGAACTTCAACTGGATTCTTTCATCCACCAATCCACACATGACTCTTTCTCATAATGCATGGTCTAAGACTGCACCAAAGTTGCAATGTAATAATAAATTCTTCGGTGCCGCAATGCACTTGCCCACTGTTTCACTACTTCTCTGGTTTCTGGTTCCAAATTTGTTGCTTTCCATTATCTCTAGTGGCTTAGGATTAAAACATTCCTCCAACTTGGTGATAATTATTTTGAATGGCACATCTTTCGCCCCATTGGGTGTAAGAAGGTTTGTTGGCGTGCCATGTACTTCCAGGTCAATCTCCGTTAGCAAAATTGTTCTCTTGTGCTCAAGAAGTACCTTATTCTAAGTCTAGGGCTCTTCACTTTCACCTTCGTGTTCTAATATATTATTAGCTCTGAAGAACATGTCCATTCTTTCAATGTATGAACTGAATGGTTCTCAAGCTCTATCATACATTCCTAGCCTTCCAGTGTATCCTGTGGGCACAGCCATTTTGTCCCATTTTCAAATGTTACAGTGACCCAGTAAACACTTTCCTGTGGCTGTCTGTAACAGTGATACAGAAGCTAAATCAGAATAAACTCACCAATGCCAGTGTTGTCGGTAATTGAACCAGATGGACACTAGGACCCTGAAGAATCCATTCAACTGAGTGCACCACACGTTTTCAGAAACGATGGGCTGAATTTTATGGGCCCCTGAGGGACGCGAATGGAGGCAGGGGTGCCTGTAAAATTGCGTGGGAAGCCAGGCAGGGTGGTGGTGGGGTGGGGGGGAGGTGCGGCGGGGATGTGTGGGTGGGTGGTGTGAACTGCCCATCACCTTCCAGACACCTTTGAATTTAGTGCAGGGTAGGGAAGGCTTCCTGCCTCCACCTCCAATTTTTTTGAAGGAGGGGGGGCCCACTGCCACAGGGAGACGGCTCCAGGTAAAACCTGGTGGCCCCTCCTAGTGGCGTCGGGGAGTCGCTCCTTTGGGGGCAATCCAGGGCCACACCCCAGGAAGACCCATCCACCCTCATTGACACCCCTCCCCCACACCCCGTTGCCGAGGCTTGCCTGATTGGTTCTGCCGACCTTGACCCCACTCGTCTCTCCCAGGGTCTCCATTAATCTTCTGCTCTGCAGGGTCTTCTGCAGTACCAGTGCTGGAGGAGCTCAGCATTGCTTTCATTCAAAGTTTGGGGAAGGTGTTTGGGTTGTTATTTGTTGAAAGTGATCAGTTGGTATATTAATTATTTTATGATCATCCTCAGTTGCATCACAGTCTTTCATGCTCACCTTTTCTCTGACTACTCTCTTCGTATTGCAGTAGTGAAAGAGTTTCTGACTGTTGTATTTTTGCACATTTGAATCATAGAATGGTTACCGCACAGAAGGAGGCCAGTCAGCCAATCGTGTCCAGGCCATCTTTCTGCAAGAGCAATTCAGCTAGTCCCACTCCATTGCCTTGTCCCCATAGCCCTGCAATTTATTTCTCTCCATGCGCTTCTCCAATTCCCTTTTGGAAGCCCTGATTGTATCTCTGTCCACTACACTCTCAGGTGGTGTAATCCAGATCCTTACCAATCACTGTGTAAAAATGTTTTTCCTCATGTCACTAATAGTTCTTTTGACAACCAGCTTAAATCAGTGCCCTCTGGTTCTCGAACATTCCACCAATGGGAACAGTTTCTCTCTATCTCCTCTGTCTCGACCTCTCATAATTTTGAGCAGCTCTATCAAATCTCTACTCAACGTTCTCTTCTTGAAGGACAACAGCCCCAGCTTCTCCAGTCTATCCATGTAACTGAAGTCCCTCATCCCTGGAACCATTCTCATAAATCTTTTCTGCACCCTCTCTAAAGCCTTCACATTCTTCCTAAAGTGTGGTGCCCAGAATTGGACACAATACTGCAGTTGAGGCCAAACCAGTGTTCCATCATAGCTTCCTTGCTTTTTTACGCTATGCCTTTATTTATAGAGCCCAGGATCCGTTATGCCTTATTAACCGCTTCCCAACCTGCCCTGCTGCTTTCAATGATTTGAACAGATATACCCCCAGGTCTTGTTCCTGCACTCCCTTTAGAATTGTATCCTTTACTTTGTATTGCCTCGCCTCATTCTTCCTACCAAAATGTACCACTTCATACTTCTCTGTCAACTATGCTTCCACTTCCAACTATGTTTTTCCAGGTCTCTTGTTGACCCATTTACCACCCTTTCAACATATTTCTGCATGTATTCATCAAAGGAACCCCTTCACATTTTCCTGGCAGGATTTGTATAGTTTGTTTTTTCTCATTTTGCTTCTGATTAATTTGCTAGTTGATTTAGAGTCATTTTTGTAAAGTTTATTCTTGCCAATCCATGGCATATATTTATCCTGTATGCTTAAAAATATGATTTAAAGGTTTTCCACTTGTCATCTACTGAATAGTTCCTTCATCTCCTCCAATCAATTTTCTTAAAATCAATCCCCGTTTTCTTGAACTTAGCTTTTAAAATTATATACAATGCATAGTCCATGGTACTTCTGAATCCCAGGTCATGTTAAAGTTGGTCATCCTGTGGTTGCGATTTCCAAATGGTGCAATGACTTCCATTTCCGAAGTGCTTTCTGAGTCACTTACATTTATTGAGTCAACGTGTGCACTGCCTCTCATTAAAATTAATAGATGGGAAATCAGCAGGGTTGCATAAAATGTGCTTCATGCTAACCATTCAATATTTTATATGCAATACTCTCTGCTGGCAGCACAAATGTGGAAAGAGTTTAATTTCCTATTATATTGTATTCATTATCATATTCTTGGGATAGACACTAGCAAAAAGTAATGCACATGTACAAAAAGTAGTCAAAATTTTTAATGGAATATTGTCCTTTATCTCCATGGGGTAGGAATGTAATAGTGAGGAAGTTATTCTTCAATTGCACAGAGATTTGGCCAGACCCCATTTGGAGTACTGCAATCAGTTCTGTGCACCGAACCTCAGGAAGGATCTATCGGCCTTGAAAGGTGTACACCACAGATTCACTAGAATTATACTGGGGTTGAAAGGGTTACCTTATCAGGGGCAGTTTGCATAAACTTGGTTTGTATTCCATTGAGTTTAGAAGGTTCATTGGTTATCTAGTCTAGGTGTTTAATATTATAAAAGGATTTAATAGGGCAGAGAAACTATTTCCTCTGGTGGGGAACCTAAAACAAGAGGACTAACCTTAAAGTTAGAGTTTACATGATTTAAGAGGGAAATCAAGAAAACTTTTTCTCACAAAGGGTACAGGAAAACTGGAAGTCTGTCTCCAAAAAAAGCTGTGGATGCTAGTCCAATTGATGTTTTCAAGATTGAGCTTGGTAAATTTCTTTTAGGTAATGATATTAAGGAATGTTGAGCAAAGGTTTCTTTTGTGATGTCATTGGATCTGGTGCCTCAGCTTCTTTAGAAAAGAGGAGCCTCAATCAGCATTAATTCTTGCCCAAAACTAGATTTCACAATCTCTATTTACAGATCTATATGTATGTGGATACCAGTGGATGGGCATAGAACATCTTTTGTGCAAGTCAACCTATTTGATATCCTCCATAGGTCTTTCTCTTCCTGCTAGTTAGGGAAATATTATTAGGAAATCCATTAGTGTTGATAATGAGGAAAAAATTGATAATTTATAACAATTGGCACAAAGGCACTAGAAAATGTAAAGAACCAGTCTTAACCTCCCCCATAGACAGAGGGGATAAAATGGCCGGGGGTGGGGGATGGAGGTGGGGTTGTGGTGCATTACATATGTATTCCCACCCCCACCATTTTTACTCATCTGACTTCAGGGGTCAAAAGGTCACCCACCCCAGAGGAGTGGAGGCCTGTAGTGACATCACTGGAATGGAGATGCCAATTGAATCGTGACCTCAAACATGGCCTGCATGATCTGTGGCCGCTCAGCAAAAGCTTGCAGCTTATAGGACCCAGGCTCAGATAAGGCTTTTTTAAATTTAAATGCTCCATGTGGGTTAGGAGGAGCTGGCATAACAAAACCACCACAACCACCAGAACCCTCCACTGCCACGCCCCCAAGAAAGATAGTTAAAAAATGGATAAATTGCACTAATGCTTATATTACTTGGTTCTTTCCATGGCCTCTAGTATACTTACTGCTGCCTAGCAACCCTCGACGCCCTTTGAAATGGATGTATTTTGATGTCATGCATGCCAGAATGGTAGTAAATGGTGGGCTGGATATTATAAGCTCGTCGCTGATCTCAGCGGCGAGATTCAAAAATGGCGGTCCGCCCTTGCAGACCGCACATCGCAGAGCCGCTGCAATATTCAGTGTGGTGACTCATTTAAATGGCCGATGACATGGAGCAGGTGGGCGGTCCGACCCCAGCAATGGCATCAGGCATCACTGTGCAGGCGCCGACACCATTTTTAAAGGGCTTCGAGCCCTTCCATTTAATTTAAATTTTTAAAGATAGTGTGTTCATAAAAGATGAAATTAATTTATCCTGACCCTCTCCCAACCACACCCCCCCCCCAACCCAATAACCATGGAAATTAAAACGTGCCCTCTCGTCTCCCCCCGCAAAACAATTACCTTGTGCTCCCGACCATCCCACCCCAAAGTTCATCAATTTTAAACTTTACCCCTTCCCACCATCCTTTAGGCCAACTAAATTACTCTGACGACACTCCCACCCCCATCCTGCACAGAGAAAGTTACTTACTCCCCCCCTCCCCATCAGTGTTCTGTCTTGGATCTCCAGACAAAGATCCAAAGAGTGGCAGCCACCGGCACCAATATGGCACCGTAACAGACGGCGTGAGCGGGTAAGTAATTAACTCCTTTATTTTAATAAATTAACATATGTAAATTTCAGCCCCATCGCCGAGCGGTGGGGGGGCTGCCACGAGGCCTCGCCGCCACCGGCAACATCGGGCTGGGCCTTCCAGGCATCAATGCATGTGGCAGGCCTCTGCCAGAGGCATTTTCCGGCCACCCACACTTTTCAGGGCCGAAAAAGACAGCCTTAGGCCTATTCATAAGTTTGCGCGATATACAGCGAGAAATGATCTGATCAGTGTAGCCATTGTCACACAGGATGTCTTTGATTCACTCTATTTCAGCATCAAGCTTGCATGGTGAGCAAATGGCTCGGGCCCTTTTTACGAAGTTGCAGATAAGTCAGATCTTATAGAGCATGGAACTGTGCCTAAGGCCCTCTTTTTCAGCCCGGAAAAGTGCCCAGTCTACCTCAAATTACCCTGGAAGGGGAATGTATCCCAAAAATTTGAACAACAGGTTAAGCTAGCTATTTCACGCTGCAACTACGCAGTAGCAACACGTGTGGTGTTCGCCACTAACAGGATGCTGCTGTCAAGCCAAAAAGATGTCCTGCCTATCACACAAATGAGTAATGTGATATATGAATTTCAATGCCAGTGTGATGCTAGGTATATAGGCCATACGTCCCAAAAACTGGCGGATCGTATCAAACAACTTGTCCTTTCTGCTGTTCGCAACGAGCAAGGTACGGGCTGTACCCAACCAGCCCATGCTTGTAAAACTCAAAACACAGTGTCCAACATTAGATGTGATTCTGCGATTGGACAACATTTGCTAAATAATCCACAGTGTGCTAAGAATTACGCTGACAACCAATTTAAGATTGTCAGTAGGGCTCACTGTATGACACATTTGCTCATACTAGAAGCTACATATATTAAGACACAGGGCATTTTGACAGGCCAAACTGCCACAGAGATTTGGTGGAGTTTTGCAAAACTTGCCACACGTGTCAGGTTTTTTTTTTAGATTAGATTAGAGATACAGCACTGAAACAGGCCCTTCGGCCCACCGAGTCTGTGCCGACCATCAACCACCCATTTATACTAATCCTACACTAATCCCATATTCCTACCAAACATCCCCACCTGTCCCTATATTTCCCTACCACCTACCTATACTAGTGACAATTTATAATGGCCAATTTACCTATCAACCTGCAAGTCTTTTGGCTTGTGGGAGGAAACCAGAGCACCCGGAGGAAACCCACGCAGACACAGGGAGAACTTGCAAACTCCACACAGGCAGTACCCGGAATCGAACCCGGGTCCCTGGAGCTGTGAGGCTGCGGTGCTAACCACTGCGCCACTGTGCCGCCCTACCTGCAATAAAACCTGCACCCCTAAATTCCATACCGGCTTTTGGGGAACCCTTTGGCAGAGTGGCCTTTATAGCCACTCCAGGTGCTGCTTCACAAACCACTGACCACCTCCAGGCGCTTATCCATTGTCTCTCGAGATAAGGAGGTCAAAGAAGGTTATATATATATAGTGGTCATAGCACTGAACCTTGGGAAACACCATTGTCAAACCATCCTCCAGTCTGAAAAACAACCATTTTACCACCACTCACTGTTTTCTGTCCTTCAGCCAATTTTTCATCCAAGCTTATACTGACCCTTCTATTCCATGAGCCTCAATTTTTTTAACCAGCCTTGTATATGTACTTTGTCAAAGGTTTTCTTAAAATTCATGTAGACAACATTCATTGCTTTCCCTTCATCATCCTTCTCTGTTCATCAAAAATAATCTATTAGATTAGTTCAGCATGATCTGCCTTTTACAAATCCATACTGGCTCTCCCTAATTAACTCAAAATCCTCCAAGTGCCTGTTGACTTTTTTCCCTGATTATTGTTTATAAAACCTTACCCACCACCGATCTTAAGAATAAAAGAACATTAAAAAAAAATAGGAACATTAGCAGACTATACAGCCAGTCGAACCTGCTGTGCCATTCAATACGATCATGACTGATCATGGGCTTCAACTCCACTTTCCCGCCCACTCCCCATATCCCTTGATTCCCCAAGAGACTAAAAATCTGTCCATCCCAGCCTTAAATATACTCAACGATGGAGCATCCACTACCCTCTGGGGTAGAGAATTCCAAAGATTCGCAACCCTTTGAGTGAATGAATTTCTCCCCATCTCAGCCTCATGTTAAGCTGACTGGCCTGTAGTTACTAAAAATGTCCTTACACACTTTCTTGAATAAGGGTGCCAATTCTCTGGCACCTCCCCCATATCTAGGGAAGATTGGAATATTATGTCAAATCCTTCTGCTACCTCCACTCCCACTTCCTTTAGCAACCTGGAATGCAAGCCATCCAGACCAGGTGACCTAGCCACTCTATGCACAGCCAGCCTATCCAGTACACCCTGTCTCACAGTTTTCACTTCATCCATTATCTCTTCCATCTCAGCTTCTACCCATACTTTGTCAGCATCCTCTTCCTTAGTAAGCACCGATAAAAGCACTCATTAAGTATTCAAGCCTTGCCCTTTGCCTCTAAGCATATATCACCCTCTTTGTCCCTAACAGACCACACCCCACCTCTTACTACTCGCTTACTATTTACATGCCGGGAGAAGAGTTTTGATTTCTCTTTTATGTTAACTGCCATTCTATTCTCATATTCTCTCTCTGCCTGTCATATTTTCCTCTTCACTTGCACTCTCAACTTATTCTATTTGGCCTGGTTCTCGCTTGAAGAATTCATTTGACATGTATTATACACCATCTTTTTTATTTTATCATATTCTCCATTGTCATCCAACAGGTCCTGGCTTTGGTTCCTTTACCCTTTGTTGGAATCTACCTAGCCTATACCTGAAACATCTCCTTCTTAAGGATCACCTATTGTTCCGTTACAGATTTTCCTTTCAATCTTTGGTTCCATTATACCCTGGCTAGATCCCCTCTCATCCCATTGAAGTTAGCCCTCTTCCAACTTAGAAGCTCTACTTCACATTATTCTTTGCTCTTCTCCATTACTAATCTAAACCTTATGATACAATGATCACTCTTACCCAAATGTTCCCCTGCAGTCACTTGGTCCACCTCATTCTGCAGCACCAGATCCAACAATGATTCCTTTCTAGTTGGACTAAGAATATACTTGTCAAGAAAGCTTTTCTGAACACATTTCAGAAATCCCTCCCCTTCCTTTCTCTTTACCCTAATATTGCCCCAATCAATACTTGGGTAATTAAAGCCCTCCACTATCACCACTCTATATTTCTTGCAAATCTCTATAATTTCCTTCTCTCTCACTATTTGGAGGCCCATAGAATGATCATTCCCTTTTGCTTTTGAACTCTAATCATTTTTTTATTTATTCATTCATGGGATGTGGGCATTACTGACTAGGCCAGCATTTATTACCCACTGAATGCATTTAAGAGTCAACCGCATTGCTGTGGGTCTGGAGTCACACATAGGCCAGACCAGGTAAGGACAGCAGGTTTCCTTCCCCTAAAGGGCATTAGTGAACCAGATCGACAATGGTTTTATGGTCCTCATTAGACTAGCTTTTAATTCTCAAATTATGAATTGAATTCAAATCTCTACCATCTGCTATGGTGGGATATGAACCCATATCCCCAGAGAATTAGCTTAGGCATCTGCATTACTGGTCTAGTGACATTACCACTACGCCACCAACACCCCTCAAATTGATTTTGTCTTTGTTCCCTCAAGGACATCCTCTCTTTCCAACACTACAAGTCTTCCCCAATCAGTACTGCCATCCCACATTACTTTTTTCCTTCCCTATCTTTTTTTTTAGATTAGAGATACAGCACTGAAACACTGAAACACATTGAACACATTGTATCCTTGAATATTATGGGCCCAGTCCTCGCCATTTTTAAGCCATGTTTCTGTTCTTACCACTGCATCTTATTCCCAAAATTAATATTTACATGCAGATCCTGTTTGTTTGACCTTTCCTCAAACATTGTTCAGATGTAAAGTGGGTGAAGTTTCAGCAGCTTGGCCATTTCGTTCCTTTTCCAGTCACTTGAATTTGTTCTGTGGTCATATCCAACCTTTGAGAATTTATACCCTGAAGGGTAGGTGGTAAAAAAAGGCAGAAACAAAAATAAAATCATCAATTACAATGAAATTGTACCTGGAATGATACAAACCAAATAGAATCATACAATCATAGAATGATACAGAACAGAAGGAGCCCATTCATCCCATTGCACCTGGGCCAGTACTTTGGTACAGCTATTCAGTTAAGCCCACTTCCCTGCTCTTACCCCATCACCCTGTCAATTTTTCCCTTCCAGTCATTATCCAATTTGTTTTTGAATGTATCTATTGGGTTTGATTCCACTACCCTTTCAGGCAGTGCATTCCAGATCACAACAACTTGCATAAAAAAAGTTTCCTCATGTCACCTCTTGCCAGTCTGTGTCCTCTGGTTACTGACCCTTGTGTCACTGGAAACAGCCTCTGATTTACTGTTTCAAAATAATTCATAATTTTTAACATCTTTATCAAATCTCCTCTTAACCTTCTCTGCTCGAAGAAGAACAAGCCCAGCTTCACCACATGGTGGGAGTTTTAGCCCAGGCCTTTGGATGACTAAACTAGCAGCATAACCTCTAGGCTTCCACATCCCTACCTAAGTAAGCCAGAAATGGTCACAAAAGAAGGTCTGAGAATGGAGTGCTATAAGTAAAGTCGCACTGCTTTACATAGCACAGTAAGTGGCTTTTTAAGGTTATTGCACTGGCTGTTTCAGGTAGTGTGCGCCTGTCTGTACAAGTGCTCTGAAATGAAGTTGTGTTATTAGTGTGAATGATCAGTATTTGCAAAGCTGGGGAGCTTCCCGCAAAAGTGGCAATAAATAATAAAAGGAGAGGGTGATACAGCAGTGTTGGATTCAGGCCAGAATCTTTCACCTAGTCTGTTAAGTCTGTTAAGAGGAGGCCATGTAGAAGCTATACCTGCAGTTGAATAGTCTTCCTGTTCTCATCAGCACATTATAAATCATGCTGACTGAATCCTTCACCTTTTGGAGAGTGCTTTCATTTTAATAGCCATTTATCATTCTTTCTTTTCCCTACTGAGAGAGTAATGGCTTCTAGGTGTGCCTTTATAAAACTCCATGAAGTTGAATCAACTGTGGAAACCTAAGAAAAACCTTTGTTATTTAATTTTTGGAATATGAAAGGAGTGCATATTGTTAAGTGCAAAATATGTGACAGAGTAGGTTTGCAAAAGTGAGAGATTTTGTAATCATAACACTTTGCAGTCATATGGAACTTCACGACCACGTTTTGCCAATCTTGGTTAAGAAATTCCAGATAATTTACTTCAAAATTTTTCTGAGTTATTAGATAATTTTTTGTTGATAATTTCTGCAGAATTATAAGCACTTTGTATAACACGTCCTATAAAACCTAAAATGTTTCTGCAAGGTGGTCTATCTAATCACACAAAGCTTGCAATTCTTGGAATATTTGAAATTTCATGCAGAAGGCAAATTACTGTAATTCCCTTTGTACCATATAAAATTCCAGTTTGACACATAATATTATTTAGCAATATGTCTTTTACATTGAAAATAACAAAAGAATGAGGACCATATCATGCAATCAGTTTGTGACTAATCTCTTTCAATTTATTCTCAGTAAATAAATGTGGGAACCAAACACTAAGAACAATGTACAACTGAGGTTCACAAAAGATGTGATGTGCATGTCTTCCTCAAGCCTCAATTCCAGTATATGTTTTGAGTGCACTAGTGACTCATTGGTACAAGCTTCCTGACAAAAACATCTGTTCATGTTTACTGTTTCGGATAAAAAATACAAAATGAGTTTGTAATCTAAATAATGGGCTGAATTTTATAAGCCGAGGACTGAACAAAATGGCCGCATGCCAAAGAGCCGCAGCGATTCCAAGCGCGGCAGCTCATTTACGTAGCCAGGGCAGGCCGCCCCCACTCCCGATCTCGTGGAGGGGGTGGGCTGTCCATCCCCGGCAATGGCGTATGCTGCCTGTGCACAGGCGCTGAAGCCAATTTTCAAAGGGCTGTCAGCCCTACTGGGCAATTTAAACATTTTAAGCCAAATTGAATTAAAATAAATAAATACATCTCTTTTGCCCCTCTCCCACTCCCCAATAACAATTAAATTACTTATTTGTCTTCCTCCCCAAAACACTTACCTTTACCGTCTGACCTACCCCCCCCCCAAACCACACAAACTTTCATCTTCGACCCTTCCCACGATCCCTTACACCCATGACGCTAATTTGACCCCATACCCCACCCCCTTCAGTGATAAACTTACCTCCCCCCTCTCTCCATAAGTGGTGCGCCTCGTTTGCCCAGATAGGGATCCGAAGGCGCAGGAGTGCAGCGTGGCATCAGGAGGCGACTTGAGATTAATTAATTCACTTATTTAAATTTATTTAAATATTTAAATTGCGGTCCCATCGCTAAGCGGTTGGGGGGCCGCCATGAGGCCTCGCCGCTACCGGTAATAATGGGCCGGGCCCTGCCGGCATTGGGGTGGGTGACAGGCCTCATCCGGGGCCAGCTTCAGGCTCCTCCCCGCCACGGATCCCAAAGTCGAAGGTTCCTTAAAATCCATAATGACTCAACATCTTTAATGCATCTCTAAAAATGTCTTCCAATACCCTAACTGTAATTCTAATTCTGAAGAGTTCAATACCGATGTACATACTGTCATTATATCCAACTGTTGTACTTCCTTTGGACTGACTAAGATTATCACTGAATGTTGCATGCCATTTGCTAACCCTCCAGCTGCACATGTTCAAATAAGGTTGCATGGTCTCATTTGTTGGGGGTCTAACTCTACAGTTCAAATTATTTTGCCAGACCATTGTTTGCTGTTGTCAGAGCACAATGTCTCCTTCTCTATCCACTGAGTTCTCTATCCATCTCTCCATTGCAGTCACAAAGTACAGTAGAGCATTTTTGACTTGATAATCCTCCCTTGAATTCCATCTTCACACCTACATCCTAAATACTAAACCACATGTGCATCCACTTGTCATGTGCTGTAAACAGCTGCTGGTAGTACCATACTTCAAATGTTCTGATCCTTTTATCATTTTTACTAATTTTCAGTGTCCAATTCTCTGCACTGTGCAGCAAAGAGAGCTTCACACAATCATCTAGTTTTGAATTTTTTTTATTCATTCATTATGGGTGTTGCTGGTAACGCCAGCGTTTATTACCCAGCCCTAATTGCCCTTGGGAAGGTGGTGATGACCCAACTTCCTGAACTGCTGCAGTCCATATTGTGTAGGTATCACCACAGTTAGGGAGGCAGTTCCAGAATTTTGACTGAGCAACAGTGAAGGAACAGCAATATATTTCTAAGTCAGAATAGTGGAGAGGAAAATGCAGGTGGTGGTGTTCTCATGTCTTTGTCCTTCTAGCTACACGTTTGGGGGATGCTGCCAAGTTGCTGCAATGCATCATGTAGATGGTACACTCTGCAGCCACGCTGAGCTATTGATGGAGGGAGTTAATGTTTAAGGTTGCAAATGAGGTGCTGATCAAGCAGGCAGACTTTGTCCGGGATGGTGTCCAGTTTCTTCAGTGTTATTGGAGTGGCACCCATCTAGGCAAGTGGAGACTATTCCATCACACTCCTGAATTGTGTCTTGCAGATGGTGGAAACGATTTGGAGAGTCAGAAAGTGAGTCACTCACCACAAAATTCCCAACTTATGACCTGCTCTACATCATTTATATGGCTGGGTTCAGTTCAGTTTTTGCTCAGTGGTGGCCCCCAGTATGTTGATGGTGGGGGATTCAGCCATTGAATGTCAAGGGGAGGTAGGTGGACTCTTTAGTTAGAGCTTGCCTGGAACAAATGTTTTTTGCCACTTATCAGCCCAAGCCTGAATGTTGACAATCTCTTGCAGAGTGCAGGCACGGAAGGCTTAATTCTCTGAGGAGGTGCAAGTGGAACTGAACACTATAATTCTAAGCAATCATCAGCAAACATCCTCACTTCTGACGTTATGATGGAGGGGAGGTCATTAATGAGGCAGCTGAAGATTTAGATTAGATTAGATTAGAGATACAGCACTGAAACAGGCCCTTCGGCCCACCGAGTCTGTGCCGAACATCAACCACCCATTTATACTAATCCTACACTAATCCCATATTCCTACCAAACATCCCCACCTGTCCCTATATTTCCCTACCACCTACCTATACTAGTGACAATTTATAATGGCCAATTTACCTATCAACCTGCAAGTCTTTTGGCTTGTGGGAGGAAACCGGAGCACCCGGAGAAAACCCACGCAGACACAGGGAGAACTTGCAAACTCCACACAGGCAGTACCCGGAATCGAACCCGGGTCCCTGGAGCTGTGAGGCTGCGGTGCTAACCACTGCGCCACTGTGCCGCCCAGATGGTTCGGCCTAGGGCACAACCCTGAGAAACTCCTGCTATGATGTTCTGGGGCTGAGATGATTGTTCTCCTTCAAATGTAAACATCTTCCTTTGTGTGAGGTATGACTCCAACCAGCGGAGAGTTTTCCCCTTATTCTAATTGACTTGAGCTGAACTCAAGAGGTGAGGTGAGAGTGACTGCCCTTGACATCAAGGCAGCATTTGACCGAGTATGGCATCAAGGAGCCCAAGCAAAACTGGAGTCAAAGGGAATCGGGGGAAAACTCTCAGCTGGTTGAGTCATACCTAGTGCAAAGGAAGATGGCTTTGGTTGTTGGAGGTCAATCATCTGAGCTCCAGGACATCACAGCAGGAGTTCCTCAGGATAGTGTCCTAGGCACAGACATCTTCAGCTGCTTCATCAATGATGTTCCTTCAATCATAAGGTCAGAAGTGGGGATGTTTGCTGATGATTGCACAATGTTCAGCACCATTTGCGACTCCTCAAATACTGAAGCAGTCCGTGTAGAAATGCAGCAAGACCCGGACAATATCCAGGCTTGGGCTGATAAGTGGCAAGTAACATTTGCGCCACACAAATGCCAGGCAATGACCATCTTCAACAAGAGAGAATCTAACCATCTCCTCTTGACATTCAATGGCATTACCATCACTGAATCCCTCACTAACAACATCCTAGGGGCTACCATCGACCAAAAACTGAGCTGGAGTAGCCATATAAATACTGTGGCTACAAGAGCAGGTCAGAGGCTAGGAATCCTACGGCGAGTAACTCACCTCCTGACTCCCCAAAGCCTGTCCACCATCTACAAGGCACAAGTCAGGAGTGTGATGGAATACTCTCCACTTGCCTCGATGAGAGCATCTCCAACAACACTCAAGAAGCTCGACACCATCCAGGACAAAGCAGCCCGCTTGATTGGCACACCATCCACATACATTCACTCCCTCCACACCAATGCACAGTGGCAGCAGTGTGCACCATCTACAAGATGCACTGCAGCAAAGCACCAAGGCTCCTTAGACAGCACCTTCCAAACCCGTGACCTCTACCACCTCGAAGGATGAGAGCAGCAGATTCATGGGAACATCACCACCTGCAAGTTCCCCTCCAAGTCACACACCATCCTGACTTGGAACTATTTCGCCGTTCCTTCACTGTCGCTGGGTCAAAATCCTGGAATTCCCTTCCTAACAGCACTGTAGGTGTACCTACCTCACATGGACTGCAGTGGTTCAAGAAGGCAGCTCACCACCACCTTCCCATGGGCAAATAGGGATGGGCAATAAATGCTGGCATAGCCAGTGATGCCCACTTCCCATGCATGAATAAAAAGAAAACTTCAATTTTACAAGGGCTTTTATAATGCCACACTCAGTCAAATGGGCAGTCACTCATATCTCACGTCTGGCATTCAGATCTTTTGTCCATACTTTGACCAAGGCTGTAATATGGTCTAAAGCTGACTGGTCCTGCCAGAACCCAAACAGAGCATTGGTGAACAGGTGAGCAAGTGTCATTTGATAGCACTATTAACAACACCTTGCTGATGATTGAGACTAGATTGAAGGGGTGGTAATTTCCCAGTTTGTATTAGTCCTACTTATTGTGCACAGGACATACCTGGGTAATTTTCTTCTTTGTTGGGTAGATGCCAGCATTGTCGCTGTACTTGAACAGCTTGGCTAGGGGCGTGGCTAGTTCTGGAGCACAAGTCTTCAGCACTACAGCTGGGATGCTATTGGTGTCCATAGCCTTTGTTGTGTCCATTGTGTTCAGCTGTTTCTTGATATCACATGGAATAAATCAAATTGGCAAAAGACTGGCATCTATCATTACAGGAAATTCAAGAGGAGGCTGAGATGGATCATTCACTTGGCACTTTTGGCTGAAGATGGTTACGAATGCTTCAGCCTTATCGTTCGTGCTGGTCTCCACCATCATTGAGAATAGGGATGTCTATGGAGTCTCCTTTGCCTGTCAGTGGTTTAATTGTTCACCAGCATTCACGACTGGATGTGGCAGGACTGCAGAACTTTGATCGAATCTGTTGGATCACTTAGCTCTCTTTATAGTATGTTGCTTCCACTGTTTAGTGTGCATGTAGTCCTGTATTGTAGCTTTACCAGGTTGGTACCTCATTTTTAGGTACATCCGATACTGCTTCTGGCATGTCTTGTACACTTCTCATTGAACCAGGATTGAACCCCTGGCATGATGGTAATTGTAGAGTGAGGGATAGACCGAGCCATGAGGTTAAAGATTGTGGTGGAATACAATTCTGCTGCTGTTAGCCCACAATGTCTGATGCATGCCCAGTTTTGAGCTGTTCTGAACCTGTACCATTTAAAACAGTGGTAGGGCCATATAACACGATGGAACGTGTCCTCAGTGTGAAGACGAGACTTCATCTCCACAAGGACTGTGCAGTGGTCATTTCTACCAGTGCTATCATGGACAGAAGCACCTGTGACAGGTCAACTGATGAGGATGAGATTAAGTAGGTTTTTGTCTTGTTTTAGTTCTCTCACTACCTGCCACAGGCCCAATCTGGCAGTGTTGTTCTTCAGGACGTGGCCAGTTCAGTCAATAGTGATGCTAGCAGACCACTCTCTGTAATGGACATTAATGTTCCCACCCAGGGTTCATTCTGTGCCCTTGAACTGAATGGATGGCTAGGCCATTTCAGAGGATGGTTAAGAGTAAACCACATTGCTTTGGGTCCGGAGTCACATGTAGACCAGACCAGGCAGATTTCCTCTCCTGAAGGATATTAGTGAACCAGAAGGGTTTTTAATGACAATCTGGTAGTTTCATAACTATTATTAATGAGACTAGCACTTTACTCAGGATTAATTAATTGAATTTAAATTCCCCCATCTGCCATGGTGGGATTTTAACTCATATCTCTAGAGCATTAGTCTAGGCCTCTGGATTACTAGTCCAGTACCATGCTACCAACCTCCCAGCATGTGAATGGAAAAAGTGTATGAGAAGCATAGAGGGAGAAAGAGAATGAAGATGTAATACACAAAGAAAGATAGTGAAAAGGCGCATAGTATTGGAGTTAGAAATAACAGAAAGACAGAAAAAAGACAAAATATATTCTAATTTTTGTCTGTGACTAGCACCACAAGAGCTGAACTAGCATTATTGAAATCCAATGACCACGTTTGACAGGAGTGACACATTTAACCTTAAGTGTATGCTTTAGCTTAGTCATAGCACTCACTCACCTCTAAATCAGAAATTAGTGCATTGAGGCTATATTGTCAGTGGAGGACTGCACTGCCAATGGTGCCGACTTTTGGATGAGATACTAAACCAAGCCTTGTTTGCTTTCCCTATCACACCAAAACATCTCAAAGAGCTTCCAAAAATTAATTGCTTTTAGAATTTAATGACTGTTGTTATTGAGGAAAACAATTTTGACCAAACATAATTTGCAGCGATCTACAAAATTTGAAAATTTGACCGGATTATTCTGAAATAGCTTTCTGAATAGCCTATTGCTGATGGTTGTAAAAGATGTGAAGCAATCCTGAAGCAAAATGGTTAGCATCTATATACAGTAATGCTGATGCTAAATCATATTATATTTGATAAAATTGAGAACCAAAATTTAGAGCCCAATGTCCTCAGCATTGACTTTATTGTTTTTTATTATAATTTAGAGTTATAGAACAAAACAGCACTGAAACAGGCCCTTTGGCCCACCAAGTCTGTGCCGACCAACAACCACCTAATTATACTAATCCTACATTAATCCCATATTCCCACCACCTACCTACACTAGGGGCAATTTACAATGACCAATTTACCTAACAACCTGCAAGTCTTTGGCTGTGGGAGGAAAGCAGAGCACCCAGCAGAAACGCACACAGTCACAGGGAGAACTTGCAAACTCCGCACAGGCAGTACCCAGAACTGAACCTGGGTTATTGGAGCTGTGAGGCTGTGGTGCTAACCACTGCGCCACTGTTCCACTTAACTGCCTCCAACACATTTGTATTGCATATTCAAGTGAATTTTCAGAAGGCTGTAGGTTAAATTACTTCTGGAAAGTTACTTAACTGACTGCGTAATAAAACAGTGGAGTCATATAGGGAAAAAGATATGCTCACTCATGAGCATGAGTATTTGTCAATTTATATAAACATGTTACAGGGTAATGTCAGAAGACAAGTATCAAACTCAGAGTCATCAATTTCAAACACTTGTTAAAACTACTAAAAGAAGCTGAGAAGTGGATCAATCTGCACTCCCAAGAACCGTTGAATTCTTAACGAGTAAATCTGAGACAAAGATTTCATTGTGCTATGACTGTTGCAGAGCAATACAATGGAATCTTTATCTCAGTTCATGGGATTGAATATTTAATGATTCCCCTAAGTGGGGAAAGGGAACTGGAATTCTACGTCTTATTATGTAGCATTAAAAATGGTCAACAACAACTTATACATTCTTGACAGCTATTTTACGTTGAAAAATCTCAGATAAGTAGTCCCATTAATAACAGAAGAAGTCCCGAGCACCACCGAATATAACAATGAAACAGAACTCCGTGTTATTTTGCTGGAGCATTAAGGAGCAAAAGGATAGAAACTTCTTGATGAAATTACAATCGACTTGTGTTGGATGAAGTTGTCAATTTAACAAGGTAAGTCAAAACATTATTTGTAATGAGTTGTCACATGGCCTCACAAAGCAAATTGCATAAATTCTACATATTTCAATGATAGATATTAAGATAAAGAGTTATCAATTGTGGCTAGAATGTTCTGAGGAACTCAAGTGACAGCTTGACTCCTTCTTTCAGAATCAAAAAGTAGTGGTCAGAGCCCTTGCGCTCTCCTTTCTGACATCTTTCAACAATCCAGGGTGCTTGACATCACGGCCCAATGAGTTATCTGTCTGGAGCTCTGCTATTTTTTTCAGGAACAATTCAGTATCTCTTGTTATTTCTAGAGCCTCTTCATTCTTCTTTGGTACACTTACATTCCCATTTTAATCATCATTTAAAAAAAAAGCAAAATGGTTATTAATTATCTGCACCATATCTTCCTCCACAATTAGACTATTTGCTTCATCCCTCAGTGGCCCTTTAACCATTATTTTACTTTTTGTATGTTTCTAAAAACCTTTACTATATCTTCTAATATTTAATATTGTGTGTCTTTTCCCACAGTCTCTTTGAGCCCTTCTAATCTCTCATTTGATCTTTCTACTACATTCTCTATATTCCATGAATATCTTTGGCATTGTTCGCACTAATTATTTGCCTCCCTTTTAAGTTTCAATTTAGTTTTAATCTCCTTTTATCCATGGAGCTTTCCACTTTAATGTATTATCTTCCCACCTTATAGGAATATATTTATCTAGTACTCAAAGCATCTCAGGTGTGAAGATATTTGAGTTAGAAGCATTAATAACTACAGAAGAGATCCAATATTTAGGAACATCGGAGAGAAATTAGTCTTGTGCCCAAAACCAAGAGACTACTACATACATTAGCCTAAGGCCTGAGCCTCATAAGAAATGCTGTATTTTTAATAAGAAGAACATGAAGTGCTAGAAATACTCAGCAGGTCAGGCAGCATCTGTGTGGAGAGAAGCAGAGTTAATGTTTCAGGTCTGTGACCTTTCATCAAAGCTTTTGTTTTTTCTAATTCATTCTTGGAATTTGAGAGTTGCTGGCAAGGCCAGCATTTATTTCCCAGCCCTAATTGCCCTTGAGAAGGTGGTGAGCAGCCTTCTTGAACTGCTGCAGTCCATGTGGTGTACGTACACTCACAGTGCTGTTAGGAAGGAAGTTCCAAGTTTTTGACCCAGTGACAGTGAAGGAACAGCGATATAGTTCCAAGTCAGGATGGTGTGTAGCTTGGAGAGGAACTTGCAGGTGGTGGGGTTTCCATGCGTTTTCTACCCTTTTCCTTCCAGTGGGTAAAGATCAGGGGTTTGGAAGGTGCTGTCAAAGGAGCCTTGGCAAGTTACTGTAGTGCATCTTGTAAATGGTGCACACTGCAACCACTATGTGCCAGTGATTCAGGGAATGAATGCTTAAGGTGGTGGATGAGGTGCTGATCAAGTGGGCGGCTTTGTCTTGGGTGGTGTCAAGCTTCTTAAGTTTTGTTGGAGCTGCAGTCATCCAGGCTGGTAGACTCCTGACTTTTGCCTTGTAGATGGTGGACAGGCTTTGTGCAGTCAGGATATGAGTTACTCACTGCAGAATTCCTAGCCTCTGACCTGCTTTTGTAGCCACAGTATTTATATGGCTGGTCCAGTTATGTTTCTGATCTCAAGGGACTAAATTCACTGGTCAGGAGCAGTAGTACATGTCAATTGTTTTTCAGATGGGGCATCTGAACCAACAGCCTGAAGATAGTGATAGATAGTTTGACATTCCAATGTTTATTTGCAATCATTGCTCCCACAATGAATCTATCCAATTTAACTCAGCAAGAATCATTGCCAAGTTAGGATGGTGGATTCTGTTTGGTGAGTGGGAGGGATGGTGGGGAGAGGGGATTGGGTAGGTTCGCTTGACATTGGGGTTAGACTCTTAAAACAGAGAGCGCTGTGGAAGCTCAGGGCAGTCGAGCAGTTAAAGGCTATGAGGAGGATAGCATACAAGAGAGGACAGTCAGCAAAGTAGCTTTAAGTCAAGCAAGATAACCCACTGTAATTAGATAGCATAACATGCCCTCAGTTTGATATTATTATGCAGAGACATGTTTGTCTGGGAGAAATCTGTAATGGAACATCAAACTGCAGAAGCAATGATCATCTGGTTGCATGTAATTTAGATTACTATAATATTTTCAGGCACCTGATAATGATATAGATATAGTCACCTGAATAAGAACCACACAATAAATTTAGGGGCAGAATAGCAGAAAAAAAATGAGTGGTTCAATTTTCCTGTATTTAGTTCCCATTTTGGGTACTGTTTGGGCATTGTTCACATAAGACTGAATTATTTGTATAATTTCAAGTTTAATACTGATAAGTGTGAGGTGATGCATTTTGGCTGAAGGAATAGGGAGAGGCAATATATACTTAATGGCACAATTCTAAAGAGAGAGATCTGGGATCCATGTGCATCGATCTTTGAAGGTGGCAGGCCATATTGAGAGAGTGGTTAGTAAAGTATATGGGATCTTGGGCTTCATAAATAGAGGCATGGAGTACAAAAGCAGGGAAGTTATGCTGAACCTTTATAAAGCTCTGGTTAGGCCCCAACTGTAGTATTCTATCCAGTTCTGGTCATCACACTTTAGAAAGGATATGAGGGTCCTTGGGAGGGTGCAGAAAAGATTTACCCGAATGGTTTCAGGTATGAGGGATTTTAGTTACAAGATTAGGTTGGAAGAGCTGGTGTTGTTCTCTTAGAACAAAGGAAACTGAGGGAAGATTTAATAGAGGTATTGAAGATTATGACAGGCTTAGATAAATTAGACAAGGAAAAGCTGTCCCCATTAACTAATGGTACCAGGATTAGAAGAGATTGGTTGAAGGTTTTGGGAAAGAGATGCAGGCGGAATATGAGGAAGAACTTTTTTACGCAGTGGGTGGTAATGACCTGAAACTCACTGCCCACAAGGGTGGTGGAAGCGGATGCAATCAATGACTTCAAAAGGAAATTGGATAGGCACTTGAAGGAAATAAACTTGCAGGGCTACGGGGATCAAGCAGGGGAGTGGGAGTGACTATATCGCTCCGTGAAGAGCAGTCATTGACTTGATGGGCTGAATGGCCTCCTTTCATGCCATAAATGACTCTATGACTCTATCCCTGGCAAGGCTTAGAAGATATCAATCCCTACCCCCAGCAATCAAATTAATTAATATGGATCACTGGGCTGTCAATTATTTATACATGAAGTTTATGATGTTTAAAGTTGTCTCTAAAAGTTTAAACAAGGCATGCCTGCAATGCCTGTTGGCTGGATATAACCAAGTGCCATTGGTAATGGTGGTCCCAATGGGATCCTGAAAAAGTGAACCTGTAGGCAGTGATTTTGGGCCCCTGGTGGGAAATGAATCAGAAGTAGATGAAGCAAGAGAAAGCAATAGCCACCCAGAGGAGTTGGATGGGACCGTTCCCTTTCCGAGACACTCCTCATTAGCCTGAAAGTGGAATCCATTATCTCTTGAATGAAAGTATGGACTACAGACAGATATCTCCTGTGGCAGCCTTAAAATTATCTGAAAGTAAAGATGCTCAAGGTTGCAGTGAACTTGACTGCAGCAGACAATGCTGCGCTATTTGCAGCAGTTGACTGCAGTGACCTTGACGAATGTGGTACTACTCTGTCACTGTCTTCATATAAAACAGAAAGCTTCTTGTGCAGCAAACCTTTGGAATTTTAGTCTTGCTTGTTCTTTTCAATTCTATGCTTCGGTTTCTTGTTTAAGAAAAGTTTAGGCCTGGAAATTCTCTGGGTGTTTTCCTGGTATCCTGCTGAGGTTATGGTAGTAGAGCAGGAAAGAATCTTTAAGAGAAGTGACATAAATGCTAAGTAAATAAATAAAGGGTGGAAATTGAGGCCATAATCTTCCAATCCTCTTTAGATATAGGGGTGGTGTCAGAGGACTGAAGAATTGTACAAAAAAGGGTGTAAGTATAAGCCCAGGAAATACAGGCCAGTCAGTTTAACCTTAGTGGTGGGAAAGCTTTCAGAAGTGATAATCTGGGACAAAATTAACAGTCACTTGGACAAATGTGGATTAATTAAGGAAAGCCAGCACCCATTTGTTAAGGGCAAATTATGTTTAACTAATTTGGTTGAGTTTTTTGATGAGGCAATAAAGAGGATTAATGAATGTAATGCAGTTGACCTGGTGTACATGGACTTCCAAAAAGCATTTGAGAAAGTATCACATAACAGGCTTGCCAGCAAAGTTGAAACCCATGGAATAAAAGGGACAGTAGCTGTATGGATACAAAGTTGGCTGAGTGACATGAAACAGAGAGTAGCAGTGGACAGTTATTTTTAGGACTAGAGGACAGTAGATAGTGGCATTACCCAGGGGTTGTTATAAGGGCCACTGCTTTTCTTGATCTATATTAATGACCTAGACTTGGGTGTGTACGGCACAGTTATGACTTGCAGATGACACAAAACTTGGAAGATTGTGAACTGTGAGGAGATAGTGATAGACTTCAAGAGGACATAGATAGGCTGGTGGAATGGGAGGACTCACGGCAGATGAAATTTAATGCAGAGAAGTGTGAAGTGATATATTTTGGTAGAAAGAGCAAGGAGAGGCAATATGAAACAAAGGATACAATTCTGAAGGAGGTGCAGGAGCAGAGGGACCTGGGGGTATATGTGTTCAAATTGTTGAAAGTGGCAGGGCAGGTTGAGAAAGCGGTTAATAAGGTATACAGGATCCTTATAAATAGAGGCACAGAGTATAAAAGCAAGGAAGTTATGATGAACATTTATAAAACACTGGTTTGGCCTCAACTGGAGTATTGTGTCCAATCCTGGGCACCACACTTTAGGAAGGATGTTAAGACATTGGAGAGGGTGCAGAAAAGATTCACAAGAATGTTTCTGGGGATAAGAGACTTCAGTTACGTGGTTAGATTGGTGAAGCTGGGACTGTTCTCCTTAGAGAAGAGAAGGTTGAGAAGAGATTTGATAGAGGTGTTTGAAATTATGAGGGGTCTGGACTGAGTAGATAGGAAGAAACTGTTCCCATTGGTGGAAGGGTTGAGAAGCAGAGGATACCGATTTAAGGTGATTGGCAAAAGAAGCAGAGGCGACATGAGGAAACCTTTTTTATGCAGCAGGTGATTAGGATTTGGAATGGAACGCCTGTTAGTTTGTTGGATACAAATTCAATAGTAGCATTCAAAAGAGAATTGGATATATGCTTGAAAGAGAAAAATATTGTAGGGATATAAGAAAAGAGAAGGGAGTGGAACTAACTCGATCGCTCTTTGAAAGAGCCAGTGCAGGCTCGATGGGCTGAATGGCTTCCTTCTGTAGTGCATTATTCCATGGTTATATGAATTGATAGTGTCTTAATCAACAATTCATGCCATAACTACTGTCTGCACTGGCTATTTTCTGCAATAGCTAACTTCTTGTACATGCATAAAGTTTATTAAAGAATGGTGGAACTGTAATTGCTGGAACTGAATTTACTTCTTATTTCCAAATGGAAGTAATATACTGCAACTTTCATGGGCTCAGCTTTCCAGTGGCAGAATTACACAACTGGGATTGTGGACAGTAGAATCGTTAATGAATCCTGGCACTAATAATTTATCAATAATGTGATTTCTCATTTTGTTTGCTTTCCAATGACTTGCTGAAAAGTACACTTATGTGTAAAGAGCTTGTCCAGCTAGGACCACCCTCCCTATTGGGTCATTGGCTTGTAGGGGTATTTGGAGACAATTGAGAAGAATCCCAGTCCCCATTAACAGGTCTACCCCACCAGATTCCTACACTGAACCAGTCTGGAGGATCAATTATTAACAGTGTACAATGGTTTGATTGGCATCCTTCCATTTATGAAAGATAATGGACATGTAGCAAACAATCCATTTAGGTGGGGGTATCTTCTCTTGGTGCACCTTTGCTGATGACTATTAAGGCCACTCCTTGAGAGGCAGGTTCTGCCACAAGTTCCGCATGTGAAGCCATCAAGTGACACTGTGAGTTGTTGTTTTTGGTGTTTGCACCTGTTTCCAAGCTGTTATAGCAACTGATCAACGTGGTCATGCACACCAGTCCACTGGATGTGTTGTCATCTCCCTCTTTCACAAGCTAGTGACTCCCAGGTGCGATAGTTGACATTTAGGGCCTTCATGTCACGCCTGCAAGCGTCCTTGAAGCAGAGCTTTGGGCGCTCCACCGGTCGTCTGACCCTGGCTACCTCACCATACAGAAGGTCTTTGGGTATGCAACCATCTTCCATCCTGCGGATGTGTACAATGCACCGATGCCGCCTGTGTTTAATCAGTGCCAACACACTTGGGAGCTCTGCCTTTGAGAGGACAACTGCATTTGTGATTTTGTCCTGCCAGCATATACCCATAATGTGCCGCAGACAGCAAAGATGGAAATTATTGAGCTTTTCCTGATAGCTGTAAGTCATACAATATGGTGCTGAGAACACAGGCCTTATAAACCATCAGCTTTGTCCTAAGGGTCAGCTTGGTGATATCCCATGTGCATTTTGCGAGTTGGCCGAAGGAGGTAGCTGCTTTCCCTATGCGTGTATTGAGCTCTGCATCAAGGGACAGACTATCTGTCACCATGACCCCAAGGTACCAGAATTTGTGAACCACTTCCACTACAAAGCTAGACAAAGCTACCACATATCTGTTCCGTCTAGGCATTGGTTTACCAGGTCCAGCAGCTGGTTGAATTAATTCTGAGTTTCAATGGTCAGACATATCAACTTGGGGCCACCCGCAAAGAGATCCCACTTGCCTCCTCCACAACCAGCACCCCCACCACTGCCCCAGGAGGAAGGTCTCAAACAACTGACAAGAGCAAGCTTGTGCTCTCACCAGGTGAACAACGTGATACGAGGAGCTTGTCATGAGCAGAATAAATAAGCAGCAGAGCAGTGTGATGGAATTATCCATAGTGGCTATAGTGACTTGCACCGCTGAGCACTGTACCAACCACCTTATAGACATCCAATCATGTTTATCTACCACCAACTGCTTATTAATTGTGGTATTAGAAATTGGCAGTGCTGGTGAGAATGGTGTTACGACCAAGGCGGGAAGAGTGCACTGTCTTTTCCAGTTCCATTTCTCCACAGGTCACAACATCTATTGAAATGTTTACCCGGTTATCAGTACTGAAAATCATATATTCTACTTTTTAACACAGAATAAAATGCACTGATCAGGTTTCTTTAATAATCAACAAAACTATCAGTTCTTTATAAAACAAGACTTAGCTAATAACGAAGCAAAGCATTAACACACAGATTGAAATATGAAAGTTCCTTTTTCAAAATTACAGAATTACACTCACACACACACTGAAAAAAATACAGAAGTTCTCTCTGCAGAGGTCTGTTAGAACAAAAAGACAAAAAAAGACTGCTTTGGCCAAATACTTGCTAATTGTGGATAGCACGTTTAGGGAGGTGGTCACACCGCAGGTTAGCAACATGCAGGCAGAGAGGAAATGGGTGACCGCCAGGCAGTCTGAGGAACCAGGCAGTCAGTGCAGGATTCCCCTGAGGCTATCTTGCTTGCTAAGTGGTTTTCCATTTTGGATACTGGCGAGAGCGATGGTTCCTCGGGGAGTGCAGCCAGAGCAAATTCAGTGGCACCCTGTCGACCCTGCAAAGTCCTCCTTACTGACACCTGGGGGCTTGTGCGAAAGATGGGAGAGCTGTCCCACAGACTAGTCAAGCAACAGCCTAACATAGCCATACTCACTGAATCATACTTTACAATGTCCCAGACACGACCATCACCATCCCTGGGTATGTCCTGTCCCACCAGCAGGACAGAAGCAGCAGAGATGGCGACACAGTGGTATACAGTCAGGAGGGAGTTGCCCTGGGGAGTCCTCAACATCGACTTTGGACCCCATGAGGTCTCATGGCATCAGGTCAAACATGGGCAAGGAAACCTCCTGCTGATTACCACCTACTGCCCCCCCACCTTAGCTGATGAATCAGTACTCCTCCATGTTGAACACCACTTGGAGGAAGCACTGAGGGCAGCAAGGGCACAGAATGTACTCTGGGGGGGACTTCAATGTCCATCACCAAGAGTGGCTTGGTAGCACCACTACTGACAGAGCTGGCCGAGTCTTAAAGGGCATAGCTGCTTGACTGGGTCTGCGGCAGGTGGTGAGGGAACCAACAAGAGGGAAAAACATATTTGACCTCATCCTCACCAATCTGCCTGCCACAGATGCATCTGTCCTTGACAGTATTGGTAGGAGTGACCACCGCAGAGTCCTGGTGGAGACAAAGTCCTGTCTTCACATTGAGGATACCCTCCAACATGTTGTGTGGCACTATCACCGTGCTAAATGGGATAGATTTCGAACAGATCTGGCAATGCAAAACTGGGCATCCATGAGGTGCTGTGGAGCATCAGCAGCAGCAGAACTGTACTCAACCACAATCTCATGGCCCGGTATATCCCCACTTTACCATTACCATCAAGCTGGGGGATCAACCTTGGTTCAACAAAGAGTGCAGGAGGGCATGCCAGGAGCAGCACCAGGCATACTTCAAAATGAGGTGTCAACCTGGTGAACCTATAACCCAGGACTACTTGCATGACAAACAGCGTAAGCAGCATGCGATAGACAGAGCTAAGTGATCCCATAACCAACGGATCAGATCTAAGCTTTGCTTTCCTGCCATATTGTGTCGTGAATGGTGGTGGACAATTAAACAACTAACTGGAGGAGGTGGCTCCACAAATATCCCCATCCTCAGTGATGGCGGAGCCCAGCACATCAGTGCAAAAGATAAGGCTGAAGCATTTGCAACAATCTTCAGCCAGAAGTGACGAGTTGATGATCCATCCCGGCCTCCTCCTGAAATCCCCAGCATCACAGATACCAGTCTTTAGCTAATTCGATTCACTCTGTGTGATATCAAGACACAGCTGAAGGCACTGGATAATGTAAAGGCTACGGGTCCTGACAATATTCCAGCAATAGTACTGAAGAGCTGTGCTCCAGAACTTGCTGTGCCCCTAGCCAAGCTGTTCCAGTACAGCTACAATACTGGCATCTACCTATCAATGTGGAAAATTACCCAGGTATATCCTGTACACAAAAAGCAGGACAAATCCAACCCAGCCAATTAACACCCTATCTGTACTGTATGTGTGTAGACTAGAGTGCTGACAGTGATCATTTTATATTTTTTATATAAATACGCTGTATTTTATAATAATTAATCACTCAGGACCTTCCTGGTCTCTGCAGCTCAGCTGCTCACTGGATAAACTTACAGCAAGTATTTCAACCTGTAAAGCAGGAGTCTAGGTAACGTATAATGATATTTTCTGAGCTTTCGAGCAATTGCTGTGTTTATTTTAAGCAATACAGATACTGGTACAGTGTGGCACAACCTGCCCGGGCACAACTCCATGGGTTTCTGTTCAACTCATGACCAAACAATCACTGACTTTGTGGCTCCAATCTTCATCTCTTTAAACAACCTTGCAAGTCCAATTAACTGTGTGTGTGTATCCGACCCGGACTCGGCCTAACCCGGAACCGGTCCAACCTGACCCGAACCCAAAAGCTGGACCTGGAAGAGCGACCCGACCCGACCCAAACCCGAAACGTCGTCAGGTGCCATGGGGTTCGGGTTAGGTAGCAGGCCTTTACCGCCAGGGCAACTCAGCTCCTGACCTCATTACAGCCTTGGTTCAAATATGGACAAAAGAGCTGAACTCCAGAGGTAAGGTGAGAGTGACTGCCTTTGACATCAAGGCTGCATTTGACTAAGAGTGGCATCAAGGAGCCCTAGCAAAACTGGAGTCAATGGGAATCGGGAGAAAACTCTCCACTGGTTGGAATCGTACCTAGCACAAAGGAAGAAGGTTGTGGTTGTTGGAGGTCAATCATCTCAGCTCCAAGACATCACTGCAGGAGTTCCTCAGGGTAGTGTCCTAGGCCCAACCATCTTCAGCTACTTATCAATGGCCTTCCTTCAATCAAAACGTCAGAAGTGGGGATGTTCACTGATGATTGCACAATGTTCAGCACCATTTGCGACTCCTCAAATACTGAATCAGTCTGTGTAGAAATGCAGCAAGACCTGGACAATATCCAGGCTTGGGCTGATAAGTGGTAAGTAACATTCGCACCACACAAGTGCCAGGCAATGACCATCTCTAACAAGAGAGAATCTAATCATCTCCCCTTGACATTCAATGGCATTACGATTGCTGGATCCCCCATTATCAACATCCTGGGGGTTACCATTGACCAGAAACTGAACTGGAGAAGCCACATGAATACTGTGGCTACAAGAGCAGATCAGAGGCTAGGAATCCTGTGGCAAGCAACTCACCTCCTGACTCCCCAAAGCCTGTCCACCATCTACAAGGCATAAGTCAGGAGTGTGATGGAATACTCTCCACTTTCCTGGATGGGTGCAGATCCAACAACACTGAAAAAGCTCCAGGAAAAAGCAACCCACTTGATTGGCACCCCATGCACAAACATTCACTCCCTCCACCACCGACGCACAGTGGCAGCAGTGTGTACCATCTACAAGATGCAATGCAGCAACGCAACAAGGCTACTCAGGCAGCACTTTCCAAACCCACGAAATCTATCACCTGGAAGAAAAAGGGCAGCAGATGCGTGGGCACATCACCACCTGCATGTTCCCCTCAAAGCCACACACCATCCTGACTTGGAACTATATCGCCGTTACCTCACTGTCGCTGGGTCAAAATCATGGAACTCCCTTCCTAACAGCACTGTGGGTGTACCTACCCCACATGGACTGCAGCGGTTCAAGAAGGCAGCTCACTACCATCTTCTCATGGGCAATTAGTGATGGGCAATAAATGCTGGCCTCACCAGCAATGCCCACATCAGATGATATGAATAAATAAAAATAAACACGGGTGGCTCAGTTGTACGGCAAGGGAGAAAGAAGAGTGGAAGAGCAATAGTGATAGGGGATTCGATAGTCAGGGCATCAGACAGGCGTTTCTGTAGCAATAAACATGGGATCATGTGTTGCCTCCCTGATGCCAAGGTCAAGGATGTCACAGAGCGGCTGCATGACATCCTTCTGGGGGAGAGTGAACAGCTGGAGGTCGTGGTCCACATTGGTACCAATGACATAAGTAAGAAGAGGGATGAGGTCCTGAATGCAGATTTTAGGGAGTTAGGAAGGAAATTAAAAAACAGGACCACCAAAGCAGTAATCTCATTACTCCCAGTGCCAAATGCTAGTGATCATAGGAATAGAAGGATTGATCAATTGGCTGGAGATTTGGTGTAGGAGGGAAGGTATCAGATTTCTGAGGCATTGGGACCGGTTCTGGGGCAGGTGGGACCTGTACAAGATGGACAGGCTGCATGTTAACAGGACTGGAACTAATATCCCCACAGGGAGATTTGCTAGTGCTGTTGGGGAGGGTTTAAACTAGCTTGTCAGGGGGATGGGAACCTGAGGGGTAGCTCAAATTGGAAGAAAGTAAAGCTGGTAACAGGAGGTAGAAAAGTAGCAAGTGACATTAGAAGGCAGGCAAAACAAAGGCGAGGCTCAACTAGGCTGAAAATGCAGAATATCAAGAAGACAAAGTTAAGGACACTCTACCTAAATGCATGCAGCATTCGCAACAAGGTAGATGATTTAAAGGCCCAAATAGAAGTAAATGGGTATGATCTAATTGCCTTAAAGGAAACGTGGCTACAGGGTGACCAAGACTGGGCATTTAGGAAGGACAGCCAAAAAGGAAAAGGAGGTGGTGTTGCCCTGATAATAAGGGATAGAATCAGTACATTAGTAAGGGGGGATCTCAGATTGGAAGAACAAAATGTGGAATCTGTTTGGGTGGAGCTAAGAAACAGTAAGGGACAGCAAACATTGATAAAAGTTGTTTATAGGCCACCAAACAGTAGTGATAGTGTGGGGTATGGTATTAATTGGAGATTAGAGAAGCATGTGGCATGGGTAATACAGTAATCCTGGGTGAGTTCAATCTGCATATAGACTGGGTAACATGTCGAGCACTAATGCTGTGGAGGCGAGTTTCTGGAGTGTGTTTGTGATGGTTTTCTGGAGCAGTATATTGAGGAATCGACTAGGGAACAGGCTATTTTAGATCTAGTATTATGTATTGAGAAAGGGTTAATTAATAATCTTGTTGTAAAAGACCTTTAGGGATGAGTGACCATAACATGATAGAATTTTACATGATGTTTGAAAGTGAGGTGGTTCAATCTGAAGCCAGAGTGTTAAATTTGAATAAAGGAAATTATGATGGTTTGAGCAGCAAATTGGCTGAGGTGGATTGGAAAAATACATGAAAAGGTATGACAGTACATAGGCAATGGATAGTCTTTAAAGAAATATTACATAGTTTACAGCAACTATACATTCCTTCAAGGCACAAAAACCACAAAAGTAAAGGCAGTTAACCGTGGATAACAAAGGAAGTTAAAGATTGTATAAGATTAAAAGAAAGATAAAGTTGCCAGAAATAGTAGTAAACCTGAGGATTGGGAGGATGTTAGAATACAGCAAAGGAGGACCAAGAAATTGATAAAGAAAGGGAGAATAGGATATGAATGTTAGCTAGCAAGAAATATAAAAACAGACTGTAAAAGCTTCTACAGGTACGTAAAAAGGAAATGTTTGGCTAAGACAAATATGGGTCCATTACGGGCAGAATCAGCAGAATTTATAATGGGGAATAGAGAAATGGCAGAGAAGCTAAATAATTACTTTGTGTCTGTCTTCACTGAGGAAGGTACAATAAATCTCCCTGAATTAGAGATCCCAGGCATTAGGGGGAATGAGGAATTGAAGGAAATAAGTATTAGTAAGAAATTAAGTATTGGAGAAATTAATGGGGCTGAAGGATAAGTCCCCAGGACCTGATATTCTACATCCCAGAGTGTTGAAAGAGGTAGCTATGGAGATAATGGATGCATTGATGATCATCTTCCAAAATTCTATAGATTCTGGAGCAGTTCCTGCAGATTGGAAGTTTGCAAATGTTATGAAGGAAGGGAGAGGGAAAACAGGGAATTACAGACCTGTTAGCCTTACACCAGTTGGGAAAATGCTCAAATCTATTCTAAAGGATGTGATAAATGGACAATAATTATCTGATTGGGCATAGTCAACATGGATTTATGAATGGGAAATCATGTTTGACGAATCTGTTAGAGTTTTTTGAGGATGTTACTAACAGAATTGATAAAGGCGAATCAGTGGACGTGGTATACTTGGATTTTCAGAAGTCCCCCACAGGAGGTTGGCTAGCAAAGTTAAAGCACATGGGATAGGAGGTAATATACTGGCATGGATTAAGGATTGGTTAACAGGCAGAAAGCAGAGAGTAGGGATAAACGGGTCATTCTTGTATTGGCAGGCTGTGACGAGTGGGGTACCGCAGGGATCAGTGCTTGTGCCCCAGCTGTTCACAATATATATCAAGGATTTGGATGTGGGGACCAAATGTAGTATTTGCAAGTTCGCAGATGACACAAAACTAGGTGGGAATGTGTGTTGTGAGGAAGATGCAAAGTGCCTTCAAGGGGATTTGGACAGACTTAGTGAGTGGGCAAGAATATGGCAGATGGAATATAATGTGGAAAAATGTGAGGTTGTCCACTTTGGAAGGAGGAATAAATGTGCAGAGTATTTCTTAAATGCTAAGAGATTAAAAAGTGTAGGTGTACAAAGGGACCTCGTCAATAAGTCACTGAAAGCTAACATGCAGGTGCAGCAAGCAATTCAGAAGGCTAATGGCATGTTAGTCTTTATGACAAGAGGATTTGAGTACAGGAGTAGTGAAGTCTTTCTTCAATTGTATAGAACCTTGGTTAGACCGCACTTGGAGTACTGTGTGCAGTTTTGGTCCCTTTACCTTAGGAAGGATATTATTGCCATAGAGGGAGTGCAACGAAGGCTCACCAGACTTGTTCCTGGGATGGCAGGACTGTCCTATGAAGAGAGATTGTGGAAACTAAGCCTGTATTCTCTAGAGTTTCGAAGAATGAGAGGCGATCTCATTTAAACCTACAAAATACTTAAAGGGATAGACATGGTAGATGCAGCTAAGATGGTTCCCCTGGTTGGGGAGCCTAGAACCCAGGGGACACAACTTCAAATTAATAGGGAAGCCACTTAGGACAGAGATGAGGAGAAATTTTGTCACTCAGAGGGTTGTGAATCTTTGGAATTGTCTACCCCAGAGGGCTGTGAAAGCTCAGTTATTGAGTATGTTTAAAGCAGAGATTGACAGATTTCTAAATAAAAATGGCATAAGGGAATATGAGGTTAGTGTGGGAAAAAGGCATTGAAGTGGATGATCTGCCATGATCATATTGAATGGTGGAGCAGACTCGATGGGCTGAATGGCCTACTCCTGCTCCTATGTTCCTATGTTCCTAATTCCTGATGGGAAAAAAAGATATGGAAGGATGTCAGTTGTTCCTTTTTTTTTGGTCTGGCATCTGGGCATATAGAGACAGGTCACCGGGATTGTTTCAGAAACAGTCTGTTCTGGAAACCTCAAGAATTATTCTAGTAGACTTTCCAGGAGAAAGGTGCCATCAGGGTTTGCTGTCAGCACACACTTGAATCGCAGGACTTTTTTCAGCTTCTCAGGAGCTATGCAGCACCAGGGATTTTATCTTTCACACAGAGTGACACATGTGTGTCACTGCTATACCAAAGACAGGGACGTTGGGCAGGGAGGAATGACATGACATGAATGGATGAAAGTATGAAAGAACTCACCCTTGTCCACTGCAAGGAGCATGGCACCTACACGAGTGTCTCACTCAGTTGTGCATACCGAAAATGCCCCACCTTTGGGCCCAGCACCCCTCTTGTGACAAGGTTGTTGCCTTGCCTTGCTTAATATCTGCCTCCTTGCTCCTCCAGGCAAAGAGGGCCCACAATGCTCAGGAGACACATAGGACTGGTGGAGGAGTGGTGGATGTCTGACCACTGACACAGGCTGAAGAGGAAGCCCTAGAGCTTGCATCTATCCATGTGGACTGTTTCAGTCAGTGATGTTGAGCTCGGGGTCCTGGGTGAACATACAACCATTTGATATACACAGTAATCAGTGTGAAAATTGTGCTGTTTGACACAATGCTGTCACAATTGTTACTTGCTCACCATAAAGACTGACAGTGTGCTCTTCTCATTGTATCTTGCAGGTCAACGCTCTGAGTCGGCAATGGCGGCCCAGGACGCCTCCCGCACCTAAGAGAAGAGACATCCTCCAAGGAAGCAGCATCCCATGACACTCCTGCACCTTCCACCAGCGCAGATACAGTCACCTCAATGGGAATCCGGTCAGCCTTACAGCCTGGGTCACAAATTGGTGAGAACACACGCGCCCGAGGAGCTGACTGAGGCTGAGAAACCTGATGCCCCTGACAGTCGGAGGACTGTGAGTAGCGAGGACCATGCTGAGCCCAAGGCTACTGATGACCCTCCATTGTCGACAGCATAGGGCATGCTGGAGCTACAGCAGCAGTCATGCAACATCAGGTAGAGTCCATCCAGGGCAGGACAGCTGCCGTGTCCCAGGCATTTGAGCACATGGCATCATACATGGAGACGGCGGTGACCCTCCTGGTGAGCCAGATTCCATTAATCTGTGCTGACCTGCAATCCCTCACCGAGGCCATCAGATCCATGCATTGGTAGCAAGGCAAGAGAGAGACCAGGGGTATGGAGACTGTCCCTGCCCTTTTTTTATATTTCCAAAATATACTTTATTCATAAAAATCTGTAAAAAAAATACATTACAAAACAGTTCAAAACAGCACCAAGTTAACAATACAAAGAGTGCAAAGGAGATCAGTTTCCTTCAATGCAGGACTGAGTTGCCTCACAACCCTTCCATTTCATTTTACCTGCCATGTACTTTTTGCAGCAAACAAATATTTTCTGGATACAGTTCGAGGGGTTTTCCATGGATCCAGCCCCTCAGTTCAGCTTGGTGGGGGACCTTACACAGTGGTCTTTCCCCATTGAGCATTTGCCGCAGCTGCCCCAAGCTTTAGTGTGTCCCTCAGCACGTAGTCCTGGACCTTGGAATGTGCCAGTCTGCAACATTCGGTCATGGAGAACTCTTTGCGCTGGAAGACCAGCAAGTTTCGGGCAGACCAAAAGGTGTCATTCACCGAATTGATAGTCATCCAGCAGCAGTTGATGTTTATCTCGGTGTGCATCCCTGGGAACAGCCCGCAGAGCACAGACTCCTGTGTTACAGAGCTGCTTGGGATGAACCTCGACAAAAACCACGGCGTCTCTTTCCACACCTGCTTTGTAAAGACACATTCCAGAAGGAGGTGGGCAACTGTCTCTTTCCCACCACAGCCACCTCGAGGGGATTGTGCGGAGGGTGTGAGACTTCGGGCGTGCGACTTCGGGCGTGCAGGAAAGATCTGACGGAGGGGTTTTCTCACCAGCCAAGCTACATCTTGGTGCTTGTTTGAAAGTTCTGGTGATGAGGTATTCTGCCAAATGACTTTGGCAGTCTGCTCGGGGAACCATCCAACAGGATCCACCATCTCCTTTTCCCGTTGGGCCTTGAGGACATTCCGTACAGACAACTGCCTGATGGATTGGTGGTCAAAGGTGTTTTTCCGCAGAAACTTTTCCACGAAGAATAGGTTGTACGGCACGGTCCAACTTGATGGATCGTTCCGCAGCAATGTGACCAGACCCATCCTTCACAATACCGGGGACAGATAGAACTTCAGCACGGAGTGACACTTGGTGTTTGTGTACTGGGGATCTAGACACAGCTTGATGCAGCCGTGCACGAAGGTGGTCATCAGGATGAGGGCGACGTTGGGAACATTTTTCCCTCCCTTATCCAGAGGTTTGAACATTGTGGCCCTTCCGAACTATATCCCCAGCACCTTCAGGTAGTCTGACCTGACAGTGAAGGGGACAAAGGATCGGTCAGTCCAGTTCCCAAAGAACATGGCCTCGCTCTTGCAGTGGTTAACTTTGGCTCCCGAGGCCAGTTCGAACAGGCTGCAGATGCTCATCAATCTGTGAATGGACAGCATATCCGAGCAGAAAACAGCGACGTCATCCATGTACAGGGAGGTTTTAACCTGAGTGCCTCCACTGCCTGGGATTGTCACCCCCCACCCCACCCCCTTATGCTCGCATCCTTCCTGATAGATTCAGCAAACAAACAAGACCGGGGAGAGAGGACAGCCCTATCTGACTCCAGATTGGATCAGGAAACTTTCTGATTTCCACCCATTGATTGAGACTGCGCTACTGATGTTTGTGTCGAGCAGTTTGATCCAATTGCAGATTCCCTCCCCAAACCCCATTTTGGAAAGCACGTCCATCATGTAGGTTTGTGACATCCTGTCAAAAGCCTTCTCCTGGTCCAGGCTGATAAGGCAGGTGTCCAACCTCCTGTCCCATACATTGGTAATCGTATCCCTGAGTAGCACGAGACTATCAAAGATCGTCCTGCCGGGTACAGTACAGGTCTAGTCAGGGTGAATCACCATCTCCAGAGCAGACTTGACTCGACTGGCTATGACTTTGGACAGAATCTTGTAATCAACATTAAGCAGTGAGATGGGTCGCCAATTTCTGATTTCTGCCCTCTCCCCCTTCCGCTTGTAGATGAGGGTGATGATGCCTTTCCTCATGGATTCTGACATGCTGCCGGCCAGGAGCATACTCTCTAATACTTCCAGCACGTCTCGGCTGACCCTGTCCCACAGGGCCGAATACAACTCAACCGGTAAGCCATTGCTTCCGGGAGTTTTACTTGTTTCGAAGGACTTGACGGCCTTTGTCAGCTCGTCCAGAGTTAGCGGCTTGTCCAGTCTCTCCCTCCTGCTGTCATCTAAGACCTCTGTGATAGATGACAGGAAGGACTGGGAGGCTCTGCTGTCTGTGGGCTTCGCGTCATACAACCCAGCATAAAAGGATTTGCTGATCCTTAGTATGTCGGACTGCGAAGACGTCACCGAGCCATCCTCTTCCTTCAGGCTGCTGATAACAGAGCTCTCTCTGTGTACCTTTTGGAAGAAGTAACGTGAGCACGTCTCATCTTGCTCGATGAAGCGGACTCTGTACCGGAAGATAATCTTGGAGGCCTCCGTGGCAAAGAGCGAGGCCGGCTGGCTCTTCACCTCATGGAGGTCCTCCTTGACCTTGACGCCCATCGACTGCAGCCAGAGCAGATTTTGCATACTTTTCTGGAGTCGGGACATTTCCCTCTGTCTCTCTCTCGCCCTCTGAACACCTTTGAATATAAAGAACCTCTTGATGTTCTCCTTGATCGCGTCCCACCAGTGAAATGAAGACTCAAAGAGGGGTTTCACGATCCTCCAACCTTTGTAATCCCTTTTGAGTTCCTCAACGTTTTCTGGGGTTAGCAGTGTAGCATTGAGCTTCCATGACCCCCTACCAACCCGCTGGTTGTCCTGTAAGTGACAGTCGGACAGTAAGAGGCAATGGTCGGAGAAAAACACTGGCTTGATGTCGGTGGATCCGACCGTGACAGCACGGGACACAAACAGGAAGTCAATCCTGGAACGGGCAGACCCATCCAATCTTGACCAGGTGTATCTGCACTGCGCTCCGTCTGAAGGTTTGCTGAAGACGTCGTGCAGTTTGGCATCTTTTACTGTTTCTATTAGGAATCTGGACGTAGCGTCCAGTTTGCTGTCGTCACTGCCGGATCGTCCAGCTGCATCGATGATGTAGTTGAAGTCACCGTCTAGAATGACCGGCCTGGACGTCGCCAGCAGCAGTGGGAGCTGCTGGAAGACGGTCAGCCGCTCGCTGCATTGAACTGGGGCGTACACGTTGATCAACTGGAGTGGAGCATTGTTGTACATTACATCTGCTACGAGGAGGCAACCGCCCACCACCTCCTTAACCTTGGAGATGGTGAAGTTACCTCCCCGCAGCAGAATACCCAGGCCGGAGGAACGGCAATCATTTCCCCCTGACCAGATCGATGGCCCGTGGGACCACCATCGCAACCACTGCCTGTAGGTGCTGAGGTGTGGTATTCCACACTCCTGCAGAAACAGTAGGTCGGCTTTGACATTGGCGAGGTAGTCCAAAGTTGAAACACATCGCGTAGTGGATTTAATGCTACACACATTAATTGAAGCAATCCTTATACCCATTTTAAAGTTAGTAGTTGCTTCCCATACCATTTGTCCTTGCTAGTCCCAGTCCTTCAGTATGTTCCTGCATACCCATAGTGTACACAAGCTGTTTCACGTTCGTTGGGCTCAGAAACCCCTTCTGGTTTTTCATGCAGGATTTGTTCCGCTGGGGTGACATCGGTGTGGGGGTCTTGTCGGCAGCAAGGATTGGGCTGTCCTCTACTGTTGTTTCATCCTCGAAAACATCACTGTTCCTGGCTTCCCGGAGCTGGAGTGCGCCAGACGTGTCGTTGCTTTCAGTGTCCCAGAGCTGGGACGCGCTGGGCATGTCGCTAGGTTCGGCGCTTTGGGTTTGAGGCTGGGCCCATCACAACTTTCAGTGCCCGGGCGCTGGGGGGCTTTATCTTCCAGCTCCTTTGAGTTCTGCCGCTTCTTTTGTAGGTGCCATCATTCCGACACTTCCTCATCCAGTGAAGAGGAGCTGCTGTAGTCTGTCTCAGACAGTAGCCTCCTCTTGCCACTGGTTTGGGTGGTGGCCTGTTCTGCTTTAGACGGATTTTTCCTTGTGGTTTTCCTTTGTACCACTTGCCACTGACCTATTTGTCCATCAGCTGCCTCCTCCTCCATTGATGCTGTCTGTCGAGGAGGGGTTTCCTGGCACAGGGTAGGTGTTGGGTCGCTGGTTTCAGCTGCCTCCCCTTTCTTCTCCTTCTCAGGTAGACTTTCCTTGCTGCGGAGAGGGTTGTTTGTCTTCTTCCCAGCACCAGATGCATTCGTTGTTCCTTCTCCCGGCCTTTCCTTGGACCTTGCCGCCTGAGCATAGCTGAGGCAACGTTTGGGGCTGTTTTGTAGAGGTGGCCTGCCTCACTGCACAGGTTGCAACACTTACTCTGCTTACAGTCCTTGGTCTGTTGGCCTTCCTTCTTGCAGTTCTTGCAGACGACTGTACTGCAGTTAGCTGCCATGTGACCAGATTTGCCACAGGTGTGACAAACTCTGGGCTGCCCCGCATAGACTAAGAAGCCTCGACTTCCCCCAATAGCGCAGCTGGAGGGAGGGTGGATGATGACTCCGTTGGCATCAACCTTCAAGGCCACCTTGACCTGCCACTTGCTGGTCCAAATCCCAAATGTGTTCTTGACATCAGTGTTGCTGCCGGCCACCTCGACGTACCTGGCGAGGCAGGTGAGTACATCCACCACAGGAACATGGGGGTTGTAGAGGTTAATAGTCACCACCCGGTCACTTTGTGACGGCAGGGTAAAGAGTGGCTCCACTTTGAGGATGGACAGCGGCGCCTGGTTTCCCTTCTCTTTGAATGCCTTCAGGAACTTGATGCATCCCGCCACATTCTTGAACGTCACGTCGCAATATCCACAACTGGGGAAGTCCTGCAGGCAGAAGATATCCGTAGCTTGGAATCCGCAGCAATCAATGAAGGTACGGTCAACCGGTGCATCTCCTTCCTTATCCTTCACCACCACCCGAACGGTGTTGCGCACTCCCTGGCCTGAAGCTCTAGAATTGGTTACAGTCATTTTGCTTAAATAATACCGAGGACAGGATCAAAGGCCACTGATCATGGTTTCTCCCCTGCCCTTGGTCCTACCCAGGAGAGCATAGGGGTTCAAATGAGCCCTGAAATGGAGGAGGCGAGCCTGTGTGCCATATCTGGGGTCCCCCTTCAAGGTGATTCCGATGTGGACACGGCCCCTCTGCACCTCCGCCAGTGAGTCAAGCTCCAGCAGCCACGGCGTCTGAGGAGACTTCTGCGCTGACGCAGGATTCCCCCAGCCAACAGGGGCCCTCCAGGCCTTGTGCACATAGAGGACGACCACCAAAGTCTTCCACAGCCAAAGGGAATTTGATCAGCAACCTTCCTCCAGTCAGGCTGCAAGCACAGAAGTGGCACCGCAAAGGAGCATCCGCAAGTGTTTCCAAAAAGCACTGTGACACAAAAGAGGATGCACGGGTGATACTACACTGTTTAATCACTAAATGTTCTTAACTAATGTATGTGTCGTTTTTACTGTGATTGACTTGTGGTAGCATGTACTGATCATGTCTCCTCCCATTATATCATTGGCCTTTCAGAACTGCCAATGTATGGAATAACATCATTGCCGTGCCAGCATTAATCATGTGCATCGCCATGGATGCAGTAACATGGACATTGGCTCAGTCTGCTGCTGCCAGTAATGGTGCAGACAAAGATATTGCAGATGCAGACTGCTGCACAACAGTTGAACGAGGGTGCTGTATGACATTCAGAGCACACGGTGGTCTTTATGGCGAGGAGAACCATGCATCCCTTGCATGCTGCTCGCCCTGCATGCGCCGCCTGCATGCTCTCTGTCCTCCCATGCGCCTTTCCTGCTGTAAGTCCTCAGTGTCTTCATCATTCGAGGAGGAGTACTGCTCACGTCTCTCCTCATCCTGCAAGGCCTACCCCATATTGAGTGTGTAGTTGTGCAGAGCACAGCAAACAGCAATTATATGAGCTTCCCTTTCCAGTTCATACTGCAGAGTGCCACCCAATCTATGCAGGCAGTGGAAGCGCATTTTCAGCATGCCGAACCCTGCTCAATGGTGGCTCTTGTAGCTCCGTGGCTGGTGTTGATTCTCTCTTCTGCATCACTGGTGAGGTTTCTCACCGACATCAGAAGCCATGTCTGCAAGGGGTAGCCCTAGTCTCCAAGAAGCCACCCCTCGATGTGAGCCAGTTCAGTGAATAGCAAGGGCACCTGGGACTGGCGTAGGATGAAGGCGTCATGGTGGCTGCCTGGAAAGCGGGCACAGATTTGCATAAAGCGCTTGCGGTGATCACATATCAGTGGGAGACTTGATGGCCACATGGGTGCAGTCTATGACCCCTTGTACCTGGGGGAATACCATGATGGAGCTGAATCCGATAACCCTCTGGGACTGGCTCTCAGGATCCGTGCTAAAGTGGACATAGTCACCGGCCCTCTGGTCCAGGGCATTAGTGACCTCCCAGATGCAGCGGTGCACTGCGCACTGTGTCACCCTACGTAGATCATCGGTGGGTCCCTGAAATGATGTCGAGGCTTAGAAGTTAAGAGCCGCTGTCACTTTGACTACCACAGGCATAGGATGTCCACTGAGCCCATCGTCTGCATTTCATCATTGTGTCACCGCCTCTCTCGACATCCGCAATCACCTCTGACACAGTTGCTCAGACATCTGCAGATATGTCGGTGATAGTGATCACAACTCCCTGACCTTTACCATAGTCATGGAGAGGGACAGGAGCAGACGGGATGGAAAAATATTTAATTGGGGGAGGGGAAATTACAATGCTATTAGGCAGGAACTGGGGAGCATAAACTGGGAACAGATGTTCTCAGGGAAATGCACGACAGAAATGTGGAGGTTGTTTAGGGAGCACGCTGCGACTGCTGGATAGGTTTGTCCCGATGAGGCAGGGAAGGGATGGTAGGGTGAAGGAACCTTGGATGACAAGAGATGTGGAACAGCTAGTCAAGAGGAAGAAGGAAGCTTACTTAAGGTTGAGGAAACAAGGATCAGACAGGGCTCTAGAGGGTTACAAGGTAGCCAGGAAGGAACTGAAGAATGGACGTAGGAGAGCTAGAAGGGGACATGAAAAAGTCTTGGCGGGTAGGATTAAGGAAAATCCCAAGGCGTTCTACACTTACGTGAGGAACAAGAGGATGGCCAGAGTGAGGGTAGGGCCGATCAGGGATATTGGAGGGAACTTGTGCCTGGAGTCGGAGGAGGTAGGGGAGGTCCTAAATGAATACTTTGCTTCAGTGTTCACTAGTGAGAGGGACCTGGTTGTTTGTGAGGACAGCGTGGAACAGGCTGATATGCTCGAACAGGTTGAGGTTAAGAGGGAGGATGTGCTGGAAATTATGAATGATATGAGGACAGATAAGTCCCCAGGGCCAGACGGGATATACCCAAGGATATTACGGGAAGCGAGGGAAGAGATTGCTGCGCCTTTGGCGATGATCTTTGTGTCTTCACTGTCCAATGGAGTAGTACCGGATGATTGGAGGGTGGCAAATGTTCCCTTGTTCAAGAAAGGGAATAGGGATAACCCTGGGAATTATAGACCAGTCAGTCTTACGTTGGTAGTGGGCAAATTATTGGAGAGGATTCTGAGAGACAGGATTTATGATTATTTGGAAAAGCATGGTTTGATTAGAGACAGTCAGCATGGCTTTGTAAGGGGCAGGTCATGCCTCACAAGCCTTATTGAATTCTTTGAAGATGTGACAAAACACATTGATGAAGGAAGAGCAGTGGATGTGGTGTATATGGATTTTGGCAAGGCGTTTGATAAAGATCCCCATGGTAGGCTCATTCAGAAAGTAAGGAGGCATGGGATTCAGGGAAAGTTGGCTGTCTGGATACAAAATTGGCTGGCCCATAGAAGTCAGAGGGTGGTAGTAGATGGAAAGTATTCAGCATGGAGCTCGGTGACCAGTGGTGTTCCACAAGGATCTGTTCTGGGACCTCTGCTCTTTGTGATTTTTATAAATGACTTGGATGAGGAAGTGGAAGGCTGGGTTAGTAAGTTTGCCGATGACACGAAGGTTGCTGGAGTTGTGGATAGTGTGGAAGTCTGTTGTAGGTTGCAACGGGACATTGACAGGATGCAGAGCTGGGTTGAGAAGTGGCAGATGGAGTTCAACCTGGAAAAGTGTGAAGTGATTCATTTTGGAAGGTCGAATTTGAATGCAGAATACAGGCTTAAAGACAGGATTCTTGGTAGTGTGGAGGAACAGAGGGATCTTGTGGTCCATGTCCATAGATTGCTCAAAGTTGCCACCTAAGTTGATAGGGTTGTTAAGAAGGCGTATGGTGTGTTGGCTTTCATTAACAGGGGGATTGAGTTTAAGAGCCACGAGGTTATGCTGCAGCTCTATAAGGCCATGGTTTGACCACACTTGGAATATTGTGTTCAGTTCTGGTCGCCTCATTATAGGAAGGATGTGGAAGCTTTAGAGAGGGTGCAGAGGAGATTTACCAGGATGCTGCCTGGACTGGAGGGCATGTCCTGAGAAGAAAGATTGAGGGAGCTAGGGCTTTTCTCATTGGAGCGAAGAAGGATGAGAGGTGACTTGATAGAGGGGTACAAGATGATGAGAGGCATAGATAGAGTGGATAGCCAGAGACTTTTTCCCAGGGTGGAAAGGGCTATCACCAGGGGGCATAATTTTAAGGTGATTGCAGGAAGGTTTCGGGGAGATGTCAGAGGTAGGTTCTTTACAAAGAGAGTGGTGGGGGCGTGGAATGCACTGCCAGCAGTGGTAGTAGAAGCAGATACATTAGGGGCATTTAAGCGACTCTTGGATAGGTACATGGATGATAGTATAATGAAGGGTAGGTAGTTAGTTTGATCTTAGAGTAGGTTAAAGGTTCGGCACAACATCGTGGGCCGAAGGGCCTGTACTGTGCTGTACTGTTCCATGTTCTATGTCATGCGAAACTTGTAGATACGCAGTGATCTATAGCGCCGAGTTCGCCGTGGGGCTGCTGCAGCACAAGACCGGGGGCTTCCATGTGGGCTACACCTGCCTTTTGGTTTTGACTGCGGTGCATATGGCTCTTCACGACAAGTGGATCAATGTATATAGGGTGTACCATTCCCATCTCCACGTTGCAATTAAACTCAGTTCCTTCACTTCTTCGAAGGTACCTAACAGAGCAGAGATTGATGTTGACTGATACATCAGATGCTTCATGCATCAACTATGTGGCGTGGCATAACATTGCCCGCCTTAGCCCCCTTTCATGCACTCCCCCACCCACATCCCTACATATATGCAGAGTTGTGAACCAGTAATACCATCCCCCTCCCACCTCTGTACACACACATGCAAAGTTGAGACCCATCTCGCAAGACTAACCATCACAGGCTCCAAGTACTGCAACTTCTGTCCTGCCGGCTTTTATCAGTCGGGACCAGGAAGGCATGTGAGGGTGGCACAGTGGCACAGTGGTTAGCACCACCGCCTCACAGCTCCAGCGACCCGGGTTCAATTCTGGGTAGTGCCTGTGTGGAGTATGCAAGTTTTCCCTGTGTCTGTGTGGGAGACTTAATTTAAATATGTTAATTACATTTAAATGAATGATTAATGACTTACCTTATAGCGATGGCTGTCCCACACAATATTCCGGCCAATTGCACGGAACTCGTGTGCCTTCGATCTCCGTTCGGAGATCCGAGGCGTAACACTGGTGTGGAGGGGGAGGAGTGAAGTTCTCATTGGTGGCGGGAGGAGCAGGGAAAACTGTTCCTATTGATTGCGGGGATGGTGGGGAGGGGTTGAGGGTCAATTTTAGTGAAGTTTGTAGGGGAAAGGTCGACATTTGAGAAAATGATTTTTTGGGGGCGAGAGGACAATTTGTATATTGATTCCTCATTGGAGGGTGTGGGAGAGGGGATTCCAAGTGCAATCAAAAGTTTTTTTTTGACAGTGGGACCTTTAAAAATATGATTCTCACTGAAGGGCTTGAAGCCCTTTAAAAATGGCACCAGCACCTGTGCAGTGGAGTCAGACGCTGTTGCCGGGGATGGAGCTCCCGCCCACACTACATCATTGGAGGCAGGCGTTCTGCCCCCTCCATGTTAATGAGGCTGCACGCAAAGTATCGCAGCAGCTCCGCGGTGCACATCTCGCACATGCGCCGCACCGTTCCGGAAACTTTGGCCCGAGATCGGCAGCAGCTATAAAAATTCAGCCCATCATCTTTTAACAGGACTGGAATAACAGAGCCATGGAATAAAAGGGACGGCAGCAACATGAATATGGAATTGGCTGAGTGACAGGAAACAAAGAGTAGTGGTTAATGGATGTTTTTCGAGCTTGAAGAAGATTTGTAGTGGAATTCCCCAGGGGTCAGTCTTGGGACGTTTGCTTTTCCTGATATACATTTATGACCTAGACCTTGGCACAATTTCAAAGTTTGCAGATGATACAAAACTTGGGGCAGTGTGAGGAGGGTAGTGTAGAACTCCAAAAGGACATAGAGAAGTTGGTGGAATGGGCAGACAGGTGGCAGATGAAATTCAATGCAGAGAAACGTGAAGTGATTCATTTTGGTAGGAAGAACATGGAGAGAAAATATAAAATAAAGGGTGCAGTTCTAAAAGGGGGTGCAGGAGTAGAGGGACCTGGGTGCATAAGTCAGGAGGCAGGACAGGTTGAGAGAGTGGTTAATAAAGCATACAGTATTCTGGGCTTTATTAATAGGGGCAGAGAATACAAGAGCAAGGAAGTTATGTTGAACTTGTATAAGACACTAGTTCGGCCTCAGATGGAATATTGTGTCCAGTTCTGGGTGTTGCACTTTAGGAAAATGTGAGGTTATTGGACAGACTACTGTAAAGATTCATGAGAATGGTTCCAGGGATGAGGAACTTCAGTTATGAAGATAGATTGGAGAAGTTAGGACTGTTTTCCTTGGAGAAGAGAAGACTGAGAGGTGATTTGATAGAGGTATTCAAAATCATGAGGGGTCTGGACAGAGTAGATAGAGAGAAACTGTACCCACTCATGAAAGCATCGAGAATGAGAGGGCACAGATTTAAAGTAATGGGTAAGAGAAGCAACAGTGACATGAGGAAAAACTTTGTCACGGAGCGCGTGGTTAAGATCTGGAATGCACTGCCTGAGAGTGTGGTGGAGGCAGGTTCAACTGAAGCATTCAAAAGGGAATTAGCCTGTTATATGAAAAGGAAGAATGTGCAGGGTTACGGAGAGAAGACAGGGGAATGGAACTGAGTGAATTTCTCTTTCAAAGAGTGGGTGCAGACAAGAAGGACCGAATGGCCTCCTTCTGCATTGTAACAATTCTGTGATTCTGTGACTGCACTGACCCCCAGGTCACTAACATCAATTGCTGCCTTGAAGGCCTTTGTGAAATTTGGAGCAGCCAACACTGGTTCATTAATCAAAATGGCTTTCAGCCTCTCAAAAGATGCTTGGCACTCCCCTGACCACACTACTTTGATTTTCTTTTTCTGTAACAAATCTGTCAGGGGAGCAACTATAGGATGAATATTTGGTACAAACTTGTGGTAGAAATCACACATCCACAAAAATCTCATGATTAAACACTTAGTCTTAGGGGTGGGGAACTCCACCAATGCTTTTAATTTTGCTATTTTTGGCAACACACATCCTTGCCCAACTATATGTCCGAGGTAGGTTACTCTCGCTTTTGCAAATTCACTTTTGACAAGGTTTATCACTAAATCAGCCAACTGTAAGAGTTGTTCCAAGTGGTCCTTCCAAGTTTCACTGTATGCCAGCACATCGTCAAGGTAAACCACACAGTTAGAAACACTGGCTACCACTTTCTGAAAAGTGGCTGGGGCATTTTGTAGCCCAAATCACTTGGTATTGGAAAAAATTGTTTGGTGTGACAAAGGCTGATATTTCTTTAATAAAAGCAAAATACTGCAGATGCTGGAAATTTGAAATAAAAACAAGAAATGCTGCAAATACTCAGCAGGTCTGGCAGCTGTGGAGAGAGAAGCAGAGTTAACGTTTCAGGTCAGTGACCCTTCTTCAGAACTAGCAGATATTAAAAATGTGAAAGGGTTTTTTTAGCTTGGGGTGTTAAAGGAACTTGCCAGTATCCCTTTAACAAATCTATTTTTGTAAGAAACGTGACACTGCCAACTCTGTCAATACAGTCTTCCAAGCGAGGACTTGGGTAGGAGTCTGCCTTTGTTATTGCATTAACCTTTGTCTCGTCTATGCAGAATCTAGTTGAACCATCAGATTTATGCAGCAATACCACTGGGGAACTCCAACTGTTTTGACTGGGTTAAATTAGGTGGTTTTCCAGCATGTTTTGGATTTCTGCTTTCACCTGGGCCTGTTTCTCAGGACTTAAGCGATAAGGATGCTGTTTTATTGGAAAGGATTCCCCTACATCCCATCATGGGCTGGATTTTTCCTGTGGTGAGCTTCCAAAACAGCATGGCACATACGCAGAATGTGTGCCACAGAGCAGCCATGATACTTCCCATGGCGGCTCATTAACATGGAGGAGGCAGACTGCCCGTTGCCGACGACATAGATAGGGTAGGTGCTCTGTCCACGGCAACATCGTGCAGGCGTCGGCACCATTTTTAAAGGGCTTCAAGACCTGACAAGTCATAGAGAGATACAGCAATGAAACAGGCCCTTCGGCCCACCGAGTCTGTGTTGACCAACAACCACCCACTTATACTAATCCTACATTAATCCCATATTCCCTATCACATCCCCACCATTCTCCTACCACCTACCTATACTGGGGGCAATTTACAATGGCCAATTTACCTATCGACCTGCAAGTCTTTGGCTGTGGGAGGAAACCGGAGCACCGGTGGAAACCCACGTGGTCACAGGGAGAACTTGCAAACACCGCACAGGCAGTACCCAGAATCGAACCCTGGTCACTGGAGCTGTGAGGCTGCGGTGCTAACCGCTGCACCACCCCTCATGTACATTTTTAAACAGAAATGTATGTAACGGTGACATTTAAAACTTTGATAAAAGATCAAAGCCCCTCTCCTACATCCCCAATCAATTTATTTATTGCCCCCTCCCCCCAAAAAACTTTTCTTCCCATCCCATATTTCCCCCCCAATCTTCATAAACTTTGTCCTTTAACCGCTTCCCACCATCCCTTTGACCAATAGTAAGAGTTTTTCCCCCTCCCCCCACCGCCCTGAAAACTTCACTCCTCCCCCCATCCCCACCAGTGTTCCGCCTCAGATCTCGGAACAGCGATCCGAAGGCGCGGGACTTCTGGCAACTGGCTGGAATATCGGCGTGGGACGGCTGTCATGAAAAGGTGAGATATGTTTAAATTATGTTTCTGTTGCAGAGAGGCAGGGGACTACCACAAGGCCTCGCCGTCACCGGCAAAATGTGGTGGGGCCTTACCAGCATCGAGGCGAATGAAGGGCTTCCGCCAGAAGTATTTTCCAGGCGTCCCCCCCACGACCCCCGACATCGGGGGTGCTTGCAAAAGTTCAGCTCCATGTGTAGCTAAGGTTGTACATCCTGGCTTGTCCCTACAGTCTTCTTTAAATACTGTGAGTAGCCTTGTTAGGTCTTCTGCATCTAAATTTTTAAAAAAATTCTTTCATGGGATGTTGGCATTGCTGGCCAGGCCAGCATTTATTGCCCATCCCTAATTGCCCTTGAGATATGAAAGCATGGTGTCCAATCTCCCTGACAATTTAGCATTAGCTAACTGGATATTGGGAGGTTCAATTTGGGGATGATCTAGGCCTCCTTCGGCCTTATCTTCACTATCCCTTTCATCCTTCACTGTCCCTACTACCTGACATACCTGTGCTTGCTTATCCTCCTCCTGGCGGTGAAATTGATTCAACATATTGATATGACACAGCTGATTCTTTTTCTGGCGATCTGGGGTATCAATCAAATAATTTACTTTATCAATTCTTTTGACCACTTTATATGGGCCACTGAACTGTGCTTTCAACAGTTCACCCTATAAAGGCAGTAATACTAACACCTCATCCCCTGGTTGGCATGCTTGTCTGCCCATTTCTTCATGTTTAGTTTTTGTTTAGAGATACAGCACTGAAACAGGCCCTTCGGCCCACCGAGTCTGTGCCGACCATCAACCATCCATTTATACTAATCCTACACTAATCCCATATTCCTACCACATCCCCACCTGTCCCTATATTTCCCTACCACTTTCCTATACTAGGGGCAATTTATAATGGCCAATTCACCTATCAACCTGCAAGTCTTTGGCATGTGGGAGGAAACCGGAGCACCCGGAGGAAACCCACGCAGACACAGGGAGAACTTGCAAACTCCACTCAGGCAGTACCCAGAATTGAACCCAGGTCACTGGAGCTGTAAGGCTGCGGTGCTAACCACTGCGCCACTGTGCCGCCCCATTCATGGTTGTATGGGAAGCTTTCAGGTGTTCCTGAGCCATTTTGCAGGCTCTTGTGAGCCGTTCCCAGAACACGAATACATAATCCAGCACAGAAGATTCATCATTCGGTACTAAAAGCTTTAATTAGTTTCAGAGGACCTCTTACCTCAGGACCATAAATTAATTCGAAAGGACTAAAACCGGTAGACTCGTTAGGTGAATCCCTGATGGCAAAAAAAAAATTCTTGCCTCTTATCCCAATCATGGGGATATTCATGACAGTATGCCCTGATCATCGTTTTTAGTGTCTGATGGTACCATACTAAAGCTCCTTATGTCTGTGGGTGGTATGCTGAAGACGCTAGCTGTGATATGCCCAAATTATTCATACCTTCCTGGAAAATTATGGACATACAATTGGAACCTTGATCCAACTGAATCTCAATCAGTAATCCATATCTAGTGAAGAATTGGGTTAACTTCTCTACCACTACCTTAGCAAAAATTGTTGTTAAGGTAATGGCCTCTGGGAACTAAGTAGCCATATCCGTGATAGTGAATATATAGTGATGTCCCGCTTTTGTTTTTGATAAAGGTCCTACACAGCCTACCACGACCCTACTAAATGGCTCCCCAAAAACTGGTATGGGAATTAGAGATGCCAGTTTTATGGCAGGTTGCAGTTTTTCCACAATCTGGCATGTATGGCACGATTTTCAAAACTGCACCATGTCCTTGGAAACCCCTGGCCAGTAAAAATGTCGACCTATACGTGATTGGCTCTTCCGGATCCGCACACGTCCCGCTATAGGAATTTCATGCACTCTCCTTAATATTTCCCAGAAATACTTGAGCGGTACTATCATCTGATGAACATCCGTCCATTCTTCATCCGCATGTCTGTGAGGAGGTCTCCACTTTCTCATCAGAACCCCATTTTTAATATAGTAACCTCCCAGAACTCCCTTTGCTGCAGCTTCAGTTAGAGCCAGTTGTGCCACTTTATTTAACTCTGGATGGGCTTGCTGAACTTTGATCAAAGAAGACTTACTGAACATTTCCTTTGGATTATCCAAGTCCCCAAAGAAAGTTTCAGATATACAACTATCTATCTGTGCTGCCAATTTTACCTCTGACAATGGAACTTGTTTAGCCATTGCTCGGAAAAATTCTTGGAACCTTTTCCTGCAACTGTTCTGTCACTCTAACTTCAATTGTTTTTTCCATGACCACAGGAGAAGCTATTACCTTCGCTCTGACCAAATCATTCCCAGGAGTATGTCAACTCTGACTATAGGCAAACTATGGACAACTCCTATGGTTACCGATCCAGACATTAGGTCACACTCCAGGTGCACCCGATACAAAGGTCTTTTGCGAGGAGCAGCTTTGACAGAACGAGGTGCGGAGCGGACTTTCAGCTGAGCGGTCAATTTCAGTAAGTTACAAGTTAATACCCTTTTGTTTCGGAGGACCAGGGGACTGCTGGGTAAGGGAAAAGTATTTATTTGGGCAGTTTTAAAATCTTTGTCTTTTGCGAGGAGCAGCTTTGACAGAACGAGGTGCGGAGCGGACTTTCAGCTGAGCGGTCAATTTCAGTAAGTTACAAGTTAATCCCCTTTTGTTTCGGAGGACCAGGGGACTGCTGGGTAAGGGAAAAGTATTTATTTGGGCAGTGGCAGTACCCGAGGCACTACACGTGTAGTGTCTCCCACCCACCCTCCTCCTCTAACCAAAAAAAAAGGACTCTGGTGTGTTGATAAGGTAAGCTTTTTATTTAAAAAGTTCAGTCCGTCGGATTGCTAAGCGAACAAGTTTTGACTTTTTTTTTTTCGTTTGGTTTTTCAGTAGATTTATTGGGAATCTAGAATAGTGGGAATGGAGGTAAAGGCAGTTGTATGTTCCTCCTGCAGAATGTGGGAGGTAGGGGTCGCCAAGAGTGTCCCTGCTGACTGCATCTGCGGGAAGTGCACCCAACTCCAGCTCCTCGCAGACCGCGTTAGGGAACTGGAGCTGGAGCTGGATGAACTTCGGATCATTCGGGAGGCGGAGGGGATTATTGACAGGAGTTATAGGGAGGCAGTCACACCTCAGGTAAAAGAAGTAGGAAGATGGGTTACCGTCAGGGGAAGGAAAGGGAACCAGCAGGCAGTGCAGGGATCCCCTGTGGCCGTTTCCCTCAACAACAGGTATACCGTTTTGGATACTGTTGGGGGGGACGACTTACCAGGGGTAAGCAATGGGGTGCAGGTCTCTGGCACAGAGTCTGTCCCTGTTGCTCAGAAGGGAAAGGGGAAGAGGAGCAGAGCATTAGTCATTGGGGACTCCATAGTTAGGGGAACAGATAGGAGGTTCTGTGGGAACGAGAGAGACTCACGGTTGGTGTGTTGCCTCCCAGGTGCCAGGGTACGTGATGTCTCCGATCGTGTTTTTGGGATCCTTAAGGGGGAGGGGGAGCACCCCCAAGTCGTGGTCCACATAGGCACCAACGACATAGGTAGGAAGAGAGATGGGGATTTAAGGCAGAAATTCAGGGAGCTAGGGTGGAAGCTTAGAGCGAGAACAACCAGAGTTGTTATCTCTGGGTTGTTGCCTGTGCCACGTGCTAGCGAAGAGAGGAATAGGCAGAGAGAGGAGTTGAACACGTGGCTGCAGGGATGGTGTAGGAGGGAGGGTTTTGGTTTCCTGGATAATTGGGGCTCTTTCTGGGGTAGGTGGGACCTCTACAAACAGGATGGTCTTCACCTGAACCAGAGGGGTACCAATATCCTGGGGGGGAGATTTGTTAGTGCTCTTCGGGGGGGTTTAAACTAAGTCAGCAGGGGAATGGGAACCTAAATTGTAGTTCCAGTGTACAGGCTGTTGAGAGTAGTGAGGTAGGGGGATAAGGTTACAGGGACGCAAGAGGGCACTGGCAAGCAAGAACTTGGTTTAAAGTGTGTCTACTTCAACGCCAGGAGCATCCGGAATAAGGTGGGTGAGCTTGCAGCATGGGTTGGTACCTGGGATCCTGATGTTGTGGCCATTTCAGAGACATGGGTAGAGCAGGGGCAGGAATGGATGTTGCAGGTTCCGGGATTTAGATGTTTCAGTAAGAACAGAGAAGAGGGTAAAAGAGGGGGGGGTGTGGCATTGTTAATCAAGGAAAGTATTACAGCAGCAGAAAGGACGTTTGAGGACTCGTCTACTGAGGTAGTATGGGCCGAGGTTAGAAACAGGAGAGGAGAGGTCACCCTGTTGGGAGTTTTCTATAGACCTCCGAATAGTTCCAGAGATGTAGAGGAAAGGATAGCGAAGATGATTCTCGACAGGAGCGAGAGTAACAGGGTAGTGGTTATGGGGGACTTTAACTTTCCAAATATTGACTGGAAATACTATAGTTCGAGTACTTTAGATGGGTCTGTTTTTGTCCAGTGTGTGCAGGAGGGTTTTCTGACACAGTATGTGGACAGGCCAACCAGGGGCGATGCCACATTGGATTTGGTACTGGGTAATGAACCCGGCCAGGTGTTCGATTTAGATGTAGGTGAGCACTTTGGCGATAGTGATCACAATTCGGTTAGGTTTACCTTAGCGATGGGCAGGGACAGGTATATACCGCAGGGCAAGAATTATAGCTGGGGGAAAGGAAATTATGATGCGATTAGGCAAGATTTAGGATGTGTAGGATGGGGAAGGAAACTGCAGGGGATGGGCACAAACGAAATGTGGAGCTTATTCAAGGAGCAGCTAATGCGTGTCCTTGATAAGTATGTACCTGTCAGGCAGGGAGGAAGTTGTCGAGCGAGGGAGCCGTGGTTTACTCAAGAAGTTGAAGCGCTTGTCAAGAGGAAGAGGGCGGCTTATGTTAGGATGAGACGTGAAGGCTCAGTTAGGGCGCTTGAGAGTTACAAGCTAGCCAGAAAGGATCTAAAGGGAGGGCTAAGAAGAGCAAGGAGAGGACACGAGAAGTCATTGGCGGATAGGATCAAAGAAAACCCTAAGGCTTTCTATAGGTATATCAGGAATAAACGAATGACAAGAGATAGGTTAGGGCCAATCAAGGATAGTAGTGGGAAGTTGTGTGCGGAATCAGAGGAGATAGGGGAAGCGTTAAATGAATATTTTTCGTCAGTATTTACAGTAGAAAAAGAAAATGTTGCCGAGGAGATTACTGAGATACAGCCTACTAGGCTAGATGGGATTGAGATTCACAAGGAGGAGGTGTTAGCAATTTTGGAAAGAGTGAAAATAGATAAGTCCCCTGGGCCAGATGGGATTTATCCTAGGATTCTCTGGGAAGCCAGGGAGGAGATTGCAGAGCCGTTGTTGTTGATCTTTATGTCGTCATTGTCGACAGGAGTAGTGCCGGAGGACTGGAGGATAGCAAATGTTGTCCCCTTGTTCAAGAAGGGGAGTAGAGACAGCCCTGGTAATTATATACCTGTGAGCCTTACTTCGGTTGTGGGTAAAATGTTGGAAAAGGTTATAAGAGACAGGATTTATAATCATCTTGAAAAGAATAAGTTCATTTGTGATAGTCAGCACAGTTTTGTGAAAGGTCGGTCGTGCCTCACAAACCTTATTGAGTTTTTCGAGAAGGTGACCAAACAGGTGGATGAGGGTAAAGCCGTGGATGTGGTGTATATGGATTTCAGTAAGGCGTTTGATAAGGTTCCCCACGGTAGGCTATTGCAGAAAATACGCAAGTATGGGGTTGAAGGTGATTTAGAGCTTTGGATCAGAAATTGGCTAGCTGAAAGAAGACAGAGGGTTGTGGTTGATGGCAAATGTTCATCCTGGAGTTTAGTTACTAGTGGTGTACCGCAAGGTTCTGTTTTGGGGCCACTGCTGTTTGTCATTTTTATAAACGACCTGGATGAGGGTGTAGAAGGGTGGGTTAGTAAATTTGCGGATGACACGAAGGTCGGTGGAGTTGTGGATAGTGTCGAAGGGTGTTGTAGGGTACAGAGGGACATAGATAGGCTGCAGAGCTGGGCTGAGAGATGGCAAATGGAGTTTAATGCGGAGAAGTGTGAGGTGATTCACTTTGGAAGGAGTAACAGCAATGCAGAGTACTGGGCTAATGGGAAGATTCTTGGTAGTGTAGATGAGCAGAGAGATCTTGGTATCCAGGTACATAAATCTCTGAAAGTTGCTACCCAGGTTAATAGGGCTGTTAAGAAGGCATATGGTGTGTTAGCTTTTATTAGTAGGGGGATCGAGTTTCGGAGCCACGAGGTCATGATGCAGCTGTACAAAACTCTGGTGAGGCCGCACCTTGAGTATTGCGTGCAGTTCTGGTCACCGCATTATAGGAAGGATGTGGAAGCTTTGGAAAGGGTGCAGAGGAGATTTACTAGGATGTTGCCTGGTATGGAAGGAAGGTCTTACGAGGAAAGGCTGAGGGACTTGGGGTTGTTTTCGTTAGAGAGAAGGAGGAGGAGAGGTGACTTAATAGAGACATACAAGATAATCAGAGGGTTAGATAGGGTGGATAGTGAGAGTCTTTTTCCTCGGATGAGGATGGCAAACACGAGGGGACATAGCTTTAAGTTGAGGGGTGAAAGATATAGGACAGATGTCAGAGGTAGTTTCTTTACGCAGAGAGTAGTAGGGGCGTGGAACGCCCTGCCTGCAACAGTAGTAGACTCGCCAACTTTAAGGGCATTTAAGTGGTCATTGGATAGACATATGGATGTAAATGGAATAGTGTAGGTCAGATGATCGGCGCAACATCGAGGGCCGAAGGGCCTGTACTGCGCTGTAATATTCTAATTCTAATTCTAATTCTATACTCCCCGCCGATACCATTCACTAAAACCTTGGCATTCAATGCGCTCTCCGGTGGAAATGTTATGCCTTTCCCCAGCAAAAGAGTTTGGGTGGCTCCTGTATCCCGAAGTCTAACTATAGGTTTACCAGCCTCACTTGAGGGATAAGGAGTTACTTTTCCTTTCAAAAGGAATTCCCTATAACTCTCAGGTATCTTGTTCATGTCCCCCACACTCACAATGGTTTGTGTACTTGGCCTTACAGCTGCAGTCAGAGCTACAGCCTGATCTGTCGTACTCCTAGTCAGGAGCCCTTTCTCTGCATTGGCCTTGTGCACCCCAATAAGTCCCGTGGTTTTATCCTGCAACTTCCAGCATTCTGCACGAAGATGTCCCACCTTGTGACAATGGTAACACTTAGGGCTGGTTTCTGTGTTGCCAGCTTGGGTCTGCAAATAAAACCCGGCCCGAGGCCTTTCATTTAATCCCGCGCCAGACCTGACCCGATCCAACCCGACCCGACCACCGGAATATAATCAACTTTATTGAAGAGGTTGTGCTCTACCTTGGATGGAATCGCTCACTGCAGACTAGTGCGGAGTGTTTCCCACCTTGACGTCCTGGCTGTCACTGAGTCTGACCCGGCCCAACCTGACACGAGCCCGAATGCCGGACCCGGAAGAGCGACCCGACCCAACCCAAACCCGACACATGACATCGGGTCCTGTCAGGTTCGGGTCGGGTAGCCATGCTCTACGCTGCCGAGTATGGCGACAGCCGTAAAAGATGGCGGCCTGCACGCGTGGGTTTTACTCCGTGGAGCCGCCGCTATCTGAGGCATGGCGGCTCATTAACATGGACGGGGCAGACCCCTCCCTTCCTCCCCGCCAATTACGTGGAGGGTGAACTGTCCCCGGCAACAGTGTCTGGTGCCACTGCACAGGCACCGGCGCCATTTTGAAAATGCTTCCAGCCCTTACATTTACTTTAAATTTTTAAAGAGACATTACTTTAAAATTTGTTACAAATAATGAAATAAATGTTCTCAGCCCTTCTCCCACCTCCCCAATAAAATTACATTTCATCCCTTGTCCTCTCCCCACCAAAATACTCACCTTCTGTACCTGACCTTCCCCCCAACCCCCCACAAAAGTCAGAAGCTTTTAGCTTTACCTCTTCCAATGACCCCCTAGACCAACCAAGAAAGTTTGACCCCGCTGCGCCCTCCCGCACTGAGAAACTTACCTGTTCCCTCCACCCCACAGGTGTCGAGCCTCGTTTCCCCGGACGGGGATTTGAAGGCATGTCAGTGCCGGCCGCCAGGATGAAGATTTTGGCGGTACATCAGGTGGCAACAGGAACTTCATTAATGCAGGTAAATTAATTTATTTAAATATTTAAATTGACGTCCCTCCGCCGAGCGGCGGGGGAGCCACCACAAGGCCTCACTGCTGCCAGCAAGATCGGGACAGAATCTGCCAGTGTCAAGGCCTGTGGCAGGCCTCATCCGGGGCAATCTTCATGCCACCCTCGCCACGTCAAGGCCCCTATAATATCCAACCCTTAGGCTTTCGGACCTCATTTCCACCTTCAACACCTTCTTTTCTGGCCTGAGGAGGAGATCCCAGGACGTTCCCAGGTGTCCCTTCTTGCCCCTGGCTACTGGCTTTCCTTTCACTCTCCCACCTTCGATTCTTCTCATGTTTGTGAGGGTGATGGACATAGGGTTTGGGCTTGTAAACAAGCTCATAATCATTAGCAATCTCAGCTGCCTGTCTGGCTGTTGAAACCGTCTGCTTCTCTACATGGGTTCTTACTAACAGAGGGAGTGAATTTTTAAATTCTTTCAGGAGAATTATTTCCCTAAAGTTCTCATACATGGCCTCTACCTTTAGTGCCTACATCCAACGATCAATGTTAATGTGCTTTACCCTCTCAAATTCCATATATGTCTGCCCAGGCTGTTTCCAGAGGTTCAGAAATCTTTGCCTGTGCACTTCAGGGACATTTTTAGCCATCTCCTAATCTGCAGAAGCCTCCTCAGAAAGCATGGCATAAACTCATGAACCCTGCCTATCAACCTGCTTTGCATAAGCAGTGTCCAGCTTTCCTTTGGCCACTTCATTTAAGAAAGAAATGAAAAATGTCTCTACGTCCTTTTCCCCAATCTTCTCTTGCTTACACAAATTTAAACAGCTCTGAACTGGATCCTGGGTTGGAGTCAGATCTTTCCTCACCAGTATTTTCCCTGGAGTCAAGACCACTCCTTTGTTTTAGTTCCATCTTTTTTAATTCGAATTCCCTTCCTTCTCTTTCACTTTCTCTTTGAAATTCTAGTTCAAGTTTTTTCATTCTCAATTTTCTTTCCTGTTCAAGCTTAAGTTTTTCCAATTGCAACTGAGTCCTAGCTAATTCAACTGCACTACCATCTGGTTCGCCTTTTTCTTCTTCCAGTTTCAAATGGTGTGCTATTACTTCAATAGTATCTGCCTTCTTAGCTCATGGCTTGATCTCTAACACCAACTTTTCTGCGAATTCCTTTGGCCTAACCTTGGTTAAGTTTCTCAGATCTCTTAGGGATACATCCTCCTTCCCCAGAAAGTTTGTAACAACTGACAAAGACATTCCAGTAGTGTACTTTAATGCACAAGAAACCTGTTTTTTTACTTTTCCTCTTTCCTTTGGTAAGATGTAAAAGTAACAGGGTTGTAGTGGTGGGTGATTTTAACTTCCCCTATATTGACTGGGACTCACTTAGTGCTAGGGGCTTGGATGGGGCAGAATTTGTAACGAGCATCCAGGAGGGCTTCTTGAAACAATATGTAGATAGTCCAACTAGGGATGGGGCCGTACTGGACCTGGTATTGGGGAATGAGCCCGGCCAAGTGGTCGACGTCTCAGTGTGGGAGCATTTCAGGAACAGTGACCATAATTCCATAAGTTTTAAGGTACTTGTGGATAAGGATCAAAGTAGTCCTCGGGCGAAGGTGCTAAATTGGGTGAAGGCTAATTATAACAATATTAGGCAGGAACTGAAGAATTTAGATTGGTGGTGGTTGTTTGAGGGTAAATCAACATCTGACATGTGGGAGTCTTTCAAACGTCAGTTCATAAGAATCCAGGACCGGCATGTTCCTGTGAGGAAGAAGGATAAGTTTGGCAAGTTTTGGGAACCTTGGATAACGAGGGATATTGTGAGTCTAGTCACGGGTGGCACAGTGGCGCAGTGGTTAGCACCGCAGCCTCACAGCTCTAGGGACCCGGGTTCATTTCTGGTACTGCCTGTGCGGAGTTTGCAAGTTCTCCCTGTGACCGTGTGAGTTTTTGCCGGGTGCTCCGGTTTCCTCCCACTGCCAAAGACTTGACGCTATCGTACCTGCTTCCACCACCTCCCCCGGCAGCAAGTTCCAGGCACTCACCACCCTCTGTGTAAAGAACTTGCCTCGCACATCCCCTCTAAACTTTGCCCCTATCAAAAGGTTGATAGGTAAATTGGCCATTGTAAATTGCCCCTAGTGTAGGTAGGTGCTAGGGAACATGGGATTACTGTAGGGTTAGTATAAATGGGTGGTTCTTGGTCGGCACAAACTCGGTGGGCCAAAGAGCCTGTTTCAGTGCTGTATCTCTAAATAAAAGAAAAAGGACGCATTCGTATGGGCTAGAAGGCTAAAATTATTAGAGAGGATTCTTCGGGACAGGATTTACTCCCATTTGGAAACAAATGAACTTATTAGCGAGAGGCAGCGTGGTTTTGTGAAGGGGAGGTCGTGTCTCACTAATTTGATTGAGTTTTTTGAGGAAGTGACGAAGGTGATTGATGAAGGAAGGGCAGTAGATGTTATCTATATGGACTTCAGTAAAGCCTTTGACAAGGCCCCTCATGGCAGACTGATACAAAAGGTGAAGTCACACGGGATCAGTGGTGAGCTGGCAAGATGGATACAGAACTGGCTCTGTCATAGAAGACAGAGGGTAGCAGTGGAAGGGTGCTTTTCTGAATGGAGGGCTGTGACTTGTGGTGTTCCGCAGGGATCAGTGCTGGGACCTTTGCTGTTTGTAGTATATATAAATGATTTGGAGGAAAATGTAGCTGGTCTGATTAGTAAGTTTGCGGACGATACAAAGGTTGGTGGAGTTGCGGATAGTGATGAGGATTGTCAGAGGATACAGCAGGATACAGATCGGTTGGAGACTTGTGCGGAGAAATGGCAGATGGAGTTTAATCCGGACAAATGTGAGGTAATGCATTTTGGAAGATCTAATACAGGTGGGAAGTATACAGTAAATGGCAGAACCCTTAGGAGTATTGACAAGCAGAGAGATCTGGGTGTACAGGTCCACAGGTCACTGAAAGTGGCAACACATGTGGATAAGGTAGTCAAGAAGGCATACGGCATGCTTGCCTTCATTGGTCGGGGCATAGAGTATAAAAATTGGCAAGTCATGCTGCAGCTATACAGAACCTTAGTTAGGCCACACTTAGAATATTGCGTGCAATTCTAGTCGCCACACTACCAGAAAGACGTGGAGGCTTTGGAGAGGGTACAGAAGAGGTTTACCAGGATGTTGCCTGGTCTGGAGGGCATTAGCTATGAGGAGAGGTTGGATAAACTTGGATTGTTTTCACTGGAACGACAGAGGTGGAGGGGCGACATGATAAAGGTTTACAAAGTTATAAGCGGCAAAGCTTTTTCCCAGGGTGGCAGAGTCAGTTACTAGGGGACATAGGTTTAAGGTGCGAGGGGCAAAGTTTAGAGGGGATGTGCGAGGCAAGTTCTTTACACAGAGGGTGGTGAGTGCCTGGAACTTGCTGCCGGGGGAGGTGGTGGAAGCAGGTACGATAGCGATGTTTAAGCGACATCTTGACAAATACATGAATAGGATGGGAATAGAGGGATACAGTCCCCGGAAGTGCAGAAGGTTTTAGTTTAGACAGGCATCAAGATCAGCGCAGGCTTGGAGGGCCGAATGGCCTGTTCCTGTGCTGTACTGTTTTTTGTTCTTTGTTCTTTTCAATTGGCATTACCCCACTTACAATTGCACGTCATTGGCTTTGGGTATCCTGGACAAGCCTCCAATTATATGTTACAACTGAGGCAGGAGGCGTGCACTGTCTTTTCTAGTTCAATTTCTCCACAGGTCACAACATATATTTAAATGTTTACCCGGTTACCAGTATAGCCAATCATATACTCTATTTTTCTATCCCAGAATAAAATGCAACAACCATGTTTATTCAACCACACACACACACGAAAAAATACACAAGTTCTCTCGGCAGAGGTCTGTTACCAAAAAAAGACTACTTTGGCCAAATGCTTGCTAATTCTTGATGGAAAAAAGAGAAGATAAGAAAGGATGTCAGTTGTCCCTTTTTTTTTTTGGTCTGGCATCCGGTTATACGGAGATGGTTCACTGGGATTGTTTCAGAAGCAGTCCATTCTGGAGATGTTCATAATTATTCTAGTTGGCTTTCCAGAAGAAATGTGGCATTCGGGTTTTCCACCAGCACACACGTGATTCACAGGATTTCTTTTCAACTTCTCAGGAGTTATGCAGCACCGGGGATTTTAGCTCTCTCACACTGGATTTTTGCAGGATTTCTTTAATGAGGTGAGAAGGAGGTGAGCTGGCTGGCTTCTTTTTTTCCCCTGGCAGGAAAACACCAATTGTCTTCAAGCAGTTCACACTTCAACTAAAAAGAAAACAATGTCCATACCCCAAATATAGAGTCAACCTCCTGACCTCCATAAACCTTGACATGTGGCTTCTCTGTAACCATTTTTCCCCAGGTCACCCAGGGCTCTGTTCTTTACAAAGCACATGACTTCCAGCACAGGCTCTCAAGTGACTCTCAGTGAACTTGGTTAAAAAAACACATCCATGGAATCTTTTCAATTTTAACACAAGTCCTCCTCAAAAAATAGAATCTGAAAAAATGGAAACACTTTCGTAACAATGGTCACACATTACTTTTACTTATCCATTTATTTTGAACACAGTGGAATAAGAAATCTATTATGATCAATATCTCTATATAATAGATATAATCTATAATATCTTAAAGATCTGGAATATAACATACACTTCTTGTAGGTGTCGCCGACTTCCTGTCACATTTTCCCTCTCAGACCTTATTAGTTGCCTTAAAAAACAACAGCATCAAATCAAAATTGAAGAGGATAGGAAAATACAAATCATAATGGAATATAGTGCTATAAGATTGTAAGTACTGCAAAGACTTGTGAAAACAAGTCAACCTTTGTTCACCATTAGCAGCTCACTGAATGTATTCTAATGAGATCTGACCGTGAAAATGCCCCTAGGTCTGTTGTGCAACCAAAACAAGAATTAACACCAGTGTTACACCAACTCACAGCCAGCAACTATGTTTATTTCAATGTGAAATGATGAAAACTGTCGCTCAATTCAGCAGTGAAACTATAGCCTACGTCAGTATGAGCTTTGGTCAGTCAGTTGTACGTTTCCTCTGAGTCAGAAGGTTCTAAGTTTAAGCTTCATTACAGACATTAACACATAATCCAGGCTATGCCTGGGCACTGCATGAGTACTGTGTTATTGGAATTGCTACCTTTTGGATCAGATGTTATCCCAAGGCCTTTCCTACTCAAGTTGATGTAATGGATCTCAAAGCACTGTTTGAAGAAGAACAAGGAATTCTCCAGATGTTCTACCAACATTCCTTCCTCATCCAATACCACCAAAAAACAGATTATCTGGTCATTTATTTGATGTTTGTAGGATCTTGTTAAATAACAGTGACTATACTTAATAATAATCCATTGGTGAGATTCAGGAGGACATTGTAATGTGCTAGCCCTTTCTTTCACACAATAATATTGGGATAGCTGTAGTTTAAGAATGAGTGCAAAATTTGAATGATTTTGACAAATGATTTCTTAGATGTCTTGATTAATTTTATGTAAACACACGTTGTATATTATTTTCAACAATTATACTTTCAGTTATGCAAAGTTAGCCAGTGACATGTCATACGTTAGTGTTATTGCCCATACCATTGGAATAAACTACTATTTTCCAAATTAAATAAAATAGTTGTAGGGATGAATTAATTTTTAAAAAACCTATATCAAAGATTCACATATCCAATATTCGAACTTAAAGGAAAGATGGTTACCTTAATCACTTACTTGCATTGCAGGATGCTGGACCAGTATTAAAAGTATCATTCCTTACCCTTAAATTAGAAACACAAACTGAGAAGCCTATAAGAGAGTAAATGCTCTTAACTTCTGGAGTTCATTATAGCTTTATAGGATAAAACAAACTTTGGGAATGTCGGACATTTTTGGAAAATGACAGCAAGTGAATACCAGTTGGAATTTATTGCTTTTTTATGATCCTTTTTACTGAGAAGGGGAATAAAAACATGTTAAACATTTCATGGGAAAATATACAATAAGTAAATGCGTAATTATAATGTTGCTTAATAGAATGATCTGTGCCTCAACCCAATCCAAGATCACTGCATTGGCCAAACCAAATGTAATTATACTTAGTAATAGGGTGAGTTGGGGTCAAAGGAAGTGAGCTGCTGAGTTTGGAATTAAATGCTCTTCTTCGGCAAAGTTTATTGTCTACTAAACCTGCAGTAAATTTCTTGATAAAGGAGTCCTGCAACACTAAAATGTATTGGGCACAGAGCCTGACCTATGTAGTTCCATGGTTCTGCATTGCATGACTTAAGTTTCACATCTGCAAATATTCAACAACAGGGTGTTCTATGTTTTTGATGTCCTATGAGCTAAAGTGCTCAGACAAGACCTTAGGCATTGTTCTCTCAATCTCAAACCTTCTACGTAATGTTTTTAACATGCGCACAGCAGTGTACCATTTTTAAAACAAAATACCATACTTATAAATTTAGTTAAGAAAATGCTTCTTTACTGACTGTCACTAAGCATCAGCTTGGGTCTGTTGGTAGCTTTCATCACTGAGTCAGAAGGTTGAGCCTTCAAGCCCCAGTATGGAACTCAGCACATAACCTAACCTAACATTTGCTACGCTATCAGATGTGCACTCTTTTGGATGAAAATTTAAACTGAGCGCCCCCACTCCTGCCCCACAAATCTTCCCTCTCAGGTGGAAGCAAAAGATTCCACTGCACTCCTTGAAGAACATTTATCCTTCAACCAGCATGACCAAAAAATAGATTATTTAGTCTTTTATCTCATCATTGTTGTAATATTACTTGTTCCTTTGGTATGTGAACTATTGTAAGACTCGCAGGAGCCACTTCTCAGTCTGTCGGGCTACACCCACAACTCCCTGGTCATGTGTGACGCAACATCACTTTTTCCGGTGACCTTCACTTACAGCTTCTTAAGTTGGTCCCACAACAGTTATTTGTCACTGAATGCAAATTGTCCGTTGCATTTCCTTACATTCCAACAGTGACTACACTTCAAAGGTACTTCCTTGGCTGCAAAGTACTTAAGATGTGAAGGGCGCTATATAAGTGCAAGTTCTTTTCTATTGGGTGTAAAATGAGTGGGTGGTTATACAAATGGAATTTCTTTCTTTTGAATTATGATGCTATTTTGAAACAAAAAGTCATGCAATCACATTTCTAAGTCATGATACATTTATAAGAAAAATAATTCATTACAATTACATTTTAAGGGCAATTTGTGAATAAAAGGTGTCAGCAGTTTTTGACCAAGTTTTCTTTTGATCATTTCATGGGATGTTGGCATCACTGGCAAGGCCAGCATTTGTTGTCTATACCTAATTGCCCTTGAGAGGATTGTGGTGAGCTGCCTTCTTGAAACATTGCAGTCCAGTTAATGTTGATGATAATTTTGTGGCATTTTCTTGTTCACTTATGAATCGTGTGACATGCAGGACCAAAGCATACATCATTAGAAAGGTTAGTATTAGAAATTTGTGGCTGAAAACATTGAATGAACTACTCTTTAAAGCTTGCCCAATAAATTACTTTTTAACCTATTCCTAAAGTTATATTTTTATTACATAGATTAGAAAATTACAGTGAAGCAGGTTGTAATTTTCCATTAAGCAACAGCAACATATGAATAAAAGACTAGAATGCTAATACAATTACAGTCATTGAAAATATGTGTTGGGATTTATTCAATCTGTTGGATCTGTCCAGCACATTCTTTATATTGAAAACACTACAACAAATGGCTGAATATGATGCTTGCTTCAGAAGTGAATGACACTGCATTAATAATGAGTGATGAAGCTCCAAGTGAGTCATATGTCATCGGCGGAATAAATGCTATATCCAGTAACTCACTTTGCAGAATTCTACTCCTGCATTTTGATGATATTCTGTAAGAAATTAAAATAATCTTATCTTTAGTCAGCTCAGTTGGTAGCACTCTCACTTCTGAGATTTACAAGAATGGTTCCAAGGATGAACACAAGAACACAAGAGCACAAGAAATAGGAGCAGAAGTAGACCATATGACCGACCGAGCCTGCTCCACCATTCAATACGATCATGGCTGATCTTGGGCTTCAATTCCACTTTCCTGTCCACTCCCCATATCCCTTGATTCCCTGTCAGACCAAAAATCTATCTATCCCAGCCTTAAATGTATTCAATGATGGAGCATCCACAACCCTCTGCAGTAGAGAATTCCAAAGATTCACAACTCTGTGAGTGATGTAATTTCTCCTCATCTCAGTCCTGAATGATTGACCCCTTATCCTTGAGACTGTGTCCCCATGTTCTAGATTCCCTGACTAGTGAGAATAATCTCATGTCTCAATTAGATCGTCTCTCATTCTTCTAAACTCCAGAGAATATAGGCCCAATTTACTCAGCCTCTCATCATAGAACAACCCCCTCATCCCAGGGACCAATTTAGTAAATCTTCGCTGCACTACCTCAAGTGCAAGTATATCCTTTCTTAAAAGTGGAGACCAAAACTGCACACAGTATTTCAAGTGCAGTCTCTTCATTCCTGTACTCCAATCCCCTTGCAATAAAGGCCAACATGCCATTTGCTTTCCTAATAGCCTGCTGCAGCTGCATGTTAACTTTGTGCGTTCCTTGTATGAGTGCCCCCAAGTCTCTCTGAACAGCAACGCTTACAAATACCACAGCTTTTAAAAGAAATTCTGCTTTTCTATTTTTACAACCAAAGTGAACAACTTCACACTTCCCTATATTATACTCCATTTGCCATCTTGTTGCCCACTCACTTAACTTGTCTATATCTCTTTGCAGCCTCTCTACACCCTCCCCGCAGCTTACCTTTCCACCGAGTTTTGTATCATCAGCAAACTTAGATACATTACTCTCTGTCACTTCATCCAAGTCATTAACATAGAGTGTAAATAGCTGAGGCCCCAGCACTGATCCTTGTGGCACCCCACTATTCACTGCCTGCCAACTAGCAAATGCCCCATTTCTGCTTACTCATGGGCTAGGATTTCACATTGGGCGGATGGGAGCCGGCCACCGACTTTTCAGTCGGTGGCGAACCCGCTTCTGCATTGCCTGGGGATCCGACCCGCATTTTACGGTCCCCAGGCTTTAACTGTTCTGAGGCGGGGCTTCCACCTGCTTGAGGGAGGAAGTCCTGCCTCATTGAGCTGCCTGCCAATCAGCGTCACCGGGAGCGGTGGCCACAGCTGGGACTGCAGCCCAGCCGAAGACATGGAGCCTGGAAGACAGGTAGGATTTGGTTGCCTTGCCGGGGATAATCGGTCAGGCCCCGGTGAGGCAAAAGAGGTTGGTTGGGGGGATGGGGAGCATGTTGGGTGCTGGGAGTGGATGGGGTAGCAGGGGCGGCCCTCCATTGGGCACCCTGTGTCCGATGAGCAGGGCCCCCCACCCCCAGGAATTTCACAGCTGCCCGGTTTTCACAGGCGGCTTTTCCCAGTTCCAGGATGCCGCTTGTCACGCGTAAAATCCTCATGGAGGCGGGCGAAGACCCTTAAGTGACCGTTAAGTGGCCTTGATTGGCCTGGAGCAGGAGGGCTGTTTTTCGCCCCCACCCTACGTAAAGGGGGGCAGAGGCGGGAGCGGTTTGGGAAAACCTCCCAGAGCCTCCCGCTCCATTTTACACCACACCCCGCCACCATACGGCTCGTTGTGGGGGTCCCTACTCGGCCTTGCATAGAGACATGGATAGTCTGGAGAAGCTGGGGCTGTTCTCCTTAGAGAAAAGAAGATTGAGAAGAGATTTGAAAGAAGTGTTTAAAATCATGTGGAGGCTAGACAGCATAAATAGAGAGGAAATGTTCCCATTGACGGAAGTGTTGAGGACCAGAGAACACTCATTTAAGATGATTGGCAAAAGAACCAAAGGCAACATGAATAAAAACTTTTTTATGCAGCAAGGTATACAGTAAGGCTTTTGATAAGGTCCCACATGGGAGATTGGTTAAGAAGGTAAGAGCCCATGGAATCCAGGGCAATTTGGCAAATCGGATCCAAAATTAGCGTAGTGGCAGGAGGCAGAGGGTAATGGTCAAAGGTTGTTTTTGCGAGTGAAAGCCTGTGACCAGTTGTGTACCACAGGGATCGGTGCTGGGACCCTTGCTGTTTGCAGTGTACATTAATGATTTAGACGTGAATATAGGAGGTATGATCAGTAAGTTCGCAGATGACATGAAAATTGATGGTGTCATAAATAGTGAGGAGGAAAGCCTTAGATTACAGGACGATATAGATGGACTTGTAAGATGGGCGGAGCAGTGGCAGATGGAATTGAATCCTGAGAAGTGTGAGGTGATGCATTTTGGGAGGACTAACAAGGCAAGGGAATATACAATGGATGCTAGGATCCTTGTAAGTACAGAGGGTCAGAGTGACCTTGGTATACTTGTCCATAGATCACTGAAGGCAGCAGCACAGGTAGATAAGGTAGTTATGAAGGCACATGGGATACTTGCCTTTATTAGCCGAGGCATAGAATATAAGAGCAGGGAGGTTATGATGGAACAAAAACAAGAAATGCTGGAATCACTCAGCAGGTCTGGCAGCATCTGTGGAAAGAGAAGCAGAGTTAACGTTTCGGGTCAGTGACCCTTCTTCGGAGCAGTTCCGAAGAAGGGTCACTGACCCGAAACGTTAACTCTGCTTCTCTTTCCACAGATGCTGCCAGACCTGCTGAGTGATTCCAGCATTTCTTGTTTTTGTTTCAGATTTCCAGCATCCGCAGTATTTTGCTTTTATTTTAGAGGTTATGATGGAGCTGTATAAAACGCTAGTTAGGCCACAGCTGGAGTACTGTGTTCAGTTCTGGGCACCACACTATAGGAAGGATGTGATTGCACTGGAGAGGGTGCAGAGGAGATTCACCAGGATGTTACCTGGGCTGGAGCATTTCAGCTATGAAGAGAGACTGAAAAGGCTAGGGTTGTTTTCCTTAGAGCAGGGAAGGCTGAGGGGAGATATAATTGAAGTATACAAAATTATGAAGGGCATTGATAGGTTAGATAAGAATAAACTTTTTCCCTTTGCGGAGGGGTCAATAACCAGGGGGCATAGATTTATGGTAAGGGGCAGGAGGTTTAGAGTGGATTTGAGGAAAACCTTTTTCACCCAGAGGGTGTTTGGAATCTGGAATGCACTGCCTGAAGAGGTGATAGAGGCAGGAACCCTCACAACATTTAAGAAGTATTTAGATGAGCACTTGAAAAGCCATAGCATACAAGGCTGGAAGTGCTGGAAAATGGGATTAGAATAGTTAGGTGCTTGATGGCTGACACAGACATGATGGGCTGAAGGGCCTGTTTCTGTGCTGTATAATTCTGTGACTCTATGTTTCTAAGGTTTTAAGATCTGGAATGCACTGCATGAGAGTGTGGTGGAGGCAGATTCAATCGTGGCTTTCAAAAGGGAATTGGATAATTATGTGAAGAAAAATCAATTACAAGACTACAGTGAAAGGGCAGGGGAGTGGGTTGAGTTAAATTGCTCTTATAGAGAGCCAGTATGGACATGATGGCTGAATGACCTCCTTCCGTACCTTTACCATTCTACAATGATTCTATGATTCTGAGCCAGAAAGTTGTGGGTTCAAGTCTCACTCCAGAAACAGCTGACAAAACAGTGCAGTACTGAGGGAGTGCTGCACTGTCAGAGGTGCTAATTTAATTTTTTGATGAAGTAACAGAGAAGGTTGACATAGGGAATGCAGTAGATTTTGTGTATATGGATTTTAAGAAAGCGTTTGATAAGGCACCACATAAAAGATTGGTTAACAAAATTGAGACTCATGGAATAGGACTGGTCAGTATCCAATTGGATAAAAAAATGACTTAAGAACAGAAAACAATGAATCATAGTAAATGGTTGTTTTTCAGACTGGAAGATGGTAAACAGTGGTGTTCCCAAAAGATCAGTGCTTGGACCAGTGCTTTTTTTGCTATATATAAATGATTTGGACCTTGGAATACAGGGTAGAATTTCAACACTTGTCGATGACACAAAACTTGGAGGTTTGGCAAACAGTGAGGGTGATATTGCGTCCAGCTCTGGTCACCGCACTTTAGGAAGGATGTGAGGGTCCTTGAGAGGATGCGGAGGAGATTTACCAGAATGGTTCCAGTGATGGGGGATTTTAGTTACAAGGTTAAGTTGAAAAAGCTGGTGTTGTTCTCCTGAGAGCAAAGGAGATTGAGGGGAGATTTAATATTGGTATTGAAGATTATGACAGGCTTAGATAAGTTAGACAAGGAAAAACTGTTCCCAGTGGTACAAGAACTAGGAGATTCAGATTGAAGGTTTTGGGCAAGAGATGCAGGGGGAATATGGGGAAGAACTTATTTATGCAGCAGGTGGTAATGACCTGGAATTCATTGCCCATAAGGGCAGTGGAAGCAGAGACAATCAATGACTTTAAAAGGAAATTGGATGGGAACTTGAAGGAAATAAACTTACAGGTCTACAGGAATCAAGCGGAGGAGTGGGACTGACTGGATAGCTCCGTGGAGAGCTGGCATGGACTCGATGGGCTGAATGGCATCCTTCCATGCTGTAAATGACTCTATGGACGGAATGTTATGCCATCCGCAGGAGTGGGCTGGTGTCAGGGTGTGGGGGAGTGGTCATAAATTTGAATGTGAGGCAGGAGGAGCTGTTCTCGATGCCTTCCCACCCCTGCTGCAAATTTACAAGGGGTAGCAGTGGCGAAAAATATCCCGCCCACTCCAGGTCAATCAAGGCTCTTACATGGCCAATTAACAGCCTCTTAAGGACCTCCTCCCAACGTCACTGGTATTTTACCAGCAGCCGGTGGGCAGCTGAGGTCCCCCTTGTGGGCTGGGGGGGGGCCCTCCTGATCGGGCACTCTGTGCCCCATGGAGGGTCCCACCCCTCCACAACCCAGCCACCCCCACTACTTAACACGTTCCCAGCACCCCCGCAACCGACCCCCCCTTGCCTCGGCGGGTCCCGGCCGATTGTCCCCGGCGAGGCCCCACCAACTTACCATTTTTCCGGGGCTGGTTTCATCTTGCTGCTGAGGCTGCGTGCAGTCCCAGCAATGGCCACCGCTCCTGGTGGCACTACTGGGACTGAGAGCTGCCGGCCCTCTGATTGGCTGGCAGCTCTTGGAGGCGAGACTTCTTGCCTCAGAGAGACGGAAGTCCCACCCAAGGCCAATTAAGGGCCTGGGGCACATAAAATCCTGGCATGGCTCCCAGGCCTGGCAGAGGCTGGCTCACATCCGATTCTTTGTGCAGGGCCTCCCGCCCAACATAAAATTCTGGCCCATGACTCAATGACAAGAATTTCCTTTCAGGGTGGGAAATGGATATTGGGATTGATTCCAGGTCCTAATCCTGCACCTAGGGGAAGCAGTTACAGCCCCCGTTTTTCATGGGGGCAGACTGTTAATTGGTTGGAGGGCCAATTGAGTGGCGAATTAACAGCCATGGGTGGATGAGAACTGAGGTGGAACTGAAAGAGAGCAGGCCCAATTTAAAGCTAAAATAAAGATGGAACAGGAGAGGCAAAGGCCTGGAATCTGGCCCAGGGCTGCCCCTCGGTTTGCAGGTGCTAACTTTGGCAGTCCTCCTCAAGGTAGTGAGAGAGAAGAGGGTGGTCCGCTTCACGGAGGGTGGCAAGAGGAGGCCACCCTCCCAGACCAAGCAGGCCTGGATTGAGGTTGCCGATACAGTGTGGTCCGCAGAAACTGGGTTCAATACAGGAAGCGGTTCAATGAGCTTATTCACTCTGACAAGGTGAGTGCAATGCCAAACCCTCTGAATAGGCCTTTGTATATTCAACGTCCAGCAGACACATCAGCTGAGGAGCCTGAGGGCGCATGCTGTTCCTGAACATGGGATGAATGTGTGCCAAGGATACTTACTATGGTGTCATGCTAGGCCCCCACCTGCCAAGAATGAGGCACATCAATTTTGTCATGAACATTGATTTTTAGCTGTTGTAGGAGTGAGGAAATGACTTGTTAAACAGATCAGCCCTGGCTGGAAAAAAACATTTACATACCAACAGACATTCAAGGTGAGGAAGCGCATTCCAGGGCCTGCTAAGGAGGATACAATCCTCAAGGCCAGGACATGTTAGACTAGCTGGTCGCATGACTACCTGGTTGTTCCAGGGTTTTCTTGTGAACTGGCCACAGAGAGTTTGAAGGCAGAAAACTGTCTGCTCCTAGACTGAGAAGATCTCTGCTGTCTGCTCCCATCTCTTTCTCACAAGCCTCTGAATCCAATGAAGTCACATGAACCCCAAGAGAGAAAAATCTCCTACAGAAAACAAGGTTTAAGAAGAATACTGGGCCCCCAATGAAAAGCAAAATCTACCTATAATAAAGAACTCTATAGTGAGCTCGAAGAACCATAACAACATATCTTCAGATATTGCCTCAAACTTTACCAGTTTATTTTTCTTCTGCTCTTTTCTGTCTCTATTTGCATGTGTGTATTGCATATGCCTGGTTAGCTCCGTCAGTAAAGCATCTGACTCTTAATTTCAGGGTCATGGGTTTGAGCCACACATTGGGCAAGTTTTATTAGGTATACAAAATTGTAAGGGTCATGGATAGGAAGAAACTTTTTCCCTTAGCGGATGTGTCAATAACCAGGGGGCATAGATTTAAGGTAAGGGGCAGGAGGTTTAGAGTGGATTTGAGGAAAACCTTTTTCACCCAGAGGGTGTTTGGAATCTGGAATGCACTGCCTGAAGAGGTGATAGATGCAGGAACCCTCACAACATTTAAGAAGTATTTAGATGAGCACTTGAAATGCCATAGCATACAAGGCTATGGGCCAAGTGCTGGAAAATGGGATTAGAATAGATAGGCTTGATGACCGGCATGGACACGGTGGGCCAAAGGGCCTGTTTCTGTGCTGTATAACTCTATGACTCTATGCATGCTAGCATGGGGCGCGTCGTGTATCCGTAGGCGTTAACCGAATCAGAGTGTAAGTTTAATAAATTTCCACTTTTTTTCTTTAAACCTAAGAAAGCCTGTTTGTGCTGGTTTCTTTGCCTTATAATTGGAAATCAGTGAATGAGGATTCACTAAGGGGGAGCTAAAAAGAATGGTGTGTTTAAAATTAAACCCTGTTACAGTAAGACCAGGTGAAGGCTGAAAGGGACCCCGAGACCTCTTTCTCACCTGGTCTTAACAATGGACAAAACTGCAATTCTAAATGCATATGAGTTAGTACCCAAAGTATATCAACAGAAATTCAGACACACCAGGAAAAGATCTGCACAGACTTACATTGAAGTTGAAAGAATTGAATATATGGCTTTCGATCACTGGATATGATTTCTCAAGCTAGAACTCTCAATAGAACATTTGAGAGAAGTGATGATACTGGAAGAATTTAAAAATAGCATCCCAGTTAATATAAGAACTGACATTGAAGAACAAACAGTTACAAGGGTAAGAGAAGCAGCAAAAATGGCTAATGACTATGAGTTAATACACAGACCCTTCACTCAAAATAACTTTGGGTCTAGTAACTCTTACAGACTATGGAGAGACAGCAGGGATGCAGATGAAGCAGAAATAGGCTCAAGAGAAAAGGAGAGTAAGGAAGGAAAACCAGATCAGTATCCAACTTTTAAAAGAAGGAACCCAGGTGATATACCAGTGTGGAAAATCTGGGCATGTCCAAGCAAATTGTTTGTATTCCAAAAAAACAACAGGAGGCTCTGCAGTCAAGCCAGTGCCCGTGGCTATGAAAGTAATAAGTATGTTTTCCAACTTAACCCTAGTAACAGAAACACTTGCTGCAGTCACAAAGGAGTTGAACAATGGGAACCACCTGTAATGAGTTCTTTATGTTGTCTGATGCAACATAAATGAGATGCGTGGAGTCCAGTTTCATTGAAGATCTGTAACAGGTTTATTAACAGTTGAACTATTATATACAGTACAGAGTAAACTATTTACAGAACCTTCCTCTAGGTGTTACAGTTGCAAAGTGACTCTGGCTTGTAATCACATGATGACAGCCCGGTACTTAGCTCATTAGCATATTGAGATCTTAAAGGGACATCACTCTCAAAGTGATCATACAATACCACATACACCACTCAACATGTGGCCGTAACACCTGCGAGATGCAGTGGTTCAGCTATTTGTGAGATACCACCAAGGTCCACAGCTGATCTTTGGAAGGAGCCAAAGGCAAAGAAGTTCAAGGCCACAGTGACTTTGATGGCTACTGGCAGGGCATGGCAAGCAGTGCTGCAAGGTTTGAGGTCTTCTGCGACAAAGGCACAAATCTCTGTGACCATCTGCCTTGAGAGTCGCAGTTACAATTGTGGATTCCCTCCCCCCACTCCATTTTGGAGAGTTCTTTCATCATGTATGTGTGCGATACCCTGTCAAAAGCCTTCTCCTGATCCAAGCTGATGAAGCAGGTGTCCACCCCGTCCCGTACATAGGCGATCGTATCCCTGAGTAACGCAACACTATCAGAGGTCTTCCTGTCGGGTATAGTATAGGTCTGATCAGGGTGAATAACCAACTCCAGGTTGAGACTACCATCACGTCCATTACCTGTAAGTGCTGAGGTGTGGTATTTCATACTTCTGCAGAAATAGCAGGTCGGCTTTGACCTTGGCGAGGTAGACCAAGGTCGAAACACATCACGCAGTGGATTTAATGCTACACATTAATGGAAGCAATCTTTAAACCCATTAAAACTGGATGTTGCTTACCACACCATGTGTCCTTACTAGTCCCTGCACAAATGTTACTTGCCACATATCAGCCCAAGCCTGGATATTTTCCAGGTCTTACTGTATATGAACATGGGCTGCTTCAGTATCTGAGGAGTTGCAAATGGTGCTGAACATTGTGCAATCATCAGTGAACATCCCCACTTCTGACCTTATGATGGAGGGAAGGTCATTGATGAAGCAGCTGAAGATGGTTGAGCCTAGGACAGTACCCTGAGGAACTGATGCAGTGATATTGTGGGACTGAGATGATTGACCGCCAACAACTACAACCATCTTCCTGTGTGCTAGGTATGACTCCAACCAGCAGAGAATTTTTCCTGATTCCCATTGATTCCAGGTTTGCTCGGGCTGCTTGATGCCATACTCGGTCAAATGCTGCCTTGATGTCAAGGGCAGTCACTCTCACCTCAGCTCTGGAGTTCAGCTCTTTTGTCCATGTTTGAACCAAGGCTGTAATGAGGTCAGGAGCTGAGTGGCCCTCCCGGAACACAAACTGAGTGTCACTGAGCAGGTTATTGCTGAACAATAGCTGCTTGATAGCACTGTTGATGACCCCTTCAATCACTTTACTGATGATCGAGGTAATTGGCTGGGTTGGTTTTGTCCAGCTTTTTGTGCACAACGACACACGTGGGCAATTTTCCACATTGCTGGGTGGATGCTAGTGGTGTAGCTGTACTGGAATAACTTGGCTAGGGGTGCGGCTAATTCTGGAGCACAGGCCTTCAGTACTATTGCCGGAACATGCTCAGGGCCCATAGCCTTTGCAATATCCAGTGCCGTCAGCCTTTTCTTGATATCACGTGGAGTGAATCAGATCGGCTGAAGTCTGGCATCTGTGATGCTGGGGACCTCAGGATGAGGCCGAGATGGATCATCAACTTGGCACTTCTGCTGAAGATGATTGCAAATGCTTCAGCCTTGTCTTTTGCAATGATGTGCTGGGCTCCCCCATCATTGAGGATGGGGATATTTGTGGAGCCTCCTCCTCCTGTCAGTTGTTTAATTGTCCACCACTATTCACACTGGATGTGGTAGGACTGCAGAGTTTAGATCTGATTCGTTCGTTGTGGGATTGCTTAGCCCTGTCTATTGCATGCTGCTTCCACTTTTTGGCATGCAGGTAGTCCTGGATTGTAGCTTCACCAGACTGACAGTTCATTTTCAGGTATGCCTGGTGCTGCTCCTGCCATGCCCTCCTGCACTCTTCATTGAACCAGGCTTGATGGTAATAGTAGAGTGGGGGATATGCCGGGCCATGAGGTTACAGATTGTGGTTGAATACAATTCTGCTGCTGCTGATGGCCCACAGCGCCTCATGGATGCCCAGTTTTGAGTTGCTAGATCTATTCAAAATCTATCCCATTTAACACGGTGGTGCCACACAACATGATGGAGGGTATTATCAATGTGGAGACGGGACTTGGTCTCCACAAGGACTGTGCGGTGGTCACTCCTACCAGTACTGCCATGGACGGATGCATCTGCGACAGGTAAACTGGTGAGGTCCAGGTCAAGTAGGTTTTTCCCTCTTGTTGGTTCCCTCACCACCTGCTGCAGACCCAGTCTAGCAGCTATGTCCTTTAGGACTCGGCCAGGTCAGTCCGTAGTGGTGCTACCGAGCCACTCTTGGCGATGGACATTGAAGTCCCTCACTCAGAGTACATTTTGTGCCCTTGCTATCCTTATTGCTTCTTCCAATTGGTGTTCAACATGGAAAAGCACTGATTCATTAGCCGAGGTTGGGAGGGGGGGGAGGGTAGGTGGTAATCAGCAGGAGGTTTCCTTGCCCATGTGTGACCTGATGCCATGAAACTTCATGGGGTCCAAAGTCAATGTTGAGGACTCCCAGGGCAACTCCCTCCCCACTCTATACCACTGTGCTGCCACCTCTGCTGGGTCTGTCCTGCCTGTGGGACAAGCCATACCAGGGATGGTGATGGTGGTGTCTGGAACACTGTCTGCAAGGTGTGATTCCATGAGTATGACTATGTCAGGCTGTTGCTTGACTAGTCTGTGTGACAGCTCTTCATATTTTGGCACAAGCCCCCAGATGTTAGTAAAGAGGACATTGCAGGGTCAACAGGGCTGGGTTTGTCATTGTCGTTTCCAGTGCCTAGGTTGGTGTCAGCTGGTCCATCCGGTTTCATTCCTTTTCTGAGATCTTGTAGCAGTTCAATACAAGTGAGTGGCTAGCTAGGCCATTTCAGAGAGCATTTAAGAGTTAACCACATTTCTGTGGGTCCGGAGTCACATGTAGGCCAGACCAGGTAAGGATGGCGGATTTCCTTCCGTAAAGGGCATTAGTGAACTAGATGGGTTTTTACAACAATCAACAATGGTTTCATGGTCACTACTAGACTAGCTTTTTTTTTTAAATTCCAGATTTATTAATTGGATTCAAATTCCACCATCCGCCATGGTGGGATTCAATCCCCTACTCCCAGAGCATAAGCCTGGGACTCTGGGCTATCAGTCTAGTGACATTACCGCTACACCACCACTTCCCCCTGACTCCCCAAAGCCTGCCCACCATCTACAAGGCACAAATCAGGGATATGATAGAATATGCTTCGCCTGGATGGGTACAGCTCCAACAACACTCAAGAAGCTTGACAGCATCCAAGACAAAGTAACCCGCTTGATCGGCATCCCATCCACCACCTTAAACATTCACTTCCTCCACCACCAGCGCACAGTGGCAGCAGTGTGCATTGTCTACAAGATGCACTGAGCAACTTATCAACCTCCTTTGACAGCACCTTCCAGGCCCATGACCTCTATCACCTAGTAGGACACGGGCAGCAGATTCATGGGAACACCACCACCTGCAATTTCACCTCTAAATCACATACCATCCTGACTTGGAACAATCTCGCTGTTCCTCAACTGTCACTTTGTCAAAATCCTGGAACTTCCTCCTCAACAGCACTGTGGCTGTACCTACACAACATGGACTGCAGGGGTGCAAGAAGGTGGCTCATCACCACGTTGTCAAGGACAATTAGGGATGGGCAATAAATGCTGACCTTGCCAGCAGCGCTCACATCCCAAGAATGATTTTTTTTAAAAGCAGCGACTACTTCCACTCCTTTTCTAAAAATGACCTGGCATTTGTAGACAGACATGTTGAGAAGATACTCATGGAAATATTATTGGTCCTCCCTGGAAAGTGGGTTGTTCCAAAGCCATCTAGAATGGCTAGATCTGGAGCAACTACAGAAGATTCAGTGAATTAACTGATGGTTGAAGGCAAATACACGAGGCTTTAATCGATGATCCTTTAGACTTTCTGCAAGGTACTATGTGGACATTAGTAAGTAGCTGTACATACTGACAGCTGTTTCAAGTCAGCAGTTCATAGCGGCTAAGCATTATTCCAATTCAAGGTTATTATCATTTGAGTTGTGCAATGCTCATTGATATGGAGTGCTCTGATGGTCTTTATTTCTTATGCAATAGTACAACAAATTATGCTAGTATTAGGTGCAAGGTATAATGGCTAAAACTAGCACTCATCTGATTATTTTGCATCATGACTCAGAAGAAAATTGCTCCTTAGTTTCTATAAGTTAATATATTGTTACAACCAGGTGAAGAAGGGGTCTAGGGCTCCCCTCTCAGCCATTCCCTTGTCTGGCTGTAACAGGGTTTAACTTTTACAACACAGTGTTTTTAGTTTCTCCTCAGAGAGTCCTTGCTCACTGCACTCTAATTGTAACTGCAAAGAAATCAACCAGACAGCTGTACTCAGATTTAAACAAGAAAGTTGTAAGTCTGTTAACCTTAAAACTCTAACTCAGTTAATACTACAAAGAATACGCGACGTGACCACATTAACATGCATACCGATAAACACACACACAAATAGAGACAGAGGAAGAGAAAGAATTAAGGGGGAAAGGTTTTAAGTAATAGATGGAATTCAGTTACTGTTTAGGGGTTGTATGTACAGTCTGTGATTGAAGTTAAGTCTTGTAGCTCTCGTTGGGGCCCAATGCACACTTTCAAATTTGTTTAGCTGGTAGCAGAAGGCTGTAGGGCTCTTCTGTCTTGAGGCTTGAGTTACATGCATGGGTCCCTGGAACTTTGCATGTGAGAGAGAGAGAGAGAGAGAGGGAGTGCTCTCTTCTTGAAGTTCAATTGCAGTCTCTCCCAAAAACTTCTGTGAGCACAATTCAATTAACTCCAGGTTGGCCAGCAGGTTAGTCATGTGACTAGCTTTTTTGCTTGAGATAGCCTTGCCTGCGTGGTTTGTGGATTACTCACAGTTTACCGGACACTCTCAGTGGGGGGTGGAATTCTGGCTCTTACACATTCAATGACCCTCAATGTCTCTTGATCATTACTATTGACAAAACCCATCTGGCTAATTGGATCAGGGAGTGCTCCCATTGTCTCTCCATTCAACGGTCCTTTAGAATGCAAATGTGCAGCCATGTTTTCAGTCACTGTTCTGTGGTCTGTTTAAACAAGTTATTTCAATGTCCTGTAAACGTTCAAATAATAATGTCCCATATGATAAAATGAATATGTCTCATTTTGGCAGGTGTGGTTTCCGTCACACCTGCACATCCAGCGGAATGAAATGTGACATTAGGGGTGCATTTCATTATAAAAATAGAAAGAAGAGAAAGTACAGGAAAACACACATGCATTCCTCTCATTCATTCTCATTCATTCAGAAATTATTACAGTCTGTCTTTCCTTTGCAGCAGTGCTGCTTTAAACTGCCCCATTTCTTGAGATGATTCTGAGATAGTTATATGTTGCCCAAGCGTTTTAAAGTTTCTTCATTATTAGCCTGCAATACGTTGGGAATGAGCATCCCAATAAACATGTGATTTTCGGGGAGGTTTGCAGTTCGCACATTTTATGACTGCCTAGGGCGCCTTTGTTCCTGTTCAGGTCTTAAGGGGGTGGGTTATATTTAATTAGCCCTGGTTTGGAGTTCTGCTCATGAGAGTCGGCAGTGGGTGGATCCACTCTGACCTCTCTTTCAGTGCCCTGATGAGTCATGCAAGGGTTTTTCCTTTTAAGGGATGGTTGGTTCCCTTTTCTCCTGATTGTGGGAGAGGATTCTTTGCTAAACTTCCCTTTGTCCTCTGGGACACTCCTGCTTGCAGGTATTTGTCCAGATTCTACTGTACTCCCCTGTGGCTCTTCAACTAGGTGAGGTATCACCCTCACAGTTTCTCTGCCCTCTTGAGGACTCTCTTTTCCCTGCAGGTTTCTGTAAACGCTGTTAGCAACTCTGGTAGGGTTCTTCTGGTGTCTGCATTTATATAAGAGGATGTGGGCTCTAATTTTTCACATTTTTCTGGGTTGGCTGACCGGACAGTCGGGGTTTTCATTTGGGAATCCTCTCGGACATCCTTCAACCTGTCCTCTTTGTATCCTTTTGCCCTTTCCTGTCTAACCTTTTGCCAGCCCTATGCCTGTCTGTCCCCTTTTGTTCTTGGCAGTGGTCCCTTACAATTCACCAGGATTTCCCAAAAGCCGATACAGGAATTAGGGGTGCAGATTTCACTGAAGGTTGGGGTTTCCTCTCAACCAAGCAATGTGGCAAGTTCTACAGTACTCCACCACATCTTGTGGAGTTTTGGCCAATCAAACTGCTGTCTTATGTGGGCTTAGGTTTCTCGTATACCGACATGTACAGCCACTGTACTATCTTAATATTTCTCTCCAGTACCTCTGCAGTACCAGTAATTGGTGAACCACTGTCCACTCTTTGTCCACAGGTCTGTGAGCAGAACTCCATTTCCTCATCAGTACCCCATTCTTTAAATAGTAGCAGTCAGGGACTCCCTCTGCTTCACTTTCAGTCTGGGCAGCCTGTGCTAACTCTCTCAGTACTGGGTCAGCTCACCATGCCTCAGCTAGGGAAGATCCATTTAATTCATTCCCTAGGTCCTCTAATTTTCTCAAGAAAGTCTCAGACAGCCAGACCTTATGCTCATCTGCCTGCAGTCTCCTATGGGGGAGCTGGTTTAGTCATGGCCCAATTCACTACACATGCAGGGGGGGAACTGCAGGGGACCGTCTCCTACCACTGCCCTGACTCTCTGACCTTCTGCAGTCTCTCTTTCACTACAGGGGAAGCTACCACCTTCACCCCCACCAGATCATTACCTAGGAGCAGGTCAACCCCGTACACAGACAAACTAGGGACAAACCTATAAAATTCTAACAGGATTTGACAGGGCAGATGCAGGAATGATGTTCCCGATGGTGGGGGAGTCCAGAACCAGGGGTCATAGTCTAAGGATACGGGGTAAACCATTCAGGACTGAGATGAGGAGAAATAGGTGGTGAACCTGTGGAATTCGCTACCACAGAAAGCAGTTGAGGCCAAAACATTGTATGTTTTCAAAAAGGACTTAGATATAGCTCTTGGGTCTAAAGGGATCAAACGGTATGGGGGCGAAAGCCGGAACAGGGTACTGAGTTGGATGATCAGCCATGATCATAATGAATGGCGGAGCAGGCTCGAAGGGCCAAATGGCCTGCTCCTGCTCCTATTTTCTATGTTTCTATGTTTAATCCTACAGTCACCATCCCAAAACTAGGTCACACTCCAAGTGCGTACACTGCCTTCCAATACCATTCACCACCATTCTGATATTTACTGCACTCTCTGAAGGAGAGGTCGGGCCTTTTCCCAGTAAAAGGCATCTAGTGGCCCCATGTCCCTGAGGATTACGATGGGCTTGCTTGCCCCATTCGAGGGGTATGGGATTACTCTCCCTTCAGACACACAATCCTGATAACCTTCAGGAATCCTATTAAATTTTCCTGCACCCTGAACAGTATGTTTTCTGGGCCTTACTATTGCTGCAGTTAAAGCCACAGCTTGTTCAGCTGTGCTTTCCATCAAGGTCCCTTATTCTGCAGTGAGCAGGTGTGCCCTGATTAACCCTACAGGTTTTCCCCATAGTTTCCAGCAGTCAGCGCTCAGATGACCTGCCTTATTACAATGGAAGCACACAGGTTTCCAGGTCTCACTCCGACTTACAGCACCTTCCTTTTTGGCTGCAAGAGGGCCCCCTGTGTCTCCTGCTTTTCTCGTTCTCCCAGGACTGCTTGGGCTCCAATCACCTTCCCACCCTTTGTCCTTTTCGGATTTGTGGGGGTGACGAGGAAAGCTTTTCTCCTCAGGAACCGACTTGATTATTAGAACAAACTCATCATCCAGAACTGCGGCTTGCCTCGCTCTATGAACTTTTTGTTCTTCCACATGGGCCTTAATGGAGTGGGGGGGAGAGTTTTTAAACTCCTCTAGCAAAATTACCTCTCTGAGGTTTTCATATCTGGGCTGCACTTTAAGAGCCCACAACCAGTGGTCAAAAGCCAGCTGCTTACTTCTCTTCAAGTAGGTTTGATCAGCTTGCTTCTTGAGGGTTTGAAACTTCTGACAGTAGGCTTCTGGTACTAGCTCATTTGCCCCGAGGATAGCATTTTTTTGTCAGTTCATAATTTGATGAAACTCTCAACTGGCAACAAGGAATAAACCTCATGGGCATTTCCTGTTAGCTTACTTTGCAGCAGGAGAGTCCAACTTTCATCTGGCCATTTTAACTGCCTTGCAAGTTTCTCAAAAGATACAGAAAATGCTTCCATGTCTCCCTCATTGAATTTGGGAATCAATTAGGAAAATTTTAAAAATTCATTACACAGCCCCGCACCACTTGTATTGTCCGCGCTTTCACTGTGGTTACTCTGTTGCCCCCTAGTTAACTCAAGCTACCTCAGCTCTCTTTCCTCCCGTCCCTTCTGGAAATTTCTTTCTCTTTCTCTCTCCTATCTCTCTTTTTCTTTCTCCTGTCTCTCCCTTTCTCTCTCTCTTTCCCTGTCTTCTAGTTTAAGTTTCCTCTGTTCCAATTGTATCTTTGCTAGCAATACCCTGTCAGAGTCTATTTCTAACCCTGTTTCTCATTCTTCAGGTTTGAGGGAAAATGGTTGGCCACTAGTCTTAGGAGTTCCGATTTCCTAGCCTTGGCACAGAAAGTGATCCCACACGGCTCAGCCATATTCCTCAACTCTTCCATAGACAGTGCCTTTATTATTTCCCAAATTACTTCACCCTGGCTTGGGGAGTTACTGACTTCAGTTGTAGACATGTTAGTATTCTAGCACACACAACCACAAGAAAACCTGTATTGAAAGCTTTTCTCTTTTTGATTGGGATCAATTTGATTTCCCACTTCCAATTTCTCGTTTGTGGGTCCAATCCGGGACACTGGCCCCCAAATTTCTGTTATGACCAGGTGAAGAAGGGATCTCGGGCATCACTCTCAGCCATTTCCTGGTTTGGCCATAACTGGGTTTAACTTTTAAAACACAGTAACTTTAGCTTCCCCTCAGTGAGTCCTTACTCACTGCTCTCTAATTGTAATTGCAAAGAAATCAACCAGATAGGTTTTCTCAGATTTAAACAAGAAAGGTGTAAGTTTATTAATAAGAATACGCGACACGACCACGTCAGCATGCATATGCAATAAACACACACACAAGTAGAGACTAAGGAAGAGAAAGAATTAAGGGGGAAAGGTTTTAAGTAATCGATAGAATTCAGTTACTAGTTCTGGGTTGGATGAAAGTCTTTGATTGAAGTTAAGCCTTGCAGTTCTCATTGGGGCCCAGTGCATACTTTTAAACTTGTTTAGCTGGTAGCAGAAGGCTGCAGGAGTCTTCTATCTTGAGGCTTGAGCTACTTGCTTGGGTCCCTGGAACTTTTCAAGAGAGAGAGAGAGACAGAGAGAGGGAGTGCTCTCTTCTTGAAGTTCAATTGCAGTCTCTTCCAAAAACTGTTCTGTGAGCACAATTCAATTAACTCCAGGTTGGCCAGCAGGTTAGTCATGTAACTAACTTTTTTGCTTGAGATAGCCTCGCCTGCGAGGTTTGTGGATTCCTCACTGCTTATCAGACACTCTCAGTGGGGGCGGTGGAGGGGTGGGGGTGGAATGAGGGCTCTTACACATTCAATGACCCTCAGTGTCTCTTGATTATCACTATTGACAAAACCCATCTGGTTAATTGGATCAGGGAGTGGTCCCATTGTCTCTCCATGCTACTGTCCTTAGAATGCAAATGAACAGCCATGTTTTCAGCCACTTTTCTGAGGTCTTTTTAAACAAGTTACTTCAATGTCCAGTAAATGTTCAAATAATAATGTTCCATATAGTAAAATTAGTATGTCTCATTTTGGCATTTGTGGCTTCCGTCACAGTATATAAATAAATACATTGCATAATAACCTTTATGACTGATTTAGGAAACAATAAAAATATTGTGCTAAGATTTTGTTTTTGGGCTTCATTGATACGTGGACCTGAATTTTCTTCATGTTGGTGGGCTTGCGATGGGGCACTCCCAACACACACTATTGGGAAAACGATGCTAATTTGACACAATTTCCTCCATGAGCCCCATTAGTCATAGATGGTAGTTCTGAGGCCAGATTGCTGCTCTTCATTGGCTTCTTGCTGCTTGAAAGGATGAATGCTGCAGCCAGTTAAAGCATCTCAGCAAGATGGCAGGCAGAAAGCAGCCTTAGGGGTGGCGACAGCTCAAAGGACCACCAGATTTTCCAATGTATTTTTTGGTGGAAATGAGCACTAGGAAGGGTCGTCTGATGGTCACCTGAGACAGAAGAATATTCTCAGTTATGTTTGGGTATATTGTGGCTTAACTGGAAGAAGAAAGATTTATGGGTTTCTGTGGTGTCCTAGATCCTTTCTTGGTTGCCTTAGGGAGTTACAGATTAATTTCTTGGTGCTTTTCTTAAACTGGCTTCAGGTTTTTTTGCCTCTTCCAGCAGATTGTGTTACTTGGGGAGTGGGGGGGAATCAATGATATATCTAACTGCATCATGGAAGGTGTGGTGGTCAATGAACTGGATGGTCCTTTTCATCCTAGATGAACACAGGCTATCAGGACAACATTAACTTAAAAAAGGTTCTGTTTTACTCCTAACACTCTCTACCCCATGTTATCGTCTTCTTCAACAACATGATCTTTTCTTATTATTTGAATGGGTCAACCAAAAGATCACTGGGAAAAGAAATGATATACAGATGAGGAAGAAGTTTCAACCCATCCCAGTTCCTTCATTCAGAAAGAACTAACAGTCATTCTATTTCCCCACAGCATCAAACATTTTCTTACATGATCCTGTTTTGCCTCCACCCCTTAAGTCTGTTAATGCATTGTTCACTCTTTGCGTAAAGAAGTACTTGCAATCTCCTAAACCTGTGCTCCTTGTCTTCCTCTTATAGCTCAGCTTGAAGTAATGTGCTGGATTGACCTTATCTATACCACTTAATATCTGATATATTTTCATAAGATCTATCATGGTTGTTAAATTATGAAGTTGAATAACCCAAGTTTTCCAGTCTTTCCTCATAACTCAGACCCTATGGCAAAACATCAATTATACCCAGTTCTGGAGGGTATTTCATAAATTTGAGGGATGTATATTTAACATTTTCCATTCCTCCTCAGTGCTGGCAGTGTTAGTATCCTTTCAGGCTTTCATCTTATCTGCCTCTGCCAGTGCAGCCTGTAAACATTTCTATGGATTTGTCAATATTGCTCGACAATTGACCTGCTATTAAAAGGCAAAGGAGTTTGAGAGGTTTCTCTCCCTCCTACAAAACATTTTTTCCTCTAACCTGTAAAAATAACCTCCTCAAATGTAAGGACTATCAATATAAATCAAGGTTAGAGTTTGAACTCGTCCTTGAGAGGCCAGAGTTCCAGTGTTGCTACTTATGAAGCAGTCTTATAGTGTTGCAGTTTACAGTTAAAAATATAAAATGCAAACATGTAAGGACATGAAGAAAATCAGGTCACTGGGAGAAGCAGATGTAATAACATTCATAAAACAGGAGAATCTCTGCCTGTGTTTTATATTTTGCATTTTGTGTCTTTTATCACTTTCTATTTGGCAGACTATGTTATATACATGCCTGTGTACTTAAGTGAAAGCTGGAGCTTGTAAAAATCGTAAAGTAACAGATTTAGTACTTAACTGTTAATCATAATTGCACAATGAATTACTATACAGACAATTAAAGACTAGCCTGTCTGTTTGGTAAATAATTTCCTGAAATAAAACTTCATTATTGCATTTCTTGCTAAGAAGGAATCACTATAAATTTAAAAAACTGGCAAAGGATAATTGCAAAATTAAAGGTGGCTTACAAATTTCTAAAAAAAATTATGTGTAGTTTCAATATTATTTGTAAATTCATTTAATAATTATCAGTAATTCAAACTGATGAAATTTAGGTTTAGGAGCTGAATATTTCAGTTTCACAAATGATGTAAATGCAGTGGTAGCAGGATGAGAATCATCTCCTCCGAATAAAAGTGCTTTGAACTTTACCAATCTTTAACACTTCCTCTCTTCTGATTTGCAAAATTAAATTATGCACACTTTTGTATCAATGTCGACATATTCTAAAGAGACAGAAGTGTCTTGAGTCACAGCAAGTTGAATTGATCAAATGCTAACTTAGTTTAGCAAGCTTCCTAATCCCACAATGTATATTGTTGTACATAGGCCTGGATTTATCTTTGGTTACTATTTGCGGCAGCACTTTTCGGATGCTGGGAAAACAAATCAGAGCACTTTTTTATTCCTGCACAGTACCTACTCAGTGGTTATGACTGACAGTAATACTCACCACAAGAGTGATTGAAAGCCAACTAGGTTCATAATCACAGACTAATCACAATTCTTGAAAAGAGGCCTGGATTTTAAGGATGCAACTAAATTTAACTTGCTTGGATAGTCATTGTTTCAGAAGGATAAGTGGGGTGTGGAGTAGCTGTCTTTGTTAAGGTTGACTAAATGTACTGGAGTGAGGTGATGATACAAGTATGGAAAATAGTAGCGAAACATTCTAGTTTCAACTGGGTCTCATCAGAAATACCAGTGTGTTTCTAGAACTGTTATAGGCCATCAAACCAAGAGAGGGTGAGATCTCTGCAGCTGTGTAATGGAAGATTTTAATTATTCATTAATAAACTAGACAAGTTAGGGGCAGGCACAAGAGCTGAGAGGTCTTCAAGACGCATTTATTGATAGAATGAATGATTACTTCTTAACTCAACATGTTGGGACAAGCACTAGAGATAATATCATGGATTTAGTGCACAATCATGAGCTGCAGCTGATAGGTGACCTGGAGATGGAAGAGCATCTTACAGATTCAAACCAGTCTATTATAAGATTTAAAACATATGACTGTAGCAAGCTTGGTGCCACAGTTTATGGAACTGTAAAAAGACTGAGTGGCAGTTAAATAAAGTCAGTGCAGATAACTTCAAAATACAAAAACGGAATGCTTTTAAAAAAACCTGAAAGAGATAAAACCTAATCTATCTTTATGAGAAGGAAAACAATATATGGTGAGAGAAAACCACAATGGTTACATGAGTATTTGGCAAATATTGTTCAAAATAGGCATTTTAAGACTCAACAAGAAATTCAGTCACAGAGCATCCATTTTTCAGGCACTAAGCAGTCTACTAAATCCTCAGTACCGTATACTGGAAGATGCATACACTTACGGCCATTGTGCTACCTACCATATTGTTACAGGAAGTCATGTTGGTGGCAGGTGTGCATGCCGGCAACATTCTAACCTTTGTTTAATGTATTTAAATTGGGGTCCTGCATTTTTTGCAAGACCCATTTTGCATTTTTGATTGCGCCAGTGCTTCACTTGCTATGTACTGACCTTGCACAGCATAATGCGGTGCTAACCACCTTTAAGGCTCCCACCCCTGCTCCACTTAAAGGGATCATGTAGTGCTTGGTCGCGGGTTTATTATTTCTGGCTGCTGCTTGTCTTCTAGGTATTTTTGATGTGTTGTATTATGCTGGAAAGTTCATTGGCCGGAACTTTCCCAGCCCCATGGAAACAGGTTTAGAGGTGGGTGGGTGGTGGCCAGGGAATAAGCAGAAACCCCCATTTGGATGGCTCCTTGACACTGTACATCCTCTGGGAAGGTTTTCCAGGGGCAGGCTGCGATGCGAATCGGCAACCCTCTCCACAGAGGAGGGAAGTCAATTAGGCTAATTAAGCCCCTAACTAGGGCCCATTTTCAGATGCAGACGATGTTTTCCTGATGTCGGACCAGCCCTCTACTGAGTCTGGAATCCGTCAGCAACTTGAAGGTGGCCTCTCCACGGCAGGCCGGGCGGTCATTGGTGCCACTTCTCACTGGCCCAATGAATGAAGTGGCCACAACTGCAGCCACAATCAATCCGTTGGAGATATTTCCCCCTCCACACTGATGTCCCGAACAGCTGTGGGCCTTCTTTATTTTTAAATTCTCTGCAGGCTTCTGAGAGCGCTTCCATTTTGAGTTGCCCTGGCTGTCACCTTTCTGCCTCAGCAACACCCACTTCTCCCAGTGGGGCTGCAGGCTGTGTTGTCCAGTGCTGGAGGCCCTCTGATTATGCCTTTTGCCTCAGGAACCCACCTGCCATCCTTAATTGGACAGTGAACACGGAGGCAACCAAATAGGAGGCGCCTCACACAACGTTGTGCTGGTGGTGGCTTTGACAACAAGCGCAGGCTCAGCACCTGCATATGGCCCTGACGCCCTTGAGAAAATTCTGCCCACTTTGTCTGCACAGAGAGTTTTGCTGAGCTTGCACTGTTATTGCTTTCTGCCTCACAAATAGTCTGACTATAAACATGGGTGTTCTCACAGGGCTGCCTTTAGGGCTGGAGGATGATTGGGAGCAAGACATCACAAAGCAGGAGATTCTGTCAGAAGAAGGAGGAGGCAATATCTACAGTAAATCTTCAGGCAGATTTATTCATTAACAGGATGGATAACTGGCAAGGCTAGCATTTATTGTCCATCCCTAATTGTCCTTGAAAAGACTCTTGACCAGCATTCTTGAACCCACTGCGATTCATGTGGTTTTTGTACTCCGACCTTGCTGCTAGGTAGCGAATTCCAAGATTTTAATTCAGTGAAAATCCTGTCAGAATCCAATGCCTAACTCGATGCCACATGGTCCATCTGGCTTTCTTCCTACTGTAATTTTTTGTAGTGGTTTAATACAATGGAGTAATTTGCCAGGCTATTTCAGAGGGCAGTTAAGAGTGACAAAAGCTGCTGTTGGTCCGGAGTTATATAGGCCAGACCAGGTAAGGACAGCAAATTTCTTTTCCTAAAGGACAGTAGCACATTAGTTAGATTTTTCCAACAATTCAATAGCTTCATGGTCACCATTATTGATACTGCTTTTATTTAATTACATGAATGCAAATTCATAAACTGATATGGTGGGATTTGAACTCACATTTACCAGATTATTATTCCGGGTGTCAGGATTGCTAATGGAATAATATGACCACCATGCTAACATACTACTGATTGACTGGTTGACTGGTGGGTGACAAGAGCATCTCCTCCAGATATGGTCATGACTACAGTCAGGGACTTGTGTGCAACTGAAGAGCTTATCTACAAAGATAGCCATGTTGCCGCAAGGAACATGATCGAGCAAATAATCCGCGTGCTCAAGTAATTCTTCTGCTGCCTGAACCATTCCAGTGAAACTTTTCAGTATACCCCTGAGTAGGTATCCAGATTTGTCACCATCTGCTACATCATGATTCATCATCACGATGATCCAATTATTACTGCCCTCTAGGAAGCAACAAGTAGAGGAAGAGAAGAAAGAGTGGAAGAGGCCACAACCACCAGAGCCACGATCAGTCCACGCTCTCAGAGATAAGCTCATTGAATAGTGCTTCAACAAAATCACCCCTCCCATTCCCCTTTTACCAACAGTCCACAATCCTTATCATTCTGCTTCCAACCGATTGCTTTCTTTCACTCCATAAGAACATAAGAAATAGGAGCAGGAGTTGACCATTCAGCCCCTCAAGCCTGCCCTGCCATTTAATAAGATCATCCAATCTTAGGTCTTGTCCTCACTTCACTACAAAGCCAAATACCAACACCAAATCTAAATCAATAAAGATCTAGATCTTTATCAAACAAATCATGTCAACAATGGCAAGCAAGGGGAAAAATCATCCTTATGCAATCTAAAGAGGCAAGGGAAGCTATACTAATGCTAGAATATGCATTTTGGCATCAAGTCTTGACTTGCCTTGGCCATCCTGGTGGGGTCATTGTGTGGCAGCTCTTGATGTGCTGCAGGTTGCGCTGACTGCCTCTGCTTCCTCCCTCCAGAGAGCTTGCACCACTTTCAAGGTTTAGCTTGTGTCTCCTTTCTCATTTCACTTAAGAATTAGGAGCAGGAGTAGACCACTTGACCCCTCGAGCCTGCTCCGCCATTCAATAAGTTCATGGTTGAACTGATTACTCCACATTTCCACCTACCCCTGATAACCTTCCACCCCCTTGCTTATTAAGAATCTATCTACCTTTGCCTTAAAAATATTCAAAGACTCTGCTTCCACTGCCTTTTGAGGAAGAGAATTCCAAAGAATCACAACCCTCTGAGAGAAAATATTTCTCCTCATCTCTGTCTTAAATGGGCGATTTTTAAACAGTGACCCCTAGTTCTAGATTCTCCCACAAAGGGAAAACATCCTTTCCACATCCACCCTGTCAAAACCCCTCAGGATCTTATATGTTTCAATCAAGTCGCCTCTTACTCTTCTAAATTCCAGCGGATACAAGACTAGCCTGTCCAATCCTTCCTCATAAGACAGCCCACCCATTCCAGGTATTAGTCTAGTAAAACTTATCTGTACTGCCTCCAACGCAGACCAGTACTGTACACAGTACTCCAGATGTGGTCTCACCAATGCCCTGTATAGCTGAAGCATAACCTCCCTACTTTTGTATTCAATTCTCCTTACGATAAATGATCACATTCTATTAGCTTTCCTAATTACATGCTGTATCTGCATACTAACCTTTTGCGATTCATGGACTAGGTTACCCAGATCCCTCTGCATCTCAGAGATCTGCAATCTCTCACCATTTAGATAATATGCTTCTTTTTTATTCTTCCTGCCAAAGTGGACAATTTCCCACTTTCCCACATTATACTCCATTTGCCAGATCTTTGCCCACTCACTTCACCTATCTATATCCCTTTGTAGCCTCCTTATGTCCTCTTCACAAGTTACTTTCCTACCTATCTTTGTGTCATCAGCAACTTTAGCAACCGTACCTTCAGTCCCTTCATCTAAGTCATTTATATAAATTGTAAAAAGTTGAGGCCCCAGCACAGATCCCTGTGGCACACCACTCGTTACATCTTGCCAACCAGAAAATGACCCATTTATGCCTACTCTCCATTTCCTGTTAGCTAACCAATCTTCTATCCATGCCAATATGTTACCCCCTACACCGTGAGCTTTTATTTTCTGCAATAACCTTTGATGTGGCACCTTATCAAATGCCTTCTGGAAATCTAAGTGCAATACATCCACCAGTTCCCCTTTATCCACAGCTTTACGCAAAGAAAGTTACCTGATAATAATTCTTCGGTAAAAGTCAATTGAACAAGGTGGAGATGAATATTACCACTCTTCAGGTTTGCTACTTTCTCATTACTACATGAGAAAGACATTACTGGACTTAACATTTTGCGGGAAGAAAGGGAACAGCCAGAAGTCGTGGTCCATGTTAGAACCAATGGCATAGATGGGAAAAGGGTTGAGGTCCTAGAAACTGCATTTCAGAATATAGTAATCTTTTGATTACTCCATGTGCCATGTACTAGTTAGTATAGGAGCAGTATGATAAGGCATGTTAATGTGTGACTGGAGAAATGGTGCAGAGGGAATGCTGTAGTTTCCAGGGGCATTGGGGCCAGTTCTGAGGCAGGAGGGACCAATATAAGATGGACAGGTTGAACCTCAATTGGCTTGGACCAATTTCCTTGTGGGAGCATTAACTAGTGCTGTGGGAGTGGGTGTGCACTAATTTTACAGGGAAAGAGATACCAGGATGAAACATTTGAGAAGAGATAGAAGGTGCACAGAGGACTGGAAGGGAAAAACATCATTAGAATAAAGAATAGTTCAGAAATAGGAGAGATCAGGGAACAATGCGAGGCAAACTAAGACTAAGGTTTTAGTGTGTATATGCTCAAATGGCTCCAACGTGGTAAATAAGGTTGGTGAACTGCAAGCACAAGAAGTCACATGGGATTATGATATAGTGGCAATAATGGAGACCTGACAAGAGGAGAAATGGCCACTTAATAATCCTGGCTGCAATGCACTCAGGAAAGATAGGGAAGGAAAAGAGGAGGGGCAGATGGCAGGATTGTATAATACTGTTACAGCACAAAAAATAAATGATTTAGTCAAGTGTTCAGAGATAGAATTAAGGAACAATAGAGGAGCTATTACACTGCTGGCCAAAAAATAATGAAAAGGAAATAGAGGAGCAAATTTGCAAGAAAATTCCAGAAAGATGCAAGAATTTTGGAGTAGTGATAATGGGGGTCCTCAATTATCCTAATGTAGACTGGGAAAATAATAGTCCTTACATATGTAAGGGGCTAAATACCTGTTCAGGCAGTCCAAACCAATATCAGGTCGGAAGTCTTTCTGCCGTCCTTTGAGCATGGGATGTTGGTTCCTGACATTGACCCTCATTCAGCCCATTTTACACACGTGAAACAAACAGAACCAAGGTCTAATTCCTACTTGCCTCAGTTGAGGAGCTTGTATTATACCATTGCACTATTTAGTTGCCCTTTCCATTTGCTAATGTCGTTCTCTCAAATATTTACTTTTGTTAAGTCGCTCAGGTATATAAGTGTATTTTTTTTTACTTCATGCTTCTGTTTATTTGGAAAATTTTACACAGCATGCCCATAATTTCTGATGTGAGTTCATGGTAGGTGAGTCTCCTTCCCAGAAGCATGATGTCAGAAAATTTGATAATTCCATTATAGAAAATCTTTTAAATCTTGAGCTTCATAAAAATTCAACAATTCCTTAGTACCTGACAACTTTATGTGAAGATGGCCAGTTGGGTTGATGGTCCTTTTCTGCTGAAATTTGAAATGTTCAACATCTGTATCTAAGATCTCCAGAAATGAATTATATTGAGGGTCAGTAGGAAGAACTTTCTGTATCACCAAGGCAATAGATAAATTTGGATTCCTCCACCGATCACTTGATCGCCTTAAAAGGCTAGTGAGACAAATGCATGCTACAAAATACAAACATGAATCAAAACCTTGTGCAGAAATAATAATATGAAAATCAAATCTTTCAGTCTCTGATAGTGTTTTATTGTAGAACAAACCTATTACAAAACTTTGGTGCACTTGAGTTCCTTTCTTTCACCCAAAGAAAGACACAAAAGGATATATTTGTGATTTAATTTAATGCAGAGCAGGCTAAATGAATCTTCAATAATAATTGGGGCATAAATATAAGCGAAAAAAAACAAACACCTGTATCACAGTAGAGATCAGATTTATAGACCAACACATTAACGATTGCCCTAGATTAGGCGATAACTGAAGAGCCTTCCTTCTTGTACTTGCTAACAGACTGTGACCAGCCTTTTTTGGATGATCCAAGATTAGCTGTGACTAAACTTGCAATATAAATGTACAGTGTAAAAGGCAACATGGAGGGAACAATTAAATAAGAGTTTTGTATATCTATAGTAATCTAAAACCATTTGCACAAATATTTGATATAATATCAACTTTGGGACCAAGTTTTAGGCTCTAAGACCAACTGCAATGAGATCCTTCTGGAATAATATTTGAGACCTGAAAAGTCAATGCCATTTAATGATGTGTTATAATACTGCCTCATTTTCCTAAATCTTTTTGTATACACTGCTTTTCTACATGTACCTGTTAAATTTTAATTTTGTTCGTGTGTTTTAGTTGAACTGTTTTCTCTTTTGCGTGATTTTGTCACAAAGGCATTCTGCCAGCAGTTTTTTTCCCTATTAAAAAAAAATGAGAACACAATAGGGCAGTAAACAAAGGGCAGCAGTGAAATTTATTGCCCTCTCATGCTTCCATGATTTCCAACAGGGTAACAGTAAGTTGTTAGTTGTGGGCTCAGTTGGTAGTACTCTTTCCTGCTGAATTAGAAGGTTGTGGGTTCAACTCCCACTTGAGCCACTTAAAGATTCAGGTTGACACTGTAATGCAGTACTGAGAGATGCTAATGCTATCAAAGGTGCTGTCTTTTGTAAGAGATTTTTTTTTTAATTTGTTCATGCGATGTGAGCAATGCTGCCAAGGCCAGCATTTATTGCCATCCCTAACTGCCCTTGAGAAGGTGGTGTTGAACTGTCTTCTTGAATCGCTGCAGTCCATGTAATGTAGCTACTCCCATAATGCTGTTAGGGAGGGTTTTTGACCCAACAACAGTGAAGGAACAGTGATATATTTCCAAGTCAGGATGGTTTGTGACTTGGAGGGGAACTTTCAGGTGGTGGTGTTCCCATGCGTCTGTTGTGCTTGTTCTTCTAGCTGATAGGTGCTTTTGAAGGAACCTTAGTGGGTTGCTGCAGTGCATCTTGTAGATGTACACACTGCTGCCACTGTGCGCCATGTTTGAGGGAGGGAATGTTTAAGGTGGCGGATCAAGTGCTGATCAAGCAGGCTGCTTTATCCTGCATGATGTCGAGCTAGGTTAGTGTTATTGGAGCTGCACTCATCCAGGCAAGTGGAGAATATACCATTGCACTCCTAACATATGCCATGTAGATGGTCGACAGGCTTTGGGGAGTCAGTAGGTGAGTTACTCGTCGCAGAATTCCGAGCATCTGACCTACTGTTGTAGCCATAGTATTTAGATGGCTGGTCCAGTTAAGTTTCTGGTCAATAGAACTTAAGAAATAGGAGTAGGAGTAGCCATGCAGCTCTTCAAACCCGCTCCGCCATTCAATGAGATCATGGCTGATCTTCTACTTCAACACCATTTTCCTGCACTATCCCCATATCCCTTGATGTTTTTAATATGTAGAAATTTATCGATCTCAATCTTGAATTTACTCAATGACTGAACCTCCACAGCCCACTGGGTAGAGAACTCCAAAGATTCACCACCCTCTGAATGAAGAAATTCCTCCTCATCTCAGTCATAAATGGCCTGCCCCTTATTCTGAGACTGTGTCTCCTGGTTCTGGACTCCCCAGCCAGGAGAAACATCCTTCCTGCATCAACCCTGTTGAGCCCTGTAAGAATTTTGTATGTTTGAATGAGATCACACCTCATTCTTCTAAACACCAGCGAATAAAGGCCCAGTCTATTTAATCTTTACTCATAGATCAATTCTTCCATCCCAGGAATTAGTTTGATTAACCTTGGTTGCACTCTTTCTATGGCAAGTATATCTTTCCTGAGGTAAGACCAAAACTACACACAATACTTCATATGCAGCCTCACCAAGGCTCTATCTAATTGCAGTAAGACAACTTTATTCCAAGACTCAAATCCTCTTGTAATAAAGGGCAACATACCATTTGCTTTCTTAATTGCTGGCTGTACCTGCATGTTAGCTTTCAGTGACTCATGTACAAGGACAACCGAGTCTCTTTGAAGATCAACACTTCCCAGCCTCTCACCATTTAAGAAATACTCTGTATTTCTGTTTTTCCTACCAAAGTGGATAACCTTACATTTCTCCACATTGTATTCCATCTGCCAAGTTTTTGCCCACTTGCTTAACCTCTCCAAATGCCCTTGAAGCATCTTTGCACCCTCCTCACAACTCGCACTTCCACCTAGTTTTGTGTCATCTGCAAACTTGGAAAGATTACATTTGGTCCCCACATCCAAATCATTGATACAAATTGTGAATAACTGGGGCCCAAGCACTGATCCTTGCAGTACTCCACTAGTCTCAGCCTGCCAACCTGAAAATGGCCCATTTATTCCTACTCTCTGTTTTCTATCCGTTAACCAGTTCTCAATCCATGCCAGTATATTCCCCCCAATCCCATGTGCTCTAATTTTGTTTGCTAACCTCTAGTGTGGGACTGCTTAAGTATCTGCGGAATCGCATATGGTGCTGAACATTGTGCAATCATCAGTGAACATACCCACTTCTGACTTTATGATTGAAGGAAGGTCAGTGATGAAGCAGCTGAAGATGGTTGGGCCTGGGACACTAACCTGAGGAACTTCTGCAATGATGTCCTGGAGCTCAGATGATTGACCTCCAACAACTGCAACCATCTTCCTTTGTGCCAGGTATGACTCAACCAGCAGAAAGTTTTCCCCCCTGATTCTCACTGACTTCAGCTCCTTGATGCCATACTCGGTCAAATGCTTCAAAGAACAAAGAACAAAGAAAATTACAGCACAGGAACAGGCCCTTCGGCCCTCCAAGCCTGCGCCGATCCAGATCCTCTATCTAAACATGATGCCTATTTTCTAAGCGTCTGTATCTATTTACTTCCTGCACATTCATGTATCTGTCTAGATACATCTTAAAAGACGCTATCGTGCCCGCGTCTACCACCTCCGCTGGCAACGTGTTCCAGGCACCCACCACCTTCTGCGTAAAGAACTTTCCACGCATATCCCCCCTAAACTTTTCCCCTCAAGGGCAGTCACTCTCACCTCCTGAGTTCAGCTCTTCTGTCCATGTTTGAACCAAGGCTGTAATGAGGTCAGGAGCTGCGTGACCCTGGCAGAACCTAAACTGAGCAGGTTATTGCTAAGCAAGTGCCACTGGAAGGCACTGTCGATGACACCTTCCATCACTTTGCTGATGATTGAGAGTAAATTGATGGGGTGGTAATTGACCATGTTGGACTTGTCCTGCTTTTTGTGTGCAGGACATACCTGGGCAATTTTCCACATTGCCAGGTCGATGCCAGTATTGTAGTTGTACTGGAACAGCTTGGCTAGGGGCGCAGAAAGTTCTGGAGCACAGGTCTTCAGTACTATTGCAGGAATGTTGTCAGAGCCCATAGCCTTTGCAGTATCCAGTGCCTTCAGTCATTTCTTGATATCACATGGAGTGAATTGAATTGGCTGAAGTCTGGCATCTGTGATGCTGGGGACTTCAGGGGGAGGCTGAGATGGATCATTAACTTGACACTTCTGGCTGAAGATTTAGCAAATGCTTCAGCCTTATCTTTTGCACTGATGTGCTGGGCTCCCCCATCATTGAGGATGGGGATATTTGTGGAGCCACCTCCTCCAGTTAGTTGTTTAATTGTCCACCACCATTCATGGGAGTTTTCTAAAGACCTCCAAATAGTTCCAGCGATGTAGAGGAAAGGATAGCGAAGATGATTCTCGACAGGAGCGAGAGTAACAGGGTAGTTGTTATGGGGGACTTTAACTTTCCAAATATTGACTGGAAATACTATAGTTCGAGTACTTTAGATGGGTCAGTTTTTGTCCAGTGTGTGCAGGAGGGTTTTCTGACTCAGTATGTAGACAGGCAAACCAGGGGCGATGCCACATTGAATTTGGTACTGGGTAATGAACCCGGCCAGGCGTTAGATTTAGATGTAGGTGAGCACTTTGGTGGTAGTGATCACAATTCGGTTAGGTTTACCTTAGCGATGGGCAGGGACAGGTATATACCGCAGGGCAAGAATTATAGCTGGAGGAAAAGAAATTATGATGCGATTAGGCAAGATTTAGGATGCGTAGGATGGGGAAGGAAACTGCAGGGGATGGGCACAATCGAAATGTGGAGCTTATTCAAGGAGCAGCTACTGCGTGTCCTTGATAAGTATGTACCTGTCAGGCAGGGAGGAAGTTGTCGAGCGAGGGAGCCGTGGTTTACTAAAGAAGTTGAAGCGCTTGTCAAGAGGAAGAAGAAGGCTTATGTTAGGATGAGACGTGAAGGCTCAGTTAGGGCGCTTGAGAGTTACAAGCTAGCCAGGAAGGATCTAAAAGGAGAGCTTAGAAGAGCGAGGAGAGGACACGAGAAGTCATTGGCGGATAGGATCAAGGAAAACCCTAAGGCTTTCTATAGGTATATCAGGAATAAAAGAATGACTCAAGTTAGATTAGGGCCAATCAAGGATAGTAGTGGGAAGTTGTGTGTGGAATCAGAGGAGATAGGGGAAGCGTTAAATGAATATTTTTCATCAGTATTTACAGTAGAGAAAGAAAATGTTGTCGAGGAGAATACTGAGATACAGACTACTAGGCTAGATGGAATTGAGGTTCACAAGGAGGAGGTGTTAGCAATTTTGGAAAGTGTGAAAATAGATAAGTCCCCTGGGCCAGTTGGGATTTATCCTAGGATTCTCTGGGAAGCCAGGGAGGAGATTGCAGAGCCTTTGTCCTTGATCTTTATGTCGTCATTGTCGACAGGAATAGTGCCGGAAGACTGGAGGATAGCAAATGTTGTCCCCTTGTTCAAGAAGGGGAGTAGAGACAGCCCTGGTAATTATAGACCTGTGAGCCTTACTTCGGTTGTGGGTAAAATGTTGGAAAAGGTTATAAGAGATAGGATTTATAATCATCTTGAAAAGAATAAGTTCATTAGAGATAGTCAGCACAGTTTTGTGAACGGTAGGTCGTGCCTCACAAACCTTATTGAGTTTTTCGAGAAGGTGACCAAACAGGTGGATGAGGGTAAAGCCGTGGATGTGGTGTATATGGATTTCAGTAAGGCGTTTGATAAGGTTCCCCACGGTAGGCTATTGCAGAAAATACGGAAGTATGGGTTTGAAGGTGAATTAGTGCTTTGGATCAGAAATTGGCTAGCTGAAAGAAGACAGAGGGTGGTGGTTGATGGCAAATGTTCATCCTGGAGTTTAGTTACTAGTGGTGTACCGCAAGGATCTGTTTTGGGGCCACTGCTGTTTGTCATTTTTATAAATGACCTGGATGAGGGTGTAGAAGGGTGGGTTAGTAAATTTGCGGATGACATGAAGGTCGGTGGAGTTGTGGATAGTGCTGAAGGATGTTGTAGGTTACAGAGGGACATAGACAGGCTGCAGAGCTGGGCTGAGAGATGGCAAATGGAGTTTAATGTGGAAAAGTGTGAGGTGATTCACTTTGGAAGGAGTAACAGGAATGCAGAGTACTGGGCTAATGGGAAGATCCTTGGTAGTGTAGATGAGTAGAGAGATCTTGGTGTCCAGGTACATAAATCCCTGAAAGTTGCCACCCAGGTTAATAGGGCTGTTATGAAGGCATATGGTGTGTTAGCTTTTATTAGTAGGGGGATCGAGTTTCGGAGCCACGAGGTCATGCTGCAGCTGTACAAAACTCTGGTGCGGCCGCACCTGGAGTATTGCGTGCAGTTCTGGTCACCGCATTATAGGAAGGATGTGGAAGCTTTGGAAAGGGTGCAGAGGAGATTTACTAGGATGTTGCCTGGTATGGAGGGAAGGTCTTACGAGGAAAGGCTGAGGGACTTGAGGTTGTTTTCGTTAGAGAGAAGGAGGAGGAGAGGTGACTTAATAGAGACATATAAGATAATCAGAGGGTTAGATAGGGTGGATAGTGAGAGTCTTTTTCCTCGGATGGTGATGGCAAACACGAGGGGACATAGCTTTAAGTTGAGGGGTGATAGATATAGGACAGATGTCAGAGGTAGTTTCTTTACACAGAGAGTAGTAGGGGCGTGGAACGCCCTGCCTGCAACAGTAGTAGACTCTCCAACTTTGAGGGCATTTAAGTGGTCATTGGATAGACATATGGATGAAAATGGAATAGTGTAGGTCAGATGGTTTCACAGGTCGGCGCAACATCGAGGGCCGAAGGGCCTGTACTGCGCTGTAATGTTCTATGTTCTATGTTCTATGGATGGATGTGGCAGGACTGCAGAGCTTAAATCTGATCTGTTGGTTATGGGATCGCTTAGCTCTGTCTATCGTGTGCTGCTTAAACAGTTTGGTACGCAAGTAGTCCTGTGTTGTAGTTTCACCAGGTTGACACCTCATTTTGAGGTATGCCTGGTGCTGCTCCTGGCATGCCCTCCTGCATTCTTCATTGAACTAGGGTTGGTCTCTTGGCTTGATGGTAATGGTAGAGTGGGGAATATGCCAGGCCATGAGGTTACAGATTGTGATTAAGTACAATTCTGCTGCTGGCCCAGAGCACCTCATGGATGCCTCAGTTTTGCATTGCTAGATCTGTTTGAAATCTATCCCATTTAGCATGGTGATAGTGCCACACAACACAATGGAGGGTATCCTCAATGTGAAGGTGGGACTTTCCTCTCCACATGGACTGTGCCGTGGTCACTCCTAGAAATACTGTCATGGACAGATGCATTTGCGGCAGACAGATTGGTGAGGACAAGGTCAAGTATGGTTTTCGCTCTTATTAGTTCCATCACCACCTGCCACAGACCCAGTCTAGCAGCTATGTCCTTTAGAACTCAGCCAGTAGTGGTGCTACTGAGCCACTCTTGGTGATGGACATTCTGCGCCCTTGCCACCCTCAGTGCTTTTTCCAAGTGGTGATCAACATGGAGGAGTACTGATTCATCAGCTGAGGGAGGATAGTAGGTGGTAATCAGCAGGAGGTTTTCTTGCCCACAGTTGGCTTGATGCCATGAGACTTCATGGAGGCTGGAGTTGATGTTGAGGACTCCCAGGGCAACTCCCTCCCGACTGTATACCACTGTGCCACCACCTCTGCTGGGTCTGTCCTGCCAGTGGGACAGGCCATACCCAGGGATGGTGATGGCCGTGTCTGGGACATTGTAAGATATGATTCCGTGAGTATGACTATGTCAGGCTGTTGCTTGACTGGTCTGTGAGCCAGCTCTCCCAACTTTGGCACAAGCCTCCAGATGTTAGTGAGGAGGACTTTCCAGGGTCGAGAGAGCTGGGTTTGTCATAGACATTTCCAGTGCTTAAGTTGATGCTGGGAGGTCCGCCCGGTTTCATTGACTTCGTAGTGGTTAGATACAATTGAGTGGCTTGCTGGGCCATTGCAGAGTCAACCACATTGCTGTGGGTCTGGAGTCTCATGTAGACCTGACGATTTCCTTCCCTAAAGGGCATCAGTGAACCTGATGGTTTTTACAACAATCAACAATGCGTTCATGGCCATCAGTAGGTGGGACCACAGTCTCAAAATAAGGGGATGATCATTTTGGAGTAAGATGACAAACACTTTCTTCACTCAAAGCATTGTGACCGTTAGACTAGCTTTTTAATTTCAGATTTATTAATTGAATTCAAATTCCACCTCCTACTGTGGTGGGATTTGCACCCACGCCCCCAGAGAAATACCCTGGGTTTCCAGGTTACTAACAATACCACTACGCCACTGCCTCCCCATTGGTGAGCAAATTTTTGCTGAGTAAGTGAGTGTAGACTGATGGGTCAGTAATAGGCTGTATTGGATTTCTCCTGCTTTTCAAGAATAGGACATAGCTGAGTAATTTTCCACATTGCCAGGTAAAGACCAGTGGTGTAGCTGTACTGGAGCAGCTTGGCTAAGAGCTTGGCTAGTTCTGGAGCACAGGTCTTCAGTATGACAGCTGGGATGTTGCCAGGGCCCATAGCCTTTGCTATATCCAGTGCTTTCTTGATATCATGTGGAGTGAACTTAATAGGCTGAAGATTGGCATCTACAATGATGGGGAGGAAGAGGCTGAGATGGATCACCCACTCGGCACTTCTGGCTGAAGATGGCGGTAAATACTTTAGCTTTGTCTTTTGCATTGATGTGCTGGCCTCCCTATAATTGAGGATGGGAATGTTTGTGAAATCTCCACCTCCGGTTAGTTATTTAATTGTCCACCACTATTCATGACTGGATGTGGCAGGACTGCAGAGCTTAGATCTGATCCATTGGTTGTGGGATTGCTTAGGTCTGTCTGTAACATGCCGCATCCGCTGTTTAGCATACATATAGTCCTGTGTTGTAGCGTCACCAGAATGGCACCTCATTTTAGGTATGCCTCATGCTGTTCCTAGCATACTCTCCGAAACTCCTCACTGAACCAGGTTTGATCCCTGGCTTGATGGTAATAGTAGAGTAAGGGATCTATCGGATCATGAGGTTACAGATTGGGTTTCATGGTGAGGGCACAGTCTCAGGATAAGGGGATGATCATTTAGGAGTGAGATGACGAGAAGTTTCTTCACTCAAAGTGTTGTGAATCTTTGGAATTCTCTCCCCCAAAGGATAATGGATACTCCATCGTTGAATATATTTAAGGTTGAGATTGACAGAATTTGGATCTCTCAGAGAATCAAGGGATATGGAGAGCGGGTAGGAAAGTGGAGTTGAAGCCCAAGATCAACCATGATCATATTGAATGGCACAGCAGGCTCCATGGGCCATATGGTGTACTTCTGCTCCTATTTCTTATGTTCTTATGGTTGAATACAATTCTGCTGCTGCTGATGGCCCACAGCGTCTCATGAACTTTGAGCTGTTAAATCTGATCTGAATCTATCCCATTTAGCACAGTGGCAATGCCACACAAAATGATGAAGGATGTCCTCAGTGTGAAGATGGGAAATCATCTCCCACAAGGACTGTGCACTGGTCACTCCTATCTAATACTTTCATGGACAGATGCATCTGCGACAGGTAGATTGGTGAGGACGAGGCCAAAAAGGTTTTCCCCTCTTGTTGGTTTTCTCACCTCTTACCTCAGGCCGTCAGGATGCCATCAATGACTTATGTTGCATACAGAAATTCCTCAGACCCATGCTCACCTCTGCTCTGTCATTCCACTCATTGCAACATACTCAAACATGAATAGATTTCATAGAGATTATATGAAAATATTCTCTACTTTTTTTTGCTATTGTTTGAAAGCCTTTCTGGCGGAGTGGTAAAGTTGTAGATTTTTTTTTACTGTTAATGCCGATTGCATTCTCTATTGTCAGGTTTGAATTTTTACTGCTCAGAGCCATTCACAAAAGTAAATTCCCTGTGTATGAAACCATTCCATGTAAAATTGTGTTTTCGAGGCAGAAAATTCTAACCCTGTGCAATTTCAAGATATTTATGCCCATGGAATTACTCCACATTGCTAGTTAGGAATTCCTCCTGGTGATAGTCAACTCAAAATATCTTCACAGAATCATACAAGATAGCAGGTGGTCACTCAGCCTATTATGCCATGGTTGACTCTATGCTGAGCTACCAATTAGTCCTATTCCCCTGCTCTTTCCTGACAGCTCCGCAAATTTTTCCTTTTTAAGTAAAGATCCTTTTAACAGTTACTATTGAATCTGCTTCCATCAGCCTTTCAGGTAATGCATTCCAAATCATAACTCACTGTGTGAAAAAATGTCTCCTCATCTCCCACCTGGCGAATTTGCCAATTATTTTAAATCTAGCTACTGACCCTCCTGCCATCAGGTCAAATATGGGCAAAGAAACCTCCTGCTGATTACCACTTACTGCCCTCCCTCAGCTGATTAATCATGTTGGACACCACATGCAAGAAGCACTGAGGGTGGCAAGAGCACAGAATGTACTCACGGGTCAGGGACTTCAATGTCCATCACCAAGACTGGTTCAGGATCACCACGACTGACCGAGCTGGCCGAGTCCTAAAGGACATAGCTGCTAGACTAGCAGGTGGTGAGAGAACCAACAAGAGGGAAAAAGCTACTTGACCTCGTACTCACCAATCTACCTGTCGCAGATGCATCTGTCCAATACAGTGTTGGTAGGAGTGACCAACGCACAGTCCTTGTGCAGACGAAGTCCCGTCTTCAAATTGAGGATACCCACCATTGTGTTGTGTGGCACTACCACCGTGCTAAATGGGATAGATTTCAAACAGATCTAGCAATGCAAAACTGGGCGTCCATGAGGCACTGTGGGCCATCAGGAGCAGAAATGTATTCAATCAATCTGTAAATTCATGGCCCAGCATATCCCCCACTCTACCATTACCATCAAGCCGGGGGACTAACCCTAGTTCAATGAAGAATGCAGGAGGACATGCCAGGAGCAGCACCAAGGTTCCCCATGGTAGGCTCATTCAGAAAGTAAGGAGGCATGGGATACAGGGAAAGATGGCTGTCTGGATACAAAATTGGCTGGCCCATAGAAGACAGAGGGTGGTAGTAGATGGAAAGTATTCAGCCTGGAGCTCAGTGACCAGTGGTGTTCCACAGGGATCTGTTCTGGGACGTCTGCTCTTTGTGATTTTTATAAATGACTTGGATGAGGAAGTGGAAGGCTGGGTTAGCAGGTTTGCCGATGACACGAAGATTGCTGGAGTTGTAGGTTGCAACGGGACATTGACAGGATGCAGAGCTGGCCTGAGAAGTGGCAGATGGAGTTCAACCTGGAAAAGTGTGAAGTGATTCATTTTGGAAGGTCGAATTTGAATGCGGAATACAGGCTTAAAGACAGGATTCTTGGTAGTGTGGAGGAACAGAGGGATCTTGGGGTCCATGTCCATAGATCGCTCAAAGTTGCCACCCAAGTTGATAGGGTTGTTAAGAAGGCGTATGGTGTGTTGGCTTTCATTAACAGGGGGATTGAGTTTAAGCGCCGCGAGGTTATGCTGCAGCTCTATAAGGCCATGGTTAGACCACACTTGGAATATTGTGTTCAGTTCTGGTCGCCTCATTATAGGAAGGATGTGGAAGCTTTAGAGAGGGTGCAGAGGAGATTTACCAGGATGCTGCCTGGACTGGAGGGCATGTCTTACGAAGAAAGGTTGAGGGAGCTAGGGTTTTTCTCATTGGAGCGAAGAAGGATGAGAGGTGACTTGATAGAGGGGTACAAGATGATGAGAGGCATAGATAGAGTGGATAGCCAGAGACTTTTTCCCAGGGCAAAAACGGCTATAACCAGGGGGCATAATTTTAAGGTGATTGGAGGAAGGTTTCGGGGAGATGTCAGAGGTAGGTTCTTTACACAGAGAGTGGTGGGTGCGTGGAATGCACTGCCAGCGGTGGTAGTAGAAGCAGATACATTAGGGACATTTAAGCGACTCTTGGATAGGTACATGGATGATAGTAGAATGAAGGGTAGGTAGTTAGTTTAATCTTAGAGTAGGTTAAAGGTTCGGCACAACATCGTGGGCCGAAGGGCCTGTTCTGTGCTGTACTGTTCTATGTTCTATGTTCTATATTCTGTTCAAACATACCTAAAAATGAGGTGTCAGCCTGGTGAAGCTACAACAGAGAACTTCTTGCATGCTAAACAGCATAAGCAGCATGCAATAGACAGAGCTAAGCAATCCCACAACCAAAGGATCAGATCAAAGCTCTGCAGTTCTGCCACATCCAGCCATGAATGGTGTGGACAATTAAACAACTGACAAGAGGAGGAGGCCCCACAAACATCACCATCCTCAATGATGGGAGAGCCCAGCACATCAGTTCAAAAGACAAAGCTGAAGCCTTTGCATCCATCTTCAGCCAGTAGTGCCAAGTGGATGATCCATCTCAGCCTCCTCCTGAGGTCTCCAGCATCAAAGATGCCAGTCTTCAGCCAATCCAATTCACTCAAAGTGATATCAAGAAACAGCTGAAGGTACTGGATAATGCAAAGGCTATGGGCCCTGAACACATTCCGGCAATAGTACTGAAGACTTGTGCTTCAGAACGAGCCGCACCCCTAGCCAAGCTGCTCCAGTACAGCTACAACACTGGCATCTACCCGGCAATGTAGAAAAATGCCCAAGTATGTCCTGTACACAAAAATTAGGACAATTCCAAACAGGTCGATTACCGCCCTATCAGTCTACTCTCAATCATCAGCAAAGTGATAGAAGGGGTCGTCGACAGTGCTATCAAGCAGCACTTGCTCAGCAATAACCTGCTCATTGGCGCTCAGTTTGGGTTCTGCCAGGGCCACTCAGCTCCAGACCTCATTACAGCCTTGGTCCAAACATGGACAAAAGAGCTGAATTGCACAGGTGAAGTGAGAATGACTGCCCTTGACATCAAGGCAGCATTTGACTGAGTATGGCATCAAGGAGTCCTAGCAAAACTGGAGTCAATTGGAATCAGGGGGAAAACTCTCCACTGGTTGGAGTCATACTGAGCACAAAGGAAGATGGTTGTGATTGTTGGAGGTCAATCATTTCAGTCCCAAAACATCACTGCAGGAATTCCTCAGGGTAGTGTCGTAGGCCCAACCATCTTCAGCTGCTTCATCAATGACCTTTCCTCCATCATAAGGTCAGAAGTGGGGATGTTCACTGATGATTGCACAATGTTCAGCACCATTCGTGACTCCTCAGGTACTGAAGCAGTCCGTGTAGAAATGCAGCAAGACCTGGACAGCATCCAGGCTTGGGCTCATAAGTGGCAAGTAACATTTGTAGCACAGAATTCCTAGGCAATGACCATCTCAAACAAGAAAGAATCTAACCGTCTCCCCATGATGTTCAATGGCATTACCATCACTGAATCCCCCATTATCAACATCCTGGGAGTTACCATTGACTAGAAACTGAACTGGACCAGCCACATAAATGCTTTGGCTACAAGGGTAGGTCAGAGGCTGGGAATTCTGCAGTGAGTAACTCACCTCCTGTCTCCCTAATTCCTGTCCACCATCTAAAAGCCACAAATCAGGAATGTGATGGAATACTCTCCATTTGCTTGGATGGGTGCAGCTCCAATAACACTGAAGAAGCTCGACATCATCCAGGGCAAAGCAGTCCGCTTGATTGTCACCTCACCCACCAAAGTCAACATTCACTCCCTCCACCAGCGACGCACAGTGGCAGCAGTGTGTACCATCTACAAGATACACTGCAGCAACTCACCAAAGCTCCTTCGACAGCACCTTCCAAACCCATGACCTCTACCACCTGGAAGGACAAGGGCAGCAGATGCATGGGAACATCATCACCTGCAAGTTCCCCTCCAAGCCTCACACCATCCTGACTTGGAACTATATCGCCGTTCCTTCACTGTCACCGGGTCAAAATCCTAGCTCTCACTTCCTAATAGCACTGTTGGTGTACCTGCACCCCAAGGACCGCAGCTATTCAAGAAGGGCAATTAGGAATGGGCAATAAGTGCTGCCCGAGCCAGTGATGCTCATATCCCATGAACATATTTTTTAAAAAGTATTCAACTAAACAATAACCTTCTTGCTTTTGTACTCTATGCCCCTATCTAAAAAGGTCAGTATCCTGTATGTCTTTTTAATCATTTTCTCAACCATTTATCCCAGGTCTTTCTGTTCCTGCACCCCCTCTAGAATTGTACCTTGTAGTTTATATTGCCTCTCCTTGTTCCTTATACCAAAATGTATCACCTCACACTTCTCTGCATTAAATTTCATCTGCCTCGTATCTGCCCATTCCACCAGCCTGTCTATGTCCTCTTGAAGTCTATCACTATCCTTCTCACAGCTCACAATACTTCCAAATTTTGTGCCATCTGCAAATTTTGAAATTGTGCCCTGTACATCCAAATCGAAGTCATTAATATATATCAGGAAAAGCAGTGGTCTAATACCGACCTTCAAGGAACTCTACTTTATACCTTCCTCCAGTCTGAAAACAACCATTCACGACTATTGTCTGTTTCCTGTCACTCAACCAACTGTCTATCCATGTTGCCACTGTCCCTTTTATTCCATGGGCTTCAACTTTTCTGGCAAGCCTGTTATGTAGCACTTTATCAAATGCCTTTTGAAAGTCACACCAACCGCATTACACTCAGCGGGCTGGATTTTGTTGGGGCAACAGTGGCCCTGACAACAGGCCGGAAAGCCGGGGGGGCAACCCCACCTAAGTCACTTGGAGGCGCACCAGCTAGATTCTATGCCAGTGTAGCAGCCAATGAGCCGCCAGGGCCTGCATCCCTTTCAGAGAGGGGAGCCGGCCTCCAAGAGTTGCTGGCCAATCAGAGGGCTGACAACTCTTCAGTCCCAGCAGTGCCACCAGGAGCGGTGGCCACTGCTGGGACTGCACTCAGATGAGAGACACAGCAATTGCCTCCAGCCTCCAAGCAAGGTAAGTTAGGTCAGGGGTTGCCGGGTCAATCAGGCAGGCCCCAGGGGAATGGTTGGCGAGGGTGGGGGCGGTGTTGCCACAGAGACAGCCAGCCTTCAATGGGCCACAGGGTCCGCAGGGTGCCTGATTAGGAGGGCCGCCCCCCAAAGCGCACAGGGAGGCCTTCAGGGTTCACTAGGCCATCTTTCCACGCAGCGGGGTGCTCAACTGCAACTGGTAAAATGCCAACAATGGCAGGAAGAGGTCCTTTATTGGCCACTAATTAGTAAAATTGGCCTCTGTGCAGGAGGATCATCCTTCACCTTCCCCACCACTGGCAAAATGCCATTGTGGAGGGAAGAGGACGGGCACTCCACCCCCACCCTCCCTCCTGATTTTCCGCCACCCCCATTGCCTCCTGTCCCACTCCTCATCAAAAAACACAATTAAGTTGGTTAAGCACAATTTGCCTTTAACAAATCCATGTTGGCTTTCCTTTCTTAATCTACCTTTGTGCAAGTGACTGTTAATAATATATACTCAATAAGTGAGGATCTACAACTCTCTGGGGTAGTCAATTCCAAAGATTCGAAACTCATTGAGTGAAGACATTTCTCCTTGTATTAGTCCTTAATGGCTGACCTCCTACTCCAAAGCTGTGACCTCCTAATTCTAGGGTCCCAAGCCAGGGGAAACATCCTCCTAGCATCTACCCTGGCAAGTCCCTTTCAGAATATTGTATGTTTCAATGAGATCACCTCTCATTCCTCTAAATGCAAGGGAATATGGGTCCTCCTATGCTTTCCATATACACGTAAATGACAGCCTGCTTTTAGTCTGAATAATGTGAAAATTGATTTGTGGCAACACATAACAGTTACAGATTTCTGTGCAACGTAAAGGACAAGACAGTGAAATTATGTTACTCCTTACATACAACATTTAAGAATAAACAGATTAATGCCATCACTAAAATTGAAAACAATATCATTTTATACTCAAATTTTAAGAATTGGTGTATTATTATTCTCATAGTATAGCTTCAAGGCTTCAGATTGTTTTGTGCTTTCAATTAGAAGGAAATATTTTCTTCGATCCAAGAACAGTGTGTGTCTTCCAAACCTTTCAACTCCTACTTGCATTGGGAGTCTCACAGGATAGATTGCAGTTCCTAATGATTTTTCATTTTTTGGATAGCAAATGAAATCAAGAAAACATTATATCCCAGGATCCACTGCACAAATGAAGAGCCTTTAATAGAACTGGAGGGCCTATTGCTTTTAATAAAGTTTCAACACTTGCACTATGGATGTTGAGATAACACCACCTCCAGAACATAATTAGCTTTACATTAACCAAATGCTATAGCCAGGTGTCTGAAGAAAGAGGAAAAGATAACCTGGTGAGAAGAAAGAAAAAGACAGAGAATGAAGGAGCTTTCTGTTGAGATTTGTATGGAGCTTGGTAGAATTCCATACACTTATATTAAGGAATACGCAAAGTACCAGCTGCAATGGTATCTCACTCCAGGGCTTCTTCCTGTAGTTGCCAGGAGATGTAAATCGATTATCCTAATGATGACTGAAGAAAGTCAGGGGATTGGAATGGCTGCATCTGTGGCAGCAGGACAGTGAACTTGGATTAAAGTACCGACAGGCATATCCTGACACCCATGTAATGGACACAGCTTGCCTCCTTTAAACCATGTTTGTGTTCTGGTGTGAGACAATGCCTCAGGTCTGCAGCTGGAAATCTGACAACTGTTATTTACTCAATGTTGACAGCTCTGGCAATTCCTGCTAAATGAGAAACTTGTCAGTACACACCTTTATAATCGCCAAATAGGCATAAATAACAGCAGTGTTCAAGGCTGGTTTATTAACTTGAGGGGTGGGGGGAATTTAAGACATCCTGCACCATAATGATTGGTTTAATTGGTTATTAACACATTTGGTGGTAATACTTACTGAAAGGTGTTAAGACCTGGAAAAAGTGAACTGCCAAGAGCAGATTTATCACCCCAAAGAAAACATATTCCTATTGGAGGTAAATCCACAGGGCTGTGCATGATCATTATGGAGGTTCCTATTAATGCTAATTACAGTTTGTAGTGACTAGCTAAGCTACTCTAACTTAGGGGAAAAATTAGGACATTTTGCAGGCTCTGAAATGTTGGTATAGAAATAAACAGAAGATGGTTGTGTTTGGACTAGTATAAAAATAAAAAAATATTGTAATTAGGTACAATAATAAAAATGATCTGGTGTAAACTCATTAAAAAAACAAGTATGACATATTTCAAAGATATGGCCGCAAAATTCGGCTCTGTAGTGCCATTGGGGCTGGCATTATGGAAACCTGAATCTGCAAAAATGTCAGTCAGAACTCTTCCAACCACTTCCAGCTTAGCCTGCATGGCACACTCTGGACTGTAAGGGTGATAGCATGGGCATGCTGAGTGTGCACAGAGTTGGTGGATCATGACATCAAACAGTGTCTAACACTGATTTGGTGCACAAACTGCCATTTTGTAACTTTCAGGTCCTGTTAATGCCTTGTCTTAATCACACTCAGCTGAACCTGTGTTCCACTGCCTGAGGGACTCTCCACTCGCACTACTTAAAGGGATCACCATGGAACTTCCGGGTGAGGCGCATTTGACTCTTTTTTGCTGGTGCAGAGTGAGTGGAAATCCTGTGTTAAGTGTTAATGGAGGAACATGGAAAACTTTTTGGATTTACAAGGGACTGATGTTGGACTTTGACACAGAGTTGAAAGACCTCTCACGAGAAAGCCTGCTTTCAATAATAGGGGCTATAGTTGCAGTTCCTTTTAGGCTATCACATGACTTGGAGATGGCGCATAGCAGCAGAGAGGGGAAGCTGTGCACAGAGGGAGGAGAAGGAGGATTCTCAATGGAAGGCCCTAGCCACCAAGGAGGTCTTCAGTGAACACTTCCCTTACTTCTGCATCAGCTAGGAGTAGTATTTGAGGCAAGTACATTTCATCAAGGAGGTAGTGACTGAACTGTGCAGCATGCTGCAAACTAACCTGCAGCCTAACTGCGCTGCCAGTGGCCATGAAGATACCCATGGCTTTCCCAGGTTAGCAGGATGCCCAATGGTGCCAGATGCCATCAACTGACACACTTGACTCTGCAGATCCCACATATTACTGGGAAGGTCATCAAGCAGCGCTTGCTCAGCAATAACCTGCTCACTGATGCTCAGCTTGGGTTCTGCCAGGGCCACTCAGCTCCAGACCTCATTACAGCTTCGGTCAAACATGGACAAAAGAGCTGAACTCCAGAGGTGAGATGAGGGTGACTGCTTTTGACATCAAGGCAGCACTTGACTGAGTATGGCATTAAGGAGCCGTAGCAAAACTGGGGGAAAACTCTCCACTGGTTGGAGTCATACCTAGCACAAAGGAATATGGTTGTGGTTGTTGGAGGTCAATCATCTCAGTACCACAACATGACTGCAGGAGTTACTCAGGGTAGTGTCCTAGGTCCAACCATTTTCAGCTGCTTCATCAATGACCTTCCCTCCATCATAAGATCAGAAGTGGGGATGTTCACTGATCATTGCAGAATGTACTGCACCATTCGTGACTCCTCAGATACTGAAGCAGCCCATGTCCATATGCTCCAGGATCTGGACAACATACAGGCTTGGGCTCATAAGTGGCAAGTAACATTCACACCACAAAAGTGTCAGGCAATGGCCATCTCAAACAAGAGTGAATCTAATCATCTCCCCTTGACATTCAATGGCATTGCTATCGCTGAATCTCCCACTATCAACATCCTGGGGGTTACCATTGACCAGAAACTGAATTGGAGTAGCCACATAAATTCTCTGACTACAAGAGCAGGTCAGAGACTGGGTATTCTGTGGCGAGTAACTCACCTCCTGCCTCCCCAGTGCCTGTCCACCATCTACAAGGCACAAATCAGGAGTGTGATGGAATACTCTCCATTTGCCTGGATGGGTGCAGCACTAACAACACTCAAGAAGCTTGATACCATCCAAGACAAAACAGTTCGCTTGACTGGCACACCATCCACAACCTTCAACATTCACTTCCTCCACCACCAACGCACAGTGGCAGCAATATGTATCATGTACAAGATGCACTGCAGCAACTCACCAAGGCTACCTCAACTGCACCTTCCAAACCTGCGACCTCTGTCACCTAGAAGGATAAAGGCAGCAGATGCATGGGAACACCAGCACCTGCAAGCTCCTGTCCAAGCAGCACATCATCCTGACTTGGAACTATATCGCCGTTCCTTCACTGTTGCTGGGTCAAAATCCTGGAACTCCCTTCCTAACAGCACTGTTGATATACCTGCACCCCAAGGACTGCAGTGGTTCAAGAAGGCAGCTCACCACCACCTTCTCAAGGGCAATTAGGAATGGGCAGTAAATGCTGGCCTAGCTGGCGATGCCCACATCCCACGAATGAATTAAAAAAAGGTGTACTGAAACCGCATCAATGCTAGCATTCCATCAATGTGCAATTGGTGCGTGACCATTCCAGAAGATCATGTCAGTGAATGCCGGCTTTCCTGGCAGCAGCCACGGCGCATTCGCCCCGCACCAGTCAGCCATACCTGCTGTCTTAGGGCTGCCATGAAGAATCAGAGGCTGGCTTCAGTGTGACAAAGGATACCCGTTCTACACCTGGCTGATTACTCCTCTCTGCCACCCGACCATACAAGGACAATGCGCCTACAAATGAGAGCCATGCAGCAACCAGGAACATCGTGGAGCAAACCGTCGGTGTGCTGAACCAACAGCTCCGCTTCCTGGACCACCCAAGGGGAGCAATCCAGTACCACAGGAGCTTGTCTCCAAATTTGTGCTGGTCTACTGCATCCTCAACACCCTTGCACTCCTGAAGGTGAAGCATTTGTTACCACATGTTCGCAGGACAACTCAGGAGGAGGAGCAAGAGGAAGAGGAAGAGGAGGTGGAATGCAGGAGGCATCCGGGATCCCTTCACTAGGAACAGGCTGTCTGTGAGTGGATACTCAGACTCCTGTTCTCCTGATATCTCATCCCCACTTCATTGTGGCTCCACAAATCCTCACTTTTCCATCCCTCTGGTGCGTACCATCATAGCCTCTTGGCCAAAATCCTGAAATACAAGCTTCCACCAAAAAACGTTCCATAACAACTTTATGCAACAACACTTCCAATAATACATATAAATCTGAACTATTCACCCTTGTGCATTCACTGAGTGCCTGTATTCTGTGGATTTTGCCTGCTCTGGTGCATCTACGCAGTGCTACCCCAGTGGTTGCAGCTTGGCTTGTGGAAGGCTGCTGACTTTTTATGTGGGAGACAACAGATGGCCTTGCAAGACAACTTTGAGCAGCTTTGGGCCTTAAGGGCCCAGCTTCGGACTACAGCACCTCAACATGGGTGGCAGCAGTCTGGGTTGTCTGGCTGAGAGGCAACAAAAGAGGCACTGGCAGAGTGGCAGTGGTGGGAGCACAAATATTGTCATTCGGAGACAGGACAGCATTTTCGCAAACCATGGAGCCACTGCCACTCCCCGTGGGTGGGGCCTTAGCAATCCTAGTCATCTTTTGAAGAACAGATTGCTGGGCTACTGGAAGAGGCTGCAAGCCCCATTGAACACTGGTATCCAGCATTCTGAGTCGGCATGGCAACAAGTATGGATCTCATGATCTCAGCCTGAGCTTCCACTACAGCACTCAAACATTAAATAGTTTCTACCTGTGTACAATGGAAGTTGAGACATCAGCCACCAGGTGCTGAATTACGGCTGGATCTGCAAGTGCTGTCATGGAGGTGTCCACCAATTCCATGCTGGAAATGATGGGCTCCAAGTTCAGTCCGTTAGAGTTGGACCCTTCGTGCTCCTTGACAGTGACAAGAGGCATGAAGCATCTCTGTGTGCATGCCTATCAGCATTGTCCTTTATGCTGCCCCAGTCCTCATCTGAATCCTCTGCAAACAGAACTTATCTGCAACCTTGCCCTTTGGTCAGCTGGCACATGCAATATTCTTTCTCCCTGGCTGGCTGCAGCCCACTCGTTCCTGGTGACTCACCGCATGCTAATCCTGCCTCTATATTACCCTCTAAGGTATGTGGATTGGTAGTATTTGAGTTGGTAGCTACAAATGTCAGATCAAGTGACAGTGCTTCTGCATCAAAATCTGCTGTAGCTCTCGTTCGTCATGCTGAGGTTGCACTGGCTGGTCAGGTGGCAAATCTTGGGTATTTGAAAGGAAAAATGCTGAAGGGGAGGGGTGTGGATGGAAAGTAAAAAGTTGATGGCCACACCATCTGCAGCTTACACTTCATACCAGATAGCAGGATAATGGTGAAGTGGGATTAGAGGTGGGCACAAGGCAATAATATACCATCACCCTGGATGTTCCCCCTGGATGCAACCGCCTCAGTCACTGCTGGCCACATGATGCGGAACACCATCTCCACCAAAGGGCTTAGTTGGTGCAGGCAAGCCTGTTTCCCACCAATTTTCTGCTGCTCCCTTGTCCTTCAAAAGAAAGAATGTCAGTGAGTGTATTACAATGTGTTTGGGTGATGTACCTGCCATAGCTGAATAGATGGAGGTATGTGGAAGCTGCGAGAGGTGGTTGTGAGGTGGATAACATTGGTAAATGTGTGAGGGTAAGGTGTTAGGCTTGAGTCCTGACTGCTGATGGGTGAGTGATGGTGTGTGGTGCATAGAGTAGTGTAAGAGGTTGGTGGTGCATTGGATATGAGATGTCATTTGAAGATGCATTCACTGACCTTGACCACTCATGCAAGGTCATTGAACTTTGTCTGACACTACAACCAAGTCCTCGAGCCAGACTCCGGGAATGGATCTCCCTGGTCACCTGCTCCTATTCTCTTCTCAGGGTGTGCCTTGAGGTCCTCCTGGGTCCCTGTGGAAACACAGACTCCCTTCTCCATTCGACCTCCACACTCAGGCCTCCAGTGGCATATCCAAAAACCTGAGAGTCTTTTCTCTGGCCTGTTGATCCATTTGCAATCCTCTTCCTTCCAGTAAAGTCTTCTTGAGATTGTTACACCAGGTCCTTTAGCATCAGAGCAGCTCCTCTTTAAGAGGGACCAGCTACCTATGAAAGGTTCAGACTAGCTGTGAATTGTGCTAGCCACGCATGCACTTGGGGCCCCTGCTGAGCGTGCAGCCAGTCAGCAGCACATTTCATGCTGGGCTGCACTCTACTATCATGTTGCTGAGCAGTTAGCACCAGGTTTACATGCTGCCACCCCTCAATGGGACCAGGCACTGGGTAATCGCGCATCACAATCCCCGCACCCGATATTGGGCCTAATCAAAATATTCCCCCTATATTCCACAGTAATGTATAGGTAGATGCTACGACTTTGTAGTTCCAGTACCGAGGCTTTGGGTGACAGGATCACTGATCAGGATTTTAAGCGTGGAAGTTAGCACACACTGCATGATTTCTTGTTCACTAACGTGAACTATATGGGGAATGATGCTATTCTTTGGAAGAACAAAGCTGTCAAGTCTACTCTATACTGCTTTCTATCAGCAAAGACATTGATCATAATGGAGTTTTCCATTAGAAAGTTTTACAAAAAGAATTAACATCTGTTGTGGGTTCCTACAATATATTGCAACATGATTTCTTATTATTCATAGATACTGGAAAGAGCTGATTTCACAGTCAGATACCCTTGGCACTCACAGAACAATGCTTACTGGCAATGCCGGGAAATCAATGGCTTGCAGTGCTCGATGTTCATTCTATTTAAATGCCTGACAGCAGTCTAATAGTTAGACAATTGTCCCAGTCATAACGATAAACCAAAAAAAGCTTAATTATTTCTGCAGGGAAATTCACTTTAGGAGGTATAACCCAAATCTTCCAGTTTATAGCACCAAGAAGATTAAAAGACTCAAAAACATGCTAATTCTATTCACCTTTTTAAAAACAACTTATTTTGCACTCTGTAATGTCTCACACAACACAGCTCTTACATATTTGCTGTAGATTTCTGAGACATCTGGGCTCCCAGTAATTGTCTTTTTTTTTGGTTTCTAACCATACATTTTTCTCAGATAAATCATTTCACCTTCCTCCAAACTCGAAGCTTTCTGACTTCCACATGTGCCAGATGGTGCTGTGTGTTACAGTGGAAGATAATAACATACTCCCATAGCACACTAATGAGGAACTATTTATAAAATATACGCCAAATATCTAATATCTTCAGCCAACCAATAAAAGGTCCCCGAAGCCACTAGAGAATGAGCATAACTGCAGCAGCCAAATGTAAGAAATTCTCTCAGATGAATTGAGATCCTTTAAGAATGTAAAACAGTTGACGCTGAGGATGATAAAAAATAGTTAATAGAGTAAATGATTCCAAGTATTCAATAGGGGAGATACTAGTAGCATGTTAGGCATTGTAGTCATTTCTGCAAATAAATGCAATGTTCTTGAAATTCCATAGGCCATGATACTGGCAGTTGCGCTTCCAGCACAGACATAAAACTTAAGAACTAGGAGCAGGAGTAGGCCATTTAGCCCTTTGTGCTTGCTCCACCATTCAATAAGATCCTAGCTTATATTCTACCCCCAACTGCACCCTCCCACACTATCCCTATGCCCCTTAATTCCCTTAGTATCCAATAATCTATTGAGCTCTGACTTGAATATGCTCAATGACTGATCATCCACAGCTCTCTGAGATAGAGAATTCCAAAGATTCACAACCCTTAAATTTCTCCTCATCTCAGTCCTAAATGGTCAACCCCTTATTCTGACCTTGTGACTCCATGCTCTAGGTTCATCAGCCAGTGGAAACATTTTCTTGACATCTATCCTCTCAAGCCCCTTAAGAATTTTATTTGTTTCAATTAGATCACCTCTTTCTTCTAAACTCCATGGCATATAGGCTTAGTCTGCTCAAACACTCCTCGTAGGACAATCCCCTCTTCCCAGGAATCAGTCTAGTAAACCTTTGTTGCCCTCCCTCTTAGGCAAGTATGCCTTTCCTTAGGTAAGGAGATCAAAACTGCACATAGTATTCCAGGTGTGGCCTCACCAATGCCCTGTATACTTGTAGTAAGAATTCTTTATTCTTATACTCCAATTCATTTGTAACAAAAGCTAACATACCTTTTGCCTCCCTAATTGCATGCATGTTAATTTTTTGAGATTCATATTCAGGAACACCCAGATCCGTCTGAATGCAAACATTTTCCAGTCTCTCTCCATGCAAAAAAAAATCTGCTTTTTTCTTTTTCCTCCCAAAGTGGATAACTTCACACTTTGCCATATTGTATTCCATCAGCCACGTTCTTTTTCATTGATCCAACATCCAACAATCCCTTTGTATCCTCCGCAACATTTACTTTCCCACCTAACTTTGTATCATCAATAAACTTTGATATGTTACTCTCAGTCCCCTCATCCAAGCAATTAATATAGATTGTAAATAGCTAAGGTCCAAGTACTGATCCTTGCAGTACCCCTCTAGTTTCGGCCTGCCAACCAGAAAATGTCTGGTTTATTCCCTACTCTCTGTTTTCTGTTCATTAACCAATCCTCAATCAATGCAAGCAAAATACTGCGGATGCTGGAAATCTGAAACAAAAACAAGAAATGCTGGATTCACTCAGCAGGTCTGGCAGCATCTGTGGAAAGAGAAGCAGAGTTAACGTTTCGGGTCAGTGACCCTTCTTCGGAACGAACTCCTTCTGGAGTTACAGTTGAGGACTCCCAAGGCTACTCCCTCCTGACTTTATACCACTGGAACATGGTCTGTAAGGTATGATTCGGTGAGTATGACTATGTCAGGCTATTGCTTGACTAGTCTATGGGACAGCTCTCTCAATTTTGGAGCATTAGTGAGGAGGACTTTGCAAGGTCAACTGGGCTGGGTGTGCCGATGTGGTATCTGGTGCCTAGTCGACGTCAGGTGATCTGTCCAGTTTTATTCTTATTCAACTTTTCTGTAGTAGTTTGATACAACTGAGTGGCTTGTTCAGCAGGTATGTGTTAACCACACATTGTTGTGGGTCTGGAGTCACATGTCGGCCAGACTGGGTAAGGACAGCAAACTTCCTGAAGAGCATTAGTAAACCAAATGGGTTTTACAACAATCCATTAGTTTCATGATTAAAGAATCTAGAATTTTATTCCAAATTCATGAATTGAAGATAAATTTCCCCTTAGCTGTCGTGGGGGTGGGGGGGGGGGGGGGGGGTATCCATGAGGGGCTGTGGGTCATCAGCAGCACAATTGTATTCACTCACAATCACAATCATGGCATATCTCTCGCTCTACTATTCCCATCAAGCCAGGGGACCAATGCTGGTTCAATTATGACAACATGCCAGGAACAGCACCAGGAATACTTAAAAATGTGGTGTCAACTTGGTGAAGCTACAACACAGGACAACATGCATGCTAAAGAGCAGAAGCAGCATGTTATAGACAGAGCTAAGCGATCACACAACAAACAGGGCAGCACAGTGGCGCAGTGGTTAGCACTGTAGCCTCACAGCTCCAGCCACCCGGGTTCTATTCTGGGCACTGCCTGTGTGGAGTTTGTAAGTTCCCCCTGTGTCTGCGTGGGTTTTCGCTGGATGCTCCGGTTTCCTCCCACAGCCAAAGACTTGCAGGTTGATAGGTAAATTGACCATTATAAATTGCCCCTAGTATAGGTAGGTGGTAGGGGAATATAGGGACAGGTAGGGATATTGGATTAGTATAAATGGGTGGTTGATGGTCGGCACAGACTCAGTGGGCTGAAGGGCCTGTTTCAGTGCTGTATCTCTAAAAAAAATAAAACAGATGTCTCTGGTGCATTATTCCAGGCATCTAGATTACTAATCCAATAACTTGACCACTCTGCTACATCCCTGATGCTATTGTTTTCTCAACCATTTGGGCAGGAGCTTACCTAAAATAGTTAATATATTAAATTCCAAATATCAGGAGAGTGCAGGCATTGCTCACAATTGTTTCGCACCATTCCCTCCTAAACTGCGTACGTTCAGAAATTCCATATAGTGGCATCAGTATTTCACAGTATATACTGTACAATCGCAATAAATGTAGAATATTCTGCTTGAAATAACCTTGGAACAACCACAAACTTGTGACATGATACTGATCAAACTCTAATGCTTGTCTCACCTCACTTGCTTTCATGACAATAATTATGTTTGCTGTTAATTGATGGAACAGAAAGCATTTCTTAACTGATACAAATACTAAAGCATCAAACTCCCACACCACAAGTAAAACAAGACTAAAACAGCTCAAAAGGTGTGACTAGTTATAAGTTATACAAAGCTACATGCTTGACAGTGTGTTAACAGATTGTAGCAGTCTCAAAGTTTAGTTGATTCAGAGGTCAACATCATCTAAATCTGCAGCTTAGAGTCATAGAGGTATACAGCACAGAAACAGGCCCATCGTATCTGTGCCGGCCATCAAGCAACTAACTATTCTAATCCCATTTTCCAGCACTTGGGCCATAGCCTTGTATGCTATGGCGTTTCAAGTGCTCATCCAAATACTTCTTAAATGTTGTGAGGCTTCCTGCCTCTTACCACCCCTTCAGGCAGTGTGTTCCAGATTCCAACCACCCTCTGGCTGAAAAATGTTTTCCTCAAATCCCCTCTAAACCCCCTGCCCCTTACCATAAATCTATGCCCCCTGGTTATTGACCCCTCCGCAAAGAGAAAAAGTTTCTTCCTATATAACCTATCAATGCCCCTCATAATTTTGTATACCTCAATCATGTTCCCACTCAGCTTTCTCTGCTCTAAGGAAAACAACCCTAGCCCTTTCAGTCTCTCTTCATAGCTGAAATGCTCCAGCCCAGGTAACATCCTGGTGAATCTCCTCTGCACCCTCTCCAGTGCAATCACATCCTTCCTATAGTGCGGTGCCCTGAACTGAACACAGTACTCCAGCTGTGGCCTAACTAGCGTTTTATACAGCTCCATCATAACCTCCCTGCTCTTATATTCTATGCCTCGGCTAATAAAGGCAAGTATTCCATATGCCTTCCTAACCACCTTATCTACCTGTGCTGCTGCCTTCAGTGATCTATGGACAAGTACACCAAGGTCCCTCTGACTTTCTGTACTACCTAGGGTCCTACCACCCATTGTATATTACCTTGCCTTGTTAGTCCTCCCAAAATGCATCACCTCACACTTCTCAGGATTAAATTCCATTTGCCACTGCTCCACCCATCTTACCAGCCCATCTATATCGTCTTGTAAACTAAGGCTTTCCTCCTCACTATTTACAACACCACCAATTTTCGTGTCATTGGCGAACTTACTGTTCATACCTCCTATATTCACGTCTACATCATTAATGTACACTACAAACAGCAGGGGTCCCAGCACTGATCCCTGCAGTACACCACTGGTCACAGGCTTCCACTTGCAAAAACAGCCCTCGACCATCACCCTCTGCCTCCTGCCACTCAGCCAATTTTGGATCCAATTTGCCAAATTGTCCTGGATCCCATGGGCTCTTACCTTCTTAACCTATCTCCCATGCGGGACCTTATCAAAAGTCCATGTAGACTACATCAACTGCTTTACCCTCATCCACACATCTCGTCACTGCCTCAAAAAATTCAATCAAGTTAGTCAGACACGATCTCCCCCTGACAAAGCCATGCTGATTATCTCTGATTAATCAGCTTATTACACCCGTCCACCCTATCTTCAGGCTATCTGTTAAAACTATATATTTATTATACATTGTTTGTAGATATAATCCAGCCAATTTTTCAAACATGTTTGCCAGGGTCACAGCCTGCGCCACTGGGAATCCATTTTAGGACAAAAAATCATGGACATTGATTTCCTGATATATACTCCCGATGGGTGAGGTTCTGCATTGGAAATATGAATTCAGAAAGTTGGCAACTTTTTAACTTGTAAGAATTTTCCCAGGGATCTACTGTTGAAAATACTGATCTTCTCAGGATAGATTTTCCAATCAGCTGGTAAGGGGAAGGGGTGAGGGAGAGGGGAAGGGAGCAGAAAAGGGCAGGGGGGAGGTGCGGGGCAAAAACGTGGGAGAGGAGAGAGAAGAAAGTGAGAGAGAAAAAATGGGAATGGGGAGGGAACAGGCAGGAAAAGTGAAAGGAAGAGGGGAGGGGGTAGAGCATGGGACGTGGGGTAGAGAATGAGAATACTAAGAAAAAGGAATACATATCAGCAAAGTTAGAGAGATTGAAGCATGGAACAGACAGCTTTGGAAGAGAAGATTTGAAATTGTGCGCTACACACCAGGTTCTAGCTCATTAATGTACATCAGGAACAGCAAGGGTCCTAAAACTGACCCTTGGAGAACTCCATGACAAGCCTTCCTCCAGTCCAAAAAACATCCATTAATCACTACACTCTGTTTCCTGTCACTCAGCCAATTTTGTATCCATGTTGCTACTGTCCCTTTTATTCCATCGGCTATAACTTTGCTCACAATTCTATTGCGTGGCACTTTATCAAATGTTTTAAAGGGTGCAAATCTAAATTGTGTGCAGGAGCAGAGAGACTTGGATGTGTATGTGTATAAATCATTGAAGGTGGCATGACAAGTTGAGTGCACAGTTAATAAAGCAGACAGCATCCTAGGCTTCATTAATAGGGGCATTGAGTACAAAAGCAAGGAAATTATGTTAAACTTGTATCAGCTGGTTTGGCCTCAACTGGAGTATTGTATCCAGTTCTGGGTGTCACACTTTAGGAAAGATGTGAAGGCATTAGAAAGAATGCAGAAAAGATTCACAAGAATAGTTCCAGGGATGAGGAACTTCAGTTACGTTGATAGATTGGAGAAGTTAGGGCTGTTTTCCTTGGACAAGAAAAGATTGAGAGGAGATTTGGTAGAGGTATTCAAAATCATGAGGGGTCTGAGTAGATCGGGAAAAACTGTTCCCATTGGTGGAGGGACTGAGAAGAAGAGGGCACAGATTTAAGGTAATTGGCAAAAAAAGCAATAGCAACATGAGGAAAAAATATTTTCACGCAGCGAGTGGTTAGGATCTGGAATGCACTATCTGAGAGTGTGGTGGAGACCGGGATCAATCGAGGCATTCAAGAGGGAATTGGATTGTTATCTGAAAAGGAAGAATGTGCAGGGCCATGGAGAGAAGGCTGGGGAGTGGCACTAGGTAAATTGCTCCTCCGGAGAGCCAGTGCAGACACGAAGGGCTTAATGTCCTCTTTCTATGCTGTACCAATTCTGTGATTCAGTGATTCTGTGAAACTGTTTTCATCATTTATCATGCAGTGTATTCCTGAGCAGAACTCACTGCATCTAAAACGTTTCCTCATGTTGGCTCTGGTTCTTTTGCCAGTCACCTAATTCTGGATCCTCTGGTCACTGATGCTCCTGCCATTGGAAACAGTTCCTCCTTATTTACTCTACCCAAACCTTTCATGATTTTGAACTGCTCGATCAAATCCCCTATTAACCTTCTGTGCTCTAAGGAGAGCAACCACAGCTTCTTCAGTCTCTCCATAAATTGAAGTGCCTCATCCCTGGTACCATTCTAGTAAGTCTCTTCTGTAACTTCTCTAAGGTCTTGAAATCCTTTCTAACATGCGGTCCCCAGAATTGAAAATAATACTACAGTTAAGGTCTAACCTGTGCTTTGTAAAGGTTTAGCATAACTTTCTTACTTTTGCACCCAATGGCCTAGATTTTAAAGCTCAAACATGCTGGCAGCTTGGGGCCTGGGAACAAACAGAAAACCTGAAAGTAACTGCTGCACATCTGTCAGTGGCTTTTTAAGACAAGTACTGCATTAACATATTATTTCTGGGTTTCCCAGCCAGTTAGCCTGAACCGGGCATGATGACAACCTGTATGACGCGATTTCAACTACACTATAATTAGGGACATTCCAAACATGCAATTTGAAGGAGTTTGGAGATGGAAGCCAAAGGAAAGAAGCAGGAGAATTGCGCCAAGAAGGACAAAGGTTGTGCCTTGGTTCAGTGACACTTCCCTGGCATGAGCTACTGGGGGCTGTAAGGACTCGGTGGGATCTTCTATTCCCTATTGATGGGAGGAAGAAGCTGGCTGGGGACACCAAAAATGTGTGGCTGGAGGTAGTGCAGGAGGTTAGCTGCAGGAGCATGGTCAGCCTTCTCAACTTGCCATGCCACCTTCAAAGATTTGTGTACATACACTCCCTAATCTATCTGTTCCTGCACTCCCTTTAAAATTGTACCATTTAGTTTGTATTGCCTCTCCTCATTTTTTCCTACCAAGATGTTTCATTCCACAATTCTCAGCATTAAATTTCATCTGCCATGTGTTTGTCCTTTTCACCAGTCTGTCAATGTCCTCCTGGAATCTATTACTATTCTCCTCATTGTTTAATAGATTTCTGAGATTCAAATATGAATTTCCATACTCTGACAGAGCACAAATTCAAGCTACAAATTGCAATTGTTGGATTTGTAGCACTCACATTTTCAAATATCTTCTCACACCAAATTCTTATAACATATTCTAACTACATACTTCATGGTTACCTGCTAATACATAGGATCAACTGGACATGTCTGTCACTGTATGTGCATGACAAGGTGCCACATAATACAAGGGAATCCACCCAAATTGGAGTAGACCTCAGAAATGACAAGCTCGTGGATATCCTTGAATATAAGGGCCTGAAGAGAATAGGGGAAAGGACAACTGTAGGCCTTCTCCAAGATCAGGACATATATTACCTACTACTTAAGTCTGATTCCTTTCTTGGCTGACTCTCTCACATGCCTAGGGTCTCCACATTTAAGAAAGGATATACATGTATTGAAGGCTGTATAGCGAAGGTTCAACTAATTGGTCCCTGGGATGAGGGGGTTGTCCTATGATGAGAGGCTGAGTAAATTGGACCTATACTCTCTGGAGTTTAGAAGAATGAGAGGCGATCTCATTGAAACATATAAGATTCTAAAGAAGCTGGATAGCATAGAGACTGAGAGATTGTTTCTGCTGGTAAGGAAATCTAAAACACAGGGGCACAGTCTCAGGATAAGGGGCTGATCATTTAGGACTGAGATGAGGAGAAATTACTTCATTCAAATGGTTTTGAATCTTTGGAATTCTCTATCCCAGAGGGTTGTGGATGCTCCATCGTTGAATACACTTAAGGCTGAGATAGACAGATTTTTGATCTCACAGGGAATCAAGGGGTATGGCAAGCGAGCGGGAAAGTGGAGTTGAATCCTAAGATCAGCTATGATCATTTTGAATGGCAGAGCAGGCTCGACAGGCCACATGGTCTACTCCTGCTCCTAGTTCTTGTGTTCTTGTGTTCAACCACACAAAGGTCACACACAACTATATCTTATAACACAAGCGCTGCTGGAAGGTGTGTCTCGGAGTTAGCATTCTAACAATTTAGAAGTAGTAGCACAAATGAAATAAGACAAACCCAATGTGGAGGAATGAAAATGAGTCAGTGGGTAAATGACAGAGCAGTGCAGAACCCAAACCCCTGTTTGATGGTTGGCAAAGTAGATATGCTGCTGCATGATGTAGATATGAGAAGGTTTGCCTTATTTGCTCATTCATGGACCCACCGCAGACGACAGCGTTTGCATGCCTGGTCAGACTCAACGCTTACTCATCCATGTCAAGTCCTCAGAGAACTTGACAACTGTTTCTTTGCATCTCACACTTCAGCCAAGTACACAATCAATCCAACAACTGAAGGCCAAGCCATCTTAAAGGGCTTCAGACGTCAAATTACTATGACACCACCTAGCGGCACAATACACAGTCGCTTACTGACATCCAGGATGGACTACAGGTTGGGCATATCTCTGTCGCTGTGCATCTGCTCCTTCAACTGGCATGGCAAGATTGGATATAAGGAGAAATTTTATTCATTCACACTCCTGATGACAGGATGGGTGGAAAGTCCTGGTGGTTTATGCTCTGCATTGGGAGCACAAATTCATAAAATTGCCTCTATTATACAAGGGAACAGCAGCACTTGCTTAGTAATAACCTGCTCAGTGATGCTCAGTTTGGGTTCCGCCAGGGCCACTCAGCTCCTGACCTCATTACAGCCTTGGTTCAAACATAGACAAAAGAGCTGAACTCAAGAGGTGAGGTGAGAGGGACTGCCCTTTTAATCAAGGCAGCATTTGACCAAGTATGGCATCAAGGAGCCCCAGCAAAATTGTGATCAATGGGAATCAGGGGGGAAACCCTCCGCTGGTTGGAGTCATACCTAGCGCAAAGGAAGGTGGTTGTGGTTGTTGGAGGTCAATCATCTGAGCTCCAGGACATCACTGCAGGAGTTCCTTAGGGTAGCGTCCTAGGCCCAACCATCTTCAGCTGCTTCATTAATGACCTTCCTTCAATCATAAGGTCAGAAGTGGGGATGTTCGCTGATGATTGCACAATGTTCAGCACCATTTGTGACTCCTCAGATACTGAAGCAGTCCATGTAGAAATGCAGCAAGACTTGGACAATATCCAGGCTTGGGCTGATAAGTGGCAAGTAACATTTGCGCCACACAAGTGCCAGGCAATGACCATCTCCAACAAGAGAGAATCAAACCTTCTCCCCTTAACATTCAATGGCATTACCATCACTGAATCCCCCACTATCAACATCCTAGGGGCAACCATTGACCAGAAACTGAACTGGAGTAGCCATATAAATACAGTGGCTACAAGAGCAGGTCAGAGGCTAGGAATCCTGTGGCAATTAACTCACCTCCTGACTCTCCAAAGCCTGTCCACCATCTACAAGGCACAAGTCAGGAGTGTGATGGAATACTCGCCACTTGCCTGGATAGGTGCAGCTCCAACAACATTCAAGAAGCTCGACACCGTCCAGGACAAAGCAGCCCACTTGATTGGCACCCCATCTACAAACATTCACTCCCTCCACCACCGATGCACAGTGGCAGCAGTGTATATTATATACAAGACGAACTGCAGCAACTCACCAAGGCTCCTTTGATAGTAACATTCAAACCCACGACCTCTATCAACTAGAAAACAAAGGCAGCAAATGCATGGGAACACCACCACCTGCAAGTTCCCCTCCAAGTCACACACCATCCTGACTTGGAACTATATCGCCGTTCCTTCACTGTCGCTGGGTCAAAATCCTGGAACTCCCTTCCTAACAGCACTGTGGATGTACCTACCCCTCATGGACTGCAGCGGTTCAAGAAGGCAGCTCACCACCACCTTCTCAAGGGCAATTAGGGATGGGCAATAAATGCTGGTCTGGCCAGCGATGCCCACATCCCACGAATGAATAAAAAAAAACAGGCCAGAACTTGAAAAAAAAAACTCAGAAATCAAAATTCCCTGATTCTTCTTAATTATAAAGTGTGAAAATAGGATTATCCAACCAATTACATTTGCCATCCACAGCAAGCACTACCTGTGGCTGTATTTCACAGAACCACAGAATCAAGGACTGGATAAACAGATCAGCTGTGGCTGGAGAAGAGATTTGCATATTAACAGATGGTGATTGGAAGGACAAAGGACCATTCCCTGACACATTGAACCCACAATGGACCTTGATCCATTGTGTGTAAGAGGAGCATTCCAGAGACTGCTAAGGTGATAAAATCCACGACGTGGTCAGACCAGTTAGTCACATGACTAACCTGCTTGGCAACCTGGGGTTTTCTGAATTGTACAAACAGTTTGAACTGAGAGTGTCTGTTTGCTCCTGAACTGAGAAGATCTCTCCTGTCTGCTCCCATCTCTTTCTCACAAGCTTCTGAATCCACTGAAGACACATGAACCCCAAGAGAGAAAAGTCTCCTACAGTGAACACAGTTTCAGAAGAATACTAGACCCCAACAAAAAGCAAGATCAAACTACAATCAAGGACTCCACAGAGAGCTCGAAGAACCATAACAAAACCTCTTCAGATATTGCCTCAAACCTTTCCACTTTATTTTTTCTTCTGCTCTTTTCTGTCTCTATTTGCGTGTGTATCGCATATGCATGCTAGCATGGGTGTGTCATGTATCTGTAGGTGTCAACTGAATTCGAGTTTAAGTTCAAGTTTAATAAATTTCAATTTTTCTTCTTTAAACCTAAGAAAGCCTGTTTGTGCTGGTTTCTTTGCCTTATAATTGGAAAGCAGTGAACAAGGATTCACCAAGGGGGAACTAAAAACACGGTGTGTTTAAAAATAAAACCTTGTTACAATAAGACAGGTGAAGGCTGGAAGGGAACCCTAGACCTCTTTCTCACCTCGTCATAACAATCAATAGTAACTTTTAAAGGGACCTAGTTAAATACCTTATGGGAAAAGATTACATGGTAATGGGAAAATAGCAGGGGAGTGGACTAATTAGATTGCTCTATCAAACAGCTAGCACAGACACAATGGCCTGAATGGCCTCCTTCTGTGCTGTATCATTCTATAATTCTATGATATAAACAATGAAAGATCGATATGCTTCCGAAAGGGCTTAGCAGGATTAAGGAGAAAATGTGAAAAGAGCTGGCAGACAGTTTGTGCCAACAAACCAGTAAATATTTCCATTGGGTAATCTTAATTTGCCAGCTTATTCTGTATCTCTTCCCAAATAATCTGGATATTATACACAGTGTTAAATCTCTTCCAGGTATGTTGTAGGGAGGACCCCTGTCTCAAATATCAGGTAGGCAACGCTGGTCACTTCTGTTAGCAGTCTCTGCCTTGCAAGTTCAGTAGTTTACCTAATATCTAAACATATGACAACATAGCCTGGGGCATTACACTGTAGTCTGTGAAGCATAATGTGGTAGAAACTGGACTGTTTTTTGCTTGTCGCCTCCTGGCAGGGAAGGCTCATTGCTGTCAGCAGGGCAAGCGGCCCAATATGCTTCTAAGTAAATGTCCGAGCTATCTGTGGAGGCACAACAGGTGCCAGTAGCTTACGCAAATCTTTTTAATGAAGACCAGTGCCCAGCATTGGGGAAGACTCAGAGCTCCTCACTGAGATGTGCACTGCCCTCACAGTGTGGCTGTTTCCCCACTCAGGCCTCAGTTAAAATTGCAGTCACATCTTGACCCTCCAGACTTTGGGTGGGTATTCTTGCTGCCTGGTCAGATGAGCTGTTTAAAATCCCAGACAGTGGGTAGCCTGGCACTTTTCATTAGGTAAGTAACTGGGTAATTTTAGCTGCCCATGTGCCCCATTTCTGCCCTGTCAAATTCACTTCCTATGTGTCATGCCAAGTGGAGAGAATTGGCAACAGCACCGACTGCCACCTCTCTCATCCCTAGAGCTGCAAAAAGTGTCTCAAAAAGTTCAATGACCTGACAAGGGCAGGCAAAAAAACACACTGGGCCCACTCCATTTTCTTCCTCGGGCACTCTGGGCATCAGCACATTCTTCACCCTCTAAAATTAAGAGCTGCACGGATCACCCTAAACAGTAGTTAAGGGTGTCACTAACTCAGGAAATTACAGTATGTATTGACAACTACCTGACTGCAAGTAATTGCATCTAAAACTTTAAAACCACTTTATTCACTTTAACAGGGTAATACCAACTGATCTGTAACATTTGATGCTGTTTGATGCCACCTAAGAGATAGCCCTCAAACTCTAGCTTTTACCGAAGTCATTTAATCTTGTTGGTACAACTCTTAGTGGAGTCATTCAACATGCCTTGCCACTCACAACTCATCCATCAACATGATCGTCTCCAAGAGCTCGGGGTGCCGATTTCTGAAGAATGGATGTATTGCAACAACTCTCGTGCTGACAGGTAACATTCTTTGCAAGTGGTTACATACGATATGCACAGCATGAGTGGTAGCGTTCTGTCTTTAGGAAGTTGATGGGGTTGATCTTGGGAACTCATAATGCAACATAGGTGCCATCTGTTGCACCCTGCCCTATGAAAACCTAGGAACCCCCATAAAACCTGATGGCCCTAACTTGTTACAGCCTTGCTGTGGTACCAAACTGGATGAATTTCCCAGATCTATGGAAAGGTGTGACCATCACCTGATAAAGGAATGCCCAGTCAGCACGATGGCTGATACAGTACAAATCCATCATGGCTACCTTATATAACCCAGTGTCATAAAAGTTGAGTCCAGTCATGATATTCATAACCAAAATCGGAGCTGTCTGGGCAAATGGCAATTGACATCAAGATAGGTGGCAGAGAAAATAGTGGAGATCGGAGCAGAAAGTTGCATTGATAGATTAACTGAGCAGGCAAAACTGTTGCAGATGTTCATAGACAAAGACCAGCAACAGTCTAGAGCAGGGGATTATAGTACCAGGGGGCACAATTTCAAAATAAGGGGGAAGCCACTTAGGACAGAGATGAGGAGAAATTTCTTTACTCAGATGGTTGTGAATCTTTGGAATTCTCTACCCCAGAGGGCTGTGGAAGCTCAGTCACTGAGCATGTTTAAAGCAGAGATTGATAGATTTCTAAATACAAATGACATAAGGCTATATGAGGGTAGTGTCGGAAAAAGGCATTGAAGTGGATGATCAGCCTTGATCGTATTGAATGGAGGAGGAGGCTCGATGGGCTGAATGGCCTATTCCTGCTCCTATGTTCCTATGTAAAATGTTCTTCCACTAGCCATGGAAAATACCCAACAAGGAAAGATTCGCTATTGGATCTAGTAATCGGGAATGTACCCCCAGAGCAAATAAGAGAAGAAAAAGTAGGCAATCCAGGAAATAGTAACGATAATATTATAGGCTTTAGGATGATAATAGAGAAGAATGAAAACCAGGTTACTAGATTGGAGAAAAGCTAATTTTGAAAGGCTGAGAATAGATCTTGGGAAAATAAAATGGGCAACAATATTGGCCAAAATGATGCAGAACAACAATGCTAAACATTTAAAACAGTGTTCCACGGAGTGCAAGAAAAATATATTCCACTAAAAGGAAAGAACAAACTAAACACTAGTGAGACTCCATGGATGAATAAAGACATAAGGGAACAATTGAGGGTTAGGAAAGAGGCAAAGATTAAGTATATTAAATGCTTCCACTGCATTTTGAGGGTTCCAAAGACTCACGACCCTCAGAGAAAAAAATTCTCCTCGTCTCTGTCTTAAATGGGCGACCACTTATTTTTAAACAGTGACCCCTAGTTCTAGATTCTCCCACAAGGGGAAACATCCTTTCCACATCCACCCTGTTAAGAACCCTCAGGATCGTATATGTTTCAATCAAGTCGCCTCTTACTCTTCTAAATTCTAGCGGATACAAGCCAAGCCTGTCCAATCTTTCCTCATAAAACAGGCCGCCCATTCGAGGTATTAGTCTAGTAAACCTTCTCTGTACTGCCTCCAACACATTTACATCCTTCCTTAAATAAGGAGACCAGTACCTGTACACAGTACTTCAGATGTGGTCTCACCAATGCCCCGTATAACTGAAGCATAACATCCCTACTTTTGTATTCAATTCCCCTCGCGATAAACGGTAACATTCTATTAGCTTTCCTAATTATGTGCTGTACCTGCATACTAACCTTTTGCGATTCGTAAACTAGGACACCCAGATCCCTCTGCAAATCAGAGCTCTGCAATCTCTCACTATTTAGATATGCTTCTTAGAGAATGTGCCTGATTATATTTATTACTATCAGAGAAATTTTTTTTTAAATTGTCAACTGCTTTTGTAATTTATGAGTTAGCACATGATTCTAGAATAAAGCCTCATTTAGGTATAGGCCCAGATGCATCATTGAATTAAGTAAAATCCAGAGAAATTAGCTAAAGTCGGCTCACACTTTGGCATTTACACTAGAATGCTGTGTCAGAATTGAAATGTGTGAATCAGTAAGGCAGGCTACAGTGTTATACTGGGACTTGTTTGCATGATCATGAGATCTTAGCCTGGAAGCCGCTGTCAGCTTAATGGCTTATGTTGGTGCAATTGTGTGGTGAAGGACAAGAATTTCATAAGTTATTGAACTTGTCCACTTCCTGCTCATGGAGCACAACATTCATAAATGACTGCAGTGCTTGTCAGTAGCCAGTGTCTTTCTCAAACAGACCATGCGTTCAGCTGATTATCAACGCAAAATGGCTCATAAATACTATTTAGTGGGAACCCTCAATACTGTTATCTTCATACATTATGGGCTGAATTTTATCCGCCCTCAAGGGATGGGCAGGGTGGCATGGAGCCCATAAAACAGCGAGGGAAGGCGACGGGGGGTGGGGGGGGCATAAAACAGCGAGGGAAGCGGGGGGGGGCCATAAAACAGCGAGGGAAGGCAGGCGGGGTGGGTGGGTGGGTGGAGGACTCATCGTCTTCCTGACGCCATTCAATTTTGTCAGGGGCAGAACATAAAAGCACAAGAAATAGGAGCAGGAGTAGACCATATGGCCCATCGAGCCTGCTCCGCCACTCAATATGATCATGGCTAATCTTAAGCTTCAACTCCACTTTCCCACCCGCTCGCCATAGCCCCTGATTCTCTGAAAAATCAAAAATCTGTCTATCCCAGCCTTAAATGTATTCAATGATGGAGCATCCACAACCCTCTGGGGAACAGAATTCCAAAGATGCACAACCCTTTGAGTGAAGTAATTTATCCCCATCTCAGTCCTAAATGATTTGCCCCTTATCCTGAGACTGTTCCCTGTGTTTTAGATTCCCCAACCAGCAGAAAAAATCTCTCAGTGTCTGCCCTATCTAGGCCCCTGCAGTCTCTCATCATAGAACAACCCACTCATCCCAGGGACCAATTTAGTGAACCTTTGCTGTACTGCCTCCAATGCAAGTATATTCTTTCTTAAATGTGGAGACCAAAACTGCACACAGTATTCCAAATGTGGCCTCACTAAAACCCAGTACAATTGTAGTAAGACTTCTTTATTCTTGTACTCCAATCCTCTTGTAATAAAAGTCAACTTGCCATTTACCTTCCTAATTGCTTGCTGTACCTGCATGGTAACCTTTTGCATTCTTTGTAGAGCACACCCAAGTCTCTTTGAACAACACTTACAAGTTTCACACCTTTTTAAAAAAAGGACAGCATTCCCGTCCAGAAGCCAATTGATGGCAACTTAAGGGCCTCTTTCCACCTGTGCTGGTATTTTCCCAGCAGCTGGTGGGAGGCCCGCCACATGGGGAGGCCACCCAATAACACTAGGCGGCCTCCCTGTGGACTTGGGGGGCCCGCCTGCTTGGGCAACCTGTGGCCCATGGAGGGTTCCTGGCAGCAAAACTGCCCCTGTGCCAACACCCCTCCACCCCAATCCTCAACAACCAACCCGGCCCCACATAACTGCAGTCCGGGCTCCATGGCTGCTCCTGGAACCAGGCGTCCTACAGTACCAGTAGTGGCCACCGCTCCCAGTGGCAATGCTGGGACAGCTGAGCTGCCAGGCCTCTGATTGGCCAGCAGCTCTTAGAGGCAAGAGTTAAATAGTAGAGTTTAGAAGAATGAGAGGGGATCTCATAGAAACCTATAAAATTCTAACAGGACTAGACAGGCTAGATGCAGGGAGGATGTTCCTGATGGCTGGGGGAGTCCAGAGCCAGGGGTCACAGTCTCAGGATACAGGGTATGCCATTTAGAACCGAGATGAGGAGAAATTTCTTCACTCAGAGGGTGGTGAACCTGTGGAATTCTCTACCGCAGAAGGCAGTGGAGGCCACGTCACTAAATATATTCAAGGAGATAGATATAGTTCTTAATGCCAAAGGGATCATGGGATATGGGGAGAAAGCGGGAACAGGGTATTGAATTAGATGATCGGCCATGATTGTTTTTGAATGGCGGAGCAGGCCCGAAGGGCCAAATGGCCTACTCCTGCTCCTATTTTCAATGTTTCTATGCAAGATCCCCATCCTTAAAGGAACAGGGACCCCGGCGGCAGGTAGTTAACTGCCTGAGCGCCGTAAAATACAGCTGAGGGTCCCTCAGAACAGCCGAGACGGGTTCTCCTTGCCTTTCTGGTCTGATGTCAGAACCCCCGCCACTGCATAAAATCCAACCCATATGTATGCAGTGCCCATTTCAAAAAAGGGATTCGAGACCATCCAGCTCTTTGCAAGTTGACAATTGAAACCTAACAGCAGCAGTACTAGTTTGTTTTTGCTGTAAGATGTCTGAATAACAACTCTAATTGCTGTGTTAATAACTAACTGCTTTCTTTTTGGCATCTATTGCAAGCTCATTTGCCTCAAATTAAAATCAATTTTTTCTATATGCTCCTCCACCTGGACACCTGCAGCCAAATGGCAAAATTGAGAGGGTTGTATTGTATGGACATTCCAATTTTTTCTAAAGAAGATGTAACAAGATCCTGGCACCATGCATTAGAAATTAACTTTATTTCCTTTCTGTTGGCATGCCATCATACCAGAACCAATATTACATCTGCTGAGTTATTCACTGGAAGAAAGTTGTGTACTCATTTTGATACTTTTAAAACTGCCTTGGAAGCATCAACATTGAGCTAGAAACTTTGAAATATTGGATCACCAAGAAATCTCATGTGTGAGCAAGAGTATTATGTCTTGATTTCCATGGTAATGTGGAAAAAATGAAGTGTTGATATTAATCAACAGAAGATTGGATGCGTTATGTTTTAGTTTTGGTTTCAGTAGAAGCGTCGGAAGGATCAATGGCGAGAACTGAATGAACAACTACCTTTAATATAACATTGCATATGACCTACCAGCAATGTCTATTCCATCTAAAGGATTACAGCTCCTGTCACAGCTCCTTGGAAAGTTTCAGTATGTTTTGCCTATTCCCATGTAAAATGAACCAACCAGCACATTGTTTGTGCTCCTGAGTCTGCTGTGAACTCTTCAGGGTAGTCTCCAAAGAAAGGTGTGAACCCTTCCAACGTTGAAACTGAACCTGAAACATTACCATCTACTACTCCTGTCATTTGTCACAACTTTCCCATTGTCAATCCTACTTGAAGATATCTTCAAAGGTCAGGGAAACCTCCAAGTCGTTGGGCTTGTCAATAGTTATGAGTATAACGATTTTCATTATGGTTCTAATGTTGGCATAACCCATCTTTTCTATGCATCTATTTCTACCTCCGCAACATTATCTGTCTCCGTCCCTGCCTTAGCCCAACTGATGCAGAAACCCTCATCCATGCTTCTGTTATCTATAGACTCGATTCCAATTCTCTCCGAGCCAGCCTCCCATCTTCAACTCTTCGTAAACTTAACCTCATCCTAAATCTTCAACCCGTATTCTAACTCGCACAAGGTCTCATAACCCATCGCCCCTGTTGTTCACTGACTGACCCGTTATGCCTCAAATTTAAAATTCTCATCCTTAAGTTCAAATCCCTCCATGTCGTCACCCCTCCCTCTACCTCTAACCTCTACAGACCTACAGCCCTCTAAGAACTCTGCATTCCTCCACAACTGGCCTCTTGTGCATTCCTGATCTCCGTTGCCATTGGCAGTCATGCTCAGGGCCACTGGTGTTTCTTGAAGGCTGTTCTTCCAGATCTATAATACCAGAAAAGAAATATATATCATAATGCTTGCTGCAAGTGACTTGTTCAAGCAACATTTGATTTCCAAGGTGAGCAAACTAACACATATCAAGCTGCTGAGATGGGTTAAGTATCTTTAAACAAAGTCAATGTGACAGTACTTTCAATTCTCAGTTATGTCTTGTGGGGGGATAAATTCCAACACAGACTAGGAGTATCGAAAGGCTTATTTACACTTATAATTTTGCTGTAATCAGCACGAAACTCATGATCAGAGGTTCATTGGAAACATCATTGTCAAGCTGTTGCACCACAATTTTCATTCATTTAAGGAATTAAAGTGGCATTGCATTCATGAACAAATATCTGGCAAATCTTTTCTTGCTGCAAATGCAAGATATATTGGCATACATTAGAGAGGGACTGTTTTCAATGAAATGTAATTGACAGACCTTTCCTTTTTTTTACAAGATGCAATACAACAATGTAAGGCAAGTTAAAACACATGTCATGTGACCAAAGTCAGCCGAATGGAATTAACCCCGAACATATCTGACTTTTCTTGGTTTACCCTGTCCCTCCTCCCCCCCCCCCCCCCCCCCCCACCTTCCCATCTCTCCCTGCCCCTCCACTCACAAAAAAAATAGTTTGTAAATCAATTTATCATGAAGCTTGGCAGATTTTGCCTCCATGGGTTTTTGGCTGAGAAGCTGCTGGATCGAGAGTGTCAGTGAGAAGCCCAGTCAATTTTGAGGGCCTCATTAACATATGGCTGGAGAGCTGCATAAGGAAAATGAGTGTTGCAAAGCAGCCCACCGTTCAGGGCCTCGATACTATTGGGCAGATCAGCCATGCTGCAGGTCTAGCAAAAGATAGGTCTGGGATGGGCGGGAAGGGTGGGGCAAGGTTACCTCGTGGGGCAGCAACTGCGGCTATTTTGTGAAGCCAGAAAGAGCATTCCTGCTCATCCTGGCCCCACAAAAATCATGAAAGCTTAACCTTCGGGCTCCGCTATGGCTGGACTGCCGGCTGAAACTGGGCAAAAGTGCCCATGGTGCAAGCTCCAACCAACTGAATTCAAAATGGCTATCAGGGTATAGAACCCCCATTTGTATATGAAAAGGCCTACTGCCTAACTCAGGCAGGCATTCCAGCCGTTCAGCAGTGAGATCATGGGAATAAAGTGACAGCCACACAGTTGGCAGAAAATGGGCAAGGTGTTCATACTCCTTTTATTTTGGCACTACAGCTCTGTTTTCACCAGATAGGAAGCCTTAAATTCTTTCCCAATGTCTTTCACATATAGTGCATTTATTTACAAAAATTGTAACCTTAATCTGCTTGGTGATTAATAGCTCCATATTAATGTATAATATCCAGTTTCCTTATTTACAATGGTTATAGACAATGTTCAGTGATCCAGAAGGTATGCAGGAGGCTGTTCACAAGATGTCCAGTTTAAGATAATGCACCATGCAAAATAGTTTAAAGGTACCATGCATTAGAGCATGGCTACCCGACCCGAACCCGACGGGACCCGATGACATGTGTTGGGTTCGGATCGGGTCACTCTTCCGGGTCCGGCATTCGGGCTCAGGACGGGTCGGGCCGGGTTGGACACAGTGGCAGTGCTGCCTTTTGGAGTAAGAGTGTCATTAATTTCTGGTCGTCGAGTCGAGTCGGGTCGGGTCGGGTCGGGTCGGGTCAGGTCGGGCGTGCAAAATAACCAAAGGACTCGGGCCCGGGTCATGTTCGGGTTAGATGTGGTCGGGTCGGGTTTCAATTGTATATCTGAGCAGGCCTTTACCATGCATTGAAATGAACAGGCTGAGCGCAGCAAAAAAAAGGAATTAGAGGGAACATTGGTTACAGGTCTCTGTGATTTTGAACGTTTGTATATTCTGCTGCAAGTGCACGTTAGCTCAATAAAAGGATTCACTCTCACTGCTGTTCACAGAGGGAATAATTTATTTAATCCTTACCTTGTTAAATAAACAGGAATTCTGTATATTTGCTGTAATGAATGCTGCTACTAGTGTTGGAAGGGTTAAGCCGTAAAATCAGATTTACAGATGACAAATGGAAACTTTCTCCCAAGAGAGGATAGCCAGGCAGTTTAAGGCTCATTAACCTTTATCCCTGGCACCTTGCTGCGTTTTTAAGGTTGGGCTGTTTCTAGAACACTTACATTCATTTGCAGATAAATTAGGTCAACAGTACAATTAACAGAATAGTAAGTGCTTGATCTTTTCAAGTTAGTCACCCGTGCTTGTGTGCTGTAAAGAAGTGAATATGCTTTGAACATGAGAGGAATGATTTTGAAAGCTTCAGTTATTTCAAAATAAAAGACTATAAATATTTTAATGAAAGCAAACGCCTGCACCATTGGACATAGGTTTATATTAAAACTAATCATGGGTAAGAGCATGACATCAAGCTTGCGTATGTATGGCTTTTTTGTTGTTGCTGCTACTATCTTGGAGAAAATCACCAGAGATGATTTACAGATTCATTTGTTTGAGCTAATTTAGTGTTTTCCATGTCTGCCTGAAGCATTCTCCTAAACAAAGAAAATCAATTTGCAACATTGGGGTAAGTGTGTAAGTGTGACTCAGTCATGCTTGTTACAAAAATCATTGCAAAAGTCTTCCTAAATTTAGAATATTGCTATTGATTGCAGAAAAGAGAATTTTGCAAACAGTTTAATGATTGCCAATTCAGCCCTCCAGTAATCTCTGAAGGCAGCACATTCACTTTGTGCAAAGGATACGTAACTTTTTTTCTTCCTCTCCCTTGGATTCCTTAAATTCTTTGAGAATTTCGAAACAAGTCCCACCATGGGGCAATTCTAATTGATTGACAGTTAGTTTTTGCTACTATTAGGCCCTGCTATTTGAATGCCCTGTGACCTCCTCTGAGCTAATTGTTTGAAACAACATTGATGTATACGGTTTTATCTCTGTTGAAAAAGTCCTTTAGGGTCACCTACTCAAGCAGTGGCAGAGTCATTACCATGGCTTCCTAAAGCAAACAGTGACTATAGTCTCACTAACCAAATCTCCAAATACAGTTCTCCTTATAATGGTCCAAATTCAGTGCATATCCCGTTGAGCACAGTTTTTCTTTGACGGGTCCTGATCCATTACTCCATAATCACTGTTAATCCCAGATACCATCAGTTTCTGATCACAATCAAGTTTTTTGTTGGTAAAGTGAAGAAGATGTTATCAGGGCTTAACTGTATTTGCACACCAGAGAGAATATGCCTTCTGCGGAAATTCAAGTTAAATCTCCATTATCCCTTTTGAAACTAATCTTGGTTCCTGAGCGGGTTTTATTTTCTCAGCAGAACTATCAATGTCAATTATGAAATAAACAATTGTAGTATCTTATTGCCATTAAAATCTTAGAGTTTAAATATAAAATTATAAAGTGGGCTCAAATAAATAGTCTTCGGATCCTCATAAGGCTCAAAAAAAAGGGAAATGAGGATCAAGTTTACAAAGAAAATTATGTCCTCACTTAAGAATTATCTGTAGCATTTAACTGAGCCCTTGTTCATGATAGATGTAAAAGTTTGACATCAGGGACTTGTTGGATGCAATAGCCATAATTTGTAGGCAAGTTCATGAAAGTTGCCACAGTATTACAAAAACCAATTGGTTCACTAATGTCTTACCACCCCTATCGGGCATACATGTCGCTCCAGGCCACACTACATGCTTGATTTTTACTGCCTTCTAAAGTGGCCTTGGCTCACAACACCTTTTCAGGGCAACTAGGGGATGAGCAATAAATGCAGCCTTCTCAGCGTCACTCTATATCTTGTGCCTTATGGTAAAACAACAGGCATTCTAGCTAAGTAGTACATCATTCATAGACAATGAACCTGCAGATGAGAAATATTGTGTCCAATGGTTTATTTGCTAGTGGAGCAAACAGAAATAAATACAATACATATTACTTAGAACAGTTCAACAAACAGGAATAAAAATGAAGCAAAGTTCCTATGATTTGAGGTAGCATAGCCAGCAATTGGACATATATTCGTTTGAACGCTGTAGGACAGATATTAAGACTATAGAGTGGATTCAAGACAGATTCATTAAGATGCTACCTAATAAGAGGGAAAACAAATACAAAGAAAGACTTGAAATGTTGAATCTTTTCTTGTTAGAACAATACAGATTAAGAGGTGCCATGATAGAAATATTTCTAGTTACAAAATGGATGAAATGAGCTAGATTGTTTCAGGCTGTTTCCAGTAGAAGAGGCATCAAAAACAAAGGCTCATAGATACAAAATATAAGCGATTTAGAACAGAGGAGAAACCTCTTTACACAGAGAATTGTGAGGCTGTGAAATTCACTGCCAGGGTTAACGAGTGCACAGAAACTATGTGAATATTCAAGATTAAACTGGACAGGTAGATGAAGAAAAAGGGAATGAAGGGAAATGGGAAGAGATGAGTACATATGATTAGGACTATTTGTTTACATGGAGAGTAAATGCTGACATTACCTGTTTGGGGCCATGCTCTCTCGGCCAGCCTCTCACCCTCCATAAGCTTGAGTTCATCCAGCACTCTGCTGCCCATAACCTAATTCAAACCAAGTCTTATTCACACATCACTCATGTACTCATTGCCCTTCATTGGCTCTTTGTCCAGTAATGCCTTCACTTTAAAATTCTCATCCTTGTTTTCAAGCCTCTCCCTATGTCTGTAACCTGGTCGAGCCCTACAGATCTCTGCACTCCGCCAATTCTAGCCTGATTTTCAGCACTCCATCATTGGCAGACTTGCCTCCTTAAAACGTACCTCTTTTATGTGGCTCAGTTCCAAATTTTGGGGCCTGATTTTCCTTCCAGGATCTGGAAATGGATGTCAGGACCGTTTCCAGGACCTGATCCAACCGGGAAGGTGGGGAAAGAAGTCACAGCTCCCGACTTTCAAGGTGGCAGGCTGCTAATTGACTATAGGGTGGATTGGGAGGCTAATTGGCGGCTGCGGTGGTGAGAGTGGAGGCAGGACTGTGCAAGTGCAAGGGCTGAGGCAGTCACTGAGGGTTCCACCCCTCAGGGGACACCATGCTTGCCCCACTCAAGGGATATAGGGTTGCCTTCCCTTCAGACACAAAACCCTGATAACCCTCAGGAATCCTATTAAATGTTCCTGCACTTGCAGCTGTAAGCTTCCTGGGTCTTACTCTTACTGCGATTAAAGCCACATCTTCTTCTGCTGTGCTTTCCATCAAGGTCTTCACAGAGCGGGTGTGCCCTGATTAACCCTACAGGTTTTCCCTTTAATTTCCAGCAGGCAGTTTTTAGATGACCTGCCTTATTACAATGGAAGCAGACAGATCTCCAGGTCTCACGCTGGCTCCCAGCACCTTCGTTTTTGGCTAGAGGAGGACCTCCTGTGTCTCCTGCTTTCCTTTCTCTCCCAGAACTGCAGGAATTGGCAAAGAATCCTTCCCCATAGTCAAAACCAAAGAGAACCACCCATCCCCCAAAGTCAAAAGCCTTTGCATGATTCAGCAAAGCACTGAAAGAGAGTTCAGGATAGACCTGCCCACTACTGACCCTCCTGAAAAAAGATTACCTCAGCAGGAAAAAAGACTCTCGGCAGTCACAGAAATGGGCAAATGGAAGAGAAACTTCCCCAAAAAAGAACCACATGTTAACTGGGATGCCAAAAAGGGTGGTGGGGGCAGGGTGGGGGGGGCGGGCGTTGCAGTTAATAAGTTTTAGGATTTGTGAATGAATGAGAGAAATGCATGTTTTTTTTCTGTATCTTATATTTTCATTCGACCCTTTTCATGAAATGCGCCTTTTCTCAAATCGCATTTAATTCTGCTGGGTGTGGAGGTGTCATGCTAGGCCCCCACCTGCCAAGAATGAGGCAGAATAATTTTGTCATGAACACTGATTTTAAACTGTTACTGGAGTGAAGAAAGGACTTGGTAAACTGGAAAAGACATTTGCATATTAACAGACGATGATTAGAAGTACAAAGGACCACTCCCTGACACATTCAACCCACTATGGACCTTGATCACCAGGTATTGTGTGTAAGAGGAGCATTCCAGAAACTGCTAAGGTGATACATTCAAGACATGGTCAGACCAATTAGTCACATGACTAACCTGCTTAGCAACTTGGAGTTTTCTGAATTGTACAAACAGTTTGAACAGAGTGTCTGTTTCCTTCTGAACTGAGAAGATTTCTCCTGTCTGCTCCCATCTCTTTCTCACAAGCCTCTGAATCCACTGAAAACACATGAACCCCAAGAGAAAAAAGTCTCCTACAGTGAACAAGGTTTCAGAAGAATACTGGGCCTCAACAAAATGCAAGATCTACCTACAATCAAGGACTCCACAGTGAGCTGGAAGAACTGTAACAAAAACTCTTCAGATATTTCCTCAAACATTTCATTTTATTTTGCTTCTGCTCTTTTCTGTCTCTATTTGCACGTGTGTATCATGTATGCATGATAGCGTGGGCACATCGTGCATCCGCAGGTGTCAACAAAATTAGAGTTTAAGTTCAAGTTTAATAAATTTAAACTTTTCTTCTTTAAACCTAAGAAAGCCTGTTTGTGCTGGTTTCTTTGCCTTAAAACTGGAACACGGTGAACAAGGATTCACCAAGGGGGAGCTAAAAACACGGTATGTTTAAAATTAAACCCTGTTACAGTAAGACCAGGCGAAGGCTGAGAGGGAACCCTAGACAGCTTTCTCACCTGGTCATAACACTTTCCTCCTGGGTTCGGGTGGGATAGTGGTTCAGCTGAAAAGTGCCAGGACCTGATGATTCCTGACATTGATGACCTCTGTGTTCTGCATCTTCCTCCTGCCCCTCCTCCTCTTCTTCCTCCACTTCCACGTCCTGCTCCTCCTGTTCCTCCAATGAGCTGTTCCAAGGCCTCACATTCTTCAAGGTCCACACCTCTCTGCAGGGCCATATTATGGAGAGCACAGCAGACCATCACAATGTATGAGACACTTGCAGGAATGTACTGCAAGGTGCCATCCAACCGGTCCAGTCAAGGAAACACATTTTCAGAAGTTCGATGGTCTGCTCGATGGTGGTCCTTGTGAACATATGGCTTCAGTTAGCACCTCTGTGGCTCTGTCTTGGGCTCTCGTAAAGGAGCCATCTCTTCAAAGGATGTTCCTTGTGCCATAGAATCCATCCATGGAATTTGGGGAGTGAAATGAAGAGCTGCGGCAGCCTGCACTGTCAAAGGATGAAGGAATCATGACAGCTGCCAGGAAAGCGAGCGCACACATGCAGGAATCTCTTGTTGTGGTGCAGACCAGTTGAACGTTGAGGGAACGGAAACCCCTCCTGTTGACGAATCACACTGGGTGGTCAGTTGGTGCCTTGATGGCCACATGGGTGCAATTGATAATGCCCTGCACCTGGAGGAATCCAGCAATCAAGGTGAAATCCACTGCTCAATGTGCCTGCATGGTCTCATTTATCTGGAATTGAACAAACTGCCCAGCTCTCGCAAATAGGGTATCAGTGACCTGCAAGATTCAATGGTGTGCTGTTGCTGCTGGTAAGGCAGCACCAAGGTCTGCTGCTGATCTTGGAAGGAGCCGAGGGCGAAGAAGTTCAAGGTCACAGTGACTTTGACAGCTACTGGCAAGGCAGTGCTGTGAGGTCTGAGATCTTTTTTTAGCACCCGTCTGCCTTCATTCCCTGCCCCGGCAGCAGCTAAAAATCAATCCCAATATTAAGGTGGCTGAATGGTAAATCTATGGACCAGGCTCGAACACATGGGATCCAGGGTGAGCTAGCCAATTGGATACAAAACTGGAGGCAGAGGGTGGTAGTGGAGGGATGTTTTTCAGATTGGAGGCCAGTGACCAGTGGTGTGCCGCAGGAATCGGTGCTGGGCCCTCTGTTGTTTGTCATATATATTAATGACTTGGATGTGAATGTAGGGGGCATGATTAGTAAGTTTGCAGATGACACCAAAACTGGTGGTATAGTGGACAGTGAAGAAGGTTGTCTAAGGTTACAACAGGATTTAGATCAACTGGGAAAGTGGGCAAGGGATTGACAAATGGAATTTAACACAGACAGGTGCAAAGTGATACATTTTGGGAAGTTAAACCAGGGCAGAACATATACAGTGAATGGCAGGGCCCTGGGGAGTGTTGAACAGAGAGACCTTGGGGTGCAAGTACATAGTTCTCTGAAAGTGGCAACACAGGTAGACAGGGTGGTGAAGAAGACGTATGGCATGCTTGCCTTCATCAGCCGAGGCACTGAGTACAAGAGTTGGGACGTCATGTTACAGTTGTACATAACGTTGGTTAGACCGCATTTGGAGTACTGTGTGCAGCTCTGGTTGCCGCACTACAGGAAAGATGTGATTAAGCTAGAGAGGGTGCAGAAAAGATTCACAAGGATGTTGCCTGGTTTGGAGGGCTTGAGTTATAAAGAGAGATTGGATAGGCTAGGTCTGTTTTCCCTGGAGCGAAGGAGGCTGAGAGGGAACATGACAGAGGTATATAAAATTATGAGAGGCATAGATAGGGTAGATAGCCAGAGTCTGTTTCCCATGGTAGGGTGACTAAAACTAGAGGGCATAGATTTAAGGTGAGAGGGAGGAGGTTTAAAAGGGATCAAAGGGATAAATTTTTCACACAAATAGTGGGTATCTGGAATGAGCTGCCAGAGGAGGAGGTGGAGGCTGGAACAGTAGCAACATTTAAGAGGCATCTGGACAGCTACTTGAATGAGCAAGGCATAGAGGGATATGGAATTAATGCAGGCAGGTGGGATTTGTATAGATAGGCATTATGGTCGGCATGGACGCGGTGGGCCGAAGGGCCTGTTTCTATGCTGTACGACTTTATGACTCAAGCTGTCTAAGTATTCAGTGAATGCAGTTAATATTAATTAATTCAAATGCAAATTAGTTACATTTCTTTCAGAAAATAACATTTTGGGATTTGAGACATGGCATGTTGTAAATGCAGCATAAGCATGCTTGGGAGGAACAGATAACTTTGGACCTTTGGACCAATGGGGCTGGATTTTGTTCTCCCCCAGGCGTCAGGCTCCATGGTGGGGGGAGGGGGGGAGGCCTGAAGATGGCTCCGGATGAGGCCCGCCACGGACCTCGACGCCAGGAGTACCCAGTCCAATACTCCCGGCGGCGGCACTGCATTGTGGCAGCACCCCCCCCTCCAACACCCCCCCACCCCCCCCACCGCCACTGGGCGACGGGACCACAATTTAAATTTTCAAGTAAATAAAATTAATACTTTTACTTGGACTTACCTGCAATCTTGAGGGCCCAACACGATCTTCGGCGTGGTGGCCGGCACTCCCATGCCTTCAGATCCCTGTCCGGGGAAATGCGGCACCACACTGGTGGGGAGGGGGGAGGAGGGAGGAGGTAAGTTTTTCAGTGCGGGAGTCGGAGGGACGGGGTCAAATACACATGATGGGCATAGAGGATGGTGGGAAGGGTTGAACCTTGAACTTTGTGCAGTTTGGGGGTGAAAGATCAGATGTAAAAGGTAAGTGTTTTGAGGGGAAGAGCAAATAGTTATTGTAATTGTTATTGGGGGGGTGGGAAAGGGGTGTTGGTAATTTATTTATTTCATTTTGGGGGATAGGACTTGAAAAATTTAAATTATGCGGCAGGGCTGGCTGCCCTTTAAAAATGACACCAGCGCCTGCGCACAGACAGCTGACGTCAGTGTTGGGGATGGACAGCCCGTCACCTCCATGGGATCGGGGGGAGGCAGGCTGCCCCAGCTATTTAAATGAGCCGCTATGCTTAAGATTGTGGCAGCTCCTTGGCGCGCGGCTCGTACAGGCGGGCTGCCATTTTTTGAGCTCGCCTCCAGCTCTTAAAATCCAGCCCATGGTTCCTAAATCTCTCCATGATTGGAGTTTTCTTTCAGTCAGGATTGGATCTGCTGTAGACTAATTGGCAGAGATTGATTATATTTGGCCACGATCTTTATTGTCATTGTACCATGCAACTCCCAGGATGTTAGAAGCTGCACTAGATGGTCCTTTTTTATCTAGCAATTCATATGTTTCTAAATTATATTCTCATTGGACCCTTATAGCAAGCACAGAGAAGAGACATTAATCTCCTTCAATTTGGACTGGACTTGAACTCCAGTCTCAGAGTATAAGGCTGGTGTCTAAAACATTGCCCCAACCCATCCTCCTAGACCCTACAATGGAAAAACATTTTGTTGCTAATCATGGGATTTTCCACAAGCATATAGTAAAAGTGAGCAACTGATAGAGTTTAAGGAGTCATTATTAACCCTACCCACACAACAGAATTGGATAGGTGGACAGTTAAAATGCGCAGGTTGCTAATCCCGTCAGATCTCGACCACTTTTGTATCATTTCCGGTTCCGTAGGCGGATGTGGTGCCCGCTTGAAGGAAACATGGACCTCGTGCCTCTATGCAAATCAGGGCCCAATTACATCAATGGGACCCCAATTCCATTTTAACTGGGTGCTGAGTGGGAAGAAACAGCGGTGGGTTACCTAACTGGTGCCAGGGAAAGGACTTTGGAAAGGGAGCTGGAAGAGCCAGTTGTCGAGATCCTTGTCAGAACCAATAATAGGAGAAGAATGAGGGAAGAGGTCCTGATAAGGGAATATCAGGAGCCAAATTAAAAAGCAGAACCACAAGGGTGGTAATCTCCAGGCTACAGCTGAAGCAGGATGGGGCCAAAGTCCTAGCAAAAATGATAAATTGGGCTTTAAAAATGGATTTAAACCAATAAAGGGGGTGGAGAGTTCGGGTACAAATAAGATGAAGGTATGGTGGTAAATAAACATTGGGAAACCTTTAAAGAAACAATTCAAATTACTCAACAAAAATACATTCCATTGAAAAACAAAAATTCAACAAGAAAGACCCATCCGTGGCTCAATCAGGATAGTATTAGATTAAAAGAGGCTTACAACGTTGCAAAAAAAAGTAGCAAGTCTGAGGATTAGGAGTGTTTTCGAAACCAGCAAAGGGTGACCAAAATGTTGATTAAAAAGGAAAAAATAGAACATGAGAGTAAACTAGCCAGTAATACAAAAAACGATTATAAGAGCATTTATAGGTATATAAAGAGGAAGAGAGTAGCTAAAGTAAACGTTGGTCCCTTAGAAACAGAGACAGGAGAAATTATCATGGGGAATGAGGAAATGGCAGAGGTATTGATCAAATATTTTGTGTCTGACTTTACAGCAGAAGACACAAGTTTCATACCAGAAATAGACAGTAACCAAGGGGCTAAAAAGAGTGAGGAAATTATGGAAATTAATATCAGCAGTGAAAAAGTATTGGAGAAATTTAAGGGACTAAAATCTGACAAATCGCCAGGACCTGATGGCCTACAACCTAGGGTTCTAAAAGAGATAGCTGCTGAGATAGTGGATGCGCTAGCTATGATTTTCTAACATTTCTTAGATTCGGGAATGGTCCCATCAGATTGGAAGTTGGCAAATGCCACTTTTCAAGAAAGGAGGGAGAGAGAAACTAGTGAACTACAGGCCAGTTAGCCTAACATCAGTCATTGGGAAAATGCTGGAATCTATTATTAAGGAAGTCTTAACAATGCACTTAGAAAAGCACAGTATAATTAGAACAAGTCAATATGGTTTTACTAAAGGGAAATCCTATTTGACAAATTTATTAGCGTTTTTGAGGGTAGATAAAGGAGAATCAGTCGACGTAGTATACCTGGATTTCCAAAAGGTGTTTGATAAGGTGCCACACAAAAGGTTAATACACAAAATAAGTGCTCATGGAGTTGGGGGTAATATATTAGCATAGATAGAGGATTGATTAACAGACAGGAAGCAAAGAGTGGGCATGAACGGGGCATTTTCAAATTGGTAAGCAGTGAATAATGGAGTGCCGCAAGGATCAGTGTTGCAGCCTCAGCTATTTACAATCTATTGTTACCGCCGGGTGAGGAGGGGGGTGGTCTCAGGCACCCCTCTTCCCCCTTCCTCTTATTTGACCGCAACAGTGTTTATTCCTTTTAAACAGTGGTTGTGCTTGCTACCTCCATGAGTGTTTTACCTTCTTACTTCACTGTGAAAATACTACAAATATGCTACGCATTTACACACACACACACAAATAGATTACAGGAGGAAAAATAGATTTGATGGTTGGATTAAAGTCCAGAATAAATGGAACTTAAATACAGTCTGTAAAGTGGATGATCCAATAGTTCTGGGCTGAAGCTGTATTTTTGAAGTTCTTGGTTGGTCAAAGAGTATTTTGGCTGGCTTGCTCTGCTCAGGGTTTTCCTGAAGGCAGAATCTATAGTTGGCTCTCTTCCCCTGGTCACTGGCTGTAGCAGTCTATAGGCTTGGAGGATCCCCCAGTCACAGAAGGTTTTCAAACTTGATGTTTTCTGGGGCGAGAGCAAGAGAGAGAGAAAGGGAAGCGTGAAGCTTTTTGCTGATGCACACTCAGTTACTGCTTGTCTCTTGTCTGTGTAACAAAACTTCTAGTTTCTTTAGAGATGGACAGGCGGTCACATGGTTCTCTCAATCCCCTTTGTTTTTAGTGAAGTTTTCTGGAACGTTCTAATGAAATTCAAGGTTCCACATGCACCAGGATGCCAATTCACACTTGGAGGGGGTTGGCTCTGTCAAAATGAATTTGTGAGGATTGTCTTGACTGTTGTGCTAATGAAGCCATTTTAGTTAATGCAATCACTTAGAGCAAGCCATTATCCTGGCTGGGTTTCTTGTTAGACTTTCTGTTTCCAGTTCAATCTCCTGGTATTTCAGATGTAAGTTGGAGTGGCCATCTTGGCTGTTAGTATTTTAGAAGTTACTGTAGGATTTTTTTCCATTAAAAGTCTAATATAAGTTTCCAACTGATTAAATTAATTTTTTCCATTTGGTATATAGGGTTTTCTTGACACCTCTGTTCCACGCGGAATGAAATGCGATGATAGGAGTATTTCATTAAAGCAGTGGAAAACAAAAAGAGGACAACACACATTCATTCTCATTCACCCCCCAAATTCACTCATTAACCGCAGAACTTCTGCAGCTGGTTTTCTCTGCAACAGCAATGCTGATTTAATTTTTTGGAGTCTTGTCTGGGATGGTTATGTGTTGTCAAATGGGGTTAAAGTTTCTTTAGTATCAATCTGTAATACCCTGAGGATGTGCCTCTCAATAAACATGTGGTTGTTGGTGAGGCTTGGGGTCTGCAAATTTCCATTGTTGTTTAAGCCAAGTTCTCCTCTATGTAAAAGCTTTAACCCCTCAACTGCTCTTTTTGCTTCATGTGGCTTAAACCATTCAGGTTCCAGTACCTTGATCATTTTCTCCCTATGGTGGTAGTAGAAATTAAACTGGTTTTAAACCCCTGTGAGGTGTCTGAGATTTCCTCTGGGCCCTTGTTCTTGCTGAATTCAGAATTGAAATTGTTGGGTTTGATTAACTTTGGACTTGGGCCCTGATCATTGGGTTCTTCAGTGGATAGATGCACCCTGACCTCACTTTTAGTTTTCTGGTGAGTCACACAAGTGCTTTCGGGCAACAAAAACAAGAAATGCTGGAATCACTCAGCAGGTCTGGCAGCATCTGTGGAAAGAGAAGCAGAGTTAATGTTTCGGGTCAGTGACCCTTCTTCGGAACTGACAAATATTAGAAAAGTCACAGATTATAAGCAAGTGAGGTGGGGGTGGGGCAAGAGATAACAAAGGAGAAGGTGCAGATTGGACCTGGCCACATAGCTGACCAAAAGGTCACGGAGCAAAGGCAAACAATATGTTAATGGTGTGTTGAAAGACAAAGCATTAGTACAGATTAGGTGTGAATACACTGAATATTGAACAGCAGCAAGTGCAAACCTGAAAAAAAACCTGAAAAAAACAGTGGGTAAGCAAACTGAACAAACTAAGATGAAATGAAATAAATGCAAAAAAAGATAGTAAAAAATGTAAAAAAGAATGTAAAAAAAAGGAAGAAAAAATAACTAAAAATAAAAGTAAAAAGGGGGGCTGTCATGCTCTGAAATTATTGAATTAGTGCTTTAGGGCATTTTTGTTTCACATTTCCCTTTACTTTGGGGAGGATCTCTTTGCTAATCTCCCCCATGTCCTCTAGGACATTCATGCTCACAGGTATCTGTCCAACTTCCACTGCACTCCCCTGTAGCACTTCGACTAGGTGAGGCATCACCCTCACTGTTGATTTGCCTTTTTGGGAACTTTCCATAGCCCTGTAGATTTCAGTAAATGCTGTTAGCAGCCTTGGTAGGGTGCCTCTTTGGCCTCCATTTATGGGGGAGAGTGTAGGGTCTAATTTTTCCAACATTTTAGGGTTGGCTAACCGTACAGTAGGGGGTTCCATTTGGGAATTCTCCCGACCCTCCTGTAACCTGTCCTCACTATCCTTTTCATCCCCTTCCTCCCTAACTGTGTGACAGACCTGTGCTTGTTTTTGGCAGGGTTCCCACAAGATCCACAGCACTCTGCTGAAGGGTTCCCCAAAAGCAAGTACAGAAATTAAAAGCCTGCTCGGTTCTGCAAATGAAACCCAAGCCGAGCCCGACAGAACCACATCCGACCCGAGCCCGAGCCCTTTCATTTTGTCCCGCGCCTGACCTGACCCGAACCGACCACCAGAATGTTCAGGTAACCTAGCTTCTGTTTTCATTTTTTAAGCTTGTGCAGATAAACAACAAAAACTGCAACTGGACTTTAAAGGTTGTTTGAAAAGTACATTAAGATTGGAGCCACGTACCAGAGGTGGTGATAAAGTGTGTCCGACCCGGCCCGACCCAACCCGAGCCCGAATGCCAGACCTGGAAGAGCGACCCGACCCGAACTCGGGTCCGGTCGGGTTCGGGTCGGGTAGCCATACTCTAACGGGAATTAGTGGTGCAGGGTTTACTTCAGGTTGGGGCTTCCCCACAACCTGGCACGTGTGGCAAGTTTTACAGAACTCCACCACATCTTTGTGGAGATTTGACCAGTCAAAATGCTATCTTATGCAAGCTTTGGTTTTTCGTACAACTACATGTCCAGCCATTGGAAGCTCGTGGGCCATTCTAAAATATTTCTTTACGGTACCTCGGCAGCACCACTATCTGGTGAACCACTGTCCACTCTTTGTCCGCAGGTCTGTGAAGAGATCTCCATTTCCTCATCAGCACCTCATTCTTTAAATAGTAGCACTCAGGGATTCTCCCTGCCTTAGTTTCAATTTGGGCAGTCTGTGCTAACTTAGAGTCATACAGTCATAGAGTTATACAGCACAGAAACAGGCCCTTCGGCCCATCGTGTCCGTGCCGGCCATCAAGTCCCATTTTCCAGCACTTGTCCCGTAGCCTTGTATGCTATGGTGTTACGAGTGCTCATCTAAATACTTCTTAAATGTTGTGAGGGTTCCTGCCTCTACCACCCCTTCAGGCAGTGTGTTCCAGATTCCAACCACCCTCTGGGTGAAAATTTTTTTCCTCAAATCCCCTCTAAACCTTCTGCCGCTTACCTTAAATAAATGCCCCCTGGTTATTGACCCCTCCGCTAAGGGAAAAAGTCTCTTCCAATCTAACCTATCAATGCCCCTCATAATTTTGTATACCTCAATCATGCCCCCCCCCCCCATCCTTCTCTGTTCTAAGGAAAACAACCCTAGCCTTTTCAGTCTCTCTTCATAGCCGAAATGCTCCAGCCCAGGCAACATCCTAGTGAATCTCCTCTGCACCCTCTCCAGTGCAATCACATCCTTCCTATAGTGTGGTGCCCAGAACTGTACACAGTACTCCATGGAACCCGATGCGGGGATTACTGACCCCATCTTCCCAGGGGTGGGATAGGCCGATGCCGTCCTTCCCACCCAGAGGCCAACTGAGGCCCTTACATGGCCTATTGACAGCTAATTAAGGGCCTCTTCCCACTGTCACTGGGTTCTTACCAGCGGCGGGGGGATGTGGTCCTCTGCCATGCAGGGAGGATGCCTTGGAAAACGAGGCACCCTTCCTGCAGCTTGGAGGATGGCCCATAGAGGACCCCCCAACCCGGGAACCACTCTACCCCCGGACTCTCTCCCCCTGGACCAAACGCCCACCCCCCTCGCCGAGGGCCTTCCGAACCGCCCCGGCAACCCCGCCTCACCTACCTCGGATCCGGGGTTCCAACACTGAGTTTGGATCCAAGGCATCGGCAGTAACTGCAGTGGCCACTGCTGTTGAGTTGCCAGCCCTGTGACTGGCCTGCAGCTTTTGAGGGCAGGATCCCTTCCCTATTAAGTGTTTAATGCAAGGGGGATCCCACCTCCTTCAACTTTGACAGCCAAAGATCAGAGGATCACACTGGGGGCCTGAAAAATTGCAGAGCCGGGTTCCCCCTGACTTTTTAGCCCGGCACCGGGACCCCCGCCTTCTTCACAAAAACAGCCCACTGTTTCAATTAACAGCGGTGTATTATATTTTCCAACTCTGATGCTAAAGCTAACTGGTTTTTCCAGTTTATGTTTATTTGATTGAAAGCTATTGAAATAACTTTCTTATTCTCATATACCCTTCCCATGTCATCGTACAGCAATTTGTCCTCCTTTGTTTGCTGGCCTGGAGGGCTATAGTTTTAGCTTGAATATTTTTGCCTTAAAGCAATATACCCAGAGACATTTATTCTGTACATTTTCCCCTTCACATGTTTAGCTCTGTTTAATTCCCACATGCCCCTGACATATAAGGTTACACCACCTCCTTTTTTGTCCTCTCTGTCTTTTCTAAACACTCTATGCCCATTGTTGTGATATTGCTTTAATTGCTTTAATACTGATTAACATACTAGTAAATATATAAATAGTTTAGTATACATCATCACAGGATGTGATGCAAGTTAACATGTGATTCAGTAGTTGTAGCACATGCATTGAAGAGCTCTCCTAGAATCCTACTCTTCTTCAATAATGAGTTTTTTGTTTAGTTTACTAATCGTTGTTTTAGTGTTTGTTACATTTATGTTACGAGCCAATAACACAATATGGTGGCAGTGATGTGGATGAACACAATATAGTGGCAGCAATGCTGATGTACACAACAGGCTGAATTTTATAAGTCCGCCGCCAAAATTCGTGGCAGGTGAAAAACATGGCGGCCCACCCATGCAGGCCGCACACCAAAGAGCCACTGCAATTCCAAGCGCGGTGGCTCATTTAAATAGCCGGGGCAGCGGGCGGGCTGTTCATCCCCAGCAATGGCGTCAGCTGCCTGTGCGCAGGCGCTGATGCCATTTTTAAAGGATTGTCATCCCTAACAGGAAATTTAAATATTTAAAGGGAATTTGAATTTAAATAAATAAAAACATATCTTTTGCCCCTCTCTCACACTCCCAATAACAATTAATTATTTGCTCCTCCCCCTCAAAACACTTACCTTTGTCATCTGACCTTCCCCCCCCAAACTGCACAAACTTTCAACTTCAACCCTTCCCACCATCCCCTGCACCCATGATGCTAATTTGATTCAGTCATCCACCTCCCGCACTGGTTAACCTACCTCTGTCCCCTCTCCACAAGTGTTCCGCCTCGATTCCCTGGACAGGGATCCGAAGGCACGGCAGTGCCGGACGCCGGGCTAAAGATCATGGCGAGACGTCAGGAGGAGCTGTGAAATTCATTAATACAATTACTTTAATTTATTAAATATATAAATTGCAGTCCCGTCGCTAAGCAGTGGGGGGGCTGCCACAAGGTCTCACCACTGCCGGCAATCTTGGGCCAGGCCTTCCCGATGTCGAGGTCCCTGCAGGCCCCATCCAGGGTCATCTTCAGGCCCCCCCGCCACGGATCCCAACCTCGAGGGTTCCTTAAAATCCAGCCTAACGTGTTAGCAGCAGTGTTCAACATAGTGATCACAAGTACAACATCGTGGACAATGGGAAAAGCTATAAAAGCCTGGGACAACACTGAAAATAGCTGGAAGAAGCAGCTGTAGCGATGTTTAGGACAGGATTAACAAATCACCCTTGAGAATCGGTCCTTGGAGAGAGTGAGTAATCTAAAGGGGAATTTCAGTGGAACGGTAGTTGACCACAAAGGCAGTGCTCTGGCGGAATCGGGCTTAACAAATGTCAATCCGAATCGGGGCTGCGAGACTGCACCATTAAATGTCGTGAGTTTCCCACCACAAAGAGCCCTGGGAGAGGAGTCTCCCATGCAGAGGCTGAAAGCCTGCCCTACAGCCACTGAGTTCAGGACGTGGCAGAGGTCCAGAGCTGCAGGCACAATAGGCCTGCATTGTTTTTCCTTGAAGAAAAGTCATTAAAAGGAAAGCCCTGGAAAATGAATTCTTGTGAAGCAAGAAATTTTGACGCCATGACAATGAAATATCCAACCATGAAGTGGATGGCACTGGATGTCCTTCATGAATTCCAACTATTTCAACAGTATATAGAGTTATGCTCTTTAGACCTTGCAGTTGCAGAACCTGACAAGCAAGCAATAAAAAAGTAAAGATAGTGATTGGCAATTGAGGTCTCCATTGCATCAACACTTCTGGACTGTCAGAAGCAGACCAGAAAGACTCATCTAAACTGATCTTCCAGCATTGCCCAGAGTTAAGAGTCAAAGTCAACTTCAGAATCCATTGACTCAAAATTATTAACCTTTTCATCCGTAGATGTTGAGAAAAGAGCAAAGATTTCCATTTCTCAGATGCAGAACTCTCCAAGAGAATAATGGAGCTAGAAATTGCATCGACTCCAACAGAGGCATTTCAAAAGGATCTGCTTGATTAGAAAAAAGGATACAATATCAACAGTCTACTTAAGGATGGCAGAAAATACAAAGCCATACTAGTGAGCAGGCAATATATAAAAGTGCTTGGAGCAGCAACAACCATAGGTGAGGTAGCCAAGGCACTTCAATGGGGCAAGGTGTGCAGCACTGGAACTACAATTCAGGGGAATGGGAACCTAAAGTGTAGTTCCAGTGTACAGGCTGTTGAGAGTAGTGAGGTAGGGGATAAGGTTACAGGGACGCAAGAGGGCACTGGCAAGCAAGAACTTGGTTTAAAGTGTGTCTACTTCAACGCCAGGAGCATCCGGAATAAGGTGGGTGAGCTTGCAGCATGGGTTGGTACCTGGGATCCTGATGTTGTGGCCATTTCAGAGACATGGGTAGAGCAGGGGCAGGAATGGATGTTGCAGGTTCCGGGATTTAGATGTTTCAGTAAGAACAGAGAAGAGGGTAAAAGAGGGGGGGGTGTGGCATTGTTAATCAAGGAAAGTATTACAGCGGCAGAAAGGACGTTTGAGGACTCGTCTACTGAGGTAGTATGGGCCGAGGTTAGAAACAGGAGAGGAGAGGTCACCCTGTTGGGAGTTTTCTATAGACTTCCGAATAGTTCCAGAGATGTAGAGGAAAGGATAGCGAAGATGATTCTCGACAGGAGCGAGAGTAACAGGGTAGTGGTTATGGGGGACTTTAACTTTCCAAATATTGACTGGAAATACTATAGTTCGAGTACTTTAGATGGGTCTGTTTTTGTCCAGTCTGTGCAGGAGGGTTTTCTGACACAGTATGTGGACAGGCCAACCAGGGGCGATGCCACATTGGATTTGGTACTGGGTAATGAACCCGGCCAGGTGTTCGATTTAGATGTAGGTGAGCACTTTGGCGATAGTGATCACAATTCGGTTAGGTTTACCTTAGCGATGGGCAGGGACAGGTATATACTGCAGGGCAAGAATTATAGCTGGGGGAAAGGAAATTATGACGCGATTAGGCAAGATTTAGGATGTGTAGGATGGGGAAGGAAACTGCAGGGGATGGGCACAAACGAAATGTGGAGCTTATTCAAGTAGCAGCTAATGCGTGTCCTTGATAAGTATGTACCTGTCAGGCAGGGAGGAAGTTGTCGAGCGAGGGAGCCGTGGTTTACTCAAGAAGTTGAAGCGCTTGTCAAGAGGAAGAGGGCGGCTTATGTTAGGATGAGACGTGAAGGCTCAGTTAGGGCGCTTGAGAGTTACAAGCTAGCCAGGAAGGATCTAAAGGGAGGGCTAAGAAGAGCAAGGAGAGGACACGAGAAGTCATTGGCGGATAGGATCAAAGAAAACCCTAAGGCTTTCTATAGGTATATCACGAATAAAAGAATGATAAGAGTTAGAACAGGGCCAATCAAGGATAGTAGTGGGAAGTTGTGTGCGGAATCAGAGGAGATAGGGGAAGGGTTAAATGAATATTTTTCTTCAGTATTTACAGTAGAGAAAGAAAATGTTGCCGAGGAGATTACTGAGATACAGCCGACTAGGCTAGATGGGATTGAGATTCACAAGGAGGAGGTGTTAGCAATTTTGGAAAGAGTGAAAATAGATAAGTCCCCTGGGCCAGATGGGATTTATCCTAGGATTCTCTGGGAAGCCAGGGAGGAGATTGCAGAGCCGTTGTTGTTGATCTTTATGTCGTCATTGTCGACAGGAGTAGTGCCGGAGGACTGGAGGATAGCAAATGTTGTCCCCTTGTTCAAGAAGGGGAGTAGAGACAGCCCTGGTAATTATAGACCTGTGAGCCTTACTTCGGTTGTGGGTAAAATGTTGGAAAGGGTTATAAGAGATAGGATTTATAATCATCGTGAAAAGAATAAGTTCATTTGCGATAGTCAGCACGGTTTTGTGAAAGGTATGTCGTGCCTCACAAACCTTATTGAGTTTTTCGAGAAGGTGACCAAACAGGTGGATGAGGGTAAAGCCGTGGATGTGGTGTATATGGATTTCAGTAAGGCATTTGATAAGGTTCCCCACGGTAGGCTATTGCAGAAAATACGGAAGTATGGGGTTGAAGGTGATTTAGAGCTTTGGATCAGAAATTGGCTAGCTGAAAGAAGACAGAGGGTGGTGGTTGATGGCAAATGTTCATCCTGGAGTTTAGTTACTAGTGGTGTACCGCAAGGTTCTGTTTTGGGGCCACTGCTGTTTGTCATTTTTATCAATGACCTGGATGAGGGTGTAGAAGGGTGGGTTAGTAAATTTGCGGATGACACGAAGGTCGGTGGAGTTTTGGATAGTGTCGAAGGGTGTTGTAGGGTACAGAGGGACATAGATAGGCTGCAGAGCTGGGCTGAGAGATGGCAAATGGAGTTTAATGCGGAGAAGTGTGAGGTGATTCACTTTGGAAGGAGTAACAGCAATGCAGAGTACTGGGCTAATGGGAAGATTCTTGGTAGTGTAGATGAGCAGAGAGATCTTGGTGTCCAGGTACATAAATCCCTGAAAGTTGCTACCCAGGTTAATAGGGCTGTTAAGAAGGCATATGGTGTGTTAGCTTTTATTAGTAGGGGGATCGAGTTTCGGAGCCACGAGGTCATGATGCAGCTATACAAAACTCTGGTGAGGCTGCACCTTGAGTATTGCGTGCAGTTCTGGTCACTGCATTATAGGAAGGATGTGGAAGCTTTGGAAAGGGTGCAGAGGAGATTTACTAGGATGTTGCCTGGTATGGAAGGAAGGTCTTACGAGGAAAGGCTGAGGGACTTGGGGTTGTTTTCGTTAGAGAGAAGGAGGAGGAGAGGTGACTTAATAGAGACATACAAGATAATCAGAGGGTTAGATAGGGTGGATAGTGAGAGTCTTTTTCCTTGGATGATGATGGCAAACACGAGGGGACATAGCTTTAAGTTGAGGGGTGAAAGATATAGGACAGATGTCAGAGGTAGTTTCTTTACGCAGAGAGTAGTAGGGGCGTGGAACGCCCTGCCTGCAACAGTAGTAGACTCGCCAACTTTAAGGGCATTTAAGTGGTCATTGGATAGACATATGGATGAAAATGGAATAGTGTAGGTCAGATGATCGGCGCAACATCGAGGGCCGAAGGGCCTGTACTGCGCTGTAATGTTCTAATTCTAAAATTCTAAATGCATCAGCCACATAACTGTCCTGCGTTCAGAATTTCCTGCAAGATGTGTGGTCTAAAGGGACACTGGGCAAGACTGTGTAGAAAATCTGGCAGTGAAGAAGCAGTCAGAAACCACAGCAAGCCGCAGCTCAACAAAAAATAGATGCCACTTAGTGGCAAGAATTTAAAAAAAGAATTCACCAAGTACCATTTCAAGCACAGGCATGTCCACGTGGCAGGCAGAGAACTGAAGAGCAAAGAAAGCACTTAAAAGGGAAAACTCAAGCTAGGAAGTGAACAAGCTTTCTATACAGTGACAGTCACACAGCACATGAATGCAATCACACAACAGGAAGCTTTCACCAGAGTTGAAATTATATGTTCTAACAGAAGTGACAAGCACAAGCTACAACTGAAGATAGATACTGGGGCAAGCGTCAACATTTTACCACTGCGGATACTCAAAGACACGTACCTAGCAAAGTGGGAGTCTATGTTACAGCCAAAAATAGCTAGACTCACTGCATATAATGGTTCACCAACTACTGTATGGGAGCATTGGCGTTGAAGTACAGATATGAAAGTTCTGCATGTTCGCCAAACCCTTCTATGTTGTTGAGATCAATGGTCCATCAGTAGCGGCACAGTGGCGCAGTGGTTAGCACCGCAGCTTCACAGCTCCAGCGGCCCGGGTTCAATTCTGGGTACTGCCTGTGTGGAGTTTGCAAGTTCTCCCTGTGTCTGCGTGGGTTTCCTCCGGGTGCTCCGGTTTCCTCCCACAGCCAAAAGACTTGCAGGTTGATAGGTAAATTGGCCATTATAAATTGTCCCTAGTATAGGTAGGTGGTAGGGGAATATAGGGACAGGTGAGGATGTATAGGGACAGGTGAGGATGTGGTAGGAATATGGGATTAGTGTAGGATTAGTATAAATGGGTGGTTAATGGTCGGCACAGACTCGGTGGGCCGAAGGGCCTGTTTCAGTGCTGTATCTCTAAATCTAAAATCTAAATCTAAAACTCTGGATTATGATGATTCACAAGATCATTAAAGTGCCAATGCTAGATAGTCAATGTAAGTATGTTGAGTCTATTCAACATCTGCAACAGAAACATCTGGATAGATCTGATACTGTGGGCAGTTTTATAAGAGACGCCACTCTTCATCTGAAAGACAACACATTCCCTCTATGGAAGTGTAGTGTCCACGTAAAGATCAAGTTGAAGGCTGAGCTTGACACAATGGAACAAAATTATTTACCGTGTTCAGCAGCACACTGATTGGTGTAGCTCTACAACCACTGTAATTAAGAAAGATATAGTTAAGAAGGGTACCATTAGAGTATGCTTGGATACCAGAAAATTAAATCGAGCACTCAAGAGATGTCTTCACAAGATACCTACTTTAGAGGAGCTCAACCTAAGGTTTGCGAGAGCCAAGTTCTTCCCAAAGTTGGGAGTGAAGCATAGATACTGGTCAGTGCACCTTTCTGAGGATTCACAAACTAACAACATTCAGAACACCATTTGGAAGGTATTGCTTTCTATGGTTGCCATTCGATCTGTCAGTAAGTCAAAACCTGTTCGAACAGCATATGGATGGGATTACCGAGATTGTTCTTGGCTGTGTTTGCTTTGCGGATGACATAGCAGTCGTGGGAAGTACCAAGGAAGAGTATGTCAACAATCTTCACATTCTAATGGAGACAGCTAGAAGAGAAGATCTCGTGTTCAATAGCAAAAAATGTGCTGTCAATATAAGCCATATTCATTTCTACAGTTCAATCTATTCTGACACTGGAGTATGACCAGATCTCAGTAAAGTTGAGGATGTGCAATCAATGCCTACTCCTCAAGATGAAGAAGATTTACAGAGGTGTTTGGGCATTTTTAACTTCTTAGCACCATATATCTTGAATTTTTCTGAGAAAGCGTCATCACTGCATGAATTTCTCAAGAAAAATATGCCATTCTTGTGGCATGAAGGTCATCAGCATACGTTTGATTCATTAAAATAGTCACTTTCTGCTGAAGCATGTTTACAATACTACGACCCAAGAAAAGAAACTACACTCAAAGTAGATGCTTCACAAATGAGTCTTGGAGCATGTCTGTTACAGGAAGGTAGGCCAATTGCATTTAGTTCTAAAAGTCTGTCACCTGCTCAGGTGAACTATTCAAACATAGACCAAGAAACACTGGCAGTGGTGTTCAGTATCACCAGATTCCAGACGTACCTATTTAGCAAAAACTTTGTTGTCAAGACTGATCACAAGCCATTAGCATTGATTTGACAAAAAAAACACACACCAGCGCACCATCTTGACTCCAATGACTGCTAATCAAACTACAGGGGTACGATTGCGAGTACGATACAAACCTGGAAACCTCATGGTTATGTCTGACTCATTAAGCAGGCTATCCAACCCCAAGAAGATATACCATTGGATGTCCAAGTAAACAAAGTTGATATGGAACTAGAAGATACGTACAGCATTGACCTAATGCGATTCGGACAGAATAAATGTGAAGAGCTCCAAAGAGAGAGTCCCAGAGATCCTGTCCTAAGGGCATTATGGCAGCTCATCATCAGTGGATGGCCAAATACAATGCAAGAGGTTCCATCAGACCTCAGAACTTTTTGGCCTATCGTGACAAATTAGGGATATCAAGTGAAGTAATTTTTAAGGGCAGACAAGTATTGACACCAACAGCGTTACGTCAAGTTATCTTTACCCAATTACATCAAGGTCACATGGGCATTGAAAGATCAAGACGACTTGCACATGAGACCGTTTATTGGCCAGGGATCAATAATGACACAGAACGAGCAGTGAGGATGTGCAAAGCATGTCAGGAGCATCAGCCCAGTCAACACAGAGAGCCACTTCATCCTCACGATGTTCCATTACAGCCATAGTCAAGAATAGCTTCTGACTTATTTACAGTCAGGGATGATGACTTCTTACTTATTACCGACTACTTCTCCAAATTTCTTAGAATTCGCCAACCAAGGGATACATCATGTGCATCGGTAGCAAACACCATGTGTGCAATTTTCAGTCTTATTTGTTCCCCTGGAGAAAATAGTGTTGGATAACGATCCACAGTAGACCGGTAAGCCATTCCAGGACACGTCCGCAAAGTGGACTGTAAATCACGTTACATCATCTCCACACTATTCAAGGTCAAATGGACTAGCGGAAAGGATGGTGTGGACGATAAAGTCACTAATCTTGAAATGTAAGGAGACCAATCAAAACAATCAAATTCGAGTTGCAACTATGAGCAACATCATTAGAAACAGGATTATCAGCCCCAGCAGAGATCATGTTTAGAAGGCAAGTCAGGACTACTCTTCTAAGGCTTTGTCTGATCAGATCATCGTCAGTCCAAGATAAATTATTGGTAAAACAAGAGAAAATGAAAATCACACATGACAAACATGCAGGCGTGGAGTTACCTCCTCTACAGGTAGGATGGAAGGTCAGAGTGATCCACCCACAAGAGAAGACATGGTTCCCTGCGGAAGTGTCAAAGGTCAATGATGAGCCATGGTCAAATGAAGTAACCACCCCAAATGGAGCAACGTTGAGGAGGAATAGATGTCAGCTGATAGAGTTATACCTGACACTCCTGTAGCATCAAGAACACGTTCACAAGAATGTTCTGAGAGTGGAGTTAAGGAAGATGACATGTACAACCATCGAGTACAAGATTATTATCAGTCTAGACCTACGAGTCAAGAGAAAAGAATTGACAATTCCAGATCTCAGCAAAGTTTCACTGTTACCAAATCAGGTCGAGTCAGTAGACCACCTGTACCTTTCAGAGACACTTGAATTATTAATGTGAGAGTCCATACATGTGTAAATACTGTCCACAATGATCCCATTTCATTACGTACATAGTTTATAACTTATGTATATTTTCTATTTAAGGAAAGGGGGATTTGGGATATTGCTTCAATTGCTTTAATACTGATTAACATACTACTGAATAGGAAGTGATGCATTAAGGTGGACAAGTCCCCAGGTCCGGATGGGATCTATCCCAGGTTACTGTGGGAAGCGAGAGAGGGAATAGCTGGGGCCTTAACAGATATCTTTGCAGCATCCTTAAATAATGTTGTCCCCTTGTTTAAGAAGGGCAGCAGGGATAATCCAGGTAATTATAGACCGGTGAGCCTGACGTCAGTGGTAGGGAAGCTGCTGGAGAAGATACTGAGGGATAGGATCTATTCCCATTTGGAAGAAAATGGGCTGATCAGTGATAGGCAACATGGTTTTGTGCAGGGAAGGTCATGTCTTACCAACTTAATAGAATTTTTTGAGGAAGTGACAAAGTTGATTGATGACGGAAGGGCTGTAGATGTCACATACATGGACTTCAGTAAGGCGTTTGATAAGGTTCCCCATGGTAGGCTGATGGAGAAAGTGAAGTCGCATGGGGTCCAGGGTGTACTAGCTAGATGGATAAAGAACTGGCTGGGCAACAGGAGACAGAGAGTAGCAGTGGAAGGGAGTTTCTCAAAATGGAGACGTGTGACCAGTGGTGTTCCACAGGTATCCGTGCTGGGACCACTGTTGTTTGTGATATACATAAATGATTTGGAGGAAAGTATTGGTGGTCTGATTAGCAAGTTTGCAGACGACACTAAGATTGGTGGAGTAGCAGATAGTGAAGGGGACTGTCAGAGAATACAGCAGAATATAGATAGATTGGAGAGTTGGGCAGAGAAATGGCAGATGGAGTTCAATCAGGGCAAATGCGAGGTGATGCATTTTGGAAGGTCCAATTCAAGAGTGAACTATACAGTAAATGGAAAAGTCCTGGGGAAGATTGATGTGCAGAGAGATTTGGGTGTTCAGGTCCATTGTTCCCTGAAGGTGGCAAAGCAGGTCAATAGAGTGGTCAAGAAGGCATACAGCATGCTTTCCTTCATCGGACGGGGTATTGAGTACAAGGGTTGGCAGGTCATGTTACAGTTGTATAAGACTTTGGTTCGGCCACATTTGGAATACTGCGTGCAGTTCTGGTCGCCACATTACCCAGGATGCCACAGGATGTAGATGCTTTGGAGAGGGTGCAGAGGAGGTTCACCAGGATGTCGCCTGGTATGGAGGGCGCTAGCTATGAAGAGAGGTTGAGCAGATTAGGATTATTTTCATTAGAAAGACGGAGGTTGAGGGGGGACCTGATTGAGGTGTACAAAATCATGAGAGGTATAGACAGGATGGATAGCAAGAAGCTTTTTCCCAGATGGGGGATTACATTACTAGGGGTCACGAGTTCAAAGTGAGAGGGGAAAAGTTTAGGGGGGATATGCGTGGAAAGTTCTTTATGCAGAGGGGGTGGGTGCCTGGGACGCGTTGCCAGCAGAGGTGGTAGACGCGGGCACAATAGCGTCTTTTAAGATGTATCTAGACAGATACATGAATAGGCAGGAAGCAAAGAGATACAGACCCTTAGAAAATAGGCGACATGTTTAGATAGAGGATCTGGATCGGCGCAGGCTTGGAGGGCCGAAGGGCCTGTTCCTGTGCTGTAATTTTCTTTGTTCTTTGTTTAACATGTGATAGAGTTGTTGGAGTAGTGATAAGTCAGCAAGAAGTATGTGTATTGAAGAGCTCTCCTAGAATACTGTTATTCTTTAATAAAGAACCCTTAGTTTACCAATCATTGTTATAGTGTTTGGTACATTTGTGTTAAGAGCCAATAACACAACACACATAACTTGCACGTCTTGTAAGGAGGATAGTGATAAACTTCAACAGGACACAGACAGGCTGGTGGAATGCACAGACAAGTGGTACATGAAATTTAATGCAGAGAAGTGTGAAATGATTAATTTTGGTAGGAAGAATGAGGAGAGGCCATATCAGTTAAAAGTGCAATTCTAAAGGGGATGCAGAAGCAGAGGGATTTAGGGCTATATGCGCACAGATCATTGAACATGATAGGGTAGGTTGCTAAAGTGGTTAATAAAGCATATTGGATCCTGGGCTTTATAAATAGGGGCATAGAGTACAAAAACAAGGAAGTTATGATAAACTTGTATAAAACACTGGTTCAGCTTCAACTGGAGTATTGTGTCCAGCATTGGGCACCACATTTTAGGAAGGTTGTGAAGGTTTTAGAGAGGGTGCAGAAAATGTTAACAAGAATGGTTCCATTTACGTGGATAGATTGGAGAAGCTGGGCCTGTTCTCCTTGGAGAAAAGAAAATTAGAGGAGATTTGATAGAGGTGTTCAAAGTCATGAGGGGTCTAGACAGAGTAGTGGAAAGATTCAGAACTAGAGGACACAGATTTAATGTGATTGGCAAAAGAAGCAACGGCGACATGAGGAAATCTTTTATACGCAACGAGTAGTTAGGATCACGAATTCATTGCCTGAGAGTGTGGTGGAGGCATATTCAATTGTGGCTTTCAAAAGAGAATTGGATAATTATTTGAAGTGAAAATATTGCAGGGGTATGCTGTGTGGGACTAGGTGAGTGCTCTTGCAGAGAGCTGGCATGGACACAATGGCCAAATAACCTCCTCTGTGCTGTAACCATTCTATGATTCTATAATTTTTATTTTTACTTCCATGCTCATTATTTAGCCATGTTTCTGATATTCCCAATATGTTGTCCCTACTGCCTCAACAGCCTTCTGATTCTGACATCTAATTCCTAATGCTTCTTGCATTCACGTTTATACAACTTAATACAGATCTCCCACCTTTCGATTCTCCCAGTTTTTGGTTATTATTGCCGCTCTGAGTTTCTGCTAGCACATTCACTTGTTGACTATATTGTCCCCCATGATCTGTCTCATAGTGGATTCCGTTTCCTTCCTGTCCTACCCCCCACCTATCTAATTTACATGATTTTCAATTTTTGCCTCAACATTCTTCCTAAGTTTCCTTGCTGCTACTCACTTTAGATGTTGCTCATCCTTCCTGTACCAATCCATTTTGATCTGAAAATGTTCCTGGTTATTTATGAAAGTAGGCTTGTTATGTTTACACCATGTTGCCAGCCACTCATTAGCATCATCAATTACATACCGTGGCAGAAACTAATACCTTGATACTGTTTAGACAAAAATAGAGTCATAGAGTTATACAGCACAGAAACAGCCCTTTGGCCCATCGTGTCCGTGCCGGCCTTCAAGCACCTATCTATTCTAATCCCATTTTCCAGCACTTGGCCCGTAGCCTTCTATGCTGTGGCGTTTCAAGTGCTCATCTAAATACTTCTTAAATGTTGTGAGGGTTTCTGCCTCTATCACCCTTCAGTGTTTTAAATGGGAGACAGCCTGGGTATTGAAATTATTTCATAAGTTATTCATTAGATTGAAAGAAGGTGGGGGTTTCCTGCTGGATCAATCCAGTACAAACTTGGCAACCTAAACAGACCCGAAAGTTAAATTTAACACTTAGTAATTTGAATACTTCCACTTCTATTGGATGAATCTTTACATCTTGAAAAAGAATTATTTGATTTTCAGAACATTTAATTCAAATACTTATCCAATGCCGCAGCAGAGGAAGGAAGGATAATCAATCCCAGAGAGGATCAATTACCTCATAGTGCCCAAACATTGTGCACCTGTGGGAGGAAAGTGTTTTAAAATTTAAACCTTCAGCCCATTATGGCCTCTAGCTAGTAGTGTATCTACAGGTATGGATCTCCTTGCCCAATTAGTAAAATGATCATGTTCCTGGGGTTCAGGATAGAATGAACATCTGCTACAGCAAATAGACAGGAGTCTTGCTCCACTTCACTTCCTGCGATGGAAGAGAGAGATAGGGATTTTGGGCCCACTATGTATGTCTTCATGCACCTCTTAATTCGACTTTTCATATTGTGACTGTCAGGCTTCAGTTTTGCACTAAAAGTAAGATGAGTGAGAGTTTATTATACAGTATTGTAGTTTAAATAATGCAATGGTTAGTTTGATATACTATCATAGCTACAATGATGCTAAACATTATTCTATTTATAAACAAATTATGTTTTTAAATTTAGCATAATTGGCAATGAAAGTATAGCCATTTTCAACAATTTAAATACATCTTAATTATATTTAGTATTTTTTTCTACATATGCTTATAAATTAAATATTTATGTCACTTCAACTTCAGAATATTGTATCCAGTTCACTATCTTTTTCATATCTGCAATAAGAAACAGCTTAACAGTAATTTAAAAGACTGCCCCCATGTGGTAAAGGTCAGGCTTAGTACTTCTCTTTCAAATGCATTTGTGTTTATAACTGATCTTATCTTGCATGTTACTATAAAAAAGCTGTTTTATTTCCTTTATTGTTACAGGCCAGAATCCCTTTTGCAGTCACACAAAGACTTACTTAATAAATAATGATTAGGACCAGCACGATAAGGTTTTGCACTTTGCACCAATTCATTAAGCAAAATGTCTTTATTGCAGTTTGTTAGGGCTATTGAAGCATGCACACTACGTGTGGAATACAAACATTTTGATTTTTATCATTGGAATAAACTCTTCATCAACCATCACTTATTTGTAACACACGCTGATTTAACATAAGATACCAGTACTTAAATGAGTTACAAACATTTTAAACATTAGGCATGCGTGAGTGCATGACCGAAACCCAGAATTTACAGGGGATAATTGACAGACAGAATACAACAGAATCAGAGTCTATATTTGCTTGACTGAGACTAAGCCTCTATTTACTACTGCTAGTTTGTTGCTCTTTCCCACTGCTCCCATTACCTGCCATTGTTTCGTGCTCTGGGGGGATAAATTTATATAACGGGTGCAGGAATCTCAGTGCACGACGAGCCTGTGCCTGTTCGTTCCAATGCAAGCTGCATGTAAACTTCATGCTGCCTGCTCATTTACATGATTGCAGCTTGCAACCAGTGCTAAATGCGCTGCTGAAGGGCTGCGCACCTGATTAGGGGGCGCAAAATCTTGAGAGGCCAGCATGAGTTCAAGCTAGCTTGTTCTACTTAAAGCAAACCTGCACCTCTTAACTGGAAGGTGCACTTTGGCTGAAGCAGATGCTGGAATTCATTGATGAAGTGACTTTGACCTGGGAAAGACACAGGAATGGCCCAACATAGCAGAGAGTGTGCTCAGACGTTCTTCAATGCAGCACATGCGGTCTTGGGGCAGGGGGTCAACAGGTCTTCTATCCACAGGGGTCCAGGAGGCCCTCCAGACAAACTCTGAGAAGGCAATTGGAGCAGATACTGTTCAGATCAATGCCAGGAGTGTAGCCCCGAGAAGCTGGATGCAGTGCGAGATTACATTAAATGACCTCACACAAGTGGTCAAGGTCAGCGACTGCATCTTCAAATGCCACATTTCACCAACTGCATCACTGGCCTCACACACTGCTCAATGCGCCACATCCCATCACTTAACTACCATATTCATAGCATCACTGCAGGCTCACAAACATAGCATTGCTGCAAGCCTCACACCCACATCTCACAGCTTGCACACACTGCTAGCTTTTCAATCATGACATCTACATCACTCAAACGGATTGCACCACACTCAATGACACACTTCCCTCTCTCTTGCAATACAAGGTGACACATAACTGAAGGCAGTAGCACCTAACCAGTGGAGGACAACACAGCTGCATGTCCTCACTGCAATGGAAAAGTCAGTACCTGCCATTATTTAAGCAGCTATGACTGAGGCCGTGACCAGCAACAGAGCTGAAACAATGCAGATGACGGTATGTTTCTTCTAATCTACCTTCTCACATCCCACACTCCCCTCATTCCACAATCTCTTCTGATTTACAAATGATGGTGTAAGCATGTACCTCTTGCTTTCCCCCCACTTTCCTCACCACAACCTTGTGCCCTTCTCTTTTCAGATGCCGAAGAACTGCAACCTGGCCAGACAGTGGTACAGTTGTACGAAGTGCAAGAGGAAAAAGAGACTCATGATTATGAAACACTGTCGCTCAACCTCCAGCCACTTGCAGCCACCAGCTCAGATGCTGAGAGCAGAGGACCGGGGTAGGGCTGGGGCAGATCTGCAGAGAGTAAGGGTACACACAAGCTCTGCTGCAGAGGACTCCAATGAGGATCTTGATGGGTCAATGTATAGAAAAAAGGCTGATGGGCATGCACAATGAAATACTTGATACATTGGCAGGCCTACCAGAAAGCCTGCTGTCACAGGCACCAACTTGGCACAGGGCTTGCGCAGAGCTTGGTGCCCATCCTTTTCAGCATGGAAGCATTGACCACAACTCCACGAAAGCACTTGCAGACCCAACCATGATGCAGCATCTGATGGCTGATATCTCAGCTTCCATTGCAGCACAGGCACAAGCAGCCAACGTCTGAGTGCTGCTGTGGGGTCGAACAGGAGAGGAGCACTAGGCCAGGCAAAGGCACATGGAAAACAAGCACTAAGCACAAAAGGTGACTTTTGTAAGGGGTATTGGATGGTTATTTTGATAAAGTTAGTTTGTAATGGTTGTTTGATTGTTGCTTTTATTTCAGTATTATGGCCAAGAAGACACTATGATGGCCAGTGACAGAGGAAAGGTAAGGTGTGAGCTGTCTTTTTATATGGGGACTTGGGTTTTGTGTTCACAGGTAGGGCAATTGGATGAGTAGATCATGGATAACCTGACCTGAAAGGGGATGTATTGGTTTCCTCCTCTTCTTCCTGCTCCTCCTCCTCCTCAGTTGTTTGCCATGGGGCGGCACAGTGGCGCAGTGGTTAGCACCGCAGCGACCCGGGTTCAATTCTGGGTACTGCCTGTGTGGAGTTTGCAAGTTCTCCCTGTGTCTGCGTGGGTTTCCTCCGGGTGCTCCGGTTTCCTCCCACATGCCAAAGACTTGCAGGTTGATAGGTTAATTGGCTATTATAAATTGCCCCTAGTATAGGTAGGTGGTAGGGAAATATAGGGACAGGTGGGGATGTGGTAGGAATATGGGATTAGTGTAGGATTAGTATAAATGGGTGGTTGATGGTCGGCACAGACTTGTTGGGCCGAAGGGCCTGTTTCAGTGCTGTATCTCTAAACTAAACTAAACTAAACTAAACTAAATATCTGGTGACAAGCGCTTTGCCCTCATGATGGTTGTGCAGGGTATAGCAGAACACCACATATTGTGACACATGCTCTTGTGAGTACTGCAGGGCTCCTCCAGAGCAGTCCAGAGAGTGGAAGCACTGCTTGATCTGCTCAATGATATTTTTTGTAGCACTATGGATTTCATTATATGCATACTGCCCACATGTGGTTGGGTTATGCACCAGCGTCATGAACCAGGTGGTTCCAGATTCCAACCACCCTCCGGGTGAAAAATGTTTCCTCAAGTCCCCTCTAAACCTTCTGCCCCTTACCTTAAATATATGCTCCCTGGTTATTGGCCCCTCTGCTAAGGGAAAAAGTCTCTTCCTATCTAACCTGTCCATGCCCCTGATAATCCTGTATACCTCAATCATGTCCCCCCCCTCATCCTTCTCTGTTCTAAGGAAAACAACCCTAGCAATTTCAGTCTCTCTTCATAGCTGAAATGCTCCAGCCCAGAGCAACATCCTAGTGAATCTCCTCTGCACCCTCTCCAGTGCAATCACATCCTTCTTATAGTGTGGTGCCCAGAACTGTACACAGTACTCCAGCTGTGGCCTAATTAGCATTTTATACAGCTCCATCATAACCTCCCTGCTCTTATATTCTATGCCTCAGCTGATAGTCCCATATGCCTTCCAGACCACCTTATCTACCTGTGCTGCTGCCTTCAGTGAAGTAGTTGTGGTACACCTCTGCATCTAGAAGTGGCACAGGCAAAGCCACTTGTGTGTAATCGACGATACCCGGCACCATGGGGAAACCCGCTATTCTAGCAAAGTCACATGCATGCTCCGCCTGCTTCACTCTGGCCAGAAAGAATGCTGCATACTCCCATCTCCTGGCAGAAAGAGTGACAGTGACGTCCCTTATATAGCAGTGGATGGCAAACTGAGATGTTGGAGATGTCTCCTGCTCCAGTGGAAGGAATTCAAGCAAAGAAGCTCATGGCCACAGTCACTTTCACGACTACTCGCAACACTGTCCTCTCCCTGCTCTGAGACTGCAGTTCTGCCTGCAAGCGATGGCAGATTTCAGCAAGCCTCTGCAAAATGGAGAGTGTTCCTCACTGAGGCTGAGGTAAGAGAAATACAACCTGAGGAACATGGGTAAATATGGCCTCCTGCTAAGAACACTTCTCCCCTTCCTCCTCTGTCTGTAAACAGTTTTTCCTCCTCTGTGTTGCCTCTGCTCATTCTCCCTGTCAGAATGCAGGCCAAGAGGGTTAGAAATTACAGCACCCATGACTGAAAGCGAGTCGTCTGAGCAGAACCCTTGAAGTGAGAAGCAAAGCCTTCATTACATTCAACACCACTCCCTGTCGACTTAACCAATTTTAAATTGCACTTGAAAACTCACAGCACTTTTACAAACTTAGCAGGAACCACTATAAATCAATCAGCAACTAACCTGAAAGTAGTTGATCATCCCTTGAAATAGTGCTGGTTGGGGGTGGTCCTTCTTGTTGCTGAATGCAAGTTCTGCTGTGCAAGGTTACGAGAGGGCGTTAGGTGCAACGTTTAGGTAGAAATCGCACAGTTGGTGTCAAATCAGTGCCACACACTGACTGATGTCACATTCTGTGTACTCTGCATACTTCCTAATGCCTGTGCTAGCAGCCAGAAGCATGTCGCCATTTTGCAAGAAAAATGGCACCCAGAGCACTGAAAATATGGGCATTACACAATAAAATGTTCTGGGGTCAATTCTAGCTCTCCTGCTTTGCCCCCTGATCCAGTTTAACTGAATAGCCATACCACTTCTGTTTCTTGAATCTTTTTTGCGATTCCTTCCATATTTTTCTTCACTGGTCTCTCTCCACTGTTCTAATCTTACATTTAATAATTTTTCTTTTTTGATTATTTCAGAGTTTTTCCAATTCCTGATTAGTTTTCACTCTAGTTTCCAGTCTTCATTTCTTTCTCATTTCGCTTCACATCTCCCAATCCTTTTCAGAGAATTATAGAATCATAAACAGTTTAAGGCACTGAAAGAGGCCACTTGGCTTATCGTGTCTGTGCTGGCCAAAAAACGATTCACCTATTCTAATCTCACCTTCCAGCATTTGGTTCGTAGCCCTGCAGATTTACGGCACTTGAGATGCATATCCAGAATCCTTTTGAATGAGTTGAGGGTTTCTGCCTCAACTACCCTATCAGGCAGTGAGTTCTAGACCCCCTTCACCCTCTGGATGAAAAAATGTTTCCCCATGTCCCCTCTAAATTTTCTACCAATCACTTTAAATCTTTGCCCCCTCATCACTGACCTCTCTGCCAAGGTGAATAGACCCTTCACCTCCACTCTATCCATGCTCCTCAAAATTTTGTACATTTCAATCAGATCTATGCTCAGCCTTCTCTGTTCTAAGGAGAACAACCCCAGCCTATCCAATCTTTCCTCATAGCTGCATTTTTCCAGTCCTGGCAACATCCTTGTAAATCTCCTCTGTATCGTCTCTAGTGCAATTACATCCTTTCTGTAATGAGGTGACCAGAACTGCACACAGTACTCAAGTTGTGGCCTAACCAATGATTTATACAGTTTCAGCATAACCTCGCTGCTCTTATATTCTATACCTCGGCTAATAAAGGAAAGGATTCCATATGCCTTCTTGACCACCTTATCGACCTGTGGATATTCACTCCAAGGTCCCTCACTTCCTCTACACTTCTCAGTATTTTCCCATTTATCGCATATTCCTTTGCCTTGTTTGACCTCCCCAAATGCATCACCTCACACTTCTCCAAGTTGAATTCCATTTGCACTCTTCTGCCCATCTGACCAGACCATCAGTATCTTCCTGCAGCCTACAGCTCTCCTCCTCGCTATCAACCACTTGGCCAGTCTTTGTGCCATCTGCAAACTTCTTGATCATGCTCCCTACATTTATGTTCAAATCGTTAATATATACCACAAAAAGCAGGGGACCAGTATTGAGCCCTATGGAACACCACTGGAAACAGCCCTCCAGTCGCTAAAACACCCATCAACAATTACCCTTTGTTTCCTGCCACTGAGCCAATTTTGTATCCACCTTGCTGCATTTCCCTGGATCCCATGGGATCTTATTTTTGTAACCAGTCGGCCATGTGGGACATTGTCAAAAGCCTTGTTAAAATCCATGTGGACCATATCAACTACACTACCCTCATCTACCTTCCTTGCTATTTCTTTAAAAAATTCGATCAAGTTGGTCAGACAAGATCTTCCCTTAACAAATCCATGCTGACTATCCTTGATTAATCTGTGCCTTTCTAAGTGACAGTTTATCCTGTCTCTCAGAATAGATTCCAATAATTTTCCCACTACTAAAGTTAGACTGATTGGCCTGTAATTATTCGGTCTATCCTTCACTCCCTTTTTAAACAGAGGTACAACGGAAAATGATTGGAGAAACATAAGGAGCTAAAAGCCAACAGCTTCCCAGGACCTGATGGCCTACGTCAAAAAGAGGTAGCTGCAGAAATAATAGGTTGGAATTTGTTCCCTTCCGATGTCAGGCTCCATGGCGGGGGGTCCAGAAGATCGGAGAGGCAGTGGCCCGCCACAGAATCCGACGTTGGGATTGCCGGGCCTGATCTTCCTAGCGGTGGGGAAACTCTGTGGCGGGCCCTCCACCGCTTTGCGACGGGACCCGACTTTACATATTAAAATTAGCTGTATGTATTAATTAAAATCTAATCCGCAGCGATCTGACCTGCAGTTCCAGATCTTCAGCGCAACGAGCAGCACTCACTTCACTTTCCTGTCCAGGTGCAGTGCAGTGGGGGGGCCGGAGGGAGGGTGGTGGATTGGGGTTGGGGAGTAACAGGGTGAACTCTGCATTTTTAGTGTAGTGGGGTGAGGGGGGGGGGGGGAGGGGTGAATTCTGCACTTTGTGTAGTTGGGGTAGAAGGGGTCAACTCTGCATTGGTAGTGTAGTTGGGGGGAGAAACAGAGCAAATATGTATTTTTAGTGCAGTGGGGGGAGGGAATGGGGACAACTCTGCAGTTTCTCGCAGACATGACAACTCTTTGAAAATGGCACCAGTGCCTGTGCAGATATAGTTGATGCTGCTCACGGCATCGCCGAGGCTGCCACTGCCATGTGATTGGGGGGGGGAGGCTGCCCTACATATCATATTTAACCACCGGGCTCAAGATCACAGAGGTGTGGCGGCGCAGGCCCCTTGCTTGCTGGCTGCCATTTCCAGCCCAGTGGTTGCACTGTTATTATTTTCCAGAAGCCCCAGATTTTAGAATAGTCCCAATGATTTGGAAGTTGGTAAATGTAACAACACTATTTAAGAAGGGAGGGAGAGAGAAAACAGGGAACTACAGGTCAGTTCGCCTGACATCAGTCATCGGGAAAATGTTGGAGTCCATTATGAAGGAAGTCTTAACAATGCACTTAGAAAAATCATAGCATGATTAGACAAAATCAACATGGTTTGACAAATTTATTAGAGTTTTTTGCGGATGTAACTAGTAGGGTAGAAAAAGGGGTACCAGTTGATGTAGTATACTTGGATTTCCAAAATGCATTCAGCGAGGTGCCACACAAAAGGCTAATGCACAAGAAAAGAGTGCATGGAGTTGGGACTAATATATTAGGATGGATAGAGGATTGGTTAACAGCCGAGAAGCAAAGAGTAGAGATAAACAGGGCATTTTCAAGTTGGCAGGCTGTGATTAGTGGAGTGCAACAAGGATCAGTGCTGGGTACAATCTATATTACTGATTTAAACATAGAGACTGAGAGTAATGTATCCAAGTTTGCTGACAATACAAAGCTGGGTGGGAATGTAAGCTGTAATTAGGACACAGAGAGGCTGCAAAGAGATATGGACAGGTTAAGTAAATGGGCAACAAGGTGGCAGATGGAGTATAATGTGGGGAAGTGTGAGCTTATTCACTTTGGTAGTAAGATCAGAAAAACAGAATATTTTTTAAAAGGTGTGAAACTTCTAAATGTTGATGTTCAGAGAGACTTGGGTGTACTCGTACAAGGAACCAAGAAAGTCAGCATGCAGGTATAGCAAACAATTAGGAAGGCAAATGGCATGTTGGCCTTAATTGCAAGAGGATTGGAGTACAAGAATAAGGAAGTCTTGGTACAATTTTACAGGGCTTTGGTAAGACCACACCTGGAACACTGTGGAGTTTTGGTCTCCATATTTGAGGAAGGATATACTTGCATTGAAGACTGTACAGTGAAGGTTCACTAGATTGGTTCCTAGGATGAGGGGGTTGTCCTATGATGAGAGGCTGTGTAAATTGGGCCTGTATTCTCTGGAGTTTAGACGAATGGGAGCTGATCTCATTGAAACATTCAAGATTCCGAAGGGGCTAGAATAGGGTAGACACTGAGAGGTTGGTTCCCCTGGCTGGGGAATCTAGAAGACGGGGACACAGTCTCAGGATAAGGGGGTGATCATTTAGGACTGAGATGGGGAGAAATTACTTCACTCAAAGGTTATGTATCTTTGGAATTCTCTACCCCAGAGGGTTGTGGATGCTCCAATGTTGAATACATTTAAGGCTGGGATAGACAGATTTTTGGTCTCTCAGGGAATCAAGGGATATGGCGAGCAGGCGGGAAAGAGGAGTTGAGGCCGAAGATCAGCCATGAACAGACTGAATGGTGGAGCAGGCTTGAGGACCGTATGGTCTACTGCTGCTCCTATTTCTTATGTTCTACGTCTGTTCTCATTCTTCCATTTATCAATCACCTGTTGTTCCCTTTTCACTTAATGTTACATTTATTTTCAATCTTTTTGGAATCACCCAGGAATTTTGTTTAATAAGCATTTGTTCAAGACCAATAAAAACATGGAAATAAGTTAACAAAGATTAAAACTTCATGTATATATTTGCTTATTTGCCTTAATATTTTATGTTAATCACCTTCAAATCCATCAATGGCTTCATCCTATCCAACTCATTGGGCTCCTTCATTCTGTCACGACCTTCGTGCAGCTTCTCCTGGAATCATAGATCATAGAATGGTTGCAGCACAGGAGCAGGAGCAGCCATTTGGCCCATTCTGTCCATGCCAGCTCTGTGCAAGAACAACTCAGCTAGTCGCACGTCACTGCCCTTTTCCTGTAGCCTTGCAAATTCTTTCTCTTCAGGTGCTTATCCAATTCTTTGAAAACTACAACTGAATCTGCCTCCACCACACTCTCAGGCAGAGCATTCCAAGTCCTAACCACTCGCTGTGTAAAATCCAGTGGTTCTTTTGCCAATCACCTTAAATCAGTGCCTGCTGGTTTTCAATCCTCAGCCAATGGGAACAATTCCCCTCTATCTACTCTGTCTAGACCTCTCATGATTTTGAACACCTCTATGAAATCTCCTCTCAAGCTTCACTTTTTTTTTATTCATTCATGGGATGTGGGCGTCGCTGGCCAGGTCAGCATTTATTGCCCTTCCCTAATTGCCCTTGAGAAGATGGTGGTGTGCTGCCTTCTTGAACCACTGCAGTCCATGTGGGGTAGGTACACCCACAGTGCTGTTAGGAAGGGAGTTCCAGGATTTTGACCCAGCGACAGTGAAGGAACGGCGTTTTGTTCCAAGTCAGGATGGTGTGTGACTTGGAGGGGAACTTGCAGGTGGTGGTGTTCTCATGCATTTACTGCCCTTGTCCTTCTAGTTGGTACAGGTCGCGGGTTTGGAAGGTGCTGCCTAAGGAGCCTTGGTGCATTGCTGCAGTGCATCTTGTAGATGGCACACACTGCTGCCATTGTGCATCGCTGGTGGAGGGAGTGAATGTTTGTAGATGGGATGCTAATCAAGCAGGCTGCTTTGTCCTGGATGGTGTCGAGCTTCTTGAGTGCTGTTGGAGCGGCACCCATCCAGGCAAGTGGAGAGTATTCCATATTCCATCACACTCCTAACTTGTGCCTTGTAGATGGTGGACAGGCTTTGGGGAGTCAGGAGGTGAGTTACTCGCCGCAGGATTCCTAGCCTCTGACCTGCTCTTGTAGCCACGGTATTTCTATGGCTATTCCAGATCAGTTTCTGTTCAATAGTAGCCCCTAAGATGTTGATAGTGGGGGATTCAGTGATGGTAATGCCATTGAATGTCAAGGGGAGATGGTTCGATTCTCTCATGTTGGAGATGGTCATTGCCTGGCACTTGTGTGGCGCGAATGTTACTTGCCACTTATCAACCCAAGCCTGGATATTGTCCAGGTGTTTCTGCATTTCTACACGGACTGCTTTAGTATCTGAGGAGTCACGAATGGTGCTGTACATTGTGCAATCATCAGCGAACATCCCCACTTCTGACCTTATGATTGAAGGTAGGTCATTGATGAAGCAGCTGAAGATGGTTGGGCCTAGGACACTACCCTAAGGAACTCCTGCAGTGATGTCCTGGAGCTCAGATGCTTGACCTCCAACAACCACAACCATCTTTTTTTGTTCTAGGTATGACTCCAGCCAGCGGAGGGTTTTCCCCTTGATTCCCATTGACTTCCGTTTTGCTAGGGCTCCTTGATGCCATACTCGGTCAAATGCTACCTTGATGTCAAGGGCAGTCACTCTCACCTCACCTCTTGAGTTCAGCTCTTTTGTCCATGTTTGAACCAAGGCTGTAATGAGATTAGGAGCTGAGTGGCCCTGGCGGAACCCAAACTGAGCGTCACTGAGCAGGTTATTGCTAAGCAAGTGCCACTTGATAGCACTGTTGATAACACCTTCCATCACTTTACTGATGATTGAGAGTAGGCTGATGGGGCGGTAATTGGCCAGGTTGGACTTGTCCTGCTTTTTGTGTACAGGACATACCTGGGCAATTTTCCACTTTGCAGGGTAGATGCCAGTGTTGTAGCTATACTGGAATAGCTTGGCTAGGGGTGCTGCAAGTTCTGGAGAACAGGTCTTCAGTACTATTGCCGGAATATTGTCAGGGCCCATAGCCTATGCAGTATCCAGTGTCTTCAGTCATTTCTTGATATCACGCGGAATGAATCGAATTGGCTGAAGTCTGGCATCTGTGACGCTGGGGACTTCAGGAGGAGGCCAAGATGGATCATCAACTCGGCACTTCTGGCTGAAGATTGTTGCAAATGCTTCAGCCTTATCTTTCGCACTGATATGCGGGGCTCCCCCATCATTGATGATGGGGATGTTTGTGGAGCCACCTCCTCCAGTTAGTTGTTTAATTGTCATCCACCATTCACGGCTGGATGTGGCAGGACTGCAGAGCTTAGATTTTATCCGTTGGTTATCTGATGCTTGGCTATGTCTATCGCATGCTGCTTACGCAGTTTGGCACACAGATAGTCCTGTCTTGTAGCTTCACCAGGTTGACACCTCATTTTGAGGTATGCCTGGTGCTGCTCCTGGCATGCCCTCCTGCACTCTTCATTGAACCAGGGTTGGTATCCTGGCTTGATGGTAATGGTAGAGTGGGGGATATGTCGGGCCATGAGGTTACAGATTGTGGTTGAGTACGATTCTGCTGTTCCTCATGCATGTCCAGTTCTGTATTGCTAGATCTGTTCGAAATCTATCCCATTTATCACAGTGGTAGTGCCACACAACACGATGGAGGGTATCCTCAATGTGAAGGCGGAACTTCGTCTCAACAAAGACTGTGCGGTGGTCACTCCTACCAATACAATCATGGACAGATGCATCTGTGGCAGGCAGATTGGTGAGGACGAGGTCAAGTATGTTTTCCACTCTTGTTGGTTCCCTCACCACCTGCTGCATACCCAGTCTAGCAGATATGTCCTTTAGGACTTGGCCAGCCCTGTCAGTAGTGGTGCTACCGAGTCACTCTTGGTGATGGACATTGAAGTCCCCCACTCAGAGTACATTTTGTGCCCTCGCCACCCTCAGTGCTTCCTCCAAGTGGTGTTCAACATGGAAGAGTACTGACTCATCAGCTGAGGGAGGGCGGTAGGTGGTAATCAGCAGCAGGTTTCCTTGTCCATGTTTGATCTGATGCCATGAGACTTCATGGGGTCCAGAGTCGATGTTGAGGACTCCCAGAGCAACTCCCTCCCTACTGTATAACACTGTGCCACCACCTCTGGTGGGTCTGTCCTGCCCGTGGGACAGGACATACCCGGGGTTGGTGATGGCAGTGTCTGGGACATTGTTTGTCAGGTATGATTCCGTGAGGATGACTATGTCAGGCTGTTGCTTGACTAGTCTGTGGGACAGCTCTCACAACTTGGCACAAGTCCCCAGATGTTAGTAAGGAGGACTTTGCAGGGTCGACAGGGCTGGGTTTGCCATTGTCGTTTCCGGTGCCTAGGTCGGTGCCGGGTGGTCCGTCCAGTTTCATTCCTTTTTATTGACTTAAATTTTATTGGTTAAATACAACTGAGTGGCTTGCTCGGCCATTTCAGAGCGCATGTAAGAGTCAACCACATTGCTGCGGGTCTGGAGTCACACATAGGCCAGACCAGGTAAGCACAGCAGATTTCCTTCCCTAAAGGACATTAGTGAACCAGATGGGTTTTTACAACAATCGACGATGGTTTCATGGCCATCATTAGACTAGCTTTTAATTCCAGATTTATTAATTGAATTCTAATTCCACCTTCTGCTGTAAGGAGAATAACCTGAGCTACTCCAATCTCTCCACGTAACTGAAGTCCCTTATCCCTGGAGCCATTTTTTGTAAATCTTTACTGTACCTTCTCTAAAGCCTTCACATCCTTCCTAAAAAGCAGTTCCCAGAATTAGATACAATACTCCGGTTGAGACCAAACCTGTGCTTTTATAAAGGTTCATCATAACTTCCTTCTATGGATCTCTGTGCCTCTATTTATAAAGTCCAGGGTCCCATATGGCTTCTTAACCACTTTCTCAACCTGCCCTACCACCTTCAATGGTTTGTGCATATATACCCCCTGCACCCTCTTTAGAATTGTATCCTTTATTTTATATTGCCTATCCTCATGCTTTTTACCAAAATGTATCACTTCACACTTGCATTAAATTTCATCTGCCATGTATCCGCCCATTCCACCAGCCTGCCTGTGTCCTCTTGAAGTCTAACACTATACGCCACAGAGTTCACAATACTTACAAGTTTTGTATCATCTGCAAATTTTGAAAATGTGCACTGTTCAACCAAGTCTAGGTCACTAATCTATCTCAAGAAAAGCAGTGGTTCCTTGTACCGATACCTGTGGAACCCCATCGTATTCTTTCTTCCAGTCCAAAAAACACCCATTCATCATTACTCTGTTTCCTGTCACTCACCCAATTTTGTACCCATGCTGCCACTTTCATTCCATGGGCTTCAACTTTGCTGGCAAGTCTATTATGTGGCACCTTATTGAATGCCTTTTGGAAGTCCATATACAATACATCAACCGCATTACCCTCACCAAAAAACTCAATCAAGTTAATTAAACATGATTTTCTTTTTTAAAAATCCATGCTGGCTTTCCTAAATTAATCCACAGTTGTCCAAGTGACTGTTAATTTTCTCTTCTGGCACCAGTTTACACATCGTGTCACTGGCTTGTCCTCCAATATCAGTGGCCACTCCTGAAACCACTATCCAGCCCTCTGGAACTCTCACTCTGAGTACTTTTTCTTCCTGCTTTCAATTGCCTCCTCATGATCATACTCTGATCCCACCACCCCAAGCCTTCCTTTGTCTTCCTCCTTCCTACTCAGCATTTACTTTTTCCTGTAAAGACCCACTGTGATGTCTCTTCAAGGGAGGAGAGCTCTGAAAATGCAAATTGTTCTTGTAACATAGTTTATTTTATTCATTCATGGGTTGTGGGCAAGGCCAGCATATATTGCCCATCCCTAATTGCCCTTCAGAAGGTTTTGGTGTACTTGCTTTAAAATAAAACTACTATTCTTTATATATATATATATATCATATATATAATCCTGTAGATAGTTTTTTTAAATTCATTCATGGGATGTGGGCGTCAATGGCTAGGCCAGCATTTATTGCCCATCCCTAATTGCCCTTGAGAAGGTGGTGGTGAGCTGCCTTCTTGAACTGCTGCTGTCCCTGTGAGGTAGGTACACCCACAGTGCTGTTAGGAAGGGAGTTCCAGGATTTTGACCCAGCGACAGTGAAGGAACGGCGATATAGTTCCAAGTCAGGATGGTGTGTGACTTGGATGGGAACTTGCAGGTGGTGGTGTTCCCATGCATCTGCTGCTCCCGTCCTTTGAGGTGGTAGAGGTCGTGGGTTTGGAAGGTGGTGTCTAAGCAGCCTTGGTGCGTTGCTGCAGTGCATCTTGTAGATGGTACACACTGCTGCCACTGTGCGTCGGTGGTGGAGGGAGTGAATGTTTATGGATGGTGTGCCAATCAAGCGGGCTGCTTTGTCCTGGATGGTGTCGAGCTTCTTGAGTGTTGTTGCAGCTGCACCCATCCAGGCAAGTGGAGAGTATTCTATCACACTCCTGACTTATGCCTTGTAGATGGTGGACAGGCTTTGGGGAGTCAGAAGGTGAGTTACTCGCTGCAGGATTCCTAGCCTCTGACCTGCTCTCGTAGCCACAGTATTTATATGGCTACTCCAGTTCAGTTTCTAGTCAATGGTAGCCCCTAGGATGTTGATAGTGGGGGATTCAGCTATGGTAATGCCATTGAATGTCAAGGGGAGATGGTTAGATTCTCTCTTGTTGGAGATGGTCATTGCCTGGCATTTGTGTGGCGCAAATGTTACTTGCTACTTATGAGCCCAAGCCTAGATATTGTCCAGGTCTTGCTGCATTTCTACATGGACTGCTTCAGTATTTGAGGAGTCACAAATGGTGCTGCACATTGTGCAATCATCAGCGAACATCCCCACTTCTGACCTTATGATTGAAGGAAGGTCATTGCTGAAGCAGCTGAAGATGGTTGGGCCTACGACACTACCCTGAGGAACTCCTGCAGTGATGTCCTGGAGCTCAGATGATTGACCTCCAACAACCAGAGCCATCTACCTTTGCGCTAGATATGACTCTAATAAGCAGAGAGTTTTCCCCCTGATTCCATTGACTCCAGTTTTGCTAGGGCTCCTTGATGCCATACTCGGTCAAATGCTGCCTTGATGTCAAGGGCATCACCTCACCTCACCTCTTGAGTTCAGCTCTTTTGTCCATGTTTGAACCAAGGCTGTAATGAGGTCAGAACCCTGAGTGGCCCTGTCGGAACCCAAACTGGGTGTCACTGAGCAGGTTATTGCTAAGCAAGTGCTGCTTGATGGCAGTGTTGATGACACCTTCCATCACTTTACTGATGATTGAGAGTAGACTGATGGGGCAGTAATTGGCCAGGTTGGACTTGTCCTGCTTTTTATGCATAGGACATACCTGGGCAATTTTCCACATTGCCGGGTAGATGACAGTGTTGTCGCTATACTGGAATAGTGAGGGCAAATTTCACCTCGGTGATAAACTGGCAGAACTGATTTGGTCTATCAATTTTCATCACGGTTGAAATCAATGGAATAAAATTCAGACAGGTTCTGTAGAGGGCATGCAATTCACTCACCAGTTTATCACTCAATTAATGAAAGTGAAAATTATCCCCAATTTTTTGCACCCAGTTTGTCTTTTTTAAAATGGAAAAAAGTATAGAAAATACTGATAGAATTAGGATTTTGTGCAATTGAAAATACAGCTTAAATTGTGAAAAAAAATTGCTGGATTATTAATTATTCCACTGTGAAGTATGAGATTTTGGAAGCTGACTGACATCATGGTCGTAACAGAGAAGCTCTTCCACATCTTTTTGCCTTTAGCCACTAATCATACTCTGCAGGCTCTCAGCCAAACTGCCTAAATAACTTGTACCGTGTGGGCTAAAGGTTCACATGCTACAACTTGTCGATTTTTTAAAATCTGTTATCAATCTGCAATATCACTTATGGAAGTCTCACCAGCTTTAAGGAAAATGCAAGTCACTTTATCAAATGAAAATCACCAATTTATTATGAATTTATTTGTGTGAAAATGTGATCAAAGTAGTTGATGAGGATGATAGTGAGACAAATATCTTGGTTTGCTGCTTCATAAAAAAATCTGCAAAGTATTAATTCTAATTGGATTTTTAATCAACAGGCAGAATTGTTTAAACATCTGGGGTATATTAAATATTTTATTTAACAGCTTTTGTATTTTGTGTAAGTTTCTTAACTAACAGCAAAGACCTTAAGATGGACTAATGCCAGAATGTAATTTGAGCTATATGACATAACTGTGTTCTCAATAATCTCCCTATTGTAGGCAGTTTACACTTGTAGATTATAACTGCGTTGCCTACTTCCATGCTCCACTTTTGTTTCTGCATTTTGTTCCACATTGCATGTATTTTATTACATCATTTTGTTGCAACCTTGAATTTTACTTTAAAAAATGAGATAACTAGACAATGATTGTTTACCCGTGGCCTACTCACAATTAGCAATTACTCAGGTAGCATGGACATTGTTAACTACAACATTGTTCATCTCCTCACTATTTATATTTGCACATCAAAAATGCACGATTGTGTTTTCCTTCTGGGCCAATTGGTAAATGCATCACCTAAAGTGAAGCTTAGCCACATAGGCCTGGAAGTTCCAAGGTTTGATTCCAGATCTGTTTTTGCTTAACTGATCTCAGAGAAGGTGGTAGTACCAGGAATGATAATTGGCTACGGTATACTTGGGCTAAGAGGAAAAATATCAGCCACGGCCTCTGTTGGGAAATGTGTAATTATGATGTCAGGCAAAGCCTGGATAGGGTTTGATGTGATCCTACCCACCGTATCAAAACCCAGGACCTTCAGAAGAACATGGGAGAAAATTGGAGAGAAAAATATTTCTTTTTTATTCATTCATGGGATGTGGGCATCGCTGGCTAGACCAGAATTTATTGCCCACCCCTAATTGCCCTTGAGAAGGTGTTGGTGACCTTCAATCTTGGATGGCAGAAAAAAGTTTTATGCAAGTAAAATGAAAGTAAAAGAACTTTTGTGCAGGTCCATGGGAATATTGCATTGGAACAATACAGATATTGGATGTGATTGCACTGCTTTTATTGCAGAAATGTTTTATTTTGGTAACTCTCCAGATTATTTACACCATAAAATAAATTAAATCAGCAATGTAGTAGCACTTCAAGGGTCGTTGAAATTTGAGCACTGATTGGTCCACAGTTCTCTCTCACATTCTCCCTCTCTCTTTTCTGTAGTGCATTTTGAACTTCCTCGGCCAAATTAATGCAACCACATGCTCTGTTTTTCCCTCTGCGCCCCTAATTTACATGAATCCAACCCGATTCAAGTCACTACTTTTCTCAAAGCGTAAGTAGACATGTTAAAAGCTTCGAGTGTCCAATACAGTAATACTTGGCTTCAAATATCAGCGAGTTAATGACCACTCCAACTTTATTTGACCACCTAGACTATGTAAGTATTAAAATACCCTATTGGTCTCAGACATAGGTCCATTTATTATTATTTTTATTTAGAAATACAGCACTGAAACAGGCCCTTTGGCCCACCGAGTCTGTGCTGACCATCAATCACCCATTTATACTAATCCTACATTAATCCCATATTCCTACCACATCCCCACAATTCCCCTACCTGTACTACAGGCAATTTACAATGGCCAATTTACCTATCAACCTGCAAGTCTTTGGCTGTGGGAGGAAACCGGAGCACCCGGAGAAAACCAACACAGTCACAGGGAGAACTCACAAATTCCACACAGGCAGTACCCAGAATTGAACCCGGGTCACTGGAGCTGTGAGGCTGCAGTGCTAACCACTGCACCACTGTGCCGGCTGATTTAATCAATTAACATCATTGCTCCTGTCATAGAAAATGTATGTCATTTTGAAGAGGTGTATATAGCTGTTACAAGATTTATATAGATGATTTTACTAATATCAATTGCAAGAGTCAAATATTCACAATAAGTAATATTGTTAGCCCTAAAGATATAATTGAAGCAAAGGCAATTCCACAAAAATATTTCAATAGATTTCTATTTATTTATTTTGGGGCAGCAAGTCAAATTAAAGTTGGTCATCTTAACAGGAAAGACCCTCACTATATATCATTGCAAAAAATGTGAAGCCAGGGGACCTGTATTTCCCAACACTTGACACTTTGCACCATTATTATTTTAGTTTCTTATTCATATAAATGTAGAATTATAGAATCATACAGCACAAAAGGAGGCCATTCCGCCCATCATGCCTGGACTTTAAAAGAACTATCCAATTAGTCCCACTATATTAACTGAAGTACTGCCAGCAATATCTCTCCCAAATAATACATTTTTTTCTATAATTGAGTCAGAAGGTCTAAGGTGTTTGATTTCCTTTGCTATGCACATTTAACTGTTTTATTTGTCATGGCAACATGACAGTACTTTTCCCTCTTTTCCCTCCAATATCTTGTTCCTGTCAGATGGCTTAATAACATCAATGCCCTGGACTTCTGATGGCATCATTGTGTCACCAGAAGTGAGACAAGTAGGACTTCTACCTGCCTTGATGTCTCAGTCCTGACTCTTGTTAAATTGTGGAGTCAGATAATTAACATATGGCAAGGCATGCAGGCTGTTTAAGTACAGCCTACAATACCACAGATATACTGGGAGAAAGAGGGTAGAGGTTGAAAATCTCCTGCTATGGGCACTAAAATCCAAAAGGGATCTGAATGATTTGCAAAGAAGGGAAGCAGAGACAGGAGTTGTGATATCTAGAGATTAGAAAAGGAAGAGGGCAACACTGGAGGAAGCAGGCAATGTATGCAAGAAGGATTGCAGCAGGTTGAAGAAATGAACTGCAAACCACAAGGAGTGAGACTTGGATGTGCTCCTTATGGAAATATGGAACAGCAGGGATGGGTTATTTGGAGACTAAGGCCAGAGACCCGCCAAAAATGTGGTACTCATTATTTGGAGAGAGGTAGCAATGGCAGTTGGTTGCACCGGTTTGACCACTGGACACCTTTGCAATGCTAGAAGTTTCATAACCTTGCCAGAGCAGCCAAAGTAAGATACCAGCACTGACCCTTCCCTGCAATCACTGTATATTTACACCTATGGTAGTCCAGGTCAATACTTCAATGATCAGTTTTGCAATTTTCCAAAGTTTCTATAGTCCTTCTGCAGAAATTACAGTGGACGATTGGGAGAAACACTATGTAGATTTACCTTTGTGTCCTCTACTCTTAGGAACATAGAAACAGGAGTAGGCAGTCAGGCCCTCAAGCCTGTTCATGAAACATGGAATCATACAGCACAGAAGGAAGTCATCTGGCCCATCTTGTCAGTTTCACCCTACCTAGGTGATCAAAATCCTTCATAGTTTTGGACACCTCTGGTAAATCTCTGCTTAATTTTCTCTGCTCTAGGGAGAAAAGGCATATGACCAGGGCTCAGTACAACTAAAGTTTCACTTCCTTACTTCTTGATCAAACTAAACATTCCATTAGAATGTTGATTACTTTCTGAATTTGTGCACTAGCTTGTAGCTCCACTATTCATTTAGATCATGGTTGATCAATCGAGATGAGTGGGAGGGGAATACAGATAACTCCAATGAGGATTTTTCACCGAGTAAGATACACACACACTAAGGGTGTCAGAGGAGTCAATGGAATCTGACAGTTGGGAGCAGAGATTTCCCAAACCAGTGGACTCAGTTGTAGTCTTGCTGTAAAAAAGAAGCTGGATGAGCACCATATTCACCTGGAGGCACTGAGGGCCATGCCAGAGGCCCTAAGACAAATGGAAAGAGGCATGGCACAGATTATTACCATCCTCAGTGCGTGAAAATATGAGTTTTCCAACCATCCCTCTCAGATAACAGCATATGGTAGTGGCAGGATACAGGACCAAGCTGTTCACAATCCTGCAATGGTGACATAGATTGCAGAAAAATCCTCCTGAAGTCCTGAGACAAGGACCATCTGGATCCCAAGAGGCTTATCATGCTACAATTCAGTCAAGCACCACAAGATTCCCTGGCCCTCAGCTATCACCTCGATGCTAAACCAAGAAAGGGTTAAGAATAGCATAGTATCACCATGGGTAAACATGGTGAGAAAAGAAACATTTGCTATAAATATGTAAATGTACAGTAAAACCAGTTGGTGATATGAAGTCTATTGTTCCAAGGAATGACTGTTGTCTGTTTCGTTTTTTGTTTAAGATGTTTGGAGGTCAGTTTGCAATGGGACACAGAGAGGGAAGAGGTTCACCTCCATATTAAGGCGGTAGTACTCTGAAAATTGCTGGGCTGAATTTATCTCCACCGATCCAGTGCTGACATTTTCAATGTGGCCAAGGTACCTTATAATATTTGAGTAAGTTTGTGGACATTCAGGGGTAGACCTTCACTTTCAGCAGTGGCAACAAGTTGGTGGTAGCAGATCGTCATGCACCATTATACACCCTACCTGATTTTGCTTTCCATTGGTTGCCTGTAGACTCAACTACTCCAACACTCCCCTTGCCATCTTCCTGTCCTTCCTCCACAACTTACCTCTTATACAAATCTCTGCTTCTACATCATACTAAGTTCTGATTGCCCTGACCTCCTCCTCACTGACCAACGTTGATTTTTGATGCACCAATGCCTCAACTTTAAAAATCTTGTCCTTGTCTTTAACTCCCTCCATTGTCTTGCTCCTCCCTATTTCTATAACTTCCTCCAGCCGTGCAATCCCTCTCGAACTATTTGTTCCTCTGATTCTGACCTCTTGTGCATTCTCTATTCCTTTGACCCAACATATCTTTAGCTGGCGAGGTCCCTCTAACTGGATTATTTTCTCCAAATGGCTCCACCTTCTTCTCCTCCTTTAAGACACTCTTGAAACCCATCTTCTTGCCAAGACTTTGGTCAGCCCCTTGTAATCTCTTTAGCTTGCCATCTGTTCCTGTTCACATCTCTGTGATGTGCCTTGGGACATTTTTTATTTTTATTTTTTATTTAGAGATACAGCACTGAAACAGGCCCTTTGGCCCACCGAGTCTGTGCCGACCCACAACCACCCATCTATACTAACCCTACAATAATCCCATATTCCCTACCACCTACCTACACTAGGGGCAATTCACAACAGCCAATTTACCTATCACCTGCAAGTCTTTTGGATGTGGGAGGAAACCGGAGCACCCGGCAAAAACCCACACAGACACAGGGAGAACTTGCAAACTCCGCACAGGCAATACCCAGAATTGAACCCCGGTCCCTAGAGCTGTGAGGCTGTGGTGCTAACCACTGCGCCACTGTTCCTTAAAGGTGCATGCTGCATTAAAGGTCTATATAAATATAAGTTGTTAGAGTTAATGGTGAATTAATCCCAATGCAAAATTTAACCATCATAAATATGCAGTCAAACCAGAAACACTGAATGTGTGCATATGAATATACATAAAATTAAGACAATATTAAGAGTAGGGAAATGGGACTAATTAGGTAGCTCTACCAAAGAGCAGGCACAGGTATGATGAAGGAATGGCCTCCTTCTGTCCTGTATCAGTCTATGATTCTATGACCCTATGAGTAATTAACTATTTAACTGAGTAAATTCATATTTGAATTATGATAATTTTAGAAACATAATAATCACTTTTTTTTCATTGCAGTGTGGTTCAGTCAATGAAAAGCTTGGATAATATATTCTTTAAAATATTGTTTCACATTTCAGTATGTCAGACAATGCCAAGAGATTTTGATATAAGTGATGTTAAAATGCTACTACTGAGCTGAAAGGGTAAAATTCACAAGTCATCAGAGTGCAGGTATAAATTATTTTATAGATGGGATGTCTGAAACAGCATGCTACAGACAATGAAAGATGGTTTGACGTTCCACTGATTATTCATACTCTTTGCTCCTGCAACAACTTTATTCCTTTAAACTCAGCAGGGGTTATTGTCAAGTTAGGTTGATGTGTTCAGCACTTGGAGGGAGAGGTAGTAAGTTTGACTAAAATTTGACACTGGAGTCAGGTATTTTTAGAAAACGGAGAGAACTGCAAAAGTTTAGGGTTATGAGAAGAATGAAATACAAGTGAATAGAGATAGAGAATTGATTTGAAGTTAAGCAAGTAGACCAACTGCAGTGCAGTATCATAGCATGTTCATTACTTTTATATTATTACACAAAGACAACAACAATATCAACTTCCATTTATATAGCAACTTTAACATAGAAATATACCCTAAAGTGCTTTACGGAGGGTTAATCACAAAGGGCAAGCAAATCTGATCACAAATGTTTTTCTGTATATTCACCCAATAGAAAATAAAGCTGCTTACCAATTTCTATCAAATTTGTCCTACCAAATGTTTGTTCAGCCGGTTTTGAGGGAGTCTGAAGAAATACACATGCAAAAATTACGAGTTTACAGTCCAGATAACAAGGGAATGCTATTGTTACCAGCCCCAGATTATACTATTGTGTATGTGCTTTGTGTATGACTTCTCATAAAAGTAAAAACCTCAGTTAGCTTAAAGAGTGACTGACACCATGAAACATGAAAATGTATCTACGGCAGAACCAAATTTATAACAATCTGCTCTATGAAGTATAATAGGTGTATTTGAATATTTAACAAGGCAGTAATATGATTCAGAGATTTGTATGGTATCAGATGACAGCTCAAATTTAAGAATATTCACTTCACTTGGAGACATAATTGCACACCTGATAAGAGTGTCCACATTTGGCCAATATCACTTCCATTTTCTTGTACAGACATTACATTGTACAAACATATATAGTTTGTTAGATTCACTTTGTGTAGTGTTGCTTTAAGAACTTGTATAAAAACTTCTAATTGTTGTTCTGGGGTTTTAACAGTCCTATTTTTGGATCTATTAATGCCAACCATTCCATGTGAAATCCCACATTTTCTACCAATAGCAGGCTTTTGTCATTTTGATGTTAGTGTTCATACTGGAAACCTCAACTGGTCTCTGGTAATGCTGATTTCACATCTCTGAATTAGCATAGATAACATTCAGCAATGTTAAGTCAGTTTTTGCCAGTCTTGGCTCTCAGTTGGTAGGTTTTGGGTTCAAGTCCTGCTCCAGAATTTGAGTGCAGCCATCTAGGCTGCCACTCCAGTGTAGTACTGAGGGAATTAAAGGCACCATCTTTTGGATGGATTGTTAAGCCAAGATCTGTCTGCCCTCTCAGGTGGACATAAAAGATTGCCTGGCACTATTGAAGAAGAACAGGGGAGTTATCCCTGGTGTCCTGGTCAATATTAATCCCTTTATTAACATCACACAAAGAAACAGATTATCTGGTCATTGTCACATTGCTGTTTGTGGGGGCTTGCTGTGTGCAAATTGGCATCTGTGTTTCCTATGTTACAACAGTAATTACATTGCAAAAAAGTATTGAATTGGCCGTAAAGTGCTTTGGGATATCTGGTGGTCGTGAAAGGTGCTATATAAATGCAAGTTTTTCTTTTTTCAGGGCATGCAATTTGGCAACTACTGTGTCAAATGGGGATCTCTTTCCAAACTGATATCTATGAATATAGGAATTGCTTGACTGGAAAAGGCTAAGGTCCATCCAGTTTGCCTTCTACCATCCTGGTAGTCACATGATAATGCAATAATAGAGTTGATTGATCATAGCAATCAAGATATATGCGGTTATGGCGAAGAGAGTAGGTAGGATTGTCGTCATTAGAAATTTCACTGTAACTTTGCCAGGCAGATATACCTCCTTGGAAGGGGTGGATTTTCTCCTACCCACTGGTTTCTAGTCAATTTCCCAGGATCAGCCTCAATTACTTAATTTCAGTATACTCTCCATGCAATTGCTGCCTGCATCAGGGAGCTTCCCTTGAGGGAGAGATGGAAATTATTGCCTTAGGTGTCAGATACGTACAGCAACCAAGTGTGCCTGTCTGCCTCTGGGGCAGTTGAAGAGTTTTTTTTTAATGTTGCAAAATTACTGAGCAGTAAGAGTATCATCAGTCATCGCATGATTGATTCTAATCTCTTGGGGGATGGGAAAAATTTTAAAGCTCCCTGCACCAGTCTAGACACCAAAATCCTAGTATCCAGCATTGCTATGCCATTAATGACAGGAAAAAACCATTTGATGTTGGTTTGTCATTAAAACATCATTTGAATACACTTGCCTGTATTTAGATGGATATATTCAACACCTGCCATTACTTCTGACATAAAATCCCAGAAGTGGTACCCCATCTGATCTTCTATGTCTGTCTATTGGAGAGATGCCATAAATGGGCATAAATTCCAAAGGAAAATCAGCCTTGAAATTCTCATTACAGTAGATGTTAACACATTAGGACCAGGTTCCTAGATGGAGTCAAGTAAAAGTACAAAGGTAAGCCAATGGATGAATCAAGGGTGAAAGGATAGAGATGGATTGTGAAGACATCTATGGCAAGTTCCTTGCAGTACAAGTGGCCTGTTGATAGAATAAGGCTTAATTTTTTTCATCTGAACATCCCATGTGCACCAGTTCACCGTGCGGCGCTGCCTGGAAAACAGGGTGGACACCTGTAACTCTGGTGGCAGAGGTGGGGGGGGGGAAGGGGATCAATTTTTACTCAGTGGGTGTACAGTGCAAAGCAGGCAACAATCTGTCCAGGGCTTGAGGCCCAGGAAATGCTATCTTCCAGGCCTCATTAGCATTAGGAATGATTTGGCAGCCGGCCGGGGGAACTGGAGTGGGAAATGGGAGTGGGTATTTTCTTACCTTTTTTATATAATCATAAAGAGATTTTGGCACAGAAAGAAGCCACTTGGCCCATCATGCCTGTACTGGCCAAAAAATGAGCCACCCAGCCTAATCCCACCTTCCAACATTTGGTTCGTAGCCCTGCAAGTTACGGCACATGAGGTGCATATCCAGACACCATTTAAATGAGTTGAGGGTTTCTGCCTCTACTACCCTTTTCAGACAGTGAGTTCCAGACCCCTACCACCCTCTAGGTGAAAAGATTTTTGCTCAACTCCACTCTAATCTTTCTACCAATCACTTTGAATCTATGCCCCCTAGTCACTGACCTCTCTGCGAAGGTAAATCGGCCCTTCACATACACTCTATCCAGGGCCCTCACAATTTCAATCAAATCCCCCCTCAGCTACCTCGGTTCCAAGGAGATCAACCCCATCCGATCCAATCTTTCCTCATAGCTGCATTTTTCCAGTCCTGGCAACATCATCAGAAATCTCCTCTGTACCCTCTCTAGTGTAATTACATCCTTTCTGTGATTTGTTTTATTCATTCATGGGATGTGGGCATCGCTGGCCAGGCCAGCATTTATTGCCCATCCCTAATTGACCTTGAGAAGGTGGTGGTGAGCTGCCTTCTTGAACCGCTGCAGTCCATGTGGGGTAGGTACACCCACTGTGCTGTTAGGAAGGGAGTTCCGGGATTTTGACCCAGCGACAGTGAAGGAACGGTGTTTTGTTCCAAGTCAGGATGGTGTGTGACTTGGAGGGGAACTTGCAGGTGCTGGTGTTCCCATGCATTTGCTGCCCTTGTCCTTCCAGTTGGTACAGCTCGCGGGTTTGGAAGGTGCTGTCTAAGGAGCCTTGGTGCGTTGCTGCAGTGCATCTTGTAGATGGTACACACTGCTGCCAACGTGCGTCGGTGGTGAAGGGAGTGATTGTTTGTAGATGGGGTGCCAATCAAGTGGGCTGCTTTGTCCTGGATGGTGTCGAGCTTTCTGAGTGTTGTTGGAGCTGCATCCTAGCCTCTGACCTGCTCTTGTAGCCACGGTATTTATATGGCTACTCCAGTTCAATGGTAGCCCCTAGATGTTGATAGTGGGGATTCAGTGATGGTAATGCCATTGAAGGTCAAGGGGAGATGGTTAGATTCTCTCTTGTTGGAGATGGTCATTGCCTGGCACTTGTTTGGCATGAATGTTACTTGCCACTTATCAGCCCAAGCCTGGATATTGTCCAGGTCTTGCTGCATTTCTACATGGACTGCTTCAGTATCTGAGGAGTCACGAATGGTGCTGAACATTGTGCAATCATCAGCGAACATCCCCACTTCTGACCTTATGATTGAAGGAAGGTCATTGATGAAGCAGCTGAAGATGGTTGGGCCTAGGACACTACCTTGAGGAACTCCTGCAGTTATGTCATGGAGCTCAGATGATTGACCTCCAACAACCACAACCACCTTCCTTTGCACCAGGTATGACTCCAGCCAGCGGAGGGTTTCCCCCTGATTCCATTGACTCCAGTTTTGCTAGGGCTCCTTGATGTCATACTCAGTCAAATGTTGCCTTGATGTCAAGGGCAGTCACTCTCACCTCACCTCTTTTGTCCATGTTTGAACCAAGGCTGTAATGAAGTTAGGAGCTGAGTGGCCCTGGCGGAGCCCAAACTGAGCGTCACCTAGCAGGTTATTGCTAAGCAAGTGCCACTTGATGGTACTGTTGATGACAACTTCCATCACTTTGCTGATGATTGAGAGTAGACTGATGGGGCAGTAATTGGCCGGGTTGGACTTGTCCTGCTTTTTGTGTACAGGACATACCTGGGCAATTTTCCACATTGCCAGGTAGATGCCAGTGTTGTAGCTGTACTGGAACAGCTTGGCTAGGAGCGCGACAAGTTCTGGAACACAGGTCTTCAGTACTATTGTCGGAATATTGTCAGGGCCCATAGCATTTGCAGTATCCAATGCCTTCAGTCATTTCTTGATATCATGCGGAGTGAATCGAATTGGCTGAAGTCTGGCATCTGTGATGCTGGGGACTTCAGGAGGAGGCCAAGATGGATCATCAACTCGGCACTTCTGGCTGAAGATTGTTGCAAATGCTTCAGCCTTATCTTTCGCACTGATGTGCTGGGCTCCCCCATCATTGATGATGGGGATATTTGTGGAGCCACCTCCTCCAGTTAGTTGTTTAATTGTCATCCACCATTCACAGCTGGATGTGGCAGGACTGCAGAGCTTAGATCTGATCCGTTGGTTATGGGATTGCCTAGCTCTGTCTATCGCATGCTGCTTACGCAGTTTGGCACGCAGATAGTCCTGTCTTGTAGCTTCACCAGGTTGACACCTCATTTTGAGGTATGCCTGGTGCTGCTCCTGGCATGCCCTCCTGCACTCTTCATTGAACCAGGGTTGGATTGATGGTAATGGCAGAGTGGGGGATATGCCGGGCCATGCGGTTACAGATTGTGGTTAAGTACAATTCTGCTGCTGCAGATGGCCCACAGCGCCTCATGGATGCCCAGTTTTGCATTGCTAGATCTGTTTGGAATCTGTCTGATTTAGCAGGGTTGTAGTGCCACACAACACGATGGACGGTATCCTCAATGTGAAGGCAGGTCTTCGTCTCCACAAGGACTGTGCGGTGGTCACTCCTACCAATACTGTCATCGACAGATGCATCTGCAGCAGGCAGATTGGTGAGGACGAGGTCAAGTATGTTTTCCCCTCTTGTTGGTTCCCTCACCACCTGCCGCATACCCAGTCTAGCAGATATGTCCTTTAGGACTCGGCCAGCTCGGTCAGTAGTGGTGCTACCGAGCCACTCTTGGTAATGGGCATTGAAGTCCTCCACTCAGAGTACATTCTGTTTCCTTGCCACCCTCAATGCTTCCTCCAAGTGGTGTTTAACAAGGAGGAGTACTGACTCATCAGCTGAGGGAGGGCGGTAGGTGGTAATCAGCAGGAAGTTTCCTTGTCCATGTTTGACCTGATGCCATGAGAATTCATGGGGTCCAGAGTCGATGTTGAGGACTCCAAGGGCAACTCCCTCCCTACTGTATACCACTGTGCCGCTACCTCTGGTGGGTCTATCCTGCCGGTGGGACAGGACATACCCGGGGTTGGTGATGGCAGTGTCTGGGACATTGTTTGTCAGGTATGATTCCGTGAGTATGACTATGTCAGGCTGTTGCTTGACTAGTCTGTGGGAAAGCTCTCCCAACTTTGGCATAAGCTCCCAGATGTTAGTAAGGAGGACTTTGCAGGGTTGACAGGGCTGGGTTTGCCGTTGTAATTTCCGGTGCCTAGGTCGATGCCGGGTCTGTCCGGTTTCATTTCTTTTTATTGACTTTGTAGCAGTTAGATACAACTGAGTGGCTTGCCAGGCCATTTCAGAGGGCTTGTAAGAGTCAACCACATTGTTGTGGGTCTGGAGTCACATGTAGGCCAGACCAGGTAAGGACAGCAGATTTCCTTCCCTAAAGGACATGAGGTGACCAGACCTGCAAACAGTACTCAAGTTGTGGCCTAACCAATGATTTATACAGTTCCAGCATAACCTCCCTGCTCTTATATTCTAAACCTCGGCTAATAAAGGAATTGATTCCATATGCCTTATTAACCACCTTATCGACTTGTCCTGCTACTTTCAGAGATCTGTGGACATTCACTCCAAGGTCCCTCACTTCCTCTACATCTCTCAGTATTCTCCCATTAATTGTGTGTTCATTTGCCTTGTTTGAACTCCCCAAATGCATCACCTCACACTTCTCCAGGTTGAATTCTATTGCCGCTTTCTGCCCACCTGACCAGTCCATTGATATCTTCCTGCAGTCTACAACTATCCTCCTCACTATCAACCACATGGCCAATTTTTTCTCTACTGATATTAAGGTTCTCGTGAGTTTTTGTGTCAACAGTTTTCATCTTTCTTGCACCATCACTAGTATCGTGAGCGGTACTCTGTGCCCTCCAGCCAATCAGCTAAACAACTGCATTTGCAAATAGTAGTGGGCATATGCCACTTTGGCAGAAAATTAGTGCATGCAGAGGATCCAATTCTTAAAGCTATAAATTAAAGCTGTTGGTTGGTTCTTCAGAGGCACCCCTAGGTCAAGGATGCCATACGCCTTACATGTTACTGTATGAAAGAATTCATACTGGTCAACAAGGCCTGACTGACCACACCCATCAAGATGGCAACAAAATTGCAAACATTGTCACACTGTTATCGCAATGACTGTGGGGAACTGTCTTCAGAAGTCTTGGTCTACAGACAGCCAGATGAAGAGTTGTGCCACCTGTTGTAAGGACACCTGCTGGTAACATGCACGAGATGATTGGTGTGACCATTGACAGTGTCATGCAGACCCCCAATGCCAAGAATGAGGCATATTAATTTTGTCATATGAATATTGATTTTAAACTGTTGCTGGAGCGAGGAAATGACTTGTTAAACAGATGAGCCGTGACTGGAAAAGACATTTGCATACTAACAGACAGTGCTCGGAGGGACAAAGGGGCTATTCCCTGCTCCGATTTAACACACAATGGACTTTGAGAACCAGGTATTATGTGTAAGAAGAGACATTCCAGGGTCAGCTAAGACAAGAGAATCCACAAACAGACGTGGTCAGACCAGCTAGTCACATGACAAACCTGCTTAGCAACCTTGGTTTTTCTGAATTGTGCAAAGAGTTTGAACGAAAAAAAGACTGCTCCTGGAGTGAGAAGACCTCTCCTGTCTGCTCCCATCTTTTTCTCACAAGCCTCTGGACCACTGAAGACACATGAACTTCAAGAGAGAAAAGTCTCCTACATCAAACAAGGTCTAAGAAGAATACTGGGCCGCAACGAAAAGCAAGACCTACCTTCAATCAAGGACTCTACAGCAAGCTCGAAGGACAGTAACCAAAACCATCTTCAGATATTGACTCAAACTCTTCCACTTTATTTCTTCTGCTCTTTTCTGTCTCTATCTGCATGTGTGTATCGCGTATGCATGCTAGCCTGGGCGTGTCGCGTATCCGTAAACGGTAACCGAATTAGAGTTTAAGTTTAATAAAGTTCAAGCTTTTTCTTCAAACCTAAGAAAACCTGTTTGACTAATTTCTTTGCCTTATAATTGGAAGTTAGTGAAAAAGGATTGACTAAGGGGGAGCTAAAAAAAACAGTGTGTTTAAAATTAAACCCTGTTACAGTAAGACCAGGTGAAGGCTGAGGGGAAACCCTATACCCCTTTCTCAGCTGGTCATAACAACAGAAACAGTCAGCTTCAGCATCAAAGCTGCCTCCACCTTGTTATAGGCATGTTGCAATTCAGACTTATGGGTCTAGGGTTGTCAACCCTCCATGGTTGTTCTTGAGCCTCCGGGAGTTAAATATTTATCTCCAGGGCACTGCTGTGAACAATCCTGGAGAAAAATTATCAGGACATTAAACAAATTGTGCATTTTTAAATTTTCTGTGAACACTTTCAATTATGAGTTACTAAAAACATTGGAGGCTGGAAAAAGAGCTGTTTGACTGAAGTTAGGAATTATCCCAGCTGAAGAGTCTGTTTGCTCCACAATTGGCTTGGGAAGGTGGTACCTTGTGAGGATGGGCATGTTGGTAAACCAATGGTGGAGGTGGGAGAGTGCGAGACAGGGGATCATGTGATTAAACCACGAGGATTACATCCAACCTGAGTTAATAATGGGGACAGTACTAAACCACCTCATGCAGGACCACACCCCCCCAAATTATTCAACTACTTGGTGCCAATTATTGTCTTTTCCCATAGTGCTTCCCCTTAATGCTGGTATATTGTATGCAACTTTTGGCTCTAACCTATAACTTCGTCCATGTAATTCCCCGGTAGAACCAATAAGTGTCCTTTTTATTGCCAGATTTCTGTGGGAGTCACTTGGGATTAAGGTGTCCCTCTACTGAGATGGCTCTGCAGCTGATCCAGTCACTTCTGCTGTGGAGGCAGGAAGTTGGCTCTGCACACTTTCAGGCTGGATTTCCCTCCACGTCAGTTTTGCCACTAGACATGGCCATGGTGAGGCTTCCACCATTAAAGTCTCACTGTACCTCCCCTCTGCCACTACCAGACAGCAAAACAGTCGGACATGTGCTGCAGTGCCAAAAGAAGGAGGAACCATCATTAAAGGGGAAAAAAATGCCTCAAAAATATTGGATTTGAAATTCATGTGCCTCAATGTTTGGGCATGGGACCACGATTTGCAAGCTACCCGTTTACGTTCAGATTGAGATGGATAAGACACAAAATTAGTCTGTCCACCTTATCTGAATGATTTTGGTGCTAGCTGGTGCACCACCAATGTTGCTCTCTCCTTCTCAATGTTGTCAGCAAGCTCTGCACACAGCACAAGGCCCTGGCAATGTTGTTGCAGACCACATGGTACAGGCAGCCTGCATTTAAAGACAAGCTGCTTCTTAAAGGGAAGCTGCACAAAAAGATTTCTGCAATAGAAATTCATGCGAACTGAACACCAGGGCAGACAGAGGGATCCAGCCTGACTGATGCTGCTCTGAAGACATTAGTGGTGCAGTTGGGCAAGTGGAGAGACTTCATGGTCGGCCAGGAGCTCCTCAAGGACCACTCTCAGAAGTGATGGCCAAGAGGTCAACTCCTGGATTCTGGACTTGAGAACCTGGCAACAATGCCACAAGAGGTCTAATGACCTCACACTGGTGATTAACATCAGTGAATAGATCGTCACATGATATCTCCTACCCACCACAATACCAACCTCTCATGCTGCTCAATGCACTACACCCTCATCAATCACTCAGCAGCACTCCCTAGCACTCAGGACTCACCCTGAACATCCAGATACCCCATCTCACCCTCACATACCTAACAATGCTGCCAGCCTCACACCCATGTTTCACTGCCTCCATATACCTATTATACCTATTCAACTATGAACGGACATCACCCAAACACAATGCTGCACAATCACTGACATTCTGTCCTCTCCCTTGCAGGATAAAGTGTCACACAATAGAATGGAAAAGAGCAGAGCCGGTGGGGAACAAGGACACCTGCATCACCTGTGCCCTACAGAAAAGATGATCCTCTGCATCATGGGGCAGCAGCATCCAATTTTACTGAGAATATTGAGGATGATGGCATCTTCCTGCCCTATGCCCCTTCTCAACTCACAGCTCACCCTCATCTGCTATCTGACATGATGAACAAGCTGCTGATGGTGTGACCATGGCCGTCCTGCTTCCCACCCCATCCCCTTCCCTTACACTAACCTTCACCTTCCAAGTTCCTGCTTTCAGACACACAAGGACTGCTGCCTGCTCAGCCACAGGAGCCCCAAGAGGAGGAAAGAGAGAAACAGCACAGCACTGATGAAGAGTCCCCTTCACTTGATCTAACAATTACAGCACTCAGTTCAAACATTGACAATGGACTTACCTTGGAGGCTATCATAGAGTTAGGCAACAACACATGGTGAGTCACAGGCCACAAGTGGGCTGCAACCAGGCCAGGGTGAAAGGATGGTTCATTTTTCAGCTCAACAGAGGGTGAGGTGTCAGACAAGTACTGCTGTGGAGGACTCAAATGAGGACCTCAAGGGGTGGTATACAGAAGAGTGTCGAATGGGCATGAACACTGAGATGCTAGATGCATTGGCTATCCTTCCAGAACCTCCTGTCATTGTCAAGGAGCACAGAAGTGCCCGGCTCCAACTTAGCCGAGGGCATGGCATGAAGCCTGCCCTCTCCATAGTCTCTGCTCTATCTGTCTGTCATGCTACAGACCCAGAGGCACTTCCACTTTTGCAGCCTTTCTACGGACAGGTCAGCTACTCCTCTGCTAGCCATGAGACAATGAAGCAACACTCTCTGGCAAATGTAGTGTTACGATCAGGTAAGGAGAGGTTGAAAAGCTCGCCTCTTGGCCCTTTCCTTGTTTGACCGCAAAAGGGTTTATTTCTTTTAAAAAGCAGATATGCTTACCAATTCAGTGAGTGCTTAACCATTTATGTGCTATGATTATAAAAGAACCAATAGGCAGGTTTTCTTGAGTTTAAACAAGAAAGAGGTTAGATCTAGGTAAAATAATAAACTAAGCTCCAACTTTCACACAACACACACACATTAGAATCACACACACATTAGAATCACACACACAAATAGGTTATGGAGTGGGGAAAAATAGATTGGTTGGATTAGAGTCCGGTGCAATTTTTTGAAAAACAGTATACAGTCTGTGGAGTTTGGTAGTTCAGTTGTCTTCCGGCTGAACTCAAGGGTCCTGAGATTCCTGGCTTGTAGTGTGGCCAGCTGGTTCAGGATTTTCTTGGAGACAGTGATGCAGATGGTTTTCTTCACCGGGTCTCTGTCTGCAGCAATGATAAGCTTGGATGGTTACAGCCAGCAGGCAGAGTTTGAACTTGCAAGGTGGCCTGGAGAGAGAGAGAGAGAGAGAGGGACCCCCACTTGGGTCCTTTACTGGTCAGTCTCAGTTGCTTGTCTTCCCACAGAGAGAAAGAGCAACTAGTTTCACACAGATGACGGGTCTGTCACATGATGGCCCAGTGTATTCTCTCTCTTGTAATTTAATTAGATCGTGTCTAAGAATTCCAATCTCTCTCAGGGTCCCCTTGTTCCAATGATTACCCTTTGAGTGGTCCATCTCCACCAGTGTTAATGTTCCAAGATTGCCTTTAATGTCTTGTTGATGAAAGCAGAACAGGTAGCCCATTCAAAACAAGACCTTGTGTCTCCACCTTGATACATTGGAATGTAGGGTATTTTGATGCAAATTGCAATGGCCATTTTAGCTGCTAGCAGTCAATTCATGTTTCCAACCACTGGATTAAAAAAATCATTCGGCATTGCACGTGTTCATAACAGTAGGAACCCACCAAAACATCTTCATCAACACTCGACAATATTTGAGGCATTTCCCAATAAAAAACATTCTAAAATTTTAACTTACCTGCCGTCAAGGTACCTGGCTCTTTAAATAACGCAACTGTGGGTCCCATCTTGCTTTTTCACACATTTTTCAAGAGTGGACAATGAAGGTGTTGCCAGGACCTGTATTGTCCAAATTTGCAATCATGACATCACATCAGCTGGTTGAGCTGTGTGATATTAGGATAGTGCCAATTCAACATGTTCGGGTGCATTTAAGGGGCATACTTGCATAAGCCATAAGTCTAAGTCTAAGGGATACAGACTGGAAAGGATCTGGCAGACACCTGGTGTAGCCATTCACCACTAGATCTGGGTGAACCATTACAGCACTATTGGGTCCTGCTCTTGTCTGCTAAAATTGCTCACTATTCCAGGATCATCCTGGAATGCAAAGATAACCACCGAGTTCTTTTCTCTACTGCAAACCGTCTTCTTAAGCCTTCTTCTGTCTCCTCCAACCATGCCTCCAACAATAAGTGCAAAGAGCTCATAGACTTCTTTGTCAGTAAAATTGAGACCACCAATCAGCTGCCTCTGCTGCATGCCTCCCTTTCACTAGCCAACTGGGTCAAACTTCCTCTAAAGATCCCCCTGCCCTAGCCCTAAAGTTGCAGCTTTCTCTAGTTTAATTCCTATCTCCCTCATGTCGTCTCAGAGCTCGTCTCTCTCCTTTAAATCTGGCATCATCACCCCTCCCCTCAAAAAGCTAACCCTTCACCCCACCATGTTTAAAACCTACTGCCCCATTTCCAAACTCCCTTTCCTCTCCAAAGTCCTTAAAAATTACATTGCTGGGTGTATTCTATAGGCCACCAACTAGTGGGAAATGTATAGAGGAACAGATTTGCAAGAAAATTACAGAGGTGCAAGAATTATAGAGTAGTTATAATGGGGACTTTAATTATCCTAATATAGACAGAGACAGTAATAGTGTAAAGGGCAGGGAGGGGCAAGAGTTTTGAGAGTGTGTTCAGGAGAATTTTCTACATCAGTATGTTTCCAGCCCAATGAGGAAGGAGGCATTGCTGGATCTGGTTCTAGGGAATGAGGTGGATCAAGTGTCAGTAGAGGACCATTTACGGGACCCGTGACCATCGCATCTTAAGGTTTAGGTTGGTTGTGGAAAAGGACAAGGAGCAATCCAGAGTAAAAATAATTAATTGGGGGAGGGCCAACTTCAATGGAGTGGAATGGATCTGGTCCAAATAAATTGGAATCAAAGATTGGCAGTCAAAACTGGAACGGAACAATGGACTGCTTATAAGGAGCAGATAGTTCACGTACAGTCAAGGTACATTTCCATGAGGGAGAAAGGTAGGGCAAACAGATCCAGAGCTCCCTGCATGACTGGCAGATACAGTGTAAGATGAAGGAGAAAAAGGGTGCCTATGACAGATGTCAGGTAGATAATACAATTGAGAACCAGGCTGAATATAAAAGGTTTAGAGGGGAAGTGAAAAAACAAATAAAAGAAGCAAAAAGGCAGTATGAGAGGAGACTAGCAGCTAACATGAAAGGGAACCTACAGGCATATAACGACAAGACAGAAATCTTGGTTACCGGGAAAACAGAGAACACAGATCAAAGATTTTATTTGAAAACCAGAGACTGCAGGGGTAACACCTGAAGAACAATGGGTTTCACCCTCCCAGACTTTTGGGTCATAAACAAGGAATCAGTGACTCTCAGGGCACAAATATACCAGGCAGCTGTTAATACCTAGAAGGTCCCGCTGGCTCTGTGAAACCAGATTTCTGGGCTTTGCATATTGGAAGAGGACAATATGCTACTGCTATTTGGTTCCAGCTGTATTTTACAAATTTTCTGAAGGCAGGCAGGCTGTATAGAAGACCAGCAGTGGCCACCTCAAAGCAGGCTGTATGGAAGACAACCAGTGGTGTCAGCCTCGAAATAGAGAAAGAGAGGGAACATTGGCCCTTGGAAGCCTGAGACAGGGAAATACTGCAAAGACTTAAACCTCTTTTGAAAGTTGAAGTTTGTGGAGAAGTGAAAGCCCAGCAGGATCACCAGGAATCGTCTTATTTATGGACGTCCAGGTTGGAAGTTCTCAGAGAAGTGAGCGAAGAAGACATTGATTTTTGAAAAGGTTTGGGAGATCCAACCCATTGCAACTGGGAGGAATTTGGGACTTTTAACCACTAAGATTTTGCCAGTAAAGAGGACTGTGTAACCTATAAGTGTGGTGTGAGGTTTTTAGTATTTTAATAAGTAAAGAAAATATCTTCCTTTGTAATTTGGGGTATCGGCTACTTACAAAGTACTATTCAGTTACTAGGGATTTCTTTCAGTTTAGTTGTTTTATTAAAAGTCGTAAAATGTGAAATCTTGTCATGTAATTCTTTAAATTGGTCTGGGGGTTCATATCTCATATTTGTTTTTAACGTTAACGGTCTCACTGAGGTCATAACAGATGCTAAAAGGAGCAGTGGGATCAATTAGGGACCTAAAAGGGGATTTAAGTATGGAGGTGCGGGCATGGCTGAGATACTAAATGCATACTTTGCATCTGTCTTTACTAAGGAAGAAGATGCTGCCTAAGTATTGGTGAAAGAGGAGTTAGTTGAGACGCTGGATGGGCTAATAATTGATTAAGAGGAGGTACTAGATAGGCTGGCTGTACTTAAAGTCAATAAGCCACCAGGACCAGGTGAGATGCAACCAAAGATACTGAGGGAAGTAAGGGAGGAAATTGTGGAGGTACTGGCCATAATCTTCCAATCCTCCTTAGATACAGAGGCGGTGCCAGAGGACTGGAGAATTGCAAATGTTAAACCCTTGTTCAAAAAAGGGTGTAAGGATATCTCCAGCAACTACAGTTTAACATCAGTGGTGGGAAAGCATTTAGAAACGATAATCTGGAATAAAATTTACAGACATTTGGACAAATGTAGATGAATAAAGGAAAGCCAGTAGGGATTTGTCAAGGGCAAAATGTGTTTATCTAACTTGATTGAGTTTTTTGATGAGATCACGGAGAGGGTTGGTGTAGTTGAGAGGGTAATGCATTTGATGTGGTGTTTATGGACTTTCAAAAGGCATTTGATAAAGTGCCACATAACAGGATTGCCTGCAATGCTAGAGCCCATGATATAGAAGGGACAGTAGCAGCATGGATACAAAATTGGCTGAGCAACAGGAAATGAAGAGTTGTGGTGAATGTGGTTATTTTTCAGACTGGAGGAAGGTGGGATGTCCCAGGGGCCGGTGCTAGGACCCCTGCTTTTCTTGATATATATTAATGACATAGATTTGGGTGTACATGTCACAACTTCAAAATTTGCAGATGACACAAAACACGAAGTATTATGAACTGCAAGGAGGATAGTGGTAAACTTCAAGTGGACATAAACAGGCTGGTGGAATAGGCAGACATGTGGCAGATGAATTTTAATGCAGAAAAGTATGAAATGGTACATTTTGGTAGGAGGAATGAGGAGAGGCAATATAAATTAAAGGGAACAATTTTAAAGGGGGTGCAGAAACAGACAGACATGGTATATGTGCACAAATCATTGAAGGTTGCAGGGCAGGTTGAGAAAGTGGTTAATAAAGCATACAGGATCCTGGAATTTATAAATAGGGCCTAGAGCAGAAAAACAAGAAATGAGAAACCTGTATAAAACACTGGTTCGGCCTCAATTGGAGGATTGTGTCCAATTCTGTGCACCACACTTTCGGAAGGATGCGAAGGTTTTAGAGAAGGTGCAGAAAAGATTCACGGGAATGGTTCCAGGAATGAGGAACTCCAGTTATGTGGATCAGTTGGAAAAGCTGGGTCGGTTCTTCTTGGAGAAGAGAAGATTAACAGGAGGTTTGATAGAGGTTCAAAATCATGAGGAGTCTGGACAGAGTAGATAGGAAAAACTGTTCCCATTGGCCAAAGAATCCAGAACCAGAAGACACTGATTTAAGGTGATTGGCAAAAGAACCAGAGGCGACATGAGGAAAAACTTATTTACGCAGTGAGCATTAGGATCTGGAATGCTCTGCCTGAAAGTGTGGTAGAGGTAGATTCAATCAAGACCTTCAAAAGAAAATTGGACAATTATCTGAAGAGAGAAAATTTTCAGGGCAATGGGGAAAAGGCTAGACAGTGGGACCAGATGAGTTGTTCTTGCAGAGAGTTGGCACGGACACAACGGGATGAATGGCCTCCTTCCGTGCCGTAACCATTCTATAATTCTATAACATGTCCGTACCTGTCTTTCCTGAAACTTCATATTTGAATCCCTCAAATCAGGTTTCCTCCCCTGCCACAGCATCGAAACAGCTCTTATCAAAGTCGCAAATGATGTCCTATGTGGCTTTCCCTCCTCATCCTTCTTGACCTGTCTGCAGCCTTTGACACAGTTGACAACACTTTCATCCTCCAATGCTTCTCCACTGATATTGCACTCAACTGGTTCCATTCTTATCTAAATGTAACTGGAGTATCACCTTCAATGTTTTCTCTTCCCGCTCCCGTAGTGTTACCTCTTGTGTTCCCCAAGGACCTATCCTTGTCCCCTTTCTATTTCTCATCTACATGCTGCTTCTCAGTGACATAATCTGAAAGTTTGCGTTAGTTTTCACATGGACGCTGACCACACACAGCTCTACCTCGCCACCATCTCCCTCGAGTCCTCCACTGCTGTTAAATATCAGACTGCTTACCGACATCCAGTACTGGATGAGTAGTAATTTCCTCCAATTAAATATTGGGGAGAGTGAAACCATTGTTTTTGTCTTTGCTCCAAACTCCGTTCCCTAGCTTCCAACTCCATCCCTCTTTCTGGAAAAAGTCTGAGACTAAACCAGTCTGTTCACAGCCTTGGTGTCATGTTTGATCCCGAGATGAGCTTCTGACCATCTTTTTGTGCCATCACTAAAATCGCCTATTTTCACATCCAACTTTTAGCTGTCTCAGCTCATCTGCCTTTTATTCATGCCTTTGTTACCTCTAACCTTGATTATTCCAGTGTACTCCAGGCTGGTCTCCCACATTCTACCCTCCAAAACTCTGCTGCCCAATTCTTAACTCACAGCACATCCCATTGATCTATCACAAGAACACAAGAACATAAGAAATAGGAGCAGGAGTAGACCATATGGCCCATCGAGCCTGCTCCGCCATTCAAAACGATCATGGCTGATCTTAGGCTTCAACTCCATGTGACGGAAACCACACCTGCCAAATGGAAACATATTACTTCCTTCATATGGAACAGTATTTGAATGTTTACTGGACATTGAAATAACTTGTTTAAAAAGACGACAGGACTGAGTAGCTGAAAACATGGCTGCACATTTGCATTCTGAAAGACAGTTGCCCAGAAAGACGATGTAAGTACTCCTGAATTCAATTAGCCAGATGGATTTTGTCAACAGTGATGATCAAAAGACACTGAGAGTCATTGACTGTGTAAGAGCCAGCCTTCCACCCCCACATTGAATATGTCTGGTAAGCTTTGAGGAATCCACAAACCTCGCAGGAGAGGCTGTTTCAAACAAGGAGCTAGTTACATGACTAACCTGCTGGCTAACCTGGGGGTTGATTGAATTGTGCTCACAGAAAAGTTTTGAAACAGACTGCTTTTGGAAGACAAAGAGAGAAGCAAGGTCTCTCTCTCTCATGCAAAGTTCCAGGGACCCACGGAAGTAACTTAAGCCTCAAGACAGAAGATTCCCGCAGCCTTCTGGTACCAGCAAAACAAGTTTGAAAGTGTGCAGTAGGCCCCAACAAGAACTGCAAGACTTAACTTCAGTCAAAGACTTTACCACCAACACAAAACCAGTAACTGAACTCCATCCATTACTTCAAACCTTTCCCATTTAATTCTTTCTCCTCCTCTGTATCTATTTATGTGTGTGTTCATCGCGTATGCATGCTGGTGTGGTGGCATTGCATACTTTTAGTAGTTTTAACTGAGTTAGAGTTTTAAGCTTAATAAACTTACACCTTTCTTGTTTAGCCTCAGAAAACCTGTCTGGCTGATTCCTTTACAATTACCATTAGAGAGCAGTGAGCAAGGACTCACTGAGGGCAAGCTAAAAACACGGTGTTTTGAAAGTTAAACCCTGTTACGGCCAAACCAGGAAAAGGCCGAGAGGGGAGCCCTGGACCACTTCCTGACCTGGTCGTAACATCCACTTTCTCGCCTGCTCACCATATCCCTTGATTCCCTGAGAGACCAAAAATCTGCCTTAAATGTATTCAACAATGGAGCATCCACATCACTCTGGGCTAGAGAATTCCAAAGATTCACAACTCTTTTGAGTGAAGTAATATCTCCTCATCTCAGTCCTAAAGGATCAGCCCCTTATCCTGAGACTTTTCCTCTGTGTTTTAGATTCCTCAACCAGCGGAAACAATCTCTCAGTGTCTTATATGTTTCAATGAGATTACCTCTCATCCTTCAAAACGCCAGAGAATATAGGTCCAATTTATTCAATCTCTTGTCTCAAAGACCAATTCAGTGAACCTTCACTGCACAGCCTCCAATGCAAATATATCCTTTCTTAAATGTGGAGACCAAATAAAAACTGCACACAGTATTCCAATTGTGATTTTACCAAAACCCTGTACAATTGTAGCAAGATTTCCTTATTCCTGTTCTAATCCCTTGCAATAAAGGCCAACATGCCATTTGCCTTCCTAATCTCCCATTTGCTGTACCTGCATGTTAACTTTCTGCATTCCTTGTACAAGCACACTCAAGTCTCTTTGAAGATCAACACTTACAAGTTTCACACCTTCTAAAAAATATTCTGATTTTCTATTCTTACGACCAAAGTGAATAACTTCACATTTCCCGACATTATACTCCATCTGCCACCTTGTTGCCCATTCACTTAACCTGTCAATATTTCTTTGCAGCCTATCTGTGTCCTACCCACAGCTTACTTTTGCACCTACCTTTGTATCATCAGCAAGCCTAGATGCATTCTGTCTCTTCATCTAAGTTATTAATATAAATTGTAAATAGCCGAGGTCCAAGCACTGATCCTTGTGGCACTTCACTATTTAATGCCTGCCAATTTGAAAATGTCCCATTATTCCCACTCTTTGCTTTCTGTCCTTTAACTAATCATGCTAATATATTACCCCCAAGTCTATGAGCCCTTATCTTACCTATTAAACTTTTGTCTGCCACCTTATCGAATGCCTTTTGGAAATCCAGGTATACTACATCTACTGGTTCCCCTTTATCTACCCTACCAGTTATATCTCAAAAAACTCTAATAATTTTGTCAAACAGGATTTTCCTTTAGGAAAACAATGTTGACATGTTCTAATCATACTGTACTTTTCTAAGTGCATTGTTGAGACTTCCTTAATGACAGCCTTTGACAAGGTCCCTCATGGCAGACTGATACAAAAGGTGAAGTCACATGGGATCAGAGGGGAGCTGGCAAGATGGATACAGAACTGGCTCGGTCATAAAAGTCAGAGGGTAGCAGTGGAAGGGTGCTTTTCTGAATTGAGGGACGTGACTAGTGGTGTTCCGCAGGGATCAGTGCTGGGACCTTTGCTGTTTGTAGTATATATAAATGATTTGGAGGAAAATGTAGCTGGTCTGATTAGTAAGTTTGCGGACGACACAAAGGTTAGTGGAGTTGCGGACAGTGATGAGGATTGTCAGAGGATACAGCAGGATATAGATCGGTTGGAGACTTGGGCGGAGAAATGGCAGATGGAGTTTAATTCGGACAAATGTGAGGTAATGCATTTTGGAAGGTCTAATGCAGGTGGGAAGTATACAGTAAATGGCAGAACCCTTAGGAGTATTGACAGGCAGAGAGATCTGGGCGTACAGGTCCACAGGTCACTGAAAGTGGCAACGCAGGTGTATAAGGTAGTCAAGAAGGCATACAGCATGCTTGCCTTCATCGGTCGGGGCATACAGTATAAAAATAGGCAAGTCATGCTGCAGCTGTACAGAACTTTAGTCAGGCCACACATAGAATAATGCGTGCAATTCTGGTCGCCACACTACCAGAAGGACGTGGAGGCTTTGGAGAGGGTACAGAAGAGGTTTACCAGGATGTTGCCTGGTCTGGAGGGCATTAGCTATGAGGAGAGGTTGGAAAAACTCGGATTGTTTTCACTGGAACGACGGAGGTGGAGGGGCGACATGATAGATGTTTACAAAGTTATGAGTGGCATGGACAGAGTGGATAGTCAGAAGTTTTTTCCCAGGGTGGAAGAGTCAGTTACTAGGGGACATAGGTTTAAGGTGAGAAGGGCAAAGTTTAGAGGGGATGTGCAAGGCAAGTTCTTTACACAGAGGGTGGTGAGTGCCTGGAACTTGTTGCCGGGGGAGATGGTGGAAGCAGGTACCATAGAGGCGTTTAAGAGGCATCTTGACAAATACATGAATAGGATGGGAATAGAGGGATACGGACCCCGGAAGTGCAGAAGGCTTTAGTTTAGGCAGGTATCAAGATCGGCACAGGCTTGGAGGGCCGAATGGCCTGCTCCTGTGCTGTACTGTTCTTTGTTCTTTGTTTGACAGATTCCAGTATTTTCCCAACGACTGATGTTAGGCTAGTTGGCCTGTAGTTCCCAGTTTTCTCTTTCCCTCCTTTCTTGAAAAGCAATGTAACATTTGCCAACTTCCAATATGATGGGATCATTCTCAAATAGGGAATTTTGGAAAATCATATCTGGCGCATCCACTATTTCTGTAGCTATCCCTCTTTGAACCCTAGGGTGTAGGCCATCAGGGTCCTGGCAATTTGTCAGATTTTAGTCCCTTAAGTTTCTATAATACTTTTTTCTCTGCTGATATTAATTCCTTCACTCCTTTTAGCCCCTGTTTTACTGTCTATTTTTGGTATGAAACTTGTATCTTCTACTGTAAAGACAGATACAAAATATTTGTTCAAATCCTCTGCCATTTCCTCATTCCCCATAATAATTTCTCCTGTCTCTGCTCCTAAGGAACCAATTTTAATTTAGCTAGTCTCATATTAAATATATTACATATATTTTATGTACCTATAAAAGCTCTTACATTCTGTTTTTATATTACTGGCTAGTTTACTCTCATTCTATTTTTTTCTTTTTTAATCAACTTTTTGGTGGCAGTTTGCTGGTTTCTAAAACACTCCCAATCCTCAAACTTGCTACTCTTTTTTGCAACACTGTAAGCCTCTTCTTTGAATCTAATACTTTCCTTAATTTCCTGAGTGAGCCATGAATTCTTGCTGAGTTTTTATTTTTCAATGGAATGTACTTTTTTTGAACATTTTGAATTATTCTGTAAGGGTTTCCCACTGTTAATTTACTGCCATTCCTTTTAGTCTATTTACCTTAGCCAGTTTTCTCCTCATACCTACCTAATTGGCTTTGTTTAAGTTTACGATTCCTGTTTGTGATTGGAGCATGTCACTTTCAAACTTAACATGGAATGCCATGGTATTATGATCAATATTTCCCAGTGAATTTTTACTATGACATTACTAATTAACCCTGCTTCATTACACAATACTGGATCTAAATAGCTTTTATCCCTAGTTGGTTCCACAATGTATTGCTCCAATAAACTGTGCTGAAAACATTCGACAAACTCATCATCTCGACCACTCTTGCCAATTTTATTGTCCCAGTCTATATGAAGATTAAAGTCCCCACAATTATTACATTGCCTTTGTTACAAGCTTCAATAATTTCTTGTTTAATGCTCTGTCCAGCAGTATAACCACTGTTAGAGGGCCTATAAAGTACTCCACTAGTTTTCCCTGATTCCTGCTATTTCTAATTTCCGCACATACTGATTCTATTTCATGATCTTCTAAGGCCAAATCCTTTCTCATTAATGTCCTTATGCTATTCTTTACCATCATGGCTCCCCCTTCTCATGTGCCATTTTGTCTGTCAAAGAGGAATGGAGAATGCAGGCATCAATCTCACTATCTTTCGCATAGTGAAGCAAGCATTCTACCATTTGAGCTAATTCCTCATCATTCCTGTACTTGCTGACCTACATTGGCTCCAAGTCAAGCAACGTCTTGACTTTAAAATTTTGATCCTTGATTTCAAATCCCTCCATGGCCTTGCCCCTCCCTAGCTCTGTAATGTCCTCCAGCCCCACAGCCCTCCAAGATATCTGTGATCATCTAATTCTGGACTCTTGAGCATTCACGATTTGAATTACTCTACCACTGGTGGCTGCACCTTCAGTTGCCTAGGACCCTACACCTCTCTGCCTCTCTACCTCACTTTCCTCCTTTAAGACACTCCTTAAACTTACCTCTTTAATCAAGCCTTTGGTCATCTGACCTAATATCTCCTTTTGTGACTCGGTGTCATATTTTGTTTTTAATGTTCCTATGACGCACTTTGGGACATTTTATTAAATTAAAAGTGCTATATAAATATAAGTAGTTGTTGTTGTTGCAGTCCGTACCTCCACCCCATACCAGTTTTATCTGGGATTGTGGTGCTACAGAAGGGAAATTGACAGTAGTCCATTGTGCTGGAAGGATGTCCTGGATTGACTCAAAGAATCATAAAGGATGTGTTATATGAAGCCTGTTCAAGATTTTAGAGTGACACAAGTTTGAGTTATAGTTGGTATTTGCAGCTTGGCCACGCAATGTCAGCATATAAAGAGCTGTTAGGTTCTCTGAGTGCTTAGAATAAGGCAAAACTAAAATAGTAGTAGACTAAGAAGAAACAAATTCACATATATTCGAGGAAGGCACTTGAAAAAGAAAGACTTGCATTCATAGCATTTTTCATGACTGTAGGACATCCCAAAGTGTATTGCAGCCAATGAATTACTTTTAAAGTGTAGTCACTTGTTATAATGTAGGAAAATAGCAGCCAATTTTCCAATAGCGAGTTCCCGCAAACAGCAATGTGATAATGACTGGGTAATCTGTTTCAATGATGTTTGTTGAGGTATAAATATTGGCCAGGACACTGGGGCAAATTCCCCTGTTCTTCCCTGAAATAGTAACACCAACGGGGCTTCGGTTTAGTATTTAATCCAAAAGGCAGCCCCTCCAACAGTGCAGCACTTCTTCAATACTTTGAGTGTCAGCCTTGATTTTGTGCTCAAATGTCTGGAGTGGAGCTTGAATTCATAACCTTTTGGCAATGGCATGAGTGCTACCACTGTGTCACTGTTCATGGTGCAACTTCTTCCTTATTCAAAGCCATAGAGTCACCCTGCCATCTATCACTTGTCAAGAACTTTGGATCACTCTTTTTTGGAGAAAAGTGCTGTTGAGAGTCAAGAAGGGCAGTCCTCTTTTACCATACTTCCAGCAGCTTGTTTTGAAGCACAGAATCTGTGAATTTGAATGTACCTGGCCGAGAACCCTCCAGTCTTTGAGAATTTGGAAACAGGAACTCCTTCCCTTGGTCCATGGGTGAGAATTCAGCTGCTGAAATACCTGCTGCATGAGCACTCCTTCCATCAACAGGCAGGAGATTGCTCAAATTAGATAACTTATGCTAATGTTAATGTGTAGCAGAAATAGCCATGCAAAAAAAGTCAGCAAGAACCCTTCCTTTGTGTGTCTCAGCCAAAATTGCAGCTCAACATGAATTTCTACCCAAATATTCTGATAATTCCTTAGATGAAAAGGACAAATTAGGCTATACTTGAGCAAAAAATATTGAGTTCTGAACTTGGATGGTACCTTTCTTTACTTAAAAACATTAGTGATAAAAGAAATTAGATCAATAATCAAACTATTTAACAGATACAACAGAAAGGAAAATTATGACAGATATAGCAAATGTGTCCTGCAGAATGAACAAACTTGTTCTTTAACTGTGCTGCAATTTTACAAGAATATATGTGTGAAAGTGAATGATTTCACAAGATAAGACTTTCTCTGGTGTTTACATACTGTGAGAGCATAAAAGCAGGGGAGGGATTTTCCCTGTTTACTAGTGCTAGTGAAATCGTAATTACTATCTAATCGTACAGCTGTTATTTTTAGATGGTGAAAACTGTGTTGCTGCCCAAGGGAAAAAAGGGAAATGTGTTTTCATACCTTCCCTAGTCAGATCATTGAACATTTTGCAGCATTTTACTGGCATCCTAGGGCATGAGAGAGGTAACACTCAGTTGCAATGCCATCTCCCACCACACAGCAGGAGTGGCTTTTTGTGGCCAGTTTGTTGCCATAGCCACCCAGCACTCCCCTAAGTTCTGAGGTTCACCAAGATCTGCAGGTCAAACAAGATGAAAATTTGGCATTTTGTTTCTCGCCTTTGTTTCATGTCATTGTCCCTTCTTTACCTGCCTCTATCAGGTTGTCTTGTGTTAGACATTCTTGGAAAGTGGCATAAAAACAGACACAAGGCATCCAGTCAATCTAACAATCAACTCTCTAAGCCAAATACTGTTTCTTACTTTCCTGCTGATTGCCCAGCCTGCTGCTGCAGCCATAATCCCACTGCCATTTTTTAAAGGCTGTACTAAGTTTCCATGTTGCTCCCATTTTACACACGTTTTAGAACAATCATTATCCCAATAAATATGCAAAATGAGTTGGCTTACAAAATTCTGGTGTAATGACCTTTTCCATCAATCTTCAGCCGCAACTGATTTCACATTTTGCATAAAGCAGTGCAACTCAGTGCAATTTCTAGGCCACAGAGCCATCATCGGCATACCTTGTGTTATGAGTGAAATATATGGGATCCATCTATTGTATTAATACCATATCAACAGAACCCTGTCAAATATCCCAATAAGTTTTTGCTGTATTTATTACTTTAAAAAATGATAGGATTCAATAAGATAGATACAGAGAAACTATTTCCTCTGATAGGAAAACCCACAAACAAGAGGACATAAACCTAAATTAAAAGGTCGGCCATTTAGGATTGAAATCAAGGGGCAGTTTTTCACATGGCAGAGTAACTTTGAGCAGTTGAATGCCCTACTCATATTCCTATGTTCCTGATACTTGTAGCTTGTTTTCAGAAATATAACAAATTACTCATTCTTGTTAGTGCTTCAATTAGACTATTTTATATAATTTGCGTTGTGTATGTTGCATTACAAAGCCTTTCATCATAGTTTCTTTTCCAATGTTCTCCATTGCTCTCCTGAAATTGTAATAGAAAAAATCTAGAAACCAAAATAATAATAATAGAATAGTTACTATGGATTTCAAGAGTTGGTCATACTTGACGAACCTTAGTGACTACTTTAAAGAAGTAACTGAAAGAGTAGATAGGGTAATGTAGTAAATGTAATATACTTAGATTTTTGAAAGCCTTTTGATAAGGTACTACATAGACTCATGACTAAGGTCAGAGATGGTGGAGTCAGAGTGCAAGTAGCAGAATGGATGAAAGCTGATTGCAAAACACCAAATCGAGACTGGCAGAAACAGGAATTGTTGCTGGCACCACTGTAGTTCACAATTTACATAAGCGATTTGGACCTGGGAATTAAAAGTACAATTTCAAAATTTACAGATGACACTACAGAGAAAGACTACAACAAAATATTAGAATAATTTAATAAACCTGCAGAATGAGCATGTAAATAGTAAATGAATCATGGGAGGGTACCATTGAAAACCAAAAAGCACAATCCTCTTTTACTTTACTTCCTGCAGCTTGTCTTCAAGCACAAAATCTATGAATTTGAGTGTACCTGGCTGGGAACCCACCAGTCTCTGGGAATCTGTCAACAGAACCTCTTTCCCATGGTACGCAGGTAAGAATTCGGCCATTTAAATTCCTGTGGCAGCCCATTAAATTGTTGCCTGCTGTATAAGCACTGCTTCCATCAACAGGCAGGAGCTTGCTTAGGTTAGATAACTTAAGCTAATGTTGATATGGTGCAGAAATAGCCATGCAGAAAAGTGGGAAGAACACTCCTATTATGTGTCCAGCCAAAATTGCACCTTAGCATGAATTTCTATCCAAATGTTCTGATAATTCTTTAGATGAAAAAGGACAGAATTAAGATATATTGGAGCAAAAGATATTGAGATCAGAGCTTGATTGGCACTTTTTTACTTAAAAACATCAATGATAAACAAATTAGATCAATAACCAAATCACTCAATAGTTATAGCAGTAACATATTGCACAGAAAATCATGACAGATGTGGACATAGTGAATGTGACCAGCAGAAAGAATAACCTTATTCTTTAACTGTGATGCAATTTTCCAAGAACGTACCTGTGAAAGTGTCCTTTTTGTGAGAAAGGAATGAAAAGGATAGAAGTATATTCTGATAGGGTGAGATGTTCAGGAAAGATAGGGAAGGAAAGAAAGGAGGAAGGCTGACTGTATTAATTAAGGGGAATATTACAGTGCTGGAAAGCTAATACAAGTGAGAACCAGGCTGAATATAGAACGGTGATATAGTTCCAACTCAGGATGGTATGTGGTTTGGAGGAAAACTTGCAGGTGGTGATGTTCCCATGCGCCTACATGCGTCTTCTATGTGGTAGAGGTTGCGGGTTTGGAACGTGCTGTTGAAGGAGTCTTGCCGAGTTTCTGCAGTGTCTTGTGGATGGTACTTTGCATCTGTCTTTACCAAAGAGGAAGATGCTGCCAAAGTCATAGTGAAAGAGAAAGTGGTTGAGATGCTGGATGGGCTACAACTTGATAAAGAGGAACTATTAGAAAGGCTGAAATAAAAACAAAATACTGCAGATGTTGGAAATCGGAAATAAAAACAAAAAATTCTGGCAGTATCTGTGGAGAGAGAAGCAGAGTTACTGTTTCGGGTCAGTGACCTTTCATCAGAACAGTTCAGTCACTGACCTCAAACGTTAATTCTGCTTCTCTCTCCACAGATGCTGCCAAACCTGCTGAGTATTTCCAGCAATTTTTGTTTTTTTATTAGAAAGGCTGTCTGTGCATAAAGTTGATAAGTCACCAGGACTGGATGGGATGCATCCAAGAACGCTAAGGGAAATATGGGTGGAAATTGTGGATGAGCTAGCCATTATCTTCTAATCCTCCTTAGATAGAGGGGCGGTGTCAGAGGACTAGAGAATTTCAAACGTTACAGCCTTGTTCAAAAGAGGCTGTAAAGATAAACCCAGCAACTGCAAGCCAGTCAGTTTAACTTTGGTGTTGGGAAAGCTTATGGAAATGATACTCGGGACAAACTTAACAGTGACTTGGACATGTGCAGATTAATTAGTAAAAGCCAGCATGGATTTGTTAAAGGCAAATTGTGTTTAAATAACTTGATTGAGCTTTTTGGTGAGGTAACATAGAGGAATAAGGATGGTGCAGTTGATGTGGTATTTATGGACTTCCAAAAGCGGCAGAGAAGTCAGACAAGCCCAGGGAGCAGCAGTGTGCACCTGAGAGAGCAGACTCACAAGCTTTTGGTTGTAGAGTCAGAGTGTGTTTCACCTTCTGGAGTGAGTGGCTAATAAAGTTAGCCTGCTGTTGAAGATGTTTCAAGGAAGAAGACCGCAACCCAGCATCTCTCAGGAGTTTTCCAGCATCTCTAAGAGACCCTGAGAGGTCCCCCGTGTCAATTCATCTTGTCTCCTGTCTTTGAAGAAAGCCTGCTAAATTACTTCTCAACACTGCCTGAAAAGAACTGTTCTAAACGATCTCAGTGACCTGTCTACATGTACTCGGAAGTTAGACTGTATGCCAATTTTGGAACAACATATCTCAACTGCTCTTTTCTTCAAAAGCACTGAGCAAGTAATCAGCCAAGTGGTTTTTTTTTTGTCTGCAACAGAGCTCTGCATTTAAAAAAATCCCTTTTATTTTTCCGGCTGACCAGTGTATGTATGTATGTGTGTGAGTGTGAGGGGCTAAGGTAAAAAGAGGACTTTAAAATTTAAATTTGTGTGTTTATGCTTTACTTCATTGATAGTTAACACTTGTCTGTAATAAAATGATAATTTTGTTATTCATTAAAGAAAACTGGTTAGTGGCTTCTATTTTTGGGAAAAATAGAGTATATGATTGACCATATCAATAAGTGAGAAAATTTAAAATATATGTTGTGACCTGTAGAGAAGTGGGACTAGACTAAACAGTGCAGGCTTCCCGCCTCAGTCGTAAGAGGCTTATTGATCTGATACTTCCAGCATGCATATCTCTGCGATGGGAGCACACTTATTTTTACATTAATCCAGAATAAACACTAGAATATCGACTAATCAGTTGCAATTGCAACAGTTTTGATTTTTAAGTCAGAGAGCGCTGATAACAACTGAATATTATAGTGCATAGTATTGATCTCATCTTAATTGAATGCAGATTAGAAAATACCGTGTCAGTGAATTCTGAATGTCAAACTCTACCTAAACTGCTGTTAAACTACAATTTTTCAGGAAATCTGTGGTCTATATGAGATATTACATTCCTGGATGTTCTACTCATTTGCTTTGCATTTACATAGCTAGCTGTGGCTCAGTTGGCAGCACTGTTGCCTTTGAGTCAGAAGCATGTAGGGTCAAGCCTTACTCCAGAACTCGAACACAATAGTTGAGGCTGACACTTCAGTTCATGAACTGGTGAAGTCTTGGAGATGCTGTTGCTTGGATATGATGTCAGACTGCGACGCCGTCTGTTCTTTCAGCTTTACATATGGCATGGCAATATTTCAAAGAAGAGCAAAGGAGTTATCCTAACCAATCTCTCAATCAACATCACAGAAACAGATTGGTGTTTGTGTACAAATTGGCTGCAATGTTTCCTACATTACAACAGTGACTACACTTCAAAAGTACTTCATTGGTTTCAAAATGCTTTGAGAAGTCCCATCTTCACATTGATGATACTCTGCATCATGTTGTGTGGCACTACCACCGTGCTAAATGGGATAAATTATGAACAGATCTAGCAATGCAAAACTGGGCATCCATGAGGCACTGTGGGCCATCAGCAGCAGAATTGTACTCAACCACAATCTGTAACTTCATGGCCTGGCATATCACCCACTCTACCATTATCATCAAGCCGGGGGACCAAACCTGGTTCAATGAAGAGTGCAGGAGGACATGCCGGGCTTACCTCAAAATGAGGTGTCAATCGGTGAAGCCACAACACAGGACGACTTCTTTCCCACCAGCGTAAGCAGCAGGTATAGACAGAGCCAAGCAATCTCATAACCAATGGATCAGATCTAAGCTCTGCAGTCCTGCCACATCCAGTCATGAATGGTGGTGGACAATTAAACAACTAACTGAAGGAGGTGGCTCCACAAATATCCCCATCCTCAATGATGGGGGAGCCCAGCACATTAGTGCAAAAGATAAAGCTGAAGCATTTGCAACAGTCTTCAGCCAGAAGTGCTGAGTTGATGATCCATCTCAGTCTTCTCCTGAAGTCCCCAGCATCACAGATGCCAGTCTTCAGCCAATTCGATTCACTCTGTGTGATATCAAGAAACAACAGAAGGCACTGGATACTGCAAAGGCCTAGGACCCTGACAATATTCCGGCAATAGTACTGAAGACCTGTGCTCCAGAACTTGCTGCGCCCCTAGCCAAGCTGTTCCAGTACAGCTACAATACTGCATCGACCCGGCAATGTGGTAAATTGCCCAGGTATGTCCTGTACACAAAAAGCAGGACAAAATCCAACCCGAACAATTACCGCCCCATCAGTCTACTCTCAATCATTGGTAAAGTGATAGAACGTGTCATCAACAGTGCTATCAAGCGATACTTGCTTCACAATAACCTGCTCACCGATGCTCAGTTTGGGTTCCGCCAGGGCCACTCAGCTCCTGACCGCATTACAGCCTTGGTTCAAACATGGACAAAACAGTTGAACTCCGGAGGTGAGGTGAGAGTGACTGCCCTTGACATCAAGGCAGCATTTGACCGAGTATGACATCAAGGAGACCTAGCAAAACTAGAGTCAATGGGAATCAGGGGGAAAACTCTCTGCTGGTTAGAATCGTACCAGGTGCAAACAAAGATCGTTATGGTTGTTGGAGGTCAATCATCTGAGCTCCAGAACATCAATGCAGGAGTTCCTCAGGGTAGTGTCCTAGGCCCAAACATTTTCAGCTTCATCAATGACCTGACTTTAATCATAAGGTCAGAAGTGGGGATGTTCGCTGATGATTGCACAATGTTCAGCACCGTTCGCATCTCCTCAGATACTAAAGCAATCCATGTAGAAATGCAACAAGACCTAGATAATATCCAGGCTTGGGCTGATAAGTGGCAAGTAACATTCGCGCCACACAAGTGCCAGGCAATGACCATCTTCAGCAAGAGAGAATCTACCCATCTCCCCTTGATGTTCAATGGCATTATCATCGCTGAATCCCCCACTATCAACATCCTGGGGTTTAACATTGACCAGAAAATGAACTGGGGTAGCCATATAAATACTGTGGCTACAAGGGCAGGTCAGAGGCTAGGAATCTTGCGGTGAGTAACTCATCTCCTGTCCACCATATACAAGACACAAGTCAGGAATGTGATGGAATACTCTCCACTTGCCTGGATGGGTGCAGCTACAACAACACTCAAGAAGCTCGACATCATCCAGGACAAAGCAGCTTGCTTGATTGGCACCCCATCCGCAAACATTCACTCCCTCCACCATCGGCACACAGTGGCAGCAGTGTGTACCATCTACAAGATGCACTGCAGCAACGTACCAAGGCTCCTTAAACCGCACCTTCCAAGCCCATGACCTCTACCACCTAGAAGGACAAGGGCAGCAGATGCATGGGAACATCACCACCTGCAAGTTCGCCTCCGAGCCATACACCATTCTGACTTGGAACTATATCGCCGTTCCTTCACTGTCGCTAGGTCAAAATCCTGGAACTCCCTTCCTAACAGCACCGTGGGTATACCTAACCCACATGGACTGCAGCGGTTCAAGAAGGCAGCTCACCACCACCTTCTCAAGGGGAATAAGGGATGGTCAAAAGCGTCCCTGGAACGAATAAAAGAAAATGTCCTGTCATCATGAAAGGTGCTTTCTTTTTTAATATTTGTTTTATTTATAACTGTGCAGACAAAAAATGTACAATCCTAAAAATTTTGAAGAATTTTAACTGATTTCTGATAGAATTACATTTTCATAAACAGAATGATCAGTCAAATAGTTATGATGGTTTACATCAACAGATGATTCCTTCATCAACATATTCCTAAGTGCTTAGTGCTCTGTCACTGAAAACAATAGCAGCAGGAGAGGGCAGTATCCTCTTGTCTAGGCCTGGGCAATGTTTGTTTCCTTTAAACCTACACTATGTTATTTTCAGTGAATGGAAGCTGAAGATCTTCTGCATACTACTTAATTGATCAATAGTCAAAATGATCAGTTTAATAATACATTCATACATAAAATTAAGGTAAAAAAAGAAACAACCAAATTATCTTTTTATTACACTGAATAACTATTTGGAGTTGGCTGGATTACTGGGGGGACTTTGTTCTGCTGAGCCCAAAGTTCAAGATATGTCCTTGGTTCCAAAATACTGTACATTCCAAATAATCCATTCTAACAAAATAATACTTGTTAAAACTAATGTATGACAAGTGAGTTTAACTCTTTGCAATCAAAGCTTTTTAGTCTTAATGTATAAGTTCGGGTATGTTGTATTTAACATGCTTAGCTTTAAATTTTGACCCTGTCAAAGCGTACAACCAAACTAATATTAATGGTCACATCATCTGGTCCCAACTAGGGATTTATGTACCACAAAGGACTACTTAATGCAATGTTTTACATCTGTTGTTTTGTTTTATTGAACTGCTTGTGAATATGAGTTTGAACAATAGACATGCCACTGTTGTAGTATGGAACTAGTGTAGTACCTTGTTGCATTCAGAACTGTAGCAAAATCTATTGTACAACTGATACATGATCAGCTGTCAGTTAACAACTTTTGTGCTGAAAATGTAATGGTCATTTTTTTAATGTCTTCTTCGTAGTTTTGTTATCTGCATAGTAAATAACTGCAAAGTACCATGTTGCTTGTGGTATACTGTTGCTTTATATAGTCTGTTTGCAATTTATTCAAATATATAAAAGTTACACCCCAGGCATCACACTTGGCAATATGTGATGCATCACATGTCAAAGCATGCATCCCACTGACACCTGATTGACTCAAATATTGTTTGAGGAACATATACTACGAATATGCTCTCAGCAAAAGTTAGCTAGAAGAAAAGAAAGGGGAACTAATACAATCCTTTTGGCTATCATTGTGGTTTCTTACAAAGCCTTTTAAGATTGTTAGCCATGGCTCAGTTAGTAGAACTCTGCCTTAGAGTCAGAAAATCATGGGTTTAAGTCCCACTCCAGAAACCTGGGAATAATAAATCTAGGCTGATACTCAAGTGTAGTACTGAGGGAGTGATGCACTATCAGAGGTGCTGTCTTTTGGATGAGATGTTAAACTGAGGTCCCATCTGCTCTCTTGAGTGGATGTCAAATAGGCCATGCTTCTATTTTGAAGAGCAGGGGAATTATCCCCAGTATCCTGGTCAATATTGATCCCTCAAGCAGCATTACTAAGATAAATTATCTGGTCATTATCACATTGTTGTTTTTGGGAGCTTGCTGTGAGCAAATTGACTGCCATGTCTCCTACATTACAACAGTGACGACACTTCAAAAAGTACTTCATTGACTGTAAACTGCTTTGGGACATCCTGAAATCATGAAAGGTGCTATATAAATGTAAGTCTTTCTTTCTATGCAGTGAAACTTAGCTGTGGAAATAAAGTTCAATGAAAATTTAATAATGCCACCAGTAATATTCTCCTTTGACCTGTGCCTCTCAAAGAGGCCAAGTGCTTCAGTTCCTGGATCTTTTCAAATCTAACATTGTCAGTTGTATGAAGAGACTCAAAAAGATAGAAGATGATAATTTGCACTTTTTCTGATTGACAGCAAGGATGTCACATTCACACAGCATACCAGGAATTTCTGTTTGGAAGCCCCATCCACCAGTCCAACAATGGAAAACCATCAGCAGCACCAAGTCAGGTAGCCATCAAAATAACATAAAAAATGAACTTTTTCTAAGGTAACCTTTTCAAAGAATGGCAAGTGCCGTAATTCTGTGCTTGTCCAACGGGAGCCGTCGACTGACCATAAAGTCAGTGGCGATCTTGCCTCCGCTGGGCCTATGGATCCAGACCGGATTTTATGGTCCCCAGGCTCTTAATTGGTCTTAGACAGCACTTCCACCTCATTGAGGCAGTAAGTCCCACCCAATGGAGCAGCTGTCCAATCAGCGGGCCAGCAACTCTTATTCCCATCAGCGCCACCGGAAGAGGTGATCACTGCTGGGACTGCAACCCAGTTGCAAGATCAAAATGATGGAGAGGATGGAAAAGAGGAATGTTTTTGGGGCCTCACCAGGGGTGATTGGTTGGGCCCTGGCAAGGCAAGGAGGGTCGACTGGGGGGGCGTGTTGGGCGTTGGGGGTGGTTGGGGCATTGGGCCGGCCTTCTGTCAGGCACATTGTGCCCGATCAGGAGGCCCCCCACCCAACCCCAAACCAGGCTGTTAGAAGGCCACCTACGTTTTACAGGTGGCTTTTCTCAGGCCTGGGCTGCCCGCCTGCCGATGGTAAAATCCCCGTGGCAGCGGGCAGAGGCCCTAATGTGGCTGTTATCTGGCCACTTAAGGGCCTTGATTGGCCTGGGACGGGCAGGCTGTTTCTCGCTGCCGCCGTCCCGTGTAAAATGGTGGCGGAGGCAGGAGTGGATTGGGAAGGGCCCCCCGAGCCTCCCACTCCATTTTACATGCCCCCTGTCCCCCACTCTTCCCCCCACCCCCGCGCCCCGGCCACAAGCCCGCTCTTTGAGGGGGCATAAAATTCCGGCCAAGGTAAATAAACATGATTAACATTTCAGGTCGAAAACCTTAAGTCAGAATAACATTATGACAAAAAGTCACTGACCTTAAATGTTAACCCTATGTTTCTTTTGCCACAGATGCTGCCCGAGCTACTGACTGTTTCCAGCATTTTCTGCTGATATTTCTGATTTCCAACATTTGCAGCATTTTGCTTTTTATAAGTAATTATATGCAAGGTCTTTATGCAAAATATGCTCATTAAGGTAACCACTTTTCTAGCTACTCTCTATAATGTCTTTTCTGAGTGCTATTCCTAACTCTCCATGTTCACGCTTCGATTCAGAGCTGAGGTTTTCTGATCATTTCTGACGAGAAGAAGAGTGGAGGGCGATTTGCATCTGTCTATAAATTCAGCCACACAGCTCCCACTTATCGGGCATTAAAGGGCCTACTGAGGAAAAGGACATAAAAATCAGCGTGCCGTGTCCATGCCTGAAACAGGCATCAGACATTCTGCATATGCAAGTAAGAGGGCGAACCCCTGTTTAAGGTCCCCTACATAAAATTTGTTTGCTCTGAGGCAGTGCACCTAGGAAAACCATCCCTTGGGACCAGCTATTGCTGACAAGGTCGATTATGAAGTGCTCCTCCCAATCTTACATTTAAATAACACGGTCAGCACTACCCCAATCAGGCTTTCGATCTCTCTCTCTCTCTCCCTCTCCTTGGTCTCTAATCTCCCTGCCTCTCCCCATCCATCCAGCCCAGCCTCTGACCTCCCATCTGCCTCATCCCTCACCCACCTCCTCGACATCTGATCTTCTTCCCTCCCCACCCCAACCTTCAATCTTCTCCTGGCCTCCGACACAGTCATCACTTACCTGACCGCTGCTGTGACATCAGCAATAGCCTGATCTTCACAACTTGTCGACTGGATGGAAATGGGCATGCCTGAATTTCCATTCCCATGAATCACAGAATCACAAGAATCATAGAATTGTTACAGCGCAGAAGGAGGCCGTTCAGCCCGTTGTGTCTGCACCGGCTCTCCGAATGAGCATTTCACCTAGTCACACTCCCCTGCCTTCTCCCCGTAACCTTGCACATTCTTCCTTTTCATATAACAGTCTAATTCCCTTTTGAATGCTTCAATTGAACCTGCCTCCAGCACACTCTCAGGCAGTGCATTCCAGACCTTAACCACTCGCTGCGTGAAAAAGATTTTTCTCACGTCACTTTTGCTTCTTTAACCAAATACTTTAAATCTGTGCCCTCTCATTCTCAATCCTTTCATGAGTGGGAACAGTTTCTCCCTATCTATTCTCTCCAGACCCCTCATGATTTTGAATACCTCTATCAAATCTCCTCTCACCCTTTTCTTTTTCAAGGAAAACAGTCCCAACTTCTTCAATCTATCTTCATGACTGAAGTTTCTCATCCCTGGAATCATTCTCGTGAAACTTTTCTGCACCCTCTCTAATGTCTTCACATCCTTCCTCAAGTGTGGCACTCCGAACTGCACGCAATACTCCAGCTGAGGTCAAACTAGTGTCTTATATAAGTTTCACAGAATCTCTTTGCTCTTGTGCTCTCTGCCCCTATTAATAAAGCGCAGGATACTGTATTCTTTATTAACTGCTCTCAACTTGCCTTGCCACCTTCAGTGGCTTATGCATATATGCACCTAGGTCTCTCTGCTCCTGCACCCCCTTTAGAATTGTACCCTTTATTTTTTATAGTCTTTCCATATTCTTCCTACCAAAATGTGTCACTTCACATTTCTCTGCATTGAACTTCATCTGTCCACCCATTCCATCAACTTGTCTATGTCCTTATAAAGTTCTACACTATCCTCCTCACAGTTCACAATGTTTCCAAGTTTCCTATCATCCACAAACTTTGAAATTGTGCCCTGTACACTAAGGTCTAGGTCATTAATATATATCAGGAAAAGCAAGGGTCCCAACACTGACCCCCTGGGGAATTCCACTACAAACTTTCCTCCAGCCCGAAAAACATCCATTTGCCACTACTCTTTGTTTCCTGTCACTCAGCCAATTCCATATCCATGTTGCTACTGTCCCTTTTATTCCATGAGCTACAAGTTTGCTCACAAGTCTTTTGTGTGTCATTGTATCAAATGCCTTTTGGAAGTCCATGTACACCACATCAACAGCAATGACCTACCTTATCAACCCTCTCTGTTACCTCCTCAAAAAACTCCAGCAAGTTAGTTAAACATGATTTTCTCTTACAAAATCCATGCTGGCTTTCTTTAATTAACCCATATTTGTCCATGTGATTATTAATTTTGTCCCAAATTATTCTTTCTAGAATTTTCCCCACCATTCAAGTTAAACTGACTGGCCTGTAGTTGCTGGGCTTATCTTTACATCCTTTTTTGAACAAGGGTGTAACATTTGCAATTCTCCAGTCCTCTGGCACCACCCCTGAGTCCAAGGAAGACTCAAAAATTATGACCAGTGCCTCCATAATTTCCACTCTCACTTTCCTCCATATCCATGGATGCATCTCATCTGGTCCGGTGCCTTATCCATTTTAAGTACAGACAGCCGATCCAATACCTCCTCTTGCTCAATTTTAAACCCTTCTAGTGCCTGAATTACCTCCTCTTTAACCATTGCTAGGGTTGTATCTTCTTCCTTAGTAAAGACAGATGCAAAGTATTCATTTAATAGCTCAGCTATGCCCTCTGCCTCCATGTGTAAATCCTCTTTTTGGTCCCTAATTGGCCCCACTCCTTCTTTCACCACCCTTTTACTATTTATATGTCTACAGAAAATTTGGGGATTTTTATGTTAACTGCCAGTGTCTTTTCATACTCTCTCTTTGCTTCTCTTATTTGCTTTTTCACTTCCCCTCCGAACCTTCCATATTCAGTCTGGTTTTCAATAGTATTTTCTACCTGGCATCGGTCGTAAGCACACTTTTTCTTCTTTATCTTAATTTCTATCTTTTTTGTCATCCAGGGAGCTCTGGATTCATTTACCTTACTTTTCCCTTCGAGGGAACATACCTTGACTGTGCCCAAACTATCTCTTCTTTGAAGGTAGCCTGTTGTTCATCGATAATTTTTCCTGCCAATCTTTGTCTCCAGTTTATTAGCCCCAGCTCCATTCTTATCTCATTGAAGTTGGCTTTTCCTCCAGTTAATTATTCTTACCCTGGATTGCTCTTTGTCCTTTTCCATAGTCAACCTAAAACTTAGGATGCAATGATCACTATCAGCTAAATGTTCTCCTACTGATAATTGATCCACTTGGACCACCTCACTCCCAAGAACCAGATGTAGCAGTGCCTCCTTTCTCATTGGACTTGCAGCATGCTGCTGCAGAAAATTTTCCTGAACACACTCTAGAAACTCTTGCCCCTCACTGCCCTTTACACTACTACTATCCCAGTCTATGTTTGGATAATTAAAGTCCCCCATTATAACTACCCTATAATTTTTGCACCTCTCTGTAATTTCTTTGCAAATTTGTTCCTCTTCATCCTTCCCACTAGCTTTGACCTTGACATAATTCCAAGTGCAGCATCATATTTTGGGTAAACTCCAAGCATTCGGAAGGAATCTATCGGTAGCTGTATTTAGCACTGATTCAGGTTCCCAATAAGAGCTATCCTACAAAAATGAAAGGAAGTAGCCAGAGCCATGAATGCGAGCCCACACAAAGCCACTTAGCGCAAGGAAAAGATTAGTGATATTAGCAGGCCAGACAAAAAAGAAGAGCCAACTACAACTTCTAAGAATGCCTGTTATTTACAATGAAATCCCCCTCAGACTTTTACAGTTTACAGATTGGTTACCATCAAAGCCTTTATGGTAGAGTGTTGTTCTTTGTATCCTTAACCTTCACCTACAAGTCTTCCTTCACTCACATCTTTACATGTTTTCACCCCACAAAAAGCCTTGCATGCTATGTAACTGCCTATCACAGGTGCATGTCATCACATTCATTATGGATCTCACATTGATAACTATATATCACTGCATGTCATGGTAACAAAAGTTAACTTGGCGCCTTATCTTTTCTAAAGGATGAAACAGTTCACAACACCTGGCAGAAGTGGAGCCCCTCCAAATCTCTGACCTCTCAATCCTATTCATTCATGGGATGTGAGCATCGCTGGCAAGGACAACATTTGTTGCCAATCCCTAATTGCCCTTGAGAAGGTGGTGGTGAGCCGCCTTCTTGAATCGCTGCAGTCCATATGGCGTAGGTACACCCACATTGCTGTTAGGAAGTGAGTTCCAGGTTTGTAACTCAGTGACAGTGAAGGAACACTGATATAGTTTCAAGTCAAGATGGGGTATGGCTTGGAGGGGAATTTGCAGCTGGTGGTTTTCCTATGCATCTGCTGCCCTTGCCATTCTAGGTGCTAGAGGTTACGGGTTTGAGAGGTGCTGTCAAACAAGCTTGGCGAGTTGCTGCAGTGCATCTTGCAGATGGTACACACTGCTGCCACTATGTGCCAGCAATGGAGGAAGTGAATGTTGAAGGTGGTGGATGAGGTACTGATCAAGGGAGCTGCTTTGTCCTGGATGGTGTTGAGCTTCTTGAGTGTTTTTGGAGCTGCACCCATCCAAGCAAATGGAGAGTATTCCATCACACTCCTGACTTGTGCCTTGTAGATGGTGGACAGGCTTTGGGGAGTCAGGAGGTGAGTTATTCACTGCAGAATTCCCAGCCTCTGACCTGCTCTTGTAGCTGCAATATTTATATGACTGGTCCTGTTAAGTTTCTGGTCAATAATAATCCCCAGGATGTTGATAGTGGGGGATTCAGCGAAGGAAATGCTGTTGAACATTAAGGCAAGATGGTTAGATTCCCTATTGTTGGAGATGGCCATTGTCTGGAAATTGAGTGGTGCAAATGTTACTTGGAAATTATTAGCTCAAGCCTGAATTTTGCCCTGGTCTTACTGCATGTGTGTACGGACTGCTTCAGTACCTAAGGAATTGTGAATGGTACTAAACACTGTTCAATCATCAGCGAACATCCCCACTTCTGACCTTATGATGGGGGGGGGTGGTGGTCATTGATTATAAGATCATAAGATCATAAGAACTAGGAGCAGGAGTAGGCCATCCGGCCCCTCGAGCCTGCTCCGCCATTCAATAAGATCATGGCTGATCTATTCGTGGACTCAGATCCATTTACCCGCGCTCTCACCGTATCCCTTAATTCCTTTATTGTTCAAAAAGATATCTACCTTAGCTTTAAAGACGTTTACTGAAGAAGCGTCAACTACTTCACTGGGCAAGGAATTCCATAGATTAACAACCCTCTGGGTGAAGAAGTTCCTTCTTAATTCAGTCCTAAATCTGCTCCCTCTAATCTTGAGGCTATGCCCTCTTGTCCTAGCTTCACCTGCCAGTGGAAACATCCTCTCTACTTGTATCTTATCTATTCCCTTCATGATTTTATATGTTTCTATAAGATTCCCCCTCATTCTTCTGAACTCCAATGAATATAATCCCAATCTACTCAGTCTCTCCTCATAAGCCAACCCCCTCAACTCCGGAATCAACCGAGTGAACCTCCTCTGCACCCTCTCCAGTGCCAGTATATCCTTTCTCAAGTAAGGAGACCAAAACTGCACACAGTACTCCAGGTGCGGCCTCACCAGTACCTTATACAGCTGCAACATAACCTCTCTGCTTTTAAACTCAATCCCTTTAGCAATGAAGGACAAAATTCCATTTGCCTTCCTAATTACTTGCTGTACCTGCAGACCAACCTTCTGCGATTCATGCACAAGGACACCTAGGTCCCTCTGCATAGCAGCATGCTGCAACTTTTTACCATTCAAGTAATAATCCTTTTTACTGTTACTCCTACCGAAATGAATGACTTCACATTTATTAACATTGTATTCCATCTGCCAGACCTTTGCCCATTCAGCAGCTGAAGATGGTTGGGCCTAGGACACTACCCTGAGGAACTCCTGCAGTGATGTCCTAGAGATGAGATGATTGGCCTCTAACAACCACAACCATCTTCCTTTGTGCTAGGTATGACTCCAACCATGGAGAGTTTTCCCCCGATTCCCATTGACTTCAATTTTGCTAGGACTGATTGATGCTGCATTCAGTCAAATGTTGCCTTGATGTCAAGTGCAGTCACTCTCACCTCACCGCTGGAATTCATCTCTTTTATCTATGTTTGGACCAAGATTGTAATAAGGTCTAAAGGGGAGTGGCCCTGGCAGAATCCAAACTGAGCATCGGTGAGCAAGTTATTTCTGAGTAAGTGCCGCTTCATAGCACTGCCAATGCTACCTTGTATCACTTTGCTGATGATCAAGGGTAGACTGATGGGGCGGTGATAGGCTGGATTGAATTTATTCTGCTTTTTGTGGACAGGACATAGCTGGGCATTGTGGGGTAGGTACCAGCCTTTCAGCTGTACTGGAACAGCTTGGCTAGGGGCATGGCTTGTTCTGGAGCACAAGTCTTCAGTACTACAGCTGGAATGTTGTCCGTGCCCATAGCTTTTGCTGTATTCAGTGCCTTCAGCTGTTTCCTGATATCACATAGAGTGAATTGAATTGGCTGAAGTCTGGCATCTGTGATGCTGGGGAACTCAGGAGGCGGCCAAGATGGATCATCCACTCAGCACTTCTGGCCGAACATGGATGCAAATGCTTCAGCCTTGTCTTTTGCACTGACATACTGGGCTCCATCATCATTGAGGATAGAAATGTTTGTGGAGCCTCCTCCTCCAGTTAGTTGTTTAATTGTTCATCATCATTCACAACTGGATGTGGCAGGGCTATAGAGCTTAGATCTGATCTGTTGGTTGTGGGATCTCTTATTTGTGTCTATAGCATGCTGCTTCCACTGCTAGTCCTGTGTTGTAGCATCACCAGGTTCGTACCTCATTTTAGATATGCCTGGTGATGGTCCTGGCATGCTTTCCTGCACTCCTCATTGAACCAGGGTTGATCGCATGGCTTGATGGTAATGGTGGAGTGAAGGATATGCTGAGCCATGAGATTACAGGTTGAATACAATTCTGCTGCTGCTTATGGCCCACACCGCTTTATGGATGCCCAGTTTTGAGCTGCTATATCTGTTCTGAATCTATCCATTTAGCACAGTGGTAGTGCCACACAACATGCTGGAGGGTATCCTCAGTGTGAAGATGGGAATTTATTACCACAAGGGTGGTCACTCCTACCAATAATGTCATGGACAGATGCATCTGCCTCAGATAGATTCATGTGGGTGAGGTCAAGTAAGATTTTCCCTCTTGTTGGTCCTCTCACCATCTGCCATGGGCCAGTCTGGCAGATATGTCCTTCAGGACTTGGCCAGCTCAGTCAGTAGTGGTACTACCGAGCCACTCTTGGTGATGGACATTGAAATCCTCCAACCAAAGTACATTCTGTGCCTTTGCTACCCGAAGAGCTTCTTCCAAGTGATGTTCAATGTGAATGAATCTCTCCTGCTTTTATGGCTGTTCAGGCTTCTGTCATACAGGCCTATGTCAGCTTGGAGAGGGCTCTATCTTCTGGGCTCAGAGCCAGAGGAGTTGCAGACAAGCTTTTTTTGTTATTTCCAAAATATACTTTATTCATAAAAATCTGTAAAAAATACATTGCCGAACAGTTTCAAACAGCACCAAAAAATACAAACATTGCAAGGGAGATCAGTTTCCTTCAATACAATCATGAGTTGCTTCACAACCCTTCCATTTCACATTTGTCATGCCAATTACATTTTTACATTTACAGCAAATGAAAATTTTCCCGATACAGTTCGAGGGGTTTCCCATGGGTCCAGCCTCTCAGTCCAGCTTGGTGGGGGAACCTTACTGTGGTCTTTCCCCATTGAGCCTTTGTTGCGGCTGCCCCAAGCTTTAGTGCGTCCCTCAGCACGTAGTCCTGGACCTTGGAATGTGCCAGTCTGCAACATTCGGTCGTGGACAACTCTTTGCGCTGGAAGACCAGCAGGTTTTGGGCAGACCAAAGGGCGTCTTTCACCGAATTGATAGTCCTCCAGCAGCAGTTGATGCTTGTCTCGATGTGCGTCCCTGGGAACAGCCCGTAGTGAACAGACTCCTGTGTTACAGAGCTGCTTGGGATAAACCTCGACAAAAACCACTTCATCTCTTTCCACACCTGCTTTGCAAAGACACATTCCAGGAGGAGGTGGGCATCCGTCTCTTCCCCACCACAGCCACCGCGAGGGCATTGCGCGGAGGGGGCGAGACTTCAGGCTTGCAGTAAGGATCTGATGCGGAGGGCCATTCTCACCACCAGCCAAGCTACATCTTGGTGCTTGTTTGAAAGTTCTGGTGATGAGGCATTCCGCCAAATGACTTTGGCGGTCTGCTCGGGGAACCATCCGACAAGATCCCTCGTCTCCTTTTCCCGTAGGGCCTTGAGGACATTCCGTGCAGACCACTGCCTGATGGATCGGTGGTCAAAGGTGTTTTCCCGCAGAAACTGCTCCAGGAAGGATAGGTGGTATGGCACGATCCAACTGCATGGAGAGTTCCGCGGCAATGTGACCAGGCCCATCCTTTGCAACACCGGGGACAGATAGAACCTCAGCACATAGTGAAACTTGGAGTTTGCGTACTGGAGGTCTACACACAGCTTGATGCAGCCGCACACGAAGGTGGTCATCAGGATGAGGGCCACGTTGGTACATTTTTCCTGCCCTTATCCAGAGATTTTAACATCGTATCCCTCCGGACCCGGTCCATTTTAGATCCCCAGATGAAGCGGAAAATGGCTCGGGTGACCGCCACAGCGCAGGAGTGGTGTATGGGCCAGACCTGCGCCACGTACGGCAACAACGTGAGCGCCTCGCACCTGATGACCAGGTTCTTACCCACAATGGAGAGAGATCGCTGCCCCCACATGCTCAACTTTTGTTGTACCTTGGCTACTCGCTCCTCCCAGGTTTTGGTGCACACCCCGGCCCTTCCGAACCATATCCCCAGTACCTTCAGGTAGTCTGACCTGACGGTTAAGGGTGCAAATGATCGGTCAGCGCAGTTCCCAAAGAACATGGCCTCGCTCTTGCCGTGGTTAACTTTGGCTCCTGACGCCAGTTCGAACTGGTCGCAGATGCTCATCTGTCTGCCCACAGACAGCGGATCCGAGCAGGAGACGGCGACGTCATCCATGTACAGGGAGGTTTTGACCTGAGTGCCTCCGCTGCCTGGGATTGTCACCCCTCTTATACTCGCATCCTTCCTAATAGACTCAGCAAAGGGTTCAATACAGCAAACAAACAAAACTGGGGAGAGAGGACAGCCCTGTCTGACTCCAGATTGGATCGGGAAACTTTACGATTCCCACACATTGATTGAGACTGCGCTATTGATGGTTGTGTAGAGCAGTTTGATCCAATTGCAGATTCCCTCCCCAAACCCCATTTTGGAAAGCACGTTCATCATGTAGGTGTGCGATATCCTGTCAAAAGCCTTCTCCTCGTCCAGGCTGATGAGGCAGGTGTCCACCCTCCTGTCCCGCACATAGGCGATCGTATCCCTGAGTAGCGCGAGACTATCAGAGATCTTCTTGCCGGGTACAGTACAGCTCAGATCAGGGTGGATCACCAACTCCAGAGCAGACTTGACTCGACTGGCTATGACTTTGGACAGAATCTTGTAGTCAACATTAAGCAGTGAGATGGGCCGCCAGTTTCTGATTTCTGCCCTCTCCCCATTCCGCTTGTAGATGAGGGTGATGATGCCTTTCCTCATGGATTCTGACATGCTCCCGGCCAGGAGCATACTCTTGCATACTTCCAGCAGGTCCAGGCCATCCAGTTCCACAGGGCCGAGTACAACTCAACCGGTAAGCCATCGCTTCCGGGAGTTTTACTCGTCTCGAAGGACTCGACGGCCTTTGTCAGCTCGTCCAGAGTTAGCGGCTTGTCCAGTCTCTCCCTCCTGCTGTCGTTGCAGACAAGCATCATATGAGCAGTCACAGATCGCATCGGGACCATTAGATTTACTTTCTTGCAGGTTTATGACCCAAGTGATGAGTCACAGTAACCACAATGTAGGGAGAAATGTACAAAAAGAAATATTGGGTGCTTGTGATAAAGGGACGGCAATAATCATGGGTGATTTTACTCTAAATATAAACTGTAAAAATCAGATTGGCAATAGTAGCCTGGATGAGGAGTTCATAGAATGCTTTCGAGATAGTTTCTTCGAGCAGCCATTCTGGAACCAACCAGAAAGCAGGTTATATTAGACTTGGTATTGTGCAATGTGACAGGATTAATTAATGACCTCAGAATAAAGCCACCTCCAGGTAGCAGCGACCACAATATGATTGAATTTCACATCCAGTTTGAAAGAGAGCAGAGTTGGTCTAAGACCAGTATTTTAAACTTAAATAAGGGCAACTATGTGGGCATGAAGCTGAGCTAGCTGAAGTGAACTGGGTGACTAGGCTAGGAGATAGATCAATAGAGAAGCAGTGGCAGACACTTAAGGTGATATTTCAAAATACTCAGAATGAGTATATTCCTACTATAAGGAAAAATTCTAAGGGGACTATCCGCGGTTAACTAAAGAAGTTAAGGAAAGCATCAAACTGAAGGAAAAAGCATATAATTGCACAAAGATGAGTGACAGGTCAGATAATTGGTCAGAATATAAAGAACGGCAGAGAGTAACTAAAAGGTTAATCAGGAGAAAGAAATTAGAGTATGAGAGGAAGCTTGCTAGAAATAAAGGTACTGAATTGAGGGAAGGCCGATTTCAATTTGATAAAACAGGATCTGGCCAAAGTGGACTGGGAGCAGCTACTTGTAGGAAAGTCTACATCAGACCAGTGGGAGTCATTCAAAAAGGAAATAGTGAGAGTTCAGGGCCAACATGTTCCTGTAACAGTGAAGAGTAAGACCAACAAGTCCAGGGAACCCTGGATGTCAAGGGATATAGAGGATTGGATCAGGAAAAAAATGGAAGCTTATGGCAGATTCAGAGCGCTGAAAACAGCAGAGGTCCTAGAGGAGTATAGAAAGAGTAGGGTGGCACTTAAAAAGTAATTAGGAGAACGATGAGGGGGCATGAAAAAGCACTGGCAGGCAAGATAAAGGAAAACCCCAAGGCTTTTTATAAGTATATTAAGGGCAAGAGGATAACCAGGGAAAGAGTTATTTGGCCATTTGGGACCAAAGTGTCAATCTGTGTGTGGAGCCAGAGGACATAGGTGAGGTTTTAAATGTTTACTTTTCATCTGTGTTCACTATGGAGAATGACGATGTAGGTGCAGAGATCAGGAAAGGGGATTGTGTGATACTCGAACAAATTAGCATTGAAAGGGAGCAGGTATTAGCAGTTTTTGCGGGCTTAAAAGTGGATAAATCCCCAGGCCCAGATGAGATGTATCCCAGGCTGTTAAGTGAGGCTAGGGAGGAGATAGCAGGGGCTCTGACACAAATTTTCAAATCCTCTCTGACCACAGGAGAGATGCCACAGGACTGGAGGACAGCAAATGTGGTACCATTATTCAAGAAGGGTATCAGGGATAAACCGGATAAACAGGCAGTGAGTCTAACATCAGTGGTAGGAAAACTATCGGAAAAGATTCTGAGGGACAGGATTAATCTTCACTTCGAGAGGCAGGGATTAATCAAGGATAGTCAACAAGGCTTTGTCAGGGGGAGATTATGTCTAACAAATTTGACTGAATTTTTCAAGGAGCTGACTAGATGTGAAGATGAGGGTAAAGCAGTTGATGTAGTCTACATGGACTTCAGTAAGGCTTTTGATAAGGTCCCACATGGGAGATTAGTTAAGAAGGTAAAAGCCCATGGGATCCAGGGCAATTTGACAAATTAGATCCAAAATTGGCATAGCGGCAAGAGGCAGAGGGTGATGGTCGAGGGTTGTTTTTGCGATTGGAAGCCAGTAAACAGCCACTTAAGGGCCTCTACCCGCTGCCACGGCGATTTTACCATGCCACCTGAAAAACGTAGGCGGCCTTCTGACGGCCTGGTGGGGAGGAGGAACCTCCTGATCGGGCACCATGTGCCTGACAGAGGACGGCCCCTAATGCCCCAACCACCCCCAATGCCCAATACACCCCCCACAATGGACCTAAAATTGGCTTAGTGGCAGGACACAGAGGGTGATGGTCGAGGGTTGTTTTTGCGAGTGGAAGCCTGTGACCAGTGGTGTACCACAGGGATCGGTGCTGGGACCCTTGCTGTTTGTAGTGTACATTAATGATTTAGACATGAATATGGAAGGTATGATCAGTAAGTTCGCAGATGACACGAAAATTGGTGGTGTCGTAAATAGTGAGGAGCAAAGCCTTAGGTTACAGGACGATATAGATGGGCTGGTAAGATGGGTGGAGTAGTGGCAAATGGAACTTAATCCTGAGAAGTGTGAGGTGATGCATTTTGGGAGGACTAACAAGGCAAGGGAATATACAATGGATGGTAGGATACTAGGAAGTACAGAGGGTCAGAGAGACCTTGGTGTACTTGCCCATAGGTCACTGAAGGCAGCAGCACAGGTAGATAAGGTGGTTGGGAATGCATATTGGATACCTGCCTTTATTAGCTGAGGCATAGAATGTAAGAGCAGGGAGGTTATGATGGAGCTGTATAAAACGCTAGTTAGGCCACAGCTGGAGGACTGTGTACAGTTCTGGGTGCCACAATATTGGAAGGATGTGATTATACTGGAGAGGGTGCAGAGGAGATACACCAGGATGTTGCCTGGGCTGGAGCATTTCAGCTATGAAGAGAGACTGGATAGGCTAGGGTTGTTTCCTTAGAGCAGAGAAGGCTGAGGGGAGACCTGATAGATTTATACAAAATTATGAGGGGCATAGATAGGAAGAAAGTTTTTCCCATAGCAGAGGTGGCAATAGCCAGGGGGCATCGATTTAAGGTAAGGGGCAGGAGGTTTAGAGGGGATTTGAGGAAAAATGTTTTCACCCAGAGGGCGGTTGGAATCTGAAGGGATGGTAGAGGCAGGAATCCTCACAACATTTAATAAGTATTTAGATGAGCACTTGAAATGCCATAGCATACAAGGCGATGGGCCAAGTGCTGGAAAATGGGATTAGAATGGGTAGGTGCTTGATGGCAAGCATGGACACGATAGGCCGAAGGGCCTGTTTCTGTGTTGTATAACTTTATGACTTTATGACTCTACATGTAAAACTGATAGCAAGAGTTTCTACAGGTGTTTAAAAAGGAAAAGAGTAAGCAAACTGAGTGTTTTTCCTCTAGAGAGTGAGAATGGGGAATTATTAGTAGATAATAAGGAAATGGCAGATGAAATGAACAAATATTTTGCTTCTGTCTTCACTATAGAGGATAGAAAAAACATTCCAGTAATAGCCGCAAATCAGGAGGTGGAAGGAAAATTGGAACTTGGTGAAATTACAATCACCAGGGAAGCGGTACTGAGAAAACTGATGGAGCTGCGGGCTGACAAGTCCCCAGGTCCTGATGGACTTCATCCTCGGGTCCTAAAAGAGGTGGCTAATGAGGTAGATGCGTTGGTGTTATTTTTTCAAGATTTGCTAGATTCTGGAAAGGTTCCTTCAGACTGGAAAGTAGCAAATGTAACCCCTCTATTCAAGAAGGAGGGGGAGGCAGAAAATAGGTACCTATAGGCCAGTTAGCTTGACGTCTGTCATGGGAAGGTGTTAGAATCGATCATTAAGGAGGTTATAACTGGACACTTAGAAAAATTCAAGGTAATCGGGAATTGTCAGCATGATTTTGTGAAAGGGAAATCATGTTTAACCAATTTATTGGAGTTCTTTGAAGGAGTAACATGTGCTGTGGATAAAGGGGTGCCTATTGACCTACTATACTTGGATTTCCAGAATCATTTGACAAGGTGACACATAAAAGGTTATTGAATAAAATAGGAGCTCATGGTGTAGGGGGTAACATATTAGCATGGATAGAAGATTGACTGGCTGGCAGAAAACAGAGAGTATGCATAAATGGGTTCTTTTCTGAGTGGCAGGATGTGACGAGTGGAGTAATGCAGGGGTCTGTGCTGGGGCCTCAACATTTACAATTCATATCAATAACTTAGATGAGGGAGTGATGGCATGGAAGCTAAATTTGTAGATGACACAAAGATAGGTAGGAAAGTATGTTGTGAAAAGGACATAAGGAGGTTTCAGACCAATATAGATAGGTTGAGTGAGTGGGCAAAAATCTGGCAGATGGAGTATAATGTTGGAAAATGTGAAGTTGTTCATTTTGGCAGGAAGAATAAAAAAGCAGAGTATTACTTAAACGGAGAACGACTGCAGAATTCCGAGGTGCAGAGGGATCTAGGTGTTCTAGTGCATGAGTCACAAAAAGTTAGTATGCAGGTACAGCAAGTAATAAAGAAGGCTAATGGAATGCTATCCTTTATTACGAGTGGACTTGAAAATAAAAGTAAGGATGTTATGCTTCAGTTATACAGGGCTTGGTGAGACCACATCTTGAATACTCTGTGCAGTTTTGGTCTCCGTATTTAAGGAAGAAATTAAACACGTGGAGGCGGTTCAGAGGAGGTTTACTAGATTGATACCTGGAATGAGCGGGTTGTCTAATGAGGAAAGGTTGGACAGACTGGGCTTGTTTTCACTGGAATTTAGAAGAGTGAGGGGAGACTTGATTGAAGTATATAAGATCCTGAACCGTCTTGACATAGTGGATGTGGAAAGAATGTTTCTTCTTGTGGGTGAGTCTGGAACTCGGGGGCACTGTTTCAAAATTAGGGGTCGTCCTTTTAGGACAGAGATGGGGAGAAATTTTTTCTCTCAGAGGATTGCGTGACTTTGAAATTCTCTGCCTCAGAAGGAGGTGGAGGCTGGGTCATTGAATATTTTTAAGGTGGAGGTAGATAGATTCTTGTTGGGCAAGAGAATCAAAGCTTATCGGGGGTAGATGGGAGTGTGGAATTTGAAATACAAACAGATCAGCCATGATCTTACTGAATGGTGGAGCAGGCTTGAGGGGCTGAATGGCCTACTACTGCTCCTAATTTGTATGTTCGTATGTACTCGATGGTAGAAATAGGCACAGATGATCATGCTGTCTCTCAGGTTGGTCAGCACCTGTCAGCTCTCTCACCAGCCTCCTCTCATGCCAGCATATATGTCAGCGATGATACAGATCCCATATAGCAGCATAAGTTTCAGGACTTATCTACCCTGAAAAACAGACCAGCTCAGTTCAGGAAGCATAATTATAATTATGTAGTTGGGCGAGGAGGGGAAGGAGGTGCTCCTTTGCTTTTTCTAACTTTTTCACCCTGTACGATTTGGTTCTTACTCTACTCCAGGGGAAGAAGCTCGCTGTTTGGTGAGTATCTGATAAGTGGTTAAGGTCTATTCTGTTCCGAAGGTTTGAAATAGTACAGGAACTGGTGGTAAGGTTCATAAAACATCTAAAAAAGGAAAATAAATAATTGAATAAAATAATTAAGTAGTTAATTAAAACACATTAAGGATGGCAGGACAGGTGATGTGTCACGGCTAGAGCATGTGGGAGCTCCTGCATCCCAGTGTGATCCAGGGTAAACACGTCTGCAGTCAGTGTTTGCAGCTCGAGGAGCTTGGACTGAGAGTCATTGAGCTTGAGGCTGAGCTGCAGACACTGCGACACATCAAGGAGGGGGAAAGTTACCTGGACACTTTGTACCAGGAGGTGGTCACACCCCTTAGGATAGGGTCTTCTGATTTGGTCAGTGGTCAGGGACAGGAGAGTGTGGCTGCAGCTGAGGCAGATAAGGGGACCCAGAGGGCAGAAGTGCAGGAGCCTCAGCCTTTGTGATTGTCCAACAGGTTTGATGTTCTTTCAGCTTGTTTGGATGAGAGTGGGAGCTGCAGGAAGGATGAGCTAACTGACCGTGGCATCGTGGTACAGGAAGCCATTCAAGTAAGTGGAGCAAAAAGGAATGTAGTGGTAGTAGGGGACAGTATAGTGAGGCGAATTGACACTGTTCTCTGCAGCTAAGAGCAAGTGTCCAGAAGGCTGTGTTGCCTTCCCAGTGCCAGGGTTCAGGACAGCTGCTCAGGGCTGGAGAGGAAATTACAGTGGGAGGGGGAGGATCCAGTCATTGTGGTCCATGTAGGTACCAATGACATAGGCTGGACAAGGAATGATGTTCTGCATAGTCAGTATGAGGAGCTAGGCACCAAATTAAGAAGCAGAACCTCAAAGGTAAGAAGGCATATGGAATCTAAGAAGGCACATGGAAGCCATTCCTTTATTAGCTGAGGTATAAAATATAAGAGTACGGAGGTTATGCTGGAACTGTATAAAACATGAGTTAGGCCACAGCTTGAGTACTGTGTGCAGTTCTTGGCACCTCATTACAGAAAGAATGTAATTGCACTAGAGAGGGTACAGAGGAGATTTACGAGGATGTTGCCGGGACAGGAAAAATGCAGCTATAAGGAAAGATTTGATAGGCTGGGGTTGTTCTCTTTGGAACTGAGAAGGGGAAGGGGAGATTTGATTGAAATTTCTAAAATTGTGAGAAACCTTAATAGAGTGGATGTGAAGGGCCTATTTACCTTAGCAGAGAGGTCAATGACTGAGGGGCATAGATTTAAAGTGATTGGTAGAAAGATTAGAGGGGAGATGAGCAAAACTTTTTTTCACCCAGAGGTTGGTGGGGGTCTGGAACTCACTGCCTCAAAGGGTACTAGAAGCAGAAACCCTCAACTCATTTAAAAGGTGTCAGGATATGCACCTCAAGTGCCATAACCTGCAGGGCTATGGACCAAATGCTGGAAGGTGGGATTAGATGGCTCATTTTTTGGTCGGCACAGACACGATGGCCATGTGGCCTTTTCCTGTGCCATAAACTTTCTATGATTCTATGAATATCTGGATTATTACCTGAGCCATGTGCAAATTCGCATCGGGCAAATAAGATTCGAGAAATGAATGCATGACTCTAAGACTGGTGTGGGGCACTGGAACCAGTACTGAAGATAGTGGTGGCTGTACCGTTGGGATGGTCGACACCTGATGGGGCTGGTGTTCCAGCGAGCCACATAACTAGGGAAGTAGAGAGGGTTTTAAACTAAATAGTGGGGGCAAGGGATCAAATTTGGGAAGCTCTAGTAAATCTAGTAAAGAGTAGAGACAAGGCAAGAGAGAAAGGTATTAGGATGCAAAATTAGTATGACAGGCAGTAATAGAGAGTACAAAACTAAGAGTAAATCAGCAGTCAAGCTAGACATTACAAAAATAATAAAAGGACAAAACTAAAGGCTCTGTATCTGAATGCACGTAGCATTCGAAACAAAACAGATGAACTGAAATTACAAATAGAAATAAATAAGTACGATCTGATAGCCATTACAGAGACATGACTGAAGGATGACATAGATTGGGACCTGAATATTGAAGGGTGCATGACATTTAGGAAGGATAATAAACTAGGAAAAGGTGGAGGGGTGGCTCTGTTAATTAATGATGGTATAAGCACATTAGAGAGGGATGACCTAAGTTCAGAAAACCAGGATGTAGAAGCAATTTGGGTAGAGATGAGAAATGATAAAGGCAAGAAGTCACTCGTGGGAGTGGTGTACACATCCCCTAACAGTAACCACATGGTAGGACAGATAGGTAAAGAAACCATTATCAACCAATCTATTTATTTCATTGGAATCAATCTAAAATAAAATCACATTTTCAGTGTCTCTGAAAACATCTTTGTCCAAAATATTCCAAATTTTTTGAGTAGAAATGTGCATCTCTCCCCTACTCACAACCTAAAAGATCAGACTACGTAAGCCTTCAAATCACAGTGAGCACAACACAGGAGATACATTAATTTAATAAATTATAAACAGTAGCTTATTAATTGCTCATGACCCACCAGGTACTCTATAGGATTTAAATGTTTTTTTAGATTAGATTAGAGATACAGCACTGAAACAGGCCCTTCGGCCCACCGAGTCTGTGCCGACCAGCAACCACCCATTTATACTAATCCTACACTAATCCCATATTCCTACCAAACATCCCCATCTGTCCCTATATTTCCCTACCACCTACCTATACTAGTGACAATTTATAATGGCCAATTTACCTACCAACCTGCAAGTCTTTTGGCTTGTGGGAGGAAACCGGAGCACCCGGAGAAAACCCACACAGACACAGGGAGAACTTGCAAACTCCACACAGGCAGTACCCGGAATCGAACCCAGGTCCCTGGAGCTGTGAGGCTGCAGTGCTAACCACTGCACCACTGTGCTGCCCCAATTTTTGCTGTACAATGACATTGAATTGTATTGTTTGAGGCAGCCAAAAGAGTTAGGCTGGGAATTTCCATGGAGCAGCTCCGCTCTGCTGCCACAACTTGACTGGAAGGGCAGTGGTTACAACAGGACAGCAGGACAGCTCTAAGGAAATTCCAGGCTTCTGTCTCATTGCAATTTATCACAAAGCCAGGCTGTCAACACAGACCAAATCCCAGATGTGCAATTATCAGTCATGACCCATATGCTTGAGGCATTACTTTGCACCAAAAACATACTGAGATGATTTTTGTCTGCTTACCAACACATGAACACTGAAAATTGGGGTGGTCAATGAACAAAACATGTTTTAAAATTGCATATCCATCGGCCGCCTAAGACCTGGCCAACTTGATTCTTAACTGGCCTTCAAATAGGTGGTATCCATTTCTGCTCGAAACAAGCAGGAGCCTTATGTCAGTATTTAAATTAGGATTTTACATTTAATTGTAGGATACCAGTACACTTTTCATGTACCAATGGGCGGAGCTTTCCAATTTTGTACAAACAACATCAGCCAAATCAGGTTAGGTATAGAACGATTAGTTGCAGAATAATGCGACTTCTACTCTCTCTCAGCAATATCCTTTAGACTCAACTTCACTCAACATCCCTACTGCAAGACATGATATTTCCAGTCCTTCATCAGTAATCCTCGTGTCATCCCTGAGTGAGATTATCAATTTAGTCCCAACTTTGGTATAATTTCATCACCAACAGGCTGAGACTGCCCAAACTCACAGTACAATAACTCATTGTGCCTGCCAGTTTCGATGGTGTGTCACTATTTCAATTGTCCAGTGACTGCAAAAATATATTAATTTAGCAATTCGTGAAATTTGAAACTTAGACCTTTGTTGAAAATTTCTTAAATTGTCATTAATATTATTACCATGGTTGATGAAAATATTGAGGATTAATTCCTACCACACCAAGTGATCTACAGTCATAGAAAACTGTTAAGGAGAAAGATTTAAGAGGCCCACACACATGTTCTTTTATCAGTACCCTCACAGTCACCATTCAGTTCAAATTCTCGGCACTTAATCAAGCTGTCATTTTAAATTTTCTAGCTCTAAATCTCCTACTCAGATGAAATGGTAATATTTTAAAATATAAACGTATTTCTACATTTATCTACATTTATAAATGCACCCTTTAACACCCTAAACATTAATGGCGATACAATTAAAAGACAATCAGATTGCTCACGCTTACCTACTGAGTTTATTCCACCAGTGAGAACGTGCTCCATAACTCACCCCTGACATTAGCACCATGAATAATGAGCTTTCACACTTGTGAAATAAATCCATCAGTTAACTGCCACTGATGTCAAGTCTTGAATCTGGAGGTACTGTATTTCGTCAGGTTGCAGAGTTTCCCAGTGCCATTTTAACAGCTATTGATATCGTAAAATGTAGCATTGTTTTTCTTTAACGTATAGCACAGGATACTGTTGCACTTGTGTCAGTTGGTTCTAAATTGATGCTTGATTGTGTTTTAAAACAACATTCAATCAGTATGGCACAGTACAAAACAAACTCCTGCAATCAAATGATGCTGCAATGCAGCAAGAAAATAAAACAATGTTCATATGCCAGTGCAATAAGTCTGAAGACTAAAAGCCCAGCTGTAATCATTAAACTATAATAATTTAAAACATGACACGTTTTCTGAAGAACGTATAGCAACAAATGCCCCTAGCATCAAAGAACCTACCCAATAAAGAGCAACACGATCCTGAAGTTGAGTTATTATATGACAACATCTACAGGATCTGTTACTCCCTGTTACAGTAGTGAAAGAAAACCAAACATCACTGTGATTGAAATCACACAATTTGATTACTGGAGCTGCTGCTTACCACTGAACTCATCAACACTGATATGATGCTGCCCCTGTAAACTCACATGTGTGTTACATGCAGAATAACACAGGAGTTTGTTTCAGGGCCAACATACCTCTCAAGAGTTCAGCTGACTTGAATAAATGATTCAAACTTTACTATTTGGAATTCTGATATTATCTGAATCTCTGGTTGTATCACTGCCTTAAGGTAGAATTTCCGTGGGAGTTGTCCTGATCTCCTGTCATAATTCTGGCAAAAATTGGATGAAACCCCAGATGAAACAAAGCAGACAGCAACTTACACAGTTTCTCCGGGTCTTCTGCCATCTTCCAACAAAGGTACAATGGGAGATCTGGAGACCCCTGCAGAGATTGTACCCCTCTCACTAGCTTTCAATATCCACACACATGCAAATTCTTTGATGTATATATAATATATTTATGGCTATTAAGTAGATAAATAAATATCTATTTATGTAGTTGCCAATATTGTGATATCCCAGAAAGTGAAGGTGATACACCCTGTTTTGAAGTTAGCTTAAAATAAGCGATTTAAAAAAACAACTAATTTTCATCTTTACTGCCAAGATTCAATAGGGTAACAATTAGACGAGTTCGACAATAACCAAGCGACCCATTCTGCCAGGTTACCATCCAGGTGCTGAAGGTGAGAATTCTCCCACATCCCCAATCCAGGACTTAACAGCATAGAACCTGATTAATTTTGATTATAGTTAACAAAGAATGTTTTTAGTGAATTAATGCGAGTTATCTATTATGTAATAGCATGGTAAATTATATTTTAGTTGTCTATTTAAGTTGTTGTTTAAATATCAACATTACTTCTAATACACTTAAAATATGCGCTTTAAATTTTATGTAATCGAATATTGATTAAGGGTGAGAAATAAGAAAACATCCAAAAACAAAAAATGTTGCAAAAGGAAATATTCATGAAATCTCATTGCTTCAAATTTAATAGCTTTTATTACATAACTCATGGAAGAAAAAATATTAAAAATAAATCTTGTTGGACATTAATATTATGATTAATAGTTCTTTTCTCAAGGACATTTTTACCAATCAATAATGGACAGAATTTTGATAAACTGAGCTCAGACTGTAGTGATGAATATCTCTCTACAATCCAAGCATTCACCACTTTAATAGCTATTGCTCTGCAAAAGCTCATATGTGATGACCCTGCCTGTCAGTTGCTCCTGGGTATTAGTATCACACCGTCTTTGAAGTTCCTTAGAACCATTAGGACATATCACCTTGTGCTGTACTTTGAGCTCAGAGAAGTCTGTGACTTTTAATGATCAAGGCAACGGGCCCCAGACAGACAGCTATGTGTGAGAGCTGACTACCCAGTTGCTCCAACTATGGTGAGAAGGTTCAGTTTCTTTAGCAGCATGAGGGAAGAACGGAAATGAAGCATGGGTGTACAGTGTGGCTTTTAGCCTTTGCTGATCATATAGATAAGGACCTCACAAATTTTAGTAAAGGTTCTACACCTGCAGTAACCCAATAACGAAAAGGTGTTTGCAGTTCAGGGGTCGGTGGAAGAGGTAGGCAGTGGGAGCTCAAAAAAGGTAATCTTTCGAACTAGAAACATGTGCAGTCTTTAATCAGGAAATTGGTATGGCTTAGAATGATTTTATTAGGATCTTGGGTATGCCTCCAAGCTTAATTGGAACATAGAATGTGGAAGTAATTTTTAAAAGAAAGTTAGGTTAAGGCCCCCTGTTGCCTGCCTCAGGCAGAAGAATGTGCAGAATCTCATGAAGCAGCAGCTATATTTCACTTCACGCAACTTAGAATTGCATGTTATGATTTGATTTGGCTATTAATATTTTTTGAAAATATTTGAATGAGAATTTTAGTTAATGTAAATAAACCAATTGTTTTAGTAACAAAACTGAGTTTTTAAAAAATATTTCACAGACTACTTATAAATTAAAATTTTAAACAATTAAATTTCATGAACGGTGCCTTTTGCAGTATCTTTAATGTTTTTGAATGTTTTCCCTCGCTTTTAGCATTCATATAACGTTGATTGTTTTGCTAACTATTGTTTACACCACACTATTACCATTAAAATTTAGCTCCTGACAAAAGAGATTTACAGTTCAGGATGAACTCCAAAGTAATTTCCAGAATTAATACAAATCGGTTTGAATCAATACAGATTTGGCTCACTTACATACATTCAGATTTAACTTAATATTCACAGTTCAGATAAGAAAGGCTTCAAATACTGGGAGAACACTAAGGAATTCATGTCCTTGAACAAAGTATGTGGGAGAGGTGGTGGGTATAAACTAGATGCCCCAGATGCTATAGTTCCTTGAATTCAACAAGTGTCTGTTTGTTTGACATTACAGGTTGTGGGGGGCTGTGTGGAATTCACCTGTTAGACACCCCACCCAATTTTCCCGTCCAATGAAGACAATGGAAAGTAAGATTTAACAAGATGTATAACAAGCAGCCGAACCGCAACCACCTGTTTTGTGCCTCCCTCCCCACCTGCGTTCCCCCCCACCCCCCGAAGTTTCATTGCAGCCCTCACATTTCTATATTTGTTGCCCTAAGAACAATTTATTTCTGTTGTTCACTAATAAAATTATTGTTTTCTTCATTAATTGCACTGCTTTCCTTTGGGTAACCAATGCTGCTTCTCAGAAGCCAGGGCAGAGGGCTCTCAGGAGTGTGTTAATGTTTGCCGTGGATTCCCGAAATATATCAATACTTGTAGGTGGTTCTGAAGATTGTGTCAATACCTGCAGATGATCTCTGAGATTGTGTCATCATTTGCACAGTGTCCCCAGTAGTGTATCAGGATCTCAAGATTGTACCAGTATTTGCAGGGAATCCTTGAAAATGTGTCAATGTTTGCACAGGCTTCCAAGACTGCATCAGTTTTATAGGTGGCCTCTGGGAATTTGTCAATATTTGCAAGGAATCATTGGGAGCATGTCAATATTGGTCAGGATCTGCAGGAGCATGTCAATATTTACAGGGAATCGTTGGGAGTGGATCAAAGATCTCTGAGATTGTGTTGATAGGTGGTCCATGAGAGTGGTCAATAGTAGTAGTGGGTACCCAGCTTGAAAAGTTTGAAAACCACTTCTCTAATGGCGTGTAAAGTAAGTATAAATTTAAGATTTTGAACGCAGATGGTAGAACTCAAATGTGAAGGCTATACTAGAAAAACAATCACAGGAACAATAAATCAAAACTCAAAGTTCAAATCTGGTACTACACAAGAGTTCTGGATTCAGATTCACATAACTTCCCTTAAAATGCAATCCATTTTAATATTTTCTAACAGGAAAGTGCCATACAATTGTCAAGTGCTAATCACAGTGTAACCATTAAAATGACAACCTTCTCAATTTTACTTGCTCCACATCTATTATAGTAACTGCAGATATTTAAAGGGACAGTTTCAGTTGAAGAAACTTAAGACTTATAGGCATAAAGTTCAAATTTTAAAAATTACACACCACATGAGAATTATGAAAAGAAAACAATTTTGAATCAATTCATGCATCAGTCTTTTGACAGTTTCAAATTAAGATATTTGTAAATCTCATTAATCATAAATTGATGTGATTTTAAACACTAATTAGTTTTTCAGCTCAATAAACAATTTCTGTAACATTTAATTAAAGAATAAACTGTAAACTCACTGCTCTGCTCTTAAATTAGGTCTTCTTACTTGTGAGTGGAAGCACTGTGGTGCATCATTGATGTAAGCTGATCATGAAACAACTCTAATCCATTGCTGTCATTGAAACCACCACTCTGATGTGCTAGCTTTTTTCCCACTTCTTAAGATCTGATAATAGTAGTCTCCTTACCTCATGCAAAATCCTACGGGCAAACATGTCATGTTCACCACAGTTTGACTAAGAACAGATACATGCCACTGGCCATAAACGGTAAACACTTAAGCCATTTAACCCAACTGAGCTATAGTAAATGGAATGAGATGGTCATCTGGCTTATGAATCACTTAATTGACATGTCAGTAAATAAGTGTTTTATTGACAGAAGCTAAATGAAGGGAAAGTAATTTTGCACTGAAATGGCTTTGCTGTCTTCACCACACCTGGCAATATATTCTTGAGTTCAAATTACTTCTCAAACAAATAAAATTTACAATAGATAGAATTCACCTTTTTCACTGTTTACTGCTTTGCCACGCTTTGAAAAGGGAAGACTAAAAGGTTAGAAGATCCCCGTGCTTTATGATTTAGCAGATGTCAGTTGAAAATCTAAGAAGTATTTTCTGTTCGGAGTACTCCCCAGGTTCTGAAATAAAATATGGTAACATGTATTTGTTACCTCACATAAAGCTGCGTTTAGTTGAGCCCAACAGTCCAGGAAAATCCCACAGGTTCTAGACTGAGTAATTAGAGAGAAATTGCTCCCATTGGTGGAAAAGCCGAGAACCAGAGGACAACAATTTAAGGCAAATAGCAAAAGAACTAACGGCGACATGAGGAAAAACATTTACACAACAAGTGGTTAGGATCTGGAATGCACTGCCTGAAAGTGCGATGGAGGCAAATTCAATCGTGGCTTTCAAAAGGGAATTGGGTAAGCACCTGAAGAGAACAAATTTGCAGAACTACAGGGAGAGTTCGGGGGAATGGGACTAGCTGAGTTGCTCTTGCAGACAGCCAGCATTGACATGACAGGCTGAATGGCCTCCTTCTGTACTGTAATGTTTCTATGGTACTATTCTGTGATTTCATCAACACTCTGTGCTGAGGTAGCAGATCTCAGTTGGGACATTCATTCCCTGGGTGAGGAAAAGAAAACTTAGCGAGACAAAGCCTCAATTTAACATCTGATCTGAAAAGCAGCACCTCCAACAGTGCAGTACTCCATCATCAAGCACTGCAGTGAGGCTAGATTATGTAGATTATGGGCTTAAAGCACTGCATTCTACCTAACAAGCAAGAATAATGCAAACTGAGCCAAACCAATATTTATAGCTTCGGTGATTATTCTTATTGTTAGCAAATTACAGTAGGAGGCAACGTGGTCCCAAAGTTGCCTCACTCACGGCAATGAGGACTGGCACTGGAAATGTTGGAATATGAGCTTATGAAAGAGTTACCATGGATTTTATAAGAGTAGGTCATGTCTGACTAATCTAGTTCTTTTATGAGTAGATCACTAACATAGTGAATGGGAGAGTGTTTATGGAGGTTGTCTACAATTAAATTCCAAAAGGCATTGGATAACGTTTCACACAAGAGGTTATTAGCAAAAATGAAAACATACGGAATTGGAGATAACCTTCTGACATGGGTCGGTAATTGGTTAGGAAATAGATGACAGAGAGAGGGGATAAAGGAAACGCTTTATGCTTGGCAGGATGTGACAAGTGGCGTTTTCCAGGGATCTGTACTGAAGTCTCAGTTATTCACCATATATATCAAAGACTGATGCAGAAATACAGAGCTGCATGCAATGCTTGCAGGTGTCAGTAAGTTAGGAGGCACTGTAAGTTTTGTAGTTGGGAGCAGGAAGTTACAGAAGGACTTATACAGATTAAGTGGCAGGACTGTGGCAGACTGAGTTCAATGTGAGGAAGTATGAGGTCATCCACTGTGGATACAAGAAACACAAATCAGAATATTTTCTTAATTGTAAGGCTAGGAACTATGGAGAAACAAAAATATTTGAGTTTCCAGGTACACAAATCACTAATATCTAGTGCACAGATACAAGAAATAATCAAAAAAGGCTAATGGAATTGAGACTTGTACCTCAAGGAGGCTGGAATACAAAGGGAAGGAAGTGATGCTTGAACTGTACAGAGCCTTGTTCAGACTCAATCTGGAGTATTGTGTTCTGGGCACCTTACCTCAGGAAGGATATATTGGCCTTGGAGGGGCTACAGTGCAGATTCACCAGAATAATGCCAGGGATTAAAGAGCTAAATTATAAAGATAAGCTGTATAAATTTAGCTTGTATCCCTTTGATGGTTGAGGGATGATCTAATTGAGGTTTTTAAAATGATAAAAGGATTAGATAGGGAAGACACAGAGAAACTATTTCCTCTGGTGGAGGAATCCAAAATAAGGTGGCATAGTCAAAAAATTAGAGCTAGGCCTTCAGGAGTGAAATCAGAAAGCATTTTCTCACAAAAAACATAGTGGAAATCTGGAACTGTCTTCTTCAAAAGGCTGTGGATGCTGGATCAATAGAAAGTCTCACGATTGCGGTCAACAGGTTTTTGTTATTTAAGGGTATCAGGGATAGGGATCAAAGGTGGGTAGATGGAGTTGAGGTACAGATCAGCCATGATCTAATAGAATGGTCAAACAGGCTAGAGGGATGAATGGTTTACTCCTCTTCTTTGTTCCTTTGTTTCCATGTTCCTAACTCAGAGTCGAGATGACGAGAGTCAAGAGCAAAGATGAGTTTCCAGCAAAGCTGTTACCAGAGGTTTCATGACTGTGGGCCCTGTTACTGCGTTTATATAGCCGATCACATGCCCTATGGTTGATTTCATGCCGTGTGCAAATACACCACACATGCTGGACTCTTCCCTGCACTCCAATATTGTTGGCAAGTTCACTTTCTCTTGAGTGTTTCATTGTGTGCTGTTTGCTGTTGGAGAACAAGATTTATACTGTAGAATCATAAACCATGATTAGAGCAGGTAACTCATAATTGCAAAGAGCCTCCATAACGTATTAGTAAGGAATACATGACTCTAATGGTATAAGTAGCCCCTAGAAACCAAACATCCATATGGATAATTCTTTGACAGTGGTGGCAGACCATTTTGCTGTTCATTAATTTATATATTCTTGATAGATTATATGATGTTTTACAGGTATTGAAGGACAATGTCAGCATAGTCAGTGGCGCTTTCTTTCATCTGTCCAAATATAGCTTCAACCACTCTTGTTGCTGCTGAATCCGGCCCTGATTTTAATGTAACCACCAACATGTCAAAACAAGGCACTTGCAACTTGGATACTTCAAGCTGAGTCTTATTAAGTTTTCTGTCTTTATTTGGGAGGAGATGATGGGAAGAAAGTTGAGTGCAATTGTCAGTCTGTTAGTCATTTGCCAGTGTATTAGTGCAATGTGGGCTGAAGACAAGCATGTGCAAATCTGTTGGTTCACTTTTAATTGGTGCTTAACAAGTGTGGTACCATTGGGTCTGTGTGTTAAGCCAATTTGCTTCCAGGAGAATTTTTGCAGCATGGATAAAAATGCATTACTGCTAGAGCCCCAAATTATTACCCAATCATATATACTGTGCATTAGCTGCAATGCACAGGGAAATTTTATCAATGTATTTAAAAAGTGGTTCAAATTTGTTTTTAAGCAAATGTTTTTAAATGTAATTATTTTAATTCATTTTTATCACACAGGAGAAAATTTGTTATTCGAGAAAGAAATGGTGCAAGGATGCTGCTCCAAACTGGAATTAGGCGTCCTTGGGCATAAGGTCATTTTCCTGTATTTCTGATAATGCCACACAAGTGAGTTCAGTTTATACTAGCTAAGGGTGTGCTTGACAGGTAGGATTGTATACCAGAAATGAGAGAAGACACCTACGTTAAAATCACTTCTTCATAGGTGCAATGCAGTTCAACCCGAACACTTACATATTTACAGGTGAGTTGTGTGAAAAGCAAAATGACATTCTGGCCCGTTTTATTTGCAGGTTATTAAATGTGGTATGCATTCATAAGTCTTGGAATGCTGCTTACACAGAAAAATTCTATCTGCAACAAAAGATATTGATTGAGTTTTCAAAAAGCATTTACATTTTTGTTTTACACTTTTCACCACCTGATTTTGAAGCTTTTGAGTATTTGAATCCTAACATCACTTAATCAATAAAGCAATGGTCTTCTCAGACAGGTTATTAACTATAGGGGAGCAGAAAGCCTCTGGTTTTGTACCTTATCTTATGCATACATGTCAATCATCAGCTTCTTAACCCATTTATCAGTTTGTCAGTGCTTTACAAGGAAAAAACAGCTCCTATCACTGGAATTGGAAGATGCCAGTGTCAACCAATTAGATTGGTAGGATGGTAGGACAAGATGCCATTAGAAGCAATCAATTAAATATTACTTTCTTCCTCAGTTAGCTATACACAAATGTCAGGCAGAACTATGTTCTGAGAAGCTGACAGTTTCTGAGAGCTGCAATTACAAGTATCTATTTGGGATTTGTCCCCAAGTTAGATAAAATAAGTAAGATATAAAGTGCATTTTCAAAGAAATAATTTTCCTCAAAGGAAATTTGTGGAACACACTCAACAATTGTCTTATGTGAAGATTTCTTTTTCAAAACTAGCTATAGACATCCTTTTGAGAGGAGCAAATTCCCTGACATAAGTACATTCACTAGCTTTGAGCATTCCTGTTACTGTACTTGCAGAATTTAAAGAATTGTAGAGATTCCAAGATTTAGGATTTCCCTATGGTGTACTACAATCATAGCCGCTAAGCGCATTGCAGTGTTGAACTACAAGAAAGCCCCCAGCAAGTTAACATCCGTAGCACTTAAAGCAGCCAGAAGCACTGCACAAAGAACAGCCAGGCGTTGCGCAAATGACGACTGGCAACACTTATGCAGTCATATTCAGCTGGCCTCCGACACCAGAAACATCAGAGGAATGTATGATGGCATTAAGAGAGCTTTTGGGCCAACCATCAAGAAGATCTCCCCCCTCAAATCTAAATCAGGGGACGCAATCACTGACCAACGCAAGCAAATGGACTGCTGGGTGGAACACTACCTAGAACTGTACTCCAGAGAAAATGTTGACACTGAGACCGCCCTCAATGCAGCCCAGTCTCTGCCAGTCATGGATGAGCTGGACGTACAGCCAACAAAATCAGAACTCAGTGATGCCACTGATTCTCTAGCCAGCGGAAAAGCCCCTGGGAAGGACGGCATTACCCCTGAAATAATCAAGAGTGCCAAGCCTGCTATACTTTCAGCACTGTACAAACTGCTTTGCCTGTGCTGGGATGAGGGAGCAGTGCCACAGGACATGCGTGATGCCAATATCATCACCCTCTATAAGAACAAGGTTGACCTCGGTGACTGCAACAACTACCGTAGAAGCTCCCTGCTCAGCATAGTGGGGAAAGTCTTCGCTCAAGACGCTTTAAACAGGCTCCAGAAGCTGGCTGAGGGTGTCTACCCTGAGGCACAGTGTGGCTTTCGAGCAGAGAGATCCACCATTGACATGCTGTTCTCCCTTCGCCAGCTACAGGAGAAATGCCGCGAACAACAGATGCCCCTCTACGTTGCTTTCATTGATCTCACCAAAGCCTTCGACCTCGTCAGCAGACGTGGTCTCTTCAGACTAGTAGAAAAGATCGGATGTCCACCAAAGCTACTAAGTATCATCACCTCATTCCATGACAATATGAAAGGCACAATTCAGCATAGCGGCACCTCATCAGACCCCTTTCCTATCCAAAGTGGCGTGAAACAGGGCTGTGTTCTCGCACCTACACTGTTTGGGATCTTCTTCTCCCTGCTGCTCTCACATGCGTTCAAGTCTTCAGAAGAAGGAATTTTCCTCCATACAAGATCAGGTGGCAGGTTTTTCAACCTTGCCCATCTAAGAGCGAAGTCCAAAGTACGGAAAGTCCTCATCAGGGAACTCCTCTTTGCTGATGATGCTGCATTAACATCTCACACTGAAGAGTGTCTGCAGAGTCTCATCGACAGGTTTGCGTCTGCCTGCAACAAATTTGGCCCAACCATCAGCCTCAAGAAAACGAACATCATGGGACAGGACGTCAGAAATGCTCCATCCATCAATATCGGCGATGACGCTCTGGAAGTGGTTCAAGAGTTCACCTACCTAGGCTCAACTATCACCAGTAACCTGTCTCTCGATGCAGAAATTAACAAGGGCATGGCAAAGGCTTCCACTGCTATGTCCAGACTGACCAAGAGAGTGTGGGAAAATGGTGCACTGACACGGAACACAAAAGTCTGAGTGTATCAAGCCTGTGTCCTCAGTACCTTGCTCTATGGCAGCGAGGCCTGGACAACGTATGTCAGCCAAGAGCAACGTCTCAATTCATTCCATCTTCGCTGCCTCCGGAGAATCCTTGGCATCAGGTGGCAGGACCGTATCTCCAACACAGAAGTCCTCAAGGCAGCCAACATCCCCAGCATATACACCCTACTGAGCCAGCGGCGTTTGAGATGGCTTGGCCATGTGAGCCGCATGGAAGATGGCAAGATCCCCAAGGACACATTGTACAGCGAGCTCGTCACTGGTATCAGACCCACCAGCCGTCCATGTCTCCGCTTTAAAGACATCTGCAAACGCGACATGAAGTCCTGTGACATTGATCACAAGTCGTGAGAGTCAGTTGCCAGTGATCGCCAGAGCTGGCGGGCAGCCATAAAGGCGGGGCTAAAGTGTGGCGAGTCGAAGAGACTTAGCAGTTGGCAGGAAAAAAGACAGAAGCACAAGGGGAGAGCCAGCTGTGTAACAGCCACGACAACCAATTTTTTATGCAGCATCTGTGGAAGAGTCTGTTACTCTAGAATTGACCTTTATAGCCACTCCAGGCACTGCTTCACAAACCACTGACCACCTCCAGGCGCTTACCCATTGTCTCTCGAGACAAGGAGGCCAAAGAAGAAGAAGAGATGCCACTGTGTGACTCATTAAGTAAGCTAGACTATTGTTATGTGACACCCCACAGTACACTCCAGGGCTGGAATTTTACACCCCCCCCCTCCCCCCAAAGAGACGGACTAGTGGCACAGGGTGGGGGGGGGGGGGGGTGTAAAATTGAGTGGGAGGCGGGTGGAGGGGGGCCATTCCCGACACCTTCCCGCCACCGCTGCAATTTTGTCAGGGGTGGTGGCAGCTAGAATCTGCCCGCCTGTCCCAAACCCATCAAGGCCCTTAAGTGGCCAATTCTTCTTTGGCCTCCTTATCTCGAGAGACAATGGGTAAGCGCCTGGAGGTGGTCAGTGGTGTGTGGAGCAGCGCCTGGAGTGGCTATAAAGGCCAATTCTAAAGTGACAGGCTCTTCCACAGGTGCTGCAGAAAAATTTGTTTGTTGGGGCTGTTACACAGTTGGCTCTCCCCTTGCGCCTCTGTCTTTTTTCCTGCCAACCGCTAAGTCTCTTCGACTCGCCACACTTTAGCCCCGCCTTTATGGCTGCCCGCCAATTAACTGCCACTTAAGAGCCTGCTCCCGCTGCTGATGCTGGTATTTTTCCTGCAGCTGGCAGGTGCCTTAGGCCCCACAGAAGGCCACCAGGTAAAACCTGGCAGCCTCCTTGTGGGCTATGGGGTGCCCTCCTAATTGAGCACCCTGTGCCCCATGGAAGGCGCCCCCCCTCCAGCAGCCCCAACTGCTCTCACTAGAATTAGGATCGCCCCCCCAGGGTCCTAGTGGATTGTCCCCAGCGAGGCCCCAAAACTTAACTTTCTGCTGGGGTTGGCGTCCCTCTTGCTGCCGATGCTGGGTGCATCCCAGCATTGGCCACCCCTCCTGGTGGTGGGAGAGGTCATTGCACCTCACTGGACAGCTACCGCCCGCCTCAAACCGGGCAGCCCTCGGTCAATAAGGTTCTGTCCCGCCACAGTCTGCCTGCTTCAATGGGTGCTTGGAGCTCAGGGTCATTGCCCGAAAGGTGGACTGATACACCGCACCAAACAACATGAAAAAAGGAAAGAAGGTACCAGCCCTTCGCTTTGCAAGCTGGAACGTCAGAACTATGTGTCCTGGCCTGTCGGAAGACCTTACACAAATCAACGATTCTCGGAAGACCGCCATCATTAACAACGAGCTCAGTAGACTCAATGTAGACATTGCAGCACTTCAGGAGACTCGCCTCCCCGCGAGTGGCTCTCTAGCAGAGCAAGACTACACCTTCTTCTGGCAGGGCAGGGATCCTGAAGAACCAAGATAGCATGGAGTGGGCTTTGCCATCAGAAACTCCTTGCTCAGCATGATAGAGCCTCCCTCAAATGGCTCGGAACGCATACTGTCCATCCGACTGCTCACCACCTCTGGTCCAGTACACCTACTCAGCATCTATGCTCCAACACTCTGCTCCGCACCTGAAGCTAAAGACCAGTTCTATGAACAACTCCATAACATCATTAGCAGCATCCCCAACACCGAACACCTATTCCTGCTGGGGGACTTTAATGCCAGGGTTGGGGCCGACCATGACTCATGGCCCTCCTGCCTTGGGCGCTATGGCGTTGGAAGGATGAATGAGAATGGGCAGAGACTGCTTGAGTTGTGTACCTATCATAACCTCTGCATCACCGACTCGTTCTTTCACACTAAACCCTGTCACCAGGTTTCATGGAGGCACCCAAGATCACGTCGTTGGCACCAGCTAGACCTCATTGTCACAAGGCGAGCCGCCTTAAACAGTGTTCAAATCACACGCAGCTTCCACAGTGCGGACTGCGACACCGACCACTCCCTGGTGTGCAGCAAGGTTAGACTCAGACCAAAGAAGTTGCATCATTCCAAGCAGAAGGGCCACCCGCGCATCAACACGAGCAGAATTTCTCACCCACAGCTGTTACAAAAATTTCTAAATTCACTTGTAACAGCCCTTCAAAACACTCCCACAGGGGATGCTGAGACCAAGTGGGCCCACATCAGAGACGCCATCTATGAGTCAGCTTTGACCACCTACGGCAAAAGTGCGAAGAGAAATGCAGACTGGTTTCAATCTCATAATGAAGAGCTGGAACCTGTCATAGCCGCTAAGCGCATTGCACTTTTGAACTACAAGAAAGCCCCCAGCGATTTAACATCCGCAGCACTTAAAGCAGCCAGAAGTACTGCACAAAGAACAGCTAGGCGTTGCGCAAACGACTACTGGCAACACCTATGCAGTCATATTCAGCTGGCCTCAGACACCGGAAACATCAGAGGAATGTATGATGGCATGAAGAGAGCTCTTGGGCCAACCATCAAGAAGATCGCCCCCCTCAAATCTAAATCGGGGGACATAATCACTGACCAACGCAAACAGATGGACCGCTGGGTTGAGCACTACCTAGAACTGTACTCCAGGGAGAATGCTGTCACTGAGACTGCCCTCAATGCAGCCCAGCCTCTACCAGTCATGGATGAGCTGGACATACAGCCAACCAAATCGGAACTCAGTGATGCCATTGATTCCCTAGCCAGCGGAAAAGCCCCTGGGAAGGACAGCATTACCCCTGAAATAATCAAGAGTGCCAAGCCTGCTATACTCTCAGCACTACATGAACTGCTATGCCTGTGCTGGGACGAGGGAGCAGTACCCCAGGACATGCGTGATGCCAACATCATCACCCTCTATAAAAACAAAGGTGACCGCGGTGACTGCAACAACTACCGTGGAATCTCCCTGCTCAGCATAGTGGGGAAAGTCTTTGCTCGAGTCGCTCTGAACAGGCTCCAGAAGCTGGCCGAGCGCGTCTACCCTGAGGCACAGTGTGGCTTTCGTGCAGAGAGATCGACTATTGACATGCTGTTCTCCCTTCGTCAGATACAGGAGAAATGCCGTGAACAACAGATGCCCCTCTACATTGCTTTCATTGATCTCACCAAAGCCTTTGACCTCGTCAGCAGACGTGGTCTCTTCAGACTACTAGAAAAGATCGGATGTCCACCAAAGCTACTAAGTATCATCACCTCATTCCATGACAATATGAAAGGCACAATTCAACATGGTGGCTCCTCATCAGAGCCCTTTCCTATCCTGAGTGGTGTGAAACAGGGCTGTGTTCTCGCACCCACACTTTTTGGGATTTTCTTCTCCCTGCTGCTTTCACATGCGTTCAAATCCTCTGAAGAAGGAATTTTCCTCCACACAAGATCAGGGGGCAGGTTGTTCAACCTTGCCCGTCTAAGAGCGAAGTCCAAAGTATGGAAAGTCCTCATCAGAGAACTCCTCTTTGCTGACGATGCTGCTTTAACATCTCACACTGAAGAATGCCTGCAGAGTCTCATCGACAGGTTTGCGTCTGCCTGCAATGAATTTGGCCTAACCATCAGCCTCAAGAAAACGAACATCATGGGGCAGGATGTCAGAAATGCTCCATCCATCAATATTGGCGACCACGCTCTGGAAGTGGTTCAAGAGTTCACCTACCGAGGCTCAACTATCACCAGTAACCTGTCTCTAGATGCAGAAATCAACAAGCGCATGGGTAAGGCTTCCACTGCTATGTCCAGACTGGCCAAGAGAGTGTGGGAAAATGGCGCACTGACACGGAACACAAAAGTCCGAGTGTATCAGGCCTGTGTCCTCAGTACCTTGCTCTACGGCAGCGAGGCCTGGACAACGTATGCCAGCCAAGAGCGACGTCTCAATTCATTCCATCTTCGCTGCCTTCGGAGAATACTTGGCATCAGGTGGCAGGACTATATCTCCAACACAGAAGTCCTTGAAGCGGCCAACACCCCCAGCTTATACACACTACTGAGTCAGCGGCGCTTGAGATGGCTTGGCCATGTGAGCCGCATGGAAGATGGCAGGATCCCCAAAGACACATTGTACAGCGAGCTCGCCACTGGTATCAGACCCACCGGCCGTCCATGTCTCCGTTATAAAGACGTCTGCAAACGCGACATGAAATCGTGTGACATTGATCACAAGTCGTGGGAGTCAGTTGCCAGCATTCGCCAGAGCTGGCGGGCAGCCATAAAGACAGGGCTAAATTGTGGCGAGTCGAAGAGACTTAGTAGTTGGCAGGAAAAAAGACAGAGGCGCAAGGGGAGAGCCAACTGTGCAACAGCCCCAACAAACAAATTTCTCTGCAGCACCTGTGGAAGAGCCTGTCACTCCAGAATTGGCCTTTATAGCCACTCCAGGCGCTGCTTCACAAACCACTGACCACCTCCAGGCGCGTATCCATTGTCTCTCGAGATAAGGAGGCCCAAAAGAAAAAAAGAAAGAGCCTGCTCCCGCTGCTGATGCTGGTATTTTTCCTGCAGCTGGCAGGTGCCTTAGGCCCCACAGAAGGCCACCAGGTAAAACCTGGCAGCCTCCTTGTGGGCTATGGGGTGCCCTCCTAATTGAGCACCCTGTGCCCCATGGAAGGCGCCCCCCCTCCAGCAGCCCCAACTGCTCTCACTAGAATTAGGATCGCCCCCCCAGGGTCCTAGTGGATTGTCCCCAGCGAGGCCCCAAAACTTAACTTTCTGCTGGGGTTGGCGTCCCTCTTGCTGCCGATGCTGGGTGCATCCCAGCATTGGCCACCCCTCCTGGTGGTGCTCTAGGACTAAGGGCTGCCACCCCGCTGATTGGCCAGCAGCTATTGGAGGCAGGACTTCCTGCCTCAAGGAGATAGAAGTCCCACCCGAGTCGAATTAAGAGTCTGGCGAGTGTAACATTTTGGCATAGCTCCCCAGGCCCAGTGGAGGCAAGCTCACCCCCGACCTTTTGGCTAGTAGGTGGGGCCTCCCGCCTAATGTAAAATTCTGACAAGGACTTTCATATTGACTGATGTATCTGGGGTTACATTCACTGGGCCCTGTAAAGTTGAATTGGAGTCCTTAAAACTACTTTAATTTTCAATAAATATCTATAAACTTTCTAGGAGAAGTTATATTTGGTTTGAGTGGCAGAATTACAGTGGACTGCAAAATGTCAGGAAAAGCACCAAATAAATTGTAAAGATCAAAATTCCCAAAGGTTGTCACCAAATCCCTCTCGAAAATAATTCTCTTGCATTCACCATTCACATCTCCCTTCAGTGCTATCAAAATCTACCGCTGATCTTTTGTGTGGTTTACTTTTTTCTCTACTGTAATATAAGTACCAACGTGATCTCCTTCAACCTCATCCCTTCTTCTGACTCTGGCCTTATTTGTATTCTCCCCTTCTTTCACTTTGTGAACAAAAGAAAATAATGTGCAGAAAAAGTCCTTCAATTCCATCAAGCTGTCCCCCTGAAGCATCCCGACCCACTAACAGATTGTAATCTACTAGGAGAAGCAAAAAAAAAGATAGCTATCGAAGGCCAATTAAGGAGGAAAACTCTGTAAAGTTCCTTTCTGACCCCCTTAGCTGATCAACCAGGAGGCTGCAAGGGGATGCAGTTGAGAAGAGAAATCTCCCTGAGTGAGACATTTGCCAGAGTGAATTTGGAAATTTGGTGCACATGGGAAATCAATGTAGAGGGGGAAAGAGGGGCTCCTTTTCCTATCTTTTATAGCCTCCAGAAGTTGTTGAATCTTCTTCCTTTGATCCAAGGTAGGTGAGTGCAACTTACCATTACCTCAGCTTAAATTATTAACTAATTGACTAATTAAGAAATAAGGTTGTAGTACAGAGATGGCAGGTGTGCTGCAACTGCAGCATGTGGGAATCTGTGGAATGCACTGCAATCCTGGACAACCATGTCTGCAGTAAGTATCTGCAGCTTGCACGACTTCAGCTCAGGACTTTTTTTTTATTCATACATGGGATGTGGGCATCGCTGGCTAGGCCAGCATTTATTGCCCATTCCGAATTGCCCTTGAGAAGGTTTTGTTCAGCTGCCTTCTTGAACCACTGCAATCCATGTGAGGTAGGTACACACACAGTGCTGTTAGGAAGGGAGTTCCAGGATTTTGATCCAGCGACAATGAAGGAACAGCGATATAGTTCCAAGTCAGGATGGTGTGTGACTTGGAGGGGAACTTGCAGGTGGTGGTGTTCCCATGCATTTGCTGCCCTTGTCCTTCTAGTTGGTAGAGATCGCGGGTTTGGAAAGTGCTGTCGAAGGAGCCTTGGTGCATTACTGCAGTGCATCTTGTCGATGGTACACACTGCTGCCACTGTGCGTCGGTGGTGGAAGGAGTGAATGTTTGTAGATGGGGTGCCAATCAAGCGGGCTGCTTTGTCCTGGATGGTGTCGAGCTTCTTGAGTGTTGTTGGAGCTGCACCCATCCAGGCAAGTGGAGAGTATTCCATCACACTCCTGACTTGTGCCTTGTAGATGGTGGACAGGCTCTGGGAAGTCAGGAGGTGAGTTACTCGCCTCAGGATTCCTAGCCTCTGACCTGCTCTTGTAGCCTTGCAGCCCGCTTGATTGGCACCCCATCCACAACCTTCAACATTCACTCCCTTCACCACCGTCACACAGTGGCAGCAGTATGTACCATATACAAGATGCACTGCAGCAACTCTCCAAGGCTCCTTTGACAGCACCTTCCAAACCCGCAACCTCTACCACCGAGAGGGACAAGGGCAGTAGGTGCATGGGAATACCACTTGCAAGTTCCCCTCCAAGCCAGACACCATCCTGACTTGGAACTATATCGCTGTTCCTTCACTGTCGTTGGGTGAAAATCCTGGAACTCCCTTCCTAATGTCACATCTCAGGCTGAAATGAATCACACTTGAAATCACAGGTTAAACTTTAACGAAGATTTAACAAGTGTTTTATTCAAGACTTCTGTAGAGTTCTGTTCACTGTTCTCACTACAGCAGCATAAGCATATCTGACCTTACAACAACCCCCAAGTCAGGTGTTTTCCCCAAAGCACAAAGCTACTTTCAGTTTCCCTTCCAAGTACCATATAATCTCTCATACTCAAGCCCATGCATACAATCATGACACCTAACAGCACTGTTGGTGTACCTACACCCCAAGGACTGCAGCAGTTCAAGAAGGCAGCTCACCACCACCTTATCAAGGGCAATTAGGGATGAGCAATAACTGCTGGCCTAGCCAGCGATGCCCACATCCCACAAAGAATAATAAAAAAAACTTGACATGATTTCTGCCCCAAAAAGGAACTCATCCAGCTCACTTTTGAAGATATGTTGAGAGTCAGCACTCATGGTACTCTCCAGCAAAGGAATCAGGCAAAGTTTGACTAGAACAATGCAGGCCTCAATCCAGAGCTGTTCAGGAGAAGTGGAAGGGGAAAAAGGCCAAACAAGGCCAACACCAACACCCCACACATATCAACTCAATGTCATAAAGGCATTTATGACAATTTATTGCATCCCCAAAATGCTCCTTCACTCACACTTGAAATCACTATGTGAAAAGTCTCATCATTGAGTATGTTTAAAGCAGATATTGACAGATTTCTAAATACCAATGACATAAAGGAATTTGGGGATAATGTGGGAAAAAGGCATTGAAGTTGTCATGGTCCTGTAGTTTTTTTTTCCGGAATATGCAGTTTGCCTTTAAGGCTTGCAAGGGATCAGTATTGCTTTAAGAACCAGCAAGCCTCAGGAGTTATAGGAAGGTGCATTTTTGTTGCCTTAGAAACAGCCATTTGGAGTCGACGATTCAAAGGGTGCATTCTCGTAACCATAGATACAACCATTGGGAGTGAGTCTCATGCAATACATTTTTTACAATTCAGTTTTGAACTGGCTTTTAGTTGAAGACAGTTTATTCTAACAGAACACACAGACAGAGACAGACAAAGGACACAGCTGTGATGACAGCACCTGGAAAAAGAGCTCTCAACCATTTAAACTGAAGGAAGAGAATTTTAGTCTGTTTAATTATTATCTCTCAAAATTCTAAAAAATAAAGTTAAGCCAAAACAGAGATCTCTGGTAATTTAAATTGAAGAAAGGGAAGTTAGATTGTGACAATCTTTTATCCCTCAAAAACTCTAGAGTCAGATTGATTCTGTTGGAAGTGTTTGCAAGTTGTTAATTGTTGAAATTTGCTGGAGAAGGAAAGTAACATTCTGTGAGGACTTCAAGCAACATTGGACTTTAAATTTGCAAGGACTCTAATTTTTCTATTTTAAGTGTTGCTTATATCTTCATAGTGTTTAAGAATTTAGTTCTTTTAATTAAAGAGTTAATTTGTTGATTTAAAGACACCTGGTTTGGTTAGCCTCATTCGGGGGTTAATAAATGGTACAATTTGGCTGGGTCTTCCTTTAAATTGGAAAGTTTTCAATGATATGTTAGCCGATCTGTGGAGCAACAGGATTGAATTAACAGTGCATTGGTCCCAACACAATCAGAATCGTATATTTTGATTGGGGGCTTTGAGTGGAGCTGTTGGTCATAACAAATTGGATGAACAACCATGATCGTATTGAATGGCGGAGCAGGCTTGATGGGCTGAATGGCCTACTCCTGCTCCTATCTAATTGCTTGGTACATGGAATTTACCTGAAAGGTGCATGCACCTGCCATTACATCCATGATGGGCTGTATGATGACACTTGAGTTGTACTGCATAACTAAAATTAACTTACACTTTTTTTGTATTCTGTTTCAAGGAGAGCACAGCTCATGATGACAGAGGGAAAACTGTGATAGGTGGTAACTCTGTGACATCAACCACCTAGTGGGATGAAGCTCTTCAAATCTTGGGGAGATATAAAGAGTTAGGAAGATAGGATTCTAATAACATTGAGCTTTGATTTCTTTTCATCCTATAGTACCTTGCATTATTTTTCAGCGAACTTTATCAAGACTGAGTTCTAGACCCACAGATAGGCTCCACATGTGCCACAGGCATGGCCAGTATGTTGCATCTCTCAAGGCGTTCTTGTCACCCAGTGTAACGCAGATTGGGGGTGAGGAAATACCTCACCTGGGAATTCCTACCCTGCCACATCCCTCTGACATCAGGGGCCATGTTTAAGGAAGACAGAGATTCCACTCCAAAGATGCCCTCCCCCAGCCACCCTCCACCCCCTGTCAGCTAATTCCAAGACCTTCTCCTGGTGGACTTAGGCTAGTAGTGTTAGAAAGGCCTGTAGAAATGTAGGATATTGTCCTTGTTTAAAATGGGGTTGAGGGAAATGGCAACCCCTCAACAAATGCTACAAAGTAATTGACAATAGCAAAAAATCCCAAAGGGAACAAAACTAACTGAGAAATAAGTGCTTAGATACACCTGTTAATGTTGAACTTAGGCTCTATAAAACCTTTAAAGCCCATTTTCTCTGTGACACCCAAGAACTTTAGGCACCTGTGTAATGCCAAGGTGAATATGAATCAGTGCAAATCAGGCAGAAATCATTGAGAATGAATTGTGTGCTTTCATCATATGGGTAAGAATCAGAGAATGTGAGTTAAAATCCCACCATGGCAATTCCAGAATTTGAATTCAGTTTTAAAAATCTGGAAATAAAATGTTGGTACCAGTAAAAGAGGCCATGAAACTCTCAAATTATTGTAAAAACCCAACTGGTTAATTCATGCCCTTAAGGGAATGAAACTTCCTGTCTGTCTTAAACATGGCTCTAGTCCCACACCACCAACTGCCCACTGAAGTAGCTTAGCAAGCCACTCAAGTTGCATCAAGCATTACCAGCAGATCAAGAAGAAGGCCCACCAACACCTTCTCAGGGAAACTTGGATGCTCATATCCTGAGAAGGATTATAGGATAGAAATTAACAAGATAGTAATAGATGACGAAGATGTACGAAAAGGATTAGCATTAATCCTCTTAGGAAATGAGGATGAGCAGATGGTTGATGTGTCAGTGGGGAAGCACTTTGGGACCAGTGACCATAACTCTATTAGCTTCAAGATAGTTACGGAACAGGATAGGACTGATCCTCAGTTTGAAGTCCTAAATTGGGGAAAGGCTAATTTCGATGGCATCAGACAGGAACTCTCAAAAGTTGAATGGGAGAGGCTGTTTACAGGTAAAGGGACATCTGGCAAGTGGGAGGCTTTTAAAAGTGAGATAGGAAGAGTTCAGGGCTGGCATGTTCCTGTTAGATGGAAGGGCAAAATTGGCAAGTTTAGGGAACCTTGGTTGACGAGGGATATTGAGGGTCTGGTCAGGACAAAGAAGGAGGCATATGTCAGGTATAGGTAGCTAGGATCGAACGAGTCCCTCGAGGAGTATAGGGGATGTAGGACTACACATCAAGAAGGAAATTAGGAGAGCGAAAAGGGGCCATGAGTTTTCCCTGGCAGATAAGATAAAGGAGAATCCTAAAAGAGTCGATAAGTATATTAAGAATAAAAGAGAACTAGGGAGAGAGTAGGTCCCCTTAAGGATCAGTGTGGCAAGCTATGCGTGGAGCCACAGGAAATGGGCGAAGCCTTAAATGAATATTTCTCGGCTGTATTTACCGTGGAGAAGGTCATGGAGGCTAGTGAGTTCAAGGGAGGGAACACCGATATCCTGGAGCACATCAACATTACAAAGGAGTAGGTGTTAGAGGTATTGAAGCACATTAAGGTGGATAAATCCCCAGGGCCTGACCAGGTGTATCCTAGGCTGCTATGGGAAGCAAAGGAGGAGATTTTTGTATCATTGTTAGCCACGGGTGAGGTACCGGAAGACTGGAGGATAGCTAATGTTGTGCCCTTATTTAAGAAGGGCAGCAGGGATAAGCCAGGGAACTACAGGCCGGTGAGCCTTACATCAGTGGTGGGAAAGTTATTGGAAGGGATTCTGAGAGACAGGATTTATATGCATCTGGAAAGGCATGATCTGATTAGAGATAGTCAGCATGGCTTTGTGCGTGGGAAATCATGTCTCACAAATTTGATTGAGTTTTTCGAGGAGGTGACCAAGAGGATTGACGAGGGCAGGGCGATGGACGTTGTCTACATTGACTTTAGCAAGGCCTTTGCCAAGCTCCCGCATGGTAGGCTAGTCCAGAAGGTTCGAACACATGGGATTCAGGGTGAGCTAGCAAATTGGATACAAAATTGGCTTGGTGATAGGAGGCAGAGGGTTGTAGTGGAGGGTTGTTTTTCAGATTGGAGGCCGGTGATCAGTGGTGTGCTGCAGGGATTGGTGCCTTGGCCCTCTGTTGTTCGTCATATATATTAAGGACTTGGATGTGAATGTTAGGGGCATGATTAGTAAGTTTGCAGATGACACCAGAATTGGTGGTATAGTGGACAGTGAAGAAGGTTGTCTAAGGTTACAACAGGATATAGATCAACTGGGAAAATGGGCAAGGGAGTAGCAAATGGAATTTTAGAGATATACAGCACTGAACCAGGCCCTTCGGCCCACCGAGTCTGTGCCGAACATCAACCACCCATTTATACTAATCCTACACTAATCCCATATTCCTATCAAACATCCCCACCTGTCCCTATATTTCCCTACCACCTACCTATACTCGTGACAATTTATAATGGCCAATTTACCTATCAACCTGCAAGTCTTTTGACAGGAAACCAGAGCACCCGGAGAAAACCCACGCAGACACAGAGAGAACTTGCAAACTCCACACAGGCAGTACCCGGAATCGAACCCAGGTCCCTGGAGCTGTGAGGCTGCGGTGCTAACCACTGCGCCACTGTGCCGCAGTGTGCTGCAATGCAGACAAGTGTGAAGTGATGCATTTTGGGAAGTTAAACCAGGGCAGGACATACACAGTGAATGGCAGTGCCCTGGGGAGTGTTGTTGAGCAGAGAGACCTTGGGGTGCAAGTACATAGTTCCCTGAAAGTGGCAACACAGGTAGACAGGGTGGTGAAGAAGGCGTATGGCATACTTGCCTTCATCGGCTAATGCATTGAATACAAGAGTTGGGACATCATGTTACGGTTGTACATAACGTTTGTTAGGCCGCATTTGGAGTACTGTGTGCAGCTCTGGTTGCCGCACTATAGACAAAGATGTGATTAAGCTAGAGAGGGTGCAGAAAAGATTCACAAGGATGTTGCCTGGTTTGGAGGGCTTGAGTTATAAAGAGAGATTGGATAGGCTGGGTCTGTTTTCCCTGGAGCGAAGGAGGCTGAGAGGGGACATGATAGAGGTATATAAAATTATGAGAGGCATAGATAGGGTAGATAGCCAGAGTCTGTTTCTCATGGTAGGGGTGATTAAAACTAGAGGGCATAAATTTAAGGTGAGAGGGAGGAGGTTTAAAGGGGATCAAAGGGGTAAATTTTTCACACAAAGAATAGTGGGTATCTGGAATGAGCTGCCTGAGGAGGTGGTGGAGGCAGGAACAGTAGTGACATTTAAGAGGCATCTGGACAGGTACTTGAATGAGCAAGGCATTGAGGAATATGGAATTAATGCAGGCAGGTGGGATTAGTATAGATAGGCATTATGGTCGGCATGGACACAGTGGGCTGAAGGGCCTGTTTCTATGCTGTACGACTCTATGACTCTATTACTGAAAATTGGTAAGTCACCTGGTCTAGATGGAATGTCTCCAAGGTTGCTGACAGAAGCAAAGGTAGAAATAACAAAGGCATTGGATACAAGAGTATTACTGGAGGACTGAAGACTTGCTAATGTTATAGCACTGTTTAAGAAAGGGAAAAGGGATAAACTAGAAAACTATGAGCCAGTCAGTCGAACATCAATGGTGGGCAAGTTATTGGAAACCATTATCAAGGGCAAAATAAACTTTCATTTGGAAAAGCATGGGTTAATCAAGAAGAGCCAGTCTGGATTTGTTAAAAGCAAATCATGTCTGAATAACTTGATTCAATTCTTTGATGAGATAACAGAGGAGGTTGATCAAGGTGGTGCAGTAGATATTGTATATGTGAACTTTTAGAAGGCTTTTTACAAATACCACACAGGAGACTTATTAAGAAGATGGAGCCCATGTACAACTTATTGAAGGTGGCAGGGCAGGTTGAGAAAGTTGTTAATAAGGCAAATGGGATTCTGGGCTTTATAAATAGAAGCATACAGTACAAAGGCAAGGAAGTTATGATGAGCCTTTATAAAGCATTGATTTGGCCTCACCTCCAATTCTGAGCACCACACTTCAGGAAGGATGTAAGGGCTTTAGAGAGGGTGCAGAAAATATTTACGAGAATGGATTCAGTTACATAGATAGATTGGAGAAGTTCAGGTGGTTCTCCTCAGAGAAGAGATGGTTGAGAGACATTTGAAGGAGGTGTTGAAAATCATGAGCGGTCTAGAGAGAGTAGATAGAGAGAAATTGTTCCCATTGGCAGAAGGAGCAAGAACCAAAGGGCACAGATTTAAAATGTTTGGAAAAAGAATCAAAGACGGGACGACAAAAAGCTTTTTTACACAGTGAGTTACAATCTGGAATGCACTATCTGAAAGGGTGGTGGAGGCAGATTCAATCGTGGCTTTCAGAAGAGAATTGGATAAGCACTTGAAGGAAAATTGCAGGGCTATGAGGAAAGGGCAGGGGTGTGGGATTAGCTAAATTGCTCTTGCAGAGAGCTGGCATAGGCTTGATGGGCCACATGACCTCCTTCTGTGCTGTAACCATTGTATGATTCATTCTATGTTAAGGAGCAAATCGAAAGAATTACAGAAGCAAATTCAGCTTGGAGTGTGATGGTAGCCATTACTGGCTACAAGACAGTCAGGACTGGAAACTAACTATACCAGATTACAACATCTACAGGAAAGAGAGGGAAAATCATGGAGGGGAAGGAGGAGACAGGAGATGAGTTATTTGCCATAGAATTCCCAGCCTCTGATCTGCTCTTGTAGCCACAGTATATGGCTGGTCCAGTTCAGTTATTGATCAATGGTAACCCCCAGGATTTTGATAGTGGGGGATGCAGTGATGGTTAAGCAATTGAACATCAAGAGGAGATGGTTGGATTCTCTCTTGTCAGAGATGGTCATTGCCTGGCACTTGTGTAGCGCAAATGTTACTTGCCACTTATCAGCCCAAGCCTGAATGTTGTCCAGGTCTTGCGGCGTATGGACACGGGCTGCTGCAATATCTGAGGAGTTGCGAATGGTACTGAACATTGTACAGTCATCAGTGAACATCCCCACTTCTGACCTTGTGATGGAGGGAAGGTCATTGATGAAGCAGCTGAAGATGGTGATACTGCTAGACCTGCTGAGTAGTCCAGCATTTCTTGTTTTTATTTCAGATTTCCAGCATCTGCAGTATTTTGCTTTTATTAACCACAATCATCTTCCTTCGTGCTAGGTATGACTCCAACCAGCGGAGTGTTTTCCCCCGATACCCATTGACTCCAGTTTTGCTCGGGCTCCTTGAGGCCACACTCAGTCAAATGCTGATGTCAAGGGCAGTCACTCTCACTTCACCTCTTGAGTTCAGCCCTTTTGTCCATGGTTAGACCAAGGCTGTGATGAGGTCAGGAGCTGAGTGGCCCTGGCAGAACCCAAACTGAACATTGGTGTGCAGGTTATTGCTGTGTAAGTGTCACTTGATAGCATGGTCGATGACACCTTCCATCACTTTGCAGGTCTGTGCTTGCTTCCCTAGAAGCTGTCACGACTCCTACATTTTGCAAAATTCACATCAGCCAGGAGCTTTACAAGCACTGTTCCAAGTTGACAGCTGGACCCTGGGCAGTAAGGGTTACCCCCTTTGTACATGGTTAATGACACCAGTGAGGCATCCCCACTGCACAGCAGAAGATCAACACAATGCAGCTCACACCTCCACCAGAGCCACCATCGAACACACACAACTTGTTAAAAATGCGATTTTGCTGCCTTGACCTGGAGGGACACTTCAGTATGCACTACAGAGGGTCTCAATTGTAGTCTGTTTTGCACTGCACAGCTGGCAATGCAACACAGACATATTTTGCATGAGGAGGAACTGGAGGAGCAGTGGACCTCCTCAGATGAGGATGAATTTGAAGAGCCTGAAGAGGAGGCCAATAATATGAATGAGGATTTAATGGATGCTAGGGCCATGGAGAGACATGCACGGACATCAGAGAGAACCTTATCTTTGCACGCTTCAGCCAAGAGTGAAGCATGTGCATGATTAAAGATGGAAGCACATCATACTTGAACTTCCTGGAAAGTTCACATAGCCCTGTGAGCGTAGGCATTGCTGCAATCTGACAGTAGGTATTGTGTACCAGCAAGAATTGCATGTGCAGTAGAGATGTGCAGAATGCCCTGTCTGCTGGACTGCATTTGAAACAACTTGTGGCTCACCACAACAATTGTCTTGCATCCAAGCATCACCCCTCAATCAGAAGCTGATACACCATCACATGACTTTGATTAGACTTTCAACTTCTAATGGATACAGATTGTGATGGAGCCGCAACAGTTCCAAAACAATGCTTGTAAGGGAGGGCCTACAGAAGCTACATTTGTAGGCATGTCACTACGGAAACCTGTTACAAAACTTTAACCTGCAACCAGCTGGTAGTGAAAACTGAAGGCTCAAACATCAATGTTAACAACACAATGGCCATGCCTGCCAATCATTTGTACGCATCAAAGCGTGCCAGCCACAGGGCATCCATAATCATTATCCTTTTCACCTCGGTAAGTTAAGATGATAAACGAGAATGTATCAAAGATTAAAACAATTAAATGTATTGATACATAATCACAGTTCTAGATAATATTTTATACACCCGTGCCACCTTCATGCTTATAATTCTTTTGGTTTGCGTTCTGTACCACTGCGTCTTCATGCTGTCCCAAAATTAGCAGCTGAGGTGTAGGCAGTCTGCTCATGGCGCTTCCCCGTTGCCCTGGATGACCGTTTGGGGTGTCCCCTGGAGGTACAGGACTTTGAGGTCTCCATCCTACTGGGGGTCTCCAGTACCGGTGCAAGGGCATCCCCCTTGGGCTCACCTGCTAAAGGTTGCGGGGGGGGGGAAGATGAGACACTGTTTACCATGGGGATGTCTTGAGAGGAAGGCGCTGGGGCAGCTGGCACACGCTCCTCCTCCATCTGGGTGCACAATGGCACGTGCCTGTCTCCCTGAGGGGAAAGGGCACCCTGAGGGAGGCCCAGGTGCCTCATACTCCTCTCGCTTAGACCCTGCTACATAGAGCCAATGCCTAGAGCAATGGAGTGCAGGTCAGAGTGCTCAACAAGACTCACCATGGATCTTGCCAAACTTTCCATTGGAGAAATCAAACACTCATATGCCTGAGACATGGCAGACATCATGGCTTGCATGGACTCCTCCATGGCATGCACAAAGTCATGCATGACCTCAGGCATAGAGAGATACAGCACTGAAACAGGCCCTTCAGCCCACTGAGTCTGCGCTGACCAACAACCACCCATTTATACTAATCCTGCATTAATGCCATATTCTCTACCACATCCCCACCATTCTCCTACCACCTCTTATACTAGGGGCAATTTACAATGGCCATATACCTATCAACCTGCAAGTCTTTGGCTGTGGAAGGAGACCGGAGCACCCAGCGGAAACCCACGCAGTCACAGGGAGAACTTGCAAACTCCACACAGGCAGTACCCAGAACCGTACCCGGGTCGCTGGAGCTTTGAAGCTGCGGTGCTAACCATTGCGCCACTGTGCCACATCTCCAACGTATTTTCACCATGAGATCTCTGCACTTCCAGCAGACATTATTGGTGGACAATGAAGAAGGTTGTCTAAGGTTACAACAGGATATAGATCAACTGGGAAAGTGGGCAAGGGAGCGGCAAATGGAATTTAATGCAGACAAGTGTGAAGTGAAGCATTTTGGGAAGATAAACCAGGGCAGGACATATACAGTGAATGGCAGGGCCCTGGGGAATGTTCTTGAGCAGAGAGACCTTGGGGTGCAAGTACATAGTTCCCTGAAAGTGGCAACACAGGTAGACAGGGTGGTGAAGAAGGCATATGGCATGCTTGCCTTCTTCGGCCGAGGCATTGAGTACAAGAGTTGGGACGTCATGTTACAGTTGTGCATAACGTTGGTTAGGCTGCATTTGGAGTACTGTGTGCAGTTCTGGTTGCCACACTACAGGAAAGATGTGATTAAGCTAGTGACGGTGCAGAAAAGATTCACAAGGATGTTGCCTGGTTTGGAGGGCTTGTGTTATAAAGAGAGATTGGATAGGCTGGGTCTGTTCTCCTTGGAGCGAAGGAGGCCGAGAGGGGACATGATAGAGGTATATAAAATTATGAGAGGCATAGATAGGGTAGATAGCCAGAGTCTGTTTCCCATGGTAGGATTTTTAGATTTAGAGATACAGCACTGAAACAGGCCCTTCAGCCCACCGAGTCTGTGCCGACCATTAACCACCCATTTATACTAATCCTACACTAATCCCATATTCCTACCACATCCTCACCTGTCCCTATATTCCCCTACCACCTACCTATACTGGGGGAAATTTATAATGGCCAATTTACCTATCAACCTGCAAGTCTTTTGGCTGTGGGAGGAAACCAGAGCACCCAGAGGAAACCCACGCAGACACAGGGAGAACTTGCAAACTCCACACAGGCAGTACCCAGAATTAAACCCAGGTCGCTAGAGCTGTGAGGCTGCGGTGCTAACCACTGCGCCACTGTGCCGCCCACTGGAGGGCATAGATTTAAGGTGAGAGGGAGGAGGTTTAAAGGGGATCAAAGGGGTACATTATTCACACAAAGAATAGTGGGTATCTGGAATGAGCTGCCTGAGGAGGTGGTGGAGACAGGAACAGTAGCGACATTTAAGAGGCATCTGGACATACTTGAATGAGCAAGGCATAGAGGGATATGGAATTAATGCAGGCAGGTGGGATTAGTATAGATAGGCATTATGGTCGGCATGGATGCGGTGGGCCGAAGGGCCTGTTTCTATGCTGTAAGCCTCAAAAAGGATCATCATCAGCATGGGGCAAAGAAGGCGCCTGGTCCCTAGCAGTCCTCCAAATGTCAGGTGGCACATGCTCTCTCAGCTGCTGGGACATGTCTGCATCATGCCCACCAGACTGTTACCCTGACTCTAATTGTAAGCCCCCCCGTGGACCCAATGGATCTATCTGTCTTGGCGGAGGTGGAAGAGGAGGCAGGTGACGGTGCATCCTCTGGGGCATTGGCAGCTTCTTCCTCAGAGGTAGGGTCTTTAGCTTGATGGTGTCCAATCAATTGAATATGGACACCTGCATTGGAAAATAAACAGTAGCATATGAAGCATCATAACACCATTAGATCATCACTTCTTCACACTATCCTCCTGTGTGCACATATGGCTACAATATTGCAGCTGACACCTCATCCTAACACCTATCGATCCTGCCTCGCCATCTGCTGCTGCTCTTGTTCCCTCCTCGCTGGCTATTTGAGCTGCCTCCTCCTCTGCTGGGGTCAGAATTCTAATGTCAGGGACTCCACCCCCTGTTCTGGTCCGTTCACTTTGGTTATGGGTCTGCTTGTCTTGCAGGAGAAATTGCAGATTTAATGACATGTCAAATGATGTCTATCACCTTTTGTCTACATGCATCAACATCACTCATTCTGGCATGTCAGTTGCAGGCAGCATCCAAGTGCAAGAAAATGCCAGATTTACACATTCTCCACAATCAGTTGCTATATGGATGAACATGCATCTGAACACAAGGCATGGCTACCCACTGCCTGATATGAAGTTTAACGGAGCCTAGGAGATCAACGTTTATACAGCCTTGGCCACATCACTTACTCTCGCTGATCTGAGCAAGTCATTGACCCTTTTCAGACACTGAACCCTGGTTCTCCTGGTGACCCCACGGTGTGATACCTCCTCCGCCATTTCCGTCCAGGCGGCCTTGGTCAGGTGGGAGGGTCTTTTGACTTCAGGAAGGAGGATCTCCTGCCTTTCCCTGACGGCCTGGAGAAGAACCTACAGGGATTCATCACTGAACCGTGGGGCCGGATGTTACTTCCTGGCTGACATTAAGGTGGTGAGGGTGGGGGTGGTGATGGAGCACTGAGTAAAGGAAAACTGGAATTTTGTGCTAGGTTGGGAGAGATAAAGTAAAGGATGAGGTAGGGTGATAACTTAAAAATGATTTAAGATATTGTTACGGCCACATGGTGAGGGGCGTGGGTGGTTCCCACTGTTCAACTCCCACCGGACTGCAGCAAGTGTTTTTATTTTTAGGGTTTTACCCCTTTGTGTTTTATTGTAGGTTTAAAACAGAAGATTAATTATTTATTGAGCAATATGCCTTATCCCGAAATTGTTGCAACCACACCCACTCACACATTCACTTGCACACACACACAAACACAAGAAGATAGAGAGGAAAAGGGGCAAGTACTTTTCAAGTGAGGTTGGGTTTTAGGTTCATGGTGAACCTGTTGAATTCTTTCAGAAGTCAAGTTGTCATTGTTTGCAGGCCTGAGGTGTTTGTAGATTTCTCCCTTGGTGGAAAGTTCAGTTTGTAGACAGAGGATCAGTTCCAATTCACAGCTGCGTAGGTTGAAAATGTAGAATTTACAGCAGGGTGCCTCCCTTTCTGGTTTTCTGGATTTTCTCCTAGCTCTTAGCTGGACAAGCTTTTTGGTGATGCTTCTTTCTGGGTCTCTCTCTTTCTGCCTCGAGGACTGCCTTTTTAAGGGAAAAGTTTGTCATGTCAGATTCTGGTCAGAGACACATTGGTCTCTCCCCCATGGTGATCACACAATGGCCCACGATGAGAATAATCCGGTTATGATGTTTCCACTTTATACCTTCTTTGTTTCAATCGGACCTATTCAATTTAGGAATGTTTCAGGATGATTTTAATTGAAACTTCTCAACATGGTTAGGTATCCTTTGTTCTAAACAGACAGTGTAGCAATGTTCAAATACACATGCGGCCACCTTTTGCAGTATTGCCCATTTTTTAAAAAGGCAAAGTCAATTATTTAGAACCCTTCAGTTTGAATCTATTTTTTCATCTTCGCACTTCTCATAAGCGTAACACTTTATTAATATTACATCTGTGCAAAGGAAAAGAGAGCATGCAGGCTGGTCAGCACCCATGCTTGCAATGCAGAATTCTTTATAGCCCTGCCACTAATGGTGCTTTGCAAAGTGATGGCAGGATCCACCAATAGAAAGCCTTCCCCGCCGCATGATTGCACATGTCTCCCGTGCCACCACCGGAACATAAATTTCAATATATAATTGCATGGGAACTGGTAAAAACAACAGATGAGGAAGTGCCGTCAACTCCTGGTTCCGCCATCAGAAATGCCACAAGATGCATTAAGTTATAACCAATAGGTGGTCGACTCTTGGAATTCTCTTCCACAAATGGCAATTGATGCGAGATCAATTGTTAATTTCAATCTAAGATTGATAGATATTTGCTACCCAAAGATATTAAGAGATATGGGAAAATTACAGTATATGCAGTTAGGTTGCAAATCAGCCAAGATCTCACTGAATGGCGGAACAGGCTCAAGGGGCTGAATGGCCTATTCCTGTTCATATATTCCTATAATTGATCTTAACTATGATTATTAATTCACTTTTTTTGTATTGCATTCATGCTTCAACCTTCTGTTACATTGTTATCTTATTGACATGGATTGTAGAAATTCAGCCCACTAAAACAACAAACAAAAGATATGTCACATTGACTGAACTGTGTTGCTGCCGATGGTTGCATTGTGCTAAAGCAGCCAAGATAGTGCTGTCTTTGGAGGCCATCTAAAGAGTTTGCTTTCATGAATACTTCCATCCTCAATAGTACTATAAACAGAATTTGTATTGCCATCATAAGCAGAAGAAATTGGTTGTGAGGAGCCTGACCTAAAATGCTTTTGTGCTCGATAGCCATAAGGATCTTCCACAACCGTCGGGAAAGGTCCCACATTCAGATACATCGTCAATGTAATGTTCCAGTTGCTGAGCAACCCATTCAGAAATATGGTGGGACAGTTCCTATAACAACTAATACCTGAAAAGCTTGTTAAACCACCTCTGTAATATTAATGGTCATTAAATCTTTTAACTATTATTTCTGTAATAATCTAGTTATTTTGTAAACCACTATGCAGTGCCTTCTGAGGCTGGTGCAAGCAAAGAAGGCAAGAAGTAGAGAGAAGGTAGAGACTCAATGACACGCCCTTTCTATCGGCTGAAAACGAGTGCCTAAGCATCTAATTTGGTGGGTAGTGTGAGCATACACATACATTCTGCATAGAAGTTCATTGCCCAGCATATTGGTGAAAGCTGAGCCATAGGTGTCCAGGACCCACACCTGAAACAGGTGTTATGATCTCTTCCTGCAATTGGACTTCCCTGAACACTGCCGGCGTCAAGCCTGCTGCATTCAGGATAGCCAAGTCTACATGTGGCCTAACTAGGTGTCCTCAAACAGACTGCTAGAGGTTGCCAACAAAAAGGCAAGTTCTTTTAGAAAAATCAGCCATTCTGAATATTTTTTTAATTTATCTTCGAATAACTTATTTGCAATTATTTTTTGAAGATCATCTCATTCCTTTTTTTCTTCAAATGTTTGAAACGATAGGGAGAGGAATTGAATATTTTTTCAAGAATGTAATGTGGTGAATGGATTTGGATTTATCATTTGTATACCTCAATCCTGAATAGGCTGTGTAAAAAGTCAATTCGCCTTGGTTCTGAGTTATTGTCTTGTTAGGTCTGGATTTTTGGAGCAGGTGATAAAAATCAAGATCCCTCAGTAGAGTTAAGTATTGTAAAGTATGTAAGAGCATCAGCACACGACATACCCAGACACTTCTGCTGTCAAATTCAGCTCCTGATCGCCAGTTTTTCAACATTTTGAGTGCCAGTTTACCTCCAGAATGGCATCTGCAGTGCACACACACTTCTGGTGCAAGCTGTGCTGCTTACCATTTTGGTGAGGCCATTAGTACATCCAGGTAGCATATGACAGAAGTATGCACAGTGTCATGTAGCTGCCATTTTGGAGCTCAACACTCAAGCTAATTCCTTCTCTTTACCTTGCATGGCTGAACACATGTTCAGCAGCAGGAAGGGCCCAACCACCAGTACAATTTAAGGGGATCATCAACTACTTTCTGGTTAGTTGCTGATTGATTTCTACAGGCTTTTGGTGTGATTGTAGAACTAATTAGTTTCTAGAGATGTTTAAAATTACTGATGTCTATAAAGAGTGATGTGGCATGTGCTGAAGGACTTTGTCCTGACTTCAAGAATTCTGCACAAGTCATGGGTGCAGTTGTTATACATTTCCCTTGGACTACAGCATGATAGGGAGAATAAGCAAAGATGACACAGAGCAAAACAAGCTGGAGGAGGGGGATGAGGGGAGAAGTGCTCCCAACATGTGGTCATATCCACCCAGGGTGTTCAGGGATGAATTCTCCCACCTGAACCTTAGTGAGGAACAACGTGTCAGCTGTCTCCGCTTTACTAAGTCTGAAATCTGCAAACTGCCGCAGTCACAATTGCAGCCTCAGAGCAGGGTGAGAACATACGTAGAAAATAGGAGAAGGAGTAGGCCATTCGGCCCTTCGAGCCTGATAGATAGATAGGCTGCAGAGCTGGGCTGAGAGATGGCAAATGGAGTTTAATGCGGAAAAGTGTGAGGTGATTCACTTTGGAAGGAGTAACAGGAATGCAGAGTACTGGGCTAATGGGAAGATTCTTGGTAGTGTCGATGAACAGAGAGATCTTGGTGTCCAGGTACATAAATCCCTGAAAGTTGCTACCCAGGTTAATAGGGCTGTTAAGAAGGCATATGGTGTGTTAGCTTTTATTAGTAGGGGGATCGAGTTTCGGAGCCACGAGGTCATGATGCAGCTGTACAAAACTCTGGTGAGACCGCACCTGGAGTATTGCGTGCAGTTCTGGTCACCGCATTATAGGAAGGATGTGGAAGCTTTGGAAACGGTGCAGAGGAGATTTACTAGGATGTTGCCTGGTATGGAGGGAAGGTCTTACGAGGAAAGGCTGAGGGACTTGAGGTTGTTTTCATTGGAGAGAAGGAGGAGGAGAGGTGACTTAATAGAGACGTATAAGATAATCAGAGGGTTAGATAGGGTGGATAGTGAGAGCCTTTTTCCTCGGATGGTGATGGCAAACATGAGGGGACATAGCTTTAAGTTGAGGGGTGATAGATATAGGACAGATGTAAGAGGTAGTTTCTTTACTCAGAGAGTAGTAGGGGCGTGGAACGCCCTGCCTGCAACAGTAGTAGACTCGCCAACTTTAAGGGCATTTAAGTGGTGATTGGATAGACATATGGATGAAAATGGAATAGTGTAGGTCAGATGGTTTCACAGGTCGGCGCAACATCGAGGGCCGAAGGGCCTGTACTGCGCTGTAATGTTCTAAAAAAAAGTCCCCTCACTCTTCTGAACTCCAGCGAATATAATCTTAACCGACTCAATCTCTCCTCATACGTCAGTCCTGCCATCCCAGGAATCAGTCTGGTAAACCTTCGCTGCACTCCCTCGATAGCAAGAACATCCGTCCTCAGATAAGGAGACCAAAACTGCACACGATATCCCAGGTGTGGCCTCACCAAGGCCCTGTATAATTGTAGCAAGACATCCCTGCTCCTGCACTCGAATCCTCTCACTATGAAGGCCAACATGCCATTTGTCTTTTTTACTGCCTGTTGCACCTGCATGCTTACCTTCAGCAACTGGTGTACGAGAACACCCAGGTCTCGCTGCATATTCCCCCTCTCAGTTTATAGCCATTCAGATAATAATCTGCCTTCCTGTTTTTGCTACCAAAGTGGATAACCTCACATTTATCCACATTATACTGCATCTGCCATGCATTAGCCCACTCACTCAACTTATCCAAATCACCCTGAAGCTTCTCTGCATCCTCCTCACAACTCACCCTCCCACCCAGTTTTGTGTCATCTGCAAATTTGGAGATATTACATTTAGTTCCCTCATCTAAATCATTAATGTATATTGTGAATAGCTGGGGGCCTAGCACCGATCCCTGCGGTACCCCACTAGTCACTGCCTGCCATTCCGAAAAAGACCCATTTATCCCTACTCTTTGTTTCCTGTCCGCCAACCAATTTTCTATCCATCACAATACACTACTTCCAATCCCATCCGCTTTAATTTTACATGCTAATTTCTTATGTGGGACTTTGTCAAAAGCCTTCTGAAAGTCCAAATTAACCACATCCACTGGCTCCCCCCTCATCAACTCTACTAGTTACATCCTCGAAGAATTCTAGTAGATTTGTCAAGCATGATTTCCCTTTCGTAAATCCATGCTGACTCTGCCCGATTCTACCACTGTTCTCTAAGTGCTCTGCTATAAAATCTTTGATAATAGACTCTAGAATTTTCCCCACTACCGACGTCAGGCTGACTGGTCTATAATTCCCTGCTTTCTCTCTACCTCCCTTTTTAAATAGTGGGGTTACGTTAGCTACCATCCAATCTGTAGGAACTGATCCAGAGTCTATAGAATCTTGGAAGATGACCACCAATGCATCCACTATTTCTAGGGCCACTTCCTTAAGTACTCTGGGATGTATACCATCAGGCCCTGGGGCTTTATCGGCCTCCAATCCCATCAATTTCCCCAACACCATTTCTCTACTCATACTGATTTCTTTCAGTTCCTCTCTCTCACTAAGCCCTGTGTTCCAAAACATTTCTGGGGTGATATTTGTGTCCTCCTTTGTGAAGACAGAACCAAAGTATGCATTTAGTTGGTCAGCCATTTCTTTATTCCCCATCATAAATTCCCCTGTTTCTGACTGTAAGTGACCTACATTTGTCTTCACCAATCTTTTTCTCTTCACATACCTATAGAAACTTTTACAGTCAGTTTTTATGTTCCCTGCAAACTTGCTCTCGTACTTGATTTTCCCCTTCTTAATCAAGCCCTTGGTCCTCCTTTGCTGAATTCTAAACTGCTCCCAATCCTCTGGTCTGTTGTTTTTCCTGGCAAATTTATATGCCTCTTCCTTGGATCTAATGCTATCTCTAATTTCCCTTGTAAGCCATGGTTTGGCTACCTTTCCCGTTTTACTTTTGCGCCAGACAGGGATAAACAATTGTTGCAGTTCATCCATGCACTCTTCAAACGTTTGCCATTGCCTATCCACCGTCGTCCCTTTAAGTAACGTTTCCTAATCTGTCATGGCCAACTCGCACCTCATACCTTCGTAGTTTCCTTTACTAAGATTCAGGACCCTTGTCTCAGAATCAACTACATTACTCTCCATTCTGTCATATTATGGTCGCTCATCCCCAAGGGGTTTCGCACCGCTAGATTGTCAATTATTCCCCTCTCATTACGCAATACCCAGTCTAGGTTTGGCCTGTTCTCTAGTTGGTTCCTCAATGTATTGGTCCAGAAAACCATCCCATATACACTCCAAGAATTCCTCCTCTATGGTATTGTGACTCATTTGATTTGCCCAATCTATATGCAGATTAAAGACACCCATAATTACAGATGTTCCTTTATCGCATGCATCTCTAATTTCCTGTTTAATGCCATTCCCAACATCACCACTACAGTTTGGGGGTCTATGTACAACCCCCACTAACGTTTTTTGCCTTTTAGTGTTTCTCAGCTCTCCCCATTACAGATTCCACATCGTCAGAGCTAATATCTTTCCTCACTATTGCGTTAATTTCCTCTTTAACCAGCAATGCAACTCCACCGCCTTTTGCTTTTTGTCTGTCCTTCCTAAATACAGAATATTCCTGGATGTTCATTTCCCATCCCTGGTCACCTTGCAGCCATGTCTCCGTAATCCCGACTATCACACCCGTTTACATCTATTTGTGCGATTAATTCATCCACGTTATTGCGAATGCTCCACGCGTTAAGGCACAAAGCGTTAAGGCTTGTCTTTTTAACATTACTTGTCCCCTTCCCATTATTTTTCACTGTGGTCCTGTTTGATTCTGGCCCTTGATTTCTCTGCCTATCACTTTTCTTATTCCTCTTACTGTCTTTTGTTCTTATCTTTGATCCCCTCTCCTATGACTCCTTGCAAAGGTTCCCATCCCCCTGCCATTTTAGTTTAAACCCTCCCCAACCACTTTCGCAAATAATCCCCCTAGGACATCAGTCCCGGTCCTGCCCAGGTGTAACCCGTCCAGTTTGTACTGGTCCCACCCCCCTAGAACCGGTCCCAATGCCCCAGGAATCTAAAACCCTCCCCCTCACACCATCTCTTCAGCCATGTATTCATCCGATATATCCTGCTATTTCTACTCTGACTAGCATGTGGCACTGGTAGTAATCCTGAGATCGCTACCTTTGAGGTCCTACTTTCCAACTTACTTCCAAGCTCCCTATATTCTGCTTTTAGGACCTCATCCTTTTTTTTTACCTATGTCGTTTGTACCAATGTGTACCACGACTACTGGCTGTTCACCCTCCCCCTTCAGAATGTCCTGTAACCGCTCTGAGACATCCTTGATCCTAGCACCAGGGAGGCAACATACCATGCTGGAGTCTCTTTTGCGGACACAGAAACACCCATCTATTCCCCTTACAATTGAATCCCCTATAACTATTACATTCCCACACTTTTTGCTCCTCCCCTGTGTAGCAGAGCCAACCGTGGTGCAACGAATTGGGCTGTTGCTGCTTTCCCCTGAGAGGACATTCCCCCCAACAGTATCCAAAGCAGTCTACCTGTTTTGTAGGGCAATTGCCACAGGAGATTCCTGAACTGCCTGCCTAGTCCTCTTGCTCTGCCTGATGGTCACCCATTCCTCTGCTACCTGTGGGGTCTGAGCCTGTGGTGTGACCACCTCTCTATACGTGCTATCCACGATACTCTCCGCCTCGTGGATGCTCCACAGTGTCCCCAGCTGCCACTCCAGCTCCGAAACCCGGGTTTCCAGGAGCTGCAGCTGGATACATTTCCTGCACACATGCTAGTCCCGGGCACTGGAAATGTTCCCGGCTTCCGATATGGAGCACGAGCAGCACACCACGGCTTTGAGCTCTCGTGCCATGACTTAAGCCTTTAAATTAAATTAAGCCTTCTAGAGGATCTTAATGTCCAATAATATCAGTTACTCAAAGGCCCTTCTTCCCTGGTCCTCGTTACTACAGAACTCCTTAAAAAAAACACTACTTACTATATTTGAAATAAACTTTAAACTTTTAAACTTTTCTTAACTGAGATACTGACCCAGCTATTTAGAGCTATTCCCTAACATCACTGACTCACCAATCAATCACCTTGCAGCTCTCCTGTGATGTCACTGTTGGCTTTTTTTTTCAAAACTCCTTCTCGCTGCCGCTGCACTTTTAAACTCTGCCGGTCTCACTCAGTCTCACTCCTGCTGCACTTTTAAACTCTGCCAGTCTCACTCAGTCTCGCTCCTGCTGCACTTTTAAACTCTGCTGGTCTCACTCAGTCTCAGCATTACCAATGGCTGTGAAGGTGATTGTGCCCATGACTTTTTCTGCATCTGGCTCTTTCCAAACTGAAGCAGGTGATATTTGCGACATCTCCCAGTTTGCCATCCACTGTTGCATAAGGGAGGTCACTGATGCTCTCCATTTCATAGGGCAGGGTGCCATTGACTGCACACATGTCACTTCGTGGACACAACATCTCAATTCTGAGATGTATAGCAACCAAAAGGGATTCCATTCACTCAATATCCAGCTGGTATAGAGTCATAGAGAGATACAGCACCGAAACAGGCCCTTTGGCCCAACGAGTCCACACTGACCATCAACCACCCATTTATACGAATCCTACATTAATCCCATTTTCCATCTCACATCCCCACCTTCCCTCAATGCTCCTACCACCGACCTACACAACGGGCAATTTTTTTTATAATGGCCAATTTACCTATCAACCTGCAAGTCTTTGGCACGTGGGAGGAAACCAGAGCACCCGGAGTAAACCCACGCGGTCACAGGGAGAACTTGCAAACACTGCACAGGCAGTACCCAGAACCGAACCCGGGTTGCTGGAGCTGTGGTACTAACCACTGCGCTGCCCTTATGTCACCATATGCATCATATCATGGAGGTCAATGCCCAGTATCCTGGCAAAATTCATGATGCCTTCATTCTATGGCAGTCCGCTGTACTATCTGCGTAAAAGCCATATAACAAACCAGAGGGTGGCTACTGTGCAACAAAAACTATCTTTTGATGACATGGTTCATGACTCCAGTTTGCAACCCATACAATGAAAGCCATGCTGCTATACTAAATGTCATAGAGCAGATCATTGGGATATTTAAACAATGTTTCCATTGTCAGGACCACTCTGGAAAGGCCATGCAGTACTCATGCATGTGTCAAGATTTACGGTGGTCTTTTCTTTTTATTCATTCATGGGATGTAGGCGTCACTGGCTATGCCAGCATTTATGGACCATTCCTAATTGCCCGTAAGAAGGTGGTGGTGAGCTGCCTTCTTGAACCGCTGCAGTCCATGTGAGGTAGATACACCCACAGTGCTGTTAGGAAGGGAGTTCCAGGATTTTGAACCAGCGAGAGTGAAGGAACAGCAATAGAGTTCTGAGTCAGGATGGTGTGTGATTTGGACGGGAACTTGCAGGTGGTGATGTTCCCATGCATCTGCTACTCTTGTTTGAGGTGGTAGAAGTCGCGGGTTTGGAAGGTGCTGTCTAAGAAGCCTTGGTGCGTTGTTGCAGTGCATCTTGTAGATGGTACACACTGCTGCCATTGTGCGTCGGTGGTGGAGGGAGTGAATGATTGTGGATAGTGTGCCAAACAAGCGGGCTGCTTTGTTCTAAATGGTGTCGGGTTTCTTGAGTGTTGTTGGAGCTTCACCTTTCCAGGCAAGTGGAGAGTATTCTATCACACTCCTGGCTTGTGTCTTGTAGATGGTGGACAGGCTTTGGGGAGTCAGGAGGTGAGTTGCTCGCTGCAGGATTCCTAGCCTCTGACCTGCGCTTGTAGCCACGGTATTTATATGGCTACTCAAGTTCAGTTTCTGGTCAATGGTAGCCCCTAGGATGTTGATAGTGGGGGATTTAGCGATGGTAATGCCATTGAATGTCAAGGGGAGATGGTTAGATTCTCTCTTGTTGGAGATGGTCATTGCCTGGCACTTGTGTGGTGTTACTTGCCACTTATCAACCCAAGCCTGGATATTGTCCAGGTCTTGCTGCATTTCTACAAGACTGCTACAGTATCTGAGGATTCACGAATGGCGATGAACATTGTGAAATCATCAGCGAACATCCCCACTTCTGACCTTGTGATTGACGGAAGGTCATTGATGAAGCAGCTGAAGATGGTTGGGCCTAGGACACTACCCTGAGGAACTCCTGCGGTGATGTCCTGGAGCTCAGATGATTGACCTCCAACAACACAGCTATCTTTCATTGCACAAGGTATGACTCCAACGAGCAGAGAGTTTTCCCTCTGATTCCCATTGACTCCAGTTTTGCTAGGGCTCCTTGATGCCATACTCGGTCAAATGCTGCCTTGATGTCAAGAGCAGTCACTCTCACCTCACCTCTTGAGTTGAGCTCTTTTGTCCATGTTTGAACCAAGGCTGTAATGAGGTCAGGAGCTGAGTGGCCCTGGCGGAACCCAAACTGAGCATCACTGAGCAGGTTATTGTTAAGCAAGTGCTGCTTGATGGCAGTGTTGATGACATCTTCCATCACTTTACTAATGATTGAGAGTAGACTGATGGAGCGGTAATTGGCTGGGTTGGACTTGTCCTGCTTTTTGTGTACAGGACGTACCTGGGCAATTTTACACATTGCTGGGTAGATGCCAGTGTTGTAGCTATACTGGAACAGCTTGGCTAGGGGTGCGGCAAGTTCTGGAGCACAGGTCTACAGCACTATTGCCGGAATATTGTCAGGGCCCATAGCCTTTGCAGTATCCAGTGCCTTCAGTCATTTCTTGATATCACGCGGAGTGAATCGAATTGGCTGAAGTCTGGCATCTGTGATGCTGGGGACTTCAGGATGGGGCCGAGATGGATCATCAACTCAGCACTTCTGGCTGCAGAGTGTTGCAAATGCTTCAGCCTTATCTTTCGCACTGATGTGCTGGGCTCCCCCATCATTGAGGATGGGGATATTTGTGGAGCCACCTCCTCCAGTTAGTTGTTTAATTGTCCACCACCATTCATGACTGGATATGGCAGGATTGCAGAGCTTAGATCTGATCTGTTGGTTATGGGATCGCTTAGCTCTGTCTATTGCATGCTGCTTACGCAGTTTGGCATGCAAGTAGTCCTGGGTTGTAGCTTCACCAGGTTGACACCTCATTTTGAGGTATGCCTGGTACTGCTCCTGGCATGCCCTCCTGCACTCTCATTGCTCTCCTGACTTGATGGTAATGGTAGAGTGGGGGATATGCTGGGCCATGAGGTTACAGATTGTGGTTGAGTACAATTCTGCTGCTGCTGATGGCCCACAGCACCTCATGGATGCCCAGTTTTGCATTACTAGATCTGTTCGAAATCTATCCCATTTAGCACGGTGATAGTGCCACACAACACGATGGAGGGTATCCTCAATGTGAAGGTGGGACTATGTCTCCACAAGGACTGTGCGGTGGTCACTCCTACCAATACAGTCATGACAGAAGCATCTGCAGCAGGCAGATTGGTGAGGACAAGGTCAAGCATGTTTTTCCCTCGTGTTGGTTCCCCCACCACCTGCCACAGACACAGTCTCGCAGCTATGTCCTTTAGTACTCGGCCAGCTCGGTCAGTAGTGGTGCTACCGAGCCACTCTTGGTGATGGACTTTGAAGTCCCCCACCCAGAGTACATTTTGTGTCCTTGCCACCCTCAGTGGTTCCTCCAAGTGGTATTCAACATGGAGGAGTACTGACTCATCAGCTGAGGGAGGGCGGTAGGTGGTAATCAGTAGGAACTTACCTTGCCCATGTTTGACCTGGTGCCATGAGACTTCATGGGGTCCGGAGTCGATGTTGAGGACTCCCAGGGCAACTCCCTCCCTACTGTAGATCACTGTGCCACCACCTCTGATGGGTCTGTCCTGCCGGTGGGACAGGACATATCCAAGAGATAGTGATTGCAGTGTCTGGGACATTGTATGTAAGGTATGATTCCATGAGTATAACTATGTCAGGCTGTTGCTTGACTAGTCTGTGGGACAGCTCTCCCAACTTTGGCACAAGCCCCCAGATGTTAGTAAGGAGGACTTTGCAGGGTCGACAGGGCTGGATTTGCCGTTGTCGTTTCTGGTGCCTCGCTCGATGCGGGTGGTCCGTCCGGTTTCATTCCTTTTTATTGACTTCGTAGCGGTTAGGCACAATTGAGTGGCTTGCTAGGCCATTTCAGAGGGCATGTAAGTGTTAACTACATTGCTGTGGGTCTGGAATCACATGTAGGCCAGACCAGGTAAGGACAGCTGATTTCCTTCCCCTAAACGACATTCGTGAACCAGATGGGTTTTTACAACAATCGACAATGGTTTCCTGTCTATCATTAGACTGGCTTTTAATTCCAGATTTATTAATTAAATTCAAACTCCACCTTCTGCTGTGGTGGGATTCGTACCCATGTCCCCAGAGAAATAGCCTGGGTCTCTGGGTTACTAGTCCAGTGATAATACCATTGCACCACCGTCTACCCCTGCATGCTGCACAACCTTGCCATCATAAGGGTACAGCTCTTGCCACACCTATATGGCAACCAGTTGAGGAGCAGGAGGAGAATGAAGAGGAGGTCAAGGAGGAGGAAGAGGAGGTGGAAGGGAAGGAGGAAGAGAAAGAGAGAAAGCAAACAATACAGCCGCTTTCTTCGCTGGGGCTAATTAGGGACCTAAAAGGGGATCTGCACATGGAGGCAGAGTGCATGGCAGAGGTATTAAATGAGTACTTTGCATCTGTCTTTACCAAGAACAAGATCCTGCCAAAATCATGGTGAAAGAGGAGGTAGTTAAGACACGAGATAGGCTAAAAATTGATAAAGAGGAGGTATTAGAAAAGCTGGCTGTACTTAAAGTGGCTGTCGCCAGGACTGAATGGGATGCATCTGATGATACTGAGGGAAGTAAGGGTAGATATTGTGGAGGCACTGGCCATAATCTTCCAATCCTCAGATACAGGGGTGGTGCCAGAGGACTGGAGAATTGCAAATGTTACACAATTGTCCAAAAGGGTGTAAGAATAAACCCAGAAATTACAGGCCAGTCAGTTTAACCTCAGTGGCGGGAGAGGTCTCTCTTCCCTCGCTGTTCTTCTGTCTTCCCCCTCTGTCTCTCCTCTTCTGTGTTCCCATCTCCCCCCTCTCTCTCTCCTTCATGCCTCCTCTCTCCCTCCCCTCTGCATTCCCCTCACAATCCCCTCTCTCACCCCTCTCTCTGCCCACTCTCTCTCTCCCCCTCTCTATGTCCTCCCTTTCTCCCCCTCTCTGTTTCCCCCTGTCTCGATGCCTCTCTCTCCCCCTGTGACCCCCCTCCTGCTCTCCCGCCCTTTCTCCCCCTCTGTGTTCCTCCTTCTCTACCCCCTCTACCCTTCTCTCTCCCCCTCTCTCCCACGTGTCCCCCTCTCTCTGCCCTTCCCTCTCTCCTGCTGTATCCCCCCTCTCTCCTCACCTGCCCTCTCTCCCCCTCTGTGTCCCCCTCCACCCCTCTCTCCACCTCTCTCCACCTCTCTCTCCCACATAACCCCCTCTCTCTCCCCTTCCCTCTCTCCCGCTCTGTGTCCCCCTCACTCTCTCTTCGCCCACCATGCACCAGGAGAGGAAACAGATTGCCGCTCGGTGTCGGCTCCATACTCTGAGAGAAACCAGGGCCTTTGGAGAACTGAGTACATGGGTCGTCCTCTGCAAAAAAATAGCTTGCTCTGGCTCAGAGAAGTTTTCCCTTTCCAGTTCTATCATTGCTTTCCCGAGTGCTATCCTATCTGTTCTACTCACACAAACACTCTCCATGGCTGATTCCGCAGTTCGGACATGGGCAGGGAGCACTTGATTGACGGCTCCAGCCTGCCCAGCGAGTCCCACCTCCCCCATGCTCTAATTCAACAGAGGTCTGCACACAAACAAACCGTTTGCATTTTTGATTGGTGGATTGGCAGGCCAGATACAAAATTTCACCAGATCATAGGACCTAGCCTAATGCCCCAATGATCCCGACCCTTTGTAATTACTTTTCTTCCTGGTAATTTTAAATGTCTTGTTACAAGCCTTTAAACTTGTGCTTTAAAATAACCTAGCTGCTAGGTTATTTTAAAACATAAGTTTAAAGGCTTGGAGAAAGACATTTAAAATTACCCTGGACCTCAAACTTTTTACCACAGCCACTACTGTCCGTGTACAAAAGTGTTGTCGACCCTTGCGTTGAAGGTGGCAGGGCAGATTGAGAATGTGGTTAAAAAGGCATACATGATGCTGGCCTTTATAAATACTGGCATAGAGCACAAAAGCAAGGAAGCTATGATGAACCATTACAGGTTCTGTAATGCAGTACCTGAGAGTGGTGGAGGCAGATTCAATTGTTCCTTTGAAAAGAGAATTGAAGCAGCACCTGAAGAGAAAGCGTTTGCAGGGCTACAGGGAAAAGGCAGCTGAGTTGTTCTTGCAGAGAGTCAGCACACATGCAACAGGCTGAATGGCTTCCTTGTGTGCTGTAACCCTTCTATGGTTCTATGACTCTTTCTGGTCGGACTGTCCATGATCCTCTCATCCAAGTGCAATGCCAGTAAATTTAATTACAATTTCCATTCACACACAGTCCTACACCTCACCTTCTCTCTTTTACTTACAGCGTTCACTTGTCCACAATGCTAATCTAAAAACCAACACAAAAAATTCATTCCAAACCAAATTTAATTCAAACCATGTGATATCGCATACAAATTCAATTAATCACCCTTGTGTATTCCCTTTCTGTTTGTCTTGTTTGTGGCTTTCCCTGTCCTCGTGCTCCTCGCAGTGCTACCCCAGTGACTGCAGCATGGCTGTTGGAAGACTGCTGAATTTCAATGAGGGAAATTGCAAATGACCTTTCAGGACCACCTTGAGCAGCTCTGGCCCTAGAAGACCTGACTTCAGACCGCAGCATCTTAGCATGGGCCACAACCATCTGGTCTGGATGGCTAAAAGGCAACTGCAAGGGCACTAGTGGAGTGGCAGTGGTGGGAGGATGAATGCTGTCATCCTGAGAGAGGGCTGCAGATTTGTCCTCCACGGAGTCACTGCCACTCCAATGGTGCAACGCCTCAGCAATCTTAGTAATCTTCTGGAGGAGAGATTGTGAAACTGCTGTGAAAACCCTGTAAGCCCCTTTGAATAAGCCCCTTTGAACACTGGTACCCTCAGCCTTGATAGTAGCAGTTTGAGCTTACATGGCAGGTACCTGAGCTTCTACCATAGCACCCAGACTTTTGGTGGAATCTGCTTGTTGCTGTATCAGATGCTGCATCATGGTTGGGTCTGCAACTTTGCTAATGGAGTTTGTCACCACTTACATGCTGGAAAGGATGGGCTCCAAGTTCTAAGCAAAGTCTCCTCTGCCAAGTTGGTGCTGGAGTCCTCCATGCTCCTTGACATTGACCGCAGGATGGCAGGTCTGCCAATGCGCCATACATCCGAGTCTTCTTCCGTAGGCCACCCTTTTGAAGTCCACATCTGAGTCCTCTGCAGCAGAACTCATGTGCAACTTTGCCTTCTGCGAGCTGGCACCTATACTCCCCTTATCCCTTTTGCTGCCTGCAGTCCATTCATGCCCAGCCTATATTCTCTAGAGGAGCCAAATGGCCTACTCCTGCTCCTATTGCCTATATTCCTATGTCTCACCACATGCAGATCCTGCCTTTAAGCTATCCTCTAAAGTACATGCAGTTTCAGCATCTGAGCTGATGGCTGCAAGTGCGAAAGTAAGTCACGGTGTTTCTTCTTCATTGCTGTTTTCCTGCTCTGCCTGTTCTTTCTCTTCCACCACTGCCTCACCAAGTTGCAGTTCTTTGGTAAATTAAAGGAGAATGGTACAAGGCTATGATTGTGGTAAGTGGGGTGGGAAGCAAGAGGTGCATGTTTACACCATTTGCAGCTTGTAAATCAGAAGAGACTGTGTGATGAGGGGAAATTGGGATGTGAGAAGGAGGATTAGGTATAAGGAAACTGTCACCTTCAATGGTTTTAGCCCCACCTCCAGCCTCAACTCAAATGATGGCCACAATATCCTCCATGGGAGTTAAGACATGTAGCTGGGCTTGTCCCCCACCGGTTAGGTGCTGCTGCCACTGGTTATTTATTTATTTATTTAGAGATGCAGCACTGAAACAGGCCCTTCAGCCCACCGAGTCTGTGCCGACTAAGAACCACCTATTTCTATTAACCCTACAGTAATCCCATATTCCCTACCACCTACCTACACTAGGGGCAAATTTCCTATTACCTGCAAGTGTTTGGCGGTGGGAGGAAACCGGAGCACCCGACGAAAACCCATGCGGTCACAGGGAGAACTTGCAAACTCCACACAGGCATGACCCACAATTGAACCCGGGTCCCTGGAGCTGTGAGGCTGCGGTGCTAACCACTGCGCCACCCACCTTGTGCACCACCTTGTCATGCAAGAGAGAGGAAAGTGTGTCGGGCATTTGGTGCAATCTGTTTTGGTGATGCAATTTGTCATGATTGAATAGCTGGCAATGTGCACAAGCTGTGAGATGTGGATGTGAGGCTTAAAGCAGCACTAACACAGAAACACATGAATTAGGAGCAGGAGTAGGCCATTCAGCCCCTCAAGCCTGCTCAGCCGTTCAATAAAATCATGGCTGATCTGATTGTGGCCACAACTCCAGTTTCCTCTCTGCCTTCCATAACCCTTGACTCCCTTGTTGATCAAAAATCTGTTTAACTTAGTCTTGAATATATTCAATGACCCAGCCTCCACTGCTCTTTGGGGAAGATAATTCAACAGACCAATGATCCTCTGAGAAAAAAAATTCTCCTCATCTCAGCCTTAAATGGGAGACCCTTAACTTATAAACTGTGTCCCCTAGTTCTTGACTCCCCACAAGGGGAAACATCCTCGCAGCACCCACCCGTCAAGTCCCCTCAGGATCTTATATGCTTCAATAAGATCACCTCTCATTCTTCTAAACTCCAATGGGTATAGGCCCAACCTGTTCAACTTTTCCTCATAAGATGTTTGTGAGGATGAGGTGATGCTATGAATTTTAAGTATGAGTTGTGATTGATAGAGATTATTGGTATGGGAGTGATGGGGTGTAGTGAATTGAGTAGTGTGCGAGACTAGTGGTGCAGTTGGTGGAATATGACATTTGAAGATGCATTCATCCATCTTGACTATTTGTGTGAGGTCAGTGAACTTCTTGCACAACTACATCCAGGTCCTTGGATATTATCTTCAAAATCTTCTTTGCCTTATCTTCCTCTTACATTTTCTGGCATTGACTGCTATGGCTATCTGGTTCCGCTGCCTACTGAGAGTTTATCTTGTGCATTTTCTGGCCTCCTACACCTCCTTGATCAAAGCCTCCAATGCAGCATCGGAAGATCTTAGAGCCCACGCTTCCATTTTGTGCCTCAATTCATCCTTCTTCTCTCTCCATTCTCTTCTGCAACCAGTTCTAACACCTGCTCCAGCCACAGTGCACCTCCCTTTTAAGAAGTGCAGGCTAGCTTCAACTCGTGCTAATTTTTCAAATTTTGCGTCTTCTTCTCAGGTGTGTAGCCTTTATCTCTGGCTGCATCTAATTTGCACAAAGTTTACATGCTGCCTGTATCAGAAACAAAAGACGCAGGTGAATCACACATCACAATCTCCACTCCCGCTTTCAGGTTGTATCGAAATTCACAGCCATTGTGTTACAGCTGCACAATTATTCATGACTGCGGTGTAGGGTATGACAAAGGTGAACAACTGAAAGATGGGAATAAGGTGGGAGACTTAAAAATAATTACTACCAACTTCAGTGCCTTTGTTACAAAAGAATATCTCACCTTTCCAAAAACAAAAATAATTTTTATTGAAGCTGTGTCAATAGTCTTTGCTGTAACCTTTGTTCTCCCCTATTAAACTGTGCAGTTTTTTTTTTTATCCCAGAGCACATTCTGCACCAATTGGATAATTTAACAGGACATTTACAAGAATTATGGAATTCATTTTTGTATTTCTTTGTGAACATGGGGAAAGCCCTCATACTTGATTTGTATGCCACAGATAGAATGCTCTGTTTGAAGATACTATGTAGCGTACAACTTTGAGAAATCTGATAAGTACACAGGAAAGTTTTGGAAAGATACATTTTCTGAGTTAGCACAGTCATTGAAAAGCAGCAATCCACGTTTACTGATGCTCGCTATGTAGGTGATGCTGCTGTTAAGGTGAACTATGTGATTGCCCATGAAGTAGCTGAAATATCATTGAAATTTTGAAAAGACGCATGCTGAAAGCTACAGAAACAATGGCCTAGAAATCATGCACTCCTGCTCCTCCTGGTCACAAGGAAACAGTTAAAAAAAATTATGGGCTGTATTTTACAGCCCCCACCCCCCCACCCCCCCGACCCCCGATGTCGGGTGGTTGTGAGGGGGGAGCTGGAAAATGCCTCCAGCAGAGGCCCGCTATGGGCCTTGACGCCGGGAAGGCCAAGCCTGATATTGGCTGCGGCGGCAAGGCGTTGCGGCTTGGCGACGGGACCAAAATTTACATAATTTAAATAAATGAATTAATCACTTACCTGCTCCCGCTGTCCATTCCGAGGCAATATTGGTGCTGGTAGTCGGCACTCCCGTGCCTTCTGATATTTGTCTGGGTATCCGAGATGTAACACTGCTGGGGAGAAGGGAGCAGGTAAGTTTTCCATGTGGGGGATGGGGAGGGGAGCAGCATCAGAGTAATTTTATTGGTGTAGGTGATGGTGGGAAGGGGTAAAGATTAAAGTTTATGAACTTTGGGGTGAGGAAGGGCAAGGAATTTAATCTATGGTTATTGGGGAGTGGGTGGGAGAGGGGTAAGATCATGTAATTTCTTTTTATACAAACCATTTAAAAATTTAAATATAACAATAGGGCTCGAAGCCCTTTAAAAATGGTGTCCGTGCCGGCGCAAAGGCTGCTGGCGCCATTGCTGGGGACGGACCACCCACCCCCTCCACGTCATCAGGGGCAGCAGTCTGCCCCGGCCATTTAAATGAGCCTTTGTGGTTAATATCGCAGTGGCTCTGCAAAGTGCCACCAATCCAGTCTTATATTTACCTAACTTCTCAGCCCTCTCCTGGGCCTGCTGGCACCCAGTGTTCCTGGTAAGGCTGGCATCAGGCACTGAACATGCAACTATGCGTTAAAATGGCGCCAGGGTGTGAATTATGCCGACATACTCCAACCTTTTCATTGTAAAGAGACCCTCGCTTGCCTGCAGCAAGCTTCTTACAAGCATTTGCACGGCATCAAGTCAGAGAGCAGAACTCTGTCTCTATATAAGCCGTACCTCATGCACTGTTCTCATCCAGTGCATGGGATTAAAATCATTCCATGAAACCCAATCTGAGCAGGACAGGATACTACTTCTGGGACTGAGGCATAAATCTTAGATCAGGACCAATATTCATTAAGTTTTCATGCAATTCTGCAGAATATGATGAATATGCAAATGTGGCTGAAAATTATTATCGGTGATATTATTGAATGTGCACTGAACACACTAATATCAAATTTCTCTGTTCTATTTTAAGATCTGATGGGGGGGGGGGGTGGGGGTGGAGGGGGCAGGGTCGCCACCCAAAGTGGAATACTCCTCTGCTAAAGTAGCAAAGAGAACCATTTAAGATGGCTGTTTTAAGTTGCTCGACAGTAGCATCACCAAATATCATTGCCAGACTTTAATTTTTCTTATCGTGTTTTATGTTCAGCCAGAAAATAAAGTGCATTGCATTTGCCATTTAATGATTAAAATGCTTCAATTTCTGAAAAAAATGTACTTAATTAACTTCAATATAAACAGAAAGGTCCTTATCCTTTCCACAGTTGTGCAGTAACTAATAACTTTACACAACATTCACCAATTGTTTGAAAATATCCATAACTGAAATATTCGCTTAAAAGTTTTAGATCCATTATTGTTAAGTATCTGCACTTTAACACAGCTGATCAATATAACACGGAAAGAAGGTGGTAAACATCCTATAGCCTTGAGTCATCTCTCTACCACTTTGGGGAGTCAATACAAATACAATTGTTAGAGTAGCTGAGGATGTTTTCAAAGTGAACTGTTTACAAATGTGATTTTCTTTCTACAAAAAAAAATCTGATAACACTGAGCCTTGAAATCTCTATGTGCATTATGTGAGACAAAGTATACAGAGGAGGTCATGTAACAAGAGATAATTTCACCCAGCTAGAAATGTTAACTCTTGGAAATTGAAATGGAGATGACAATGTATTTCCTCCCTTGGCAAAAACCTTTGATTCAATAAGCTCAAATAATTAAGATTCAAATGTAGTCCACAAATTTAGATTTGAGGCACAATTAAAGCTAATAAAATGCAAGAACTTTCTGTTGTCTTTATATAAACTAAAATCAAATCAGTTTTAAAACCTCTATTAAATATCCTCTTAACCTTCTCTACTCCAGTGAAAATATTCCCATATCTCATGTCATTCCTCAAAAAAGTAGTTTCCCATTCCGAGCTTCAACCTGATGAATCTATGTGATAGGCTCTCTATGTCTTTCCTATCCTTTCTCTAATGGGGTGTCAAAAACTGCGCAAAGTTCTCTGTGGCCTAAACAGGATTTTACATAAATTTATCATGACTTCTTTACTTTTGTACTCTGTGCCTCTATTTATAAAAATTGGCCTTTCTTATGGCTTCATCTACTGGCACTCATGCTTTCAATGATGTATGTATTTGAACATTTAGGTTTCTCTATCTCTCCCTCTGTTCATCTATATCCATCCGTGTTTTTTGAATTGGTGTACATTCCCATCCCTTGCTTTCTCTCTCAAAATGAGTTACCTCACATTTATCCATATTAGGTTTTGTTTGCCACCTCTCTGCCCATTCAACTGACCTATGTTTCTTAAAGTTTTTACAGTCCTCCTCACTGTTGTATTGTTAGAAAGTTTCAAGATTCTGTTGCTTATATCCAAATCCAAATTACCATGAATAATAACTTGCATTTATATAGAGCTGTTGTGTAGAAAAATGTCCCTAGGCACCTTACAGAGCCAAAATCAGTTACAAATAAATGTTAAGCCAAATAAATAGATATTAGGAGAAGTGACTAAAAGCTTGGTCAAAGATATGGGTTGTAAGCAGGGTCCACAAGGAAGACAGAGAAATAGAGAAGCAGAGAATTCAAGAGCATGGAGCCTACCTGGTTGAAGGCAGGGCTACTGATGCTGGGGCAAAACAAGAAGGATGCACAAGAGGCCAGAATCGGAGGAACAAAGAGCTCTGAGGAATGTTGGCAGCTGGAAGGAGGTTTCAGAGATAGGGAAGGGAAAGATATGAAGTGATTTAAACAGGAGCAAAGCTGGACTAAGAATTATTTGGATCCTGAGCGCCAAGAATAATTGGATCCCTCTGCAACACCCACACTTCCCCGAAGGTATACAGAGTTTTGCCAGGAGTCCCATATTTGGCTGGGGCCCCTGAACAAGTGTCCCATAAGTCTGTCTGTTAATCTGGCCTTGAACATGGGGATAAGAATTTTAAATTAGAGGCATTGGAGATCAGGGTGTCAATTTATTCAGAAAGGATGGAAGTGACAGGTGAGTGGAATTTACTACACAGGATACAGACAGCAACGATTAAACTAATCTGAAGTTTACAGAGCATAGAGGGTGGGAGGCCAGCTTGGACAGCATTTCAATACTTGAGTCCAGAAATGGCAAAGGAATGGATGAGGGATTTAGAAGGGGGACAGTGGTGTAGTAGTAATGTTATTGGACTACTAATCCAGTGGTCCAACTGCTGCAGTAGATTCCATAGACTTTCTTGAGGAAGAATGGTTTTATTAATATCAAAACTGTGCATTACACTATTTAGTAGTATACTAGGTTGCTTTGATATTAATTAAACCATTATTGGAACTGGAGTCTTTTGGCTATCAGGTCTTTTAATTGACAATTTTTTTTTTGTTGCAGCCAATCTACTTGATTGACCCAGGAGATCTCAAACTGGATAGGGGCATGACGGGTAAGAACTTATGGGCGGCACAGTGGCACAGTGGTTAGGAGCGGCACAGTGGCGCAGTGGCTAGCACCGCAGCCTCGCAGCTCCAGTTACCCGGGTTCAATTCTGGGTACTGCCTGTGCGGAGTTTGCAAGTTCTCCCGATGAACCGTGTGGGTTTTTGCTGGATGCTCCGGTTTCCTCCCACAGCCAAAGACTTGCAGGTTGATAGGTAAATTGGCCAATATAAATTGCCCCTAGTATAGGTAGGGGAATATAGGGAAGGTGGGGATGTGGTAGGAATATAGGATTAGTGTAGAATTAGTATAAATGGGTGGTTGATGGTCGGCACAGACTCAGTGGGCTGAAGGGCCTGTTTCAGTGCTGTATCTCTAAATAAATAAATAATACTCAGAGGACACAAATTCATATCCCACCATAGCAGTTGGTGCAATTTAAATTCAATTAATTAATGAAATCTGGAATTAAAAGATAGTCTGGATAATGGTGACCATGAAACTACCAGATTGTCATGAAAACCCATCTGGTTCACTCCTGTCCTTTCAGGAAGGAAATCTGCCTTACCTGCTCTGGCCTACATGTGACTCCAGACCCACAGCAATATTGTTGACTTTTATCTGCTCTTTGAAACAGCCGAGGAAGCCACTCAGTTGTACCAAACCACTACAGAAAAGTCGAAAAAGAATAAAACAGGACAGACCACTCAGCATTGACTTAGACACCAGAAACGACAGCAGCCTACCCTGACCAGGTATCCCTGCAAAGTCCTCCTTACTAACATGTGCCAAAATTGGGAGAGCTGTCCCACAAACTAGTCAAGCAACAGACTGACATAGTCATACTCGCCAAATCACACTTTACAGCCAATATCCCAGACTTCTGCATCACTGCTCCTGGACATGTCCTGTTCCACTGGCAGGACAGACCCACCAGAGGTGGTGACACAATGGTATACAGTCCAGAGGGAATTGCTCTGGGACTCCTCAACATTGTCTTTGGACCCCATGAAATCTCATGGCATCAGGTCAAACATGGGAAAGGAAGCCTCCTGCTGATTACCACCTACTGCTCTCCATCAGCTGATAAATCCGTACTCCTCCATGTTGAACACCACTTGGAGGAAGCACTGAGAGTAGCAAGGGCACAGAATGTACTCTGAGTGGGGGACTTCAATGCCCATCACCGAGTGGCTCAGTAGCACCATTACTGACCGAGCTGGCCAAGTCCCAAAGGACATAGCTGCTAGACTGGGTCTGCAGCAGGTGGTAAGTGAACCAATAAGAGGGGAGAACCTACTTGAGCTCACCCTCACCAATCTACCTGTCGCAAGTGCATCTGCCCATGACAGTATTGGCAGGAGTGACCACCACACAGTCTTTCTGGAGACAAAGTCCCGAAGTTACACTGAGGATACTGTCCATTGTGTAGTGTAGTACTACCACCGTGCTAAATGGGATCGATGAAGAACAGATCTAGCAGCTCAAAACTGGAAATCCATGAGGCGTTGTGGGTCATCAGAAGCAGCAGAATTGTATTCAACCACAATCCATAACCTCATGGCTCAACATATCCCTCACTCTACAATGAATATCAAGGCAGGGGATCGATCCTGGTTCAAAGAGGACTGTAGAAGAGCATGCCAAGAGCAGCAACAGGCATATCTAAAAATGAAGTGCCAATCTGTTGTAGCTACAACGCAGAAACAGCGGAAGCGGTATGTAATAGAGATAAACGACCCTACAACCAACAGAGCAGATCTAAGCTCTGCAGTCCTGCCACATCCAGTCATGAATGGTGTTGGAAAATTAAACAACTAACCAGAGCAGGAGGCTCTACAAACATCCCCATCCTCAATGATAGCAACATTCAGGCTTGGGCTAATAAGTGGCAAGTAATATACATGCTACACAAGTGCCAGGCAATGACAATCTCCAACAACAGAGAATCTAACCATCTCCCCTTGACATTAAACAGTATTACTATCGCTGAATCCCCCACCATCAACATCCTGGAAGTCATCATTGACGAGAAACTTAACTGGACCAGCCATATAAATATTGTGGCTACAAGAGCAGATCAGAGGCTGGGAATTTGATAGTGAGTAACCCACCTCCTGTCTCCCCTTAGTCTATCCATAAGGCACTAGTCAGGAGTGTGATGGAATACTCTCCACTTGCCTGGATCAGTGCAGCTCAACAAGACTCAAGAAGTTTGACACCATCCAAGACAAAGCAGCTCACTTGATTGGCACCCCATCCACAACCTTAAACATTCATTCCCTCCACCAGCGACGCACAGTGGTAGCATTTACAAGATGCACTGCGGCAATTCACCAAGGCTCCTTCTACACCACATTCCACACCGACCTCTACCACTTAGAAGGACAAGGACAGCAAGCGCATGGGAACACCACCACCTGCAAGTGTCCCTCCAAGCTACACACCACCCTGACTTGGAACTATATCCCTGTTCCTTCACTGTTGCTGGGTCAAAATCCTGGAACTCCCTTCGTAACAGTACTGTGGGTGTACCTACACCAGATGGACTGCAGCAGTTCAAGAAGGCAGCTCACCACCACCTTCTCAAGAGCAATTAAGGATGGGCAATAAATGCTGGCCTAGCCAGCGACACCCACATCCCAGGACCAAATTTAAAAAAAGATGGGCTGAGGTAGGGGCAGAGGTAGGGGCAGAGGTAGAAGTGGACAGTCTTACTGGTGAAGAGGGTTTTAGATGAGAAGTTCATTTCAGTGTCAAATAAGACTGTGAAGTCTGAAGAGGGTTGCTAGCGGATAAAAGAAGCTGGAGGTTGTCCTTGCTCTCCAGATGATCATGGAGTTGTACGCTTTTTTGTAGAGGAGACTGAGGCCCAATATTGTTAGATGTGGTTCAGTCAAATCTGGTAAGGATCACTAAATCAGTTGTGTACTAGATATGCTCAACTCTCTGTCCCTTGGACTTGAGGGAGTGAAAGTGAGGCCCTGCCAAGGTTTTACTGCGGTAAGGGCATAAAAGGTAGAGGTGAGGAAATGATTGAGCAGATCAACAGCTGGAGAAGTTTTGTGGTGAATGGAGGGCCAAAGCTTAGGCAGCTGACAGCTTGGAAGTGCAATTGTAAATGACTTGGGAACAAGACTTTTCCAGAGCGGATGCAGAAGGAAATGCGATTGGAAGGGAATGGGGGAATCATCTGTATATACAGAGAACAAAATTAAACCCAGCCGTAACTCCTGGGATACACAACTGCCAACTCTTCTCCAGTCTGATCAACACTGATTTATCCTAATACTTTGTTTCCTGTCCATCAACCAACCTTCTCAGATGCTGTTACATTTCATATTATGCTTGAAATACACCTGAATTTTTCTAACAAGCCTCTTGTGAGACATCTTATTGAACACCTTCTGCAAATTCACTAGATCTACTGGATTCCTTTGATCTACTATTCGGTAACTTCTGTTAACAAAAAATACAAATTTGTCAAACACAACTTTCATTTAGTAATTTCATGCTGACTCTCCTTGATTAAGCAATGTATTTCTAAATGTTTACTAACTTTACCTTGAGTCACAGATTCAATTATACTGCACAGTTGGTGCTGATATGAAACTGTGGATGAGAATGACAGGGTCAAATGATAAGGGATCTGGGAACGGCAATAATTCCAACCTTGCCAGCGATGTCCATACCCCCTAGCAAAACTGGAGTCAATGGTAATCAGGGGCAAAACTCTCCACTGATTGGAGTCATACTTAGCGCAAAGGAAGATGGTTGTGGTTGTTCGAGGTCAATCATCTCAGTCCCAGGATATCACTGCAGGGGCTCCTCAGGGTAGTGTCCGAGGCCCAACCATCTTCAGCTGCTTCATCAATGGCCTTCCCTCCATCATAAAGTCAGAAGTGGGGATGTTCGCTGATGATTGAACAATGTTCAGCACCATTCGTGATTCCTCAGATACTGAAGCAGCTCATGTCCATGTGCGGAAGACCTGGACAGCATCCAGACTTGGGTTGATAAGTGGCAAGTAACATTCGCGTCACACAAGTGCCAGGCAATGACCATCTCAAACAAGACAGAATCTAACCATCTCCCTTTGACATTCAATGGCATTACCATCAATGAATCCCCCACTATTAACATCCTGGGGGTCACCATTGACCAGAAACTGAACAGGACCAGCCATATAAATACTCTGGCTACAAGAGCAGGTCAGAGGCTGGGAATTCTATGGCAAGTGACTCACCTTCTGTCTCCCTAATGCCTGTCCACCATCTAAAAGACACAAGTCATGAGTGTGAAGGAACACCCACCACTTGCCTGGACGGGTGCAGCTCCAAAAACACTCAAGAAACTTGACACCATCCAGGACAAAGCAGCTCGCTTGATTGGCACCCCATCCACAACCTTCAACATTCACTCCCTCTACCACCAATGCACAGTGGCAGTAGTGTGTGCCATCTGCAAGATGCACTGCAGCAACTCACCAAGGCTCTTTCGACAGCATCTTACAAACCAGCGACCTCTCCCTAGAAGGATAAGGGCAGCAGATGCATGGGAACACCACAACCTGCAAATTCCCCTCCAAACCACACACCATCCTAACTTGGAACTATATTGCCGTTCCTTCACTGTCGCTGAGTCAAAATCCTGGAACTCCCTTCCTAACAGCACTGTTGGTGTACCTACACCCCGAGGACTGCAGCGGTTCAAGAAGGCAGCTCACCACAACCTTCTCAAGGGCAATTAGGGATGGGCAATAAATGCTGGCCTGGCCAGTGACGCCCACATCCCCCGAACAAATAAAAAAAAGAATGAATTTAGTAAAGTAAACCTGAGTACAACCTACTTGGATACTTGGATGTGGGAAAGCTAAATGTTCTCAGAGGATTTATTTACCTGTTGCTTTATTAAGACTACTGTGGGAAGAATCAGTTGGTTTAATAAATGTTAAGAGGTGACTTTATTAAAGCAAAAGGGGTGATCTGATTACTTAGTAATTTATTGAAATTAGATTGTAGCCTATTTATTGATAATGAACGGTGAGAAGATGATGGAGTGGGTAACATAGTAATGGCGCATTTTTCATTTTAGGGGTTACTTGGAACCATTATTAGGGTCAAGGGAAGTATTGGCGGGTGAAATCTGTTTTGAATTTTGTTTTTGCTAAAAGTGGTAAGTTATATAATTCTCCCTTCACCAATCACTGTAAAACACTCTGAAATTGTTTTATTTCAAAGGTGATTTTAAATTGAAATTATGTCAGCATTGAAAGGAAGGGAGTAGCTCTGGCATTTCTGAAATAATGCTGAGAAATAAACAATATTTAAACCATAGTCACTTATCTTATAGCTGTCCAGTCTGTTTAGACAATGCACATTTGACAATTATTTTACCTGATACTGTGAAACCATTTACAAACATTTTGTGTAGACATTTTCAAAATAAACTTGACACCCATCAGTTGTAACAAAAATCCACACTTTTCTGATTGATTTGGTTCTTAGTTGGAGGCTTGAAAACATATTGGATTCATTTCCATTTCTTAAATACTTGACGCTTGAGTTACAGTTAATCTTCATTCAATGAAATTCAAAATATAAGAATGCAAATCTGAGTTTGTAATGGAATGCACTTTTGTAACGTCTCTATTCAGACAAATGCACAAAACTTCAAAACAATGTCAGTTTATTATTTAATCAAAGTTGCCAAAATAGCTTAGCTTGGCAGCCACTAAGGAGTGCTGCTGGCTCAGCGGCTGTAGCACAAGACAGCTTTGCTAAACTAGCGATACCACCAGAATTCACAATAGAATCAGCAACCGGTGCAACAGCCACCCCACCCAGTCTTAGTGTTAATCAGTGGAATTGTAAAACTATAAAATAAATATGTTGTTATAGCACCAGCCTTTGTACATATAGGAAGGTCAGAAGAGATTCACCAGCAGAACCTACTGGGTCACTGCCGACTAACCTATTTTTGTCCAATGATTACTGAGTTCTCTATCATCAACACACAACATACACATAGCAGACATACCTTGCATTTTCTGTGAAGGCTTTTTAGATACAATTTTAACATTTCTGTTTAGTTTCAGCTTAATTCTTTCAAGAAAAATGTAAGTGCAAGCCAATTTCCCAAAGATGGAGCAATATATTACTATATTTCATTCCAAGACTGTAGAGTATTACACACTATAGAACTCAATAGTCACTGGACAAATTAGTGATTGGCATTACAATGAACCAATCATTGTGACTTCATTTTCACTTTCCACGCTGTAATCTATAGTCATGAAGTAAGTTGAGAAATAATTAAGAAATTAATAAATAAAGCTACATGTGTCAGGTAAAACTGGCGACCTCAGACTAATTAAGAATCCATTGGGCTCAGAATAGAATAATAATTAGAAGCCAAATTTAAGAACAACAGCAAAACAATTTGCCTTTATTGTAATAAATGTCTGAAGATGCTTTATAGGGAGAAATGGACACTGAATAGTAGCAGTAGTAGAGGGGTTAGTGAAGGTAACCAAAAGCATGGGTGAAGAGTTAGATCTTAAGGAAGCTTTTGAAATTGTTATGACCAGGTGAGAAAGAGCTCTAGGGTTCCCTTTCAGCCTTCACCTGGTCTTAATGTAACAGGGTTTAATTTTAAACACATCATGTTTTTAGCTCCCTCTTGGTGAATCCTTGTTCATCGCTTTCCAATTATAAGGCAAAGAAACCAGCACAAACAGGTTTTCTTAGGTTTAAAGAAGAAAAGTTGAAATTTATTAAACTTAAACTTAAACTCTAATTTTGTTAACGCCTACGGGTACAAGACGCGTCCACGCTAGCATGCATACGTGATACACACATGCAAATAGCGACAGAAAAGAGAAGATAAACAAAGTGGAGAGGTTTGAGGCAAAAACTGAAGAGTTTTTGTTACAGTTCTTCGAGCTCACTGTAGAGTCCTTGATTGTATGTAGATCTTGCTTTTTGTTGGGGCCCAGTATTCTTCTTAAACCTTGTTCGCTGTTGGAGACTTTTCTCTCTTGGGGTTCATGTGTCTTCTGTGGATTCAGAGATTTGTAAGAACGAGATGGGAGCAGACGGGAGAGATCTTCGCAGTCCAGGAGTATTCTGCTTTCTGCCCAAACTGTTTGTACAAATTCAGAAAACTCAGGTTGCCCAGCAGGTTAATCATGTGACTAGCTGGTTTGATCATGTCCGCTTGTGTATTTAGCCATCTTAGCAGTCAACCTGGAATGCAAACTCCCCCGCCTTCAATGTCTGGTGATCAAAAGTCCATTATGAGTTGAATGTGTCAGGGAATGGCTGCTTTGTCCTTCCAAACACTGTCTGTTAATATGCAAATGTCTTTCCAGCCAAATCTGGCAATTTTCTAAAGCAAGCCCTTTCTTCACTTCAACAACAATTTGAAATTAATGTCCATGTAGCGAAATTAATATACCTCATGCTTGGCAGGTGGGGGCCTGCATGACAAAGTGAAGACAGATGGTTTAGGTAAGGAGTTTCAGATAATGAGGACAAGGTGGAACTAATTTGTTAGCTCTTTCAAAAAGCCTTCACAGATATGGAATTTTACTGGAATTTTACTTTGAACAGGAGGCCCTGCCCACCGGCCAAAAAGTTGGAGACAAGTCCACCTCTGTGGGGCCAGGGGAGCCATGCTGGGATTTTTCTCTCCCTAGGCCCTTAACTGGCCTTGGGAGGGACTTCCACCTCCTGAGGCAGGAGGTCCCGCCTAATGAAGCTGCTGGCCAATCAGCGGGCCGACAGCTCTTAGTCCCAGAAGCGCCACCAGGAGTGGTGGGCGCTGCTGGGACGGCAGCCAGTCAACAGAAGCAAGAGGGACAACGGCACCAGTTATTAGGGCCTTGCTGGGGACAATCGGCCAGGCCCTGGCGAGGCAAAGGGGTGTCGTTTAGGAATGGGGGGGAGGTGCTGTCCAGTGGGGGTGGTTCAGCCCTGGTGAGGGCCCTCCATAGGGTACAGCGTGCCCGATCATGAGTACCCTCCCCTACCGGCAGACCTCAAGAAGGGGCCTTTGCTACCCGGCCGTCGTTGGTAAAATACCAGTGGCGGTGGGAGGAGGCCCTTGAGTGGCAGTTAATTGGCCACTTAAGGGCCATGATTGGCCTGGGGTGGGTGGGCCATTTCTCACTGCTGTCGCCCCTCATAAAATTGCAGCAGGGTGGGAAGGCGTCGATAACGGCATCCCCCACCTCCCACTCTGATAGCGGAAAGAGCTGTAAAATTCCGGCCATGATGTGTTGAATGGCCTCTTTGTGTCCTATAAGAGTCTATGGGGGAATTTTAACATGCAGCAGTAATGGATTGAGGTGCAGTTGGAAGGTTAAGTTTGTGGGAAATGTGAGCACGTCCGGAAGTCACCTCCAACCTCCAAAGTTTGACTTAAGACTCTTTTGGCTGTTTGCATGTAATCCTCTCCGGAGAGATGGATTAGCAATTTAAATATAAAAATCATAGGATTGCACAGATATTTCAATGTGCCTTCAGATTTGACAGCACATCCATAGGTTTCCCGAGCTTCCTGAAACTTGACATTGAAACCAAGGCAAGAACACAAAGCAAGATTGTGGGTCTCTTTAAAAATCAGGCAAATAGAGCAATAAATACTCAGTACTCACAACTGCTTTATTACCTACAACCGGGAAAGGGTTTGTCACAGTACTTGTGATAAGAGGTTAATTTCTGCAGTTTGGGCATTTTAAGACTCCGATCAGGATGGGTAGGGCCTGAGATTGTACCTCGAATGAGGATTAAGATGAGCATTAGCCTGCTGCTGAGAGACCTACAGTTAGTGAGCAGAGAGGAAAGAAACACAAGGGTCAATCTCCCAGAAGGCAACTACCTGCATAACAGGGTTGTACAGGCAGAGGCTCAGCTTTTTTGACCTCTTCGAAAAGCACTGCCTCCAAAGGCTGAGGTAGTTACATTAGTTGGTGGCAGATACCTGCAGCCTCTTAGAAAAAGAGCTACTCCATGCTGGTCCTAGCGGCCACACATTACCAATGGCTGTGAAAGTGGCCACTGCCCCAAACTCTTTTGCTTGTGGATTGTTGCAGGACACTGTGGGTGACATATCCAGGTTCTCCCAGTCAGCTGTGCAGAATGCATAAGGCAGATCACTAAATGGATATTTGCCAGGACCAGCAATAATGTTACCTTTTCCTGTGATTTTGGCACTCAGAACTGCAGGAGGAACAAGGTGCTGGACACATATCATCTGCGGATGAATCTGAGGAGGAGAAAACAGAGGCAGAGGAGGAGAATCTTGGTGCCCCCATAGCACCACCAGCCACTCACATTGATGCCTGGAATGCCTGGGATCCCCTTATAGCTGAAAAGTTCAGTTCTTTGACAGCACTTAAAACCACATTCAAAGGTAAACCTCATCCATCAGTTCTGCCCCCCGCTCCCTGTCCCTGCCACTCAACAACCCTCACACATCCAATCGCACTGACACAAAGCAGTCCTCTTACAGACCATTACACATTCCTCCATTAGTTGCTGTCAATTCATATCTTCCAATTTATCAACAAACAACTGAAAAGCAAATTGCACCCAGCAACCAAGAATAGACAAAACGGGAAAGTGGTGTGAAGTAATAAATTTACTGTGCTTGTTGTCATGCTTGATCCCCAAGAATGAGGCATATGAATTTTGTTATATGAACATTGATTTGAAAACTGTTGCTGAAGTGAAGAAAGGACTTGTTTAAAAAAAACCAGGCCTTTGGCTGGAAAGACATTTGCATATTAACAGACAGTGCTTGTGGAGACAAAGGGGTTACTTCCCTTCTCCAAATGAACCCACAATGGACTTTGAGCACCAGGTATTGTAAGAAGAGACATTCCAGGGTCGGCTAAGACAAGAGAATTCACAAACCGACGTGGTCAGACCAGCTGTTCACGTAATAAATTTCAACCTTTCTTCTTTAAACCTAAGAAAACCTGTTTGTGCTGGTTTCTTTGCCTTATAATTGGAAATCAGTCAACAAGGATTCACCAAGGGGGAGCTAAAAACACAGTGTGGTTTAAAATTAAACCCTGTTAGGGTAAGACCAGGTGAAGACTGAGAGGGAACCCTAGACCCCTTTCTCACCTGGTCCTAACATTGTGCTAAAGAACAAAAACTTAACAACATAACATTTTCTCATAAACTGATGAGCAACTGCAAAGCTTTACTTTCCCTTGTCCTACTGCTCCTATATTGGTGAAACCCCTGTGGATTGAGCAGAGATAGAGGCAGGTGGCTGGCATCCCCATACTAACTGCTGAGATGCTCTTGGCTGAGGAGCCTGTGAGGGCTGTGCCAAAGAGTGCACCACCTGCAACTGTGCAGGGGCAGACTTGGCCATTGGGAGAGGAGGCAGCATGTCAGGTACTGCCTCATGGAGGAGCAACGGATGAGAAGTGGGAGAGCTTTGGGTAAAGTCCCCATTTCCATTTCCCCTTTTGCCATCTTCGCTCTCATGGACCAGTTTGGTGTAGATTGGTAACATGCTGTAAAGCAAAAGTTAAGGTGTCTGTCATCCTATTTGAGGTGTGTTGGCATCCAGAGTTTGTACTACTGTGGTCAAGGCTTGGATGGACTCATTTAATTGCCACAATTGATTCCATGGAGTTGGCCACTCTACTCATGGAAGAAAACATCTTCACAATCTTCTGCAACATCAACCTACTCATTCTTGAGATGGACATTTTCATTCCCTCTGTAATCATGGACAGTGTGTACGGAAGGCCTGTCAGTAGCTTGCAGATTTCATGCTGCCCCTCACCGATTATCCTCTTCATCAACGGCCTCCAGATTGCAGCATCTGTGTTCAACTGAGCAGAGCCTAGAGCGGGCTGGACCCTGCAAATTGGATGCTCCACAGTCGTCCTGACACCATTTTCTGCTCTTGCTCACTTGTGACGTGGGAGCAATTAGGTGCAAATCCAATTATTTGCTCGCCTGATCCCAACAAAGTGTGAGTATCTGCGCTGGTGTACAGTAAGCGTGAATCCTGTGACAGTGCACCCTCAGATTGAATCAGCACCTCAAAGGATTTGTCATCCACAAGGTCCAACCAACTCTTAAATAAAAACAAGAAATGCTGGAACAACTCAGCAGGTCTGGCAGCATCTGTAGAAAGAGAAGCAGAGTTAACGTTTCGGGTCAGTGACCCTTCATCGGAACTCCTACCCCTGTTTTTATTATCCAACCAACTCTTGTTGCAAGTTTGAATGCCCTGGCAAAGAGAAAGGATATGATTAGTATTGGCAAGGTAAAAATGGTGCTGACTTATCATTATAGATGTGATCATATTTCACTCACTTTGAAATCAAGTCAATGTGATTGAGTGGTGTAGGCTATGTAGCAGAACGATATTTAATTCTTTCACCAGGTAGCTGGGAGGTCTCCATCTCAGATGGCCTCAAGACACTACTGATCTCCAGGGCTTCCTCCTTTGCAGTTATCAGCTGTGAGATCTGCAGAGGATCACCCACAGTTCTTTCCCTCTCCCTTATGTTTTTCATCTCTTCACCTGCAATAGGGGAAAGAACACACCTCCGAGAGAATGTAAAGGCAATGTGTTAACCAATGTGTGCAATGCATTTGGTGAGAGTGATTATTAGGGAGAGGCAGGAAATTGCATAAGGATGAGGGTGAGTGGCAATAGTGCATGGATAGATGGGGATGTGAGGAAGTGCATAGAAAGAGAAAGATTAGTGTACTTGCAGGTGGTTGTTGGGAGTGATGTGATGGAGTAGGCTTGACAAGGCACAGTGAGGGCGGTGGGTTGGAGGGGACAGTGATTAGCACAGCAGGATGTAGGTAAATGTGAAACTGTACAGAACTTCTCAGGCCTGCTTAGGTCATTAAAACACTTCCTGCACTGAAGCCAGGACTGTGGCACAATGCTCCTGCTGCTGACCTGGGCCACTCCAGCCACATCTTCATAATATGAATAGTAATCATAATATGATAGAATCTTACATTTTAAGAGTGATTTAGTTAAATCCACAACTTAGGGGCTTAAAACTGAATAAAGCAACTGCATAGGTATAAGGGGTGAGTAGGCAAAGGTAGATTGGGAAACTACATTAAAAGATATGATGATAGATAAGCAATGGCAAATATTTAAAGAATTAATTCATAATTTGAAACAAATATACATTCCCTTAAAGAATAAAAACCCCATGGGAAAAGTGGTCGAACTGTGGCTAAAAAGAGAAGTTAAGCATAATATAAGATTAAAGGACAAAGCTTATAATGTTGCCAAGAAGAGAAGTAAGCCTGAGGAATGGGAGGAGTTTAGAATTAAGAAGGTCATTAAAGGATGACCAAGAAATTGATGAAGAAAAAGAAAATAGAATATGAGAGTAAACGAGCAAGAGACATGAAAACAGACGGACATTGGGGGATGGACTCTGGGGGTTAGGCATCTGGGGGTTCAGAAATCATGGGGTTAGGATCAAGGGGGGCTGGACATCGGGGAGTTGGGCTTCGGGGTTGGGACATCGAGGGGGTCAGACATCGGGTGGGGGGGTTAGACATCAGGTAAGGGTCAGGCATCGGGGGATCAGACATCCGGGGGATCAGACATCGGGGGGGTCAGACATCAGGGGGTCAGATATCGGGGGAGTTAGACATCAAAGGGGTTAGACATCGGGGAGGGGTCAAACATCGGGGGTTCAGACATCCGGGGATCAGACATCGGGGGGGTCAGACATCAGGGGGATCAGACATCGGGGGGGGGGGGTCAGACATGGGAGTGATCAGAGGTGGGGGATCAGATATCGGGGGGGAGTGAGACATTGGAGGTTGTCGAACATTAGGGGTGTCAGATATCGGGGGTCAGACATCAGGAAGTTCAGACATCGTGGGGTCAGACATCATGGGGTCAGACACCAAGGGGGTCAGACATCTGGGGAGTCAGAAATCAGGGGGTCAGACATCAGGGGGTCAGACATTGGGGAGTCAGACATCGTGGGGGGGAGTCAGACATCTGGGGAGTCAGACATCTGCGGGGTCAGACATGGGGGAGTCAGACTTGGGGGAATCAGACATTGGGGGGTCAGACATCGTGGGGTCAGACACCAGGGGGTCAGACATCAGAGGTCAGACCTCGGGAGGGGTCAGACGTGGGAGGGCGGACATCAGGGAGGGGGTGCGAGACATCGAAGGTTGTTGGACCTCGGGGGGGTCAGATCTCAGGGGGTCAGACATCGTGGGGTCAGACATCATGGTATCAGATATGGTGGGTGCCAGACATGGTGGTGTTCAGAGAGCGGGGGGGGATCAAATATTGGCGGGGGTCAGACATCGGAGGGCGTCAGTCATTGGGGGTGGGTCAGACATCATGGAATCAGACAGGGAGAGGCATCAGACATCATGGAATCAGACATCGGGGGTGTCAGGCATTGGGGTGCTCAGACATCGGGGGGGCAGACATCGGGGGGCAGACATTGGTTGATCGGAGATCAAGAAGTCAGACAAAGGGGGGGAAGGACATCAGGGGGTTGGACATCATGGGGGGATCAGACATCAAGGGGGCAGAATCAGGGATTCGGACAAGGGGTGAAAGGACATCAGAGGGTTGAATATTGCAGGGTGTGGGGAGTGACTTAGACATCAAGGTGGTTGGGGATCCACCAGCATGGAGTGTGATTGCAGAGGGAGAAGCTTGTTGGATCTGGTGAAAACACTCCTGCTCCTTTTGACCCACAAGCAGCACAATAAAGGCACTTACCCCAGGGATCCAGCCCTTCTCACCTCCTCTTACCTGCCAGTGTTCTCAGAATCCCAACCTCTAGTTAAAAATAAGAATGCAGTTAAATGGAGGCACACGGCCTCCTTAAAAGACTTTATTGACTGACCCACCTCCTGGGAGCCAGAAATAAGTGTGTTGGAAGCAGGCTGGGATTGGGTTTGAGGTTTTAAATTTTTTTACCATCCCAACCTCACCCAACCAATCCATTCTTGAGTGTTAAAACTCCCCCTTAAATATGTATGATTTGTATTGAAAAATCAAAGTACATGCATTCCATATTTCTTCTGTCAATGGTACTCATTTTCTCCAAAACTGCCTGATCCTTCACTAAGGTCTGTGTTATTTTCTAAAATATTGCACCATTGCACTTGTCCAATTTGGTTCATGTAACATAGTTGAAGAGGCTAAAATTCTGCAAAGTTGCTGCAGGAAAGTAGAATTCCCATAGAATTTCATCCCCCAATTGACTAATCCCAATAACATTTTATTTATTTTCTAAATTGACAGTAAGGCATTGATCTCAACAATGGCAATAACTTGTATTTATATCATATCTGATGTAATAAAGTACCTCATGTTGGACAATATTAACACCAAGTGGGAGTTGAAGAGTTAGAAGAGAAAACTGACTTCTTGGTCAAAAAGATGGGTTTGAGGAGGTCTTTAAGTGGGAGAAGACTGTTCAGATATGGGGAGGAATTTTGTCTGATTATACATGTTATATATGATTTTGCTACAAACAGTAAATTGAGGGAACTTTCCCATGTTACATAATGCACAGGGATTCTACAATTCTGATCTGCTTAGCAGGAGTGTACATGTAAGAATAATTGGCATAAAGGATTACATAGTACAAAAATAATTAATTTAGAAACACATGCACGATCCCATTTTTAACATTAGAACAGTTTTGAACAGCTTAAGGATGCTTGAGATGTGATGTTATCATTGGCTACTTCAGCACTTAGAACACATAACAGTTGATGTTAGGAATGCTCTAGATAGAAATGAGAAGGCAAAACAATACATTTGACAAAAATGTCACTAACGATCACTATTCTAACCAAGCAGGAATCTCAGAAATTAACAGCAAAATAGTTGCCTTTTTAGGGGGTAGAATTCCTCCTGTCAATCACTTTTCCAAAAAAGACCCATTTTGTGTTCACACTGAGTAGTTCAATAAAATTATTGACAGGAGGAAATCCTCCCTGATGAGCGATAGTTGTATTTGACATTCAGATAAATGACTGTTTATTGAATAATCATCCACTGAAGCTTTGTCATAGTGACCTCTTTGCTTAAATCAGCAATGTCAAACCACTTTATAATCATAAAAACTTGTTACCGCAAGAAAGATACAGACAGCCTTTTTATTTGCTTTCCCTTTAGATGCAGCTTGATCCTGTTAGGTTGGGTCTGATGGCATGAGTAGAGGTTGCATTTTACTCGGTGTTCTAGTGTGGACTGTGGCTGTAATGAGGGCACTGGTTGTAAATGACAAAAGGATATTCACCCGTTTTCTATTGATAACAGCCACACTGCTTCCGTACTGTGTGCCAGAACCTGTCGATCAGTAAACTTAGTCCTAAATCTGAACAATCCTCTTCCTCAATGCTTATCCTTTTGTGTTTCTTCCTACAATTATTGTTTTAAAACCACGACTGTGTATTACTGCAGATGCATTACCATTTACTGTATACAGGGACTATTGGTTGCATTGATATGTTTGCTTTGGCTGACAGTGTGTAGTGAATGTAACTTTCAATCAGCGTCAAATTGGTTATATTTTTAAAACATGCTATTATATTTTCTACTGTTCCAAATGAAAGTCTCATGTTGTCCCCTTCTTTGTCTTGTTTTTTCAGTCATGTTCTAGTATAAATTTCATTTGAGCTCCATCTTGTCAGACCAAGTTGACACATGGTTATGGAAGGCCATCTGGAATATTCTGCAATTCTATATCCAATTGATATTTTATAGCATGGCATTACAGCATGTGATATGCATGTGAAACATGCTCATACATATTATTTTTCATAGGCATAAATATTAGTTCCATTGTCAGGGGTGGTAGCATATTGGTAATGTTACTAAATTAGTCATCCAGAGGCCTGAACAAATGCTCAGGAGACATGTGTTGAAATCTCAACATGGCAGCTGGAGAAATTTAAATTAATTAATAAATCAGAATAAAATACCAGTCTAATACTAGCTAATAATGATCATGAACCTACTGGATTGTTGTAAAAAACCCATCTGGTAACTAATGTCCTTCACGGGAGGAAATCTGCCGTCCTTACCTGATCTGGCCTACATGTGATTCCAGACCCACAACAATGTGGTTGACTCTTAACTACCCTCTAAAACAGCCTAGCAAGCCATACAGTTGTAGTTGGCTCACCACCACCTACTCAAGGGCAATTAGGCAAGAATTGCTGGCCTGGCCAGTGACACTCACAACCCAAGAACGAATAAAATCAAATCCTACCAATGTTCTCATTGATTAGTGATCTCAGTCTCTTACTCTAATTAATGGAATAAATGTTCTGCAATTTTTTTGTATAGGTGGGACAAGATGGAGTGGTGCTTTGACTGAGGTCCTGAAAACAGCACCTCCAGAAGGAAAGCATTATAGTTGCGTCTTAATTTAAAGATTATGGCCACTATTTAGAGAGGACCCAAAAATGGGCTTAGATATGGCAATCTGTAAATAACCCTGCCCATTGCTTCTGATGCAGGCAACATGCAAATCTCATGCTGTCTGCTAATTTACATAATAGCTGCATGCAGTAAGCACTAAATACTGTGCTGAGTGGCTGCACGCCTCAGCAGGTGGACCTGGTTTATTCAACACTAGTACCACATACAGTTTGCACAATGATTGCACAATGTTCAGTGCCATTCGTGACTCCTCAGATACTGAAGCAGTCCGTGTAGAAATGCAGCAAGACTTGGACAATATACAGGCTTGAGCTGATAAGTAACATTCATAGAACATAGAACATAGAACAGTACAGCACAGTACAGGCCCTTCAGCCCACGATGTTGTGCCGAACCTTTAACCTACTCTAAGATCAAACTAACTACCTACCCTTCATTCTACTATCATCCATGTACCTATCCAAGAGTCGCTTAAATGTCCCTAATGTATCTGCTTCTACTACCACCGCTGGCAGTGCATTCCACGCACCCACCACTCTCTGTGTAAAGAACCGACCTCTGACATCTCCCCGAAACCTTCCTCCAATCACCTTCAAATTATGCCCCCTGGTGATAGCCCTTTCCACCCTGGGAAAAAGTCTCTGGCTATCCACTCTATCTATGCCTCTCATCATCTTGTACCCCTCTATCAAGTCACCTCACATCCTTCTTCGCTCCAATGAGAAAAGCCCTAGCTCCCTCAATCTTTCTTCATAAGACATGCCCTCCCGTCCAGGCAGCATCCTGGTAAATCTCCTCTGCACCCTCTCTAAAGCTTCCACATCCTTCCTATAATGAGGCGACCAGAACTGAACACAATATTCCAAGTGTGGTCCAACCAGGGCCTTATAGAGCTGCAGTATAACCTCGCGGCTCTTAAACTCAATCCCCCTGTTAATGAAAGCCAACACACCATACGCCTTCTTAACAACCCTATCAACTTGGGTGACAACTTTGAGCGATCTATGGACATGGACCCCAAGATCCCTCTGTTCCT